>NC_084923.1:12502500-13752500 GCF_958298935.1 Phragmites australis
TATCTTTCTATTTTCTATTAATGAACTCTTGCAAACCTTAATTTCAATGGCCTTCAGTCTGAATATTGTTATGTATTATGTATCTTTCTAACAATGAAGTTGATCACTTGACCTTGCTCTTCAGCACTACCATTTTTCAACAGATGATTTAAGCTAATACTGACTCTGAGGCACACTTTCATTTTCTGGTTCAGGATTCGAGCCTCGCGCATACCATTTTGATCCAACAACCAACTCTGGTGGGTTATTTCTGAGTTTTCATTGCTCCAGATATTGGTTCAAGCTTATATTCTGGTGGGTTGTACAGAATTCATAGAGGTCAAACTTGTTTGTCCAAATTCGGTTGGGACTATTCATGCGATTCTTCCATTCTAGTGATTCTAAAGATACCATTTTGCTTACCATTTGTATTTATGGTTGATAGCTTTATTGTAGGTACTAGTATTATATCTTCTTGACATATTGCTCATTTAACCAATTCAAAACCTATTCAGCAATGCAATCTTGTGCATTGTATCTCGCACTCTATGTCAGAATGATGGACGGGCCGATTGCTACCAGCATTTATTGCCCAGCGCAGTTTAGTTTATCCTGTCATTTTGACGGAAGGAACTGTTTTGTATACTGGTACTTTCATTTTGACTGATGGAGTATCTCTAGATCTTGTCGCCTGGTCAGTTCCAAGAAAAAATTTGGTAGTTGGGTCGCTGCTGCAAATTGCTGAAAGCCTCGGTGTACAGTATGGCGAGTGGCTTTGTTGCATCACCTCGCGGGAAGGCATCTTGTGCTCCCGGTCCCGGCTAGCTTCAGTGTATCACCTAACTAGTTCACCTGTCGCTGTACTCCGGGACCCGAAGTTCCGGACCAAATTAGATTGTGCATATGCTGAAAAGGTACTTGTCGGCACCATTTTGCCGGCAGTATTATGATCCTGCCAGATGGCTAAACGTCTGATTGCTTATGTTCAAAAGAAGGTAGAAATGCCGGATCGAGCTGTTGCAGTCCTACTGATAATGAAGAGTGTAGACTGTAGTAAGCTCTATCACACGAATGTCTAGTGTAAGCTTTGAATAGAGCGCGCCTATTCTTAGTTTATCATCATAGCATGTGTGATAAAGGCATGTTTGGAGCACATGAGTTTTGCAGTAATTCAATACAAAATAGTTCGAACTCTTGTGTTGCAACTGGAGCCTCGGATCGTGCCGAGATCCCGTGCTGGTGACTTGGTTGGGCAGCCAGGCCCGTGGAGAGAAGACGAGCGACCTGAAAAAGAGGGGACAAGAATGCGGATGGCTCTGGAGCCAGCGGGCTGATCCTTTTAAACCATGGGCTATGGCTTTCTTCAATGCGTCAACCATTTTCAGAGTGGGTGATGGAGTGTCTACGCTCTTCTGGAACGACGTCTGGCTTGACGATCGCTCCATCCATTCGCTGGTGCTGGACCTCCTTTAATGCATCACCTCATCACGCCTGATGACCAGGATAGTAAAGGAAGCTTTGACTGATCGTCGCTGGATTTCAGACATTACGGGTCATCTCACCATCCCCGTGATCACTCAATATCTACAGCTTTGGTCAAAGCTTCAGATCATAGTTCTGAACGGCACAAAGGATTCCATCATCTGGAGATGGACTCCTTCTGGTGTCTATTCGGCGAGATCAACGTATCATCTCTTGTTCCATGGTTCCATCCAATTCGCATGCGCTAATTTGATCTGGCAAGCGTGGGCGCTATCAAAGGTTAAATTCTTTGATTGGCTGCCACTTTACAGTCGGCTCTGGACTACAGCTCGAAGGAAAAAACACAGTCTTCAACCTAAAGATGAGTGTACACATTGTTCCTAGCTTTTGGAAACCACCGACCACCTGCTCTTACATTGTATGTTGCCGCGAGAGATTTGGTGATGTGTTCTGGGCGTGCTCCTCCGAGGGCGTGTGGCCACAGACTTTCGCGGGGGCTTGACTCCCTGATTCTCCTAACCTCATAGCGTATCTGGTTTTCACGGAATGATATCATCTTCAACGGGTGTTGTGCCTCTTCTGACACCCTCACGACACTAATTAGAGAGGACGCGGAACGATAGTGCGTCGCAGGAGCCAAGAAGATGGCAATCCTGCTGCAGCGGTTGCATAGCATTGGATCAATACTCTAACTAATGATACTGCTTTTGTGCTTCTGTTATGGTTGTTCCTCCTCGTCTGTATTAGTTTTTATATCATGTAAAACTTACTCGACCTAACTTTAGTCGTTGTATTAAACTTTATTTTCCCTTCTTAATACAAAGATACACACCTCTATTGTATATTTGAGAAAAAAAGAATGCGGATGGCTTAGATAATCGGATGCATGTTGTCCTGCCTCACACATTCACTCCCTGCGTTATCTGCCACGGCAACACGATGTCTGATAAGCCGTCCTACTGGCTGTGGACCTTGCTGCTGTGATCCCCGCTCTCCAGCGGCACACGGAGGAACCGAGAGGAAAGACTCACGGAGCCACGCCCCACCCCTGTCTTCCCTCTGCGCTCCCTCCTCCCTCAGCTTCTTTTGGTTGTCGCCGACGCCTAGTTACTCGCCTCGGCTAACTGGTACTCCTTAGTACAATAGATTAGCATCATTCGTCGTCACGCCGGCTCGTTTTTATTGCCACAGGCCCTGCAGGCTGCAGCATACGAGTGCACGAGTGATGGAGCGATCTGACTTGGACGATTGGATTCGTCGCGTCGTCCATCACGTCTTACGTATGCTCAACATTCCACGGTCACACGCTCTCTGTCTGCTTTCTTCTTTGGCGAAGCTCCTTGCCTTTATTTCGGCCACCTGATTTAGAGTCTATTTATTTTAACTTGTAGATTATAGATTATAATTATAATATGCAAACTAAAATAAATAGTTAAATTGTATAATTCAATTCTTAGATTATAACAATTCAGCGATATATCTTTTACTATCTTTTGTATGATTCAGGATCTTACCATTTACATCATACGGGTTTTGCTTTAGTTTCTCTTGTACTGTTAAGCAAATATGATGTGTCCAATCAACATCTGTTGTTCTTTGGGACGTGGAAGTATGGACGGACTCGGCATCTAGCGAACCATAATGCATTGGATACGGGGAAGCCCGCCCCACTGCAGCGAGTACGACGAAATCTACAACACTCGGTAGGTCCGGCAAAATAGTACTACTGCTAGTAGTAAAATTTGGCCTAATCTAACACGAGTACAGTAAGATTAGGCTGATGCCGATGCCAGATCTGTCGATGTGTTCGGTTCGTGCCGTGCCAATTTCAGCTTCTACGTGGATGCAGATTTTCTAACGTACTACATGAGCACTGACATATAGTAAAATCTAAGTTTGTATATCGGCCGGACGTACAGTACGTCAGAGTATTCTCCTCTCCACTTAAGACTGGAGCTGATCGCGTGTATGATTGGTGCCCGGAAATGGCGACCGCGAGTCGCGCACGGCTCACGGCTCACGGCTCACGGCAGTGTCAACTTCGATCTGCAATACACTGTGGTTTTCGGCGGCCGTGCCGTGTTCTCGTTCTTGCTCTCGCCACGGGCGGCAAGACGCAGCCAACTCTGCCCTCCTTGATTTGCGACGAGCGGTGACTGACGCTGCCTTGCCGAACCTGACAGGGCTGCGTACTGTTTTGAATGATGTTTCCGTCGTGGCGTGGACGGGTGTTGAGCAACAAAAAAAAAAAAAAAAGGTGGCATGGCAAACACAAATACCTACGAATACGAAAAGGGAACCAATCATCTCGTCGAAGTTGCCGCGACATGCAGCTGGCAGATTAACCCGGTTTGTAAATTCCGGTTTCCCAAGGACTTCTGTTCTCTATAAAGTTTATAATATTAATATGTTACGGAATTCTGTAATGTCTTTTCTCCCCCCCCCCCTCCCCATAGCATCTCCTCGTGTTTTTATCGTTGAAATCAAAATCGAACGCCGTGAGTTCATGTTAGCCACAAATGTTGCGGATTCTTCTATTTTTCTACTCGTCGAGCATTAGTCGCATGTGCATTAGTCATGTACTGCCACTAACCGCCCGTGCTAACGCGTCACGCGACTTAATTACGAAAGGAATGGGCGATGCCGCGTACGAGAAGGGTAAAAGCCCCGGTGGTCCGGCGACCTGCCGCTGCCTGCCCGTGCCAGAGGCTGCAGCGGCAAAGCGGGCTACGGCGCGACAAGCGGACCGCGAGGTACGTGCACCGCACGCGATGTTTGGTGGAGAATCTCGTTGACTCTAGGTGCGTGCCTGTCGTGTCCCCGTCCCCCGTCCGCCTGCCACCAGACTCGCTGCGCTGCGGCCTTCCAATTTTTCTTTGCTCCACCGGTACAGTACCCACGCACGATTCTTCAATCCAGCGTTACTCGTACAAATCTACAGCACAGTAGTGGAGTAGCGCCAGTGCATCGCTACGCCTAGGGGTGGATTAACGAGCATCTCGGCTCGTTAAGGCTTGATTCGTTAAGGCTTTTTAATAACGGAATCGTAATAAAATGCTATATCGAGGCCAGTAATGTTATTAGCATGAGTCATTTTATTAGTTTAATATAGTTTTTACGAATATTATATTTGGATTTTAAGTTGGATGGCAAGTAGAGTTTGACCAAACATAATAAAATCATTGAATTGTTGAACTTGGGATTCGAAATTATCATATTATCAGGCCTATCGAGCTAACTGTGCATCTCGCGAGTAGCTTACGAGCTAGCTCGTTAAGATAACAAGCCAGAAACGAGATTCGGCTTGGTTTATTTATAAGGGCGAGCAGAGCTGAACCAAACCGAGAGCCGAGCGTAGCTTTTTTCCCCAGTGTGCAAGTAGCGGTTCAGAAGATTTTCCACGCACCTGCATAAATCTGCATGTGCTTCGTGGCGTAGAGCATAGCCTTGCGAGTTGGAGTCACATACCTGCATCTACACGGGCGTATCCGTGCTGCCTGCCCCCCACGCCGCACACGAAGTCACGGACGCCGCCATTATCGCTGCGGATGCAGCCCTGCCCCTGCCTGCCGACGTGTGCCCAGCGCGCGCGGTTGGAGCCCGTGCCCTCTCCCCTTCCTGATCTCTTCCAGTCATCCAAAGCCACGCACCGCTACAGAACAAAAGCAGGCCACCACAGACGATCCGGACGCCCAGCTGACGTGGAGCCTAGGTGGACCCAGGATCCTATGGTACTGGCATTCTCTCTGGCCGACGCGTGGGTACCAGCGGGAAGTCGCAGCCGCATCGCATCCCAGGCGGGGGTGCATGGGATGGGGCTACACGGATGTCCCCGGGAGAGGGCAGGCAGATGGTCAGATGGACATGGACCGGGCGTACCAGGGGTTTGCTTGGGGTGCACACGTGTGGATACCGGGCCCAGTCCTACCAGGAGGTCGACGTCTTGGTGTACTGTAGACTCTGGCCAGGCACATGCCTCGGGGCTGTGCGTGAAGGCAATTATATTTTTTTAAGATTTTTTTTGTTTTGCCTCGGGTGCTTGCCTTCTTGACTTCTTGTGGCGTATGCTTGCTTTTTGCAAATTGGCCCCCTTGGTTTAAAATTTTCACATGCTTTGGGGACCGGTGAGGGACCTGGAGATGTGTGCGCTAGGCTTCTCTTTTGTCCAACTGTTGGGAGTTGGGAGTGGTGCGGCCTCCTTGTGTTTGGATGTGTTCTGGTTTGGGTGTAGCCCGTAAACAAAGGTTCACTTTGCACATTTTTGTATTTCGATGGTACATTGTTATTGAAAATAAGGGATGGTATTAGTAAATAAGTAAAAGTTTAAATATCGAGTGTCTCAATCAATTAAAGCGGATCATATTGGCGTCACGTTACTAGTACCTTTTTGTGTACGGCATCTTACATAAGTATTAGATAGTGTTTGGTTGAATAGTGGGGTAGGATACGGTGATTTTATTATTATATTTGAGTATGAGATGATTTTATTTATATATAAATGCTTGTTTAGCGGATGGGAAAGAATGAATTTATTTTAGTACATCAGCTCACTTTCAGTGTCGCGTTTGAAATGAGATAGTTGTGTTCCACCATTTTTTAATAGCTCTGTTTCAAATCTTTGAAAAATATTCTCTAATTTTGAACTATTCAATCTCACTGCTCTACAAACAAACAACTCAAAAACAGGATGAATCCGCTCCGTCTCATCCCATCTCACGAAACAAACACTAACTTACTCGTCGTTATAATATTTTGGCCGTAAACTGAAAACCATAGGCGATAATGATATTATAACTGCAATTACCCGTAATACCATTAGCTATGATTGTTGGAACAAATATTTGTGCTTTACTACTGGAATACATATGGATAATTTATTGTGCAACAGTGATGATTGCAATTAAGCTCTTCTTATGGAAAAAGAGAAAAGTGTGTACAGTAGTGGTTAAATTTAAAGCTATCGAGGGACCTAAGGCAAAATAAAAACTACTAAACAAAAGCACATTGTATAAGATAAGATATTGAAAAATTAATTCAATAAGAGATAGAGTAGAAAAGGAGAGAGTGACAGAGAGAGGAGATAGAGTGTGTGGAGAGAACAGAACCCACATAGGTAAGCGAGATTTTGGAGAGAGAAACAGGGCACCAGAGGAGGGAGGGGGAGAGAGAGAAAACGAAACAAACAAAGCCTATTTCCCCGTCGTCGTCCTCCGTTTGCCGCTCCATCACTCTCTCTCTCTGCCCCTCTCGCCGTCTGGCGGCGGATGAGCGATTGCCTCGTCGCTGCATCCGGTCGGGCTCAGAAATCGCGGCGACCATGGCGAGCAATGTGCGCGGCAGATCGCGGCGCAGGGGAGAGAGCGGCGGGTCGTCCGAGCGGAATACGGCGCATTCCGCAGTTCCCACCGTGGATCACCATGGTCCGTGCTTGCCTTTTTTTCTTGTTCTAAATAGTTCTAATGATCTTTCTTGTTTTCATTCAAATCATTCAAAAAGTTTCGGCCTTATTTTTCTTGGGAGCGCGGGGGTGGTGGGGGTTAAGGAGTCCATGTGATGAAGATCCCATCTTTGATCTTAGATAGAGATGGTTTTGGTTTTTTTGGAGTTATTGCTGTTCCGTGAGGATATTAAAAGATTTTTCCTTTTCATTTTCCGTCGTTGTTCTGGTGGTTCTAGCGGGTGCTTCTGCTTGGGATTGCTTGCATATGCGTCATCCTCCATTTTTAAGTTTTCGCTTATTATTTGAATTGAAATCCCATGTTTTTACCGTCATCTTCACGGATGTCAGGGATGTTTGGTATTGAAAACAACGCCTTTTTTTTTTGGTCGTCCCTGTTAGCTATCAGGAAATTTCGGATAGCTTTTTGGCAGTAATCGTCTTAACTTTTGAACATATTGAGACAACTGAGTAAAAAAAGCGTGAACCTTTATTGGGGAGCAAAGATTCTTGCTTTCAATTTCAAAAGATTTTGGCGGACAATTCTTTTGCTTTTCATTCTTGTACTTTCATTGTAAGCTGCAGTAGCCTAGATTCTGCAGGAGTCCTAGGCCAACGTTTAAACCAAGCATGAAGGACATGTAATTTCCCCATCCAATCTAGTCGTCTTGGAGTAAAATTTGGAGCATTGGATGCTTGGAATAATTTGGGTACTGTAGAGTGTAGCATTTAGAGTCATTTAAATGAAATGTATAATGTTGTCAACTTGTCTATTCCCACAAGATCACGCAAAGAAACGTCACTTGCCCGTAATTGCTGGACATGTAAGTTAAAGCATTAAATTATTTTATTCGGCATCCTCTTGTCTGTTGGATACTTGGATGTCGTGAAAGTTCGTGGCCAAGTGGCTTTCGTAGGCTAATCGCTAATGAAATATTTGTTTAAAGATAGATCTGTCACTTAGTCTTAGAAGATCACTAAATTTACTTTATGGACTAGGGGTGAAACTTGTTTCTCTAGTCCCTCTGTTTGTTCTATAAGAAAAGGTACTAGGGGTGGTAGAAATTCAGTCTGGCACTGTGTGGAATTGAAGCAATACTGTGCACTCGTTTTCATTGTATTTATTTGGTAATCCTACGACTACAAAGCTTGTACCATGCATGTGTTACTGGCTTGTTTCATCTCCTTGACCAATGAATGTTGATTTGTTGTGAACTGTATATGCGCCCTTCACGGAAGCTCCAAGCGATGAATGGTTATGTAGCTATTTAATGGTACAGCAATCCAACATGTTTACATGGTATGGAACCTCATGGTTTCACCAGTAACATCGCCAAAGAGTTCAAATGGAAACATGTAGGACCGAGAACAAATTTCTTACGAAATTAATTGCCTTCTCTTATTTAGATCACCTAACACATCTTAAAACTTAAACGGAAGCAAAACAGAGAGAAACTTAGTTGCTATAAAAATTTTCAAGAAAGAATATGACGCTTATGAGTGTAGATGAACACTAGATTCTATTTGCATTTATCCCATGCATCATTGCTACAAAAAGACAACAATTTTGATAGAAGAAAAACTTAGAACCAAATAAGAGAGTACTGGAAGAAGAAACTCTCCAAGTTGATGATTTAGAGGCAATGAAATTCAAGATCTACTTGTATACATTCGTATGTGCATTTTATGCCTCTAACAGTAAAAGAACAATTTCTTAAGATGAAAAAATTTCAGCCTTTAAACAAAAACGAAAATCACAATCAAAAAGGAAAAACTCACAATAAAGTAAGAGAGCAAATAGAAAGGGATTAGAAGGAGATGAACACAAGCATCGGAAGAACCAATCTCTTCATTTCTTGTGAAGTACAACCATCTTTTCGACAGATTACAAGATGTTTTTCTCACAAAAAATATTCACCTATCACAAAGGCTAAGCTCTTATTTTCTCTCCTCTAAAACCTATCTCTCAAGGCTTAAATGACTAGCTCGCTCTCACCCTATAGCTCTACCCATCTATTTATAGGCTTAGGGCAGTAGCTTAGCTCTTAAGCTTTTTTTCCCCAAAATACTCCTCTCTTCCAATGTTTTTCTACCTATCACGGGGACATTTTGATCTATTTTTTGCTTCGTCCATCAAACGGTTGTGACTTCTTCATGATTTAGCTTTGCCTTAACGCAAGCTTCACGATGATGTCATGTACACTCCATTTTTCTACGGTTTTGAGTTCAAACCGCGAAACCTCCTCACACGCTTCTCAAAACGTGATTTGCTGCCACTTGCTTTCACCTTAAGCAAGTGTCTTAATGTCGATACGTGTATTCCATCGCGATCTTGACCGTCGGCAAGTTTCTTCCGCTCTCTATTCCTCAGGCCGGCTTGTCATTTGCACCGGCATCTCTTTCGCTTGACTTCGTCAACACGTCGTCTTCATCCTTCCTTTCATACTTTGCTTTACCTTCATGTGCACAACTAGGATCACTATTGACTTCACTCGTCTTTCTCGATTGTCCGACACTAAGCACATCGCTTGACCCCGATCATCCCACCGTCGGCCGCAAGTTGCATCCATTACCTACACAATATTAGACAAACAAAAACATATCCCAACTTCATCTCCAGTTAGCTCAAAATCAGAATTCTCAGTTCAAAACACATCTCAGAGAAAACGTGAATGCCGGATGTTCCGACGTGTACCCCTCCAGAGCGTTGGATCATCCGGCGTGTGCAAACCATTAGACTGTCCAACTTTCGATCCTCTCTGCAAGAAACAGTCCGGCGCTCTCTTCACACGATCGCTGAACTATCCGGCAAGAGCATTCACCCCAGAGCCATTTTACAGTTTCTCTGCAGGAAATGCTCCGGCGTTCATACTCAACATTGCCGGACCATCCAACGCATGTAAGTCCACCAGAGCCAACTTGCACCCTTTTTGCAAGAAATGTTTCGGCGTTCACAGTGTCCATCGTTGGATTATCCGACGTGTACTTCAATCTTTTCTTCTGAGTTGAAATGCTCCGGTGTGTACACTATCTGAATGTCGGATAATCCAGTGAGTTCAAAATCCTAAGCACCGGACCATCCGGCGTGTGTAATTTTCTTGGGCTTAGAGAAAAATATGAGCAGAGAAAAATATGCTAACTTCATTTTCTCTACAACTTTGATTAGTTATGATCACAATTGCAGTACAGATACATGCACAACCTTATCAATTACTCATCACATATAAACTAATGTACATTTCAACTTGGTTTCTCAAAACCCTTTTTTTCCCTAGTAAATGTTTAAGTAAATCAAAATTTGCAGATATGTTTCCTAATCGAGTTTCATTCACCTAACATTGCAAATGTTTCTACACATTCTGCGGATGTTCCAGAAAATGATGGTTTCTGGACTAGCGGTGGTTTCAATTTTTAATTTATTGAAACGAAATTTCATGAATTTATTCAGAAAGAAATGGCAGCAAAGGAACTCGGGGCACAAACACCTTTGGTGTCTGTGCTTCCCTATCTTTTTAACAAGTGCCCTTTTTCAGATGTGATAGTTGCATATTAATTCTCCAGTACATGAAGTATATTTTCTCATGAAAACTGGCTGATCAAGCCCAGTAACAGATAACTTCCTACTCATTTTACTTCTCCGTGGAGTCTAGACACAAATGAATTGCACACGCAAATCTCCCCCCTTATGGTCTTCACCTCACAACAAATGTAGTTTGGCATGAAACGCCTTTTGCTTGACATTATATCATGTTACTACTTTTGCCATTGTGGTTTTAGACCTGCAGAGATCATTTACCATTTCTTTGCTCTTTAATTCAGGGTTTGTGTCCTTGACGAAACAAGCAATTTATCCTGGGATAATATCTGATCCTCTGGTGAGTGATCTGGATTTGTTTGAACATTTAATATCATATGATTGTTGAAACTATAACTCTGCCATGAAACTAGACAGCTCAAAACTGTGATGCACATGTTATCGATCTAATGTCAACATTTCTTAAATGGTATGCTCTATTGTATCGAGTGAAGTTTGCTGATAATCAATTATGGGAATTGGTTTTGTTTCATTATAATCTTCTTCTATCAAAATTTGCCACTTTATTATTTGTTGAACTTGTTGGGCCAACGTAAGAGCTAATTAATGAATTGTTATGCCCTCTCTTTTTTGTATTCAGTTTGCTGCGGGAAACAGGCAAAGTAAATCAAGAGAAGCCAGTGTTGTACCGATGAAAATGCTAATAGACGAAGAATTCTCAAAAGATGTCAATGCTAGGCACATTTCACCAGGTCCTGTAGGGAGATTAATGGGTCTTCATTCACTGCCTTCATCTGGAACTTGTAGCCAGCACAGATATAGCCATAGCCATGCACGAAAGACTTCACCCAGTAGTTCTCATGATCGATATGGTGTATATGAAGACATTCCACATAGGAGAAGCGCAGATGACATCAGGGATGTTTTTGAAGTTATGGAGGGCACAAAAGCAAAGATGCACCGGAGCCCCAGATCCAGAAATGGAAATACTAGTTCCAGATCTGACAAGATTGACAGTGCAGATATAGATTTCATAAGGCAGAAATTTATGGATGCTAAGCGTCTTTCTACTGATGAATCCCTTCATATGTCAGAAGAATTTAATGAGACACTTGATGCATTGGTATCTAATCGGGATCTTCTGCTGGAATTTCTTCAAAAGTTTGATCCTATTGTCAAAAGGGACCTGCATAATCATGGTTCTCCATCCTCCACCGCAAACTGCATTACAATATTGAAACCATCTCGAAGAAATCAATTTACTGGCATGGACAATATTTATCCACAAGATAAAGGTACCGAAAGCTACTTCAACATGCAAAAGGAAGAGAAACAATCTTTGAGGAAGCCAAATTTGAATGTGTCCTCTCAATCCCTAAAAGAAGAGTCTGGTTCATTGAGGCAGAAGCTGTCAAGGTCAAGTCACCAGGAAAACACCGACAAACGAACCTGTCCCACCCGGATTGTTGTCCTGAAGCCAAGTCTTATGAAAGTTCATGATATTGAAGGAGCCTTTGCCCTAAATCATAAAATCTCTCATTCTGATTATAGAAGACACAAAGAATGTCATGATGTTGGTAGATGGAGTCCGAATGCTGAAGAAGAGTACATGTGTCAGGTGTCCCTTGGAGACTCTGAAACATTAGGCCATATGGGGAAGGGCTCTAGAGAAATTGCTAGGGAGATCACGAAACAAATGAGATCTGCTAGGGGTGGAAGTAGGAAACATGTTGTCAAACCAGAGACCAGAACTTTTGTTTTAGACGAAAGGTCACAGTCCCTGTCATCCGTTACTAAGCTCAAGACTTCAGAGGCATTCCATAGATCCCCCGAGCTATGTGATGCTTGGACTTCATCCAGCTACAACTCTTCGCCAACATATTCAACTGAAACATCAGTAAGCAAGGAAGCAAAGAAACACCTCTCTAAGAGATGGAAGAAGACCCATCTGTGCCAGCATCAAGTAACTGATAATGATGGCTTCAGCACGCTTGGGGATATGCTTGTTCTCTCGGATCAGGATACATCAAAAGTTGCTACCCATAAAATGGCTTGTCGGAAATGTCCAAAGGGAGAAGTGCAGAGAAATAGAATGCAGGGTTCGTGCAACGATGGTTCGAGAGATGCAGCTACAAGTAATTTAACTCGGTCCAAGTCTCTTCCATCATCCTTCATCCGCGGAGTTCCAAAGTCTAACAACAGAAAAAGAACTGGTAGTGGTAGGCATAATGAGTTTTCTATGCTTAAAGATGTTCTTAAGGTGGGACCCCACTATTCTGAATATGCATGTCGTGGCAGACCAAGGCAATCTCTAAGTAGAGGTTCTACATTTCATGGTGATGAATCTGATCTGATGTCCCCAGGTAATGAGGAAAGAATGGTAATTGAACGTGAGATACACGTAAATTACGAGGAAACAGCTAATGGGATTGCCATGCCAGATACTTCTGAACAGTCACTACATCCTGCAAATCTTGACGATGAACTAGATGCAGTAGGTTTTCTGGATACCAGTTCTGCAGTCCCTGACATGAATCAAGAACCTATGTCTCCTGCTGGAGCTGGACAGAACCAGCAAAAGCTTAAACAGTCAGCAACAGCATTTGACGACCACCTTCTTGTCCCTAATCTCGATGATTTGGTGACTGAGGTACAAACATGTTATCACATTCTTTCTTTCCTGTTGTTCCCTTTAGCAAGTCTTCAATTCTGTGGGCACTTTCCTTTGAACAAACCACTTGAATTGCCTCTGATTTGTTTATGTACAAGGTTCCAATTGGATATTGTTATATTTTTTACTTGCCGTAAACACTGATTTTTTTTTTAACATGTGCTTACTATCATATTGCTTTGCTTCCTGTGACCTCTGCTGGGCTTGCTTGATTTTCTTCATGTCATATTTAATAACTGCCAATTGTACTTGATTCAGGATGAGCGTATTGAATACCATCAAGCTGATAATTACCCACCTGTACATGATCCCCGGACAGAATCAGAATTTCCTGACGGGATTGGTCACCACCAAGGGCATGACAATCAAACCCTTTGTATTCCACCAACTGGATCAGAATCGCCAATGACCTCTAACAAAGATGAGCAGCGAAGTCCCGTGTCTGTTCTTGAATCTTCCATGGATGTGGAAGATGTTTACTCAGGAGATTTTGAGAAAATTAGTGCGGATCTTCAAGGCAAGTGATTGAGTTCTTTTTGCTGATTCGTCTTTCTTCTTATTCTCAGTTCTTGAGATTGATTTATTGTAAATATTGCAGAACTCAGAATGCAACTTCGACTTCTCAAGAGGGAGACCACGGACAGGGGAGATGATACCGAGCTTTTTATATTGAGTGATGATGAGGCGGCATGTCAGCCACCTCCTGAAATGGAAAATTCCCATACTTTTAGGGATGACGAAGAAAGGGATTTCTCCTACGTGCTTGATGTTCTTACTGATATGGGCATTAATTCTGCTAACCCGGATGTGCTACTTAACAAGTGCTATTTCTTGGAGTGTCCTGCAGGCCCTGATTCATATGATAAACTTGAACAGAGGTACAGTAGCCTCATTTTGTGGCCGCAACCTGAGAGGAAGCTCTTGTTCGATATCACAAATGCTGCTCTTGCGGATATAATCACCTCTCTAATGCAGTGTGGCTCAAAGGGGTTGTTGAGGAGGTGCTCGCCCGAGTGGGATGAGGGGTTTGTGGAGATGGTGTGGCAAAGGGTGGTCCAGGTACGTCAAGAAATGGAGTTTAATCAGGAAGGGCTATTATTAGATGTAGAGTGGGTTGGTTCTGAAGACGGCACCTATCTGGTCGGGAGCGATATCGGGAGTACTTTGCAAGAAGATCTCCTTGAGGAAATCATAGCTGACTTCCTGGGGGTGACTAAATCCGCCAAGCTTTTTGGCTAGGATGGCCAATGTTTTCACCCGTAGCCATTATAAGCATATGCATGGATTGGTAGCTGGTAAAATCCGGTGAAAATGGAGCCCTCAATGAACGGCTAATGAGAAGCTGATTATTGTTAAAGAACTCCAGAAAAACACCTCATGGCTCCCGAAGTACATAAGCTAAGATGGCGTAGGTAGGTACTGAATCATCAGACAAGTGAGATCTCGGTTGGGCCTGGTTGTGTCATGTATATTTTACTATTGGTTCCGAACTCCTCAATAACCTGATCCATCCTGACTCCGAAAGGTGGAATTTTCGCTCGCATAATGCTGGAATAGAAATGTACAATTTTGGTATGAAGTTATTGCGTGATTTAATTGTCGTGGGCATTTAGTGTGTCTATGACATGCAATAATGCTAATGTTAGTTCAGGCTGAGGCATTATGATCTGCCGCGGCTAGTTCTTGTGCTGGTGTGCTGCGCTCTGCACTTCGGTGGTTAGCATGCTCTGCGGAAGAAGCAGGTATGCCGAAGTGCAGTGTCCGACCGTGCACATGACGAGCTAGCGCCACTTTTTTCTTGATGCGTGTCTGTGCTGTGGTTGCCGTTCCGGCCCTTGTGGGAAGTGCTGGCGGATAGTGCTTTCTGGCTGCAGTGAACCAGCAATCCAGGATCACAGCCATCACAGCTCTGGTTCACTGGCTGATGCAAATTGGGGCGTGAATTTTTGGTCCTCGAACCTGTTCCAGGGACTCGCGAGCTGCTGAACATGCTGCTACCATTTTGGTCAGTCATACCCGGAGGCAAGCCGGCAACACGACACAAGTTCCTGTCAAACCGTGCACCGGACGGCCAGTGATCTGCGCCGACGGCCGCACGTCGCAGGGCAAGGCAAACCACTCCTCTGCTCAGCACCTGCCCGTGCATGCGTCGCTCGTCATTTCCAGGGATACATGGCGCGGCGTCTCGGTTCTTGTCCCAACCGCTCCTCGATTCTAAGGAGGAAAGAGGTTTAGGTTCCTGGACGTCCTCGCGCAACTAACGCAACACCGCGAACAGACAACTCCACCCATGGCTTGGCGCTCCCCTTACCTGCACCTGCAAGGCTACAGCGTTGCGCCCCCTGCGACTCCTATATAAATCCTGCCATCTCGCAGCACCATGCACAGCAGCAGCAGCAAGTAGAAGTGATGCACTGAGGGACAGCTGATTGGCTACTCAACACAATTCTTATTGCTCTTGCACAGTCACAGTCAAGCCTGCTTTGCAAAACGGCCGGTCCCATCATGGCCAGGAACGCGGTGCAAACCATGAGTGCAGCGCTCTACCTGTTGCTCGCGCTCGCCGTGCCAAACTGCGCCTTCGCCGGCCGTGTCCTCGGCGAGCAACCTGCGGCCGGCCTAGGCGCGGGCGCTGCGGGAGCAGCGAGTGCTGGTACCGCCGCGACGGGCAACGCAGGAGCTGCCGGTGCCGCAGCGGGGAACGTAGGAGCTGGCGCGGCAGGAACAGCCGGAGCCGCCGGCGCGGGCGATCACCCGCTGACGTTCTTCATGCACGACATCCTCGGTGGCTCGCAGCCGTCCGGGCGCATCGTGACCGGCGTGGTGGCTAGCACGGCGGCCAACGGGCAGCTCCCGTTCGCGCGCCCGAACACAAACATCTTCCCGATCCAGGGCGCGGTGCCGCTGCCGCAGGGCGCCACCAACCTCATCAACAGCAACAACGTCCCCTACGTCGCCGGCCTCGGGGGCACCTCCAGCACCATCGTGCAGAACAACGGCAACACCGTCAACGGCGGCAACAAGAACATCCCCTTCGTCAACGCCGGGAACCTGCCGTCGGGTGTCACGCTCCAGAACCTCCTCTTCGGTACCACCACGGTCATCGACGACGAGCTCACCGAGGGCCACGAGCTCGGCGCCGTGGTCATTGGCAGGGCGCAGGGGTTCTACGTCGCCAGCTCGCAGGACGGCACCAGCAAGACGATCGTGCTCACGGCCATGTTCGAGGGTCCCGAGGCGCCACATGGCGACACACTCAGCTTCTTCGGGGTCCACAGGATGGCCGCGCAGGAGTCCCACATCGCCATCATCGGAGGAACCGGCAAGTATGAGAACGCCAAGGGCTTCGCCGCCATCCAGACGCTGCACCTCGGCGACGAGCACACCACCGACGGCGTAGAGACTCTTCTCCAGTTCAGCATTCACCTCATTTGAGCTGCGCTACCAAGTGTTTATCATTCCAGGTTACGATGCTTTGCGGTTTCGTGCGATGTTTGTAATTTGAAGTATGTCACCTCTTTGCCAATGTATGTAATGTAAACTGGTAATTGCTTGGATCACATCAGCATATCAATATAATTGTATGGAGTAAATTAAATATATTTCTGATATTCTAAAGTTCTACCATGAGTTCAGCTTACAGAAAGAGAGGCAGCAGTGACTCGAAATCCTAAACGGAACTGTATGAGTTGCAAAAACAACATTTATAAGAGAAGACTCTATTTATGTAGATCTCTAGCACTCTTGGCTGAAAGGTTACGGTTTCGACAAGAACTTGAACACATAATTCTATGCAAAATTTATGTATCAAAGAAACCGAAACCAGATAACAGGATGTCCTGTCGCAAAAAGAATTGCCCGGGAGGAAGAAATTTTAGGCAAGTGGTCTGTACTCCTGCAGCTGCGTTTGTCAAGGCACCAAAAATGATCCGTCAGGTATAATACAGTATTCCGAATTCGATAGCTCCTGCTCATTTCTCTTCCATGATGCGTTTCTGTAAGTCCGAGACCATGCGTGGCAGGCCTTGTTTCAGTGAGATTTTTGGCTCCCAATTGAGAAGAGATTTTGCCTTAGCGATGTCAGGTTTTCTCATGTGTGGATCATCTGCAGTGTTGGGTTTAAACTCGACAGATGCACCTGGGTCGATTGTTTCTTTTACTACCTGCAGAAATATAGTGCAATGTCATGATTTCTGATAGAGAGTTGGGAACAAATTGCAAGAATCTGAGGTACCTAAAACTAGGATCGGATGCAAGCTAAGTACAGTATCAAGGCCATACCTGTGCAAGCTCTAACATGGTAAATTCTCCTGGATTTCCCAAGTTGAAAGGTCCAATATGCTCACTTTCCATCAGAGTTACCAACCCATCAACCTATAAATTCATAGACGTGTAAATTTTCAAGATTTGAATGTGTGGATGATAAACTTCATGCAGTAAAATGACTGGTTTAAGAAGAATTGAGTTGAGAAAAAGAACATTGCATGCATGATCTGAAACAGTGAACAAGTACCAAATCTGAAACATATTGGAAGCTTCGAGTTTGTTTTCCATCACCATAGACTGTCATCGGTTGTTTCCGCAAAGCCTGGAAATGAGCCACTATCAACTTTAAGAAATGCTGAGCTTTCATATACTCATCCTGTCCTAAGAATCAGAACCACAAATTGAGACAAACCTGTGCAACAAAGTTGCTAACGACTCGGCCATCATCTAAACACATACGAGGGCCATATGTGTTGAATATGCGTGCAATCCTCACCTGAGGTAAACAATTTTATGTCAAGTTTGCTCTTCAAGAAATGGAATACAATAACAATGCACACATATAACTCATAAGTCATAAGCAACATATAAACAGGGTTGTGCTAAAGGGAGAGATGGCCTGGATTTCTCCAAATAAAAATCAGCCATCAAAGCTCCAAATTACCAACTGTCATCTGTCACATTAGCAAACTAGCATACTGCATTGTGTGCCAGTGGCGGGGAGCTTTGGTAGATGAATTAAACGATTTTAATAGGGCATTTGGAAGCTTAACAAGTGACCTAGCTCAAATACTACTAGCTATTTCAAATGCAGGGGGGGGGGGGGGGGAGGCCCCTGTTGGCCATAAGGAAGCTCCGCCCCTGCTGTGCGCTGTCTCTCCCTTACTTCCATCCATCTGTTTATATTTTGTTTGTGTGAACACTATTTCGAATATCCAGCCTAGATAAAGTTATAAGAAAACATTGCTAGCTGTTCTCATTTCAACTCAACTTAAATCAAGTGAATTCCATCTACCGTAAATATTCATGGTCTACTTGATCATTATTATTACCCAGTGACGTGTAAGTGAAAACATATGAATACAAGATCACATTGAGCAATGAGGCCCAATGTTTGACATTTGGAGCCCAGTACCGAAAACGTCATCTAAAAATACCACCTCAAATTTATAACACAATTTCTGTGCAGTTCAAATGCAGACCTTACCAAATCACGAAAGTAGTTCTGAACCTTACATGATTAATATGTTTAGAGGGTCTTCCATTGCCAACAAAATAGTCTGTAGTTCAACTTAGATCCCTATTCAGGAACTGAGGGGCTGTTTGGATTCGGCCCCAGCGCGCCCCGCCAAACCGTCGGTGTGCCGAATCCTTGGCGAAGGATTCGGCCGCCGCGGGGCGCAAAATTATACTAACGCGGGCGTGTTTTGTGCAGGGAGGCGCGGCCACACCAACGGGCAGGCGCCGAACCAAGCAGTTGCTCGCAGGCATGAGCAATTTTGCCAGGGCGCATGCCGGCAGTGAACCAAACAGCCCCTGAAGCTTTACCTCAACACCAGCACCGCGATGATAATCCATGGTAAGAGTTTCTGCCGTTCTCTTTCCTTCGTCGTAACAGCTCCTAACACCTGCACATTATCACATAACGACATATATCATAATACAGTGGAGTGGACAGACTTAAAAGCCAGACTCCTAAGGTAGTTCTTGCTCCTCGAAACAAAACAAGCTCACCTATGGGATTGACATGGCCCCAGTAGCTCTCCTTCTGTGGATGCTCAAGAGGATCACCATACACCTCGCTGGTACTGGTCAACAAGAACCGGGCCCCGACTCTCTTCGCCAATCCCAGCATGTTCAATGTCCCCATCACATTTGTCTTGTAACCATCGATTAAGGAATCCATTCGAGAAAACAAAATAAAAACGAGACAGACAAATGTAAATTCAGGTCCTTCCGGGCCATGCAGATGTAGGCACGAAATTCCAAATTTCCCATGTGCAACGTGCATGGCCGACCTAACATTCAAGAATCCATCCATAACTGAATAAAGGCAAAAACAAGAACAGAAAGAAGCCATTTTCTAAGAACGTGACGAATAATGCGGTGGAAATGGTGAGCGGAAAGGACATGATAGTCTTGATGGGGTTGAATTTGTAGTGCACGGGGGATGCGGGGCAGGCAAGGTGGTAGATCTGGTCGACCTCGATGAGGATGGGCTCGACGACGTCGTGGCGGATGAGCTCGAATCGCGGGTTGCCGAGGTGGTGCGCGACGTTGTCCTTGCGCCCCGTGAAGAAGTTGTCGACGACGATGACGCTGTCCCCGCGGGCGAGGAGCTTGTCTATGAGGTGGCTGCCGACGAACCCCGCGCCCCCGGTGACGACGACGCGCAGGGAGGGCTTGCGGACGCCGACGGGGAGGCGGCGTGCGCCGGCGGCGGAGACGGTGGAGCCGCCGCCGCTGGGGATTCTGGTGGCGATGGCGGCGAGGGCGTTGGAGGTGGAGGCGGAAGAGGGGTGCGGCGTGAGGGAGGGGCCGAGGAGGAAGAAGGAGGAGGCGAGGAGGAAGCCGAGGAGGACGAAGAGGAGGCGCTGCTCCCGGAGAAGGTAGGAAGCGAGGGTGCGGGAGAGGGAGGCGTGGTGGTGCGGGCGGTGCTGCTTGCTCATGCTCGATTGCCGGTGGAGCTGCTTCATGGTGCGCGGCCCGCGGCGGGTTGCTTCGCTCGCCGGAGGCGGAGGCGAAGAGGAGTAGTAATGGTGACGAGGCTGCGGGGGGAGAGGGAGGCGCGTGGGGGTGGCACGTGTGATGTGGGGGGGGGGGGGGGGCCGCGCTGCCGAGTCGAATGGGATGCTTCCTGCCGCGGTGGCCTATCCCCCGCAGATGCCGCACGTGCGTAGAACCGTTCTTCTTTGCAACATGCAACCCGGCCGTTGTAAAGATTTGTCTTAATTATATATAGGATTTACTGATTGGATCCCCATCCAATGACCGCATAGCGCAGTGGATTAGCGCGTCTGACTTCGGATCAGAAGGTCGTGGGTTCGACTCCCACTGTGGTCGTTTTCGTTGCTTTTTGAAGTTTTTGCTTTCCTTTTGACTTAATTTACTTCTGTTTTGCATACTGTTGTTCGGCAGAAGCTGAGAATTTCGAGTTTTCCACGATTGAGGTTGAGCATGTTTTGTTCCGTTGTTCTTTCGGTAGTACCCGTTTGTTAAAGTCTTCAAACGATGGTGACGACACATGAACAAGACAAGCAACAGTGTTCTCTGTTACTACGCTAGGATGGCTACTTCACCTGTCTCGCACCTTATTTGTTCTTGTATTACTGTTAAAAATGGTGAGACCAGAAAAAAGATTGAAGTCCATAGTTCAACGGCTGGTTCTGGTAGATATGCAAAATTTGTATTGTTTTGGGTCATTAGGTCGACTTAAAACTAAAACACTAAAGATTCAGTTCTACCTAATTAAGTTAAAAAAATAAACTAAGTGATAATTCAGAAATACTTATTAGGTATCCACTTGTATCTTTATATACATGTGTTAAAAGTGAGACACATTGAGTAAGTGGCACATTTTTGTCCTGACAAGCTAGGTCTCGTTTATAACGCATGACAAAAACATAAGAACATGGGAAATACAGGATTGACAGGAATATACATAAAAATAAAGGATTGAAAAATATAGAAAAGCTACATGAATAACTGTTTGGGTTATTGGATCGGATGAACGAAAAATACAGGAAAGTAAGCTGTCTCCATCCTATGCGAATGAGTGAACAAAATGAGATTAGAGTGAAAGGATTTTTTTTTTTCATATGGGATTTCTACGGAATATTGTGCACCAAATGTAGGATAGAATCAAATTCTATAGGAATTGGTTTCCTCCAGAATTTCTATGACATTTCTTCAATCCAAAGAAGGCCTAGGTCGTGTGGAAATAACTTCTAAGAGAGATGGAGGTTTCCCCTTGCAAAACGCTCTTTCGAAATATCTTGATTCATTCAGATCAAGTAATGCACCATGGTGGTATTTAGTTCAGCCTAAGTTGTCATCTTAATTCTTAACCCTCTGTTCCCGAGTACAGGGCCGGTCAGGTTTGGCCCTTGTGGCCGCCGCGCCGGGAGCCTGAGCTTATTATGTAGTTGGCCCAACCATCCGCATCAACCGCTTGACCCACTACTGAGAAATTTGATTATATGTTTCAAAATTAATCAACCTTTGATACTTTTAGACAATGAGAAAAAAGTCTTGGACTTTTGCATCATATGATGCAGAAGCTCTAGTTTATTATTACATCATCTTAGTTTATAGCTGAATGTTAAAGAAAATAAAATATAAAAGATCGTATAAATGTAAATCATCAATCACATAGTTTAGTACTAAATCGTCACCCAATTTTGATGAAGATCTCCGTGGCTACTACTTTTAATGCTTGTCACACCATGCTTATGTTTTGTTGTTGGCTTCCCTGCTGTATCAATCTTTAGAATCTCAACCAATAAGTACCTCTGAAAAGTTCATGCATAAAAGAGATTATTGTTTTCTTATCAAAGACAATATTATTACAGCATAGCTAAATTGCCAAAAAAAGGTCAGCTACTCCAACCAAGATTTCTTTCTTTTTACTTGCTCTTAAGTGTAGGATCGAGATTGATGATTAGAGGAGGGGGTGAATAAACGCTTTGATAAATTTTTTTCGAAATTGATGACCTTCTCCCATTCTTGAGCCTAACACACCTCAAAACCATATGAGGAAGCAAGAGAGATGAGAATAAATCTCAAGACTTCTAAGACCAACCTTCCTTTTCGATGGATGATAACTCGAGATTTCGTTTAAGTCCATATAAGAGTCATAGCGTAAGAAAGCAATCGACTTGAAGAAAAGCTCCTAAACTTAAGAAAACTAGCCACTGAAAAGGAGATTCTTTAAGTTGATAGATCCAAATGGTTGTGATGCTTCAAGACTAATTCATATGAGAAGATTAACCATCTAGCAATAAGAAAAACACCTTTTGCACGACTCCAAAAAGGACAGCTCTCAAGAAAAACAAAATTCAACAAGGAAACTTTAAAAACTCGTAACAAAGCAAATGAGCCAATAGAAAGAAACAGATAAACATGGGCATCAGATGAAACATGCACTTTATTTCTTGAAAAGGTCAGCTCTATTTTAAGCAGATTATAAGATAATTTTCTCACAAAAAACTCTTACATATTACAAAGGCTAAGATCTCATATCTCCTTTCCTCTAAAACCCTAGCACACAAACATAAATGGTTGGCTCAAGCCTTTCCTACATCACTGAGCGCAGTCACGAAAGCTCGAGATGCTGCCTTAGCTACCTTCTTGGTTAACTTGTCACGGTTCTTGAAGAAGGGTTTCTTGGTCTTCTTGTGCTTATCGTGGTTGTGGTTGCGATCTTCTTTCTTCTTAAGCTTTGGGCAATCCGACTTGAAGTGAGTGGTATTACCACACTCATAACAAGCACGGGAGCCCCCTCCCCTCTGGTCTCTTATGCTGTTGTAGAAACAGGTGAACTTCTTCACAATCAAGACTAAATCATCATCATCAAGAGAATCCACCTGCTCCTCCATAATGGAGACCAAAGAAGACAAATCAAAATCATACGATGAAGAAACAAGAGAATCCACCCGCTCTTACGTGATGGAGACCAAAGAAGACAAAGCAAAACCACTCGCTGAAGAAACACCAACTCCAAACTAACTACCCCACTAGGTCCTGAAACCAATGCCATGTTCTGAGACAGGGGGTTTTCTAGGCCTATCCTCGCTGTCTTGGCGATCTCAATGGACTTAAGCTTGCTGAAGAGTTTATCACAAGTTAATGTGTCATAACTGGATGACTCTTCAATGCTCGAAATTTTTATTTCCCTTAAGCTACGACCAAGAGCATAGAGAAGCTTGATCACCCTCTCATGATCAGAGTACGGCAAAACCCTAGTTGATCTGAAATTTCTGACAATCCCATCAAATCGAGCAAACATGGCATCTAAATATTCTTCGAGATCTTGCACAAACATTTGATATTCTTGGTTGTATGTGCTCTGTCATCTAGCCTTAATTTGGTTGGTGCCTTCATGGAAGACACTGAGAGTAGTCTAAATTTCCCTAGCAGTACGAAGGTACCGAACTCTATCAAACTCATTATGACTCAAGCTAGTGAACAATATATTTCTAGGCTTGATGTTAGCTTTATATTGTTCGTTCCGGGATTGAGAAGTACAAGCAACAGGAATCTCATAGTTAGAGTCTATAACCTCTCATATTGCACTTCCTTGGTTTAAGAGATAAGCCTCTATACGTACCTTCCAGTACGAAAAGTCACATCCATCGAAAAGCGGAATCTTCCCATATCTCTTCATGTCGCATACGGACCACAAAACAGGTTAATGCCAACTAGTGATCTAACATGGCACTGATATCAATTGTAGGACCGAGATTGACGACTAGAGAGAGGTGAATAGGCGCCTTAACAAATTTCTTTTGAAATTGATGACATTCTCCTATTCTTGAACCCAACACACCTCAAAACCACATGTGAAAGTAAGAGAGACAAGAATAAATTTCAAGACTTCTGAGACCAACTCTCCTCTTCGATTAATGAGAACTCTAGGTTTCATTTAAGGACATATCAAGGGTCATAGCGCAAGAAAGGAATTAACTTGAAGAAAAACTCCTAAACTCAATAGAACTAGCCACCGAAAATGAGATTGTTCAATTTGATGGATTCAGAGGGTTGGGATGGATCAAGACCAACTCATATGAGAAGATTAACCCCCTAGTAATAAGAAAAAACACCTCTTGCATGACTAAAAAAGGGCAGCTCCAAGAAAAAAAAATCAACAAGGAAACTTCAAAAACTCACAACAAAGCAAAGGAGGAGATAGAAGGAAACTAGAAGTGAGCATCAGAGAAAACATGAACTTCGTTTCTTAAAAAAATTAGCCCTATTTTAGGCAGATTACAATATGATTTTCTTACAAAAAGCTCTCACATATTACAAAGACTAATCTCTCATATCTCATTTCCTCTAAAACCCTAGCACAAAAATACAAGTGGTTGGCTCAAGCTTTCCCTACAGTCCCACCACTCTATTTATAGGCATAAGGAGTTAGCTTAGCCCTTAAACTTCCTTGTTCCCAAAATATCCCACTCTTTCAATGACCTCCTACCTACAACCGAGGTATTTTGATCCATTTTTTACTGTATCCATTGAACGGTTGTGGCTTCTTCATGACTTAGCTTCGCATCGACGCTAGCTTCATGATGATGCCACATGCACTTCATCCTTTCACAGTTTTGAGGCCAAACCGTGAAACCGTCTCACACACTTCTCAAAGTGTGACTCACCGCTGCTTGCTCTGACCCTAAACAAGCATCCCGATGTTGATGTGTATACTCCATCTTGTGATCTTGACTACCGGTAAGTCTCTTTCGCTCCCGATCTCTTGGGTCACCTTGTCATTTGCACCGGTATCTCCTTCGCTTAACTTTGTCAACACATCGTCTTCATCCTCCACATCATGCTTTGCTTGACCTCTATATGTATAGCTAGTATAACCCTTGACTGTGCTCGCCTCCCTCGATCGTTCGGCTCCAAGCTCCCCGCTTAGCCCTGATCTTTCCGCCATCGACTATCAAGTTGTGTTCATCACTTACATACCATAAGACAAGCAAACATGTATCTCCAACACCTTCCAACTCCATCACAAATTAGTCAAAGATAAAAATCACTATAGAAAATCATATCTCACTAAAACCATGAACGTCAGATGATCCAGTGTTCACTCTTCCTGAGTATCGGACCATCCGGCGTGTTCAACTCAGTAGACTAGGCTGCCTGAAATCCTCTCTGTAATAAATAGTCCGTTGTGCATTTATAACCATCGCCGAGCCATCCAGTGTATTCATTCTTGCTGGAACCTGTTTTGCACCTTCTCTAGAAAAATTACTCTGGTGAAGCATCCGATGTATACATTGTCCAGCGTCGGACCATCCAGCGTATACAAGTTCGCGAGAGCTAGTTTGCAACATCTCTGCAAGAAAAGCTCCAGCGTTCACTGATGCCAACGCTGGACCATCCAGCATGTACTTCAATTTTTGCTTCTTCGCTGGAATGCTCTCATCCACCATGTACGTCAATTTTTGGTTCTTCGTTGAAATGCTTCAACATGTACTGCATATGAATGCCGGATCATCCGACAAGTTCATTTTCTTCAGCACTAGATCATCCGGTGTGTACAATTTTCTTGAACTCAGTCACAAAAATGCTAACTTCATTTTCTATGCAACTTTAGTTAGTCATGATTATAATTGCAGTACATATACACATTCATGCTGTCGGTGACATGGGAACCAAGGGTCCCTGAGTCCTGAGGCCAGGACAGCAGAATGCCATGTGGCGCTTTCCCTCGGGGATTATCTCCCTGAGGTCCGAGAAGACCTAGTTCCGGGAGGGGTGCTCGGGGCCATGAACAGTGGTCCCCGAGTACCCGAGTTCCCCGAGGATCCGAGAAGGCAGTTCCAGGAGAGGGCGCTCGGGGCCATGAACAGTAGTCCCTGAGTACCTGATTTCCCCGAGGACCCAAGAAGACACAGTTTTGGGAGAGGGCACTCGGGGCCATGAAAAGTGGTCTCTGAGTACCCGAGTTCCCCAAGGACCGAGAAAAGACATATTCGGGAGAGGGCGCTCGGGGCTATAAACAGTAATCCCTGAGCACCCAGAGTTCCCCGAGCACCTGAGAAGCCCCTTGCCGGTGGACCCCACAAGGGCTCAGCGGTGAGGTGTCAATTAGTGAGAGGCTCGATGCTGCATTTAGGAGGGTGCGTGGCCTGTCACTTCTAACCACTCCCCCACGCCTGTTATCAGTCCCTGCCACCCTCTGGCAGGGAGGTGTGGGGGCATTTAACGCGACGGGTCCCATCGCGCGTCATCCTGCGCGGCTGGGGGAAGTCGTCGCTGGGCTCGAGGCTTATCATCTGCCGCCCTGTTGTGTCAGGTCTGCTCTGACGGGGCGGGCACGCGGGGTTGCTCGGTGGTTGCCCAGTGGACCCCCCTGTTGCACCTGCTAAAAGGTGGCGTGATGGGCGACAGGACCGACCGGGGACGTATTTTCAACCCCCCGTAACATCAAGCTACAGCACATGATAGTTGCTTTCTATTTATGGCTCATAGGGACTCGTGCCCTCCTTTTTGGGCACGCCAAGTCTCCCCGACGGTATAAGAAGTGGGTAGACACCCCGGAGAGAAAGGAGGCAAAAAAAAAGCCAATCTAGGACAAGACTCAGACAAGCTAACGAGAACACACAAGTCTCAGGATCACGACATACGAAGCCGAGCAGAAGCTTAGAGAGATCGGCGCTTGAAGACCGAAGCTCTAGACTTAGATAGAAACCCTTGTAACACAAGAGATCCAGAAAAAGGCATCCCTAGAGCTATAATAGCATACACACAGGAGTAGGGTATTACGCTCTGTGCGGTCCGAACCTGTCTAAATCCCTCGAGCATTTACTCTCGCTAGCATCCGATCATCCGTCCCGCTTGCATCCCTCATACTCGTATTTAATTCACGTACGAGGTAGATTCAGAATCACCCCCTGGCCGAATCTCAAAGGGGGTCCCTCCGGATCCCCGCTTGAGGAGTTCATCCTCCGACACATGCCATCTAAAAATTATCAAACCAAATCAACATACTTGTTAATCACTCATCAAAATAGAGCAAGGTATATTTCCACTTGGTTTCTCACTAAGTCACCTAGCCAACCATCCATAATATGGTGTATATCTCTAAATTTGTTAATGCCTAGAGATATTTTGACTATCAACCTTTGATAATATGTTCAAAGTTAATAATCTTTGAAACATATGGTGCACTTTAAGACATATAATCAACTTCCCCTCTAGGGGTGGTAGTGGGCCGGGTTGGGTTAGGTCCCCGTGGGTTTCAGACCTGGTGAGGGCAGATTCGAGGGCAAAAACTACCCCGTGGGGCCATCAGGTCGAGGGCCCGACTCGAGTCAGGTTCGGGTTCGGGTTTGGGTCCTATTTCGTACCCGCTGGTGCCACTGAAACCCAAAGCCACCCACCCACCCACCCACCCACGTCGGACGGCCCACAGGTCACAGTGCCACACAACCCACACCACTCACGAACTCACCCGAGCCACCAGCAACTCCTCTGGCACTCCGTAGACTGCAATCTCAGCTGTCCGTTCCTTCCCTAACTCCCCATCCCGTACCCCGCGTGCAGCGGCTGCAGCCGGCGCCACCATCCTCCTTGGCTCCTCCATCTCCTCCTCCCCTTCCCATCCCCCTAGAGGGCATGGTGCGGGAGGCGCAACGAAGGAGGGCGACGGTGCAGGAGCGTGGGACGGAGGGCCAGGGCACGGTGCGAGAGGCGTCGCGAGGGAGGCATGACGAGGGAGTTGCGCCATTGCGCGGGGAAGACGAGCCAGTGCCGGGAATGGTCTAGATCGGCTCCTCCGGGTCGGGTCCCCCATTGGGTCCTGGGTCCCCACTGAGGCTGGAGTCGGGGTTGGTTTTGGACCTGGTAAGCATTTCGGGACCAGGTCAGATTTGCTATCTCAGGTTTCGTGTTAGGTGCGTTCTTGCTTCACCTAGCCTCGACTCGATCTATTGGCACCCTTATTACCCTCACTACTCCGCACCACCACCGAACAATTCTCTAGCCTAGCGGCCTCGACGCAAAACCAACCGAACAGAACCTCGTCAAGCTCCGGCCTCGCCGTCTCTCGCCTGCAAAAGGATCAGGCTCCGCCGCCATGAGTCGGAGTTACAACCCAACTTGCGACACCCACACTTGACTACGCTTTTGGGTGCCATGTGCGTGTTGTGCTCGTTTCGCTGATTCAACGAGCTCCGTTGGCCCTGAAATTGTGCTTTCTGCAACCATCATTTTTAAGTACTTCGACAACTCTAGGAAGGAGAGAGCAGCTGAGCTCGGTTTCTTCATTTAGCAAGGCTCAAAATCTGGAGGCCAAGGGATCTCTGATAAGTCTGACATTGAACATCTAACATGTAGATTAATGCCCACATTTTGTTTATCCATCTACAACTGAAACAGCATCACGTGGACTGCAGAACTGTAGTGTTTTTTCACAGTCAACTCGCAACCATCCAGTTCAGTTTTAACTAGTCTGATTGGCGCGTCTACACTGTGTCTATTTTTATTTTGCTATATAGAGCACGATAAAAGAAGACTAAAAAATTAGGTTCATAACTTTTGTACATTTTAATATTTATTTATGAAATTATTAATGTTAAACACATTCAATTAATTATAGAGAAAACAATAGTACTTTTATACATGCATATAGTTTTAACATGTAGGTGAAAGTAATACTAACCTTAAAAAAATTGTTTCATATTTTTTGAGTTTTAGATATTTTTCTTTGCATTTTAGAATTTTTCAGCTAATTTATTAATGTAACTAATATTCATTTCAACATTTTTCTAGAATTTTTCAAAAAAAAATACATATGTATGTATATGTATATACGTATATATATATACTTATACATATATATACGCGTATATATACATATACGTACCATGGTAGCTACAGTAGCCGACCCTGAGAGCTCGCGGATTCCGCCACCGCTAATAGATAGTATTGATAGGAACCAAAACTTGGTTCCTAGTGCTCATTGAGCAGGGCATCAGAGATTACACGGAAGTAGTTTCTGTTGTTTTCTTGTCTCTTACTGTCGGAAAACAAACCACATTCTTGTTCTTGTTTGTAAACACCTTCACATGCCTGATATAATTCTCTCGTTTTTTTGTGTTTTATTAGTTCTTCGTGCGGCGTCTTCTGCTATGAAACCAGGGGTGCCTGTTATTTTGCGAGAGCTAGAGCCATCCTCAGAAATGTTCAAGCAAGGGACATCCCTTCGAGTCACAGGAAAGTATGAGCTCCTTTAAACTTTGTTGTGAACATTCCATGTTTCAACTGTGCTAGTCTTTTTGCTCTTGTTCAGTCTTCAGTCACATGATGTGGACTCTGCAGTTGTTGTCATTCAAGACGGCAGCGTGAGCTTGAAGGTTGACACTCGGCATCTGAGGGACATCAGTTTCCAAACAAATTCGGCGTACCAGTTCATTGGCGAACTGCTGATCCATCCAGATAATGATGCATGTCATTCTCCTTTCTTCTCAAGCTTTGATCAGCCTGTTTGATACTTCCTTTAAAAAAAAAAAAAGATTAGAGCATGTTTGATGCTATGAGAGCAATGCTACGTCCATGCTTTGTTTAAACCTCTGCAGGCGATTCTACAAGCGCGCATAGGAAGGAACTTCGACGGTCTTGACCTCAACCTATACCAGCGGTGTCTACTCATCCGGCAGCAATATGAAGCCAAACTACTGAGTTCCAGGAGAGCGTGATCTATAGCCATGGAACCAGGCACTCTTCTTTCCATCTGGTAGCGAACTGGTAACTGAAGGATGACTGCAGAACTGTTCTATATTCGCAATAACGGTACATATCCTTCTGTTTCTTTATCAGTGTGGATGCAGATGTGCAGATCTATCTCAGGTGGATCCTATCCTGGCTGAATACTTATGCAATCTTTTGCTTGTCATCTGGCTGAATACTTATGCAATCTTTTGCTTGCTCATTATATTTGTGCAATTCTAAATAAATCTTAAATATTTAACCATATGAAAATAGATGTGTATCTTTTAGTCTCATCTTACTAATAAAGGTAGAGTAAGATCAACTTAAAAGAGTTTCTCCTCTCTATCTACTTAGCATGTGTGGATGAGAGGGCTAGCTGAACGTGCGCTCACCTCGTCTCGTCTCACCGGGGCAGAGGGCACGAGCGCGGGTTGCTATGTGGGCAAACAGATAAGTATATGTAAATTGTGTTGGTTAAGAGTCCGATCGTGACGCATAACAAAGTTCAATTGTGGGACGCCTCAACCCAGCAATCCTCCCTCTATATATATTTGTCAGCTGCCGCCACAAATGAATATACGCAATTAGGGTTTCGCAATTTCTCTCTGATGTACCGTCACACCTAGTCTACTCCATCCCGCTGTGTCGGCGTGCACAGATGAACGGAAGAGTAAGTCTCCGGAACCTGTCGCTCTTGTGATCCTGTACCGGAAGAGGACGAATAAGGTTTTTGAGAAACGCTCATCGTGATTGCTCACGATCTGCTTCCTCTACATCATCATGATCTACTTCGATTACTTCATCGTCTTCGTCATCATCTACTAGTTCAATATCACGAGGACATTTACATCACACGTTACCATCGATTACGTATATTATTATCTAGTTGAACCCTACTTAAGTAATAATCGAATCTAGTTGAGACTCGTCGGAGCTAGTCGAATTTTACTCGAGTGATAGTCAAATCTGATCGAGACTTATAGGAACTAGTCAAAACTTACTCTATATTAATTATCTATATCTATTCTAATTCATATTACACTAAAAATTAAATTAAATTAAATCTGAAAGCACTATTTTTTCATCATGCTCGTCTGGTGCAACAAGCACTGATGCCTTATCCTTAGTCTTCTTGTCATTTTCTCTGATTGCGCCGTTGGAAAACAGAAGACATCTGCAGCTGAAACCTGTGAAAAGTTTCAAGTTTCAGCTCTGAACAAACCATTGCTTGAAAACTCTGCCGCAAATTTACTTATCTACGAGCAACCCATCGCTTGCCTTGATCGTACCTTCATAATAATACTGCTAGCATAACGCCACTGACATGCTTGTCTACTCTCCAGTTCGATCTTGATGCCGTGGGGCGTGGGGTTGGGGCGGCGGGGGAGTGAACTGATTGACCTCACCAACCGGCAGGTCAAGATAAGCTGACCACGTGAAGCGACAGGCAACACGCCAGACCGGGTTAATATTAATCTCTGGGAACTGTCTCTGGGAACTGGGACGTCAACACGAGTTCGCAGGGCTGCAGCTCTGCTTCTCTGGACCCAAGCTGCGGCTCTGCGTGTGCGTATGTGAGCTTCGACGTCTCGATCGCCTTCTGCCGGCTGTGCATTTCTTTTCCCTGGAAAGCCGTGGCTGCTGTTAAAAAAGGCGAAGAAAGAACGTGCGCTCGGTTTGCGCGTTGGCCCATGGCGCGGGCGCCTGTCGGCGGGCAGAGCTGCACGTGTGTTTCGCGGTGAGCGCGGCGGCGGAGGCCCCGCGACGATTCGGGATTCTCCATTCCACCGATCACCCTTCGCATTTCCGATTTGGGCCGTCATCAATGGGAAGCACTAGCACCGACCACGAAGAATTATCTACTCTACCAAGTACGGTCACATGTGCCGTGCATTAGGAGGATCGCGTAGCTAATTCGCAGGGTTTTCGTTTCTGGAATTTGCTTGGCGTTTTATTGTTTCTTTCAAGTTTGCAAGGTCTTTCCTTTTATTAGTGTATAACTAAGGACGTACGCGATCTACATACTGTGTTCACACCCCACGCATATACATTTGTACGTGTCTTTGTATGATAATAATTTTATTAGATTATAATGTGATTTTATGATTAATAATAATATAGTTAATTGAACGAATATATCTGTCAAGAATATATATTAATAAATCTCATGGATGCAATACATCAAGAAATCACTACAGTCGGAATAAAGTTAGATAAAATAATAGAAGTCTTAGGAAGATTTATCTTACCGGATGGTCCGATGCCTTGGTTGTTAAACTCATCGAAACATATTTGACAAAGGGGAGAAAGGTCTAAAGACTTCACCGGAAGGTTCGGTGATCAGAGAAGATACATATCAGAGCATTTTATCCAGAGAAGATTACAGCCATTAAAATTAAAGATCAAATCACCGGATGATCTAGTGATCAATGTGTTGCACACACCGAACAATAAATAATGCAAAGAGGCAGAACGAAGTTCAACGCATTGGATGATCCGGTGATGAAGGCTGTGCACACCGAATCATTATTTCCAGAGAGAGTTGCATCGACTCGGTTAACTGAAGTCAGCTCACCGGATAATCTGGTGATGAAGTGATATGCACCGGATGCTTTTATCTGAGTAATTTACACAGAGAAGAATAAAATGTTCGGATGGCTCAGGATAACTCACCGGATAGTCTAGTGATGGAGATGAAGTATACACTAGAATATCTGGTGTTCATAGAAGCATGAATAGAGTTTCAACAGCTAGTTTGTGAGAGATGATCCAGTGTTAGTACTAGTGTTCTCACTGGATCATCCGATGTTAATAACTTTTCTAAATTGTTGGGTTAACAGCTAGTGCGCAGGTTTAAGATTATAAATACTCCTTCACTCAGTCATTTGAAGGCGCGACATGCTGCTGAAGTCTAGAGGAAGCTTATACATACTTAAGAAGATATCCAAACCATCAAAATACTTAATGTGATTATTCAAGACGATTAAGTATAAGATTAGTAAGTGATTAGTACTTATAGGCCTAGAGAGAGTGTTGCTAGATGATTGCTGTCTAAAGAGTGGATCAATGAGTGATTTAACTTTGTACCAAGTGGTACACCGGTATCTTAGAGTCTTGGTGACTCGCTGGTAAACTTGTTGACCCTGCAATTTGGTATGGAATGGTGGTAATACAATTGTGTGGAGACGCGAAGACACTTATCTTGGTGGCTCAAGCTCCGAAGTGATCACGGTGGTAAGAAACTGGAAGAGAAGCTAGTGATGAGATCTTGCCTTAGTGGCTTAGTGACTTATCTGGTGGAGGTCTTATCTTTGTGACTTTGTGGCTCAAGAGCCGTGACCAGGTGTCGATCAGGAGCATATTTTTTATAGAGCTCCAACGTGAACTAGGAGTGATATTCATACCATCGATACCACAAGAAAAAAATCCTTATACCGAATTTGTTCTCTCTATTTTATTTATTTTTCTGTATTTACATTATTATAATTTACCTTCTTAAATAGGTTGCAAGAATTTTAATCGGTAGAGTAGGCACACTAGATAAATCTAAAACACATCTAGATAGAATTTAATATATATTAATATTACATTATTTTTAAAACTAAAATAGTTCTAAATATTATAATTCAGCACCTCTTAAAACATTACCGATCCCTTTAATCCTAAACTCACAATATACCAGCACCCATATCCCACTAAACATATAGGTACATGCGTACCATGTTGCGTCGGAAACCTATCCTGAAAGTAACCGTAGGATGAACCCCTGGTGAGACATGACCGTAGAGCGAGACTTGAACACTGGTGGGCATCAAACGATTAGCCACTCTTACCATCGCAATACACACGCGTTCTCAAAGTTCGCAAGGTCTTGACGGGTAAGAACTTTGCTTTTATCTAATCTTCTGTGAGGTTTTCTGCAAAACTCGTGTAGAATTACTGTATCGTATTGTTACCCGAGATTTATTTATTACACCGAAAAAGACATGTGAGTGAGACTGACAGGCACTTGCGCGAAACAGGAGAGATAAATACTCAGCTGGGAAAGCGATAAATTGCTATCTGCAACGCATACCGGCAGGTGGCCCGGCGCACCCGACCCAGCCACATAAACAAAAGCGGAAGCGGAAACCCCACAACCAAACGGCGTTGCGCTCCCGTTTCTTCATCGCCCCCGAAGGCCCGAACCCAAGGTGAGCGCGGGCCCGAGCCCGACCCCTCATCCATCGGGTTAGTTATTATTTTTTTACTCTAATAGATAGCAATTTCTCAAATGACATCTATCCAAACTGTTGTACCAAAATACCAAAACACTTTTTCATTTGCCGCTTTAAGCCTTTTTCTATGGTAATCTGATATTTTTATTTTTTTTACCTTTGCCCACATGGAATCTCACCGGAATTATCCATTCTACCATCTCTCTCATTTCTCTCTCACATCTCCGGCCGACTCCGGAACAAGTTGCTCCGAGCGGCACCTGATGACGAAAGTCGATGAGCTCCTTGTCGGACTCGTTGCGCCCGTGGGTAGAGGCAGGGGCGGAACAAGCATGAGCCAAGCTCTAGGTTAGCCCATTCAAATTTTGGACTAGACCTAAAAAATCTACTATTTATATAGTAAATATAACTGAAATTTGGGCCTATGACCTAGATGAAGCCCAACCTACCATGGGCCTGGGTCTACCTGCCCCTGGGCAGAGGTGAGATTTGAAGTAGCATGACGATCGGCATGAGGAAGAAGCTCGTGGAGATGAGTGACGACTAGAAGAAGGAGACCACAACGCCAAGCCTGGGCTTGACGATGGACCTGGTCCGACCTCGCTAGCGACATTCACAGCGATGAATCGGCTGACCGAGGGCATCAACAGAATCAACGCGTGATAGGAACGTGTATGGGTGGGTCTCAGTCAGTAGGCCTAGTCGGAGCTCGACTGACGGTGTGCCCCACGGCGCGGCGACACTTAGCCCGTGCGAAGGGCCACACCAGTGATAGGCCGATGCCGAGGTAGCACGCGCAAAAGCATGCATGATACAAGGGGAAGGTCACTGTGGCTTGAAATTGGAATAAGAAGCTGGGACATAGTGGCATGTCGGTGAATTGATGGAGAGGCTTGCTGGTGTAAGAAAGAAGGTGGGTGCGGAGCTCGATTCGATCAAAAGACGATAGGATTCACACAGGAATTGGTCGGAGAAGACCCTAGCGATCTTCCTCCATGCTTTTCTTGGCTCTACCTGAGCGGATCTGTGCTAGGTGGCGTAAGATTTGGCAGCGACAGTGGTGTGGAGCTCGGTGGCACGATGCTCGACCAAGAGAGAAGATATGATGGAGAAATGAGAGAGACGGTAGAGTGGACATTTCCTATAAGATTCCATGTTGGAAAGGGTAAAAATATTAAAAAAAAAACCCAAGCTGTGGTGAAAAATGGCTCAAATTAGCAATTCAGAATGTTTTTTAAGGAACATGTGGTATTTTAGCATAGCAACTCGGGCGAGTGCCATTTGATAGAAAAAAAATTAAGATAGTGTCTATTTATCTACTGATAGATTTATTAAAAAAATCTATCAAATTGTGGACCATTGGATCTAGATCAGGTGACCCGGATTAATCTTAGCTTCATATATATATATTCTCTATTCTACTCCCTGCGCTAAAAATAGCTATTCAACGCACCGGTCGCACCGCCCCCCCCCCCCGACCCAGACCAGCCCCGAACCACCCCGCGCCCCGCCCCCACCCCCCCGACCCAGACCAAACTCGTGAAACCCCGCCAACCAACCCGCAATCGTAATCCAGTAATTATTACGACCATAAAATTTTATGTTATTACGACCGTTTATGTATTATATCCTTACCGTAATTATTTAATCTTTATAACCGTAACCATATAGCAACCAGATCAAAACAACCGCAACCGTGTTCCATTCATATTTCAACCGTATATTTCTTTCTTATTTAACGATTCGACGTGGCAATTAACTGTATCGATTCCCAACCGTAATTTTATATTATATATGGTCGTATACGTCTAACATAACTTTGACAGTCATGTTGACGCCGAACCCGCACATAACCGTACTGAACTAGATAATATAACCATATATATTTTATTCTTTCACGGTCCCCCTTGCGACACATAACCTTACACATTCGTATTTACTCATTTATTTTAACCGTATATACGTTATTTATTCACGACAGGACAATTTAAAAAAAAATGTTGCCCTGTCGGTTTTGTCATTCATGTTTTAACATTAAAACTTTTACTCAATCATGTTTAGAGTGTTAAAACACGATTGTTCCGAAAAATAAAAGCACGAATGATTTAATCATAATTGATTTATGGTTACATGGATACTTTGAATATGTTTATGTGTACGAAAGATCACTCGTTACCATAAAATTAAATTTTACGCTTCATAACAATATGATTTACGGCTTTCTGTATGATTCATATATGGTTCATAAATGTATATTTTACTACTGGCCAATCTAAGTTATACGGTTCCCTGATTGTTTTGTGTACGATTAAAAATCTGGAAATCAACTCGTTCTCAACAAAAATTATTTTATGGTTATACGGTTCCTTGACCAAAGGACATCTTCATACGGTTGCGGAAGCAAATTTACGGCTGCGATCGAAAGTTTTACGGCTAAAAAATATTTTTCCGATCAAAACGGACCAAATATGCTCTTCATACGGTTACGGAAGCAAAATATATGGCTGCGGTCGAAAGTTTTACGGCTTCGAGCGGATTTCCCGAGCGAATCTACGATCGGGACGCGGGGTATCCTGGGGCGCTAAATAGCTATTCAACGCGCAGCGCTAAGAATAGCAGCGCCATATATATATATATATATATATAAAAGATTCCTAACCCTAATTCTCACTCATTCCACCCCACCTCGCCTACCTGACTCTCTTCGTCGCCGCTCCACGCACTGCACTCGCCCCATGCGCTACCGCCCTCCGTCTCGCTGTCGCCGTCCCCGACGCCTATGCAACCTGCCCTCGCTCCTCTACCGCTCCTCTCACTCCTCCGCCCTGACGCCCCTCCTCCCCTGTCGCCACCGCCTCCTTGTCCAGCTCCAACGGCGCCATCGTCGCGCGGATCCGCTGCCCTTGACTGTCGCCACCACTAAACACTTCAACCTCGACGTTTTCGCCACCATCGTCGGCCCATCCGGTGGTCCTCCACCACTCATTTCGGGTGGCACCCTCACTGCCTCGCCGTCCCTCCCACCGCTCGCCACCGCCGCTGGGCTAACAGCCTCCCTCAAAGCTCCTTTTACAGCCAACAACCCTTAAAATCCTAAAAACCCAAAATCCTAACCCTAACACTAAGCTTACCATCGCCCGAGAAGAAAACATCACCAAAGGAGCTCACCGGATAAGATGGCAAGATGGCTGCACGAATCTATAAGCTCTTGTGAGAAATTCGGTAGATATTTTTTTCGACAGATAAAATAGCAGTGTTCAAAAATTAATTAACCCTCCTCCGTCCCGTCCGTGCTGGCCTCCGCCTCCTCTCTTCCAGTTCCACCCCGTCGCTTCCGTGTCATCCGCGGGTCGTCTCCCCACCTCCCATTCCCGCCGTCCCATGCCTCCTGCCCCGTAGCCTCCCGATGACGAGCGTCATGGCCGCCGATTCCGACAAAGGTACCGCCTTTCCGTTGATCCATGGTTGGTTTTCGGTTCGATTCGTGTTTAGTTGATCGTTCGCTGAGGGATTGCTTTTCTCGGGTTGGGCGCAGGGGAGGGCGACCTGGAAATCGTGCTGGCGTCGCCGGGGGCGGAGGGAGCGCCGTCGCCGTTATCGAGCGCCGGCGCCGGCTCCTCCGGGGAGCAGCTCGACCAGTCGCCGCCGCGGGTGGCGAAGCGCCCCGGTCTCGAGATGTCCTTCTCCGGGAAGCGGCTGGATCAGTCGCCGGTGCTGGTGATGTCACACTCGAGCAACCGCCTCGACCAGTCGCCCGCGAGGCCGGTGTTGGTGATGTCCTGCTCCAGCAACCGGCTGGACCAGTCCTCGCCGGCGTCGTCGCCAGCGCCCGCGAGGGCCCCGGTGCTGGTGATGTCCGGCTCCGGCAAGCGGCTGGACAACTCACTGCCGTCCCCCTCGCGTTCGCCAACGGCCGTGGCAGCCGCGGCGCCGGTGCTGGTGCTCTCGAACTCGGGCAAGCGGATGGACCAGGCGGGGCGGAAGAAGTACGTCAAGCAGGTGACTGGTCGCCATAACGACACGGAGCTCCACCTCGCCGCGCAGCGGGGGGACCTCGTGGCCGTGCGCCAGATCATCGCCGGGATCGACGCACAGATGACCGGCACCGGGGAGGAGTTCGACAGCGACGTCGCCGAGATCCGCGCTGCCATAGTGAACGAGGTCAACGAGGTGGAGGAGATTGCGTTGCTCATAGCCGCTGAGAAGGGGTTTCTTGACATTGTCGTCGAGCTGCTCAAGCACTCCAACAAGGAGAGCCTCACCAGGAAGAACAAGTCCGGATTCGACGCTCTGCATGTTGCCGCCAAAGAGGGCCACCGAGGTGAGCACCGCACAAAATTTCCATCGTGTAAACCACTTCTGGTTTCAAGTCAAACTGAAGAGATAGTTTTGTGGTTAGCTTGATGCCTAATTGAATGCTCAATCTTTAATTTAACCCAAACATTCGTATTATCTACTCTTTAATCAGTCCACATGGATCCTCTGTTGTTTGCATACAGTGACACACTACTGTCAGTGTTCATCAGAACAGGTCAATTTGAGCAATGGACACTGCAAAACTAAAAAGGGTCTGTGATGATAGATTAAAGAGTAGATAAAATACATTTTTGGACGAACCTGCATCCATTTATATTTTTACTGCATACTTGTTCCCGGGAGAAAGATGGATTACTGACATTAGCTTATAGATGTTGTGAAGGTACTTTTGAACCATGAGCCATCCCTGGGGAAAACGTTTGGCCAATCAAATGTGACTCCTCTCATAACTGCAGCGATTAGAGGCCACACTGAGGTGGTGAACCTGCTGCTCGAACAAGTTTCTGGGTTGGTTGAGCTATCGAAAGCAAATGGAAAGAATGCTTTGCACTTTGCTGCCCGGCAGGGGCATGTTGAAATTGTGAAGGCTTTGCTAGATGCTGATACTCAGCTTGCTCGGAGGACTGATAAGAAAGGCCAGACTGCTCTGCACATGGCAGTGAAAGGAACGAGTGCTGCGGTTGTTCGAGCGCTTGTGAATGCTGATCCGGCCATAGTCATGCTACCTGATAGAAATGGCAATTTAGCTTTGCATGTTGCCACCAGGAAGAAAAGATCAGAGGTACTCTTCTGCCTTGTCTAATCTAGTGTAGACATATAAGCATCTTTCTTTAGTTTCATCCATACAAAATGCAATAATCTTCTGCTCATAAGCTTGTTTCTCTTGTAGATTGTAAATGAGCTCCTGCTTCTTCCAGATATGAACGTGAATGCATTGACTAGGGATCGGAAGACTGCATTTGACATAGCAGAGGGCCTTCCGTTATCAGAGGAGTCTCAAGAGATAAAGGAGTGTTTGTCCCGTGCTGGTGCAGTCAGAGCAAATGATCTGAATCAGCCCCGGGACGAGCTCAGAAAAACAGTGACCGAGATAAAAAAGGACATACATACTCAGCTTGAGCAGGCCAGAAAAACCAACAAAAATGTCCATGGTATAGCTAAGGAGCTGAGGAAACTGCACAGGGAAGGCATCAACAATGCAACCAACTCGGTCACTGTCGTGGCCGTGCTCTTTGCCACAGTGGCATTTGCTGCAATCTTTACCGTGCCAGGCGGTACTGAAAATAGCGGTGTTGCGGTAGTTGTGCAAGCGGTATCCTTCAAGGTCTTCTTCATCTTCAATGCAATCGCCCTGTTCACATCATTAGCAGTAGTGGTGGTCCAGATAACACTTGTTAGGGGTGAGACGAAAGCAGAGAGGCGGGTGGTCGGGGTCATCAACAAGCTGATGTGGCTGGCTTCTGTATGCACTACGGTTGCGTTCATATCCTCCTCGTACATCGTCGTGGGGCGACACTTCCGGTGGGCGGCACTTCTGGTCACCCTCATTGGCGGGGTGATCATGGCCGGTGTGCTTGGTACGATGACATACTATGTTGTCAAGTCCAAGCGCGCACGCAAGAGCAGGAAGAAGGAGAAATCAACGAGGAGTGGCTCAAACTCATGGCAGCACAACTCCGAGTTTTCAGACTCGGAAATTGATCGGATATACGCCATATGAATCTGGTACCCGTTCATCTCGCCAAATCTTTTGGCAGTGATACAACACGAATGTAATTATAAACATCGATCATAACCCTTGAGATACTAGGGGTTCGCCTACATGTATACATTCGAATCAGCTGGTGTAAACTGCCATTCCCCTTGTTCCTGACTCGGCAGGAGGCGATGTATACTACTGCAGATAGATTGGTCATCAGAATATATATGCAGCTTGTGCTGTGCTCCCTATGCATGGCCTTCCATAAAATTAATCTCAAATGTTGTCAGTACAATGACACCAACATGATATATTTGGGTATCTTGCTTTTTTGATATTCTGTTATTGGAGATGCATCCATGGAGAAGAGACAGAAGAAAGGGAGAGATTTTCCGGTCGTTTTCCATGGCAGGAGAGAGGTGAGCAATTTGCCGTCCTGATATGCTGTTGCTTGTTGTGTTTTTCTCTGTAGGACAGGACAGCCCTGGAGTTGCAGTGCACTGCTAAGTCATGGCGATGGCGACGGGCAATTCCAATCAGGATTGTATGTAGGCAGAGCAAACGACACCAGAGGTGGTGGTAGTGGTTACGCTTACTCACACACCAAAGCGGAAACGCCGTGCGAGCTTAAGGCATTGACAGTGGACCCCGTTGCTGCTATCTCCAGTCATAGTCATGCATACTTGATCGATTGATTAGCTCGATTAACAAGCGGAAAGCACACTCCGGCCGCAATGAATTCACGGTGACAATTCAGGGTTCTTGTAGCCGATGATGGCTGTAAGTGAGGACTAATATAGTAGTTTATGAGTATGATTAGCTGTGAGCTTTTACAGTTCAGAAAGGATCAGAGGAAAGAAACCTAGTGACCGAAGCAGCAAAAGCTAGCTATGCTGAACAAATTAAAAAAATGGTCGCTTTACAATTGTTACTGTTGATTTTCTTTCCTTCGTGACGAAGTTCGCAGGGTGGATCATGGATTTAGTGAGGACCGTCGGTGCGCCACCACCGGCACAAGATTTCACTTTGGAGCTTTATGCATATGTGAATCTTGCAAAGCTCATCTAGACCTAAAGCCAGGGCCTTGTAGGACGTAGAATTGCAGAGCGTAGGCTTTCTGCTAGTTTGTAGTACAGAAGAACGTCCTTGTGAAGTCAGTGATACATGCCATGAACTCATTCATGATCGATCACAGCCAGCAATGGCCAGCGTATGATATTCCTCTTCTAGATTGTGACGTCTGAAATTTTTGCTCAGCCCGGCCCATTCCTTCAGCCACAGCTCAGCTCCCAGTCCAACCCGCGACACCAGCTCAACCCGACCCGTCTCCCCCTCTTTCTCTCGCTGGCAGTCGGACCCACCCGTCAGCTTCAACCTCGCGCCGCACCCGCGCCCGCAACCGCCGCGCGCAGCTCGCCGATTTCGCCGGCACGTCCAGTCCGCCCGCACCCACGATCTCTGCAACGGCCTACACGTCCCGGGGCTTTAAGATACGCCGCAACCCCCTACGTCCTCTCCACCCCGCACTCTCTCATCCATTTCCCGAGCGCCATTGTTGCCATCGCCGAGCTCGCCGAACGCTGTCCGCCGCGTCCGAGCCTTCCCCGACACACCCGAGACCGTCGTCAGCTTCGCCGAAGCTCGAGGGTCCCATTTCACCACGTGTCGACACCTCCCTGCCGTCAGAGCCACTGTTTCACCAAGCACCGGTAAGACCCGCTGCCACCTCGCCGTCGATAGCGCTAACCGAAGCACCTCGTAGCAAATTGACCCCCTTTTTGGCACCACGTGTTCCCTAGGAAGCTTCCCCGGCCATCGGTTTCGCTCCTTCGTCGCCGTAGCCGCTTTTCTTCGAGCTTTGATCTCCGCCGCCGTTCTTCTCCGTCGCCGACCATCGCAGAGATCCCGCCGACCGTCGAGAACCCCCTGGTGAGACTCCCCATCACCTTCTCGTTCATTTGCGCCAAAAATCGTCGAGTTTGGTAGCCTGTAGCAGTAGATCGAGCCTCACCGGCGATGCTCCGGCGAAACCCGCGGCAGTGCCGCCGTCTGTGAAAGTGCATCTAGGCCCCCCTAAGTGAGTTTTGGCTAATTGATGACAAAAAGATTAAGGGACTAATGAGTTTATTGAAGCTATGAACATGTTTTAGTTCTATTGGTGAAGTTATACGACATTGGCGTCCCTCAAAAAGAAAAGAGAAACGAATTGTAGTACTCAATACGATTTAATTTAATTTTATTTTTAAAATTGAGTTTAGGAAAGTCGTACTACCAAGAGGGATGCAATTGATAGTTTTGATGGTGTCTCAGTGCTCAAAGTGACCTCTTAGAACCAAAAGTTGAGAGACACATTCACTCACAGACACCGGAAAATAGGCTAAGTTGTTCTGAGTCCGGAGTCTTCGGAGTACACCGGATACTCCGGTACCTAGTGTTTTTGGCCGGAGTCTCAAAGTGAGACTCTGCCAGAGAGTGTCAGTTTTGATTTATTTTTAAAGTGTCAGAGTCTTCGGTGTACACCGGATACTCTGGTATCTGGAGAGGCCGGAAACTCTGGCAGGTCTCTGGGACTATTTTTTGTGTAGCTTTAAGTGCCACCCGGAGTCTCCAGTGTACACCGGATACTTGAGTCAGTTCAACAGAAGTGTAACGGCTAGTTCTGATACTGTTCTAGGCTCGGTTTTGAAGTGCCACTCGGAGTCTCCGGTGTACACCGGATACTCTGGGTTAAGTCAACCAGAACAATAACGGCTAGTTTTTTAGGGACAACTATAAATACTCCCTCACCTCTATGCATTGAATGCTTTTGGCTGTTGCTGCTAAGCTACTTCTTGACAAAGCCTCCCAAAGCATTCAAGAGTTCCTCCAAACATCTCTAGTGCTTAGATTATTGCAAGATTTGAGAGTTAGGGTTTGGAAGAGAGATTTGAGTTAGTAAGTCAAAATCCAATCTTTGAGCATTGAGTTCGTCGTCAAGCTTTCATTTATGATCTTTTTCTCTTGGAGCCTCGTGCTCCTAGACGGTAAGGTGTCGCCCGTAGAGCACCCAAGGATTGTGGAGTGCCACAGAAAGTTTGTAATCACCCGTTGACTTGAGTAAGAACACCTAGCTTGATCTTTGTAGTCGCTAGAGATGATAGGGTTGAAAGAGACCCGGCTCTTTGTGAGCTCCTCAACGGAAACGTAGTCACTTCTTAGTGAGATGGCCGAACTTCGGGATAAATTCTTTGTCTCCTTTACTTTCTTGCAAGTTTTACTTGTTCTTGTTGTTTTGTGGGATTTTCCTAAATCCTATTGTTGGTGAGTGTTCTACTGCAGGGTGTTGTTGATAAGGTCATCATACATCTATTAGAACTTGTGGTAACACTTAGACTCAAATAGACTTGCTTAGATTCATTTCGATTTCACGCACCTGTATAGGCCGGATAATTCGGATAAGACCGGATACTCCGGATACCGGAGTATCCGAACTCTGTCTTAATCCGCTGCTGAGTTTTAAATTTCAGAAACGCCTATTCACCCCCCTCTAGACGACATCAAGTACATTCAGTCCGCCGACCCCTGTTGCCGCCCCTCCTTCCCCAAACGCCGAGAGTCGTTGGATCTCCCATCGACGGCCCAAATTAGATCGGCCAGACCCCATACCCCTTCGGTCCACCGTAGACCCATGGACCCAGTCCATGGTACTGGTCCACTGTCCCGGTCAGCATCATCGTAGGCACGTCAGCATCTAAGATGAGTCAGCAGCCGTGTGAGCCGCCACGTCAGCCCACCGAGCCCAGTCAGCCTGCTGGCGCAATAAATAGGTTTTCTAGTAAAAAATAATTCACTTAATCCCTGAAAATAGGTAATTTTACATTTAGCCCCAAACTTTTCTATTTTCATAAATATACCCTTGGTTAATTCTGTATTATACTTTTAGGCCCCTGAACTTTTGTATAATTACAAATAGGTCCCTAAATTTTACATATAGGTCCCTAAAGCTTTCTATTTTTACAATTTAGTCCCTATAATTTTTCAGAAAAGCCCCTGTAGATTAAAACTATCACAACTTTTTCATACGAGCTCCAATTTAGACGATTCTTGCTCTCACGCGATCGTAGCAGCGTGTACTGTCAATTAGTAACCTTTTTAGAGTGCTTTGCCTCAGTTTTGTGTGGTGTACTTAGCTGTTGTATTTGTTTGCTTTCCGGTGTGCGCAATTGCCACAGGAGACGAGTAGTGTGTCAGCTTGCAGGACCATGCATTCGAGGACTTTGAGTAACCTACATTCAAAGGTAAGTATCCTTGACCACTTTGATACCATTGTAGGATAATATAGCTTTTATTTTTCCTAGATGTATGCTTGTATAATATGGAATCCCCTCGTTAGGGTTTTACTAGATTTTGTGTGACTTTCTTTGTAGCCTTTGAAGGGTTATGGGAAATAAATAGGGTAGTTGTGCTAGTGCTATCATGGTTCGAGTAAATATTAATCTTGACTAATGTTTATGTAACAAGAAATTGGATATGGTAATTTTGTAGTAACATGAAATAGGGATCACAACTGGATGGCTAGTTTGAGGTGGAGCTGCAAAGCAGGGTTGTGTTTGTTCCTATGTGGGATCCTAAGGACCGGTTTGTGAAGCCTGTTACCCGACATAACAGCACAACCACGAGGCCAATATAGGTACGGCCGGGCCAAATAATTAGTTACCCTTCATGTTCTGTACGCAACAGTGGACGGTTAAGTGGCACAAGAGGGGCATCTGCAGTGGATGGAATCCCTGTTAGCGGTGAAATCTTAGTGTGTGCATATAGATTTAGAGGCGCTTTATAATGGCTTTGTAGTGAGACTCCGGCTCTACACCTCGGAAGTGTAAAGTAAAACGGGAATCACGACTCGTGGGTAAAGTGTGCAAACTCTGCAGAGTAATAAAACTAATCGATCAGCTGTGCTCACGCTTAAGAGCGGGTTTTGACTTCTTCATAATTAGTGGGGATCCTGAATGGTTGGTTTGGGTAGTCGGGTGGTGGAAACCCTGATGAGTTGGTAGCTAGATATGGAATATCTGGTGAGTCTGGTAGTTGGATAGAATCCGATGAGTTATTTCCTTTATTTTTGGAGTTACAACCTAGTAAATAGGTTGCTGTGTCTTTTGAGTCATAGTTTAGTTTGGTATAGTTGCAGTTATCCCGAGTTTAGCTTTTTCTTGTCATAAAGTAGGCATTTCATGTTTTTCCTTCACTTGTTGAGTATTCTACCTACTCACTTTTGCCTTCTCCCAACTTCAGGATGCTACTCAGAAGGCGAAGTTTTTCGAAGACGTTCGAGACGATGGTGCTGAGTTCTAGATGAAGGAATGTGTCGCTCTGAAGACCATATCCTAGGTTGGCGTTCTCTCGGACAACACCTGTGGATGGATGCAAGTATTGCTGCTGTTGGAAGATTTATTAGTGTTTTCTTTTAGGCCTGTTGGTCCTTTTGTAAAAAATATTTTTGTTAATTAATGATACAGTTATGTTATCACTGATGATGTTATTGTATGTATGAAAATTTAATTATAGCATACATGCGAAATACATATGATTTATTTTTTGAAAATCGGGTGTGACATATATCGTCAGTTGTCCATTTCGTTTTGGTATCTTTACCTAGTCTATCGTTCTTGAATGAATTGACCGCCGACAGTAAAATCTCGGCATCATCTGTAGAAGAAGCTCGATCGGTTTCGAATGGTCTGCAACTAACGAGGGCCGTTTGATCGCTCTGTAACATCCGTCCCGATCGTTGATGCGTCGGCATCACATTGTCAACGTCAATGGAGAACGGATGAGGCTGCACTGCAATGGTGCTGCGTCAACGGTCAACGCCAACCTTTTCCTCGCCTCGGTGCGCTCGTCCCAAGACAAGCGCTTGGTCATCACCAAACCAAGAGCTGACAGAGAATGACATGCACAGAAAATAAGATACATAATCCCTCGAAAAGAGAAAAGATACACATGGAAAATCACAGAAACAAATAAAAGACATTATTAGAACTTGAATGAACAGTAGAGCAGAACGAAGTTAGAGTGTTTTCTATTGATTCACTTGTTTTTATAAGAAGGGGTGTCCGTTAGGGAATATCCCCTCTCCAATGGGCAGTAAGGTAACTATGTAAAATAGTTGTTTGTCAAGATTTGATCAACTGTAACACTCCGTTTGGATCGATTTGTCCTCCGTATATTGTTTAATGAGTAACTTCTCCAAAAACCTATCTAAAAATATAAGGAGAATTATGATTGTAATATATTATTGAAAACTCTATAAAACCAAGTGGGAAAATTAAGAGGAAATGATATGGTATATATGCTTGTATTGATATTACCTTATTAAAAATCTTATATGAGAAACCTTGATAGAAAAAACTTATAAAGAAAAAGAGTACAATATGTATGATATGATGATCATGAACATATTATAATCTAGAAGTTTACTCCCCTGAATGTTGCAACTCTTAAAGTAGTCTTTGTGAATAAATCTGCAAGATTGTCACGTGATATTATTCGCAAAGTATTTATCCCTTCATTTTTCTGTAATTTATGAGGATAAAATGATTTTGGGCAATATACTTTGTGATATTGCTCTTTATATAACTTGTACATATTTCAGCAATACAAGCAATATTATCTTCATAGATAATGATAAATGATTCTGATGAATCAATACCACATAATTCTTGTATGTGGTTAATCATCCTGTGATGTTATATAATTTCACGTGATGCTTCATATAATTGTAGTTATTTAGAATGATTAGTGAACATAACCATGAGACTATTTTGATGACTTCATTTAGAAGTTTGTTCCACCATATATAAGAATACAAAGTTTATCTGTGATTTGGTATTATGGGGATTAGATAAATAGCCAATATATCTTGGGTTTTCTGATAGAATAAATCAAGATTATTTTGTACCTTAGAGATATCTGGGGATATCCTTTACTCCTGCTCAATAGCATTTTGTTTGAGTTACGCTATATTTAGTTAGCAAGTTATCTGCAAATATAATATCAGACATATTATAATTTGTAAGATACATTAGCGCTCCAAAAGTACTGAGATATGAAACTTCAGTTCTTAATATCTTTTTCTTCGTCATACCGAGATTTGAATGGATCTTTACCATTTCAAGGGATTGAATGACCAAAGATATTTTAATACATATAATATATCGATATTTAATTTCTTGAATATCTTTTGGTATATAGACTAGTATACATGTATTCCGAAGGGAATATGCTCAAGTTGTAACCTAAGCTAAATTTGGTTTTACTCAAATATTACATCTCAAATTCTATCTTAAGATGATTGCAATTTTCTTGTGTATTTCTGATGATATTGAGATCATCTATATACACTGAGATTATACAAAATCCAGTTGAGGATTTCTTTATAAACACATATGAGCAATCACCATTATTTGAGTAACACTTCTGCAGAAGGAACTCATTCAATCGGTTTGTGACATATTTTATCTGACTGTTTTAAGACATAGAGTGACTTTACAGAAGATATGTTGCGATACTTTGGAATTCAGAATTTTAAGTCCTTCAGGGATTTTTGTTTACATTTCTGAAATCAAGTAACCAGATTATGCCAATAATATTAAATATTAGAATAGATGCTATGTAACATCAAAATTGATGTCGGTTTCTACGCGAACCCTTGTGCTACAAGTATCACTTTGTATCTCACGACTTTATTGTTTTCAATCCGTTTTGATCTCATTGGGAAGGTATCTTGGTGAGTAGGTATTACTGATGTAAATACCCCTCTTTTCTTAAACGAGTATAATTCTACCTCGATTGCCTCCTTCCATTTGATCCAGTCTGATCTACCTCGAGGTTTTTGGCTATTTTGAGGAGAAATAAATGTCGACAATTAAAGTCTTTCACTTGAATCAATATAATTTATGGATATTTTATTTACTCATTTCAACTCCTTGTGATTTCCCACAACAATGGATTTAAGGTATTATGATATCCTAGCACCTAGAGTAGTGCGCACATTTGTACCGAGTCTTGGATGTAGAGCATTAATAGGCCTTGGATATTAAGTATCTATAAGGTGTCTCTATCAACTTTAGGTTGATTTGCATTTACTATTTTCAAAGTTAACTTTCTTTATTTCTACGGATTTAAGTAGTTTTATTAGGCTCCCCAACGGGCGGTAAGGTAACTACCTAAAATGGTTGTTTGTCAAGATTTGATCAACCGCAACAAGCATGAGCGAGTTAGGAACCAAAATCGATTGTCACCTAATGCCACTCTCGATGCAACATCACGAGCAAATATCTAAGGGGAAATTCCTTGTATGCCATTAGAAAAACTTCCTCTTCCCTATGAGCCACTCAAAATTTTGGACTTCCTTCATTGCCATCAATTTTATCTTTCGTTCCTTTTTACCATTCTGTTCACATTTCCATTCAATCCCCCGTCAAATTCACCATTCAACGGTTCTTCTTCTTTAAAAATTAGTGGTTTTTGTTTCTCCAAAAATCCTAGAACTTTTTTATGTGTTACATAATCCATGTGAAACCCATTTTAATTTGATTCACCCCAAAAGCATATGTAGAATTTAAATTAAAATTCTCCAAAAAAGCTACTTTATAACTTCTAACAATTGTTAGGGCCTGAAATAAAATCCCAAAAATTTGAAAAAATTTACTAATATTATTATTATGTGATGGAATTATTTCTAAAATTATTTACAACCCTAGGTTATATAGTGAAAAACTGAGTTCCTTTGTAATGCTTTATTTTTATGCATCGTGATAGAATAGATGAAAATAGAGCGTTACAAAGGAACTCACTTTTTCATCATATAACATAGGTCCCAAAAGATTTTTAGAAATTAGTAAATCACATAATAAGAATATTAGTAATTTTTCCAATTTTTTGGGATTTTATTTGGAGCCCTAACAATTGTTTAAGTTATAAATTAGCTTTTTTAGAGAATTTTAGTTTAAATTCTACACATGATTTTTTTAATATAATTAAAATGGGTTGTACATGGATTAGGGAACACCAAAAAGTTCTAAGATTTTTAGAGAAATAGAATATCACTGATTTTTGGAGAAACAGAATCGATGAACAGTGAATTTGACGGAGGATTGAACAAAAATGCGGATAGAATGGTAAGAAAGGAACAAAAGATAAAATCGATGGCAACGAAAGAAGTCCAAAATTTGAGTGGCTCCTAAGGAAGAAGAAGTTTTTCTAATGGGATACAGGGAATTTCCCTAATATCTAAAGGTTGCCACCTCATATAGATACAAAGAAAACATAAACTATTCCAATACATTGTATCTAAAATATGGTCTAAATAATTAACACACTTTATCTCTCCTCACCTCATATCATATAATACATAAGCTACCTCAATGCATGCTTATGCTATATCCATCTCTTAGATTTTAAGCATAGCTACTATCTTACAAAAGACATTATCTTATTCTCTTTTTCATTTAATTCTTTGTCACATTATCTTTCATCCTACATAACTACCTAATTAATGCTTAAGATATTATACACTATCGAGCATTGGGAATGACATAACATTGCATTAACAACTGCTTATCTATAGCCATACAGCGTTAGTTATGGATCCACGTCACGGCTCACAATTAGTCATGTCCGTTTCTTAATTTAGGCAGAAGAAAACGAGCACAAAACTTTTTTTAATAAAGAAAAAACTGAATTTTGATTCCATTTTCCATTGGTGCTCATGCGTTGATTCAACTGGGGAATATTATAATCGGGGGCTAGTTCGGTTCTTGTCTTCTCCGACGCATCATCTGCTGATCCGCCTGTGGATTACGGGCCCCATGGCTCACATGGACGCCGCGAGCTGGAGGAGCAGAGCTCACGCCGGTATGTTTGTTCCTGCACCCATGTGCGTCTGTGGCCGACCAATTTCTGTTCGTGCGGGATGGCATTGGAGATTCTAGATTTCTAACGCGATTCTGGATTCCCATCGTGTGTTCCTCAAATCCTTTACGCGAGGCCATCACGTGTTCCTTGGCCTTTGCATTGCGATGTGCATGCTTTTCGATCCCCTTGCGTTTCTGATGTGGCATTGCTGATTGCATCTTCTTTATGCAAAAGTTGGAGGAGGAAATGGGACGGCTTTTCGCCGTGATTGCATCGTCGCGTAATGGGCTCGGAACGGAGAGGTGATTGGAAGGTTGAGGGCGTTGCGATCTGTTTCAAGATCTCTATTTCAATTTTTATGCAGTTTTGTGGGGCAAATTGTGGTGCTTTTGTGTGGGTAGATGGAGTGGGGAGGGCACTTGCATGGCACTAGCTTGATGGCCTCCTTTTTACATCTGGTTCATACTTCTCTTTCCCCCTCCACTTTTGTGTCATTTTTTGTGGTTCTTTTCCTCTTGCCTTTTCGAAAGATTTATTTCCACAATGAGGTAGGATTGGTCAAATTTTCTGAGAGAGAGCTAGGATTGGGTGATTTGGTAGGTGAATTGGCCAAGTGGGCACAAAAGAAACGAGAAGGGAGAAGGAAATGTTGCTAAATTCCAACGGAGTAATGGGGGTCTTTGGTTCATCTTGTTATTGCAGCCATTGTTGCTGCATTTTGACGTGCCTTCGAGCTTGATGGAAGCAAAGAACCAACCCGGCGAGGACAGGCCGCCGGCGCAGCCCGAGCCGATGGACTCGCCGCGGGCGGCGCAGGCGGCGACGCGGCGCAAGAAGATGACTAAGCAGCTGACCGGGAAGCGGGACGACACCGCGATGCACGCGGCGGCGCGCGCCGGGCAGCTCGGCTCCGTGCGGGAGATGCTGTCCGGAAAGACCCCGGAGGAGCTGGGCGCGCTGCTTTCGAAGCAGAACCAGGCCGGGGAGACGCCGCTGTTCGTCGCCGCCGAGTACGGGTACGTGGCCCTGGTGGCCGAGATGATTAAGTACCACGACGTCGCCACTGCCGGCATCAAGGCCCGCAGCGGCTACGACGCCCTCCATATCGCCGCCAAGCAAGGGGATGTAGGTATTGATATGTCAATGCCATTGTCGCTAGTTCATGTCATCTTGACTTGAGATCGATGTGATGCGATGTCGTTGCATGCAGACGTGGTGAGGGAGCTGCTGCAGGCGCTGCCGGAGCTGTCGATGACGGTGGACGCGTCGAACACGACGGCGCTGAACACGGCGGCGACGCAGGGGCACATGGAGGTGGTGAGGCTTCTGCTGGAGGTGGACGGGAGCCTGGCGCTGATCGCGCGGAGCAACGGCAAGACGGCGCTGCACTCGGCGGCGCGGAACGGGCACGTGGAGGTGGTGCGGGCGCTGCTGGAGGCGGAGCCCAGCATCGCGCTGCGCACGGACAAGAAGGGGCAGACGGCGCTGCACATGGCCGCCAAGGGCACCAGACTGGACCTCGTCGACGCGCTCCTCGCCGGCGAGCCGTCGCTGCTCAACGTGACGGACAACAAAGGCAACACCGCGCTGCACATCGCGTCACGCAAGGCGCGCCACCAGGTGAGTTGCAGCGTGCAGGCATGCCTTTTTGACTGATGCGCCAAGTTCGTGAACAAAATCTCATTTTCTGCAGATCATAAAGCGGTTGCTTGAGCTGCCGGATACGGACCTCAAGGCGATCAACCGGTCCCGCGAGACCGCGCTGGACACGGCGGAGAAGATGGGCAACGCGGACGTGGCCGGCCTGCTGGCGGAGCACGGCGTGCAATCTGCGCGCGCCATCAGCCCCGGCGGCGGCAACCCGGCGCGCGAGCTGAAGCAGCAGGTGAGCGACATCAAGCACGAGGTGCACTCGCAGCTGGAGCAGACGCGGCAGACGCGCGTGCGCATGCAGGGCATCGCGAAGCGCATCAACAAGCTCCACGAGGAAGGGCTGAACAATGCCATCAACTCGACGACGGTGGTGGCCGTGCTGATCGCGACGGTGGCGTTCGCGGCCATCTTCACGGTGCCAGGCGAGTACGTGGAGGACCCTTCCAGCCTGGCCCCGGGGCAAGCGCTGGGGGAGGCGAACATCTCCCACCAGACGGCGTTCATCATCTTCTTCGTGTTCGACTCGGTGGCGCTCTTTATCTCGCTGGCCGTGGTGGTGGTGCAGACGTCGGTGGTGGTGATCGAGCGCAAGGCCAAGAAGCAGATGATGGCGGTGATCAACAAGCTCATGTGGGTGGCGTGCGTGCTCATCAGCGTGGCGTTCCTGGCTCTGTCGTTCGTCGTCGTCGGCCGCACCGAGCGGTGGCTGGCCGTGGCCGTGACCATCATGGGCGCCACCATCCTGGTCACCACCATCGGCACCATGCTCTACTGGGTCATCGCGCACCGGCTGGAGGCCAAGCGGATGCGCAGCATCAAGCGCTCCTCGCTCAGCCGCTCCCGGTCCTTCTCCTGCTCCGGCATGTCCGAGAGCGAGTGGATCGACGAGGAGTTCAAGAGGATGTACGCCATCTGACGACTAATGCTGCTTTAATCTCGTACATGACCATGCCGACGTTGCCGTGCCGGGTTTCAGCAGCTTGATCTGAACTATTTGCCCCGTTGCTGAATTCTAATGGGGCGTATGGCTATGGAAGCAGCTGTCACGGTCAGCGCAGTTTTTATCTTAGCTTTAACAAGAGATGAATTGTACAAGCGAATAACTAACGATTGCAACTACGAACGTACCATTTTTTTTGAATCAAGGAGCTTTATTGCTTAATTTGTAGCAGGGTTATAATCGAGAGAACGATGCGTAGTCGACGCTTGCTTTGCAAATGTGCGCAGCCTTATTACAAGAACGACTAATAAACCAAAAAACTAAGAAAAAATTCTGCTAACCCCTGATTTCATCTAGGATTGAAGAAATCTCTGATCTTTGTTGGTTTGATTTGTTGCAAAGATCTTCTGTAGTAACTTAACTAAGTAGGAACTAGGCCGAGATGGGCTGATCTATCGGGCCTTGATCAGCATATTGGCCCAGATAGGGCCCACGGCCCAGCTCAATGGCGATGGTTTTGGAACAGTAGCTACCGCCAGAATGGTTAACGTACGAAACATATACGGCCAAATCTTAATGTATACAGATAAGAAAGAATATTAATGTATATTTAAGCTGAGTCATAAAATAAAGTGCAATTGTACCGGTAAGAGCCACGCCATCTCAAAGATTTGGTGATGTCCAATAAACATTTTTTATAAAATTGGATTAGGAACCACACTATAAACTTAGGACGTCTCCAACAATCCGTATCAGCTACTACCTCTGTTCTCTTTTAGATATCGTTTTAACCTTTTACACATAGAACAAAGTTACAATAAATTCTTTCATACACGATATATTTACCGCTCTCGATTTCTCCAACATTCAATCAATAGTATATAACCTATCAATCCACCATGCTTATTGAATTGAAACTCCATTTTCTAATAAACTTTAATATAGACACTCTAGTAAAATACCACCGTAAAAACCTAAAATGACATCTATTTAAGAACAAAATAAAATTCCTAAAACGACATCTATTTGAGAATGGATGTAGTAGTTATAATAGAGGTCACATCAAATTTTTATCTATATTGAGGAGAGAATAAATGAAGATAGAGAAAAACTAGTTACTAATTAGTAGACTGTATACTCATTAAATGCAATGATATTGTAGTCTATTGCATGTGGGTCTACATTAATTTTGCTATTAAAGAAGTTGATTATTGTATTATTTATTGGTGTTATGTACATTCTTATAGATAGCAACTACCTATATTGTTAGAGATGCTTTTATAGACACCCCTTTGATTCCATATAAAGAGCTTCTTCAATAATATAGTCAACCACTAGTTATAAAAATTATCCATATCATCTATAGATAACACAATAAACAACTCATTTAATGAACTAGTTATATTGTTTCCTCCAAATTTAATACAAATACACATGTAATAGGGTATTAAAAGTTTGCATACGTATTGGAACGCGCTATAGACTAACTACACATTAGTAGCTAATTTTTCTCTTTCCTCACATTACCTCTCCACTACATAGATAAAAATATGATACGAAGATCCTTATAACTAGCTGACATGAATTGTTAGAGACGCCCTAAATTCATCTTGGTGGATACTATAGTTTCTATTATCCATTAGTAATTGCCATAACTAGGTGGTGGTACATTTACTTTATTGATTAGGCACATTTAAATAGGAGCAAAATCGCAAATAGGGAAAAAAGGAGTTAAAACGGTGTATTAAAGTTGTTGGACTTATATTTGTAAGAGGAAGACTAGATTGACTTGCTTTAGAATTAGAGGGAGTAGTTCTGTTTTGGAGACTAAACTTCATTATATACCCATAACATCTAAACTATATAATTTAAAGTTCAGTCTCGATAATAAATTCCCTCTACAGTATAAAAAATACATATATGTATATCACTAGTAAAAGCAGAGTAATAATTTAATTCTTATTAAAATTATTACTCCCTCTATCTAAAAATACAAATATTATGTTTTGAATTATCTTTTCCATAAATACAAGGCTTATTTAAACTTTCAATGTAAAAGATGTGTGTTGTTTCTATATGCCCCAAATAAATAGCTACATTTTACTTTGAATGCTTACAATGATGCATTGAATATACTCCTTTGGGGAAAGTATTTAGGGATGGTCTAGTCATTTTGATACCTCCTTAATAAATGTGCAAAGAAAATATATGTTTTTTATTTTTGGATGGAGGGAGTACAAAAGAAGGCTTGGAAAGCACCATGTTAACTCTTCATTTACCAATTGTTTAACGTGAAAACTATTAAACATATTGACTTTATTTTTTTGTGAAGTCTTACCTTAGCACAAAATTCCAAATGTACCATTCTCAAAAGTAATTATCTTAAAAAAAATATAGAATGATGATACTAAGAAACTAAAAAACGATGCATACTTTCTTCAGAATATTCTCAACATTACAAGGTTAGAATGAGAAGCATCTAAACAACTATATTCCCCAAAGATGTTTTTGAGAAGATATTTTTGCAAAAGAGCGATTGGATTGTTGCTATGTAGCAATGATGCATCGATTGACTTCGGCTATAAATAGGATTTTCAAACATTCTTGTAAAGATAAGAACAATCCATCATGTAGCATATATGAGTTGTAAGTACATATCTTGTGATTTTAATTGGTGAACCATTAAACTTCTCTTCTATCTCCAACCCCAAACATGTCAATAATTTTCTCTAAAATACAATAATATTCTCTTATCAATAACATTTATGTAGAATATGGTAGAACTAAAAGAAAATAAAAGTATGGCTTGTGTTTGTATAATGACGGATTTAACTTCCCAAGTTCAACTGCATATCAAAACTAAGCCTCTGCAAATATAAAATAATTATAAGATCTATTACGATGTAAAATTTTATACGACTAGGATTTTATGTATTCAATATTTGTGATGCACCAGACTTTAGTTGAGGCACCACATATTTTCTTGCAAATTCTTTGATCAGCAAGAGATGAGAGAATTTATTTCTGTCTATAATCTTCTTATAGTACAAACACACCTAACATAAGTTTTTTCTTTTCTTTTGTAAAATGATATTCAAATAAGAATTTCACTAAAGTATAATTTAGTTTTTGTCTTTGCTGATATGAAACCAGAACACACTCGTATGTACAAAAACCAAAATAGTTACTAGATATACACTTTACTTGAGTAGTATTAATTTTGATTAATTTGGACATATAATTGTGTCAAATGCTTTTCATCATGCTCGTGTGACCTTGCATCCGCTTACAAGTGTGGAAGTTAAAGGTGTATCAGTCACTAAGCTCATGTTATTATCTCTGTTACTTTATGAAATTGAAACTTTTTTAATCTGCAAGAAGTTTGGTAGATCTAGGTGAACTTATGTTTAAAAAAGCCTTGGAATATTTAAGGGGAATTTAATGATTATCTTCTTATAAATGATTGCTGTAAAACTATGAACTCATGTATGAGTGGGATGGGTGTCATATACAGTCATAGAACCCCCCCTCGGCATCCTCAGATTCACGCGTTCTTCCCTTCATAACCTTCAATGCCATGAGGTTACCATGTGGTCGTGGTTTGGATTCCCTTAAACGGCGCCAAATGTTGGGATCTTGATCGTAACACAGTGAACAGTAGACTCGTAATAGTGAGTGTAATAATTGTTCCTTCTTGTTATTACAACGGTCAGGTGAGGGTATTTATAGCCATACCTCAACCACTCCAATCGTTATTACATTTGTGTCTCTTATTTATAGGAATATTTCTTTTAACACTAAGGGATATCACAGGATATTCTAGGGGCGTTACTGTTAATGTACATTTGCAGAGCTCTATCATAACTAGATCCGACATGTGTCCTAAGGGACCCGCATCAGGTCCTCCTTCGGGGCTACTAGTGGATTTCCTCTTGTCATCTTCCCCCGAATTCTTGCTAACCCACAGGTTCCTCTTAGGGTATGCCTTCGTTCTCTTGTTGAAGGTCCTTGCGCCGCAGCCCTTTGTCCTTAGGGCATCATTGTACCTTTCGTCATCGGAGCTTCGTCTCATCCCTTCATCCTTCGATCCTCGCGTCCAGGCTTCGCCTCCTGGACTTTGCTCTGCTTCTTCCCTTCGGTTTCCCTTCTTCATGCACTCCCTTCGGGATCATCACTTGCGTCCTCGGACCTCCAGTTCTTCATTGTATACCCTTCGACCTAATCTCTACAGGGCATAGGTGTCGGTGACATGGGAATCAGGGGTCCTCGAGTCCCGAGGCCAGGACAGCAGTGTGCCACGTGGCGCCCTCTCTCGGGAATTATCTCCTCGAGATCCAAGAAGATCAAGTTCCGGGAGAGGGTGCTCGGGGCCATGAACAGTGGTCTCCGAGCACCCGAGTTCCTCGATGATAAAAGGAGTCCCAGTTCCGGGAGAGAGTGCTCGAGACCATAAATAGTGGTCCCTGAGCACCCGAGTTCCCTGATGACAAGAGAAGACAGTTCCGGGAGAGGGTGCTCGGGGCCACGAGCAGTGGTCCCCGAGCACCCGAGTTCCCTGAGGACCCGAGTAGCACAGTACCAGGAGAGGGCGCTCGGGGCCATGAACAGTGGTCCCCGAGCACTCGGGTTCCCCGAGGACCAAGAAAAGGGCATATCCAGGAGAGAGTGCTCGGGACTGTGAACAGTAGCCCCCGAGCACTCACAGTTCCCCGAGGGACTAAGGAGTCCTCCGCCGGTGGTCCCCACAGGGGCTCAGCGGTGAGGTGTCATCTGGTGAGAGGCCTGATGCTGCATTTAAGAGGGCGCGTGGCGTGTCACCTCCAACCACTCCTCCCACGCTTGCTGTCAGTTTCTGCCACGGTCTGGCAGGGAGGCGTGGGGGCATTTAATGCACGGGTCCCATCGCACGTCATCCGGCGCGCATCGGGATAACGTCGCAGGGCTCGAGGCGTAACACCTCCCGCCCTGCTGTGTCAGGCTTGCTCTGATCGGGCGGGCACGCGGGGCTGCTCGGTGGCTGCCCGGCGGGCCCTCCCGGCTGCTCCCGCTGAAAAGCAAAATGATGACGACGAAGACCAGACGGGGGCGCGTTTTCAACCCTCCCCGTCACCTCAAGCAGCAGCCTATGATGGTTACTTTCCATTTATGGTGTCTTGGAACTTGCGCCAATTCTTTTTGGGCACGCCACCCGCCCCGGCGGGTATAAAAGAGGGGCAAGCTCCCCGGAGTAGAAGAGGCGAACGAAGATCGGACAGAGCACGTCAGATGAACTCCGGTCGACGACGACGGAAGAAGCACGAAGCTCTAAACTTAGACAAACATTCTTGTAACACAGCAGATCCTCAGAGAGATATTCTCAGAGCATTTATAGCATACACACAGGAGTAGGGTATTACGCTCAGTGCGGTCCGAACCTATCTAAAAATCCTCCGAGCATTTACTTCCTCCTGCATCCGATCCTCCCCTCCACCTGCATCTCATTTACTCTAATTTATTTCACGTACAAAGCGGACTCAGAATCATTCCTAGCCGAATCTCAAAGGGGTCTCTTCGGATCCCTACTTGAGGAGTTCACCATCCGACAATAGGGAAAACATCTGTATCGATATTTGTCTTGCTACTTTGCCTGTGGAGTTGATTGATATGGCAGAAATCAGCGAGCATGAGTCAACATGGTAAGACTCCCCCAACTGGAAGAAAATATATGGTGTCATTAATACTCCATCAAATGAAAATGGGCCCGATTTTAAACGAAATCTAAGAAGAAAACTTCTCAAGTACTTACAACATCTCTGCGATACGCATCTATGAACATGTGGCTAGCATATGCACTTTTAGCAGTACTTGTGGGGCAGTAGGAAGGATCATTGAACAAAATAATATGTCATGTCTTCTGAAGCAGATGACTAATAGTCCCTCTAATTCCAAAATTAATCAATCGATCCTTTATTTCCAAAAGAGAATTCTACAAATACAAGGTCATCGGCAACTCAAGTGCATCTTTTTTCTTTATTCTTCTTGTTTTGCCTCTACTTAAATGCACTGTAATAAATGGATCAAGCATGCCATACATTGATTATAATAATAATTGTTGGGTTAATAGGTTATTATATGAATAAGTTTAAATAGACTTATATTTGAAAGGGGTCAGTAATATTCTTGCGCCAGTACCAGAGTCAAGAGAAGTTACTGCCATTTCAGAGCAGAACAACAACAGTAAAGACACTGCACTCCGTACAGAGACAAAACTTCTCAGTTTTCAGCGACCGGGAGGAGTTGACCTTGGGGTCCAAACACAGCTACGGAATCATGCTCTAGCTTCGCCCCTGGCTACGGTTTCTTACTCCCCTGGACGAACGGTCTCCTGCAGAGTGGAGACGCACGTAAAGCCTGGCCTGGCCCTCCCCGTCTCTCCGACGAGACTACGACCCATGCACACCAGCGTGTCGCGCATCGGTATCCTCGCGCGCAAAGAGTCTCGGAAAGCATGGCTAGTCTCGGAAAGATTGGATTGTTGCTATGTAGCAATGACACATCGATTGACTTCGGCTATAAATAGGATTTTCAAACATTCTTGTAAAGCTAAGAACGATCCATCATGTAGCATATGTGAGTTGTAGTTATTTTAAGATGTTATTGTAAGTACATATCTTGTGATTTTAATTGGTGAACCATTAAACTTCTCTTCTATCTCCAACCCCAAACATGTCAATAATTTTCTCTAAAATACAATAATATTTCTCTTATCAATAACATTTATGTAGAATATGGTAGAACTAAAAGAAAATAAAAGTATGGCTTGTGTTTGTATAACGATGGATATAACTTCCCAAGTTCAACTGCATATCAAAACTAAGCCTTGCAAATATAAAATAATTATAAGATCTATTACGATGTAAAATTTATACGACTAGGATTTTATGTATTCAATATTTGTGACCCACCAGACTTTAGTTGAGGCACCACATATTTTCTTGCAAATTCTTTGATCAGCAAGAGATGAGAGAATTTATTTCTGTCTATAATCTTCTTATAGTACAAACACACCTAACATAAGTTTTCTCTTTTCTTTTGTAAAATCATATTCAACTAAGAATTTCACTAAAGTATAATTTAGTTTTTGTCTTTGCTGATATGAAACCAGAACACACTCGAACAAAAATATGTACAAAAACCAAAATAGTTACTAGATATACACTTCACTTGAGTAGTATTAATTTTGATTAATTTGGACATATAATCGTGTCAAATGCTTTTCATCATGCTCGTGTGACCTTGCATCCGCTTACAAGTGTGGAAGTTAAAGGTGTATCAGTCACTAAGCTCATGTTATTATCTCTGTTACTTTATGAAATTGAAACTTTTTTAATCTGCAAGAAGTTTGGTAGATCTAGGTGAACTTATGTTTAAAAAAGCCTTGGAATATTTAAGGGGAATTTAATGATTATCTTCTTATAAATGATTGCTGTAAAACTATGAACTCATGTATGAGTGGGATGGGTGTCATATACATTCATAGAAAAGTAATTGAATAATATAAAGATATTCAAATGTAAAATAATAATGAACTTCGGTAACTTCATGCGTAATTTCAAAATTGAACATAGTAGGAGTATGCAACAAAACAAGACCTTTACTGCAGGGTGTTGCCTTTGTGATCCTCTTGAGTGTCTGGTGCAATTACCTTGGATGCTATAGATCCGCCTTCCGTAGCCTTACTGACTCCTTGTATCTCAACTGGGGGGGGGGGGGCTCGCCCGAAGCTCCAGCCCCTTCGGTCACCATGGCTTCTTCTTGGTGTGAGGGTGTTGTCGAACCCCCCTCGGCATCCTCAGATTCATGCGTTCTTCCCTTCATAACCTTCAGTGCCATGAGGTTACCATGTGGTCGTGGTTTGGATTCCCTTAAACGGCACCAAATGTTGGAATCTTGATCGCAACATAGTGAACAGTAGACTCGTAATAGTGAGTGTAATAATTATTCATTCTTGTTATTACAACGGTCAGGTGAGGGTATTTATAGCCATATCTTAACCAGTCCAATTGTTATTACATTTGTATCTCTTATTTATAGGAATATTTCTTTTAACACTAAGGGATATCACAGGATATTCTAGGGGCATTACTGTTAATGTACATTTGCAGAGATCTATCATAACTAGACCCGACACGTGTCCTAAGGGACCCGCATTAGGTCCTCCTTCGGGGCTACTAGTGGATTCCCTCTTGTCATCTTCCCCCGAATTCTTGCTAACCCGCAGGTTCCTCTTAGGGTATACCTTCGTTCTCTTGTTGAAGGTCCTTACGCCGCACCCCTTTCTCCTTAGGGCTTCGTTGTACCTTTCGTCATCGAAGCTTCGTCTCATCCCTTCATCCTTCAATCCTCGCGTCCAGGCTTCGCCTCTTGGACTTTGTTCTGCTTCCGCCCTTCGGTTTCCCTTCTTCATGCACTCCCTTCGGGATCATCACTTGCGTCCTCGGACCTCTAGTTCTTCATTGTATACCCTTCGACCTAATCTCTACAGAACATAGGGAAAACATCTGTATCGATATTTGCCTTGCTACTTTGCCTTTAGAGTTGACTGATATGGCAGAAATCAGCGAGCACGAGTCAACATGGTAACACTCCCCCAACTGGAAGAAAATATATGGTGTCATTAATACTCCATCAAATGAAAATGGGCCCGATTTTAAACGAAATCTAAGAAGAAAACTTCTCAAGTACTACTTGACAACATCTCTGCGATACGCATCTATGAACATGTGGCTAGCATATGCACTTTTAGCAGTACTTGTCGGGCAGTAGGAAGGATCATTGAACAAAATAATATGTCATGTCTTCTGATGCAGATGACTAATAGTCCCTCTAATTCCAAAATTAATCAATCGATCCTTTATTTCCAAAAGAGAATTCTACAAATACAAGGTCATCGGCAACTCAAGTGCATCTTTTTTCTTTATTCTTCTTGTTTTGCCTCTACTTAAATGCACTGTAATAAATGGATCGAGCATGCCATACATTGATAATAATAATAATTGTTGGGTTAATAGGTTATTATATGAATAAGTTTAAATAGACTTATATTTGAAAGGGGTCAGTAATATTCTTGCGCCAGTACCAGAGTAGAGAAGTTACTGCCATTTCAGAGCAGAACAACAACAGTAAAGACACTGCACTCTGTACAGAGACAAAACTTCTCAGTTTTCAGCGATCGGGAGGAGTTGACCTTGGGGTCCAAACACAGCTACGGAATCATGCTCTAGCTTCGCCCCTGGCTACGGTTTCTTACTCCCCTGGACGAACGGTCTCCTGCAGAGTGGAGACGCACGTAAAGCCTGGCCTGGCCCTCCCCGTCTCTCCGACGAGACTACGACCCATGCACACCAGCGTGTCGCGCATCGGTATCCTCGCGCGCAAAGAGTCTCGGAAAGCATGGCTAGTCTCGGAAAGATTGGATTGTTGCTATGTAGCAATGACACATCGATTGACTTCGGACCATTCGTTGTGTACAATAAAGTTAAGTCGTTGGAGCAACGGCTAGTTAGCGGGTTTGATGCTATAAATACCCACCCATTAGACTTTTTGAATATGTTGAAGTCTAGAGAAGCCTTTATACATTTGAGAATACATTCAAGCCATCAAAGTGCTAAAAGTGATCATCTAAGGTGATTAAGCACAATATTAGAAAGTGATAAGTGCTTCTAGGCCTAGAGAGAAGTGTTGCTAGGTGCTACAACCTAGAGAGTGGATCAATGAGTGATCCAATCATGTAACGAGAGGTACGCTAGCGCCTTGGAGTCTTGGTAACTTGCCGGTAACTTGATGACCCTCTGATTTGGTGTGGAGCGGTGGCAAGAAGATTGTGTGAGGATGTAGATACCCTTGTCTTTATGAATAAAGCTTTGAAGTGAAGACGGTGTACAAGTGATTGGAAGACATATTAGTGGTGAGACTTCACCTTGATGGCTTGATGGCTCATCATGCTTGAAGTCTTGTCTTGATGACTTGGTAGCTTAAGAGCTGTGACTAAAAGAGACTTGGCGACCAGGAGCATATCCTTTGTGAAGCTCCAACGTGGATTATGGATGACTTGTGTGCCACCGATATCACGGGATAAAAATCCATAATATCGAGTTTGTCTCTCTACCTTATTTATATTTCTGTATTTACATACTTACAATTTACATTGCTAGAATAGTTTGTAATTCTCTTGAACGGTAAAGTAGACGCACTAGATAAACTTAGAGCATATTGAGATAGAAATTAATATGTTTATCTTGTGAATTTTTTGAAGCTATTAGTTTCTAAGTGTCATAATTCACTCTCCTCTTAAAATATCACTGTTCTTCACACCTGAGAGAAACTCTACTCAAAGGCAGCTACTGGCATGCGCCTATGATCGACCTGAAACCTACACCTCAACACAATAATATAGCCATGTGAAACTTTTCAAGATGGTATGACGTTTTATGAGCTACTTGGAGAGCGTCTATTGATTTATTTTGGGAAGTTTTATGACTTATCTTGTTCCAAATATTCCACCAAAAGATTATAACTATGTCGTTGAAATCTCGTCTCAGTTGCTTATCAATTTTATTTTATATTGCCTTCCATCAACTGCTTAGAGTATGGAACTGAGAGAACCGGTAGCATGCCGGTTAGACTTATTATTTGAGATATAAGCAACTATTTTTTTTAAATGCAATCTTTGTACAGACGTATTAGGGTTTCATCTTCTTAGCACACAGAGGGCATATTTGATTTTGAGGTCAATCTCTTTTTGCTAAATTATCTGGTTAAGAATTTTATTTTACAGAAAAAACCATGAGAAAAGTTCGCAACGGCAATTGGCCAGGCAATCGTAAACCGGCAGCGGCAGCGGCAACGGCAGGCTAGCATAGTGCTCGTAATGCCGATGAAGACCAAACGCGTGGTCCTATTTTTGTTACGAACATGGCGTCATCTACGGCACTCCGAAACGTCGAATAGAGCAGAAATATTGAGATACGTACATGTCAATATGCGTGAGGTTTTCTGATGTTACGAACACAAACCATCGGGCTTTCTGAAATTCTTTTGTTTTTACATGAAGAATTTGGCTCGCAAGATGAGATGAAAAAAGGTGTGAAATGCACATGAGAGGGATTGATCGGCGTAAGCGAGAAAAGAGAGGACACCTTCACAATATTGTGATCTACTCCTATTTGGAAAGCCCTTCTTGCACACGCCACCGGTAGCAGTAAGCTACAGCTGATGAGCCGATCAGGTTGGGTTGCTAGGCCAGGAAGGAGCAGAGAGCGGCGTCGCTGACGCTCTTCCTGGCGAGTCCGAGCTGCTGCTGCGACCGCTTGCAGTAGGCGATGGCGCCCTGGATCAGCCCCTCCGACTCTGACCGGGCGCTGCTGCTCCTCTTCAGCGCCGGGCCCCCGACGCCCGCGGAGCTCCTCGCTGAAGACGAAGACAGCGGCTTCGCCGGTGCCGCGGCAGGCGTCGTCGTGGCGTGTCGCCATTTGATCACGCCGGAGAAGGACTTCCGCTGGCGGACGGCGGCTGCGGCGAGATCCTCCTCGTCCATCAGCTTCTCCTGCTCGATGCTGCTCCTCAGGGTGGTCGGCGCTGCCCTGCCACTGCTGCTGCTGCCATGACCGTTCTTGATTTGGCCGAATGGCGCATTGCAGCAGCTGCTGCTCTTGGTCTGGCCAAATGGCGTCGCCCTGGTCCTAGCCCGGACGGTAGCGCCACGGCATTGCTCGTCGGAGAAAGAGGTCCTGGCGAACAGAGACCGGAAGAAGGCCCGCGACGCCTGCAGCTTCGCGTGCACCGTCCTCGCGACCTTCCTGCGCCGGGACCCCTCCGCGCGCAGCCTCGCCGCCGGCTGCGCGTCGCGGAACCCCGCAGAATGCGAATGCTGCAGCGGAGCGACCGTCGCGGCGCTCCTCCTGCCGGCGCCACAGCCGCCGCTGCCGGCATCAGCTTCATGCAGCTTGGCCCCCGACCTCGTCACGGTCTTGTGGTGCAGGTGCGGCGCCATCGTGCCCCGGCAGAGCAGCTCGTCCGTGCTGCTCCGGCGCATCCGGAACTCGAACTCCCTGCAAGAGCTGAGATCCAGGTCGATGTACTCCTCCTCCTCGAACGAACGCGCGCTAGCAGCAACCGCGGCGGCGGCTGCTGCTCTCGCCATTGCAGCGCCGCCACCGTGCTGAGGCGTCGCTCTGGGGCACATTGCTTGCTCCGATGATGGGCCGGGCAAACGGCGGAGAGGATGAGTTAATATGGGGAGCAAGTGTCAGGGGTTTGAAATTTTTATGGGCAAGAAATGGCAGTGTGGCAGAGCAGGGAGGGATCCAAGAAAACAGAATGGGGGCCGGGTGGGGGTGGTAGCATGAATGGACCTCCCTTGTCGTGGAGACTGGCTGCGGCCGAATGAATGATTCCAGAGTTTGTCTTGTGCTCGGCCACTCCTAGATCACATCAGATGTGGGTGTGGCGGTGTGCTCTTCAGCTCCTTCTTGGAGGTGTGTAGTATTCGTACCGTGTCGTGCAGTGTGTATTGTAGTATAGTGTAATGTAGTGCAGTGTAGTGTAGTACTCCTACATGCTATCACAATTCACAAAGTAGAGACCAGAGAGTAACCAGATTTATGTACTTCAAGATATAAATAAATATAATCATGTAAACATGTCCTGCATGGCTGAAAAATGTGGTTGAAGAATGAAAAGGGTTAGTGCTGGGGAATGATGGGACACGGATCCTTGCGAGCCTTTGTGCATTACTGCAGAGGATCCTGATTCAGAATGATGGGCTCTTGGCTGTTACTAGTATTGCCACTACTGTATTGTTGCCGCGCATTTTCTTTCATAAATGATGTCAGAATCCCGCGGCGTCCCTACACCCGACGCTCCCTCCGCTGTCGTCCACCGCTGGTGCTTGAAGCAACCTGGTCACCGACCGAGCCCCTCTATCAGATCTCCGCTGGCTCGGCCTCAAGCCCCACTTCCTTTAGGCGTGACGCTGCCACGGGCCGCCCGCACTCCCCCACTGGAGCAGCCGACGACCCCTGGATCTAGAGGAATAGGGGCTGCCGTGGTGGGCCACCATCACTCCTGTGTTGTTGCCACTACTGTTTGGTTTCAGGGTCATTACTGCGCCCGATCCGTGAAGATCCGTCCCACTAGGAATATTGTTGCTGCTATTGCCCTGCTGCTACACTCTACTGATGCTGCAGACCGCTTCTGTCGTGTCGCAACACTGATGGATCCGAGTGGGCTCATTGTTGTGGACGACTCACAAGCTACACCACCACCATATCTGTGTGGCAGGTGAGGCGGATGTTTTCACACCTCCTAGAAACTCCTTGGTCATGGTCGTTTCAGGCTCAGATGGCTAAGAGTTTCCCATCGTCAATAAGATAGACAAGGCACCGAACACTTATGCTGCACAGAAGCACCAGGAGCCGCTCATGAATCAGTCCCAAAAGCACTAGGATCCACCCACGGAGCGAACGTTGCTCCAAGTTGTCACCCTTGTCAATCATTTGGTTGTCATCACGGATGATGTTGCCCAATCGACTATTGAGGAGCAATTAGGGTCCACGACCAATGCTAGGTTGCAACACCAAGCTCATACCGCCAAGACGAAAGATGGGACGAGCACACTATCTGCGACCATGACCCCTCCGGATTGCGAGCAGCACATGATGGCTTTGTTCCCTCTTGCACTTGAACCGAAGACCTTGGAGTACTACTTGACTACTCAGGGATTGACTTTCAATAGTTGGATGTGGCATCCCTAATTTATGAGTAACCGTCTGAAGCCTACCTCCTATCGCTAGCAACCACTGCCACCATGTTCAAACCGAAGACTTTGGAATAATATTTGGACTTTCCTGCTGCGCCTACCCCAGACTCCACTGAAGCACCTGAATGTTCATTATTCGTGAGGGTTAAGGATCCTCCTTGCACTCCACTGTGGCCGCCGACAGCGGCACCGGCAAGACAGCAGATGGAGGACTTATGATAGGTTGACGGTTCGCCAAAGTGCTTACCTCGCCTTGAAGTACTTGACCAAGTTCAATGGATCACCATCTCCACTACCGGAGGTGCTCTCTCGGATCATTTTGGTCGTCGGCATTTAAACTTGCATGGGGCAATGAGTCGTTAATCTTGTGAGCTGCTCCGAAGTGGTGCCATTGCGTTTTTTGTGTTTGCTTTTATAGTTGTTATGGATGTATGTTCTTGTGTTGTCAGCCACGTCAATGTAGTTATTTTTTTTTCTTTTTTATCTTGTACATAGCTTCTAAAGCTACCTAATTGTATTTATTTCTGGTTTATTCAATAAATTTTGCATTGTGTTGTGCCGTTCATTCAAAAAAAGTCAGCAAAAAACTACTGAGAACACAAGACTGTTAATTACTAATTTACTCGCAGTAGGATCAGCACATATGGATTAAAAATACAAAAGTAGAGGTTGAGAAAGCTAGGGCAAACCTTTGCGCAGAGAAAGGGCTGAGGACTTCTTTTGTACCCTTGCGTTCTTTTAGCGTCTTTGACCTTTCTGCTGTCAACTAAAGCTGAAGAAAAGAACAAAGGCACACACACACACACACAAAAAAAAAGGATGACCACGCAGACTGATAAAAGAGGGGGAGGTTGACTTTTGCAATGCCAGGATGGCATTGTACCCAAGTAAATTGTAGGCATATACACGTATGGTCAAAACAACTGGGGAGGAGGACACATCATAGGTCGCAAATTAATGGTGTTATATCTTTGCTTCACATATGTGCAGAAGACAACGGTCAAAGGACACGGCGAAAAGAATCTGAACAGAAATGAAGGTTGTAATGCACACTGGTCTGCCATACATTTCCCGGAATTGTGCTAATGATTCTTTTTTGTTTCAAGAACGTGTGCTAATGATTCTACAACAGCTACTACGGGTATGAGTCTCATTTGCTGCCTATACAGATTATTGGAAGCGAGATCTCGGCTCATCTTCAAGCTCATCAAATTACCACCCGCTGATCTCGTGAGCCTTGTACTCTTGGTCGAACTTCGCCAGCTCTGAATCAGACTCCGATGGTAGTCGTGTCCTGAGCTGAGAGTCTGTCCTGAGCTGAACCACGATCGGGGAATCGCTTCTCGAGTGGCTTGGTGAGGTGGAGACCTTGAAGGAACGGGATCACCTGTGGTACCGAGAACGACTACTAGAGGAGAGATGAGTAGACGCTTTAATAATTTCTTTAAAAATATACGGTCTTATTCTATTTTGTCATCTAATGCACCTCAAAAATAGATTATAACAAAATGCAATGCAATACACAAAAATCACAGCGGAAACAGAAGAACCTAGAAGTTCTGAGTTGGATCCGGAAGTTCCGACCTATCGAAAGTTTCGGGTTGAACCGGAAGTTCTGAGTTGAACATAACATCGTTTCAAAAATTTTAAATCCAAAATTGAAAATCCAATCAATGGTGGATCTCATGATTAGAATCGAACACTAGGTTTCACAGCATACCAATCTATGACTCATCCACACACAAGGCTTAGATCTTCAGAAGAAACACCTAAAGATCAAAACGATGAACACTGGATGAAGAAAGTCTTCAAATTGATAGATAAGAGGCTATGAAATTCAATACCCAATTGTATACGTTTGTACACGAATTTTATGCCTCTAACAACGTGAAGAATCACTCCAAAAAGATGAAAAATTTCAGCTTAAACATGAAAACAAAAATTGTAACCGAAGGATGAAAATGTGTAAACTCGCAAGAGGTGAATCCAAGCATAAGAAAGAAAATAAACTTCATTACTTTCAAAGATCAACCTTATTTTTTTTCAGATTACAAAGATTTTCCTCTCAAAAGCTCTCACATAGTATATCGACTAAGTACTCATCTTCCTCTCTTTTAAAACCCTAGCATAAGACTCTCATATGAATGGCTCAAGAGACTCAAGTGGCTGGTTCACCTTCCTACATAGCCCTATTCATCTATTTATAGGTCTTAGGAGCTTTCTTGGATGCCAAATTTTCTTATTTTCAAAATACCCCTCTTTTGTAGTATACTCCTACTTACCACTGAGGGTATTTTGATTTATTTTTTTCTCCATTCATCGGACTACTGTGACGCCTTCATGACTTAGCTTCTCATTGACGCAAGCTTCGCGATGATGCCACGTGCACTTCCATCATTCCTATGGTTTTGAGGCCAAACAGCGAAACCCCTTGCACACTTCTTAAAGCGTGATTCACTACCACTTGCTTGACCTCAAGCAAGCCTCTCGATGTCGACACGTTACTCTGTCTTGCGATCTTGACCGCCAGCAAATCTCTCCCGCTCCCGATCTCTCAGACAGCCTTGTCACTTGCACCAACTTCCCTTTCGCTTGACTTTATCAACATGTTATCTTTATCCATCTTTCATGCTTTGTTTGACTTCTACGCGTACAACTAGGATCACCCTTGACTCCACCTGACCTCCTCGATCGTCCGGCACCAAGCACCTTGCTTGGCCTCCATCATCCCGTCGTCGGTCGCTAAGTTGCATCAATTACCTACACATCATAAGATAAGCAAACACAGTTTTTCAACTCTAACTCCAACTCTAGTTAGTCCAAAATCAAAATTCTCAGTTGGAATTACATTCCCAAGAAGAACCATGACACGGGACAAACCAACTTCACCCAGGGTACCCGGAAGTTCCGGTACTTGAAAGTTCCGAGTTCAATCTGAACAAAGAGCTCTTGTTTTGGTTTTCCCGTGAAACCGGAAGTTCTAGGTCCAGGCCAACCGAAATTGAATACCGGAAGCTCCAGCAATACAAAAACTCTGAACGCTGGATAATCACCCTGAAGTTCCGGGTTCAGACCGGAAATTCCGGGTTCACCAGAATCAGCATATCAAAGCTTAAGTAAAACCAAAGATCATCAAACCAAATTAATACCAATGTCAATTACTCATCATAAGAAAACCAAAATACATTTCAACTTGGTTTCTCATCGTCTTGTTTCTCTTCCTGTTCTTTGATCTTGATTTGTAGTACTGGCCGTGGGACCGATTTGAACTCGACTCGCAGTTTGTCAATGGAGGCAAATAGGTTTTTGACCTCAGGATCATCTCTCCTGCACAAACAATAGGCACCACTCTGGCATTGTTATAGACTGCAAAGTATGCATCAATATGTAGCAAAAGAGGGATCTTGAAGAGCAATGTCACACCTAGTTTCAAAAGAACAAACCAGATGCATTCCACATGCATAACAGTGTCATAACATAATGATAAGATTCATTACAAAGGAACCGTAAGTCTGAAAGAAAACACTATGGTAACTTCTAGCGGTAGCAGGTCTTACATCCATCTACATGTGTTGTCTGGGGAGCGCCAGCCTAAAACATGGTCTTCAGGTCGAAGACTTCCTTCACCTAGAACTCAGCTTCCATCATCCGGGACGTCCTCAAAGTCTTCACCTTCTAAGCAGCATCAAGAGGCTGGGAGAAGGCAAGCGTGAGTACATGGAGTACTCAATAAGTGTGAAAAAACATGACATGAAGGCTTAATGCAAGAAAGACTTAGACTCAGGTTGATTGCATCTATCTCATCCTAATTTAGGACTCAAAAAGTACTTAGAAATTCTATTTAGTATATATGATGACTTCAACATTAAAGGAACATCTCATCGGATTCTATCTGACTACCAGACGCACCAGATATCCCATATCCGGCTACCAACTCATCGGGGCACCATCACCCGACTACCCAAGCACCCATTGAGGTTTCACCGCTAACAGCGATTCTATCACTGCAGAAGCCACCTCTTGTGCCACTCAACCGTCCAATGGTGCTCACAGAACCGGAGGTGTGGCTAATTTATTGGCCAGGTTGGACCCATATAGGTGTCGTGGTTACGCTGTTATGTCGGGTTACATATCCATGAACCGGTCCTTAGGATCTCAAGCAGGTACTCGCACATCACCCAATGCGCACACAATAGCCATACCAACCAAACCAACCTGCCTAGATCCATATGTTCCATGTTGCTAAAAAAATTACCAAACCAGTTCATGTTGCATAGACCATTAATCAAATTAACATTGATCCCACCTGACTTGACAGTACAACTAAGCATCTCTATCCTTGACACCCAACTACAACACATGCGACAAGGATGATCATAGAAAATACTAATAAACTCTAAATATGGGATTCATATTGACAAAGCATGCAATTAGAAAGTAAAATACACATTTTCCTACAATAGGATCGATGTGATCAAGGACACTTGCCTTCAGCAGTGGGCTGCTCAAGCTCTTCAAAAGTCCGATTCTACAGATTCACGAACTGCTCGTCTCCTATTGTAATTGCGCACACCAGAAACAAACAAGTATAAACATCTAAGAACAGTATACTAAACAGAACTAAAGTGCTATGAAAAACCTACTAACAAATAGTACTCGCTGCTACGATCGTATGAGCGCAAGAATCACCTAAAACGAAGCTCGTATGAAAAGTTATAAGCGTTTTAAGCTATAGGGGCTTTTTTGAAAAAGAAAAAGAGCTAATTTGTAAAAAAAACAAAAAGTTCTAGAGATTTATTTGCAAATAAATAGAACTATGAGTGGCTAAAAGTAAAATAACAGGGGCTGAAAGGGGCTTTTTTGTGAAACCCTAAAAGTCTAGAGACCTAATTGCAAAATTACCTATTCAAAAGAATTAACAAATTAATTTTAATTTAGAAAACCTAATTGTAACGTCAACACGCTGACGTGGCTGTTGACTGGCTCAGCTCAACTTATGTGGACTGACACGTGGAAGGTATATGGCGCTGACGTGGACTATGAGTGCCGACTGGGACTATGTGACACGTGGTAGCTTCCTAGTGGCTCACGAAGGGGTATTGCTGGATCTAGTCGTGGTCGTTCATCTACGATCGGATGGTGGGGGGGGGGGGGGCTACCTTGGATTTGGCTCGGGACGTTGACGGCGACGAGGTCGGTATGACGGCAGACGACCGGAGAAGGACGAAGATGATGCTGTGACGATTGGGGAACTTTGGCGAGTGGCGGAAGACAATCTTCGGGCGTTGGGGAGTCCTTTTGATGGGCACGTCGGCGTCGGAGCGCGGCGGAGCGGCTTGGCGACGACGAGCTTCAACGGCACTGCTTCGGCGGCGGCTAAAGCTTCGTGTGGTGGTCGGACTTCAACGGGAAACAGCGGGAGATGATGAGGTGTGGGTGGGGAACGTGGGCATGGGCTCGAATGGCATTGGGGTTGCGCGGAGAAGCTCAGCAAAGGTGGGGGTGCTCAGTGGAGTTTGACGGTAGCTCGGAAGCTCGTGGGTGGACGAAATCCGGCGGGATTTGAGGGTGCGGGTGCTGAGAGGTAAAAGAAGGTTTGGTCAGGGGTTTGATTTGGATTTTATAGACAGGAGGAGCAGTTGCGGAGTCGGAGGAGGTCGTGGTGGCGGTTTCGGCCGAGTGAGCGAGAGGGGAGCGGTGGCGAGCGCGGCGCGGGCGCGAAGAACGGGTGCCACAAGCAACTTCCTCGCTTTACACTCCTCATCAGAACAATATAATGCGCTGATACTATCCGCCAAACTGAATGCGGCTACAACCTGAAATAGATGAAAAGGCATTGCAGAATTAGAACTGTCAGTAAAAACCTTTTCGAAATCAGGGTTCCTGATGCTCGCTAGGAATGGAATTCCTGTACTTGTCTATTAGCAATGCATGTTTAATTTCAGCAAGTAGGGTTATCAACAAATGACCTTTTTCTCAGTTTCCAGATATTCTTCCTCAAGGTATTTACGAGGGTTTCATTGCTTAGACGAACCATTATCACCATCCGCTGCCGACACCGATGGGGTGATGCAACTAAAAGCGTTTAGTCACAGGGAAGATTCTTTGAGGAAAACAGACTAACAAATGAGATGTACCTGTCACTGAATATTTTTAAGTTATGAACAAGCGTTTTGATATGATCAATAGAAGTGCCCAGCTCTTCCTAGAACTCCAAAAGAAACAATCAGTAGAGAAACAAATAAGGCCGTGCAGTAGCGAGTAAACAGAAGTCCCTTCTTCAGAGAATATCACTTATTCAGAAAGTAAAAGTCAAATGAAGTACCATGCATGCAGAAACATGATGCTTAATAACCTGTAAGTGCAAGAAAAAGAAGGCTGTGTTGTAGCTTGTAAGTACAAGAAAGTGCTTGCATGTTTCTTATTCCTTCCCTCTTGCATTAATAACCTTTAGAACGAGTGCAAAAATTGAACTGAAATGGAGGCCATTTTTGTTTCTTTTCTTTTTTGAGAGGAATGAGGTCCACTTTTCTAGCTGCGCGTGTAAAGATATTCCCGTTTTTCGGTACTGGCGATATCACCAACAGATCGATAGATCTAGATATAATGTCATATTTGAATTTACCTCCAATTCTCCCAGAAGTTTCCTCTTGATTCTAGGATGCAAATCGAGGAATTTGCTAAGATAAACCCATGGGTCACCTTTATTGATTGGAACAAGATCGAAACACAGGTTCGTAAGAAAGCATAGGTCCAGCCTTGCCACTACACATTTGGGTAAGGCAGCGGACTGATGAGAGATCAACATACCACTCAGTGAGTTCAATATCAGTTCTAAATCTGGAGCATATCCAGTCTGACAACCAACTAAAGGCATACCAATCCCAAAAATGCCATAGGAACGTAAAACAGCGAAATACTCACACTTAGCGCCTAATTACTAAGGATATACTCTTTAAAAAATTACTAAGGATTGTTGTGAAATTAAGCATTGCAGCCCTTCAATCAAAAACAAGAACTAGAATAAACCAACAAGATATAGTCCGGAACCTATCAAATGCACAGAGCCCAACACACCACACCCATTCCTATCAGATGCATCTTCTCCTGACCGGCAAGGAGATTTTGAGCCCAAGTTAAGAATTCAAGAAAAGGATCTTGGTTTTGTCAGTTGTCACACATCCGAAACAACTTGCAACGATACTCGACACGAGTGCAGCAAGTGGACTCAAGAAGAACAAACAGTTAGGTTTCTGTCTGATCACACATTGAACATTTCCTTTTTAATTTTTATTTTCCAGCCAGTCTCTTCAAGATAATTTGTCCCTGGTAAGCACCAAACCCCGGACCAATAGCCATAAGAAGAATTTGACTTTCATCGGTATTTTGAGTTTTAACAGCATTTTCCAATGATTAAGGTTAGGGCCTGATTGCATCTTCTTACAGAGAGAACTAACTGTGTATAGATGAGTTTGAGGACCATTGCTACCCTAAGGATTTCATACTGATGATCAGGAAGCTCAAATCGCTCACATCATCTCAACGTCTCCTATAGCTGTAATTGTTGATCATCATTGAGATATCATCGAAAAGAGATATGGGACCGGCCTTATAGTATAGCTTGAACTGAATTTCAGAGCTATCCAAAATGCATACAGTTCAGGGTATAGCAAGGCAAAAGGTTAATCGAGGGCCTAAAAGTCTTCCCAGAACCTATTCTGAGAACCATCACATTTTCATCCTTGATAGTTGGTACACCAACGGTCGAAGCTCCACAATTTCTGACCCACATGGTGAGAATTATTGGTGAGGCAGTCTGCTTGCACTTGATCCGAAGACAAGATTTCCCTCGCAAATAATTTGCTTCTACAATTTTTCCACCGGACGCTGATGCGAGAGCGAGTCAAGAAAAGAAGACATGGTATGATAGCAAACGGAGGGCGGTGAGTGGCGGTGTGAAGCGTCGCTGTCCGGCACCTCCGCTCGCTCGGCTGCCTCCAACTGCTCCCAGTCCCAGCCACGGTCCACCAGTCAACTCGCGAAGGGCCACTGAAACATCGCAGTGAACTGCCTCTTGGAATCTCGGACGAGACGATGCCCCCCTCGATTAGCACTTAACAATGCCGATCACGTTTCATTTGACTGTCTTCTTCCTCTTCTTCGTATGTACGCGTGCATATCTGCACCGGTACTACTACTCCCATGATATGAGATGTCCAGGTAGTCATGGGACTTGTCAATGAACAGAGATCAATTAGAGGCGCACTTGCTTTCTGAAACTCAGAAATGATTTCGTGGCCGGCGCGGAAAGGACGACTGCCCTGGTCTGGTTGCGTGCGAGCATGGCGGACGACGGAGGCGGCTGGAGCGTGTACGGTACGGGAACGCAGAGCTTGACTTGACCTCTTTCTCGTCGTATGAATAACGTGTAGGAATGAAACTCAAAGTGTTCGTGAAACCAGCGAATAGAATGTACTTATGAATAGGAAGCACGCCGTGTTTTTTCTTTCTGAAATTCAGAGGTGAAGATGACCAATCCAACATGCCAATCAACCCAGGGGCGGAGCCAGGCCCTTGTCGGGGTCAGCTGACCCCGACATTTTTTTGCAAAATTAGTGAGAGATCACTGTTATGCACTGTTCATCAATAAGCTTGACCCCGGTATTTAATAGAGCTGACCTGGCGGTGTTATCGGCTGGCTTCGCCCCTGAATCAACCCAACTTCATAGTCTTAATTAGTAGTGCTATTCTGAACCTAGAACGTGTGCGCAGGCAGATTAGAATAAGCACGATTTCGTGGTGGCACGATCCGGTTGCGTGCGAGCGTGGCGCGCACGACCGAGGCGGTCGCAGGCTCCCTCTCCCGGCCCTTCCCGCTCGCGGCACTTCTGCATTTGAAGCCCCCGCATGGCATGTAGGCAGCGCGCCGCCTCGCGCCCATGCGTTGACTTGCGCGCGCGTCCATGCATGGAGGAGACGGAGATGGCGCTGCCAAACGACGCCCTCGCCGCCATCCTCGGCCGGCTCCCGCCATGCACCCTCGCGGCGTGCCGCTGCGTCTGCAAGGCGTGGCGCGCCGTCGTGGACGCCCGCGGGCTGCTGCTCCCGCACGTCCTCCCCCACGCGGTGCGGGGCATCTTCCTCAACTTCATCGGCCACCCGCGCCCGAGCGCATTCTTCGCCCGTCCCTCGCCAGGGCGCGCCGGGACGATCAGCGGTAACCTCGGCTTCTTGCCCGGCTTCGGCCGCAATTTCAACTCCATCCTGGATCATTGCAATGGCCTCTTGCTTTACGGAGGCGCCAGCGAGCTCTACGTGGTCAACCCCGCGACGCGCCGGTGGGAGCGCCTGCCCCCGCGCACGGATGCATCGAACTACTTGGCTTACCTTGTGTATGACCCCGCCGTGTCGCCGCACTATGAGGTGTTCTTGATCCCTCGCGTGCCGGAGAAACCAAGACTCGTATATCCGAGAGATACTCCACCAACGCCATGTCGCCTGAGCCAGGTCTTCTCATCGCTAGGTGACATAAGGGGCGCCGAAGATAGAGAGGAGGTGGAGGAGGAGCGTAGTGAGGAACTGGCGGGATCGTCATCGGCTCAAGCTGCTGAAGAAGTCCTTTGTCCAACGAGGCTGACGCCATCGTTGAGCAGGTGGGAGGGCGAGCTCGAGGACTCCTATCGCTTGATGGAATGGCCACCATCACCGTGCACACTTCACGTGTTCTCGTCAACTACAAGGCGGTGGGAGCAGAAGTCATTTGTCCGAGAAGGGAAGGCAGTGGGAACTGTCGAGGATGTGCGATTGGATTCATATCACCAGATGTATTTGGGACCTCGCCGGCGCTACTCCGTACACTGGCGGGGAGCACTTTACGTACATTGTCGCGGTGCTTTTGTGATGAGGTACACATCATTTCCTCGTCAATGAGATGTCAATTTCAGCATTGATATTGTTTTACCGTTTGTTAATGTTTCTACACACGGAGGACACAATTGTAGAATTTGAATTTCTACCCAAGAATTTCTCAACATTTCTTGTGAATGATATAATGTTTTGCAGGCTATCCTTGACAAACGCCAAGTATCAAGTGATTGAAACACCAATATCAATAGGCGTTCAAGAGAGCAAATATGGACGGTATTATCTTGGGACATCAGAAAAAGGGGTGTACTTTGCAACAATTCATGATCATTACCAACTTCGAGTTTGGATCCTCAATGAATTACGTGGCGAGATAAAATGGATCTTGATGCATGATATTGACCTCGAGACATCTGCTTTGTGGGCAGCATTACACTTGAACAATCGTCAACGAAATGATGGGCCTTGGATTTTAGATGAATACAACAATGATAATGACGATCTCAACGACGTGGTACCAAAACCGTATTTTCAATGGGATTCCGATGATGATAATGTTCTCGACTATGAAGATAGGGATAAGTACGAGCATGCATACATTTACTTACTTGGGTTTCACCCGTACAAAGAGGTTATCTTTTTTATGGCATCATTTACAGGAATAGCATATCACTTGAATAGCTCAAAGCTTCAATACTTAGGCAAATTATACCCAAAAGATTATGATCATTCGTACATAAAAGGTGTGCATGAGTCATTTCCATATACCCCCTGCATGATTATTGGAGAGCTTCCTGGAAGCAGACAGGAAACTCGTCCAGAAGATCGGCGACATGATGCTTAAACAAACATGTATATGCGACTAAATTTGTGCTATTATCCATTTGATGATCATCTTCTGAGTTCGTTGTTACGTGAACAGTGAGTACGTTCGTATTATTATTCATTCGAAGTCGGTATTTGTTTCTTCATGTATGGTTATAAGCGCAAGAAAGTGCTTCAACGTGTGTACCTCGATTCTACGGTTAATAGTTTGTTTGGTAGAGTTCTAGCTCTAAAAATTTTTGGAACTAAAAATATGTTTGGTTTGTGGTCTCCTTGAGCCAAGTCAAAATTTGGTTTATGCTCAAAGTCAGGGTAATACCAACATGGGAGTTGTTAAAATAACGTTTCGTTTGAGGCTAAGCTAAAATTTTGGCCGGCTAAAATTAGAGCGGATATTTTAGCCGCTCGGGTTTTACCCACAAACGCTATAGAAAAATTTTAGCCAAGCCAAATTTTTTCGAGGCATGACTAAATTTTAGTGTTGAACCAAACGGATGCCAAATTTTCGAGGCAGTACCAAATTTTGGCTGGGCTCACGAAGGCCACAGACCAATCACATCCTACGTATTTCTAACTTAGAAATTTATAGAGCTTTGGATACAATGATGATATTTAAGTGGGTCATCTTGTTTATATTTTAAACTAAAAATAGTAACATAAATCATTTTATTATAGCCTACGATATTAAAATCTAACGTGAAGCTGAAAGTTTGAGCTTTGCCAAACGGAATCGTGTAGCTAGATCGCATACAGATTGAGGAGGTTGTTGGCTTCGTTTCTAAGAAGTGCTCGAGCATTTCTTGCCCTGTGATTCGTGCTCAGGTGAGTGTTACATTGCGAAATCGAACTAGTTCAGCCCTAGATGATTTTCTTAATCGGAAAACTTGTTTTCGAAAAGCCATTTCGACGCCACTTGCAAACAGGATAGGCCAAACAGCGCGAACGGTGGAACCTATATATTCGAATTTAAGTCCTAAACTCATACCTGTGCTTGTATTTTTTTAATTAAATTTCGAGATGAATAATACATGCACATGTTAGTGCATTCAATTGTCAAAACGTGTGGCCTACGTGATATTATATCTTAAAATTTTGTTTAGAAGTGTACTTAGAACATACTCATATAAATGTATGTGAATATGATGTGCATGCGTCCCACTTGTTTGCAAGTAGAGATGGGAAGGCCACTTGTTTGTTGAGGTGGGAAGTCTAATCACCTCTCTTGCTTGCAGAAGCTATGCACTTGATCCAATATGTCTGACTCGCTTGATTGGTCATTGTTCACCAGTCTGGTGAGCATCTGTTGCTGAAGGAAAAAAATAAGCCAAATGGCAAAATAGGGCATAGACTTCGCCCCGTACGCCCAGCCGCAGTGTTTCAGTTCATCACCCTCACCTACTCCAAAACGGAGGAAACACGTAGCCGCAATAACAAAAAAAGAGAGAGAGAGAGAGAATATCATACGTAATCCAAAAACGAGAGAGAGAATAAACCAAAGAAACACGTCGTGTATACAGCAGAGAGCGAGTCAAGTCAAAGTGGCAAGGAAGAAGAGGAGTGGCGACCGGCGAATGCCGCGTGACGCGTCGCTCTCCGACACCTCCCCGCTCGTTTGCTCGCCGCCAGCTTGCTTCCCCATCCCATCTACCACCCGATGCGGCCGGCCCGTCCCTTCCGGCTCCCGACGCCGGCGCATATAACAATACGCTCCTACATCCAAACCCGCGCGCGCGCCCAGACCAACACCAGCACCGAACTGCCCTCGCGGCGTCGACGCGTATCCGAGTGACGCCGAACACGTCGCCGTCGCCGTGCGTTATCCTCCAGTCCAACAGCTGCTGCTAGCTGACAAGTGGCGACTGAGAAATTTGCACCCAGCTCTCGTCCTTGCGTGCACATATGAACTGCCATAACTCGAGATGTCAGAGACCCGCGGATGAGACATTTGAGAAGTCCGCAAGAGGAGCGCACGGAACTTTTTCTGAAATTAAACCGATCGAGCATGCCAATCTGGCAATAATCTAAATCCGTCGTGTTAAGTGCTGAAGAACGAACTCATGTCAGTCTGAAGGACTTAGTCCTGATGGTCCTGATTGTACTCGGTCTCGATAGTTAGCTGTTAGCATACGTTAGTCAGCACGTATTTATCATCGTCTAGATTATAGGATCATAACTATCGTGTGTGAGTTAGTAGGTGTTAGAGTAGCTAACTGCATTCTGGATTGTAGCTGGTACTGTTCCCATCCGGCAATACAACTCTCTACCTATAAATGCAAGCATAGTCGCACGTTTCATATGTGCGGTTCCACTGATTCAATCTCAATCTTCGTTACATTTTCATATGGTACCAGAGCCTATCCATCATCATTTCCAACACTAGTTCTAGCCCTAGCACAACCAACACGATGAGCTCCATAGAATTCTCCCCATGCCATCGTTCGATCAGCTCGTCACTATCAAGTTGAATAGTGAAAACCACTTACTCTGGAAGGCTTAGGTGCTTCCCTTCCTGAGGAGCCAACAACTCATTGGGTTTGTCGATGGTTCCTTGAGCGCGCCTACCAGGATGATCTCCACCACAAAAGGCATGGGTGAAAGCGCCAGGACCTTGCTTAGTCCCAATCCGGCATATCAAACATGGATCCTTCGAGACTAGGCTGTGCTCAGTGCTCTCTTGTCCTTGCTATCTCTTGAAATTATGTCACAAGTTCTGTTCTTGTCCACATCTCATTAAGTGTGGGAAGTCTTGGAACGCATGTTTGCGTCTGAGTCTCGCATCAAGATCATGCAAGTGCGCCATCAACTCGCATTGGTTTAGAAGAAGGATCATTCAATGTCTGATTACTTTCAGAAAGTAAAAGGGCTTGTTGATTCTTTGGCCGCCGCTAGTCAACCTCTACATAATGAAGAAATTATCTCCTACCTTTTCACCAAGCTTGACTCTGAATATGATCCCATCGTGACCTCTCTTAAGACCCAATCAAATCATCTTAGCCTTGATGATATCTACGCACATCTTCTCACCTTCGAGATCCGGCTGGAACACAATTATGGGGTTCCTACCGGCTCCTCAGTTAATTTGGTTATGCGCAACAGAGTAGGGGGTCACCGAGGGCATGGGCGTGGTTGCACCAGTGAAGGTCATGATCGCCAAGGAAGCAACATCAACACCAACAACATGCCCACATGTCGGGTTTCTGGTAAGACCAGCCATATTGCACTCAAATGCTAGTATCGATTTGATCACTCTTATAAGCCAGAAGATAAAAGAGTTGAGGGCTTAGCGATGATCGTGCTCACATACAACATCGACACTAACTGGTATACTGACACCGGGCAACCGATCATATAACAAATGATCTTGACCGATTGACGATGCACGAGCGATAAAATGGCAAGGATCATGTCCATGCAGCAAATGGAGAAGGTATGAACATCTCCCGCATTGGTAATTCTAAAATCTATCTGACTAATATCCTACATGTACCTAAAACCACCAATAACCTTATGTTTGTTCATCGGTATAGTAATGATAACAATGTCCTTTTTTAATTTCATCCCAACTACGACCTTTTGAAGGATCAAGTCACGCGAAAGACTCTGTTGCACGGCCATTGTAATGATGGTATCTACCTGTTCACACTAGATCATCATCTTCTGCCAAGAAGTGCTCTTTCCAGCATCACCATCACTCCTCAACAATGGCATTGCTGATTGGGAAATCCTTTCACTTCAGTAGTCTAACAAGTGATCCAGCTCAATGAGGGGAATTTAACTATTTGCCACCCTACCAGATGGCGCACTCCAAAATGCCACACTACCGGATTTGCTCTCACAAATGCCACTCGGGCCCATATTCACGCACATGTCTATCATGCCGCGCCACGTCGTCCCTTCGCTCAGCACAGGGCATGACCAGGGGCGCAGCTTAGGCATCGATAGTAGCAGCAGCACCAGCGGCATAGCCCAGCCTCAAGGCATTGGAGGAGGACCAAGGTGGTCCCACTTGAGGCAGCGCGCCAGCCGACGATGGTTGGAATCGAGCCAGCGCTAAACTTGAGCGGCAGCAGGAGGGGGCTCACGATGCGGGCTCACTGGGAGACTGCGCAAGTGAAGCAGGCTATGGAGCTGTCTTCCTTGGGCCTCCGTGGAGCTCACTGAGGCAGCGATTCAGACGGCAATGCGTTGAGACGACCAACGACAACGAGCGATGCGTTGAGAGGACCAGCGATGACGGGCGACGCGGCAGCGGCAGGTGCTCGTGGGCAGCTCTCCTCGGCCAGTAACAGCTCAAATTTGTGGCACAGGCAGGCTCCTAGCACCATGTAGATGGTGCTAGAGGAAGGAATCAGGCGGCAGAGCATCCTAATGGCCCAACGACGATGAGTGACGGCGCCGCGAGCAGCACTATGGTGAAGGCTCTCCTCGTCTATGCGCAGCCCAAATCGATGCTTCGGGGAGCATCACGGAGTCTAGGAGGTGGTGTAGGTGAGAGGAATCCGCATGATTCGCTTCGGAGAGGCACGTAGACGTTGAGCGGCGGCGGTCGCAAAAGGGTGCCGGTGCAGGATGAGATGGGCGGTGGCACTGGAGGAGATGGGTGGTGCGCGGTGCTTCTCGGGTCGAGCATGGTTGCACGAGCCGGCTGCGCCAGAGTTGTGCACGACCGACCAGCGCGGCGAGCGGCGGCACCGGCTGGTTAGGGGGCGCGTGTGAGCGATGGAGGGCGTTGTGTGGCATGGGCCAGCTACTGTGCGACTGCAGTAGGGTGCACGATGCACCTTGGTCCTCCTTCGACGCCCTGAGGCCGGGCCTCACTGCCAGTGTTGCCGATGCCTAGGTCGCGCCCCCCAGCCATTCCCTGTGCTGCGCGGAGGGACGGCTTGAAGGGGTAGTGCGGCACAGTGTAACGAACACGCACGCGAATATGGGCTCGGGTGGCATTTGGGAGAGCAAATTTGGTAGGGTGGCTTTTTAGAGTGCGGCATCCGGAAGGGTGGCAAAAAAGTTAAATTCCCACTGAACATACTTTCTTGTTCTAGTAGCAATAAGAATGTATCAATTTGTGATGCATGTCAATTAGCCAAGAGCTGTTAGTTACCTTTCTCTTTGTCTGAAAATGTGTCTTCTTCTCCTATTGAATTAGTGTACTCAGATGTTTGGGGGCCTGCTCATACATTAGTGGGCGGTTACAAATATTATGTAAGCTTCATTGACGAATTCAGCAAGTTACTTGGCTTTATCTCCTTAAAAAACAAATCTAATGTTGCTAAACTCTTTGTCTAGTTCCAATCCAATGTTGAGTGTCTCCTTAACACAAAAATTCCTTGTGTCCAGTCTGATTGGGGTGGTAAATATCAAAAACTCCATTCCATCTTAACTCCGATTAGCATCTCTCATCGAGTATCCTCCTCACACCCATCAGCAAAACGGTGCTGATGAAAGAAAGCACCGACATATTGTCAAAGTTGGGTTATCTCTTCTTGCCCATGTTGGTATGCCAGTAAATTCTTTGATGAGTCACTTCAAATGGAATGTTTTCTTATCAATAAATTACCTAGCAAGGTCATCCACTCCAAAACTCCCACTAAAAAGCTATTTGGCTCAAAGCCCTCGTATTCTTTTCTCAAAATATTTGGTTGTGCTTTCTACTTGCGTCCTTACAACTGCTATAAACTCCAATTTTGATCCTCACAATGTGTATTCATAGGGTATAATGGACTACACAAGGGATACAAGTGTCTCGATCCAAAACCGGGATGGATCTTCATTTCACATGATGTCTGTTTCGATAAAACTGTTTTCCCCCCTTTGCACATATGTCTCCAGATTCTAGCTTTATTTGATCGGAATCTCAAATCCTCCTTAATCCTATTCCTTCACGTCACTTTAGGGGTTGTGAATCCCAAACTAACCAATTAGCTGATTATCATATGCATAATCACACTGTTTCTAAACATGTTCTATATAACATTGTAGCCGATCTTGCTAGTGTCGACAACAACGTTGCACCACTCTCGTCAGACCCTGGAGTAGTCTTCCCCGAGGCTGCTAACAGTCCTGGTCTTCATGATGGATCATCTACTGAACCACTGGACATCACTGCTCTAGGTGATCATTCTTCTACCTCGTCTTCCTCGGTTGGCCATGAATCTGCATCTAACTTGGAGCTACCACCAGAACCAGCTCATACCTCTCAGCATCACATGCATACACGCCTACATGATAATATCACAAGACCCAAGCAGTACTCTGATGGTATAGTCATATATGCTGGGATTGTCATATATGAACCTCTTGCTCACAAAGAGGTTCTTCATCTTGCTCCCTGGAAGAAAACTATGGATGATGAGCTGCATGCCCTGATGAAAAATGATACGTGGCGACTGGTGGAACTTCCCCGGGTGTTCAAACTTAAAAGGAAGGCCGATGGATCAATTAATAAGTACAAAGTCCGGCTGGTGGCAAAAGGATTTAAACAAAGACACGGCAGCGACTATGATGGTACATTCAACAATTATTAAACCTGAAACAATTCGACTGCAGATGGATGTTCAAACTTAAAAGGAAGGCCGATGGATCAATTGACAGGTACAAAGTCTGGCTGGTGGCATAAGGATTTAAACAAAGACACGCCATCGACTATGATGGTACATTCAACCCAGTTATTAAACCTGCAACAATTCAACTGATTTTGTCTTTGGATGTGTCTCGTGGTTGGAGTCTCAGGCAATTAGATGTCCAAAATGCTTTCCTTCATGGTTTTCTCGAAGAAGAGGTCGACATAAAGCAATCTCCAGGATATGAAGATTCACAGCATAAGAATCATGTCTGCAAACTGAAGAAAGCATTATATGGGCTCAAACAGACCCCCGTGCTTGCTATGCTCGGCTCAGCTCAAAATTGCAACAACTTGGATTCAAGCCATCTCATGCAGATACTTCATTGTTTATTCTTCACACATCTGATGTCACCATGTTTGTTCTCATTTATGTGGATAACATAATAGTGACAGGTTCTTCAGATCATGTTGTGACAGTACATCTTCAGAAATGTATTCTTTGATATATCCAGTTCACTTCCACAACAGGGCTTTCCATCAACAAGTCGAGTTCAGATTTGGTCAGTTCATTCTCAGACGCTGATTGGGCGGGGTGCTTTGATGATAGGCGATCCACAAGTGGTTTCACTGTCTATCTTGGCAGCAATCTCATCTCATGGAGCACTCGAAAGCAAATCATGGTCTCTCGATCGAGCACGGAATCAGAGTACAAGGATCTAGCAAATGCCACAGTCGAGATCATATGGGTTAAGTTCCTTCTTGATGGTCTTGGGTTATATCAAGGAAGGGCACCATATTTTTGGTGTGACAACTTAGGGGCGGGCAACCTACTTATCTGCTAATCCGGTGTTTCATGCTCGTACCAAGCACATTAAGGTTGATTTTTTACTTTGTTCTCGAGCGTGTGGTGTGAATAGCTTTGGACATACAGTTCATTGCAAGCAAGTATCAGGTAAACCTTTGGCAGCTCATCAACTGAAAAGACTTCGCGGCAATCTCAACCTGACTGAACTCAGTCAAGGTTGAGGGAGGCTGTTGAAGAATGAACTCATGTCAGAATAACTTAGTCCTGATAGTCCCAATTGTACTTGGTCTCGATCATTAGCTGTTAGCTCATGTTAGTCAGCACATATTTATCATCGCCTAGATTATAGGATCACAACCATTGTGTGCGAGTTAGTAGGTGTTAGAGTAGCTAACTGCATTATGGATTGTAGCCGGTACTGTTCACGTCAGGCAATACAACTCTCTGCCTATAAATGAAAGCAGAGCTGCACGGTTCAGGTGTGTGGTTACATTTATTCAATCTCAATCTTCTTTAGGTTTCCACGTGAACATAAATAAAACGTGTGCACGGCTGATGAAGGAATGACACCAAATGGTCTCGTGGTGGCGAGCACGACGGCACGGAAAGACAACTGCTCTGGTTGCGTGTGAGCGAGACGAACGATCGAGGCAGTCGGAATCTTCCGCGGACCTTCCCACTTCGTGGCGCAAGGATTAGGAGGACGACAAACAAAAAAGCAGAGCACTACGGCCGCGCAATAATCGCCTTTATTTTGTTCCTAAGAAATATGAATAATCACCTTTATTTTGTTCCTAATAATATGTATGGTTAAAATTTTAAAAACTTTGATCAATAATACGCCAAAAAGTGGTGTTTAAATTTGTCACATTAAAATGGTGTTAGACTGCCTGTCAAAATTACTTTCGACTACAATAGTCTTTTTTTTTATAACTTTGCTAACATCATGGATTTAAATACTAACTTCCCTTCAGAATTGCGTCAAACAGCTACCAAATCAGATAACAAGTATTTGCCTGACAACCTGTAAACCAGGAAAATGACAGCATTACAAAGGCTCTTGATAAAATATCCAAAGCTACCCGCTACCTGTGATCCTCAGAATCATGTTCCACCCCCGACTAATCAAATATCCCACCATCTCCAAGCTCAGCTTCAGTGACCTCCGGTATTACCTCCATTCCTAAGCAAATCTCCAACCACCAAGCAGTCATTCATTTTGCTGTGCCTGTCTCGTCCATGGTTGCGCTATGTCCATGACACTCGTTCTTGACATGCTCCTGCAGCTCGTCGTCGTGTCTGTGCTGTTCGCCACCGTGTGCGCCTATACCCCGGCTGACAACTACCTCGTCCTCTGTGGCACGTCGGCGAGCGCCACCGTCGATGGTCGGACGTTCGTCGGGGACGCTAGCCTGCCCGCCTCGGTGCTGACGGCACCTCAGAGCACCGAGGCGAACACGTCGGCGAGCTCGGTCAACGGTTCCGATGAGACGGCTCTGTACCAGTCTGCGCGCGTGTTCACGGCGCCGTCCTCGTACACGTTCGCGATCAAGAAGCCAGGCCGGCACTTCGTCCGCCTCCACTTCTTCCCCTTCCGGTACCAGTCCGACGACCTCGCCGCGGCCGCCAAGTTCAGGGTGTCCGTGCAGGGCTTGGTATTCGTTGACGGGTACACGCCCAAGAACGGCACGGCCGTGGTCAGGGAGTTCTCGGTGAACGTCACCGGCGGCACGCTGGTGATCGCGTTCACGCCGACGGGCAAGGTGGCGTTCGTGAACGCCATCGAGGTCGTGTCGCACCCCGACGACCTCATCACCGACATAGCGCAGACGGTGAGCTCCCTGGGCCAGTACACGGGGCTGTCGACGCAAGCGCTGGAGACGGTCCACAGGATCAACATGGGCGTTCCCAAGGTCACGCCGAACAACGACACGCTGTGGAGAACATGGCTGCCGGACCAAAGCTTCCTGCTCGATAGCACCCTCGCGGCGCACAGAGAAGTGCAACCTTCGACGATCCAGCGCATGCAAGGCCTCGCGACCAAGGAGACGGCGCCGGACGCGGTTTACTCCACGGCGACGGAGCTGAACACGTCGATGACGGCAAGCACCATGAACGTGCAGTTCAACGTGACGTGGCGATTCGACGCCGCCGCCGGATCGGCGTACTTTCTCAGGCTCCACTTCTGCGACATCATTAGCAAGGCGGCGAACGTGCTGGCCTTCAACGTCTACGTCGACGGGTGGCGGGTACTCTCGGACTACGAGATCTCCGAAGACACGTCCAACGCACTGGCTGTGCCGACATACAAGGACTTCGTGCTGAGCGCCAAGGACGCGACGACCGGGATCACCGTCAGCATCGGGCCGTCGACGGTAGGAAACGTGGATCCGGATGGCCTCTTGAACGGCCTCGAGATCATGAGAGTGGTCGGGAGCACCGGCGCCAGTGGCGCAGGGGCGCCGCCGCGCGGTTCGAAGAAAATCACCACTGGCATCGTCGCTGGCTCGGCCGTCGCGGGGGTCACGGTGGTGGCGGCCCTCGGGTTCATTGCCCTCAGGACGCTACGAAGGAAGAAGCCGGCGAAGCAGCCGTCCAGCACCTGGGCCGCGTTCTCGGCGAGCGCGCTGGGCTCCCGCTCGCGCACTCGCAGCTTCGGCGAGAGTAACAGCGGCAGACCCAGGAACACGGTGACGCTCGGGCAGGGCGCCGGCGCCGGGTACCGATTCTCGTTCGCGGTGCTGCAGGAGGCGACGTCTGGGTTCGACGAGGGCATGGTCATCGGCGAGGGCGGCTTTGGGAAGGTGTACAAGGGCACGCTGCACGACGAGACGGGGGTGGCCGTGAAGCGCGGCAACCGGCGGTCGCAGCAGGGGATCAACGAGTTCCGCACGGAGATCGAGCTGCTGTCGCGGCTGCGCCACCGCCACTTGGTCTCGCTCATCGGCTACTGCGACGAGCGCGGCGAGATGATCCTGGTGTACGAGTACATGGCCCGGGGCACGCTCCGGAGCCACCTCTATGGCTCCGAGCTGCCTCCCTTGTCGTGGAAGCAGAGGCTGGAGGTTTGCATCGGCGCCGCCAGGGGGCTGCACTACCTCCACACTGGCTCAGCCAAGGCGATCATCCACCGGGACGTGAAGTCCGCCAACATCCTCCTCGACGACAGCTTCATGGCCAAGGTCGCCGACTTTGGGTTGTCCAAGGCCGGGCCGGAGCTGGACAAGACGCACGTCAGCACCGCCGTCAAGGGCAGCTTCGGGTACCTCGACCCGGAGTACTTCCGGCGGCAGATGCTGACGGACAAGTCCGACGTCTACTCCTTCGGCGTCGTCCTGCTGGAGGTGCTCTGCGCCCGCCCGGTCATCGACCCGACGCTGCCCCGGGAGATGGTGAACCTGGCGGAATGGGCGACGCAGCGGCTCAAGAACGGCGAGCTCGACAGTATCGTCGACCAGCGTATCGCCGGGACGGTGCGGCCGGACTCACTGAAGAAGTTTGCGGACACCGCGAAGAAGTGCCTCGCGGAGTACGGCGTGGAGCGGCCCACCATAGGGGACGTGCTCTGGTGCCTCGAGTTCGCGCTGCAGCTGCAGGTGTCGCCGGACAGCTCCGGCACCGACAGCTTGGGGCTCGTCCCCGTGACTACCTCCCAGTTCCAGCGCAACCAGTCGATCGCCAGCGATGGGACGGATGCCACCATGTCTGCGAATTTGGGGGGGACCTCGACGGCATGTCCATGGGGAGAGTTTTCTCAAAGATGATCAAGAGCGAGGAGGGTAGGTGAAGCCAACATCCTCTTGCATCGTCCCGTCAGCCCATGTACAAAACTACAAGGATATTGTCTCAGTTTTGATTCCGTATGTAAATTTCAACAAACGATGTGCATTATCACAAGTAGAAGAAAGTACTGTACTTGTCAGGAGAGACACTCAGATCCTCCTGAATTCTTAGCACAGGTGCCTTTGCTGTGGATCATCATCGTCTGCACAAAGAAGAATCTCTCACAATGAACTAACCTGAACAGAACACTGCATCAAACGTACACAGAGCAACATGCTAGGAGATTCACAACAGAACAGCAACATATGAAGAGCAAGGTTAGCGCGAAAAGCATCATCAAAACATGCTGTATCTCCAGCACATTCATAATACCGATTTTTTGTTATAATGAATAAATGCAGTCCGTTCAATTCGCAGTCTGATTATGAGTTCTATAGAGTAGCCTAACTTGCCCTGCACGGTCATATTCTCAATCTAAGACTCAGAAAAGAACGTGAGCTGAAATTCAAAAACAATGGGGTGTTACATCGAATCTCGATTCCCCGTGGCGCTGCTAGAAATCTAATACTGATGATTACTAGCATCTACTCTGCCTTCCTCTTTCCTGATTGTTTTCTGGCACGTGCGGTCAGGCAGCGCCCCACAAATTTAAGAACCTCGTCGATCAGCACCACTGGGAAGGCAACTGCTATCACCAAAAGCCATTCGTTGAAACTGAGGGGCACAATCCCGAACACTTGAGCAAGGAAAGGCACGTAGAGGATCAAGAAATGCAGCCCAAAAGACACAGACATGGCCAGAAGAAGCCACGGGTTAACCCATGGAGGCATGCTCAGAAGGCTGCCATCCTCCGACAGGGCATTCAGTGAGTTGAACATCTCAATGGCCACCAAGACGGACAAAGAGAGGGTTGTCGCTTTAATTTTGCCACCCTGGAAGTAATCACACGGGTTCGCGTCAAAGCTGAATGTCCGTGCTCCTGCAGTGAATGGCGACACCTTGAAGCCCTCCCATGAGGGGCACTGGCCCCAGTTTGAGAGCTGGGAGTACGATACAAGAGTATGACCATCACTAGCAAGGTCAATTCCCAGGAAGGAGCCATGCGTGTACCAGATGATGAAGATTCCCACTGTTGCAATCCCAACATAAAGGCCAATAACCTACACATGCAATGGAAAAGGATCTCAAGTAAGTAAAACAAGACAGTAGCACAGTAAAAAGTTTCAGGTAGTACACTATTGCATCAGCCAACTGAAAAAAAGAAGCAAATTACTAGTTTGTGGTGACATCAAAATTCACAAGGCTGATTAATGGATTTCCATGAATCCTGATTCTCTATCATACATTCATGCTTCATTTCTGATTAACCAACCAAAATTAAATTACTCCTGTACTCGCTTTGTATACCTGCATATATTCCTTTTCCCTTAAATTGCAGGTCAGTTAGAACAGCTTTGACAGGATCATACATGTACAAGTCGTTAATCTGAACACAATTTCACATGTTAATACGGATATGCAAGTCTGAAACCACATTTTGTCTTCTCTGTGACTAGACACTTTTTTAGTCAATAAATACAAATTTAATCTAACTAACTGGTGAATGTTTAAATAGCAATAATGTTGCTACACCCAAGTCATAGTCTTGCTGGTTAGAGGCTCGACAACCTTGTCCTGTATATTTGCCTTCACATCATCAATCATGTCAGAAGAGAGAACCTCAACCGTGAGTTACTACATCAAAGTCATCATATGCTGTGAAATTTCAGATACCGATTATGCTTTGGTGAATTAGAGATATTCGTTCTATTGTGCTGAAGAGCTTCAAGGCATTAGTCACATAATGATAACCTTTACAGGCTTACACCATTAATATTCATTGTGAAAATGTTTAGATAGAACTGGTTCAAAAGTATGAATATTTTAATTGCTAGACAGCTTCATGAAACAAAAAAATGTGCCCGGCTGCCTGCCATATTAACTTCAAATCTATCAACCAATCACATTATCCACTAGAAAACATACCATATACCGAAACAAGATCCAAGGAGTGATCAGCGAGTCATCACTTCTTCGAGGAGGCTTCTTCATGATATCTTTATCAGGCGGGTTGAACCCCAAAGCTGTTGCAGGAGGGCCATCGGTAACAAGATTGACCCACAGGAGTTGCACCGGGATGAGGCCTTCTGGAATACCTAACGCTGATGTCAGGAATATGGACGCAACTTCTCCAATGTTTGAGGAGATCATATATCTGCAATTTCGCATAGTTCGCATGAACTTGACACATTATGATTTTAATTTGTCCAACAATTGTATATTAAATGAAGGTTGGTCATAGCTTATCTGAAAACAGACCTAATAAAAGCCTTCATATTGTTGTAAATAGACCTCCCTTCACCAACTGCTGCGACTATTGTACTGAAGTTATCATCCGCAAGCACCATATCTGAAGCTTCTTTCGCGACCTGATACAAGTCGATAGGAAATAGCAAGGTCAGAAACTCTTCCAACAAAATGTAAGAAAATTTCAACAATAAAGCAATAAGCCGTACCTCAGTCCCTGTAATGCCCATTGCAACTCCAATATCAGCCAATTTAAGAGCCGGTGCATCATTCACTCCATCACCAGTCATTGCAACCACTTCACCATCTTCTTTGAGCAGTCTAACTATCTCCTGCTTGTGTTTTGGCTCCGCCCTGGAGAAGAGAAGGCCACCCTGCTGTCTTAAGAGCTTCTTTTTATCAGAAAGCGCCATGAATTCCTTCCCTGTGAAGCTCTTTGAACTGATATCCTCATCAGGACCAAAAACCCCAATCTCACGGCATATTGCCTCTGCTGTTTCTTTGTTATCACCTGTTATCACCATAACACGTATTCCAGCAGCTCTGCAATCTTCAATTGCTTTGTGGACTTCTTCTCGCGGAGGATCCTGGCATAGTTGAGTGTTATAAGGTACATGCATTTGTACACATGAAGAGGCTTATACAAATTGGAATAATCTTAACCAGAAAATTTCCATGAAGTACAAAAAGTTCTCACCCTTAGACCAACGAAACCGCAAAATATCATATTACTCTCAATGGAAGAGTAGAATGAAGGATCAAGCAGATACTTGTGAGCTGCATGTTCTTCTCCATCATATGTTGTGAATTCTGCCAAATCCTCCTTGTATGCAAAACCCAAACAGCGCAAAGCACCAGCAGACATTTCACGAAGTTCAGATAATATGAGCGCCTTGGCACCATCATCCAAGAGCACAACAGACCCATCAAGCAACTGAATATGGGTACATCTCTCTAGTAAATTTTCTACTGCTCCCTGCAAAATTTACTTTCACCATGAAACACTGATAGGACAAAGGAAAAGACATGGCAAAAACATTGCAGGCAGTAACAAAACATATCACTTACATAACGAAAGAATTCCATAACTTACTAAGGAAGCAAAAGGATATCTGAGTGATAAAGAAAAAGCACATCAGTAAGAAGAAAATTGTTACTACCCTTCCAAGGGAAAAGCAGGGAACAACAAAATAGCACTGCAGGTTGGACCACGATGATTCGCAAGTATACTGTTTCCATCTTTCTCATGGCTTAAACAGGACAAAAACTAGAAGCAGATAATTGATGTTCAATAGCAAACTGATGATCTAAAATCAGAAGTGAAACTAATTGCAGCAGAAATAGATCATGAATAACTCATGATACCTTGACAAGCAGCAAATTCTTCCCGGAGTCTGCTTTCACAATAACTCCCATTGATTTTCTGGTACGATCAAATTCCAGAGTCGCTACTCTCTTGGCAGAATTATTCCACCACTGACAGCACCCTTCAAAGAATAAAGAAATAGTAACTATTACTGATTCTTTGAAGAAACATCCAGACTATATTTAACAAGGCATGGAGGAATAAACATACTAAGCAAATCAGACGAATCCAGAGATGGAGTATAACCACCAGGAAGCCCCATTTTCTCAACCAAAACCTGCCACAAGTATAACAGTCATACAAGAATGTAAATTACAACCAATTTCAAGTACCTTAAAGAAAGAATTGTGTTCAGGCAATTGCCAATGTAAATTTATAATATAAAGGTAAATAAAGGTAGCTACCAGTTCTTTCATCATCTTTTCTTTTTATTGTATAAATTGCTATTAACATTTTGCAGATATATGTTAAGTTCTTCCAAGGTACATGTAAGACAAAAAAATTTGCAGTAGAAGCAACAACTTAAACTCTAAGAGCAATCCAATTTAACAGCTAGAAAATGCTAGTTGCAGCAATGTACAGCTATATAACAGAAAAGTTATCACATGAACAGATCATACCTTCAAAGCAGCTTCTGTGGGCATCCCAGTAGCAACATACTGATGCTCAGAGTGAGCAATGCTTGCATCATTGCAAACTGCAGCAATCTTTGCAATCATCTGGACATTTTCATCCATGCTCAAGCTTGGCCAATCATGTATCTTCCCATCAGTTGGATCATAAGTGGTCCCATCAACCTTAAAGCTCCTAAGTGTATCAGGCCACCTCCCAATTGCCACAAGCTTCACAGCTGACATCTGATTGGTTGTTAATGTTCCCGTCTTATCGGAGCAAATCACAGTTGTGCAACCCAATGTCTCCACACTGGGCAACTTCCTCACAAGTGCATTCTTCTGCGCCATCTTCCTCGTGCCGAGTGCCAAGCACGTGGTGATCACAGCAGGCAAGCCCTCTGGAATTGCTGCAACGGCCAGTGCCACTGCAATCTCAAAGTAATACGTGCACTTCTCAAATGAGAACTTAAAATTCCTGGGCCACCCATCTACATACTCCCAGGTGAGGAAATACTTCACGTTGATGAGCCAAACCAAGGCACAGATCACCCCAATTATGGCAGTTAGCGCCTCACCAAACTCATTGAGCTTCTTTTTCAGTGGTGTGTCGTCCTCCTCCTGAGATGCCTCCTGGATCTGCGCATGAATCTTGCCTATTTCGGTTGCCATGCCAGTGCCAGTCACTACACAGACAGCACTCCCGTTGACGATAGTGGTGCCGGCAAATACCATGCACTCCTTTCCCTGGATGTCTGTGTCCTCCAGCTCGATCTTGTGGCTGGACTTGTTAACCGAAGCGGTCTCGCCAGTGAGAGAGCCCTGCTCAACGCGGAGGGTAGAGCTGATAAGCTGTAGCACTCGCATGTCCGCAGGGACCTTGTCACCGACGCGGAGCTCAACGATGTCTCCGGGGACGAGGTCGCGCGCCGGGAGCCCATGCGACCACCGGCCGTCACGCTTGACGGTGGCGTGTTCGGACTGGATCTCCTTGAGCGCCTCGAGCGCTTTCTCGGCGTTGCTCTCCTGCCAGACCCCGACGACGGCGTTGACGATCAGGATGAGGAATATGACGAGCGGCTCGACGAATGCGGTGACCCCGACCTCGCCGCCCTCGCCGCCGTCGTAGAGCGCGAGCACGAACGAAACCACGGCCGCCAGGAGCAGGATCCGCACGAGCGTGTCCTCGAACTGCTCGAGCACGAGCTTCCACACCGACGGCGGCGCGTGCCTCTCCAGCTCGTTGGGCCCGTACCGCTGCAGCCGCGCCGCCGCCTCCTCGGAGCTGAGCCCGCGGTCCGCCGAGACGCCCAGCTCCGAGAGGCACTCGCTCGGGGCGCGCGCCCAGGCCGGGAAGGCCGGCGCGGCCGGCTCCGCCCCGGAGGAGGCGGATCCGTCCCGCCGCCTGCCCTCGTCCTGCCCGCCCTTGCCCATTGGGTCGCCGACTCGAGATTCGAAAGGAGAGGAGGCGCTCCTAGTGTTCCCGTCCGCCGCGGTCGCGAGATCGCATGGAACCGAAACCCTAGAATGGGGAAGAAGCGGCTGCGGCTCGGAGACTGGGCGAGGAGACTGGGGATTTGTGGCGCACCGCGGAAGCTAAAGGGAGGAGGAGGCGGCTTTTCCCCTTTGTTTTTCCCCCCTCTTTTTTTCTTTATGGAGTAAACTGTTTTTTTATTATGGGCTGCGCTCGCTGGGTCCTTTATCTCCTTGGATTCTCCTGTCTCTGCAGGTGGGGACACACGCCCGATGGGACCCGTGTGTCAGGGACCGGTTAAGTTCATTCACGACTTTGGTGCGATGATGAGTCGAGCGGGTTTAACCGGAAGCAACGGAGCTTTGAGTATGGAACTGGATCGATGCCTTGCTTCGCCCGGGGGGGGGGACGGCGACGTCAGCATGTGAAGCGCCGTGCCGCCACGTGTGCGCTTCACGATCTGGGCTTCCAGGCCCATCAACAGCACGAGGAAGGGTCTCCACGGGAGTGCGCTCCTGTGCTTGGGAGACTGAAAGTGGGGCCGCTGTCAGTCGGGGTCCACGCCACAGTGAGACATTAAGGCGGCATTGATCGCCTTCGAACCGCCTGCGCGGGTCGGGCCGCGAGGAATCTTTTTCGGGATGGGTGACGGCAACAGGGCCGACCGTTCCGCGCCACGTGGCCCGAGCACTGCTGGGGCCCGAGTGACGCCACATCAGCCAATCACGAGGCGCCATGCCATCCTCCGGGCCAGGCCAGCAGTCCTGCTGCTCCTGCTGCTGCAGCCTGCGGAAAATTCTTGGAAGCGTCCGGGGCGCCGGGCGACCAGGAGGCACGGAGCCGCATCGTTCTGAGCGAGCGTGATGGCTGCACGCCTGCACGGCGCGCAGATTCGCCGGCAGCGCCCTGCACGTTCACATGCCGTGCCGAGCTGCCGTCGCCGTGCGGTCTTCGGCCGGACCTGCCGTGCTACGGACAGAGCAGCGCTCGGCTCAGGTTAGATCTCGGACTTGGCAGTGTTATTTTTGAACCACTTATGGCAGGATGTTTTGATACGGCTCAAAATATGACATGGCACGATACAACATGAAATATTCTAGACCATACCGACAGGGCACGATACGGCTCTGAGCAACGTTCGGCTCAGGTTAGATCTGGCACTTGGCCGTGTCATTCTTGAACCACTTACGACACGATATTTTGGTATGATTCAAAATACGGTACGACATGAAATATTTTGAACTAGATCGGCACGACACGGCTCTCGTGTTCGTGCCGTCTTGGTATGGTGGGTCTGTCGGTACAGCACGATGGCTTAGGTCATACCCGTGTCGATATGGCACGAAAAAGACATGATACAATCTATATGATTATTTTTCCGTGTTTATTCTCTAATCTATCTGATACAAAGCGTAAGATACTAAGTTGGTAAGAGATGATAAGAGATAAATATATAAGTACGAGAGACACACATATAAGATGATAGGAGATAAATATGTATGTATTATCAGGTGATGTAGAGTATGAGAGAGATGTGTGAGATATTAAGAGATAAATATATAAATATTATTAGATGACATGTAGTAGAGGCGTGCCTGAGCTAGCACAGCACGACGATGACACGACACGACATGTCAAAGTCTATGCCTAGATTTTTCTAAAGTTGACTCGTATTGGTATGGTACGGCACAATAGACTAATATATCTAGTAACCATAGCACGATATGACACAAAACACGACGACCTGAATCCGCACAGCCCAAGTCTCAGCTCTAGCTCAGGCGCACCACGCTGTGCCCTCTCGGTTGAGTGATGGCGCAGGAAATATTCGACGACGCGCGGTCCTCAACATGTGAGATATTCCATTCAGGTCTCCTTTTGGCGGCCGATTTATACTTCCGTTTTTCATAAAAATAGTTACCACTGGTGTGTAGCAAAATGAGATAAGATCATCCATTTAGCTGGAAAAGTCAGGTTGTCTTATGATTCTTTGATGTGATAGTATGTTGCACATTCAACTTCGTTTTTGCATAACGATGTGATGTACCTTCAAATATAATGATTAGCCGGGGCAAGTTCATGTTAGGAATTGCTTTCAGAGATAAGATCCATTTCTTAACTGAAATGTCTTTCAATTTGTACCCTTCTATATCCATCAGGCAGAACCAAAGTATTCCAAAAGTTTGTAATTTGGCTAGAGTCTCTTCCTTAAATCTGTCCTCCCTCCCTCTGCCTCCTCCGTAAATACTATACTTTTCACCTAATATTAATCAATAGGGAAACCCTCTTGTTCTGAACAAAAAAATAGTATCCTTCGAAGCATTATTTTATTTTCTTATTAGATTATTGGATTTTGGAGTAGATGTATTTAGTTCATTTAATTTAACTGTGTAAAGATGGCGATGTTCAATGTTTTCTGATAGGGTTTTCGTAGCCCTAATATAATTTTCGAAGCATCTTACATGCATGCATGGGTGTGCCAGCTAGCTAGTTTATCCATCGGAACAGATCTGCATATACGATTCTCATCTTTCTAATGTAAATATTTACAAAATATAACTCAAAATCATGTAAAACACGAAAACATAAGTTCCTGTATGCCGCACTGTATCCGGTTTTGCTAGAGCCAATCTGATGGAGACTCGACATCCGCAGTTTAAAAGTTTGATTCTATTAGTCCAACTGCTTCGTTGCTTTACATCCATATCAGATTAATTACCTAGTACAAATTCGTGATGGTTCAGATTTTGGACTCGACGCAGCATTTTCTTGGTGGAAAGAAAATAGTTCCTCATCTGTATTTTCCTTATTTATTATTTGTCGTCAATAATTTTCATGGTTATATGCATCACGAAATATATGTTTAGCTTTAGAACATAATTTTCGTCGGAGATAACTTTTGGTCGCTGGAGTAACTTATTTAATTATATGTCTGATGCAGAAATCGTTGTCCATCGTAACGGTGCTCGTTCTCAACATGGAGTTCGTTGATGGTGAGGAACTGATGAAGGCTGCACGCATGTTAAGCTTATTCCGGTATTTGCAACGTCTGCGGATTTGGGTAAGTCTGATAATCAAAACGCCAAAATTTGAATTATTTACAAGAGTAGTAATAAATCATTTGATTTTGTTTTCGATCTGTATGTTGCTTATTTGCAAACCGGGGGAGGTTTTGTCGCATATTGTCTGTTCCAAAATGTAATGTTAATCAATATTTTTTAGTTTTGACTATTAAGGCATAAAAATTACCGAGATTTACAACATAAGTTTGACGTTATTAGATCATCAGAGGAGCATTGCCAACACGATTTTGGTAATATATACAGCTATGCTTTGATTTTCAGTAGATAAGGCTAATTAATTGTAGTTTGATGCATATTTCGGAACCCTCTCCTCCTTAATAGGACCGTCAGGTCTTCATCGATAGCTCATACACTTCTATGTTCATAAACGATCTTCTGCATCCTACATTATTCATCATGCTCTTTAAAGACAAAGCTCCTTGGTAGCATGTACTTGTACCTCTTCGGATCCTTATCCTCCCCTCTTTAGTATGTGTAATGTGTATTGTCAGTCCAAAGAAGAGATTGAGGCCCTGTTTGTTTCCTGCTTCTACTTCTGCTTCTGCTACTGGCAGAAGCCAGAAGTCAGAAGTCAGAACAAACAGGGTTCTGGAGAAATGGTTTCTGGAGAATTCAGAAGTTTGCTTCTGAGGAAAATGAACTAAAGCTGAGAAGCTTGCTGAGATGTGTTTTTCTGAGAAGCTATGTGCTGAGAAGCTAAAAATTTATTGTAGAAGCCAACAGTCTATTTTCAAAAATAGCTTTTCAGACAAGCCAAAAGCACAGCTTTTCATAAAAGCTCAAAAGCATAAGCTTAAATAAACAGACCCTGAGTATGTAATCACTCCTCATCGTAACAAGCTCTTATTAATGACACTAAACCCACAAGTGAGCTACCAAGATTAAGCTCTCTCCTCTCTGAGCTGTGGTCAAATATGTGTGGCCACTGGCCACCTCTGATGATCCCTTCCTCTGTAATTACCATTCCCTCCATTTCGTTTTATAAGTGCACATATTTCAAATTTTGAACATGCTGATTTTTACTAACAATTACTCTATCATTATGCCAGTTACGTTATATTAAAAAAATGGCACCGATGGACTCATACTTGACAGTATTTTTCCTATGATTATGATTTGTGTTCTTATGAACGATATTACAATATAAGAGAAATCAATGGTTAAAGTTTAGTGTTGCAAACTGCTTTCATGTCAAACCACACGCCTTATACTTCAAAAGTAATACTATGTAATATGTTATTAAATCTATTGCATCATTCATTACTGCTTGACCCTTATGTTAATTACAAATACAGTGCCTCAACTTCAGTTCCAAGGATGAAGCTGATGTTGGACAATGGCAACAACCTGAGGCCGAAACAGTTGTTCCAGCTAGAGAAGGAACAGATGTGTGGGTACTGTGGCACAAAGGGCGAGATGGAATTTGAAAGGTTCCTTATGGCCAAAACTAAACTTCTGACCACCATGGAGATGATTCATTATGTTTGATTAGGAATGGTAATGGGTATATTTTATTTGTATGCCCGGAGTAAAAACCCTAACAGGTGTGGGGTTGTGTTTCAATTATTACCCATAGGTATGGATATGGGTTTGAAGTTGAACCAAACGAGTACAAAGAGACGGATATGAAATTGGCTTACACATACCCGCTTCGCCTGTGTACCTGCTCCACTCGTCTGACAGGTAAGGCCACTTAATTTTTTATATATAACCCCAACGTCCAGCGCCCCAGTCCCAATCCTAGCCCTAGCCCTAGCCACCACACTGCCAAACACGCCATCCGTCGAAGCCCCAGATCCACTCCCAGATACGTCGTCTGCTCGTCCATCGAGGCACCGATACTTCTTCCCTGACGTCCCAAAGCAAGATGTGTCATCCGTCGATGCCCCAGATCCAGATCTAGATGCGTCGTCTATGGACTGTCCAAATACGTGTCGTTCGCGACGCGGCGTTGTAGCGAACATAATACTTTTAGGCATGTATGTGATTTTGATGATTAATGATAACACAGTCAATGAGACTAATATGTTTGTCAAGCATATACTTTAGTATATCTCATGGATGCAATAAAAAAGAAATCATCAAAGCTGAAATAAAGAGAGGAATGAATTAAATATATTTCATGAATTTTAATGTGATCAAATGGGATGGATTTATGTACAATCATATAGATATCTTCACAAGCTTTATATAGAGTCTAATATCATCAAAATCGGAGTTCGGAGCAGAAAGTTATGTCCAAAATACATATTAATGTTCTACTGAAATTGTACCTGATGGATAATCCGGTGCTCACAAATAAAAAGCTCCGGTATTCGTAAAAATACTCTGGTGTTCACAAAAAGTTTGCAGCAGAGTCTAATATACACCGGATGTTCCGGTGTTCACAAAATGAACATACCTGACTATTTTCTAGAGGGGCTCCAAAATGGCTCGGTTGGCTCTGTATGCACGCCGGATGTTCCGAAGCTCACAAAAATTAACTTGGAAGACCATCCGGTGTTCACAAAAATGAAAGTGGAGTTTCAACGGCTAGTTTTTAAAAAGTACACATCAGATAGTTTAGTGCTTGTAATGTTGCACACGTTGGACTATCCGTTGAGTAGAACAAAATGTGACCATTAGAGAAATGGCTAGTTTGTTGATGCTATTTATACACTCACTCAGTCATTTGAGTGTGTTAAAGTCCAGGGAAGCTTATAGACATTTGAGAAGACATCCAAACCACCAAAATGCTTAAAGTGATCATCGAAAGCAATCAAACACATAATTAGGAAGTGATTAATACTAATAGACCTAGAGAGAGTTGTTGCTATGTGTTGCTACCTAGAGAGAGGATTAAGAAGTTATCCTAGCTTATACCAAGTGGTACGCTGGCACCTTGGCTCGGAGTCTTGGTGACTCATCAGCACCTTGGGCCTTGGTGGCTCGAGCTTGTTGACCCTCCAACTTAGTGTAGAGTGTCGGTAAGACTCTTATATGGGGATGCGAAGACCCTTGTCTTGGTGACTCAAGCTACGAAGTGAAGACGACGGTAAGTGACTGAAAGAGAGGCTTGTAGTGAGGCCATCCCATGAGATCATACCATCGATACCATAGGATAAAAATATCTTGTGCCGAGTTTGCTCTCTCTATCTTATTTACGTTTCCTCATTTACTTTTACAATCTATCCTTGCATATTTATCTTCATAGAGTAGTTTGTTAGGATTGGCTATAGGTTGCAAATATTTTGAACGGTAGAGTAGACACACTAGATGAATCTAGAGCATATTTAGATAGAAATTGATATATGTTTATCTTGTGAAATTTTTTGAACCGATTAGCTTTAGTTGTCCTAATTCACCTCCCTCTTAGGACATCACCGATAGTATCAAAACTGGGACTCACACCCTTCACAAGGATACGTCAATTCAAGTGGCATTTGAGCCGTGTCCTCATTTTTACCGGTTAGGTTTCACCGCCTAGTGAATTGTGACATCCGAGGTAGGGATAGTTATCGGTAGTGCTCCATATTTTGACGCCACTTATTTTTCTTATTGGAAAATTCTAATGACTTGTTATTTACAAACTAAATATTTAGATGTTTGGAGAGTCACCAAAGAGGGAATAAAAGCAACATGTCACAAATAAGGAGAGACAATTCGATGCTTTAGCAAAGAGTATCATTTTATCATCTCTAAGCATTAATGCATTTAATCGAGTATATTCTCTCACCGATGCTTATGATATTTAGACTGATCTCATTGAAATACATGAAGGCACAAAGAATGTGCGCAATGAGAAATATCGTGTGCTAGTCTCTCAATTCAATAGCATTAAACAATTTCCCTATGAAAGTGCTAATAACATGTACTCATATTTGAATATTCTTATAAATAAGATCAATGAGCTAGGTTTGACACAAATTAGAGATGATCAAGTGGTGAGAAGAATACTTCAAGTTAAACTTTCAAAGTACAAGTTGATAGTCTCCATTATCTACGACAACAACAATGTTAGCAAGATGACTCTAAACCAAGTTCTCGGTAAGATCCTAGTTCATAAGATAACCGTAAACATGAAGGTTGAAGGCTCATCCTCATTCGATACCAAGAACTTTGCCCTCACAAACAAGAAAGCTCTTTACCCACATATAAAAGAAAAGATAAGAAAGCAAGAGCAAGAGTCAAGCTCAAGCGAAGATGATGATGATGAAAATGAAGAGAGCGATGAAGAATATGAGCAAATCAATTCAAGTGATGAAGAAATTGATCACAAGATCACTAAGCTCATCTAAAATTGAAGAATGATCTTAAGAGGATCAACACTAAAATTCATTATCTAATCTCCATAAAAAACTTGGTTAACACAATTGATCATATTAAGAAGAAGAAGAAGAAGACCAAAAATAAGAAGGAGATAAGGGGAAGAGACAAAGCATTTGCAAGCATAGGAAGATGAGTGAGTGAAGATGAAGATTCAAGCTTAAGTGATGAAAGCTTCACCATCCACTACTTCAAGATAAGCTCTTCCTCATGTCATCATCACGCAAGTCGTTATTACTCAAGTGCTTTATGTCCAAAGGTATAGAAAGTGATGTAAGTGATGATAAATTTGATGAGGATTCATCCTCTCAAGAAGAACTTCTTAAATTGATCAATGAGCAACAAAGGTCATTAAATAAACAAGCTAAAGAACTTAAAGAAATTCAATACCATTAATGATATCCATGCTTCTTTTGTTTCCAATTATAAATAATTGTTGAGCAAATTCGAATTGCTAAACAAGGTACATGAAGAGTTTAAGACAAAACTCGAGGGCATTGAATCTCAACCTAAAATCCATTTAGAGCAATCTATATCTCTCTTTGATTTTAATCTTAAGATAGATATTTTTCACTTCTTCTGATAATTTGATTGATCTATCTAGCTCACCCATTTGCAATGAAATATGCGTTAAGAATATTGTTATATAATCATGCAACGATCATATTGCATAAGAGAATGATGAGCTCAAGTAAGAAGTAGAGAAGCTCAAGAAGGACTTAGCAAGATTGAAGGGCAAGAATCATGTCCAACATTCTCAAGATAACCATGATAATATGGTGAACAAGCTTGCAGAAGGGTCTACCATGACATGTTTCAAGTGTCGTTAAGAAGACCAAAGTCCTCCCAATGCAAGAAAGTCAAGAAGAAGACTAAGGAGAAGAAAAAGACGATAAAGCTCTCAAATAAGATCTCCAACATCTAAACCAAGCCCAATTACAAGATCAAGATCAAGAACAACCACTACAAACTCAAGAAGAAGGACAATGGTAAAGTGGTTGTATACATAGTTGGGAGAAAGAATTTGAGGTGAAACCAACTTTTTTGGGTGCCCAAGAAAGTCATTACCAACATGAAGGGGTCCAATTGGTTTGGATTCCAAAGAAGACTCGAAATCCACATGTCGATTCGGGGGATTTGGAGACTTGACTCACAAGATGAAATGAATATTTAAGCGAAGAAGTCAAGTATATAAGATTGGATTCATTGATGAAGACCTTGATCATTATATACCTAAATCTCTCATCCAAAGGTTAAGAGGTAATGGTAACTAGATTTTTATTCATGCATTTTATTTTGAATCTAGTACCTTTAGCTTGTCTAGGATTGCATGTACATATTTTATTTCTTTGTAATGCCTAGTATAAGTTTTTTCATATGAAAGGTTACTTATGTTTCTCTAACCCATGAGCAACCTATATGGTTTATTAGTTACAGATTCTTTTCATGGTACTTATTTTTAAGGCTTTTATTTATGTGTTATAAGTCCAATCTATTTGATAAATTTTACATTGTTATCGATGACAAGTGCTTGTCTCTCATAAGTATTCGACACTTATATGCACATATTTAGGGTGATCATATCCTATAAGTTGTGACTTTGAGACTAACATGTGTTGTAAGTTGTATCTTTTGTAGTCTCATGGAATAATCTATAAGTTCCCGAAGGTATGCAAGGCTTAAAGACTTCAATTGGTATCATTGTTAAATTATTTGTATATTTAAGTTACATTCATACATAATATGGTTTAAACTTTCTATCTTGATATATTATATAGTGTGCAAGTATTGTCTCATACCTACAAATAGTTCATCATAAGTGGGTCTAATCATATGCATACACATAGGGGGAGTTTAGACCATATTATGTGAGTTTCATGAATTGTGATCTATTTTCATTTCTACAAATGGTATCATCTTATTGGATTGTGATTTATGAAGCACTCTCCTGTTTGCTCTAATATTTTTTTCTTAAAGTGAGCATGTGTTTGTAGCCTTTTTGAGATTGTTGATAAATAGGAAAAATTTTAGCAACTAAAGCGAAATGACATACCTAGGGGAAGAACAAACAAGTAAGCATAATACCTAGGGACGCCAATGTTGACAAAGAGGCAAAAGGAGATGCAAGAAGCGTGCCAGGATTTTAATACATCCACAAGTGGTATCAAGGCTACAAGTGATATCAAGAGCACGCAAAGCAATGAGCTCTTGCATGGGTCGATCAAAGAAGATAGTGACGATAGAGGGGGAATTATTTGCATGATGGTCATAATAAAAAGGGACAAAATAAAGGTAAGAATAATGTATGACAAAGATGGGATCTTTCCCTTACAATTACTATTATTGTTTGTTCTTACCATGTATCCAAGCAAATAGGTAATGCATTGTGCCATTTAAATTTGTTTTTCAATTGGTATATTTTAATATTTATCTCTTGCTTTAATTTTGTTGTCATCAATCAACAAAAAGGGAGAGAGTATAGTGAAAATGACTCTCTTAGGTTATGTATGTGATTTGGTAATTAGTAAAAATATAGTCAATGTGACTAACATGTTTGTTAAGTATATATTTTAGTAGATCTTATGAATGTAACAAAAGAGAAGTCATCAAAACCGGGACAAAGGAAGGAATTAATTTCGATGTGATCAAATAGGGTGAATTTCTGTATACTCATATAGAGCTCTTCACAAGCTTTCTATGAAGTTCAAGATCATCAAAATCGGAGTTCAGAGCGGAAAGTTATACCTAAAATACATACTGCTGTTTTGCTGAAATTGTACCCGACGAATAATCTGGTACTCGTAAGTAAAAAGCTCCGGTGTTCACAAAGACAAATAATTTTGTGTTCACAAAAATTTTGTAGCGAAGTCTAATACACATTAGATGTTTTTGTATTCAGAAAATGAACACATGGGACTATTTTCCAGAGGGGCTCCAAAATGGCTCGGTTGGTATCGTATGCACGTCGGATGTTCTGGTGTTCACAAAAATGAACTCAGATAACCATCTGGTATTCACAAAAATGAACGTGAAGTTCCAACAGCTAGTTTTTAGAGAGTACATGTCAGATAGTCTGATGCTTGTAATGTTGCACACGCCGGACCATCCAGTGAGTAGAACAAAATGTGACCGTTGGAGAAACTACTAGTTCACGGGGTTGAGGCTATTTATACCCCCAACTCGGTCATTTGAGTGTGCTGGAGTCCAACAAAGTTCAAACACAATTGAGAAGATATCCAAGCCACCAAAATACTTAAAGTGATCATCCAAGATAATTAAGTATATGATTAGAAAGTGATTAGCGCTAATAGTTGTAGAGAGAGTTATTACTATGTGTTGTTGCCTGAAGGGATGATCAAAGAGTGATCCTAGCTTGTACCAAGTGGTACGCTGACACCTTGAAGTCTTGGTGACTCGACGGCACCATGAAGTCTTGGTGACTCGCCAGCACATTGGGCCTTGGTGATTCAAGCTTGTTGACCCTCTAACTTGGTGTAGAGCGGCGGTAAGACTCTTGTACGGGAATACGAAGATATTTACCTTGGTGGCTCAAGCTCCTAAGTGAAGACAACAGCAAGTGATCGGAATAGATGCTTGTGGTGAGATCTTACTTTGGTGGCTTGACGGCTCAACCTACTTGAGGTCTAGGTGGCTCAAGGGCCGTGAGTGGGTGTCGTCCAGGAGCTATAACCTAGATGGCCCCTCCAACGTGAATAGAGGTGACGTTTATGCTATCGATACTAAGATAAAAATTCTTTATGCCGAATTTACTCTCTCTACCTTATTTACGATTTCGCATTTACTTCTTGCAATCTATCCTTGTATGTTTATCTTTATAGAGTAGATTGTTAGGATTACTATAGGTTGCAGACTTTTTGAACAATAGAGTAGACACACTAAATGAATCTAGATCACATTTAGACAATAATTGATATAAATTTATTTTATAAAGTTTTTAAAGCCGATTAATTTTAGTTGTTCTAATTCCCTAAAACATCACCTATCCTTTCAGCCAACCGTAGACCGTCCAGACGCTTGTTGTCCCCAACCCCAGTCTCATGATCTGGTGACTCGTACTCTCCACCCCTAGCCTTCAGGGTTTGATTTGCTTTGTTTTGGCATGGCTGCTTTCCTATTCTGACACCATGGTATCACACCCTTGGTGTGCTTCGCAGATGGATAGGTGAGGTGGTAGCAAATCAACGAACCGCGGAGACCATCGCACATGTTGGGTTGAGTTCCCGACCGGCCACCGTTTTGGAGTTTATTTGTTCAATCGTTGAGATTAGCTAATCGATGGATGGTTGGGGTGCTTATTGTTCCTCTCGTGCTCTTTGTGAAGTATGGGATGACGCGGTTGAAGTTGGACCCTATCGACGACGCACTCTCCTACCCGGAGCCTGTGTCGGATCATGGTATATACCATTCATTGGTTTCGAACTTGTATGTCTACTTGCGCAAGCAATGTGTGGAACTCCAAATTTGTGTCTTTGTATTTGGTTCACTCCAAAGTCTTGTGCTTTCATTGTTTGGCAAGTTACATTTAGTCATGTTAGTGTTGATTGTTAAGTTTTTTAAAATTTCAGTTGAAGGGAGCTCGGATGTAAAGCTAAAATATTAATGGACTAAGCTCAGATGTTCATTATCTTTATTTTGTTGTAGGTTCATTATTTGTTTGTACGCTTGATCTTATAATGCTTGTTTACTATATTTATGGGTAAATGAATATGCCCATGGGTGATCCGCGGGCACATGTTTTAGTTTTTACTCGTGACGGATAATAGATGTGGGCGTGGCTTTGAGAAATAGCGCACGTGTATGGATTTATATAGTTTTTACCTGCCGGTCTTATACCCGTTGCCACTCCTAATGTTGATTGGAGCAAAGAGGGCATCAACTCTTAGAAAAACTCAATATGCATCAGTGGGAAGGCCTCCTCGGCAGCTCAGATTTACTTTATGAACAGAAATAACATCGTTGCCCTTCGGAGACAAGTTGATAATTATATGCGGAAAGTATCTAAATGATGTAAAGAATCAAATTTCATTCCTTTCAAGACGAAATACAACCAACTTTGCTAGATTTCACGCGCCTTGTTTAATGAAGGAATTTATTAAACATTATTTGACAGTCTCCTACTCAAACTTGATCGGCTGGAATGGCGCATCATCTCTAGTAAGAATATCATCATTGAGCCTCTCAGATCGTATACTCTCTTGAGAAAAGGAGACCGCGGACGTATCCGGAATCATTTCCAGCTTCTCCCTACGTATCTGTCGGACCACATGCCGTACTTGTAACATTCCGTCCTTTTAATACTAATTTTATAATTTTAACTTGAGTTATACAAGCATATACGAGTTTCGTCGATCCAAATGTAATGCTTCTCATTGACCCTTTTGAGCAAAGTGTGCACATAGACATGTGGACCAGGCATTCAAGCAAGCACTAGGTAGCGGCCTGAGTTGGTAAGCAAGGTGAGGTGACGGGATTGATTAATTAATTAATAAGTAAAAAAGGGTTTCTAATAAACCTGGGTGGATAAAAAACACCCTAATAATAATAATAATAATAATAATAATAATAATAATGTGTAGTTTTATGATAAGGACTTCAAAATATGTAGCCTTGCAATAGTTTTGAGCACATAATTATAGTTCTCTTAAATTTACACAGGAAATAGAGTTTGAAGAGAGGGAGTGTGGTGCAAATAAAATTTCCCATAAGGTTGGACCTCATGTTGTTACTCTAGAATTGCTACACACATGCCATTCATAGTTATTTTTGGAGACTCGTTACTTTGTTAAAAAGGGCTTGATAGGTATTTTTGCCATATGATTAGATTCCTTTGAAATTCCTCCAAATTTCCTTTGCAAGAAAGAGGGCCTTAGACCTTAGTTGTATACTGCTGCTGCTGCTACTAGGTTTGGTACTCTCATTTTTGCCATACTCGAATGTGTTCAAAGTGCATTGTTCATGTACGCACGTTGTGTGAAACAAGTTTATTCTATTTCCCCTTTCCGAATTCATAAAATCGAATGAAAGAATCAAATGTTACATTTGATGCTAGTGTACGCACAAGTTACAACACATGCTCCTTCCATGTCGGAGATGGCTCTTGACTTAAATTTGTCTCAAATGAAAAGCTGAAATAAAAGAACCGCCAAAGCATCGATGCTCGTCTCCTCTCCAAGTTTTCAACTCATGAGCCTTACAAAACTAGTGTTAACATCCTCCAGCGATTGCAAGCTGCAACTGCCGTCCGTGAAAGAGAGACCCTAAGCAGCCTTGAGGACACTGCACAGTGAAATTATACGCATTAACGCATAGCTTAAACTTTTCCTCGGCCACGGTCTGCGCACACAAGTAAAACATGTCCTTGCATATTTATTTGCCAACGGACAACCAACTGATAAAACGACTGCATCGAGTTCTGCCTTATGCTGCTGTTTAATCTCAAGAACTGAACTAGACACCCACGTGTGAAGAGCCTTGCGTTGGAAATAATCGCACTTTATTGGTTATTTTAATTCCTAAAATAATTATCAAAAGAATGACCATAAGTCTACCAGGCCTACACAACAGAACTAGCAGCAATGTAATCGGTAGGAATATCGTGTAAACCATGGATCTATGCACTGTATCTGTCCATTAATTTCTTCCGGTGGCGACGGCCAGCGCCGGGAGGAGGACGGGACAGGACAGGTGCAGGTTGGGATCGGTGCTTCCGCTGTTGCAGAACCGCACATGCGACGGCCTCGGATCGCGCAGGGGAGCCAATCAATCAACAGGGTACGGTTTGCGTGACACGACGACAGTGCGGGGACACTGGTTCACAAAAAGGAAGGGCCGGGGGAGAGAGATGGTGCTCGCCTGCTCGGGCATCCACCCGTGTGAAAGACTGAAAGCTGAAAGCACCGGCGGCGACTAAGGAAGGGCTCATGCAGTCATGCTAGTCGGAGTCAGATGCGATCCTTCTAGCTAAAAGGAGATGGCTACTGGGTGTACATGCATGAGTGGCCTTGAGCGTGCCACCACAGCAGAACAGCTCGGCGAATCTGTTCGGCAGCTGTCCCGTCCCTGTAAAAAATGCAGCAGGTTGCCTTGACCGAAGAAGCGGATGCCTCTCAACTCTGGAAATGGATGGGATCAATAGTATCTGTGAACAGTATTATATGAGAATGCTAAACAGTATGTTGGAGGATAATACTGTAGCATTGTATTGTATCAATATTGTTTCATTCTGTATTGCTAGAGTTTGCCCGTCCATTTCTAATTCAATGGGTCGTAGCGAAATAAAGTCATGGGTACTGTTTATCTGTAACTTTACTCTATAAAGTTAGAGAATTTATTTCGCACAATTTTGCATATGAGTGTCAGTTCCTCGTATCACTCGCCAAAACCATGAGTCTGCTAACGGCACCTCCTTCCTCCACTGGAAACCACCCTGTGGAAATACAAATGTGAAATCTTACCGAGAGAATCATCAGCTCGTGAAACCCTAACGCATAGTTGCACGTAATCTCCATAGAAGTAATCAATTATCGGACTCTGATATTTATGACTGTGCAGCAGCACACTAGATTTGGACATGATGTTGCCAATACGGTGTGACCGTATACTGTATCAAGAACGATACAGATGAATCTCCTACAATAACAAAATAACGTTATTGAAGCAACCACGATAAGAACATAAGATTTTGGCAAAGCTTATTAAGCTGATCGGGAAATATAAGCAATTCACTTATACTTCAATATTTTCTCTCACGTGGAGGCTCTCGCAAGCCTCAGACATGGAAATATGAGTCGGCTGCAATTTTTATGTAATTGTACCCGCCATGACTCGAACTCGAGACCTCTGACCCTGATACTATATTGAACTACATTCACTAATCAGTTCACCTAAAAATCTAAGCTGGTGGAGAAATATGGATAATTCATTTATACTTCAACAAAACCCCACAAATCCTTTAAGCACAGTTCCAAAAAGAGTACAAGTGATTTTTGTTCTCTCACAAGCCTACTCAACCGTTTATGAACCTCAGATTCTTGTCTTATATAAGAATTTAGTGCTAAAGAATTATCTAGACTAATTCTGTTGAGCGCTCCTAGTTACACCTGCACTGAATTAAATTTCGTAGGAAAAATAAACACCAGACTCTAACCCAGGTGAGCAAGATCCCACACCAAGATCCTAACCAAGTACACCCATATCCGAGTTTAGAGTAATTAACCTCCCCTCAATTCACGGTTTAAAGGCTAGCAGGGGCACCAAGCTGCGTTTTTTTACGGGCAAAACACGAGAACTATTATTCAATCACGGCAGGATTACAAGCATTGTCAGTTGCCTCCCTAAGTCAGTCCGGAGTGCAACCGATCCAACTACAAATGCGATTAACGTACAGGTGAGCACATCCTCGCGCAGCAATGAGCAGCCGAGTTTCGATGCAAAGGAAATTCTGAAAATTAATCCGGGTAATGCTCTAGAAGAGGATGTACTGGCGTGGGCTTTTGAGCGAAGTGGCATCTATTCGGTGCGCTCTGCCTACAGGCTGCTGAAGGGTGACCAGACGCAGAGATTGGCTGCTGATAGTGACCATTCGGAGTCGTCCGATGGCGGCCATTGGTGCTTCATATTTTCTGGTGGAGAGCAATTGACAACTTCATGCCGACAAAAGCTGAACTCAGGAGACGTCATGTTCTGAAGGAGAGCCACTGCGAGGTGTGTGGGGAGCCATCGGAGACTTTATTTTGTGTGGCTATCCAATGCTCGTTCGCGCGTCGATTCTGGCGGGCGGTGAAAGACATAACCGGGAAAATGCTGCCGAAGCTATACCGGCCGGCATGGACAAAGGACTTTCTTGCACGTGATCTGTGCACTCCTCGTTGTTTGTCTGTGGCGTTTGGTCCTTATGGTCGAGCAGAAATGCGAGAAGACATGGCCGTGAGCGCGGGGACCCTACAGCAGCGGTCAAGCATGTGGCAAACATAGTGGAGGATATGTTGTGCATGGATACCGGCGCCTCCCCTACGAAGTCAGGGCCTCAAGCGGACGTGAGTACAGCCCGGTGGTTAAGGCTCCAGATGCGAGCCTTGTCGGCGGGCCGGGGCTCGAGCCTCGTCTCGTGTATCCCTGTAGTGGTCTTCAACGAAAACCGGATAAAAGGGGCTTAGTCTAAAAAAAGTCAGGGCCTCAGGAATTATGGTCAGCTCCAGTACGAGGATACACCGAGGTGAACACTGATGGATCGTTTGATAGCCGCACATGTTCAGGAGGAGGTGGGGCTGTGCTACGAGATCAATCCGGCAAGGTGGTGGCAGCTGGAGCTAGATGATACGATCACCTGCAGGATGTTCTTACCATCGAAGCGCTCGCGGCACGAGACGGCTTCAGACTGGCTGTACATCAAGGCTATGACAAGGTGCACCTGGAGCTGGATAATCTTCCGTTGGTCAATCTCCTTCAGTCGGTTGCAGGAAACAGAGCTCCCATTGCTGGGTTATGGCATGAGATCCGAGAGTTAGCCAGGTCTTTCTCTTCTTTTGTTATTTCTTTTGGCACCAAGCTGCATTGATCGCCTGGTGCTCGACGGCCCCTGATTTATGAAATATAATCTCTCTTTTCTCGAAAATCAAATGTTTTATTTGGGGACTTAATAATTAGTTGTTTTTGTTTTGAATTACAGTCGATTTTTGTGGCCAATAGCAAGTTGACATGTAACCATGCGTTTTTTTTTTGTGCAACCAGCAAAACCGACTGAAAATTTTTGGTATGGCAGACACTTTTTGGAACTCAAATAGTGGGAAAAAATATTGCAGTTTGCTGAATTGCAATCATTTTTCGACCTGTAAGAATGGTTCCTTAATGATGACGACAGAAATCAATCCGAACAGCTACAAGAAACCAATTAGAGGCTGAAAGAAGAAATCAATCCAGATACGGATGCTTCTCTAGTTCGCTAGACCGAGAAAGGAGCTCAAGTTCTCAAGGTCATCCGCCGACGCTTCAATTTCAAGCTCCGCCGCCGCCGAGCGCGCAGAGGTTCCAGATGCACCGGCGGCGAGCTCGCCGAGGGCATTTACACCAGCTCGAGATCTATCTTCGCCAAGGTGGTCGACTCTGCACACGCCGGGCTTTACTCCGAGCTTCTCAAGAGAAGAACGATGTGCATCAGAACCTTGCCGATGCAAGAGCGAGTTTAGCTCTCTTGCGTGGGCAAGGATTATGTTGCTCTCGTGGGCAAGATTGTCGAGGAAAACAAGTTTTTTTTTGTTCTACCCAACACATATCCTGGCTTGGCAAGATGCCACTGTAGCAGCCTGAAAATATCCAAATTGACCCTACGTTGCAGAAATGACACACCAATACAATTAACATAGAAAACTAGTATATATGTAGTTTTATGTTATTTAGATAAAAAATATGGAAAAGTTACGGTTTATATTAAATAAAGAATCATATAAAAATTTTATAATTTTAGTATACATAAAATGTAACTAATGAAACTGAGATTTGTCAAACTAAAAAAGGCCAAATAATTCCAACACACCACATAGAAGCTTTTTCACCTCCTTTAAAGAGTCTTCAATTCACCAATTCAAAGCAGCACGAAAAAAACACGAAGCAAAAAAGAACAAAGAAACAAAACCAAAAGGGGACTAGCTCACAACGACAAGGGTTCGATCCCTCTCTGCCTGCATGCATGCCTTAAAAACCAAATCGGGAACCGGCAGCAGGCAACCAGTCCAGAAACTTGGAGGTAGGCACGGCCACGTGGCTTGGTACGGTAGGTACGACTTAAACATCACATAGCATGTTTATAATCACGCCATGCCGGACTAAGTTGAGCCTGGGCCATGCCATGCCTCTACCGGGCTCAGGTTAAGTGCCGTGCCACCTATTCGGCCAGCACTAGTTGGAGGCATGGACGAGGTCACGGGAGCGAGGGGCGCGACGGGTAACTACGCCCATGAATAAGGCCCACCAAGCAAAGTCTTCCAGAATGCTCCTAACAATTGAACAGCCGAAAGCAAGCACAAATCCTCAAGCTGGTTTGAGAAACCAAGTTGAGATATATCTTAGTTTATCATATGTGATGAGTGATTAATATTTATGTGATTTTTGTTGGTTAACATATGCATGGTTATATACTGTAATATTGAATTTTGTCTAACCAAAGTTGAAAAGAATTAGAGTTCGTATCGTTGTCTTGGTGCAGGAAGCTTACACTCACCAGATAGTCCGGTGTGAGGGTTTTTGATCTCACTGGATAGTCCGGTATGTGTTAGGTATAAGCACCGAAGCTTTTCAGCGCAGAGGCAGAGAAAAATTCATTTACCGAAAGGTCCGGTGTGGGTGAGAGTGAGCACCAGACTAATTTTTCCAAAGAAGGGTGCAAATGTGAAAGTCTGGTGCGGTAGCCTCACCGGATGGTTCGGTATACGCACGATTGATCACAATATGCTTCACTGGACAAAGATTTCTATAGAGGTTGAAAAATTAAGTTCCAGTGATAATGTATTCACTGGATGGTCTGGTGATGGGCGTATGAACACCGGAGAGTATCACTAGAGCTTTTCAGTTCTGAGGCAAATATTTAGGTGTTCACAGGATTGTCTGGTATTGGGATTTTGTGATAACCGGACTAATTTTTCTAGAGAGGAATGCGAACCAGGTTCCAGTGGAGTTGTACTCATCGGATGGTTCGATATTGCACTGGTGTGAACGCCGGATTATCCGGTGTTCGCATTTTTGTTACGTTTGATCTTTTTTAACTTGATTTCAATTCGGACTAACATGTGATGATGTTATATGGTTCTGGAGATGTATGTTTGCTAGTCTCATGGTGTGCAGGTGATGGATGCAATTTAGCGGTCGATGTTAGGTGATCGGGGCTAAATAGGGTGCTTAGTGCCAGACGATCAAGGAGGCCGGATGGAGTCAAAAATGCTCTTAGTGGTACACGTGGAGGTCAAGCAAGACAAGAGATGAAGGTTGATGAAGGAGGCATGTTGACAAAGTCAAGCGAAAGGGATACCGGTGCAAGTAACAAGGCAGCTCGAAGAATCGGGAGCGTGAGAGACTTGTTGGCGATCAAGATTGCAAGACGAAGGACACACATCAATATCGGAAGACTTGCTTGAGGTCAAAGCAAGCAGCTGTGAGTCACACCTTTAGAAGCGTGCGAGTTATTTTCTCGGTTTAACCACAAAACCGTGGACGGATAGAGTGCATGTGGTATCATCGTGAAACTTGTATCGAGTCAAAGCTAAGTCGTGAAGGCGCCACGGTCGTCCGATGGATGGAGGAGAAAATGGACCAAAATACCTCCGGTGGTAGGTAGGAATGTACTATAAGAGAGGAGTATTTTGGAAACAGTCAAGAGAACTTGGGGGTCAAGTTTCCTAGGCTATAAATAGAGAGGTTTGGCTGGTTAGGAAATGAACCGCTTGAGCAATCCATATGAGAGCTTTGTGTTAGTGTGTTAGAGGAGAGAGAGAAGAGTGCTTAGCCTATATAATAGGTGAGAGTTTTGAGAGATAAATCTTTGTAATCCGTCTAAATAGGGCTGATCTCTTTGAGTAATGAAGTTTAAGTTTTTGCATATACTTGAATTCCCATCCTTCTAGTTTTCTTTTATTGATTCCCTTACAAGTTTGCAAGTTCTTGGTGTTTTGTTGTTGAATTTTGTTTTTCTTTTTAGCTGAAATTTCAACACCTTTGAAAGTTGTTTTTCTTGATGCTAGAGGCATAGAATTCATGTACACATATATATATATGATGGGGTCTTAAATTCCCTTACCTCTAGACCATCATCTTGGAGAGTTTACTTGCCCGGTGATCCCATCTCTGTTTCGTTCATCTTCAAAGTTGCGAGCTTTTGGGCATGAAGACACATAGAATGGTTTTGAATAGAACATATGGTTCATATTCCATCTGTGGAGTTATATTGCTCTAAAACTTTTCATCTTGCTTTGTCTCTCTTAGTATATTGCTTTCGCTCAAGGTTTGAGGTACGTTGGGTGATTAAAAATAGGAGAAGGTCATCTATTTTGCAAGAAATTGTTGAGGCGCCTATTCACCTCTAAAACTTTTCATCTTGCTTTGTCTCTCTTAGTATATTGCTTTCGCTCAAGGTTTGAGGTACGTTGGGTGATTAAAAATAGGAGAAGGTCATCTATTTTGCAAGAAATTGTTGAGGCGCCTATTCACCCCCCCCCCTCTTGTCGCCACTTTCGGTCCTACATGGTCCTACAACCAAAAGTTCGACAGAAATCAAAAAATAAAATAGGATTGCTAACTAATGTTTAGCAATCCTATTTTTTACATGAACAGCCTGTTCGTAAACCACTTCTCATTCTCCGGTCCATCCATTGCAGCCACTGGGCGGACAAGGACCTAGAGGCATGAAGGATTTGAGCCTTTGAAAGAAATAAGGATGGTGACCAGGGGATGGGTCATCTTCGTTGGTTCTGTGCGAGACCTCTGCCCCCCCCCTGCAGGCCATGGTTCTTCCTTCGGCGACGACAATGAGGGAGCTTCATGCTCGTGCTCCAGACATCCCTTCAGATGTGTTTCTCTTTCCTCCTTTTTCTCGCATGTTTTCTCATTCCCATTTCGCTGTTGAGGTGGCGTGGAACAATGCCAGAATATTCCCAAGGATTCTCAGACATCGGTCAAGTGGGACGGCAACGCCGCGTCCTCTACATGAGGGACCGCCATGGCAGGGGGCTTCGAGGGCGATTTTGGAATTTTGGCGAGGGGCAATTTTGGGTTTTCACCATGGCTACCCCACGATTACTCCTTTTTCTAACCCTAGTGGAGCTCTAGTCATGCCACTCGCCCATTATTATTCTCTCTACATAGTGCTTCAACACCTATAGCCTTCCACCACCGATGAGATTTGTGTGAGTTTCGATTGGAGGGGCACCATCCGTGGTGATACGAGATCGTTTGCTCATGTGGTTGTGTCCCTTGTTGTCTCTCTCGGTGTAGTAGTGCATCGGTCATCATGGTTGGGAGAGATGGTTGGGGTGGTCTTCGTCGTGATGGTTTTGGATCTGGTCGCTATGGTAGTGGTGTTGGCTGTACCCTGGCGAGAGGTGGATTTGGAAAGGGTGTGGGTGGTTAGAAATGGCAAGAGTTTGGGATTAGGAGTTCCCACACAGATCTCTCTTTGTCTGATCCACCCCCTTCGAATCTAAACCTAGATACTTGGGCGGTGGCCGCGGCCGCTGCTGCTAAATCTAGCCGTGGTCATTTGGATCATCGGGAAGAGATATGCCAAGAGTGACAACATCAAGATGAAGATGGGGAAGCTGAGGTGATACGAGTGAGATCGCCCTCATCTGCCACACATCTTCCATCCTAGCAAAATTTCCACTTCTCATGGAGTCTAAGGGAGTGGATCTGATCCAAATTTCCTCTCTCAAAGGTACAACTGCCCCTCTTCATCTTCTGGTGGTCGTGATTATGGTGTTGCTTTTGAGGTTGGTGCTTGTTATGGTTGTGGTTCTTTTGGTCATCTTATTAGTGATTGTCCTACTGAGGTTCGTTGTGTTCGATATGGGAGGGAGGGTCATGGTTCCAGATTGTGCCTTGAGAAAAATCCTTGGGAATTTGTTGCTCCTATGTGTGGTGCTCAGAGTGAGGGGCAAGCTTTCTTTCTCATTGAAAATGTTCCTAATGCTATTGCTGTGAAAGAAAAAGCTAGTCTAGCAATTATCACAGTAGTTAAAGGGGTTGCTACTGCACAACAGATTGAGCAAGAATTTTAGGATCTTTTTGGATCTGCTTGGAGATGCCATGCAAAATAATGGTATTATGCCCAGTTTAGTATGATATTTCCTAATGCTCATAAAAGTGAAGAATTGGTTCATTATACTACTATGGGGATGCGTAAAACTAGATCAGAAATTAGAGTTTGTCCCTGTGATCCAGCAGTGGGGGCTAAAGGTGCTCTTCAATCTGCTTGGTTTAGAGTTAGGCATATTCCACATTAATGTAGATCTGAACATGTTCTTACTTATGTGGGATCTTTGGTTGGCCTTACTCTTGAGATTGATAAGAGCAACATGTATAAGCAAGACTATGTGAGGATCAGAATTAGTTGTAGGAATGTATCTAAGGTTCCCTCTTCTACTGAAGGTTATCTTACTATGCAAGATGAGTACTATTTCTATGATTTTCTCTTTGAGAGAGATATGTCTTTAGCTACTGCTCCTAATCCTAATTATGTGGCTACCCTAGTGAATGACAACAAGAATAAACAGTCTTCCAAAGCTGATCTTAGTGAGAGATCTCCTAAGAAGGCTAAGGTGGATAATACATATGGTGATTCATCATCTTTTGTGTTTAAGAGTGGTGGCAATACTTATCTAAACAATGCTTCTACCCTAAGACTGGTTTCTAAAAGCCCCAAATCTACTCCCCCAAAGTTGACAGCTGACATAAATAGGCCTCTACCTTCTAACAAGTTTGTGGGATGTTGTGGTTTAGAGGCTCGTAGTGGTTCTCATGACCCTGTGCTGTTGTCCAAAGGAAAGGAAGATATACCACCTGTTTTTGCAAAGGAGAAAACTGATGATGAATATGACCTTCTTTTCGATGATCAAGAGTCTAGTATGATGAAGCTTGCTCCTATGCTTGGAAGCAATTCAATCATTGGGTTGGGCATGTGCTCTCTTCTAGATTACTAACAGCAGACTGGGAAAGATATCCCTCCGTTACTCCCTGATTCTTGTCCTTCTCAAGTGTTGGAAGGGAAGAAGTTTACAGATGAAAATCCTGATCAACTCCAGCCTACCATAATAAACCTGTTACTAAGACTGTTAAAGTAAAACCCTCCACTCCTGCTCCTACCAGAAAAAGTGAGAGGTGTGCTCACTTGGTGGGCTCTACTGTGGAAGAACTTGCTATTCAAAGGACCAAGCAGAAGAAATTGAAAGGTACTCTTCCTGATACCTGTTCTTTCCATTCTAAGAATTTTTTAGTTGTTTTATCTTGTGATGATATTATAGATAAGGCTTCTGATATGGGTGTCATTATTAGTCTCAATGATTATGAAGTTGTCAATTTGTTAAAATTCCTGAAGGATGCTAGGTGTGCCTTAATGGCTAAATCTAACCCTCCCCTTATTCCTCTTGACTCTAAGGTGGTGAATAGAAGAATTATCTTCTTCTAGTCTTATTGATCCTCATATTCAGGAGGACATGACTATAGAATCTATTAAAAAGATTAAATCTAAACAGTCTGTGAAGATTGCCTCTTTGAGTAATAAAAAGAAAAAGTCCTGAGAGCAGGAACTTTACTTGAAAACATCCCAAAATCACAAAGACCTTTGAGGGAAGCAAGAAAAACACCAAGAAGATATTCATAAAAGGCTATTTTTGGAATTGCAGAGATATTAATAAGAAGGGTATGAGTTCTTTCTTGAAAGAATTCATTCTTTCTCGTCATCTTGACTTTATCTGCCTTCAAGAAACTATTAAAAAAATATTTCTCTCCTTCTGACCTTAGAAAGTTTGACCCTAATTCTGGTTTTATTTGGTTTTGGATCCCTGCTAATGGTAGATCCAGAGGCGTGTTGAGTGGGATTAACCCTGATTCCTTTATTATTAATCAAGTGCAGTTTTGCAAATACATCCTTCATATCTCTCTTTTTGAGAAATGTCTCAAAAAAGAATGGTTGTTGTTGAATGTTTATGGACCAATTTATGAAGATTGCAAAATTGAGTTTCTATGTGAACTCTCTCATTTCTGTTCAACTCACAGACACCTATGGTGGTAGGTGGTGATTTTAACATCATTAGATACACTAGTGAGAAGAATAGACCCACTAGTCTATCTAGAAGCTCCTCCATGTTCAATGATATCATTCATACCCATGATTTGAGGGAACTTCATATGTCCGGGGGCAGGTTTACTTGGACCAATAATAGACAAAATCCAACTATGGAAAAATTAGATAGAATTTTGGTCAATAATGAGTGGGAAGCTTTTTACCCTTTGGTGACTGTTCAGAAAATTACTAGAGAAAAATCAGATCATAATTTGCTTTTGATTTCTTCTAATATTGATAAAAAGATCTCAAATATCCAGTTTCATTTTGAACTTAGTTGGCTGGAAGATAGCCTATTTCAGTTGGAAGTCCAGAAAGTTTGGATTAAACATATTCGTGACAATAATATTCTTGATGTGATTATTTCTAAGATCAGAATTTGAGAGCTCACATTAAAGGCTGAGGTGGACATAAGAGAGGTTTAGACATAAAGAAGAGAAATATCCTTAGGGAAGAGTTCTCTCAACTTAAATTGATGGAGGAAAATAATTTCCTTGATGCATCTAGTGCCAGCCGAAAAATGCAAATTCTAGCTGAATTCGAAAAGATTTTACTTGAAGAAGAAATAATTGGTTCAAGAGATCTCATTATACTTGGCTTTTGAAGGGTGATAATAAAAAAAAAAATCATAATGTGGCTAATGGTAGGAAGAGAGAAAATACTATCTTCTTTTTTACTCATGAGGGGACCAAAACTTTTGGAGATGAAAAGTTGTTGATTCATGCTACTGATTACTATAAAGATTCATTTGGTCCTACTGGAAATAGTTGTATCAACTTTGATCATTTCGTTTGGGATGATAATGAGAAATTGAATGATAATGATAATAGTTTCTTTGATAGACCTTTTGATGAAGAAGAAATCAAACATGCTTTATTCGAAATGGAGGCCAACAAAGGTGTTGGTCCTCATTGTTTTCCAGTTGAATTTTTTCACACTGCTAGGAAATTATTAAAGATGATTTTTTGATTCTTTTCCAAAAATTTCATGAAGGTGTGATTGATATTAGTATGCTGAACTATAGGGTGATTACTCTTTTGCCTAAGATTCAAGATGCTGAAAGAATTCAACAGTATATACCCATTTGTTTGTTGAATTGTTCCTACAAATGGATAACTAGAGCCATATATGGACAGACTTAGTAATAAATGCCTGAATGCATTTGTAAAGAATAGAAATATTATGGATCATGTTCTTTCCCTCCATGAAATTCTGCATGAGGCCAAAAGGCACCACTAAATTGGAATAATCTAGAAACTGGACTTTGAGAAAGCATATAATAAAGTGAATTGGGAATTCTTGTTTCAATGCTTAACCATGAGATGTTTTAGTAATAAATGGGTCCACTGGATTAAAAAAGTTATCAGTGGGGGAACTTTGAGTGTTAAGCTTAATAATCAAATGGGACACTATTTCACTAGCCATAAGGGGGTGAGACGGGGAGATCTCTTATCACCTTTTCTTTTCAATCTTGCTGCTGATTGTCTTGCCAAAATGATTCACTTGGCTCAAGCAAAAGTGGATATAATTGGTCTGGTACCTCACTTATTTGAGGGTGGAATTGCAATTTTACAATATACTGATTATACAATACTTTGCTTTCAACATGATATCATCAAAGCACATAATCTCAAGCTCCTTTTATGCCTTTATGAGTTGATGTTTGGTTTACAAATTAATTTTCAGAAAAGTGAAATTATTTGCTTGGGGGTGATGACTTGATTGCAGCTGAATATGCGGATCTATTTCATTGTCAAATTGGTCTTTTTCCTATTAAATACCTTGGTGCTCCTGTTAGCCCAAGTGGGCTGCATGTAATTGACTAGGTTCTTGTAGAGGAAAAAATCATGAAAAAACTTGATGTTTGGAAGGGTGGTCTCCTCTTTGTTGGGGGAAGAGTTATTTTGATCAATTCTACCTTTCTAATGTACCCATTTACCACATGCCTATCTATTGTCACATCCCAATGCTAATTATGGGACTGAGCATACATAATCATCATGGTAGTACATTTTATGCGATTAGTTATTATTTTGGATATTTTGGGAATGAAAATGGTATAGTAAGAGAGAGGAAGACCCTAAATACCTTGGAGAAAAGAAAAAAAGAAAGAAGAAAAAAAAGAGGGGAAAATTAGAATAAAATTCAACAAAAACACTTCTCACGATCTGACCGTGCTCAACCGCGATCTAACTGCCAGGTGGATAGCCACGTAGGCTTGCCACGTGGGCTTCCTGCGATCTGACCGACCCTTCCCGCGTTCTGACCACCAGCGCACAGAGGCTACCTTAAGTGGTCGATCGCCTCTCTCTCTCATTTGCCCCTCTCCCTCTCCCTCTCATTAATTCTCTCACTCTCTCACTCCAACAAACCCTAGAGAGAGAGAGAGACCTCCAAATCGACGTGTCGACAGCCGAATATCGGAGGTGGGGACTCCTACGAACTTCCCAGAGGACTTCCCTGAGCTTCTTCCCCTTTTCCTCACCACCGGAGGGGTTTCCTCGCGTTTCTTCCTCCACGAGTCCATTCACCCTCCGGGAGTCCAATCGGTGGATCAAAGCTTCTCTGAAGGATTCCGATCTAATACAAAGTTCCTCTACGTTGAGGTAAATATCCCCCTACTATTTTCCTGTCGTTTCCTAGCGCTAGGCGATTGTTGTTTTGATTTTCGCCACAAAACCCTAGTGAATACTAGGTCTAGATCTCATTTTGGGGGTTTTACATGTTTAGACCATGCATGTCGTCCAAAGAATCATAACATATGTTTCCTTAGTCCTAAGGAGTACTTTGGTGCCCTTCTTCATCAAAAGTTTTGCCGGTGACCTCACAGGGTGCTGCCAGCAGGGTCTAGAGGTTTGACCTCCACTAGGGCCGGTCTAACCGTCAGTAGGTCAGCTCAAAATATCTAAATTTAGGAGTCAGATCACCATTAGGGATGGTCTGACCATTGGTCGGTGATCTGACCGTTGGTCAGCGGTCTGACCGCTACCGTACCTTCGGTTTGAACGCCAGGGCCCTAAACTCTCTGCACGCTCGCAGTCTGACCATCACTTGCACGTTAGTTTGACCGTTAGCCCTTCGAGGCTTTGTGCACGTAGGTTATCTTACTTGGGGGTTTCAAATTTCAGAACCGGCAAAGCCTCGAAGAGCTGGCGGCCAGGCCATCAAAAGATTAGGATAAGATAACTTAAGTTCACAAAGCCTTGAAGAGTTGGTGGTCAGACCAACATGCAAGTGGCGGTCAGACGGTGAGCGTGCATAGAGTTTAGGGCCCTAGCAGTCAGACTGAAGGCATGGTGGCGGTCAGACCGCCGACCAACGGTCAGACCAGCCCTAATGATGGTCTTACTCCTAAATTCAGATTTTTTGAACCGACCTACTGGCAGTCAGACCGCCCCTAGTGGCGGTTAGATCGCCAGACCCTGCCGGCAGCACCCTCGCGGGGTCATCAACGAGGAATCCGGTGAAATCTTCGACAAAAAGGGCACAAAAGTACTTCATAAGACTAAGGAAACATATTCTATGATTGTTCGGATGACATGCACGGTCTAAACACATAAACCCTAAAATGAGATCTAGACCTAGTATTCACTAGGGTTTCATGGCAAAAATCAAAACAGCGATCACCCAGGACTAGGAAACGACGGGAAAAATGGTAGGGGAATGTTTACCTCAGTGTAGAGAAACTTTGTATTAGATCAGAATCCTCTAGGAAAGCTTCGATCCACTAATTGGACTCTCGAAGGGTGAATGAACTCGCAGAGGAAGAAACAACGAGGAAACCCCTCCGACGGGAACGAAAGGGGGAAGAAGCTCTAGGAAGTCCTCCGAGAAGCTCGTGGGAGTCCCCATCTCCAATCTCCGACTGTCAACACATCGATTTGGAGCTCTCTCTCTCTCTCTAGGTTTGTTGGAGTGAGAGTGAGAGAGTGAATGAGAGGGAGAGAGAGAGGCAAATGAGAGAGAGAGAAGGAGTGAGAGAGGCAATCAACCACTTAAGGGAGCTTCTGTGAGCGGACGGTCAGACCACGGTTGCGCCCGGTCAGACCGCGAGAAGTGTTTTTGCTGAATTTTGTTCTAATTTCTCCCACTTTTCTTTCTTCTTTCTTTTCTTCTTTTCTCCAAGGTATTTAGGGTCTTCCTATCTCTTACTATACCATTTTCACTACCTGAAATATCCAAAATAATAACTAATCGTATAAAACATACCACCATGATGATTATGCATGCTTAGACTCATAATTAACATTTTTGATGTGACATCTATCTTCTCCCTAAAATAGTTTTGGAGCATATTGCTGCAGCAAGGAGGAATTTTTTGGCAGGGTGGTGGTACTAAGAAAAAGTATCACCTTGTTTCCTGGGAGAAAATTTGTGAACCAAAAAAAAAGGTGGATTGGGTAATAAATATTTATCTAAATTGAACTATGCTTTGTTGTGTAAATGGTGATGGAGGCTTGAAAATTCTAATGGTCTTTGGCAGGACATTGTTAGAAAGAAGTATCTCAGTAACACAACTATTCCTTTAGTCAAGCATAAATTTGATGATTCACCCTATTGGGCTCATCTTCTAAAGATTAAACCTTTATATTTCCTTGGCCAAAAATGTATTGTTGGTAATGGTGCTAATACCAGATTTTGGAGGATGTTTGAATCCAAGACAAACCTTTATCTTCCTTGTTCCCAACCTAATATAGCAATTGCTTAAACAAAAATGTTTCAGTTTATGAAGTTGTGATGAATCAATGGAATGTTCCTTTTAGGAGATGGCTTAATGGTGCCCTTCATGATCAAATTTCAGATGTCTAGAGATGAGGATTCAGTAATTTGGGTTTTGAATTCTAGTGGTATTTTCACTGTTGAATCTTTGTACAGTTGGTTGATGAGAGATACTCCCAACCAGCCCTACAAACATATGTGGAAGGCTAAAATACCTGAAAAGATTAAAATCTTTCTCTAGCTTCTTGAACAAAATGCTATTCTTACTCAAGATAATGTGATTAAGAGAAATTGGAATGGAGATGGTACTTGTTACTTTTGTACCCAACTCGAGAGCTACAGACAACTTTTCTTTCTCTGCCCTATTGCCAAGGCAGTTTGGGGGTTAGTGTCTCAATGGTTAGGTGCTCATACTATTTCTAGTTCCATTTCTCAGTATTATACTTTCATTAACTCTTTGGTGAAATTTGATTAAAAACTTTGCTACTATGGGTTTTTCTACCATTTGTTGGGCTATCTCGAAGGCTAGGAATAGTGCCTGCTTTGAGAAAAAGCTTCTCCATCATTCTAGTGATATTATTTTTTCGGTGCTTGTTCCTCACTTACTATTTGGGTAGAGCTTCTCAAAGACATGAACAAGGAGGAGTTGATTCACGGAGCACATGATTTGCTCCATTCTGTGTCCCAGCTTCTAGCTCGTCATCAGCCACCCCAAACTCCACCTGGTGGTCACCTACTACTGCTGCAAAATGATGAGCTAGCCAATGATTAGGAGATTGAAGAAGTGGATGAGTGATGGGGTATTGCTTCTGTTGTTGTGGTGTTCTGGTTACTTTTGAGATATGCTTCAATCTGGAATGGTTAGATATTTCTTCTAGTGCTGTAGTTATCTGGATGTTATTAGTTGAAGTTCCGGACTATTAGTGTTTGACCGTCGTTAGCCTGCTTATCTTCCCTCGCGCACTAATTTTGGTGTCTTGCCTCTTATCTGAATGTTCTTTAAAGTTCATATTTACTTTCTATAGTTGTAAAAACTCTAATCGGTGGATGATTCCATTATTTCAGTAATTAAAATGGGGTTCCCCACTTTCAAAAAAGGACCTAGAGGCACAACATTCTAGGCTTCCAGCAAAAGGCCCATGAAGTCCTTCGATTAGCTCTCAACCAGACTTTTCTTGCTTGGGCCTCACGATTTTGCATACATCACGAGGAAATTAAATTTGATGCTTAATTTGTGAGAATCTCTCGTTAGGTTTACCTGAAATGTGGACCCGAAACATGATAGTTCTGAATGTTTGCGTACAATGGCATGTAGCCATGCACTAAATTTTCATTCTTCTTCTTCTTCTTTTAAGTCTAATTCGGATTATTTGCACCCACTACAAGAAATTCTCTTATCTGCGACGGAAGTGCTCGTGATGAAACCTAAAAATGTCACAAAATATGTATTATTTGATGATGATTTGACAAATTTCATCATTAGAAACGGGTGGGTGGTATCATCACGTAAGTCTCTGACAAAGAAAATTATTTGTCACAAAATAGTGAACAGTTAGTGATGATATGCTACATTCGTCACAGAACATGATATGATTTGTGACGTTATAGAACACTAGCAACATAAAATTTTGTGTGACAATCCTACTACAAATCCATGATGAATGTGGTTTGGTAACAAATTGGTTATTTGATATTTTCAGAGTTCATTTGATTTTCTTTGAATTACCAAAACAGAAGTTATTTTAATTTCTAAAATAAAGACAGAACAAGGCCTGTTATTGTAGGCTGAAAGACCATCATTCAGCAGCTAATTGTAGATCAAGACACTTAAATTTCTCGAATATAAAACTTCATAAAAACAAACTTTGCATAACCTTGGTCATGTGCCTAATTGATTGCTTATGTAGTTTTATTGGATTTTGTTTGGAAATTTAAACTTGGACTTGAGTTCATAGTTTAATCTAAAAATAATTTTACAAAAGGCAGTTCCCCTACATTTTCTTTTTGCCTAGCTGCTTGTGTAGGGAAAATTTGTTATTTTTACAGCATAGTCATTCCAATGTATTTAGACCCACATAAATCAATTAAATAGGCAAAGCATCTAGATATCACAAACATGCTAGAAACACAATTCTTTTGCAATCAAATTAGACCAAAGTCAAAATACCTTTTTTTTTAGCGGAAGGGGAGGGATTTCATTTATGTGTGTGAGGAACAGTGATGTCCTAAGAGGAGGGGGTGAATTAGGACACTTAAAAACCTAAATCAAAATGACTCCAAAAACTTCACAAGAAAAATCTATCTTAATTTTTATCTAAATGTGCTCTAGATTTATCTAGTGTGTCTACTTTACTATTCAAATGAAATTGCAACCTATCTAGGAAGGTAAATTGCAACCTAACACACCCATCACATAACCATATACAAACTTCGCACAGCTCCCACTGGAGATGAGGCCACATATGCCGACATCTTGTTCGGATATAGGACCACACCAATGTCTATATCGTCACTAAGTCATGGTAGTTCTTTACATCAACTTACTATACATGTGGAGCCTGGTAAAAATCCCAACCGAATAAACAATTTCGGTCAAATTTTTGATTTGGCGTCAGGCCATCCAAATTCTCCCGCTTCCCACATCAGTGTAGCCAGATCCAAAACCAAAAGCACACAGGCACAGCTCATCCCCAAAACCCTATCCAGTTTCCCTGCCTCCCAGCTCCCACCTCCTAGCCACCACTCGTGTGGTCGTATCACTGGCTCACAACCTCCTCCACTGCGCCCTACTCTGCCTCCGGCCTCCGCGCACCTGGCGCCCTGCCGCCTCTGAGGTCTGACCGTCGGTTCGTGGGATTGATTCAGATGTGGTCTAGCCTAGCTTGAGGTCCTGCTTGCCGGTGGGAAAAGGTGTGGCTTTTTTGGGGAGGTTTGGTGCGAGATCTGGCGAGCGATGAGATGTAGCACGATCAGCGCAAGAAGGTGGGCTTGGATTGAGAGATCTCAGTTCATTTCGAGCATTTCATTGCGATTCGCACCGTGTTTGAGCTTGGGTTGAGCTCCTCCTTTGGCTGCTTTGTTGCGTTGATTTGGGTCTCTGTCCACTAAACTGAACCCCATGCCGATGGGAAAAGGTGTGGCTTCCCAAGTTCCTACCCATCCATGCGTTCTCGCTTTACCCTCTTCCTTCCACTCCCTCTTCCTATTCTCCTTTTTTTTTGTTTGAAGATGAGTTGGATCTCTGCAAATTTACTTGCACTAGAGTACCCGTGTATGCAATACATATAAATCCAATCCAGTCTAAAGAAGGAAACTTTGTTTGGTGTTGTAGTGCAATCATATCAAAATTGGCTCCACTGGGGGATTTCTATATCAAAATTGGCTCCATTGGGGGAGCAGGAGCTGATTGCATACAAGGAGATGGAACTACAAAGAATCAGCTACTATTTGGATCAATTCCTACTAATGTGTGCACAAGAAAAGGTTTGCTACTCTGCTTCATCCATTCATTTATGATACACCTCATCTTCAACTCTGGAATTGGAGAGAAACAAATTTGTGTTTTAAGCGCAACCTCTTAGAGTGCAATGCAAATAATCATTTGCCACATGAATATACTAATACAAGATTATACTGCCAGATGTCATCCGATTAATCCATCCATCATGATTATATTGCAGTTTCTTACTCCGTTCCTTATTGTTTTGGTAGAACTTATTAGAAAATTTTATTCTTATTTTGTCATGTAGATAGAAGAGACTAATGTGAAAAGTTTTTACCAACCTTCACAGTTCTGAACAAACACTATGTTGATGTCCAGTTTGATGTAGTTTAGTTCATCAGTTAATGTTCTATTCTCTTTTAAGCACAAATAATTTCAAAGATTAAGCTTGTGTTGTGTTATAAGTTATTAAAACTAGATAGGTGGGCATATGATGCGTAAAATTATTTTACATTGTCATACTACTCAGCTTACCTAATATGGGGATCTACGTGTATTTTTTTCATATCTGTATTTGTAGCCAATGTTAACTGTTATTACAAAATGTTTCATCAAATATACATCTTTCATATCTGAAAGTATAGAAGACGGATGCCTATTAGTTAGCCTAGAAATAGATATCCAAACTATCTTATACAATCCAAAATCAAACATTTTTCTTAGGGGTGAATGTTAAAGATAGTGTGATATTTACATTTTTCTCAGCAGGAAGAGATTGAGAGCTTAAAAAAGCAAGTTGAAGCAGTAAGGAGTAAAACAATGAAACTGAAGAACATATGTCGATTCTGCTTGAGAAGCAAAAGAGAACTGATGACCTTCTATGCCCCATGAGCCAATCACCAAGCATCGGTTTAGGTTCATCTTCTTCAAATATCCAAATAGCACTTATCTGAATGAGTACCATTTAAAGTTTGTGATGACTGAGTGATCTTGTAAAGTTGGGTGTCCTATCTTTTAAACTATGTTTCTAGTTTTTTTTTTAGACGATTAATGTTGTGGAACACTGGAACCTTATATGATGAACTTATATTATGAGATGCTTGTGATGTTTTGGGTGTTCCATGATACTTTTCTACCTATATGATGCAAATCACTGTGATGTGTGATGTTATGATTCAATGACAAAAATTTTATCAAAAAAGTCAATTCATGAAGCAGTGACGCTATGTAGTTTATTTGTGATGAAACTTACGATCACAAAAATATCGCACCTTTAATGACCATAAATTTTTGTCACGAAATACCATATTAAAAAAGTTTTTCGAGATGAAACGAATCCTTTTCATGACGAAACAAGACTTGTTTATGATGCATCACATTTGTCATAAAAAGTAGTTTGCACTGTTCTTTTTTTATGAAAATAAAGGAACCAATAACGAATTTTATTGACATTTTAAGACACAAATAATCATCACAAAATGTATCATTATATAGCAATACAATAATCGTTATAAAATGTACATCATTTAGTGACGATTTCTTACACATCGTAACCAAATATATTCTATGATACAGATTTTAGATGAACTACGTGACGTAGAAAATTTGTCACTATTATAGTTTTATAACGAAATTTTAATATACCGTGATGAATACTGATCATCCTATAAATTCAAATTTCTTGTAGTGACCGATAGTTCTTTTACGTAGCGCGTGCGGATGCTGGATGGATTAGCTAATCCGTATTCCTAAACGAGATTAGATCAGATCACCACCTACTCGGACTTGGCTTAACTGCGAGGCGTACGTCTCACCATAAGGCAAGCCGAGCGCACGGTAACTCGTTAACCGAGCACAGGCGATCGGCTTGCGTGCGTGCATGGCGCCGCGCGCGCTCCCGATGCTCGCATGCTTCGGCCCTGCTGCTGACGTTCCGCTTCCGGCCCAGGACGAGCCGCATGGAACCGAGAAGCGGCGGCGGACCGACGAACTGAAGCGAAAGATCGTGGCGGCGGTGAGGCGGCCGCGGAGGGCGGAGCCGTGCGACGTCGAGGAGCAGAGACCGAAGCGAACGATCGCGGAGCAGGAGATCAAGCGGCGCGATCAGGCGGCCCAGCTACCTCGCGGAGGGACGGCAGCGCCCGCGGTGGCGCACCGGAGGCCGTCTCCGTGGACGTCGACAGCAGCAGGAGGAAAGGCCTCAGGGTCCGCTTCGCCGTCCCGACGGAGGAGAGCGCGGCGACGGTGGAGCCGCGGTTCCCAACAGGAGTGCTGGGCGAACCGCCGGAGAGCTTCTCGCGCTCGGGTCCGGATATGACCGTCGCGTTCTTGATGTCCGCCGCCGCCGCCGCCAAGAAGAGTGGAGGAGCGGAATGCGCCACCCAGACTGACCATGACCTCGTCGCTAGCTGGACGGATAGGAAGGAGGCCTGCTCGCGCCGCCTGAGCTGCGTCAGGGACTACTGTCTCTTCCAGTCCGAGAGCGAGGAGGAGGGGGAGGACAGAACGCCGGAGAATACGCTAACCCTCCCGGCAGAGCCCGATCATGCAGAGCAGCAGAGGAGGTACAGCAAGTGAAGATCGGGCTGCCGTTCGACAGTCCGGAGCCGGAGGCCGAGTTCGTGAAGGCGATCTTTTCGAGGTACCTGCTCAAGGACGACTTCATAAACCGCCTTGCTTACGAAAGGAGTCGCGACAAGTTCATGCGGGAGCCTAACGGCCACCGGAGAAGGCCCCGCGGTTGTCCAGGAACGGAAGCTTTCGCGATAGTGAAGTCAGATGGCCATGGAGGAGGAAGAGGACGCCGAGGATGCATGACAAACGGGGCGCCAATGCGTCCAAGTGTACTGTCCGCTCCGATCCGTCTCAGCGAGGTCTCTTGCTCGGGGCAGAAGGAAGCTCGTGTTCTTAGCTTAGTTCTTCAATCCTAGCAAGCTGGCTAGGGTTTTTGTTTCTTTTTTTTTTGGCTCATCTCAATTCTTAATCTTAGCTCAGTGATGGAATTTTGTAAATGCAACGAACATTGTTCTTCGCGAACAGAGGATATCGATCAAACACAAAATAGAGAAGTCGGAGAATTGACTTCGCTTGGTTTCTGTATGAGATGATTCTTCTTACGTAGACGTGCACATGCATAGTAGCAATTGCTAAAAATTTGTGCAATGCTTTCTTTCGAATCAATTCAATTCTCGCATTTGGATCTACATCATGGTTTGCGTGCTGTCACTTATTTTTAAGATAATGGAATAAAACATATCTTAGCCTCTGCACCATAGAATGTATATGACCTACACTTATTACAAGTTTTAGCCATTGGCTAGACAAAATAGATCTAACAAATAGCAGATCGTTCGTCCTAAAACAAAGGTCGAGATTCATCAATCACAAATCCTATTACTAACCTCCAAAGATGATCTAGCAAGCTTTTTTTTTTTAAGAACAGCAAGAGCATTGCCGATTTTATCATAGAAGAAGAGAATTGACTCAGTTTATAAGGAAAACTGGATCCAAAAATCTCACAATCACAGAACGACAAAATAATCATAACTTCACATATGGCTCTCACACCAAAAGCACAAACCCGACAATAGACCAAACCAACTCAACTCAACTAGCATGCTAACCAACCAAACAACACCCTCACAACTCGATCGCCGGAGCCCTACTCCCACGCCGCACCAATCTAGCACAGAAGTCAGCAGCATATCGCTTCGGAGGAGCACACATTGGACCAAATCTTTGTCAAGAAGCACCAAACTGAAAGAAGAGCCACCGAGGAGAGAGGACGTAGGGGAGAAGCCTATAGAAGAAAGCGACGACAAATGACACCGAACAAACACCATGATACCCACAACACACGACGCAACCAACAAACAGTCGCGCCCAACCTAACTCAACTTGCACACCAAACCAACATCTTGAGCAACAAGCCGGTGAAGCCCTGCTACCACACAAACAACTGCTTGGTTGACGAAGCCCTACTCCCACGTCGAACCAAAACCCCAAACAGTCAACGGGTGTGTCGCTTCGGAGGAGTGCGCATCAGGCAGCAACTGATACTGGGGACGCCGCATGATTAGGAAACACCACCACGCCGCACGGAGGCATAGGTGCCAGCCTACAAAAGAACCAGGTGTCGCCCAACAGTGCAAGAGGGTTTCCGGAGATGATGCCTTCAGGAAGAAAGCGACGTCAACGCCACCGTCGCTTGGAGCACGATGACGTCGGGGAACGGGAGGCCCGCGAGCGCGACGAGGAGCGATGGCAGTGCAACCCGGAGCACCACGGCCGCAACAGGAACGACAAAACCGCCCCACAATGACCACCAGCAACGGAACGCCCTGAAGCAGCCAAAAACGCGGAAATTATACTGGCGCTGGGAGGTCAGCCGCACCGAACCCCAGCGTGAGACCGACCGACACGGCGAGGAGGGGGAGAGGAATGAGGAGTCTGTGGCCAACGAGCAACCTCCAACCACCACGGCACCCGCATAGAATCGCGCGGCACCAGCCAAGCCCACCACAGATCCATAGCCGAGCGACGCCTACAGCCCCCTAGATGATGGAGGAAGAAGACCATCAGCAAGAAGAATATCTCCGTGCCAGCAGAGCAAGCATGGCAGACAGCAATGATGCCATTGGCGAGGCCGTGCACGCGGCGGCCCACTCCCTCCCTGGCTAGAGAGAGGACCTCCGGAGGCCGCACCCCCTACAGATTGACCGGGACCACCAACCAAGCACAACCCCCATGTCATGTAGAGAATGAGCACGCCTCAGACGAGCGCCCCAACCACACCCACACGTGCGGCGAAGCACCGAGGCAGCAGATCTAACACCGGGCACCAGATCCCGTGGATCCCATCGGGGAGAAGCGGATTTGGCGGAAGGAGGCCGGCCCACCATGCGCACAACACTAGGCCAACGCCATGCTGTCACATGGCCACCGCCACATGAACCACCACGTGCGAAGCACCCAAACGGGAAGAGGGAAGAGGGAAAAGGAAAGAAGGGAGAGAAGGGAGAGGGAGGAGCCATGATGCCTCAACTTTGGTGCCGTCACTGGCCATCGCCGCCGCCGACGTACCTCACCGACGGTAGGGGCCAGGACTAGCCAAGATGAGGAGGAGAGCTGGGCGATGGGAGAATCACCCCCCGAATGGCCGGAGCTGGGCGACGCGGGAGTCAGTTCAAAAAACAACCCCACATCATCCTATCTAGCAAGCTTTTTTATAGCTAAGGTTTAATGGATTAAGGCTTAGGTGCACCTAGCACCCAACCGGACCCAACCCGACCCTAGAATTAGGTGGGCAGCAGCGGGGCAATGGAGGTAGCGGTAGGGCAGGCTGGTGGAGGCACCGCCAGCTGCAACCTTGGCAAGATCTAGGAGCTACGAAGTTAGGCGCCTTGAGTTCAGGAGCCGTCAAAAACCCCAAGACGATGCTTTAGGATGGAAGAGATGATTGTGAGTGAGGCAATGGAGGGAACGATGTCAGCACGATGAGCACTTTGGAAAATGGCGGTGCCACAAGGCAAGCCGGCGGAGTCACATGCTGTTTGGATTTAGGGATACGAGGGAGGGATAGGGATTGTTGAGATAGGAGGCTAGGAGAAGGGAAATGCAGTTGTGACCGTATATGCATGTGCACCCATTCCGAGTTTGTTTACTGGTAAGTTTTTAAAATTTTCAAAAATCCTTAGAAGTAGAATATGACATAGCATGGTCACTTGCAAAATTTTCGGAAAAAATTGGACCATTTGTGAGCTGTCTAAAAAGAGGAAAAGTTCCCCTGTAAAAAGCTACGTGAAATTCTCTTTTTCGCACATCTCACAAACGATTGCATTTTTAGCCAAGTTTTTGCAGGTGAGCATGTACATCTAGGTATTTTTATGGAGAATTTGAAAAAATCATAAGTATACGAACTCGAGATGGGTGCGCACGCGACTTGGGTGAGAATTTTGACTTCCGCTAGGATAAGGCGATAGGGCTTTGATCCAATGGCAGACTAATTTAGTTCGTACAACAGTCAGCTGATAAATAGAATGCAAAAGATTTTTCAGATCAGACAGGATAACGAACCGCACAAACTAACAATTAGGATGAACTAACAATGTACATTGGTTCATATATCAAGAGTATGCTAAGTGCCCACTAAACTTTCCACGAAGGCGACAGGTAGAAAATTGAACGCCGGCTTTCCGAGCAGCTTGTCATCGGCTTCCTCCCTCCCTGCGCGCGGTCCAGACGAATGGATTCATGAAGAAAATTACTCGTCTCCTCCCTCTGGCTGCCCAGCAACCTTGATCCACACCGCACCTCTTGCTAGTTTCTACCGATACAAAATCTCAGTGCAACAGAACCCTTTTTTTTCTCAGATATCCTGGTATCACTATGAGGTGACAGTTCTTTCAAGCCACTTGCCTCGTCCACCCACAACGAACATTGAGCAATACCATAGATCACACGAGACACCCATTGCTAGTCTGCTGTTCTAAACCACATTTTGCATGGTTAAAGAGTGTGTATTATCCATACCGTGCTACCACTCGAGCACGTACTGAAGATGAGCATGGAGAGCATATGATCACTTGTTTTAATCATCACCTTTGGCCAGTACTAACAAAATAGACATCCAGTTCATCAGAGAGTTGGACCACACAATCACTCGGTCCTCCTAGTCCTCCTGCCTGGTGGGTGCTGATACCTGGGCATTCCATTACCAGACATACCCTCAGAACAAATGAACACGCCATTGGGGTAGCATACAGAGGAACAACCATAGAGCAGCTCTTCACCTCCTCATTACCTCCAAAACAGGATAACTCTAAGAAGGTATGTTGGATGGACTCGCCAACAATCATGCGGATCCACAATCTATGATGACTAGATATGTTCCACAAAGATATGCGAAATCTGACACCCACGGGTAATCCACAAACATACGATAATGGATTTTCAGAATCATTATCAGATACTTGCAATACCGCACATATTCTTTTAAGCATTCCAAAATCTGTCGTTGGTTTTAGACGGAAGAGTTCAAGCGAAGTGCAGATGTTGTCGATGAGAGCATCCCCAATAGAGTTGCCATCAAAGGCTTTCTTAATTTCTCTGCTGAAGTCAGACAGCTCACAGGATCCATCAGCACACAGGCCTTCTAAGCGATTAACTACCCAAAGCAGCTTATCCAGCAGTAGTTTTGAACATATTCCTGCCTTCGACAATCTAAATAGATTAACTAACAAAGCAAGCTCCAAGACTTGAACCTCCAGTTCTCTATTTAATCCAGCATAACAACATTCCATCCTTCTTACAGATATATCTAACTTATCCAGTAAAATATCAGGTGATGTTAAGCCAAAAGCGTAAGAATTATCCAATTGAATCAACTGCCACAATTCAACAATGAACTGTATTGCATCAAGATACTCGCATAGAAAGCTCAATAATGCACCACTTGATCCGGAAGAATTTTCAGCCAATATTTTTAGCTCTTCTCTGCGTGTTCTACAACCAAGAAAAACCAAACTCGCATGAAATATTCACAAAATAGACTAATATGTATTGGTTGTGTGCTAAAGAAAGGGAAGGAGTGACTGATACCTAAGAACAGTTCGAACTTCAACAATATTGCACGACATTCTCATAGTCCAGGCTCCTTCAACTGTTTCCAGTATGGATTTGATGGATTGCATTATCAGAACTTCATCCAAACACTTAGCAGCCTTTGCAGTATTTTCCATATGGGCACAATTTTCCACAGTTTCAACACTGCAGCCTTCAGATTCTCCAGACTCCGCATACATTGATCTGTTTTCCCAAAACGGCATTCCACCTTTATGACACAAGTAGGATAAGAGTGAATCCTGATTAATCACTTCTAATGCACATGAGACCTTCCCCACTAGGGAAATTGCATGTGAGAAGATAATCGAAGGTATATCCAACTTCTTGTGCTTATCATCAGAAAAAGGTGCCGAGATAGACACTATTAACAATGCTTTGATCCTAGGTTTGTCCAAGATAAGCTCTCCGTCAGATACCATACTGATCTATGACATACAGATATAGTAACATTAGGAAATAAACCTGTTAGAAGAATGCTAAATAAATGATGTATATATCTACTCTTGTAGGCCATAACACAAGAACATAAACCTGGAGCTCGTACTTCAAACTCCTACATCAATAACCAAAGTAAAGAAGAACACTGAGGAAATACCAAACCTAGATATCGGTGCATCTTACTATACAGTGATGACTGAATGATATAACAAATTCATGAATTCATGAGTTAATTATTCCATCTAGCCAAAAGTGTCATAACTAGAATCGTGCAGTCAAACAATTTTAAATTTTAAGATTTACAAATGAACTAAAATATATATTAATGGCCAAAATTGTATTTTGGAGACGATGTTAATGTCCAAGTCCGACTGTAAGAGAACTCCGTCCAGCTGAAGAGCAAAAGCATAATGTATAACTGGTAACATAATTCTCAGATGCCATGAAAATGTAAATGCAAATGGAAGCAGAGCATGGAGAATACCTCTTTGGCCAAATGTTTAGCTATATTCGCTGAAAAGCTCCCATGATTCTTGCCAATGGAAAACAAAACACCATATATATCTTGTTCCTGCATGCAAGAATAAAGTTACATCATGGAAAATAAGCATGAACTCTTCCCTCGAATGAAGTCATATACTCACAAACATTTAGAATAACGGAGTGGATATTCTATATGCTGCCCAATGCTGAAAATTTAAGAGGCAAAAAGAAGTGTGGTAATTGTTCAGAAAAAGTATCAGACTAACATACCTCTGGATTTTTCTCCAAACTTGCAATAAGACCATCAATTGCAGACTTGAACATTTGAAGTTTGGGCAGGTTAACTAACCCTAGGATCTTGCGTGCTGCTTCTCGAATCGAGGCATTGGCATCAACCAACAAGCCAAGAAACTGCAAAGGCAACTATATACATAAGGTTGCCACATTGTAGCATTTAGCAAGACCAACATCAAATATTCCTGCAGATTAATACCGCATTTGATTATATGGAGGATCTTTTTAAAGATCTGAAAACCTAATTAAAAACCATTCAGACATCAAAGGAGGACTTTGAACCAAAATCAGACTCGAACCTGTTTGATCTTGGTGTTATGAGTGTTCTTCTTTACCTCAAAAGCTAGACTCTAAAATTGCTCCGTGACAGTGAATGCACAAGAAAAAATATAGCCCTACCACTTTACAAACTACAAAGTTGAACCGTTTCCCCCCCAAATTAGACATTCATGAATGTTTCATGCAGATTCTGGCCAAGTTCATTATCTTTGCATGTCGAACTGCAGATACATTGTTCCACATTTTTCTCTCAGAAACCACAAATTAAACTAGCTTTTGGCCAGATCACTGTAAGCTAAGATTCCTCTCGACAACATTTCAGCCAGTACCCATCCTAGAGGACACATAGATTGGCTTCAGAAACTCTGGTTACCACATATTTCCCTACAATTATGACAAAAAGAACACGGTTTTCAGAATAACAAGGGTGCGTGATCAGTCGAGGATGTCAAAAAAGCATGTGCATTTTGTTAGTGCATCCATAGATTTGTGAAAGGAAAACTGCTGGTTACTGAAAATATTCTAAGCAGCCTGATGTACAATATGTGAACAATATATTTAGCAATGCAAAGCCTGCAATCTTAATATCAATTCTCCAATTTAACCAACAACTAGTGATATTGTAAGAAGGCATCGCTTATAAATATAGTAAGAAGTAACAGCTATTTATGAATTAAAAGTTGCCATAGGACTAAAATGTAACATGCGATAGCTAAGGCACAGAAAACCAATTAATGTATCTAGATTACACTTGGCAAACTGTATTGGTTAATACCATATGCATGTGCTGTTCCTGTACACTCAAATATCCATATGTTGCCATATAAAGTAGTGCCTGCAAAGTCTCCAATCTAACTGCTTCTGTATGATCGTTCATCATGTCCATCAACAAGTCCACAGACTTCTGTGCATATTGAGTTGAGAACTTTGCAAGTGCTCCCAGTGATTTACAAGCAGCTGCTCGCACCTGCAGTGAGAAAATAAAATAAAAGAAAAGAAAACTATGGCACTGTTAAGGGAAAACATGGTACAAGAGAAATGACAGAACCTGGTATAACTCATCTTCAATCCCATGCACGAAAATGCCAGCAGCACAGGGAATTTTTAATTTAGGAGGTAGTTTTATCCCTTTGACAATAGAACCGCTGCAAGCGTCAGTTTTTATGACCTTCTTAGACAGTGACTGAAGCAAAACACCCTCAGAAACTCTGTGCATTTTACCAAGAGCACTAAATGCTTCAACTCTCACTTTTGGACACATGTCCCTAGCCATGGAGCTAAGCTGCATAGAGCAGAAAGGAAATACAAAGGGAATGATAAGAATTAAAGTGAAACAAAACTTGCTATTTACAAATGAAAAATGGTGCAGGAATGTTTCAGTCCATCCCTTTGTACTTTTGGTTGTAAACTACAAATATGTACTTCGCTAATACACCTTAATTCGGGATCAACACTCTCTTCTTACACTGCCACAAGGATTTCTGGTGATGATAATATAATGGTAAGCAGTGGGAACTATAAGTCTTATAAGTATATACAAAAGCATCATATAGACCATGTCAATGTATTTATTAGCGAATATTGATTTTACTGCCATTCAATCCTACAGTAATGTAATACCAACTCCACAGCACGAAGTGTATGAACCATACCTGCAGGAAAATCAGGTCCATTTGGTCACCATCGCCATCAACATCCACTCTCACAGCAAACTTCTGCGCACACAAACCTACCTATCCACCGCAGACAGGAGCTTTCCTCAACACCTCAAATTTAACCCCCAAAACCATACAAGCACAACAAAATGACAACGCCTCACCAATCGCACGGCGGCCAGCCTGACGCCGTCATCCTCTCCCATCATCGACTCCACCGCACAGCCATAGCAGCACTCGACAATCCCTCCGCCAGCACAGCCGCCGATGGCGTCCGCCTTCTCGAGGACCGCGGCGAGGCCGCGAAGCGCCTCGGCCCGCGCCAGCGGGTACAGCCCTCCGGCCATCGAGACGAGCGCCGAGACCTCCGCCTCGGGGCCCGGGGCCGAGACGCCGGGCGACTGCAGCTCCGCTGCAACCCTAGGCCGCTTGGGGAAGGACGGGCCGGGATCGGACGCGGCAGGGCGCTCGTTCATGAGGCCAGGGTGGTTGAGAGTGAAGGGGGAGGAGGTGGTTCCGGCGGTTGTGTGGGCGGAGGAGAGGAGGTGCGGCTCGGGCTCGCCCATAGGGTTGGGAGGCGGTGGTGGAGCGGGCGGTGACCGGCGGGAGAGGAGCGTGCAGCTGCGTGCGGCGTGCGGGGTGGGGTTTTTGGTGGGGACGGGTCAGGGCCTTAGGGGAGACGGGTTAATTAATTTTTTACACTCTAACGGATAACATATGCCTAAAAGCTACCTACTGGAAATTATGTGCTAAAATATCATCTATATAAAAAAAAAAACACTCTTGTTTTGCCATTTTAACCATTTTTCCACCGCCATTTGACAATTTCTTTTATCTTGCCGGTGTAGAATCTCACAGGAAATATCCACTCTACTCTCGGGCTCGTTTGCTCCGTCTCAGGAGGTTTGGTGCCATGTGGCTCCTAAGCGGCCGACGATGCTGCGGAGGATGGTGTGCAACCTAGCCCAAAACTCCTTCGGCAGTGGTGATATCGTAGTTGTTCATCGGGCTCATCCCAAAGCGCACGTCGGACAGTGAGTCATCGTGAAGCACGACGTCCCTGCTAGACCCCAGGGTGCTCTTGCTCTGGCCGTCGTGCTTGCCAAGGATCTGGGAAGTGGAGCCGGTGGGGGCAGCCTTGTGGACGCCCTCACCAACGACGGCAAGAACTGCCTGCTCAGCCCATCCCAACTTGGTTCGACCTCGCTGACAACATTTGTGGCGATGAATCGGCCAACCGAGGGCATCAACAAAATCAGTGCGATATGAAAAACTCATTTGGGTGGGTCTCGGTCCGTGGGCCTAGCCGGAGATTGACTGGCAGCGTGTGCCATGGCGCGACGGAGCTCAGCCCCCCTAGAGGGTCGCTTCGGTGACGGGTCAAGGCCGAGGTAGCGTGCGCAGAAGCATGTCGGAGACAAGAGGAAGCTCACCATGGCGTGGAATCGGAAGAAGAAGCTAGGACACAGCGACGCATCGGTGAAGTGGCAAAGAGGCTTGCCGACGTCTGGGAAGAAGACGGGTGCAGAGCTCATTTCGATCGAAGGATGATGGGATTTGCATGGGAATCCATCGAAGAAGGCCCTAGCAACCTTCCTCGCGCTTCTCTTGGCTTGGCCCTAGCGGATCAGTGCTCGGTGGCGCAAGATTTGGCGGGGTGGAGATCGGTGGCACGACCGAGAGAAGATGGCGGCTCAAGCACCCTACGACACACGGCACAATAGCTGCCGCCGGCCGCCCCCACAACTCGCCCAACGTATGGCCGGACCGCTCCAAGCAGCGACGGCGCCCTCCCGGTCGAGCCGCTTTATGCGTCAGCTGGCGCACATGAACAAGATGCCCTCCCCCCTGCCTGGTTTGACCGCGCAGAGCGAGCGACCAAGAGGGCAGAGTGGACATTTCACATTTATTTCCACATCGGCAGGGTAAAAAAATAACACGTGGTAGGGAAAAAGATTTTAAAGTGACAAAGTAGTAAGTTTTGGTGAGACTCGGATGATATTTTAGCAAAACATCTTAAATAGTTGATTTTCGGAAATGTACCATCCCTTAGAGTGGTAAAAAATTAATTAAAGCAGGAGAGATACGGGAGATAGAGAGATGGAGCTGGGCTAGACGCTGGACGGTTGGGCATTGGTCGGTTCATGGCACGCAGCAAGACATGCTCGTTCTTCTTCTTTTTTGTTTATCTTTTTTGGGTTTTTTCCGACATAGATGATCTCAAGTTGTCAAGTAGATCGAGGGCTTGTTTAGTTCTTGACTCCAACGAGCAAAATCAAAATTTGGTCATGTTAAAATTAGGGTCACATTAAAATCAGAGCAAATAGAGTAATGTTTGGTTTGAGGCTGAGTTAAATTTTTGGCTAGCTAAAATTAGAGCGGTTGTTTTTTATGTCAAAATCTTGTCTAACTTTGCTATAGAAAAAATTTAGCCAGAGAGAAACCAAATTTTATAGACATGATCAAATTTTGGCCAACCGAAATTTTCAAGGTGTGACAAAATTTTATCTAATGATCCAAACAGAAACCAAATTTCATAGATATAATCAAATTTTAACTTGGTATCTTGTAGTCAATAACAAAATAGCCCCTGAATTCACAAGACAACTCTGCCGGCTCACGTTCTTCTTCCTTTTGAACAAGTTTCACTAGTATTCGAGGGAAAAAAAACAAGTTTCACTGAAAACAGTCCAAGTCCTTGAAAATGAAAAGGAAAAATTTCTCAGTCACAAAATCAAAAGGAAATTTCAAGTGTTCTAACTTCCAAGTGGCGCTAACTTGGCCAATGCCTTTGCCTAAAAAAATATAGAAAAATGTTACTACTGGCCATTCAGTAGCCAGAGAGATAAGTGTAGTGTGGCCAGATAATAAAAGTGCATGAAAACCTGCCTGGTTGCTTGTCACAAGAAAAGGGAAACATAACTCTAAAAAAAATGAAACATAGATAGGATGAAGTGACCTCATAAATTTGGGAAAATTATTGGTCTGACAACCAAGAAGAACCAGAATCGGTACTTTTGCGGTTGCAAACTTTGTTAAACTCCAATCTTGAATTTATACATGCCCCTCAAATATTTCCCCACATTGTATGTTAAAAAAAAAAACTTCCCCACGTTTACTTCACACGCATAAACTTCAGACAGTGGAAGAGTGGAACACGAAACATAATTACTTCGTTAGAAAAATAGTAGGGGTGCCTTCTCTGTGTTTCTTTAGGTCGTGAGAATTGGTCGGTTTAGGTAAGAATTTTTGTGGACTAGTTGGATAGTGTTGGTCAGTCCGTTCGTCTTTTTCTAAAAGAAGAAGAAAAGGCGTTGGTTAGACTGTTATTGCAACTGGTTGCTGAAATGCAGCCGAATAGTGGTAAAGAGAACATGCTCATGTATTTGATTCCATCCCCTTTTCTTTTCATCCACACGTACTTCATTTTACTTGCATACTGAAAGCCTGAAATTCCACGTGGCAGCAGTAAAAGAAGAACATAAAGCGACCAGATTGGCCAGTATCTGACCGAGCAGAGTATACTGCTCGTAAGATCTAGAGCGTTGAAATACCGATAGCCGATCGGATAGGTAGATGGCGATTTGTTCACCACCCCCCAGCTGCACGCTTGCGTGCGTACGTGAAGAGCTGGAAGCCCGGAGGAGATTACAAAACATGCCGCGTCGCCTTCGCCGCTGCAGCAAGAGAACCAGACTCGCAAGCCTCGGAGCCCGCGATTGCGAACAATAGCGGCTGCCCGTGGGCATTGTTTGCGATTTCTGGCCACGCTACACGGATAAACAAGTCATCGGCGTGCACCTAACAGTATTATTAAAAGCAACAAACTTTGCAAATTGCTGGATTCCGTACGCCCCGGATATAATCAAGGTATCACATAACGTTGTACGCTGGCACTAAACTATATAATTCAGCAATGGTAAGCCAGGAACTTAGCATAGCACACGGTGCCAAAAAAAAATGGCCCAAGCATCGTGTGCTGCAAACGTGCTCCCAGCTCCAGAAACGAAGCACCAAAACTGGGAAAACACCAATGAATCGAACATTCCGATGATGTCCATGCTTCTCCAAGAGCGAGTGATTTTCATTTATTTTTACATATTTTCTAATCATTAGGCATCTGAAATTGCGCTCTCGATTTCAAACGACCATGTGAACACCGGTGAGTTTAAGTGAGGGGTTAGGATTCGGAGTTCACCGGTGACTCTAGAGGTTAGAGGGAGGCTGAGGTGGCGACTGGACTGGTGTTAGGCTGCGGTGAGACGACGGTGGCATTGCCGAAGCCACGGACGGTGGATGGAGTTGGTGGTGGAAGAGCTTAAAAATGAATTGGTTAGTGATGGAGGGGCAGTGGCGACGAATTCGATGGCGAGAGAGCCGTCGGAGACGGTCGGAGGTGGGCAGTGCGAGGGAGCACTAAGGGAGTTAATGCGACAGATAGTGGAAGGGGATGAAGTTGTCGGGAGGAGTAAGAAAGAAGGATAACTATCAGATCTTTATCGGATAGTTAAGGTGTGTCGTAAGAAGGAAAATAAAAAAAATGACATCTAATAAAATAGCATCACTCTTATTTTTTCCTCCCGGCTATTTCCTGACTCTGGCCACCCCAGCCCCAACCTTCCGTGCATTTTCTTTGCATACTTTTCGCTACTTCGCAGCTGATTAGCTCGCCCGGTGCTGTTAGCTGCCCATTTGGTGAGCTTTGGCTGAGCTACACTTAACCACTTGGAGCGCCATTTCTTGCGCGCGCGCACAAGCTGCCTAGAGTGAGGGAGCTTCACCCACCGCACCCACCTCCTTGACCCTACCCCCCTCCTAAACCCAAGCTAACCCCCCGTTTCCTTCCCTGGCCGTGGCCGCGGCAACTTAACCAATTCCAGCTTGCAGCAAGAAACCGCGCGCGGGGCAGCCAATCTCCGCTCACCAAACCTGCGTCGCTTTTGACTCCTCGTGCGGGGAGCTATAAGAATCGTCACCAGTGTGATGCCCAGAGTGCAAATCGACGCCAAGAGCCCCCTCCATCTCTCTGTCTCGCAGCGGCAGGCAGCGAGGAGGCCTGCGCGCGAGCTACGTGCGTAGCGGCGGGCGGGGGAGGTGCCAAGGGAGAGGGGAGCTAGTGGCGATGTCGAGGTTCGTTGACAAGCTGCCGTTCTTTGACCGGAGGTCGTCGGCGATGGAGGAGGCCGAGGACATCCCGCGCAACGGCCTCCTGCACATGCACCACCACCACCAGCAGCCGCACCACAGCGGCGTGCTGATGCAGCCGCAGCCGTCGTCGCCGACGGCCGCGACGAAGCAGGCGTCGTTCACGCTCGCGCAGCTGCTGAAGCGGGTCAACGACGCGCGCAGCGACGCCTCGTCGCCCACGTCGTCGCCGACGCACTCGCACTACACCATCGAGCTGGGCGGCTCCGTGCCGGGGTCCACCGCCAGCGAGCTGAGCGAGCACATGCACGCCGGCGGTGGGGATGGCTCGCTTCTGCCGTTCGTGCTCAGGTTCACGGACCTGACGTACAGCGTCAAGCAGCGGAAGAAGGGGTCGGGCCTGCCGGCGCTGCCGTTCCCGCGCGGGGAGGCGCTGGAGCCCGAGGTGCCCCGGATGAAGACGCTGCTCGACAACATCTCCGGTGAGGCCCGGGAGGGAGAGATCATGGCGGTGCTCGGTGCGAGTGGCTCCGGCAAGAGCACGCTCATCGACGCGCTCGCCAACCGCATCAAGAAGGACAGCCTCCACGGCTCCGTCACGCTCAACGGCGAGTCGCTCGACAGCAACCTGCTCAAGGTCATCTCCGCGTACGTCATGCAGGACGACCTCCTGTACCCGATGCTCACCGTCGAGGAGACGCTTATGTTCGCCGCCGAGTTCCGCCTCCCGCGCTCCCTGCCCACCAAGGAGAAGAAGAAGCGCGTGCAGGCGCTCATCGACCAGCTCGGCCTGCGCAACGCGTCCAACACCATCATCGGCGACGAGGGGCACCGCGGCGTATCAGGCGGGGAGCGCCGGCGCGTGTCCATCGGCGTGGACATTATCCACGACCCCATCGTGCTGTTCCTTGACGAGCCCACCTCCGGGCTCGACTCCACCAGCGCCTTCATGGTGGTGAAGGTGCTGCAGCACATCGCGCAGAGCGGCAGCGTGGTGGTCATGTCCATCCACCAGCCGAGCTACCGAATCCTCAGCCTCCTCGACCGTCTCTTGTTCCTCTCCCGCGGCCAGACGGTGTACTACGGCCCGCCGAGCGCGCTACCGTCCTTCTTCTTCGACTTCGGCAAGCCCATCCCGGACAACGAGAACCCGACGGAGTTCGCGCTCGACCTCATCAAGGAGCTGGAGACCATGCCGGATGGTGCCAAGGACCTCGTGGAGCACAACAAGTCGTGGCAGAAGCGCATGGCCCCCAAGATGAAGCACCCCGACGGGCACGGGGAGAAGCCGTCGCTGTCCCTGAAGGAGGCCATCAGCGTCAGCATCTCGCGCGGGAAGCTCGTGTCCGGCGCAACCGACGCCAGCACCGTGGCGCTGCCCTCCGGGGAGTCAGCGCCGGGGGCCGCGGTGTCCAAGTTCGCCAACCCGTTCTGGATCGAGATGGGCGTCCTGACCCGCCGCGCGTTCATCAACACGAAGCGCACGCCGGAGATCTTCGTCATCCGTCTCGCCGCCGTGCTGATCACGGGGTTCATCCTGGCGACCATCTTCTGGCGCCTGGACGACTCCCCCAAGGGCGTGCAGGAGCGTCTGGGCTTCTTCGCCATCGCCATGTCCACCATGTTCTACACCTGCTCCGACGCGCTCCCGGTCTTCCTCAACGAGCGCTACATCTTCCTCCGCGAGACGGCCTACAACGCGTACCGCCGCTCCTCGTACGTGCTCTCCCACACCATCGTCGGCTTCCCGTCGCTGATCGTCCTCTCCTTCGCGTTCGCGCTCACCACCTTCTTCGCCGTGGGCCTGGCCGGCGGCGTCGAGGGTTTCTTCTTCTTCGTGGCCATCGTGCTGGCCTCCTTCTGGGCCGGGTCCGGGTTCGCGACGTTCCTCTCCGGCGTGGTGACGAACGTGATGCTGGGGTACCCCGTGGTGGTGTCGACGCTGGCCTACTTCCTCCTCTTCAGCGGCTTCTTCATCACCCGGGACCGGATCCCGCGCTACTGGATCTGGTTCCACTACCTGTCGCTGGTGAAGTACCCGTATGAGGCGGTGATGCAGAACGAGTTCAGCGACCCGACGAGGTGCTTCGTGCGGGGCGTGCAGATGTTCGACAACACGCCGCTGGCCGCTCTGCCGCCGGCGCTCAAGGTGCGGGTGCTAAGCGCCATGAGCACGTCGCTGGGCGTGGACATCGGCACCAACACGTGCATCACCACGGGGCCCGACTTCCTAGCGCAGCAGGCCGTCACCGACCTCACCAAGTGGGACTGCCTCTGGATCACCGTCGCATGGGGGTTCCTCTTCCGCATCCTCTTCTACATCGCGCTACTGCTAGGGAGCAGGAACAAGAGGAGGTGAGCCATACAGCGATCCATCGGCATATCTTCTACTACTTCGTTGACGCAGCAATCGATGTGCGTTGGGCCATTGGTCCTAGATTTCTTCTTGAAACTTTTTCGGTCTTTCATTAGCTGCATGTAATTAAGATGGGACGGGGGTTTTGTTTATTTGGTCTAAATTTGCATGCAAGTTGTAAGTTTTTCATGGCAAGTTGAAAATTGTGATGCGACGATGTATATGTTCATTTCTTTTTGTCTTCACTTAAGGCGTTTGGAAGTTGAGGATCTGATTCTGTTTGGGGGTGATCATGAACCTTGTCTAGGGCTCTAGGCACGCATAGTAGTAGAAAAGCTTGACCGAAATTCAAGGCGTGATCTTATCACAGAGAAGAAATTTCCTTTCAACGGGCATTGGGCCATATTGAGAGCTATAACTAGAGTGGCCGTCCATAGCTAACGTTTGAAATTCTCTGGTTCGCCCGAAACACTGCAATTCCACGTGAAAAATACTATACCTTTCAGGCCCATGGGCGGCCCTATCAGCCTAAAGATACTCAAATAAATCATATCTACTGGTTCGGCTTAAGGTACCACACTGTAGGTACGATCTAAGTACGGTATGGTCCGAGTTAAGATGGACCGGGCTGACACGGCACGAGGTCACATGTAGTACCTGGACCGAGCGCGCGGCACGACACGGTCCGGTTGAGTCGGGCCGGCACTGGCACGATCCAGCTCAGGTCGACACGGGCACAGCACGGTTAGGCACGATCCGGCCAGCACGTGTGGATCCAGCTATTTTCTATATATTTTTTTAAGTTTGTAGCTTTTTTTTATCTATTTTCTATATTTTTATCTATTTTTTATCTATTTTTAAATTTATAGCTATTTTTTATTTTATCATGCCGATTGTGCCGACGAGTCGCCCGTACTTGTCGTGCCCGCTAGGCCGACCGTATCGCTGGACTACAATCGTGCTCGAACCAACCTAGCACGACACAGTGGTCGACAGGCCGTGTCGTGGACTGAGGGGAGGCACGTGGACCGACACGGCACGACTTGTTATAGTAACCGGACCGTTCGAACCGTGCTGTAGCTGAGCCGTACCGAGCCGACCCGAGTGGACCATTTGACCATCTCTATATCAGTCCTTCAATTAAGGTGACATAGCTAGTTCCTAAGATTTCCTTAAAAAAAAAGCTAGTTTCTAAGATAATGCGTACACAGGAGAAAGAATAGAAGAAATAACTCTTCTACACTGCTTGGATCCATCCAAAACACCATAAAAAAATCCATATGAAATGTAGAAATGAATATATCGGAAGTGTCTCTCCTCTCTACAAAGCTATAATTCGAATCTAATAAGAGATCCGCAGGAAAGTTCTAGATTCCTGATAGTCCTAGACACGCTGCTACTCTTGCTCATGGAGGATTTGGGGATGGAATCACGGGATGCAACTTTCTTTGAAGACATTTTTCCGATGATGGTACGTGCAGTGTTTCAAGTTTAGTATCTACCTCTGTTGTACCTAGAATTGGTAATTCATCAGAGATGATTCCCTTGAGTTAAGGAGCAAGAGAGCTCAAACTGAAAAATCGTTCCGAGATGATTTTATCATTTACTTAGTGGGAGATATGCCAAGTTCTCTTTCAGAAACTTATGCATCATATAATGTTGCATACTAGAAGGAAGATGTAGAAAGTGAGATGGATTTCATCCTCCCTAACAGTACATGGGAATTCACAGGCTTGCCCCGTGATTGGAAAGCTTTAGGTGCAAGTGGATTTTCAAAAAGAAACTCAAACCTAATGGAACTATAGACAAGTTCAAAGTCATATTAGTTGCAAAGGGGTACACAGAGAAACAAGAAGAAGATTATTCTGATACATACTCTCTTATAGCTTGCATGCCAACAATTCGTGCTCTGGTAGCACTAGCTGCTGCATATGGTTATGAAGTTCATTAGATGGACGTTAAAATTACGTTTCTCAATGGAGAGTTAGAAGAAGAAATTAACATGCAATAACCGGATGGGTTTGTCATTCTCGGACAAGAAGATAAAGTGTGTAAACTTGTTAAATCCTTGTATGGACTAAATAGCTCCCAGTGCAGTTGCACGAAAAATTTGACACAACTTTAGTGTTTGCTGGTTTTTCTGTAAATGATGCCGACAAATGCATTTATTCTAGATTCAAAGGTAATGTTGGAGTGATTTTTTGTTTTTATGTTGACGATATTTTAATCTTGGGTTCTAATACTGATGTCATATCTGAAATAAAAAGGATTTTATCAACCAAATTTAACATGAAAGATTTAGATCTAGCCAATGTTATTATGAATATTAAACTCTTGAAAAAAGACAATGGGATAGAGCTTAGTCAGACGCACTATGTAGAGAAGTTGCTTCATCATTTTGGTCATTTCAATAGTAAACCTACAAATACTCCTTTTGATCCCTATCTTAAATTACAAAAGAGTCAATGTCAAGGTTATGGTCATGTCAAGTTCTCTCAAATAATAGGCTCTTTGATGTATCTTGCAAATACTACATGTTCTGACATTTTATATGTAGTTAGTAGACTCAATAGGTACTCGAGTAGAACATACACGAATCATTGGCTCGCCTTGGATCATGTACTGAAATATTTGAAAGAGACAAGGAATCAAGGTTTGTTCTATACTGGTTTTCCTGCTATCCTAGAGGGATATTGTGATGCAAACTGGATCATTGATTCAGATGAGATGAAATCAACTAGTGGTTTTGTGTTTATCCTTGGTGGAGATGCTATCTCCTGGAAGTTTGCAAAGCAAACCATAATAACTTGCTCCACCATGGAAGCAGAGCTAGTAGCTTTGGAGACTGCTTAATGTGAAACTAAATAGCTAAGACAACTATTGATGCATTTACCAATAGTAGAGAAACCAGTTCCCGTAGTGCTCTTATATTGTGATAATTAGGTTGTAATAGCTAAAGCCACAAGCAAGAAAGAAAACATGAATTCATCAAGACATGTGAAGAGAAGATAGAAATTAGTTAGAGACTTGAGAAATGCTGGTGTAGTCACATTTGACTATATCAAGACGGATAAAAACTTGGCCGGTCTTTTTACAAAAGGATTAGCTCGAAAAACTATACATGTGATGACGATGAGCGGTTGAGTATTCTACAGATAGAGATAAAGCCGACAAGGGAGGGAGAGAGGCTGTCGAAAGAGTGAGATAACCATGAAGGAGTCGATAAATAGAATGCATACGCATACAATATTGTAATTGAGTACATTATGACCACATTTAACAAAAAGATGTCATATCTTACGAAGCAAAATAGGCATAAAGGTACTGACAATTGACACATTGATCTTACAAGTCACGTCATCTTACATAGCAAAATAATAATAATTACAACCAAAACTAGGATTATAACATCTTTACACGTGACATCACACTTCTTATTTTCGAAGCTTGGATGATTCAATTGTTGTATGCCGCAACAACTTCATGTTTAGACTTGTATCCTTTGTAACATGCTCCTTTGAATTCATTAACTTGTGCGTGGTATTCCTCCTAACTGAAGAACACTCCACTTTACTGACCACGATGAATAACATATCATATCATAGCAGTCATAAATTTAAGAGAGATGCAAAAATGATATACTACAAATCACACTAATGCTCTCTAAACTAGTATTGCACTGGATAGCCAAACCAACTAGTATTTCAAAAGCATGGATATTGTACCACATATCAAAATACAAGATAATATTCAAGAGTACTCATTACACATGATCTTGAGATAAAAAGACAACAAGTCATAAAGGACAGTATCTCTCATCATGTATACAGAAAGTAATGGACAATATGAACATAATTTGTGTAAAAGTGCTCTTAGATATTGAGTAACAATTGGCCCCAGAACTGTTAAAGTTATGCTCCCTAATTATTCTAGTGAATACATCATAGACATGACAATGTTTCTGAGATTTAAGCTAGCAAATAGAATTTGATCTAGTTCTTCAAAATTTAAGACATCATCATAGACATGGCTGCTATGCCAGCAAAGTGCACAAACTCTGAACATAACAAATAAGAAAGTGTCGAGGTAGGAGAACTGAATATCAGTTTGCAAAATAACTTCTCAGAGAAGCTAACATAACAATTTACCAATAGTGAAAGTAGTTTCACTACCAGTCCAATATGTCTACCAACAGTGAAACTCCTTTCACTATTGGTACTGTTGGGTGTAAAAAAATTGTTTTAGTTTCACGCACACGCCCAGAGAATCAAACCCATGACCTGCACAAAGTAAGAACGAACAAACCACTGTGTTACTCAAGAGTTTTCGATTGAATTTGTACTATCTATATTTATTAACATTATGTTGACTAAAATCCTAATACATATTTATTTAAATTTGAAAGAGTACCTTCACTGCCGGGTCAATAGGACGATCGACAGTGAAACTACTTTCACTGCCCACTTAATAAATCCACCGGCAGTGAAAGTAGTTTCATTGCCAGCCCAATATGTTCATCCAGTGTCTTTCAAAGAGCGTCGAACTTTCACTACTGGTTCTGATAGCAAAGCCACTTGAACATGTTCATGAGATTCTTGTTCTTGAATTGGTGGAAGAAGTTTGCACCCAAATGCCTCATGCACACCGTACTCTGCAAATCTGGCCACACGGGTCCAATCAAGCCATCGTTCGTTCTATTTTGCAGATCCACAATTGCCTTGAGAATTCCTGCATGCCAGTCATGTATAACGCACACATTCGGCCGAGCACCAACAATTATCATCCTCACACAGTACAGTAACCAATACCAATTGCTGGTGTTCTCACTCTCCACAAATGCAAAGGCCAACAATAGAATTTGATTGTTCCCATAAACCCCAATAGCAGTCAGGATCTATCCTATGAACTTACTGGTAAGGAAAGTATCGTCGATGCACAGGATAAGCCGACAATGCTTGAAAGCTTCGATACATACCCCTATTTCGAAGAAACATCACTTCATGATGTACTTGCCAGGTTTGGACAGCAATGTGTACTTATCAATATCATAATACGTTCCCGGGTTCTTTCGAGCAATGGTTTGCAGCAAATGTGGTAAATTATCATATGATGTTTCGTAGGTCTTGAACATCATCTCAATTACCTTCCTCTTTGCCCTTCATGCCTTGTTGTAGCTTATAGTGTGTTTGTACTCCTCCTCAATTTGCCTGATTATGGACCCTGGTTCGTAGTTCAGGTTGTTCACAATCTGGGCGTACATCACATTGGCGACAAAGGCTGAGGTGATATTTATGTGGCTGGGCTCAAGTTCATCCATCATGCAAGGGCGTACATCACATTGGCGATAAAGGTTGAGATGATATTTATGTGGTTGGGCTCAAGTTCATCCATCATGCAAATGTGGTCGACCACAATCGACACCTCCTAATAGTCAATCCACTTCTCCTTGAAGCCGTGCACCCGTCATGGGCAACCCTCATTCGCGCACTTCACATCATATTCCTTCTTGCTTGACTTGACAACATAAAATTATCGTTGAAGCGAGGTCACTCATTGAGTCATAACATCCTTCATGACCTGACTGGTAGGATATCTAGCACCTTAGTTCACCTCATTCTACGTATACTCTCAGGCCACTTGATTCCCCTCATTCACTACAAGGTTGTTAAAGTTTGTATTGTTCCAATCCGTGCGAACCAGAGCATCGTCCTCATCATCTGAGATATCATACTCAGGAGTTTCATCAGCCTGAAGATCATCTTGCTCCATCTATTCAATTAGAGAAGGGATCTGTCCCCCCTCGTCTGCCTCACCGGTCGGTTCAGTTGGATAATCCGATGACTGTACAACATCCAGATCGACATCTTCATCATACACTTCCTCATCACCCTCCTCATCTGCGTACCCTCCACTTTGCATCTCCGTAACTGCCTCCTTATTCTTCCATTGCACAAGCAACATAGGAGGCTAACCTCTGTGCACAACATCCTGCGGGTACCTCTTCCATACTTCATCTTCCCAAAGCGGGAACACCTTCCAGTATACACCTTCTCTGAAACGGTTGCCCACAATGCTAATGGTCATCTCTTGAACCTCTATGTCTATTTTGAAACCCCGCATCACCAGGCATACAAATATCCAACACTTTTGTGTATTGGTCTGAATATACCCTTATCCATTGACTTAAATACAGACAGTAGTACACCTTCTGGACCATATAAGATTTCACTATCCCCGTAAAAAATCATAAACTGCCACATATCCGATATACCTAGCAACCATCGGCAAAAACTATGACATTATTGCGACAGAACAGAAAGAATCATGTTAAACTACATCTACAATGCAAAATTCATTACAAGCGTAGTCCAACATGTAATCTATACTGTAACAACATATTCTCGTTTCACTACATCAAACACATCTAAATCCTATATCTATCATATCAATTATGACTACACTATGTCTAAATCTTACATCTAATATCTAACATATGTCTAAATACTATATCTAATTGCTAAAATATACGTATAAACATGATCTAATTGTTGAACTATATTTAACCTTAATTCTAAAACTAGATCTACATTTTAACCTACGTCTACTAGCTATCCTACCAGGTTTGTAAAACAAAATCTAGATCTAACATCTAACCTATGTCAAAACCTAGTACTAGTTGTTATTCTACCGGGTTTGTTAAAAAATAGGAACAAAATTTACCTCTTTTTTCCAGCAGAGCTTCACCGCACAAATCTCCCTCCCCTCCCCACTCCTCCCCCTCTCCTCTCGGCTGAATGAGAATAAAATGAGATGCTGATGTCAGCAGGGCCGGCCACGCCAACCTAAATACTCAAAAGCTCGTCCGCTGAACAGGCGAGACCTTTTGGGTGAGCCCGCGTGGCACCGTAGTCACGAAGGTCTCGCTGTTCAACAGACGAGACTTTATGGGCCCCAGCTACTGTAAATTTAATAACTGAAGAGAGTAAGATCTCGTCCATTCTTAGAAAGACGACGGAGTATACTTATTATTTTTCAAACGGACATATAATCTTAAAATATTTCAATATATATATATATATAAAATTCGAGTTTTTTTTACAGGAAACAATCCACCCATCGGAGTCACTCCAGGAAAGAATTCCCGAAGGCCGGAAGGACAGCCAGCCACACAATGTCTGTGTACCTGCACCACGTTCGCGTCCAGGTGAAGCCGGCCGAGCCATTTGAGCGACCCCATCGTCCACACCACGCGACCGCCCGGGCTGACGTGTCCACTCCACCTTTCACGCTCCCGTCTGGACACTTCACCTCGCTCATGAATTCTCTCGCTTTCCCTCGCTGCCCGTCACCACTGACGCCCGCCTCCATTCCCGTCCCTTCGGCGCGTATAAAGATTCGTCGCTCGCGGCGGGCAGGAGCAGCCAACCACCACCTCTCCCAGCGGAGCTCCTCCCGGATCGTCGCCATGGCAGCCGCCGCACCGGCAAGGTGAGTATGCCAAGTCGCGGGGCGGAATCCTGTGTGTGTCATCCTATACTGGCCAGTCAGATTCTTGGCTGAATTTTTTAACGGAGTTTTTTCTTTCTCCGTGGTAACCTGTGCAGCTCCGTGAAGGAAGTGCTCCCGTCTCCCCTGACTTCCGCCTCCGAGCCCCCTTCCCTTTTCGATGGCACCACCAGGTAGGTTTAATCGACGTAGCAATTGCAAATTTCCCCTTGCCCGCAGATCAGGAGATTAAAGTTAACCTTTTTTGCGAACGGATTAACCCCTTTTTTGGGGTCTGTTGAAGGTTGTACGTTGCGTATCATTGCCCGTACGCGCAGCGCGCTTGGATTGCCAGGAACTGCAAGGTACCAGACTACCAGTGTTCTTTAATTTGCCGAGGCTGTTCTTTTAGTGTCTAGTGCTGAGAAAAAAATCGAATCTTTTGGTGTTTCCCTTCTTTTGTCCAGGGTTTGCAGGATAAGATCAAGATAGTCGCGATCGATCTGGCAGACAGGCCTGCTTGGTACAAGGAGAAGGTTTACCCAGAGAATAAGGTGTGTATGGTTTACATGTTCCCCCTCTGTACTCCCATGTAGAATCATTTACAGTTTATGTTGGTTAAGGAAGATATTTCTGCCATGTTCCTCTTCATGTACATTTACCTTTCCTTTTTGATAGGTGCCTTCCCTGGAGCACAACAATCAGGTGAAAGGAGAGAGCTTGGATTTGGTTAAGTACATTGACAGCAATTTCGAAGGCCCGTCGTTGCTTCCTGATGTAAGACAAATATATTCGATCGACATCAGTGTAATGCTCGCAAAAATGCAGTAATTTATCACAAGTGTTAACGTCTGAGTTCGTAAATTGGTAGGATTCTGCAAAGAAGCAGTTCGCTGAGGAGCTGCTTGCGTATACCGACGAGTTCAACAAAGCACTATACTCTTCCATAGTTTCCAAGGGAGATGTATCCCAAGAAACTAGTAAGATAACTTAGTTAGTTAGGTGTTTTACTGATTCGAAAGGTTGTAGTTTGTATCCACATACTAATTTCTCATGCATTATCTTTCCATCAGTCGCTGCTCTGGATAAAATAGAAGCTGCTCTGGGAAAGTTCAGCGATGGTCCGTTCTTCCTTGGTCAGTTCAGCTTGGTATGTCGCTAGAGTGAGGGAATTATTTCCCCTGAATTGTATTTCAATTATCTATTTGAGAAATAATTTTTGTTAGGAATTGTTGTTGACATGTGGTTTTTCTATGATGCTTGATATTCAGGTGGACATTGCGTATGTCCCATTTATTGAAAGATTTCAGATTTTCTTTTCCAACATAAAGAACTACGATATCACAAAGAGCAGACCCAACCTTCAGAAGTTCATCGAGGTAATTCAGACTGATGTTAAATAAGCTTTATATTAATAGTACACACATTGTTTGGAAGACCCCTTTTCCTCCTGAAAATGTTCTATAGCCCATTCCAAACCAATTTTTCTTGAGGAGAACTCTTAACTCATAATTGATATGTTTCAGGAAGTGAACAAGATTGACGCATATACACAGACTAAACAGGAGCCTCAATTGTTGCTTGAGCACACAAAGAAGCGTCTTGGGGTAAGATATTTCATACCTTTTCTGCCTTGTTCTCTTTGATCCGCCAATTTCAAATCATATGACCCCCTTCAGTCAAAAAAATCATATGACCGCCGTTTTTAACTTGCAGATTGCCTAAACTTGTGACCAAGGATGGAACTCTTGTCGGTGGACTACCAGCATAGTAGATGGAAACTCATTCGTGTGCTTGCATGTTATATGCTTTGTTTTCTAATAAGACATGGCCTTCTGTATTGACCGTGCGTTTGAAAATAAACTAGTTGTGCGAACGGGCAGGTAGCCCGATGGCAAGCCGCATGGGAGCGGCAGCGCCCGCCGGGGTTCGAATCTCGGTGTCGCACTTCTCTTTTAAAATGGCCTCCAACAAAGGTCCTGGGTAAAGAGGCCCAGTAATTAAAAAATTAAAATAAACTAGTTGTCCTGATATTACAGTTTAGTAGTATATCGTTGTTACTGTGAGTGAAGGATTGAAAGGGGATGTAGTGACGTTGTTTAGTTAAAATGTTGAAGAGTTCAATGGATCAGTGTTGCTCTCCTACGGTTAGACATAGAAACTTGTATTTAATAGTAGCTCGTGAGGTAATATATAGAGTATAAGATAATAATGACTTTATATTTTTAACACCTCTTAAATACAAGACGTATGCAATAGCGATAAAAGTAATAAATAACCATAAAAAACATAAGATTAAAATACACATAGGAAAAAATAATCTAACTATGAAAGTATTGTGGTCATTTGTGAAAACTACATGAAAATAGAGACATCAATCTGCTGTGGCAGGATGGCTAACTTTAGCATACAGTTATGAGAATATTATTAGAGTAAAACAATACTTTCTAAGAAGGACGCCGAACGTCACTGAAGTGCATGAACGAAAGCTAATGTGAAGAAGCTTCAAAAATTGTGATGGCAAATTATCCGAGTGTTGTCATCGGCGTTTTCGAGGATAACCCAGAGTCCCTGACAACCTGCAGCATTGGTGTTATACCAGTATCACCAGCTATCTGGAACTGGAAGCATATATATACATACACACATTAGCTAAATAGCTACAGTATAATTATGGGGTCATTCTCTAATCGAGATATCGGAAGCTAAGTCATAAAAACGTTGCGACCGTTCAATTAATAGAGAAAAAAATAAATCAAAATATCATTTATAGTAAGTAAGAGTGTATTGTAAGAGAGAGATATCTTAAGAAAAAACTAAGAAACTTAGGAGTTAGATTTTCTAAACCTATAAATAGAGGGGTAGAGTTACGAGAGAACTTAAAACAGCCATTTGAGCCTTTGGTGTCACACATTTGAGAGTTTAGAACTAGAGTTTTAAAGGAGAGAAGAATGAGTGCTTAGCATATGTGAGAATTTTTAAGAGATATATCTTTATAATCCGTCTAAAATATAGCTGATTTTTTTTTAGTAATGAAGTTTATATTTTTGCATATGATTGAGTTTTCCTCTTTCTAGTTTCCCTCTATTGTTTCTCTTACAAGTTTGCGAGTTTTTGGGTTCTGGTTCCGGTTTTGATTTTCGTTTTTGTTTTTGGATGAAATTTCAACATCTTTTGAGGTCATTTTTGTTGTTGTTAGAGGTATAAAATTCACATACATACGTTTATGTGATAGGGTCTTAAATTCACTTACCTCTAGACAATCAATTTGGAGAATTTCGTTGTTTGGTGTTCATTTTTTCTTGTTTCTTTGCAAGTTTGATCTTTCGAGTGCTAAGATATATGGATTGATTTAAAATGGAGCTTATGGTTCATATACCATCCGTAGAGTCATGTTGTCTTGATTTTCTTTTGTTAAAATTTCTCTCTATTTTTGCTCTCGTTTGGGTTTTGAGATATATTAGGTGATCCAAATAGGAGAATACCGTCGATTTCAAAAAACATTATTAAAACGTCTATTTATCTCATTTTAGTCACCAATCTCGTTCTCAGAATCTGTGCTAGCAACACGAACGGTACAAGAGCTCCCTTGTAAGCTAAGATGAGGTACTTCCAGTAGACGCAAAACCCCACCTTGCCTTTCTTCCTTTCTTCGTCCTGCACCAGCTGCCCACATTAGCATTCCCTTCGTTTCATTAGCTTTTTCTTTCTTCTCACCTGATGACGGTGACCTGGAAAGCTTCGCTATGCCACTGGAAAGGAGGCCTCGTTACCTCCATTCACGGCATTGATCGCGTCCAATGATGTAAGAGCATCCTTGTGAGCACCAACTAGCTCCTTGAACTCTTCCCCTGAACCCAGTATTTCATCGTATTTTCCAGCTTGTGCTATTCTCCCATCTTTCATGACCTACATTACAAGCTTTGTAAGAAGAGGCATCCATTAATGGTAATGAATATACATGAAAAAATTACCAAGGAATTCTCACAAGAATGAGATCAGCAGTAGGTAGGAATTCAATCTGATGAGTGACATAAACCACTGTTTTTGAAGCCAAATCGCTAAGCAAGCATTCCTGCACAGTAAAAGGTAACAAACTTAACAGTGTGTTCTCAAACTTCTATTGAACGAACATAAAATATGAAGCTTAAGCAGAATTAATCATGTACCTTAAAAAGGCGGGATCCTGTATGCGCATCAACTGCACTGAATGGATCGTCGAACAAATAGATGTCGGCATCCTGATACAAAGCGCGGCTATCTGAATTCATTGCTTCTGCCTCGCTCTCTGATGACCGTCTGGTCACCGAATGGCAAGATCTCCAGGTCCTTCTTCAGCGAGCATGACTCAAGAACCCTGTCATACTTTTCTCTATCCATTTCCTTGCCAAACATTATATTGTCCTTATTTTTGCCGCTCTGTATCCATGCCGACTGGCTAACATATGCCGTCGTCCCACAAGTCTGAACCTCACCTGATAACTTTGGAATCGCACCAAGAATGCAAGATAACAAGCTCGATTTACCGGAGCCGACCGCCCCACAAAGTGCAACACGCATGCCTTGCCGAGCTTGGAAGTTCAGGTCCTTCAGTGTTGGGACTTCAGGTGAGGCTTCCCTGTGTTAAACATAGTAATCTATCTCTAATCATAGAAGGTCTATCTCTATTCATAGTAGGACATCCCAATCCGTTAGGAGCTGCGTCTCCGTATCATACGTGAGTCCGTTTGGCCACGGTTGTAATCCTCTCCATGTATTTGCCTATATATATGAGAGAGCAATGACCCTATGGGGCATACAGCGCCAACCATATTAACATGGTAACAGAGCCACGAAATTTTCTTTGACGATGTCTTCTTCTTCCTCCTCCACCACCGCCGCCGCCATCTCCGGCTCCGCTGCTTCCATGACCTTTGCCCCTATTCCGATCCACCATGCCGTTACCATTCGCCTTACCAAAACCAATTATCTCCTATGGCGCGCCCAACTTCTTCCGTACCTGCGGAGCACGAAGCTTATAGGCTTCCTCGATGGATCCTCGGCCGCACCACCGCAGCAAGTCGCCTCGTCGACTGCTCAGGGCGCCGAGCTCATACCCAACCCGGCATATGACCGGTGGTATGATCAAGATCAACAGGTCCTCAGTGGTCTTCTTTCGTCGATGACTGAAGATATTCTTTTAGATGTTGTCTCTGCTACGACCTCTAAAGAGGCATGGGACACCCTACGACGTATGTTCTCCTCCGCCACTCGTGCCCGATCCGTTCAGGTTCGAGTGGAGCTCGCCACCACCAAGAAGCGTGATCTATCTGCTGCCGACTACTTCCGCAAGATCAAGAGTCTAGCCTCCGAGCTGGCTGCAGCTGATGTTCCCCTTCGTGATGATGAAGTTATTGCTTATCTTCTGGCTGGTCTTGGTCCGGATTATGATCCATTTGTCACATCCATGACCACCAAGAACGAGGCACTAACCCTAGACGACGTCTACTCCTATCTGATGGCGTTCGAGGCACGGCAACTTCAACACCAGGCTGAGACGCGCTTCAATGTTGGCGCTACTGCCAACTTCGCAGGACGCGGCGGCCAGCAGCACAATCGCAGGCGCGACGGGCTGTCTGGCCGGAACCGCGGGCGTGGTGGTCCGCAACCTGGCCGGACCCGTGGCCCTACTCACCCTCCTGCCTACGACCGGCCCAAGCGCACACCGTGTCAGATCTGTGGGCGCGCCAATCACACAGCGGTCAAGTGCTGGTATCGCATGGACGAGTCCTATCAGGAGGAACAACCCTATGCTGCCATGGCCACCACTTCATCGTACAAGGTGGACCCCAACTGGTATACCGACACGGGGGCTACGGATCACATCACTAGTGATCTAGATCATCTCGCCTTGCGCGAACAATATCATGGTGGAGAAACGGTGCAAGTTGGCAATGGAGCAGGTTTGCGAATTATGCATATTGGTTCATGTTCTATTAATACTGCTACTCGTCCTCTTGCATTGGATAATGTTCTTCACGTACCTGAAATTTCTAAACATCTCTTATCCGTTCATAAGCTTTCACGTGATAATAATGTCTTTTTTGAATTCCATCCTTCTTATTTTCTCATAAAGGATCGAGCAACGAAGCAATTGCTCCTGGCAAGAAGGTCTGAATCCGGTCTCTATCCCATTAAGCCCTCCGAAGTTGAGTTTATCAAACAAGCCCACGTCAGTGTCAAGGTGCGGCCGGATCAGTGGCATGCTCGGTTTGGCCACCCCTCTACCCAAGTCGTCAAGTCTATTTTGAGTCTTCATAGTCTTCCATGTGTCAAGAAGTCATGTTCTTCAGTTTGTAATGCCTGTCAACTAGCCAAAAGTCATCAACTTTCTTACAATAATGCTGTTCATCGTTCTTCTTCGCCACTAGAACTTATTTTTTCCGACGTCTGGGGTCCCGCCCCAAAATCTGTTGGTGGTTACAAGTATTACATTAGTTTTATTGATGACTTCAGTAAATTTACCTGGATTTACTTGATGCATGATAGAACTGAGGTTCAGCGCATATTTTTACAGTTTCAGGTTCATGTAGAACGACTCCTTGATACAAAGATTAAGCGAGTTCAATCAGATTGGGGTGGGGAGTACCAGAAACTTCATAATCAGTTTTTTCGTTCTCTTGGTATAGGCCACCAAGTTTCATGCCCACATACCCACCAACAAAATGGTTCCGCCGAACGCAAACACCGACATATAGTTGAGACCGGTCTTGCTCTTTTAGCTCATGCTGCGATGCCTATTAAATTTTGGGATGAAGCTTTTTTGACAGCCACATATCTTATTAACCGGCTACCCACACGTGTCATTGACAATTTGTGCCCCCTAGAACGCCTGCTCAAAGTCCCACCAAATTATAACATGCTTCGCATTTTTGGTTGCGCCTGCTGGCCTAATCTTAGACCCTACAACCAGCACAAACTCGCTTTTCGATCCAAAGCCTGTGTGTTCCTTGGATATAGTGCCCTTCATAAGGGATACAAATGTCTTGATATGGATTCCGGTAGGGTGTATGTCTCACGGGATGTTATATTTGATGAATCACTTTTCCCTTTCTCCACTAGTCCTTCATCTAGCGTTGATCCTAATCACCCAACCAACGCACCGGACAGTAGTAGTTTTGATATGGACATTAATCCTATGCATGTTTCGCTTCCTGTTAACTCTGTGGTTATAGCTCCCTTAGATGCAGAAGATCCCCGGGACCAGGCGCTCGGATCACCTCCGGGATCGACGCTGATATTCCCTGATGCTGACGCTTCGGCGCTGACTCCAGATTCGGACCTGGCTACCTCGGGGTCGCCTCTGTGTGCTCCACGCGGCGTGTCCCCTGCGGCCCGGACACCTCCTACTGCTGGGCTGTCGCATGCCCGGCCGGCCCTTCCCTCGACTACGGCGCCTCAACCGGATCCTCCTGCCTCGACTGCTGCGGTTAACCAATTGGATGCCAGCGCGCCGGCTCCTCACGCTCACAAGTACGGGACGCGCCTGCAGCACAATATCCGACGCCCGAAAATTCGTACCGATGGGACGGTAACATATTCTGCTATCCGGACATCCGATGTTGAACCTACTTCTCATACTACTGCCATGGCAAATCCCCTCTGGCGCGCAGCAATGCAGGCTGAATTTCAAGCTCTTGTGAAAAACAAGACGTGGCATCTAGTACCTCCGCGTGCTGGCCTCAACAAAATTGATTGCAAGTGGATTTTTAAACTCAAACACAAAGCGGATGGCTCCATTGATCGGTATAAAGCACGCTTGGTTGCAAAGGGCTTCAAACAACAGTATGGAGTTGATTATGATGATACGTTTAGCCCCGTGGTTAAACCGACCACCATCCGGATTCTATTATCTCTTGCTGTATCCCGTGGTTGGTCTCTACGGCAAATTGATATTCAGAATGCATTTTTGCATGGTCACCTTCATGAGGATGTCTATATGAAACAACCCCCTGGTTTTGAGGACTCGAATCACCCTCATCATCTTTGCAAATTGGACAAGTCTCTTTATGGCCTTAAACAGGCCCCACGTGCCTGGTTTTCTCGTCTCAGTGGCACACTTATGCAGTTGGGTTTTCATGCTTCCAAGGCTGATGTTTCCCTCTTCATTTTCAATAAAGGAGACATTCAGATGTATATTCTCATCTATGTTGATGACATCATAATTGTAAGCTCTTCATCATCGGCTACGGATCGTCTTCTTTCCCAATTGCAAAATGATTTTGCGGTAAAAGATCTTGGCCCTCTTGGCTACTTTCTTGGTATAGAAGTACACCACACTTCTACGGGACTTGTTCTGACTCAACACAAATATATACAAGACCTCCTGAAGCGCACCAATATGCTATCATCTAATGGTGTTCCGACTCCTATGCTGCCTAGCGCCAAGTTGTCATTAACAAGTGGAGACCCCCTCTCGGCTGAAGATACAACAAGGTACCGCAGTGTTGTGGGAGCTTTACAATATCTTTCATTAACTCGGCCGGATATATCCTTCTGTGTCAACCGTGTCTGCCAGTTCCTTTCTGCACCAACAACTGTTCATTGGGCGGCCGTCAAACGCATATTGCGTTATCTTCACGACACATCTGATCTCGGCTTATGCATCAACAAGTCTACCTCATCCTTATTGAGTGCATTCTCGGATGCGGATTGGGCCGGTAATCCGGATGATAGACGCAGTACAGGAGGATATGCTATCTTCTTTGGAGGCAATCTTGTGTCTTGGAGCTCTCGCAAGCAACCGACTGTGTCTCGCTCAAGCACTGAGGCCGAATATAAAGCGGTTGCTAATGCTACCGCCGAAATCATCTGGATCCAAGTATTGCTGCGAGAGCTTGGGATCTCTCAACTTCGTGCGCCTAGCTTGTGGTGCGACAACATTGGGGCTACTTACTTGTCTGCTAATCCGATTTTTCATCGGCGCACGAAACACGTCGAGGTTGATTATCATTTTGTTCGGGAGCGTGTTGCCTCTCGCCAACTCGAGGTCCGTTTTATCTCCTCCAAAGATCAGGTGGCTGACATCATGACGAAGCCACTGCCCTTGACTGCCTTTGGTCAGTTCCGACGCAATCTGAACTTATTTTCCCGACGTCCAGATTGAGGGGGGTGTTAAACATAGTAATCTATCTCTAATCATAGAAGGTCTATCTCTATTCATAGTAGGACATCCCAATCCGTTAGGAGCTGCGTCTCCGTATCATACGTGAGTCCGTTTGGCCACGGTTGTAATCCTCTCCATGTATTTGCCTATATATATGAGAGAGCAATGACCCTATGGGGCATACAGCGCCAACCATATTAACACCCTGGAGAAGCAACCATTGTTGACGTTGATTGCAATGTCGGAGCTACCGCTTGGCAGCCTCTGCACAGCATCACTCGGCAGCTCCTCGAGGCATAGAAAGGATACTATCCTGTCAAGAGACACCTTGGTCTGAATCACCATTGAGGTAGTGTCAGGAGGACGTATATCGGTTCCTGCAGCACGCGGAATGTGGCCAATGCAGATAGCACCTTCCCTGACTCCAATGGTATCCCCATGAGCATGCAAGCTCCGAAGGTCACCACAGCAACGAAGGTCGGGGTCCCCCAGAACACGAAGGTGACCGTGGCCGATGTTTAGAGGTATTTCTTTAGCCAATTCGTCTCCGTCTTCCTCAGCACGATGATCTTGGACAAGAATTTCATCTCCCATCCCTGCAGCTTTAGAATCCTCATGTTGTGCAGGATCTCGGACGTCGCCTTCATCCTGACGTCCTTGCAGTCCATCAGCTTCTCCTGGAACTTCTCCTGCATTTTTCCCGCAGGCACATTGGCAAGCATGATGACCACGGTGGCGCCGAGCGCAGCAAGCGAGGCGAGCCCGAGGGTGGAGTACAGGATGAACATTGCCATGCCGACTTGTATCGGTACCAGCCAGAGGTCGTGCATGAACCATGCGAAGATCCCGACGCGATCGGCATCGACGCTGATGATGTTAACCATCTCACCACTCGTGCGAATCTGCCTCGATTGGCTGGAAAGCGCGAGACTCTTCTCGTACACGACAGCGACGAGCGCCGACCGCGCGCGTATCCCGGCTTGCTGCAGGCGGAAGAACCAGTGCCGTTGCGACAGGCACTCAAACACCTTGGCGACAATGAAGGCCAGGACAAGGAGCCACCCCTTGCTAGCGTACCTCTCGTCGCCGTTGAGGTACTGCACCAGGGAGTCTATAAGGTACGGGCCAACGTGGGTGGCGACGTTGTAGACCAGCGCGTAGAATGCGGTCACAGCGACGTGCCACCACACGGTGCGCACCAGGGCCTTGGTGAGCTTGAACGCCGTGACGACCTTCCGGCTGGAGCTATCGCCGTCGCCGGTGAGCGTCTCGAGGTTGGCCTTGAACTGCGGGAGTAGGCCGGCAACGCTGTCGCCAGCTTCGAGGCCCGGGACATCCTCCAAGCCGAGGGTATTTGAGAAATCAAATTGGAATGTGACTTAGTTTACTTATGATAAGTAATTGATATTGTTATTTATTTGGTTGATGATCTTAAATTTTTATGAGTTTTGATGTGATTTGAATTAATTTGAGATTTCATTTGAGTATATTGATTATGGACTAATTGAAATTGGAGTTGATTATATGTGTTTGCTTGTTTTATGATGTATAAGTGATGAATACAACTTAGCAGTCGATGGCGGGATAATCGGGGCTAAGCGGAGTGCTTGGTGTCAGACGATCAAATAGGCCAGACGGAGTCAAGGGTGATCCTAACTGAACACGTGGAGGTCAAGCAAAGCATTGAAGGCGGATGGAGACGGTGTATTGACAAAGTAAAGCGAAGTGAATGCCGGTGCAAGTGACAAGGTGACCCAAGGGATCGGGAGTGGGAGAGACTTGCCGGCGGTCAGGATCGCATAACGAAGTACACGCGTCGACATCGAAGCGCTTTCTTAAGGTGTAAGCAAGGCAGTGAGTCACGCTTTGAGAAGCGTGCAGACGGTTTCGCGGTTTGACCTCAAAATCGTGGAAGGACTGGAGGAGTATGTGGCATCATCGCGAAGCTTGCGTCATGACGAAGTTAAGTCGTGAAAGCGCCACGGCCATCCGATTAATGGAGAAGAAAATAAACCAAAATACCCTCAGTGGTAGGAGTAAACTACAAGAGATGAATATTTTGGGAAAAAAGCTAGAAAACTTAGGGATCAAGTTTCCTAGGCCTATAAATAGAGGGGTAGGATTATGAGAGAGTTTGAATCAGCCACTTGAGTCCCTCTTGTGCCATCCATTTGAGAGCTTAGAGCTAGGATTTTAGAGGAGAGAAAGATGAATGCTTAGCCTATGTAATAGTGAGAGTTTTGAGAGATAAATCTTTGTAATATGTCTAAAATATGACTGACCTCTTTGAGTAATAAAGTTTATATTTTTGCATATGCTTGAATTCCCCTACTTCTAATTTTCCTCTATTGGTTCCCTTGCAAGTTTGCAAGTTTTTCAGTTTTTCTATTTTGATTTTTTGTTTTGGTTTTTGTGCTGAAATTTTAGCACCTTGTAAGGTCATTCTTCTTGTTGCTAGATGCATAAAATTCATATACACACGCTTGTGTGATGAGATCTTGAATTTACTTACCTCTAAACAATCAACTTGAAGAGTTTCGTTGCTCGGTGATCATCTTTCTTGTTTCTTTGCAAGTTGTGATCTTTCGAGTGCTAAGACATATGGATTGATCTTAAATGGAACCTACGGTTTATATACCATCAGTGGAGTCGTGTTACCTCGATTTTCTCTTGTTAAAATTTCTCTCTGTTTTTTTTGCTTGAGTTTTGAAGTGCGTTGGGTGATCCAAATAGGAGAAGGCCATTAATTTTGCAAGAAATTTGTTGAGGCGCCTATTCACCTCCTCTAGTCGCTAATCTCGCTCCTACAGTCTTCCTGTGGCCGACAGCGAGCAGGGGCGCCATCCACGAGAAGCTGATCACGCAGAGGAAGCTAGCGCCAGTGAATATGGACACGTCGGTGGCGCTGCTGCTGCTGTTCTCATCGATCGTCTCGCACACACTGTTCAGCAGAGGCTCCTCGAAAGCATGGCCGTCGCGTCCATTCCTCCTTCCAAAGAACCCGACGCAGAGTAGAACCACTGCTACAATAACAGAGACGGCGTCGAGGGCCCACAACTGAACGGGCACGGAGAGCCCGTCAAAGCTCGTCGCCGCGTGGATGGCGACGGCGATGACGGAGAGCAGCATATAGAGCGCCCACCAGAGCCTGAGCAGCACGGGGAACTGCTCCTGGTGCCGCTCCCCCTGCCCAAAGTCGAACTGCAGGTACGCGGCTAGAAACAGCCATGCCACCGCGCGCACTGCTGTGTCCACCTGGTCCGCGACGGTGTTGTGTGACCACCCAGCGCCACCGTCCACGTACCACGAGTACGCGGCGAGCAGGACCTCGAACGCCGCCAGAGCCCACGTGGTGCGGATCGCGATCCCCTAACACCAAAACCTGATTACACCGTGGCGGGCATCTCCCTCTACTTCCGTGTCCTTGGCGCGGCCGGCGGAGAGGCTGCAACGGTAGAAGAGAAAGCACCCCGCGACTGCAAGCGCAAGGATGAGGTGGACTGCCGTGTTCACACCGTGGAGGAAGATGTAATACCCGAGTTTTGGGTAATGTAATGTGAATCGTTTAATACGAAAATTATGAAAGAAATGACAATGTCGACGAATGGGCGAAATGTGGTTTTTCTGAATCGTAGCTCGGATGAGCAATCGGAGATCACGGATGTGTAGATCTCATCGAGACAAATCTATTTTACTATTTAAACATTCATTTTGAATACCCTAGATCCGTAGCCATCCCAATAAACTTAGACCGTTGGTTTAAATGACAAAAATGACCAACACCGATCGTTGCCTATGTAACCCCGAGCCTGAGCCATGCTCGATCGAATCCAAGCCCAGACCGGCCCAAGACCTAATCCTAGCTGCCGAACATCCACCGCCCCGCCTGATCGCCGGAGCTGACCGTCGTTGTCCACTGGTGCCGACCGCGCCGACTCCACCTCACCGTTGTGGCTCAGCCCTTGCACCGCTGTCCTACGCCGCCCCTGCATCAAGCCCGTGCCATCGGTCAATCACCGCCGTGCCGCACCGTCGATCGGTCACCGCCGCGTTGCACCGTCGTCTCCATTGTCCACCAACTGCTGCTCGCTGCGGCCTCGGTGCAGAGAAGAAGCAAGCACCGGGAGGAAGCAATGAAGAACAGAAAGGAGAAAGAAGAAAAAAGAAAGAAAAGGAAAAAAGAGAAAAGAGAAGAGGGATTTCACGGATTCGTTCCAAATTCGTGGTTCACGTTAAAAGGTTAACCTCTAATTAGTCCCTAGAGTATTGTGGATTCATTTGGACGGAGGATTTGCCGTCGAAATTAGTAACCAGTATAACGATTTTGGTATGTGATAATTATGCCAATTTATTCATCGAAATTCATGGATTAAACCGCAAAGAATCTCAATATAGCGCCAAAACAAAAGTTGTAGGCCTGGTCGAAATCTTTCCAATGGCATTGGTCTCTTTCAATTTGGATAAGCAGTTTGGGAGTTAACACCAAAACAGTACCGTTGTTCGGAACCGAAAACCTGAGCAATAGTTTGTTCTTTTTAAATCTGGGCGCGATAGAGATGGAATTCGAGTTTTCGCGCAACATGAAAGTTGTAGATAATTTTCTCTATATGCTCCAGATATATTTATTTGCCATATTTAGATAAGCAGATTGAAAGATATAGCCAAAACAGTGCAGAGCCATCAACAAGCCTACTTGTGTTCTGGCGGTTCGACCGCGAGCATAGCGGTCAGACTGCCAATCGTGCAGAGAGTTTTGGGGTTTTGAGGAATTCTCACGGTCGGACCGCTCGAGGTCACGGTCAGACCTCCCGGGGTCACGATCAGACCGCGAGACAGGGCCATCAAACCGCCCGCGGAAAGAGATCCTTTTTAGGTAGTGTGCGTTTTGGCGATCAGACCGTCAGGAGGGGTTTTTCTGGCAAAGGGGGGGGGGGGAGGTTCTAAGTGCGTCTCTTTGAGGTTCGACTAGAGAGCGTAGTCCAAGCATCCAATGTATAGTCACGTGGATATTTTGGAAGAGATTTTGAGTACGATCTTGTTCAACAGGTTTTGGAAGTGTCGGTGTTAGCGGTGCAAAACCGACTTCTCATCACGGTTAAGGCAAGTGCATGACGAATCTGTGCTTTGACACAAATTTGCTTGTTGGTTGTTTCTACTTATTCCTTTCAATTGCGGTCATCCAATATTCGACTCTTCTTATGATCATGTGACTCGAGTTCGAGAATGTTTTTAAGTCAAGTTTTTTCAGTTACAGTTGTTCTATTTATCTATCAATCATGGTTCGGTGTTCCGGAAAATTTGGTTATGATGTTCATGATCCTATGAGTAAATGTTGGCCCCACTTGCTCAGCTTTACCCGTAAACGCAAAAGGAGAATCCGGATGGTCCGTATCGACAGAAACTATCATCTTACTGGTGTTCTTAGACGGAAATTTATATTGTCCGTCGCAGATGAAAACTAATATCTTATTATTGTTTCCAAGAAAAAGGGAAAACTCAGTATTTCTTGTTCTTTATTGACGCTGTTGATGCGTCTGTTCTTCCGGTTTTATATTGTACTTGCTGAGTGTTTTTACCCACTCTTATGTTTCATTTGATTTTTAAGTAACAATGATCACGGCATGTGTGGAAGGGGGGAATAGCATCACGTAGTAACAATTATCACACTTACATCATTTAGTAATTGTCTCTGTCACACTCTATTGTCATAGTTAACTTAGTTGGTTGCAGCTTGTGGCTGCTTCGGTGTAAGGTATCTGATTCATATGTTGCATCAGGTACTATTTTTAAATGGTTATGTTTACTTTTCGTTTATGGTGTATGTGTAGATTTTGCTTGTGCAGGGAACCGATAGTTTTAAGGGAGAAACCCAAGGCGTTACAGTAGAGCGCGACTCCAGGGAGAAGACGAGGGATTGTTCAACGACTGGCGTTGCCACCATCACGGCCGCGGCGGTCGAGGGTTTGGGCGTCTGCAACGGGTGGTTCAGTGAGGCGTTGGGCGGGACATGCGAGGGCTTATATAGCCCACATGGCTTCGGCGCACCAGTGATCGACGACGACGCAGCACTTGCGGTCAAAGGGGACTGCGGCCTGTAGGTGCTCGGCTCCTTCGGGTGCAAGACACCGCCAGCCACCCCCACCCGCTCGACTCCTCACATTACAACTTACACTCGGTGCATCTTTGCGGAAAGACACCTGAAAAATCAAGTTTCGCTGCTAAAAATTCCATCATCGAGCAATTTCGGAAAAAACTTACACGATAGAGAATTTGAAAATGGTCTTCTCATAGCCCTTCTCTAGTTTTATTCTCTTGCCCCGACATGCAACCCAGGACGGACTCGATGGAGAGGGTGAGGAAGGCGTAGCACCGAAGTACCGAACGGACTCCAGAAGCTCTGGAACTGAGAGATCCATGGATGATGTACTTAATCCCACCGCAGTCTAAGTCAGCCCGGCAGGCAATGCACCATGCCATACGGCATACGCCATCCATTTCTCCACTGCTGTTTTGAATTTTTATCCTTTGATTATTCGCTCAGTGCTAGACCGACTCTTCTTTCCATTTAGCCGACAGCGACGGAGTATTAGGAACCAAGGCACCGGTAGAAAATATTGGCATGCTTCGTAGCGAATCTAGCGATACATGTTTCCTCTCGCTCGCCTGCCTCGATCTCCAAGTTCAAAGTCCAAGAGTGGGACTTCTATGAAAGCAAGAAAAAGAAAGGGGTCACTATCGAACATGGACTAGGTACATATGTGCACCTATTTTCGAATCTTGGACTTGTACACACCAAAAAGTTATATTGAATTACGAATCTCTGGAAATATATATGTATATGCACGCGAACGTGCGTATACATTTGTGTGCATTGTCCAAAAAAACTATGCATAATATTTCTTTGTAAGATAAACCTTATACCGAGTGTTTTTCGACAATGTACAAATGAGCATTTTTGCACAGTTTTTCACATTTACATACATTATGCAGGTGTATGGATTTTGAAAAGAAAACTGAATACAACAATCATACATTTGTGTATCCACACCTACGGGTAGATTTCTTTTTCCATGTCTCTATCCCGCTACCAAGAGCCCAAGATGCCTTTGTTTGTAGGTTACTAGTCCACCTTCTATCTCTTTGCTACTCTGCAACACTAAAAAACTTTACTGTGAAAGGAACATCGCAAATTCACAACTATTCTTTATTCTGGTGGAGATCGAACAAGGTAGATTCGAACTTGAGTAGGCGTACTGTTAATTTATTTTACTGTAAATGGTAATAGTGGAATAATTTCCAGGGTACATATGAAATGAAATATGCAAAACAGTACAATTAAAACCATGCACAAATAGGAAATAAAAACATAAAGCAGGCTGCCAGTTGAATGGAACCTACAGAACCACACATTTCAGCAACATGTGTGGATAGACCTCAGATCAAAGGCTCGAAAAAGGATGGCTTGAAAGAGTTAGCCCAAATATCACATGATTTGAATGGTTACTCAGTTACTGAAGAACACGCATGCTAACTGGATTGTTCAGACAGAAACTTCTGTTTTTGGTAATGAAGGCAATCATTGTGTCGGTCTTTGTGCGAAATTTAACCAGCACCAATCTTATGGGCTCTGGGACACCAGGTCTATGCGGCAGTCATGTATAGAATCAGACAAAGATGAACTGAATGGATCAAATACGGGCAAACAAGAGTGTCTTCCCAAATCCTTACCAGAGAAAGCTTTCAAATGGCAGAGGTTAAAAGTTAGTGCCACACAAAAAACGCTCTATGTCCTCTGGGAGGGCATTTCGCGGGACTCCTTGCAGTAGTACCTGTAAAGAACCAATAACAAAAACATAAGTAAAACATTTTAATTGTTTCCAGACAAATCAATCAGAGGATATCGAATGCATACAATTTGCAACAATGCATGGAAATTATAGCACTTCTTTATATATGCACAGTCAACAACACTGAGAAGGAGAGAAAATAATACATTTGCTCACTGAAACACAATGTAAACCTACTTGCATAGCATGTCCGATATCGACTACATACATCTACTTCAATGCAAAAATATCAATTACAGCTTTTCCGTCAAAGGACTGCTTGAGATCCCACCCATCACGACTTATCTGTTGTATTAGAGTAGAATCTATATCATTGTTCTACCATTTAATGAACAAAATGAGAAACTGATAAAAGAACAAGTCTCACCTTACCTCCTCAAGCTTGTACAGGTGACCCTGACTTGTTTGCCTGATTGCGGTGGTAAATGAGGCCTTCGAAGGAAACCTAAATAAGCTAATCAAGTAAAAAACAATTTTCAGGTTGATAATCACATCCAGAAGTGGGCAGCAGAAAATTAATGATATGTGAATCTATACAAATATCATGACAACATGCATAAAATTTTATTAAGGCATGTCATATATCTACTATAAGGTATAATGTTTGATAGTAAGAAACCAAGCACTTGTGTTTAAATAAGCTTTCTTAGCAATCATGCAGAAAATAAACATCAACAAAGAAGTAACTATTGTCCCTGCATATTATCTTTCAAAGACGATGCTTCATCAGCTCTATATGAAAATATACATGCATCAGACAGAAACAAGGTTCACATTTCAGCTACAGTTCTAAGAGGCCGAAAGCAATACAAAGAATAGCATGCTATGCCTGATGGAACCTCTCAAGCATTACAAAATTTACCGGACATTAGAAGAAACTGCTCGTGCAGGGAGCCCAAATTCAAGTGAAACAATGTACATAAATAGGTCATGTATACTATTGCACAGTGAGGAACAGAAGAGGAACCATACGCGGCCATTAGAGAGTATCCCCTGTTGTAATCAATCTTCACATCGTCCAATGACAATTCACATCCGTCAATGTGATGGATAATGTCAGTTTTCAACATGTTCTTGCCAAGACGGTTGCCCCCAGCAATGATACTGTAGAACCTTCCATAGGCCAAGCCTGTTGCAGTAGATAAAAATTACTCATGTACAACATGATAGTGTAGAGCAACAAGCACATCTCGAAGTTTTCCAGAATCAGAGCACAATGCCACTTGAAGTTACCTCCATTTGTTACCATAATGCAACAATATTACACCGTGATCATGCATCTATGAAGCTGAAACAATTGCTACGAACTATGACTAACAATGACACAAGAATCCTCCAAAAAAAAGCAATGACACAAGAAGGCAAAGAGACCACAACAAAATCCTCTTGATATCAGAAATCAAGATACAAGAACACAAGGGAAAGAAGAACTAGTTTGAATATTGCAACATGTTAAGAGCTGCGTGACCTTCCCAGTTGATACTTCTCCAAGTTGAGCATTCCAAGACTCCATTGATATAAAATCAACAGAAACAGCAAATAATTTTTTCTCCCTGTACACTCACATCTCAAACGTCTCCTAAAATGGAATCAAATTTTCTTTTCTGGCTTACACGTCACACTTCCAATAAGAATGAATGTCCTTACACTGGTTGCAATGTCGCTTAATAGTGTTTTACAACAAGATCACAGCACTATGTCATGTTTTCGGAGCTGAGATTTGCATTGCCAAACGTTTGATAGGCCGATACCCGTAACATGTCGACCTTTAAAATCGAAGTCTTCCATCACCAGTTCACTGACACCTCACAAGGACCTCGCCCCGAAGTTATTACCGCCCAATCCATCACCCTACATTCCTACTCTTCTTCTAAGGCAGCACCAGAACACTAAACCCTAAACCCGCGAACAAATAACAACAAACTGACAGAGTACAGCAGAAACAACAAGAGGTAAAAGAAAACTAAAAGCACCAGACCACCAGTATGCCACAGATACCTTCGCGGGATGCCTTGAGGAAAGAGTCGTCCTGCGAGTCGGCGGCGGTGGCGGCGGATGCGTCCGCGGAGATGAGACGAGGATACGCGGGCGCAAACGCGGCGAAGCGCGAGGAGGAGAGATCCCTCAATGCGGCGACGCCGCGGCGGAGGGCGGCGGCCGCGAGCCTCGACATGTCTCCGGCGGCACGGCGGCGGGGCAGGGGGACGAATGGCGACGGGCGGAGTCGGGACTCAGGGGCACGAACGGATCGCGGATGGGTTTCTGAGTTGCCTCAATATCTTAAAGGGCTTTATTAGGGCCGTTTATCTAAATGGGATTTATTTAAGTCATCAGGGGCTAATGGGCTTTATGAGTTTTGAGGCTATTATTGAGAGAATTTTTTTATATTTTTAAATAAAAATAGTAAATATATGAAAATTACAAATATATACTCTTGTCGTCCGTTTTCAGACAAAATATGATTTCTATAATGAGAAATTTGTCTTTTTTTTTTGCACAAGTAATTATTTGAATTAAAATTTTTGAAGAGCTAGATGATAGCATATTTATATCACATATTCTTTTTAAAAAATTATAATTATTTTGATAATGTTTTGAATTTTAATAATATTGGAACGTAATTTTTTTACTTTTAAATATGTTATAGGTTGGAAGGGCGATATGAGTGTAGATTTACAAATTTTCAAAACTAACATATATATTTATAATTTTATTTAAAAATAGAAAAATAAAAAAGTTCGAGGGCTACAAGCCTACAAGTATGCGATTTGACCAGTACGCCTCCTTGATGAAAAGAACTCGCCAATTTGAACGAGTTGCAGAAAACACAGGAATACGCCTTTGTAGCTAGTTCTAGAACAACGGCAAAGTATGCGATTCGCGCATCGCCGTACGACGGGAAAGAGAGAAGAACCAGACCCGTCTCTTTCGCTTGGGAGGGACGACGCCGGCGAACAAGAAGAAGCTAGCAGCCTAGCACTCGACCGACGACCAGCCTCGACGACGCGGCGCTAGGAGAGCTGCTCCTGAGCTCCAGCTCCCCACCCGACCACCGTAGCCGTTGCGCCCGCCGCGGCCGTAGCATGAGGTGGCCACCGCCGATCTCGCTTCGCCGCCTCCTCTTCCTCTTCTTCGTCCTCGTCGATGCCCTCTGCTCGATTCCTGGTGAGATCTGACTCTTACCTCTCCGGATACGGGTTTAGTTTTAGGCGGCTTTAATGTTTGATCGCGAGGGCAGTTTGACCGAATTACTTTACCGTATTATATCGATGAGGAGTGGCTACTTCGATGGGAAGTAGCCATTAGAAGACCTTTAGTTTACAATCGAATTTGTGGCTAGCGAAAAAATTTGCTCCAGGGTATGGATTGAGGTGCGATTCACAGGGAGTTGTATTGGCTCTGCCGTTTGGGGAAGGAGATTTAGTTAATGAGATTTGTGAAAAGAAAATTGTGCATATCAATTGTAGATGTGAATATATTTTTCTTACCAGATAGGTGCCACGTGGTTTATTTGCAATAGGACTATCAATGTGAAGACTGAAGATGTTGTGCGTGATGTTTGGAAAGGAGATGAAAGTTAGGGATTGCCAAAGATTAGTATTAATGATGAAATGTTTCAAAGTTGGTACAGACAAGTGGAAAGGTCATCATTTTTTTTTTTTGGTTATGGTTAGGTGTTCTCCTGGATGGAGTTGGATCACCCTAGCCAAAACTAATCCGTATTGCGGCGCATTTATTGGTTCACCATGAAGGAATATTTTGCTTAGTCTTCATAAGTTGTGAAAAGATTTGTGATGTTCTGTGCACAATTAATACTCGATATGAACCCCAAAAGGTCATTTTTTTACATGCTCAATGCTCATAGGTATTGCAGTTATTTTGAATGTTTCAAGCACATTGGTCCTGGTATTATTTAGTGTCAACAATGACTTACCTCATCCATGTGAATATATTGCTATCATTTCTATTAATGCGAGAATTTATTGGGTTTCAGAAATTGAGCTAGCAGCCTAGCACAATTCTAGATAACCTTAGTGCCTTACATCCAAATAAGCTGGACAGTTATCATCTGGCTGTATTTTTTTAGCTACTATATGGAATAGTTCCATTAAAGATGTCAGTAGTTCCACAGTGAAATGCACTAGACATAATGTGATGCGGTCATGGTACTTGACACTTCATCGGCAATGGTTTAATAAGTGAATGGTTTGTTACAACATAACAATAGAGATTAGAGACCTATCACCTATCGGCCTAGATCATTAAACACAAATATCTAACATAGCCAGCAATAGAACTCTGTAGCTAATAATGGCAAGTTAGTAAGATTTTGGTTGAACTGGTGTGACCTTTCACTAGGCAGTCTAGGCTATGAGAAGACAATAGTATCATTTTTAATTGCAGTGGTTTTCTTAGTTTGAAATGTTTTAGTTTGTTTCTGTAATGAGGGTGTGCTTAGATACTTGATTATGACTGGTAACCCCAGTTTGGTGATGTCTTCTTTTTTGTTTTCGTTTTCATATATGTTCTGTGCTCTGTTGGCTTTCTCAAAGCTGGGTAATAGAAGCCTTTAGTCTAAAATTGCAGCGGTTTTTTTGTTCTGTCATTTGTGATTGTTGGACAAGGTTATAAAACTTAATATGCTTATTCTGGTACCCTCACTAATTCTTTTGCGCATTACTGGTGATGCTTTCATTTGTAGGGACTTTTTCATCAAGGCTTGTCACACTTGATACCATTGATATATTTACTACTCATGAATGGTTCCCCAGCAAGCCGATTGTATATTTCCGTTGCAATGGAGATAACAAGATATATTTGCCTGATGTCAAGGAGGCAAACTCGATATATACTTTTAAGGGTCAAGAATCATGGCAGGTTAGTCTAACTGTTAATGTAGCATATGAGCGGATTCTGTTAATGTGGTTCACACTTATGGCTGGTCTTCATTACTCGTGGTGTTCTCATTTCTGTTTCCTTGTTTGCACTGTATTATACATTGAATACTCTATCATTTTGGCAGCCCTTAACAGAGCTTCCTGAAAAGAAATGCAAGCGATGTGGTTTTTATGAAGAGGATACATTCAAACGTGATGATGTGTTTGATGAATGGGAGTTGTGTTCTAGCGATTTCAAAGACGGCAAATACACCCACTTTAAGGAAGGCCAGTTCAATGCAACTTTCCTATGCCCAAATTGTACTGCCTCTGCTGGTATGGCTGATATCCAATACTTATTTCTTGTGTTTGTTATGATATTTTATATGATCTAGCTGGATTTGCAGTTACTTTTATATTATCCAAGTAATTCTTTGCAGCCTCTTTGATGATGAATTATCTACGTTGGAAATTATGGATCATTGTAGTTGTGCCTTGTGTGTTTGAGTTTCACATAGCTTTTGCTCAAGATGTTTCTTTCCTACCAGGTGATTCTGGAACTCATGAGTCTGCCTCGGAGGTGGAAACTAAGAAGACATCCGTTGTGGTTATCATAGTAGTCAGTGTCCTTGCTTCAGTCATTCTCATCATTGCCTTGTTCGTGGGCTACAAATACTGGCAGAAGAAAAGGAGGGAGCGAGACCAGGCGCGATTCCTCAAGCTCTTCGAAGAGGTAGATGACATTGAAGACGAACTGGGCCTTGGCAATGAACTCTAAGACAGCGCGCACAGTCTAACTACTGATCTTTTCAGATGTATTTTCCACGTTGTCATGTATAAAACGGGCAATTTTTTATTTGAAATTTTGTAGTGTATAGCATACCCATAGTTTAAAGAAATGATTCTGACAAAACTGTGATTCAATTCATCAATGTTTCTCCTGATACACTATGCATCTTTTGGTAGCTTTCACAGCAGTTGGCTCAGCTCCTATAAAACAGTTCATTGAAAGAAGGCGCGTCTAGTCTTCATCATATGCCTCGCGTTCCCCTTTCTCAGTCAAATTGCCATGCTTATCCAAGTAGCCGGCGGCAATTAGCTGGTCGACCACACTCTCCAGTGCCGGCGCCACTGATGGGTCAAGAAACTCGAAGCCCGGCATGCCATCAGCAGCGTGTCTCTTGAGCAAGAGCGCGAACATGAAGTGGGCGCCATCTCGGCTGATGAGCGGAACGTTGTGCTCGTCGAAGGCAGCGTACTCGTCCTGCGTGTAGAGCCGGTGGCAGTGCCCGGGACTGGCGGTGCTGGCCACCGCCGATCGCCTGTTTGCAGCCTCCTTGGAGATCTTCACAAGCGGTTCTTCTGACAGCACGCCGGTGTCGACGACGTACTTGATCCCGGGGACCAGCACGGCCGTCTCGGCCACGTCCGTCGCCAGCACGACTTTCCTCGAGCCACCGGGCGCAGGGTCCAGCGCGTCGCCCATGAGCTCTGCCGGGAGGTGGTCGTGGATACGGCAAGCGACCAGCCCTGGCAGGCCCAGCTGCCGCAGCCGGTGGTAGGCCTCCTCGACGTGGACGACCTCCGGCAAGAACGCCAGCACGTCGCCGGGCGGCTTCGACTTGTGGATGCCCGCCACCTCCTCGATCACCGCGCCCACCATGTCGAGCATTGGTCCCCGAGAGTAGTGCACCTCGACCGGGTGCACCGCGCGCTGGAACGCGACGATCGGCACGCCGAAGAAGCCGCTGAGCACGCCGTCGGCCGGCCCACCGGCGGTGCAGACCACCACCCTGAGGTGTCCCATTTTCCCCGTCGCCACGGCGGCCCTGATCATCCCGAGGAGGACGTCGGTGCAGAGCGTGCGGTCGTGCGCCTCATCGATGACGACGGCGCCGAACGAGGCCAGGACGGCCGTCCGGGCGCAGAATGCGTCGAGGAGCAACCGGGTGGTCGTGAACACGACGTCGGACTCCCACTCCTCCCCGGCCTTCGCCCAGGCCACGGTCGCCGCGAAGTGCCGTGGCTGCGCGCAGATGACCGGCCCGTAGCCGCTGTTGACGAGGCACCGGGGGAGCACCGAGGACTTGCCGGAGCCTGGCTCGGCGGAGACGACAACAACCTGGTGCTCTTCGAGGTACCCAAGGATCGTCGGCATGTGGTCACAGATCGCCGGTGCCTGCGGCTCGGGTTCTTGCAGAACGCAGGCCATGGCCAGAAAATTGCGGGACGCGACGGGACGAGGCACAGACGGGTTCGCGCCTTCGCAGCTCGGTTTATAGGCGTGAGTGAGTCCAACACGAGATGGACTCGGAGTCGGGCTTGTTAGAATATAATGGCTTGTTGTTGTTAGTGTCCTGTCTTTTCCTTTTTTTTGTTTGAGTTAAACATACGTTGCCATGGAACGTGCGGATAAGTGTAGGTCTGAAATGTGGGATAAGACGTGTATCTTATCAGTGCGACTTTTTTGCCTCAGGTTAGCTGCGACGTGCGATGCAGCGTAAGTTGTAGAGCATGAGTTGCACGTTTTGAGTTTGTATGTAGGAGATCGAGACTATAAATAAGAGATGAAGAAAACCGAAAAGTTATGATGGTTGTGCGGTACAAAAATCTTTCTCACTCGCATATGAGTGTTTCCTATGTTCCTCCAACCAGTTCATCTGAGTGGTCCTATGAGTACTCACGCGCACTTGTAGCGTGGTCGCTAGTGCTTATTAAGTGGTCGTTTGAGTGGTCATGAGTGAAGAGAACTGCTCGTGGAGTGGTTGCCTGTGGTCGCGTGGTGGTGAGTGATCGTACGTGCTCTTCCTTGTACTCGTGAGTGCTGGGAAGAATTCGAGAGGTCAACAATTGGTATCATAGCCTAGTTTTCTCCACTCCTGTGACATGTTGAAATCACAAGTTTCGGAAGGCTCGAGGCTTTCCCGGACTCCGCCACGATGGGGATGTCGCGGGTCTCCCTCTCTCGCTCTGCACCGAGGATGGAATCGTGATGACGGTGGTCGTACGCTTGTGGTGCAGCGGACGGTGCGAGAGGTTGGAGGCTTGGTGACGTATCCAACATTCATTCGGACAAACTACAATGATTGATCGCTGATGATGAAGGTGATGCTCCAAGCTTGCGGGCTCTGGGAGGTCATCGACATCGACGGCGCCGAGGAACAAGAAGACCAAATGATGTTAGAGGCCATTCTCCGGGCGGTTCCATCGGAGATGATTTCTACGCTGGTAACCAAGCCCAGTGCCAAGGAGGCTTGGGACAGCCTTAAGGCCATGCGCGTCGGCACTGATCACATACGGAAAGCGAAAGCCTAGCAACTATGCAAGGAGTATGAGGCGATCGAGTTCCGCGATGGCGAGGTGGTGGAGGATTTCATGTTGTGCCTAAGTGGTCTAGTGAACCAGATGGCGACCATCGGCGAGGTCATCGATAACACGGCTATTGTCGAAAAATACCTACGCGTGGTGCCTCCCATGTTTGCGCAAATCTCCCTATCCATTGAGACTTTGCTTGACCTATCCACACTGTCCATTGAGGAAGTGACCAGTCGGTTGAAGATAGTTGAGGACCGCTGCATAAAAAATGCGAGTGGACAACTCATGTTCACCGAGGCGGAGTGGATGGCGTGGCAAAAGGATCGGCAGCCTGGAGAGGGCTCCTCCTGCTCTGGCAAAGGTGGTGGCCGCTGATGCCGCGGAGGCAAGCCGAGCCGGAAGAAGGGCGAATCCAATGACCGCGACGACAAGCAAGAGTCTGGGCGTGATGTTAGAAATGACAAGTGCCGAAACTATGGCAAACTTGGCCATTGGGCCAAGGACTACCGGTAGCCGAAGTGCAAAAAGCAAGCGCACCTCGTGTAGGGTGATGATGACGAGTCGATCATGTTGATGATGCAGGCATGTGCCCTCACTGACTCGACGAAGCTGGCGCACCCCGGGTGCATTGAGCTCGATGAGACGCGCACGTAGGTGAACCTTGGCCGCGAAGGCAAGAGACGGAGCGATGTGTGGTATCTGGACACTGGTGCCAGCAACCACATGACCGACAATGATGACACATTCACAGAGCTCGACACTGGAATCGTCGGCTCAGTCAAGTTCGAGGACGGCTCCATCGTTGACATCTGAGGCCACGGGACAATGCTGTTCAAGTGCAAGAACGGCGAACACCGTGCTGTCACGGACGTCTACTTCATCCCCAAGCTGAAGAGCAACATCATCAACATTGGTCATCTCGACGAGCGAGGCTGCCAAGTGCTGATCGATGGGGGAGTGTTGTGGATCCATGATCGGGAGCACAGTCTTCTCACCAAGGTAACACGCTCCAAGAATCGACTGTACATGATGAAACTGAACATCACGCAGTCGGTGTGCCTAGCCGCATAGCACGATGAAGAAGCGTGGCTCTGGCATGCACGTTTCAATCATCTGCACTTTGATGCGCTGAAGAAGTTGGCGCGCCATGGGATGGTGTGCGACTTGCCGGCAATCGACCACATTAGAGAAGTCTGTGACAGCTGTCTTACTAGCAAGCAATGATGTGCTGCGTTCTCGCAGAAAGCCAACTACCGCGCCGAGGGTCTCTTAGACCTCGTGCACGGTGATCTGTGTGGGCCCATCACTCCACCGACGAACGACAGGTGATTCTACTTCCTGTTGCTGGTGGACAACCACAACCGCTACATATGGCTGCGTCTGCTAACTAGCAAGGACAAGGCGGCCACGATGATCAAGGAGTTCTAGTCATGCATCGAGATGGAGACCGGGCGGTGACTACGTGTACTACAAACTGATCAGGGTGGTGAATTCACCTCGGTTTAGTTCGGGCAGTACTGTGCCGAGCAAGGAGTCGAGCACCACCTCACAACACCCTACTCCCCATAGCAAAATGGTGTTATGGAATGGCTCAACCAGACCATTGTTGGGGTGGCACGATGTCTGCTCAAAGCGAAGCAGATGCCAATGATGTTTTGGGGAGAGGTAGTGACCACAACGGTCTTCCTCCTCAATCGGTCGCCATCCAAGAGTTTGAAGGGCATGACCCCATTCGAGGCTTGGCATGGGCGGAAGCCAGATGTCTTGTTCCTATGCCCGTTTGGCTGTGTGGCGCACGTCAAGGTGACCAAGCCGAACATGTAAAAACTGGATGACTACAACGTTCCAATGGTGTTCCTCGGGTATGAGCTGGGGACCAAGGCGTATAGGCTGTTCGACCCACGAGCATGCCGTGTTCACGTCTCTCGTGATGTGATCTTTGACGAGAAGAGGTGCTGGAACTGGTTGACGATAGACAAGTCAACAACCACAGGCCTCGGCAGCAACTTCATCGTCGAATACGCAGAGTGCCAGAGGTCGGAGGCTGTGAAGGAGCCTCCAGCTCACGCGGCGACCACGAGTCGGCCCGCTGCGACCACGAGTCGACCTACTATGACCACATGTCCGCCATGTGTGAGCACGTGTCTGGGAGTGGTGACCAGTCTGTCTGCTGTGACACCGAGGTGACCAACATCGACTCGCTTCACCACACCACCGGCCGATGGCGACCAGTACCTCAATGCCAAGCACGATGATGGGCCGCTCTATTTCCACACTATCAAGGACATCCTGTGCGACACCACACCATATGGGCAGGTGGCCTGAGGACTCAACGAGCACGAGCTTCACTTGGTGAGTGCAGAGGAACTGGCCACCTTCTTCGAGGCTAAGCGTGAGCCATGCTAGCATCGAGCAATGATAGAGGAGATGAAGTCCATTGAGGAAAATGAGACATGGGAGCTCATCGACCCTCCGATCAGATGTCAGACGATTGGGTTGAAGTGGGTGTTCAAGGTCAAACACGACGAGAAGGGTGAGCTGGTGAAGCACAAGGCGTGACTCGTGGCGAAAGGCTACGTTCAGCGTGAGGGTGTTGATTTTGAAGAAGTGTTCGCACTCGTCACGCAGATGAAATCAGTGCGCGCAGTGTTGACACTGGCGACGCACAAGGACTGGTCCGTCCACCACATGGACGTGAAGTTTGCATTCCTGAACAGGGAGCTTGCCGAGGAGGTCTATGTGCAACAGCCACTGGGGTTCGTCATCGAGCATCAAGAGCACAAGGTGCGTGGAGCACAAGGTGCTGAGGTTGCGCAAGGCTCTGTATGGGCTACGCCAAGCGCTCCGTGCGTGGAACACCAAGCTGGACACAAGCCTCATCTCGCTGGGCTTTATCAAGTGTGACAGGAAGCACGCTCTGTACAAGCATCACGCCGGACCTAGTCTACTGGTTGTGGGCGTGTATGTTGATGATTAAATCATCACCGGGTCAATCCATGTCGACATTGACAAGTTCAAGCGAGAGATGATGTGAATGTTCCACATGAGTGACTTTGGTCTGCTTACCTACTACCTCAGCATTGAGGTAAGTCAGGGTGAAGGTGGCATCGCGCTATGCCAGAGCGCTTATGCTAGCAAGCTCTTGGAGAGGAGCGGCATGGAGGGGTGCAACTCATGTCATGCGCCTATGGAGGAGCGATTGAAGCTCTCCAAGGCAGGCACGGCACCACCAGTTGATGCAACACACTACCAGAGCATTGTAGGTGGTCTGCTCTATCTGGTGCACACACGGTCGGACATCACGTTTGCCATGGGGTATGTTAGCCGGTACATGGAGGAACCACACAAAGATCACTACGCGGCGGTCAAGCACCTCCTCTGCTATGTGGATGGTACTCATGGGTACGGTGTTTTCTACAAGAAGGAAGGAGGAGTCGCACACACGTTGACAGGCTACAGCGACAGTGACATGGCCGGCGGCCTTGATGGTCGCAAGAGCACAACCAACATTCTCTTCCTCCTTGGCCACAGTCCCCATCTCCTGGGAATTGCAGAAGCACAGAGTGGTCATACTCTCCACATGCGAAGCAGAATACATAGCTGCAGCTATAACGGCTTGCTAGGAAGTTTGGCTAGCTCGGTTGCTGCGTGAGCTCACTAGCGAAGAGCTCCGAGCATCGACATTGATGGTGGATAACAAGTCTGCCATCTCACTCATCAAGAATCTAGTCCTCCACGACAGGAGCAAGCACATTGACACCCGATATCACTTCATACGTGATTATGTCGCTGGAGGACAGATCAACCTCGAGTTTGCTGAATCTGAATGACAGCTCGAGGACATCCTCACCAAGCCACTCGGCCGCGTTCGATTCCAAGTGCTTCGTGCAAGGATTGGCATGGTCGAGATCAAGAAGGCACAACAAGATTAGGGGGGTATGTTAGAATATAATAACTTGTTGCCAGTGTCATGTCTTTTCCCCTTCTTTGTGTTTGAGTCAAACGCACGTTGAGAGGGACGGTGAGATTCAGTAGCTCAACAGAATAACATAGCAATTCCGAAGAGAGGAAAATGAATAGGATTGATTTGTTCGCAGCCTTGTTGCCTCTTAAAAGGCTCTGCAAGCCTGGACATCTCCAAGACTTGCACATGGTCATGAAGGGGTAGTCGGACCGGCTGTCCCCGAGGCCGACGTTGGGCACGTCACCATTGGTGGTGAAGGTCTCCTGCAACGCCTCAGCCTTGTGATGTCCCACGAGCACACCTCTGCACGCGTCCACGAAGCTCATGGTGCGCCCACGCCATGTGGCAATCTCGGTGCCCACGACGGCGTCGACGCCAAGGCACTCCCTGAGGAATGGCTCGACCATGAGCACCACGCGCCTCCAGGCGCACGCCGAGAACACCCTCCGCGTGCATGGGTGCACATCGATGGCGTAGAACCACAGTAGCACAACGCATGCTGCTGACTCGATGTCCGACACCAGCACGCGTGCACATGCGGACTCTGATACCAGGACGTGCAACGCCACCTCCAGGAGGCACAGGTGCAACAACAGTAGCATACGAGGCACGCCGGCCGCCGCTGCCACCTCCACTTGCCCTAAGCGCACTCTCGTTGTGCACTCTACGTGCTCTTGTGTGCAAAAAATTAGAGCTATGTGGCTACGCGTGAGCTTATATAGGCAACGTTAAGCACCACTAGTAATGGTTGAAATTATCCTCAATAAATAACCATAAACACCACTAGTAACAGCTTAGTAAACAGCCATAAACAACTCTAAGAACTGAAATAAACAACAATTAACCTTATTAATTGTCACTTATAGCTGCCACAAATAGAAAGAGAAATAGCATTTGGAATTTTCAGAATTAGGCCTCTCGATAAGCCAAATTCTAACAATCCCCCACCAATTCCAAAGCGATCAGCAAGCCGTTAGAAGAATCACTGTGAATTTGTGTTGTTAATATACCAGTCTTTTGGTGTGGGTCCCGTACGGGTTGAACTTACACATAGAATAACATGATTCATCTTTTCACAACTGATGAATGAACTAGGCCTTGAATTCACAGCTTTGTGTGGGCATATTTCACTTGAAATCTCAACTGATACTAGGCTGCCAAGATAACCTCGCCTAAATAGAGCATTAATGGTCTACTCCCATATCGTCTCATGAGCTTTCTATGAGAACGCCCTATTCTCATAAACTGCGACCAAACAGTTAGGCTCAAGTAGATGTCTTCCTTCAAGATATCCTGTAGGCTGATATCTTTTTCAATGGTAGACATTAATGCTTTATGCCAACCTTCCATACAGTAAAGAGTACTTTATCTTTTGAACATGGGTGCATGTATATAGATATAATGTACTCTTTTGTTACACCGTCAACTTGTTTTTCCTATTACCTAATCACGGGATCTCCGATCAAAAGGATAGGTTACCATCATGATGCAACTTAACTGGGCCTCATACCCATGTCCTTAGACATCATGAAAAAATACATTCCATGGTAATCCCTTTTTAAAAGGGTATGCTAGATTTTTCTCATTACGCTCATAGCTCACAGCTATTACTCTGGAGTTTTTCATTTTTCTGACAGTGTTAAGCATATGCTTCACATGTTTGTTGGACTTGGAATTATCCTTTGTATTCATAACCTGGGCTAGCATTGATTGGTTATCACAATACATGTCCGTATTGGTTTCTCAACCAATGGCAAGTCCATGAGTAGCTCTATAAGCCACTCAGCCTCAATAATTAGTGCTACAAGTTCAGCTTCCATGGTTGACCGTGTCAAAATAGTCTTTTTACAAGACCTCCATGAAAATGTGGCACTAGCCAAAGTGGATACATAACCACTCATGGCTTTGACCTCATTCTCATCGGAGATCCAATTAAAATCACAGTATCCTTCAAGCACAAAAGGATAATTAGAATAGTGAATTCCATACGAGGTTGTGCCTCTCAAATAGCGCAACACTCTCTCAAGTGCCTCCCAGTAATTATCTCCTAGGTTAGATGTGAACCAACTCAATTTGCTCACAACAAAAGAAATATCGAGTCGTGTGGCACCAATAATTTGTGAATACCTCAATCGATCATTTCCCTATGCCTTGATTTTTCCTAAGCTTTACACTGGTATCATAAGGCGTAGGGGAAAACTTACTGTTCTCAAAACCAAAACAGCTCAACGGTTTTCTTTTTCATAACGAGATTGATTTAAAGCAACCCCATCCTCATTTTTGATCAAATTAATATTCAGAATAACATATGTTGGTCTCAAGTATTTCATATCTAAACAATGAGATAAGAAATATTTGATCTCATCAAACATGGAAATGTTAATGCAAAAAAATAAGTATGGCATTGACATAAAAACATAATATTACTCCTTGACCCCCACCAATTCCTCATCTTGTACATAATCTGCATCCCAGGCTAGCAGGATGCCTCCTCTGGTGCCGTCTGCCGGAAGGAAAGAGAAATTGCAAAGACGTGGTCCCAGAAATTCAAGACCCAGATGATTATAGATGGCCTCCAATTTGGTCTCTTGCAACCACACGATGGTTGGTTGGTCGCTTGTTGCATCTATAGAACCTCTCGTCGAGCAGCAGAGTTCAACCCTCGAACATTCCAATTTAATATGGAGAGTTCGGAGTTACTCATTTGGAGAACATGGCGGACAACAGAGCATACCAATAACCAACATTACATTCAGAAGAAGTTGATGACAGACCCCGGTGTCAAGGCAGGCCACCATAATTCCCAAAACAGAGCCCTTGCCGAACACTTCCACAAACCACAAACTTGAAAGGATACCTAACTTACCCGGCTCAAGGCCAGATGGTGTTGGAAAAGACCTAATTGGCATTGAAAATTTAGGAAACACAACTATAGGAATGGACCAACACATTATGCTACCATCACCTCCACCGCCGCCCCCTCGGTTGCTAGAGCTGCAGAGGCGGCCATGACCAAACCATTGGCAAGTCGTGTCACTGCACGGAGAGTTGCGATCGCCTTGTTTGGAAGGGGCTTCTTGTAGGTGTCGGCGTAGGCCTTCATGGCTTCATCCCCAATAGGCTCATCTGCACCCACCAAATCTAGCTGGTGGATGAGGCGATGGGTCATGCATTTGGTAACTAGTACTGCCGATGGATTAGTAGCCAGTCGTGTGCTGCTGCGATGAGTTGTGGGCACCGTCACAACTCCTGCTGCTAAAGCTTGCAGAGATTATGCCATTGCGGCTTGACGCACTGGCACTCCTGGACCTCCTGCGCTGCTATGTCACTGTCGTTCACCTGGGTTGTGAGGTAGGCCATCGCCACAGTATCCTCTTGTGGCAGCTGAGCTCCAGACCCAAAGGAAATGTCCACCGTGTCTTGGGCTGTAGTTGAGAACCCAAAAATAGGCAGAGAAGTAGGATGGGCTCCCAGCTCCGAGCAACTCAGCCCACCAGCCCAAGGCTTTGAGACTGGAGACTAATCTGGAAAGTGCAGCCTATAGTCATCGCATGGCACGGATGGCCTGGGTGAAAAAGTCAGCGTCTTGTTGATGAATCCTAGATTTGCCCACTCGATCTCGTGAAGCATTGGGCCTTGAACCTGCCTGGAGAGGAAAGACTCTGGCAACTGCGGCTCCTGACACAAGCCTACAAGGAAATCCATCAAAGGATCTTGATGAAATCTTGGGGGTGAGGGAGCGTCTGGCGTAATCTCGAGCCCCTCAATCTACATAGTTGCAGTGGGCTTGTGGCGCACACTGCCCGAGGCATGGCCCACCTCAGGAAACACGCCAGCCACATTGGGATGGATGTCTAGGAATATCCAACGAGCCAGTGAATGCGAGCGGCGGCACTCGCACCCCTCATCATCCCGACATTGTGGATCTCGCACCCATCGGAAAAGCACCGGCAAGCGAGAGCCACACCGGTCCCTGTCCGCATCCATAGGAGCCGCCCCAAGCTCCTCGTGGTGGTGGCCCCTTAGGCGAGGTGAGTACATGCACTGCCGGTCTTCATGTGACAGATCAGCAGCTGGCCTGCTGTGTGTGTGGTCGACGTGTAGCCCGTCGTGCCTCGGCGGACCGCGGTGACCGTCTCCACAGTCTTTGCGATCTGGCAATGGAGGACTACGGTAGTTCGTGAGGTGAGGACCGGCAGCCGTAGGGATCCACCCATTCAGAACCCCCAGAGACCAGTTGAAACACTGTCGAAAAGGTAAAGGGTGGGTAGAAGTGTGCGAAGGCTAGGGGATCCAATCCACATATCTTTCGATGTGGATGATGAGGTCGATGAGGTCGCCGACTGGCGATTGGATTGCTGCATCGGCTGTAGGGAGGTCGTACAGCTCCTGGGTGCGGCCAGCATGCTCGGGGAAGAAGGTGGTCAGCTTTGAACACGACAACTCATTTGGGCTGCATATCCACACCCAGCATTGGAACATCTCTGTGTTCTCCTAGGTGAAAGTCTTTGGCTCCATCCGATCGAACACACAAACATCTCCCAGCACATGTTTTACTCCTTCCCCTAACCAAGCATGGAGGGGCAGGTGCTCAATAACTATCTTGACATGGTAGAACCAATTGTGTGGACCGGACTAAGCATCTTCGCGCCATAGCTGTAGCATGAAGGTGGTGCCACCCATATTTACCTGGCCAATGCAGACATCATGATCTCGTTAGCCTGGATGGTCGAACTAAGCGAAGAAGTCCTCGGGCTTGTGGCGAGAAACTATGATGTTGAATCAGGGTATGCGCAGCTGTTGGTTCAGTGCATGCTCCATCTCATGCACGCTCAGCATGTAGTTGCAGTCAAGACTGGTGATGATGATCCCCTTGCGTCGCAGCTTCTTGAGCTCAGTCGTCATGGCTCCTCTAGCAACGATGGTAGCCTGCCCTTGGGTAGGCCTCTGTTGCAAAAGGCCTGCACTGTAGGACATGGCAACAGAGTCTTGGAGCTACAGGGTGGAAATTTTTGTCGAGGAAGGTAGGGGAGGGAAGGAGATGCGACTATGAATGCTAGATGAGGGGAAAGTGAGGCGGATTGGGTGGGAGGGCGGCCAAAAGGTGAAGAAGAGGGAAAGGTTAGCCACGATTGTACTGGGAGGCAGGTGTTGCCGGAGGGTCACCGTGGGCAGTGGCAAGCGAAGTGTCCACTGCTACTGCACGTTAGACACCATGGAGGATCACGACACTGAGCAAGGCGATGATCCATGGCCAGACATCGAAAACATTTGCTCTAGAACACCTTATTATAGGACGTGGCCAACGGAGGAGCCTTAATGCTGGCCGATGAGGTACCTTGATGGTGCCTTAAATTCTTCTACCACCAATATCTTGGTTTCACTGCTTGCCAAATCTATGAAGCTTCTCGTCGAACAGGTTGCCCGCGGTGCTGCGCCTGCCTGACGAGAGCACTAGATTGAATGCACTCACGCACAACCAAGACGGACTGGAGCTTGGACGGCTTCTTGGGCTAAAGGACGATAGGTTGCAAGGCGAGTTTCGGCAGAACCTCGGGCATGGGGTCTTGGCTTGCGCGGCATTGACCGCGCTCAAAGCCTTGATGAGCAGTAAATGTGGCAATAATGCCGGAAGGTGGAGCTGTTGCTTGAGGGGGAAAGGTGGTTTTCCCCTGATCTTTAGCTTATGTCAGGGAAACCTTGTTGTGCTCATCACTAAAAAAACTCAAAATTCCATCAAATTGATCTCATCCTATGTATCTTCTAATCACTCCACACCAAACCGTAACTCCTCACCCTCTCCTCACACGCATCTTCCTTCCTTTCACTACACGGAAGGACATATGAAAAGTTGCATTTCCCCATCCAAGCATTGGGCGAAATCTTGGTTGGGCACCAACAGTTTTTTTATGGCCGGATCAGCCAACGGCTATGAATAGGCAGAATAGCTAGGGGCACACATCACCCGTGGATTGGCCCGAGGTCAGTATTAGAAAAAATAACCCTCGGGGGCTCAGCTAGGCACAATCGGGATTAGAATATTAGCGTCCTAATGTATAGACAATATAATAAACAGGTCATACAATGATACAACTATCATGATTGATTCTGTCTTCGATCAGGCGGTCAAGCTTCATAGTATAGTTCCATGTTATATGTAGAAAAATATAATAAACATGTCTTACAATGGATTGTCACCTGGAGAGTTGACGTCATAAATAACAGACGATATGGGAAAAATATTGTTGGTAACTATAGACTACAATCTCTCTCTTGTTTCCCTTTCCTCCGCTCATGAAAAATCCTAGTTGATATCTCTTATAGGTAGCTGATGTCACTCTATATACACGGCCTACAATCTCTCTCTTGTTTCCCTTTCCTCCTCTCATGAAAAATCCTAGTTGATATCTCTTATAGATAGCTAAAGTCACTCTATATACACGGCCTCATGGTTCTTGTTTTTCCCCCAAGGATAAGTTGTTCTTTTATTAATACACTTTCATATGTTCCAGTGGAAATAAACTACTCCCCCCCGATCCCAATTGTAAGTATATATAGCCTTCTCCCAAAGCATCAAATATAATTATATTAGATCTCCCATGCACCTTTTTGTTTCATTCTTCCATATATGTCCATACTTAAATGCACCCTAATCCACCTTAACTCTAACAATAATTGATGGACAATAGAGCCATTGTATCTCTCACCTTAATTCTTACTACCTTTGATTCCAAATATAATTTCACTTAGGTCTGTCCTAAGTCAAACATTTCTAGTTTTGAGCATCAATAGCCAAAAAATCATATAGATTAAAAACATAAGCTTGATGTAATTATATTCATCATGAAAAACACTTTCATAATATATAATTTTTTCTATTTGAAATAAAATATTTTTATAAATATTATTAGTTAAAGTGCCATATTGGAGACCTTGTCGATGTCCTTATGGACTTATATTTTGGGATAAGAGGAAGTATGTGTTTTGTAAAAAACAATAATAAGAGCATGAATGCCAATATTCCATAAATAAAAGAACATGAGCACAAGAAGATATCTCCATTACACATGATTTCACAAGATAGTAACAGTATTTTACAGAATATAAATGCAGTAACCATGTGTACTGATGAAACTGAATAGCAAGAATAAAGAGCTAATATAAGTGTTCTCATATTGTTTTGCAACAATTGACTCCAGGACTTATAAAGTCCTGCCCCTTAACTATTGCAATCTACATGTCATAAATTGGGTTGAATCTAAGCCTTCAACTAGTTTCAAAGCCTGTATGAAACTCTAGAAGAAAGATAAAAGTAGGCGGTGCTGCTGTTCTATTCTAAAATTCAGCAACTCAGAGGAAAAAATTCAGATCATATCAACAACAGAGCAGAACCATCTCAACACATTCATTAAACAAACTGAACAATGAGATCATGGAATTCATATATCGCAACAAAATGATCTGAACTAACATCAGTACCTCATCCAATTAATCGATCACATGGCCCAAACTAATTTACTTAGACTACAACCACAATTTTAGTGCATTTGATCATCACAGAACATTAAACTCAAACCACTGTTCAGATCAGAGGAGAACCTTTATACTCATAGAGAAACACGCTCAAAAGCGTTGATGACAGAGGCTAGGCACGACACTCCATCCGCTGACCCAGAAAACCTATCACCTGTCGTTGCCGATAGAGAGAAGGAGACCAGAGATACAAAGCCCCAACCGCACTACAACGGCAGGTGCAGGCGAGCCTCAGCGTCACAACACCGACTTCCATCACCACCAGCTCCCTCCGGTGTCGCACACAACCGAGGAAGAAGAAGATCCCAGTACACACACACGTCGGGCCGAGAGGAGGCAACCCCATGAAAAGTGTGAGAGAGATGTCACTTCTTTCTGCTTCCAATCGAGAGGAGAACCAATCACAAATATATGAGGCCCTCACTTGAGCACGCACTCCAAGGATGGCTACCTCAACCGAAATCAATTCAGCCTCCCCGATCCTCTTTGCAGCACGGGTAAATCCCCAAGGTCCAAGCCCGATCCAGCAAACAGGAGGAAGCCCAGCTATGCCACGGATGTGCGCACAAGCGCGGGAGATCCGGGCACAACCGTTCCACCATCGCCGCCTTGGAATCGCCTGAGGTCAGACCGAATTGGTCTCCTTCTACTCCCCGTCAAACCCTAGACCCGCCCCAGCTCAAGTACTGAGCTTCTCGTGGGCTTGGTCCAATTTCAGCAGGGGGCCAAAACGGAGGAGCCCAGTGGTTAGCCCAAGAAAGAAAAAAAAATTCAACATTAAATTTATTTAAATGAAAACAATCCCCACCACATTTTGATGTTGGAATATCTGGTTTTATATACATGTTTTAAGTAAGATGTACCTTTCAGGTTTGAACGTAGTACCGAGCTACACAAACTTTGGCCCACACAGGTAGAGGATAGAACCTTGATCCTCCACCTTTGTGTGCAGACCTCCATTCGTATAGCACCATGTATGAGGCTGCTTTGCCTTCAGTTCTGGGGTTGGATGTTATGGTCATGTCCATGTACCTTGATTCATGAGTGCCACCTAGAGAAGTACCCGCCTTCTCTATGATTGTGACCACACAATCATACTCACATAGGTGAATTCTCCTAGATGTCCTGTAGGACAACATCTATTGCCATACTGCACTGAATTCATTAAGAGCTAACAGCTCACCCTCTCCTACAGAAGAGCAATGCAACCAATGGGATTCAATTGCTCTTATGTCCACACAGCTTGTTGTCCTAGAGACTAGTTCGCTGGATCTCCGGTCTCTTAGGATAGGTTACTGCCGGTGTGAACCTAATCAGTGGGTAGTAATCCCATTTCTTTTGATGTTGCCTGAATGACCTTTCTAGCCATTCATTTTGTGAAAGGATCTACAAGGTTTCTTTTAGACTGAATATAATCCACAACGATTATACCCATCTCAAATGCATGCCTGAGTGACTTGAGTCATCGTTTTATATGCTTTGAAGTCTTCATGTTGTCCTTCCTACTCTTCACCTTAACCAAAATAGTTTGGTTATCGCAGTAAGTGAGAACAGCCAAAACTGGCTTATCCATTATTGGCAAGTCAGAAAGGAGTTCTCGGACCCATTCTGCCTCTACGACTGCCGAGTCTAGCGCCACTAGCTCAACCTCTATCGTGGAGCGAGTAAGAATGATCTGTTTATAAGACCTCCAAGACACAGTTCCGCCCGCTAGAGTGAAAACATATCCACTTGTAGACTTCATATCATCCAAGTCACTGATCCAGTTGGAATCATTAAATCCCTCAATGACTGCGGGATGACTAGAATAATGAATCCCTAGGTTCTTTGTCCCCTTTAGATACTTAAGTATCATTTCCAGTTCTATCCAATGATCATCTCCTGGGTTAGATGTACAACAACTCAACCTACATACTTCATATGAGATGTCAGTCCTAGTTGCACTGGCCAAGTACATGAGGGAACCTATCACCTGTGAATATTTTAACTGATCTTTCCCATGGTCGATATTTTTCTTCAGCTTAGCTTGGATCATAGGGCCTGGCTGCATACTTACACTCTATCATTCCAAAATGTGTAAGCACCTTGTCCACATAATGAGATTGACTTAATGTTATCCCATTCTCGCCCTTTAGCAACTTGTTGTTTAAAATTACATCGGCTTCTCCCAGATCTTTCATATCGAAGTTCTGAGACAGAAAAGACTTTGTCTGGTTAATCATTTCCATGTACATCCCAAATAGCAAGATATCATCCACATATAAACATAGAATGACACCTCACCCCCACCATAATTGTAATGTCCCAAAACATTAATTACGAAATTAAGCATGCATGATCATCATTGCATGTGTTTATATGTATTTGTCTATTAACTTTAGTTAAAGGTGTTTCAAAAGTGCTTAGGGATGGTCTATAACTCTTTAGGAAAGCCCAAATACCTAGGAGAGAATGAGGAATGGAAGAGGGAGGACATAGGAAAATTTCAGCAAAAAAATCCCCTCGTGATCTGACCGGGGTCACCCGCGGTCTGACCGCCAGGTGTGCTGCCTCGTGGCTTGCCGCGTGTGCTTGTCGCGGTCAGAACGACACTCTTCGCGGTCTAACCATCAGCACATAGAGGCTCGAGTTAAGGAGATTGACCAGCTCTCTCTCTCTCTCTCTCTCACTCCCTCTATCATTTCCTCTCACTCTCACTCTCTCCACCCAACCCTAGAAAGTGAGAGAGAGCTCCAATTGATGTGTGAAGGTCGGGGATCGATGAAGAGAACCCCCATGAGCTTCCCGAGGACTTCCCCAAGTGTTCGCCCTCTTCTCCCTCACCGGAGACTCGTACATCGACCTCGACCTTCACACCACTTCGAGAGCCGATCCGCGAATTGGAGCTTCCCTGGAGGAAACCCATCCGCTAGAAAGCTTCAATACGCTAAGGTGAGACATTCCCCACCATTTTTCCACCAATTCCGAGCTTTAATCGGACTTCATTTCATTTAAGTCCCAACTTAACCCTAACTTCGCTCCTCACCGTGGAATCTTTCGAGGTTCACTCGGTGAATGTCGTTCAATCCACCCTAGAAACACTCCACTAGTCCCCTAGAATGTTTTGGTGCCCTTCACGGTAGAAGGCATCACCGCAATCCTCACGGGTGACCCCACAAAGGCGCTGCTGGTAAGGTCTGGCGGTCTGACTACCACTCTGGTCGGTCTAACCACTAGTGAGGACCGGAGTGTCTGTATGGTCCTCGAGTCGTGTGGGTAAAGGAGTATCCACTGCAGGGTGTAAAAACAATTCAAATTGGCGCACTCTAGGTCATGAGCATGCTTTTGTTCATCCGCATCAGTCATAGAGTTTCCAGATTTGGGATGATTGGTATGATTTGTTAGGCATGGTTATGAATGGTTATTGTTTACATGATATGTTTCTAATTACATCTATGTTCCATGAGATTACAGGTTGAGAAGGGTATGTTGGTTAAGTTTAGATGCCCACACATATGTCTCTAGGTTGCGGGCACATGTGTTTTACTTATCCTTATGGCATTTTTCCTTGCTAATGGCTCAATGCAGACTCTCATTTTTGTTGTTCATAGGTTTTCTTCCGCTGCATAGTTCTCTTTTATTGGTTAGGAGTTGAGTCAATTTTTATCTCCTCCTAGCTCTCTTTTGTTGTAAATTGTAATAACTTTGTTAATGCTTAAGAACTTGTAATATAACTTTAATTACTTGTTCTTTCTTAAGCTGTGTTGTGATGCTATATGTTGGAGAGGTATGTGTTCCGATCTTGGACACAAAACACGTGCCATGAATACTGGAGCGGTATTCTGATTAATTGTCAAAGTCGTGATTAAGAAAATGATAAACTTAATGATTAATTAGAATACTGTTTGGACGATTCCTCATAGCGTGGTATCAGAGCTTGGTTTAATGAAGTAGCCTAAAAATGATTTAGACATTGTTTACTAAGTGTGTCAAACCCACTAAAGTTTCTTCTTGCACCTTTTCGTGATAATATGTATAAACTTGCTATACTATGCCCCTAAGTATAACGTATGTTTGGTTGATACACTTGGTTTGTTTGTGTATGCATTGTGTTGTTCCTCATTATGATGCTTTTGTTAATTAGAATACAGTTTGGATGGTTGCTCACAATAACAATAGTACACACACTTATTGGCTTCATTAACACAGAAGTCGACCGAGGTTAGTGCAGTATCAAACTTTTTATGCCACTACTTAGGTGCCTGTTTGAGGCCATACATGGACTTGATTAGTCTGCATATTTTACCCTCATGTCTTTTTACCATGAATCCATATGGCTGCTGCATATAAATCTCCTCATCCAACTCACCATTAAGGAAAGTAGTCTTGACATCCATCTGATGCACAAGGAGATTATGCGAAGCTACCAGTGCTAAGAGCACACGAATAGTGGGTAATTTGGAAACAGGAGAATACGTATTAAAGTAGTCTTCTCCTTCCTTTTGTGTAAAACCCTTAGCCACCAATCAGACCTTGTACTATTCTATAGTACCATCAGGTCTGTGCTTTCTTTTGAAGATCCATTTGCAACCGACCGGCTTGCAGCCAGCTGGGAGGTCTGCTAACTCCCAGGTTCCATTAGTGATGATTGAATCCATCTCACTACGGACTGCTTCCTTCCAGTACTCTGCTTCTGAAGAAGTGTATGCCTCTAAAAGGTTTTGTGGTTCATCATCCACGACAAAAGTGACAAAGTCATCTCCCAGTGATTTTCCAGGTCTTTACCGCTTGCTCCTCCAAAGTTCCAATTCAGGAACCGTGTCACTGACACTCTGAGGAGCAGAGTCATCAACTAAAAGATAAGGGATATCAACCTCCTTCGCTTGCATAGGAAAGATGTTCTCAAAGAATGTCGCATCCCAAGACTCTATTATTGAATGAATAGTAATGTTTGAGACCTCATAATGGATGACTAGGAATCTATAGGCAGTACTCTGGTGTGCGTCCCCTAGAAAGACACAATCGACAGTCTTTGGTCCTAACTTCCTTTTCTTCGTCTGGGGAACATAAACTTTGCCTAAACAATCCCAGGTGCAAAGAAATGACATGTTCAATTTCCTCCCCTTCCATCCTTCATAAGGGGTTGCGTCGCAGTTTCGAGGAGCGACCCTGTTTAGGACAAAGTTAACTATGAGAATAGCCTCACCCCACCATGAGTTAGCCATAGCAGAACTTTGTAACAAGACGTTAACCAAGTTACAAATCGTTCAGTTCTTTCTCTCGGCTACTCCGTTGGCCTGTGGTGAGTATGGTGGCGTAAACTCATGGATTATGCCACTTTCTCCACAGAAGTCAGAAAAATCCCTGGGGATATATTCCCCACCTCTGTCAGACCTCAATCTCTTTATTGTCTTCCCTAGTTGGTTTTTCATCTCAGCCTTATAGATCTTATAATATTTTAATGCTTCAACTTTTTTTCTAAGCAAATAGATATAGCAGAACCTAGTAGCATCATCTATAAGAGTAAAGAAGTGCCTTTTGCCACCCTATGTTAATATTCCATTTATCTCACAAAGATCAGAATAGATCAGCTCAAGTGGTGAGGTGCTTCTCCCCTCAACCGAGTGAAACGGTTTACGAGGTTGCTTAGCTAGCACACACACCTCGCACTTATGACTCTTGTCATAATTATATGAGGGAATAAGGACCATCTTGCTCAAACGCACAATTACTCCATTATTGACATGACACGAGCAAGAATGCCATAGATCAATATTCTTATTAGAATATGAAGAGTAGAATTTTTTTTTTGCAGAACTATCAAAAATAGAAATGCGAAACATGCCTGCACAATCATAGCCTTTTCCTACAAACGGCCCACACCTGATCAACACTACTTTATTTTTCTCGAAGACTAACTTTATTCCTTGCTAGCACAACATTGATCCGCTAAGTAGATTACGGGTCATCTCAGGCACAAACAGTACGTCCTTCACGACCAGAGTCTTGCTGGAAGTCAACTGCATGCTCACTTGTCCTACTCCATGTACTGCTGTTGAGACCCCATTCCCCATCAGTACGAATCCACCATCTGTGCCCTATAGAGAAGTAAAACACGTCTGATCAGCACAAATATGCCTTGTAGCACTTGTATCAACCCAACAACTTACTGGTAAATTTTCCATAAAGGCCTTAGGTACATGCCCACTAATGGTATCGCCTTTGTTGGTATCATCGGCCGTTACAACCGCCACATGCACTTGGGCTTTGGATGCCTTTTGCTGCTCAGGTGTCGACCCTTGCCCTTACAATCGTGGCATATGTTGGCCTTATGATTCAATCTTCCGTAGACTAGCAGACAATCTCGGGCTTCTTCTTCTTCATGGCATTAGCCTTCGGTCCTGAAAATACAGGCTTGGTCTTCTTTTTCTTCACATTCCTTCCAAACTGGTTCTTGTGCTCGACAAGGTTAGCTTGAGCGGGTGAATTCACCCCACCATAGCTTGCCTTAGACTTCTCGTCGACATTTATGGCAGTGATGAGCTCATTAAGAGTCGATCAAACACTACTTTAAGTGTCGACGCATAGTGACAAAGTCACGCCAAGAAGTAGGCAGCTTGGCTAGTATAACATTAACCTGAAAATTCTCAGGGATGACACAACCATACTGGCCTAAGTCTTGCATGATCAGCTGCAACTCATGGATTTGTTCCATGACTAATCTGCTATCTCCCATACGAAAATTCAGATAACTGGCCACCATGAAGAACTCATTGTCGTTGTCACTTTCAACGCACTTGTCATTTAGCTCCGACCACACCTTCCGTGCTTCCCCGAACCCCATGTAGACGTCAAAGAGACTGTTCGACAGGACAACCAAAAGGCGTGCTAGAGCAGAGGCATTAGCCTTCTCCCAATGGGCTCTTAACCCATCGAGACGCGTTCTTTCGACCTCGTCTTGCACGGCTTCCCCAGGAGGGGCGGGACGGCTCTTCGATGAAGACCCAGAATAATCCAAACTCCATCAACCATAGCCTCGCCCGGGCCTGCTAGAGCTTAAAGCCAGTCCCATCAAAACTTTCAGGCTTAATCGCGTCCGAGGTCGACGGTGGTAGGGTAGAGGAGCTAGAACTTGCCATCTTAGGAGCGATAAGTTTTCTGGATTGTTGTATAAAAGCAATAATAAGAGCATGAATGCCAATATCCCATAAATAAAAAGAACAAGAGCACAACAAGATATCTCCTTTACACATGATTTCACAAGATAGTAACAGTAGTTTACAAAATATAAATGCAGTAACCATGTGTACTGATGAAACTGAACAATAAGAATAAAGAGCTAATATAAGTGTTCTCATATTGTTTTGCAACAATTGGCTCCAGGACTTATAAAATCCTACCCCTAACTATTGCAATCTACATGTCATAAATTGGGAAGCCTTCAACTAGTTTCAGAGCCTGTATGAAAACTCTAGAAGAAAGATAAAAGTAGACAGTGCTGCTGCTCTATTCCAAAATTCAGCAACTCAGAGGAAAAAATTCCAACAACAGAGCAGAACCATCTCAACACATTCACTGAACAATGAGATCATGGAATTAATCTATCGCAACAAAAACGATCTGAACTAACAGCAGCACCTGGTCCAATTAATCAATCACAGGTCTGAAACTAATTTACTTGGACTACAACCACAATTTCAGTGCATTTGATCATCACGGAACATTAAACTCAAGCCACTGTTTAGATCAGAGGAGAACCTTTATACTCAAAGAGAAACACGCTCAAAAGCATTGATGATGGAGGGTAGGCACGACACTCTAGCCGCTGACCCAGAAAACCTATCACCCGCCGTTGCCGGTGGAGAGAAGGAAATAGGAGATATAGAGCCTCAACCGCATTGCGATGGCACGTGTGGGCGAGCCTCGGCGTCACAGCACCGGCTTCCACCACCACTACCTCCGTCCAGCGTCGCACACAACTGAGGAAGAAGAAGATCCCAGTACACACGCACACACCGGACAGAGAAGAGGCAACCCCGTGAAAAGTGAGAGAGAGATGTCACTTCTTTCTGCTTCCAACCGAGTGGAGAACCAATCACAGATATATGAGTCCCTCACCTAAGCATGCACGCCAAGGATGGCTACCTCAACCGAAATCGATTCAGCCTCCTCAATCCTCTCTGCAACAAGGGTAAATCCCCAAGGTACAAGCTCGATCTAGCGGACAGCAGGAAGTCCAGCAATGCCACGGATGCGCACACGAGCACGGGAGATTCGGGCACAACCGTTCCAGTGCCGCCGCCTTGGAATCGCCTAAGGTCAGACCGAATTGGTCTCCTTCTGCTCCTTGTCGAACCCTAGACCAACCCCAACTCAAGTACTGAGCTTCTTGTGGGCTTAAGCCAATTTCAGCCAGGGGCCGAAAGGGAGGAGCCCAGTGGTTAGCCCAAGAAAGAAAAAAAATGAACATTAAAATTTATTTAAATAGCAACAGTATGAAGTCTAAATGGATTTATATTTGGGGTCAGAGGGAGTTGTTCCTATGAACTTCTATAAAAGTTATACGTTTCAAATATAAACATGTCTTGAAGTTGTGCTACTATTATTCAACAGAAATTTTGCAGGAAAATTCTTCATTTCCTTACATGAATTAGGGAAAATGATCATGTTCCGAAAGAGGCTCCGTCCAATGTTTAAATCGGTAAATCATTGAGAGTTTTTGGATTTTAGTTAAAGCTGAAGAATTTAAATCCAAATTAAACACCCACTTAAAAATGCCCCAAGGTGAAGAGTTGAAGAGCAACACGTTATATATAGCCTATATGAAAAGTCTATATAACCCTCTGAATATTGCCCGAAAACGTATCCAACACCCCAACTATGAAACTATTTATCTAGCCGTGAACATTCTAAGCCAGTTCAATTACAGTAACACATTAAACACATAACCTAGTTTTGCAAGGGATCAAGTACATGACATTGCGAAAGTTCAGCGATTGAATTCCTGATTTCTGAATTAGAGCTGTCGTTGTGTGGACTTTTTTCTAATCTATATCGGGTCAGGATTATTTGTTACCGTGTCATGGCAGTGATGTGAGATTTTCATTTCATCGATCATACTCTTGGTACTTCTGTAGCGAACGATTTGGAAAGATCAATAACAAACATTACACCGTACCAATTTTAGAAGTTCACTGTTGGCTGTTGCGCATGAGCTGTGGCAGCCAGGGTTCAAAAAAACCGTCGGTAACCGCCCAAAAATCGCGGTTACTGACCTTCCCGGTCCGGTCCGGTTTCAAAAACCGAACGGTAACCGAAATTTGAATTCAAAAAATTCGAAAAAATAAAAAAATTCAAAAAAAATTCAAAAAAAATCTTGAAAAATACTAGACACAATTCTAAGACCTTCTGTGAAAAAAAATTCAAAAATAATGTCGTTTGCATCATATTCTATAGGGAGAAAGTTTGAAAAAAATGAAAAAAATTGAAGCGTGCGGCTTAATTATTAACTCACGTTAAGGAAAAGTGTAACATGCAAACACATATTTTTCTTGTATAAAATGTATTTTAAGAGAATCTTTAAAATTGATTTCACTTTATTTAGAGTTTTATTAAATTCTCTATGATTTTTACAAAGTTCACAAGCATAAAGTGAATATGTTAAGAAACAGCACTGTAATTAACTTTTTCATGTCTACTATTATTTTTTCTACATAAATCATAATATAAATAAGCTAATGAAAGTGGTTTCACTAATTTTTGAGGTGTGATGGGTCAGTTATAAATTAATCTAGTTGCAACACATTTACACAATCATGCATGTTACAATAACTAATTCATGAGTTCATATATTTTTAAAAAATATAGGATCATGTAAGAAGACTAACAAAATTAGTTTCATGATTTTTGGATTAGCAAAGAGTAAACTATGCATTTAACTTGGTTTAAAAATAAAATTTCTCACAGAAAGTTTTGAACTTTTTTATGAGTATAAATACTTTTATCATGTAGATCATGTTACAAGGAAGCCAACAAAATTTGTTTCACTTGATTTGAAGCTCAGATGAATTAGTTATTGATTTTACAAGATTGAACCCTTTTTTAGGTTTTTTTGTTGAACTGCATTGAAATTCGATAAAACCGCTCGATAAATCGAGAAAACCGAGCGGTTACTGACCCGAACCGCTCGGCAACCGACCAAATCAAAAATGCGAGAAAATCGCTCGGTAACCGACCCAAACCGCTCGATAACTGACCAAAACCGAGCGGTTACCGAGAAGGCAAAAACACGATTTTTTCGCAAAAATTCAAAATTTGCCGAATGAATTTTCTCCGAATTTTTTTGAATTTTTGACTGGTAATCGCGGTTACCGCGGTTTTTCGGTTACCGCCGGTCGGTAACGTGAACCCTGGTGGCAGCATTATGGCCCGTAGGCATGCTCAGATTGATCTGCTTGGAACGCACGCATTCAAATCAAATAATGCAAGGGAATAATTTTATAGCAGATTCTATATTCTTTTCGCGAAACAAATTCTTGTTCTCTTCTGTAGATAAAAAATCACAAGCCGAGAGCTAGCTTAGTCCCGGTGCGACGTGGGTTATATATTCTCATGAAAAGTTCCTGTGATACAGACGGACCTTAGCGGATGACCACACATCACCTTTGGTTGACAAATAATGCTCACGCAAAATATACTTTGTTTCATTGCATGCATCCTGCATGTGAAAAGCGATGATGCTAGTTGAAGTTTATTCGGTGTCTTTGCAGAAAAGGTAGTGTTAGATGCTAATCTTTATCTAATTGACATGATCAGTGTGGTTAGGTCACCGATCGTGGACTCGGTCATGTAGTTATAACGGGACTGAGATCATGGACTAAAATTTCACCGAAATTTCGATGAAATTTTATGAATTTTGGAGGAAAATAAAATATCTAATTTTAAAATTTTCTTTCACGAATATATGAGATCTCATAGTAGAGGATAAAAAATAACCAAAATTTTAGTAGAATTTTGCGAATTTGGATTTTTTAAATTAAAATCCGTGACTGAGATCACAACTAACCGGTAGCTCACAAAACGAGTAAGCACGGGCAAGTTCATTGGTCTTAATAGCTAACTTTGCAGATGGACCGATCTGCCCGATCGGCCTTGTTTTGCCAGTTTGCCACCGACTGCAGTGCCTCTTCGACCATGCATTAATTGTGTTGTGTCACAGCTCACATAATCTCTCTCCTTCAACCTTAGTTTTATTCAGTTTAGCTTTACGGGCGGAAAGTCGTCGTGGCAGCAGGTTTCTTTCGTGGCTATCAAGTTTGCCGGCCTCGGGAACTTTTCGTGCAAGCAAAGCTTGGCGTGAATACCTGATGACTAACGTGTATTCACACTTGGAATGACGACGAACGAAGCAGACGTGGCAGCAGGAGAGATCTCAAATATATACGAAATACAAATACTAGCTACTAGTGTCAGTAGTCGAGAGATAGATATTAGAGAGAATGAAACTTGTGTTTATTGATTGATGAGTTTAAATATATATATATATATATTTAAGGGATATGAGTATGTCGGTTCGGGTGGCAGTTTCACTGAACAGATATCCCTCTGTAATAACTGAGGCTAATTGATCATATGTTAATTACAGAAGTTGTCTGTTCTTAATACTATCTCTTAATCAATTATCTGAACGTAAACTTCTTATTAGAACTCCTTCAAAAAACCTGTGAAAAAATATGAGGAAAAAATAATATATTGATATGTTAATATGCCATTAAAACTCCTTTCAAACTCAATGGAAAAAATAAAGAAAAAATGATATAGCATATATTGGTTATTGCTTCGTTGTAAGCTTATATGAGAAACCTAGAAAGGAAAACTCATTGGTAAGTTTAGAGAGTAATAATTATGATCTTTGAATCTATTAAAACCTCCGAAAATCATTTAGAAAAATAGGAAGAATAAAATAGATATTGCCTCATTAAAAATCTTATATGAGAAATTGTATAGGAAAAACTCATAAAAGAATAGTGCAATATAATATAAATATGTTATTATTCAAGAATCAACTCCGCTGAACCTTGCAAATCTCACCATCGTTGCATACTAATTTTATGAACATATTTTGGAATGTACAAGTTGGTAAGGACTTAGTGAACAAATCAGCGAGGTTATCACATGATTTAATTTGCAAGATTTCTATTTTCTCATTATTTTGCAATTTATGAGGATAGAATATTTTAGAGGCAATATGTTTGGTTATATTGCTCTTTATGTAACCTGTTATATTGCTCTTTATGCTCCTATCTAATGGAGTTTAGTTGGAGCAGCGCTACGCCTAGCTAGTAAGTTCGCTGCAAATACGATATCAGGTCTGGTACAATTTATGAGATACATAAGCACTCTAATAGCACTGAGATAAGGAACCTCGAGTCTCAATATCTCTTCTACTTCCTTCCATGGTCTAAATAGATCTTTCTCCATATCAAGAGATCGAACAACCATGAGAGTCTTGGATGGATAAGATTTATCCATATTGAATTTTTCTAATATTTTCTAGGTATACGCGGCTTGATGTACTAGACTTCCTGAAGGAATATGCTTGAGTTGTATATCCAAGCAAAATTTGGTTTTATCCAAATCTTTCATTTCAAACTCCGTCTCTAGATAACTACGTGCTTCATCTATATCTTCTGTATTTCCGATGATATTCAGATCATCAACATAGACATAGATAATACAAAATCCTATTGAGTACTTCTTTATGAAGACACATGTGTAATCATCATTGTTGGAGTACCCTTTTTGTAAAAGGAACTCTTCTAGTCGATTGTACCACATTCTTCTCGACTGCTTTAAACCATACCATGACTTTTAAACTTTACATAATACATGTTGCGGTTTGTGTTTGGATTCAGAATATCTAGTCCTTCAGAGACTTTCATATATATGTCCGAATCAAGTGACCCATATAGGTATGTAGTCACTACATCCATCAACTGCATAGATAGATAATCTTGAACTGCCAATGAAATTAGATATCAGAACGTGATTCCATTTATTACTGGAGAATAAGTCTCATTGAAATCAATGTCGGGTCTCTGCATGAACCCTTGTGCTACAAGCCTCGCTTTATATCTCACCACCTCATTGTTTTCATTCCGTTTACAGATGAAAACTCACTTTATATCTAACCACCTCTCTTTTGGAGAGCGAGCGCAATTCTGCTTGGATTGCATCCTTCCATTGTGTCCAGTTCGAGTGCTTGCAGCACTCTGCTATAGTCTTGGGATCTGGATCATTGAGAAGGCCGCTTGCAATCTTTGAGGAGAAGTATGTGTCGATAATTGTAGTCTTTCTATCAAATGATTCTCTAGAATCAATATAATTAATGGAAATTTCATCTACCATTTCTGACTCATCGTGATTTCCCATTACGATAGAGTCTAGGTGTTCCGATGTCCCAGCATTAGTATTTGTGTGCACGGTTGAGCTGGGATTTGAATGTTGAACATCCACTGGATTGTATAGTATCCATAGATCATGGGTGTCTTTCAACTTGACGTTGATTTGCATTTACTATTTTGGAGGAAGGATTCCTCTGTTTCGCGGTAGCTTACAAGAAGTTTTATCCTTTGCAGCTGTACTTCTCCCTCTCTTATTTTGATTTGGGAGTTAAGTGATTTTGTTTAGTAACTCCACTCTTTCCGGTACATTCCTAGCAAGAATATAGGATTTAGTGACACCTTTATTGTCAGTAAATGCATCTGGCAGGTTATTTGTAATTTTTGCAAATCTATGATTTTCTGAATTTGGAGTTCAGATTCATGAGTATGTGGATCTGATGAGGAAATGTTTATGGCATTCCAATTTATTTTCTGGCATTCTTTCTGGTACTTGAAATCTCCCCTTAATGCCAAGAAATGCTCCTCATCGAATATGCAGTCAGCGTAACGGGCTATAAATAGGTCCCCAATGAGGGGCTCTAGGCATTTATGATCGACGAAGAGTTATACCCCCACGTAGATCCCTAATTTCCTGTGTGGGTCCTTTGATGTACGCTGCGATGGTGAGATCAGTACATAAACAACGCAACTGAACTTTCACAGATGAGAAATACTTGGAGGATTTCCAAGTACTAACTGCAATGGGAAAGCAATGTGATATGCAGTTGGTCGCAATTGAATTAAGTCAGCAGCGTGTAAGTCTGTATGACCCCAATATAAAGTTGGTAAGTTGTAATTATGTAATAATGGTCGTGCAATGAGCTTGACTCTCTTGATGAGAGATTCTTCCAAACCATTCTGAGTATGGGTGTATGGTACTGAATCCTGGACTTGAATTCCTAGGGCCATAAAATAATCATTGAAGGCATGTGAGGTGAATTCAGCAGTATTGTCCATTCGAATGGATTGTATCCTATGTTCAGGATAATATGCTCGTAATTTAATAATTTGAGCAATTATTTTGATAAAAGCATGGTTTTAGGTGGACAAAAGACACACATGTGACCATTATGTAGATGCGTCAATGAGAACCATGAAGTACCTGAACGGTCCAGTTAATAGTTGGATAGGACCACATATATCACTTGAATGCGTTTAAGGAATTTGAGTGGTTCAGCTTGGATTTTAAGATAAGATGGTCTTAAAATCAATTTTCCTGTGGCAAATACGGTGCACACAAAATCCGAATATTGTGGGAATTTGGCAGTATTTATGTCATGACCAATTGAATTGCTGATAATTTTTTGCATCATTCCGATGCCGAGATGACCAAGGAGATCGTGCCATATTTGGAATGTGTCAACATTCTAAAAAATTACTTTATACGCAACATATGGTACAAGTTTGATATATGTATAGTACAATTCTGAAGATAAAGAGGGATTTTTTTCTAGTATTTGTTTGGCATATCCGTTATTTTTGGTAATGAGGAGATATTCCTCTTTGTTGTCATTATGGGTTTTAATATGAAAATCATTTTGACGGATATCTCTATAACTTAGTAGGGTACGTATTAAATCGGGATACAATTGAGCATCGTCGATTGTAATTTGAGTACCCACATGGAGAGTGATTATAGCACGGCCAGAGCCAACAATCAATAGCATCGCGTCCTGCGATTGTCAAAATATTTCCTTTACTCTGTTTAAGAGTTTGAAAATATTTAGTTTCCCTAAGTATAGGGTTAGTGGTACAGCTGTCCACTAACCAAATTTCCTCTTGAATTGGATTGTCCCCCGTAGACATCTATATATAGAAATGGAGAATTTAAGGTGAAATTCTTCATAGATATATATATAGAATACATACAGCTTTATTGAGTATCAATATGTTGATACATTATTGGAATACACAATATAGTATAAGATGACAACAACCTATTACAACACTATGTAGGATATAGATATTAAAATATCTAATAATTGGGAGTCTAATTGAGGTCTCCAAATAAGTCGTTGAAAGCAAATTTCATGAGCATGTTGTCCGTGCTCTCAAGGTCCTCTTGTTGCTGCAGAGTGATATCGTTGTTCGGTTCTGGATGAACGCTTTGAGAACAACTTGCCATCCTAATGGTGTTAGGTTGAAGATTGAAATGAGCTTCATATCTTTCGCCTTGAGTTGGTCGGTTTTGTCCAATGGACTTAAGGTAGAGATCAACCAGGTGTTTTGGGGTGCATTTCTTAGTTGTGTGGTTGTAGTAATCACATTTACGACAAATGTCATATTTGTCTTTGTTGTTCTTGAAAATGCCCTTCCCCTTATTTTTTCTATGGAATTTCTGCTTCTTGTTATGATTCTTCTTGCCTTTGAAGTTCTTTGGGCAGCATTTGTTGTCGTCAAACTTCTTGGTATTCTGAATATTAGAGTTAACTTCAGGTAAAGGGGCAGTGCCTGTAGAGCGCTGGTGATGATTCTTCAAACGAAGTTTATCATGCTTTTTGGCCTGAAGTAAAGTGTAAATTAATTAAAAATAGTGCTGGTAGTTCCTAGCACGGTATTTTTTGTTAGAATACCCTATGGGCAGGAAGCATTGTAGACAAAGTTTTTTCAGTTTTCTCCTCATCAGTGAGAGCTTTGTCACAAAATAGCAACCTAGAGCAGATCTTGTGAACAAACATTGGTTGTATTCTCCAATGGACTTAAAGTCCTAGAGGCGAATGCTGGACCACTCGCGTTGTGCTTTAGGCAGTATGACTGTCTTTTGTTGTTCATATCGCTCTTTGAGATAGTTCCATAAATCATGTGGATTTTCAACCATAAAGTATTCATATTTTAAATCTGAATGTAAATGGTACCTTATGAAGTATAAAGTCACATACTTGATTTGATCTTGAAGTGGCGGATCTCCCTCTTGTGGAGGATTAGTCGCCGTTATGAGTCCGCATGAAGATAGACTTATCTTCATATCCATTGCTCATGTTAGATAGTTTTTGCCATCTAACTCGAGTCTGTTGAACTTGACGTTGGACATTTTGTCCTACAAATTGATCGATGATTGAATGAACTTACACTTTGGGTAAATTGAATAATCATGGTAATGTTGTAATAATGCAAAAATTGTAAAATCAAGTTGAGATTTCAATTATATAGTGTAGACCTCAAATTATGTTGCTAACACATTGAAGATAGTCACCAAAATTGGTATAAACCTATCAGTAGTGGGGGCATAATCTGTAACTATGCAATGAATCCCACGACTTTGTGTTATGCAAATCTTGTAGTAGCACTTTTAAGGTAATCACTAAAATGGTGTACACCTTTATTTAATTCATATTCAAATTGAGTACGTATGATGAGGATAGTCACTATGTGCTAAACATAGTGTAGATCCCACAGTAGTACTTAGTTACTACCTTATGTATGGCCAATATAAGATATGAATTAAGGTAATCACATAAAAATATGTAGACCTTGGTTCCAAATTTGACATTGGGTACGCACGTTAAGGATAGTCACTATGTGTTAGACATAGTGTAGATCCCGCAGTAGTACTAGAATACTACCTTGTGTATAGCCAATATGTAAAGGTTTGGAACATTGTGTTATATCAAGTCAGAGAGGTAATCACTTAATTTGCAAGAAATAAAATTTCAATTGCAAAAATAAAGTTGTAAACATAATTATATGTCATAGGGAATGCACAAGGGCAAACACATGGGACATAATAATTTTCCAGATAAAACAGGGTCTGGAACATCAATTCACAACATAAAACAGTACGAATCACAATTATAGTTCAAGACAGGGGCTAAAACATAAGTTGACAGTATTGTAAATAGTAAATTTTGAACATGGCTCAAATAATAAAGAAACCTAAGGGGTTTATTGTAAATAAGCTTGACCATTGTAAATTTTGGTCTATGGACCGAAACAACTCGGGCTCTGGTCTGTTAGGCCTTTTGGCCCATGAGCCTGGTCGAGCTCCCCCTCCCCACACCGTATAAAATGGTGAGGCCAGCGGTTAGGGTTGGAACCCTAACCGGTCACCGGCTGTCTCTTTTGAAGCCATCGCCGCCTTATTTGACTGGCCGGAGCTGAGCCGCCGGCCGCCCGAGATGGGCCGACGCATGTTGGTCCGGTGCTGTGATGGCTGCCGTAGAGCCGACGGTCGGCAGTTGATGGAGTGGCGGCGTCATGCTGAAGATGAAGGAGACCACATCAAAGCCGAGCTAGGAAGGAGGGCGTGCCGCCGGGGAAGCCAGAGATGAAGGGCGCGCCGCCAGGGCTGAGCCGGCCGTTCACATGGTGGTCACCGTGGACAAACATGGTGCCGCTTGTGCTGCCATGGAGCCACTCGAAGCAGTCGGAGAGAGGCTAGAGCCGATCCAACGGGATGGAGGCCGGACCACTAAAGATGGGAGTGGCCCAGCCGGCGAGCCACCGAGTCGTGCGTCACCATGTAGTTGGGCCAGCCAAGGTGGAGGTCAAGCCACCAAAAGGGGCCGGACCCGATCCAGTCTAGATGGTGTCGCACTGGTGAGGACGTTGACGAGGGGGTGCACCGCCCCCTTCCCGTCACATGCGCGCATGAATAAATATGTGTAGCTCCTTCCCTAAGCATGCACGCACGCCCGAGCACGCTTAGGCGCCTTCGGAGGGAAAGCCGAAGGCCCCAGGGGCCCACGACCCCGGGCGGAGGCTCGGATGGCGGTTAGCCGCCGCTGTGGCAAATCGATGAAGGGTGTGGTGGGCTGACGCAGTAGGTGCAGACACCATGGATCTAGCGGTCAAGGTCGAGGAACCACGTCGTGTTGCCATAGTGCCTCCGGCTAAGATGCACGGCGCGATGTCAATGGAGGCGGAGGTTAAAGACTCATCAGAGAGAGCCTCCTCGACCTTAAAGCTGGAGTCGATGAAGGCCGGCGCGACGGAGGAAGACCTAGCCGGCATGTTGAGGTCGATGCCATTGGAAGAAGAGGCGGGACCATAGTCCGCCATTGCTCCAAGATGGCTCCTGTCGTGGCGGACTCGGAAGATCCATTGCGGCGAGCGATCGTCACATTGGAAGATTTCGAAGCCGGTTCTGCCATCTTAGAGGAGGCTCCAGTGGCTTGCACTGGAATGGAGCGAGCGGCCTCAACCCTTGGAGGAGACAGCGGGGTGTACTCAGGAGAGTACAACCAAATGCGCTCCTCCGGATCCTCCTCCTCCTCCAAGGAAGACACCACCACCGCTGGAGCGTTGAAGAGAGGAGTAGCACCATAGTGTGCTGCCATAGTTGGTGGTGGTCCGGAGTCAACCCCCATCATGTTGGGAGCCGCAGTCGTGAAGGATCTCAAGCCGTTGGCCGGTGCTGCAGACGCCCGAACTCCAAAAGAGTAGGGCAGCATGGGTAGCGAGGTCAGTGCCAGTGAGAGCAGTGGCCAAATGTTATACAAGACTGTCGCATGTGTTGCGACCCGTGAAGGATTGCTATGGCGGCCAAAACCACGATGAGCAACACTGCGGTGTGGACGATGTCGTGGTTAATGATGGTGAGGACGACACGGCAGGACAACGACGATGACGTGCGGAAATGCAGGTATGCCATGGATTGGGAAAAATGGGTTCGCCATGGAGTGCTCACTGTCTGGGAGAGGCCTTCGTGCCTCTCTGTTGGTATTTGTTGTTTGGCCAGATGGTCTCTTTCTTCTTGCGAATGCTCAGTGGTGAACTACGTGCTTGATAACATGTTTTAAATGAAAGACAGTAGATCGAGAGGCAGAGATTAGAGAGAATGAAACTTGTGTTTATTGATTGATGAGTTTATACACATATATACATGTTCAAGGGACATGAATATGTCTGTTCAGGTGGCAGTTCCACCGGACGGGTGTCCCTTTGTAATAACTACTTATGACAGTTATCAGGCTAATTGATCACATGTTAATCTCATAAGTTGTTTGTTCATAACACTTTTAAGGAGAAGATGAGTCGTCCAGCTAAGCAGTTGGCCTCAGGTATAAGGTTTTCTTTTCTTTTTTGTTTTGCGATGCCTCCTTGCTTATAATTTATGAAGTTTACTAGTTAAATACCCATGTGTTGCAATGGTTCCTGCATTTCACACGGGATATGAACTAAGTAATCAAAATAACAAATTTATCCCTAAAGTAATATTATGGTTGCATAATCATGGTTTCATGTACCTCTGGCAAAAATTCATGTAATATTAATGAATTTCTGAGTTCCGCCTTTTTGCTGCTCGATGCCATGGCATGCAATGTGCAAATGAAGGATCAATGATAGATGGAAACTTCAACAAACATGTACCATACATACTCGATAGCACTATCTAGAATAAAGGATCAAATCAAGAGAATCATAGTACCTTATTGAAGTTAAATACAATGTCAACCTCGCATACATTCTTAAAGCATCTATCCAATGTTTTAACAAAAATTGTGCACAAGATAAAGTGTATACAGATTAATCAACCTCGTAAAATCAAAGCTGATAAAAGGAGTCCTTTTAGACAAAAGTAAGAGAGAAGCAGTTTTAGTGACAGTGAAGTACAAGATGAAAAGTTCAGTAGCTAAACAAAATTGATGGACAGAGAAGCATGTTGATAATGTGCTACTGTAGTTACATCAAAGTTCATAGGTACTTAGCAGCAGAGAAAGATCGCATTGCAAATAAAGAATAGAAGATCACAAGCAAGGGTTTTTGAGTACTGAAAGAAGCATATTAGCAGCTGATGATTTTGTATTAAGACAAGTCAAATCAGTGAATAGCATGATAACACAGTGCATATAATTCATTATTATGCAAATGCCTTCCTCTTTTATTTAGGCATAATACATGTGCCTATCAATTCTAGCAACTGAAAGAAAAACAATAGCATCAATAAGCTATTAGGTTACCTTGTATGAGATCGAGCATGACGAGTTCATTCTCGGAGCTATCAAACACAAAAACAAAGTATGGTGTAGCCAAATGCTTGTATACCATTTTCGTTCCCTACGGAGTGTAAAGAAGAAAATCAACTCTTTCTGACCCTCATCAACTTTTTGTAAGTAATATGAACAAAAGTCCCAACATAATTTTAATCAACATGTAACTTAGCTTATTCAGATATTTATCCCAACATAATTTTAATTTTTAACCTAGATAGAACATAAGTTCTAAACCTAGTAAGGAAATCCCAACTTAATTTTGGACAATATTGCCTACACAGTAGCAGTTAGTACAGCCTACATTACATGCAGTTAGCACAACCTACATTACATGCAAATGGCTAAGATAGCATCAAACAATTTTTCCCTTCTGCATAAGATTTACTTTTAGCCAATTTACCTTTAGCCCGTACAATTCAAGCAAACATTTCATTTTCACATACTCACCCCTAGTGGAAGGTAACCCTGGCACATAAAAAGAAATAAGGGTCTGTTGCAGGTAAACATGGCGATGATCAAACAACTCTTCAAAGAAGTTAAGCAGTAAAGAAGCTCTAAAGGCACCTGCCTAGAAAAAAAATGCAAGCATAGGCAAACTGTAATCGACATATGCTCAACATTGAATAACAAGTGGATATAATCAAACACAAAAAAAAAGCCATTCTAAATTTGCAGTTTATCCACCTTTTGAATAGTACAATTATAAATTCAAAATTTTCTTCATAATCAAACTTAGAAATAGAAACAAAAGAAAGGCTGGGACCGAGGCCAGACCAAGCCACAGAACCGAAAGAAGGCCTAGGACCAATGCCAGACCATGGACCATCGTAAGACTGGAGATGTAGACATGTAGTTGACACGGAAGACCAAGAAAAAAAAAGGCAACCCAACAAGGTTTTATGTGACCAAAAAGACGAAACCGGGATAGAAAGCTAAAAGAAAGTATTTAAAAAAAACTAATGTAACTTAGAGAATCAATAAGCTAACAAAGCATAAAAAAGGGGTTCCTATAAGACCTTCGAGTTCAGCTAGTCGATGCTGAATGGATGCATTGAATCGTCCTTTTAGAGCGGCCAATTCTGAGTAGGATATGGGTGTCCTTTGATTCTTAAATATTGCATCTTCAAGCTCTTCAATCAAGGTGCAAGCACTTCACCCCAACCAAAACCAAGAGGTAAAGCAAAGCTTCTGTCCAATTATCACAATGATAATATGAACTTTGCAGCTACATCACAAACAAACAAAAATATTAGCAAACACCTAAAAACATAAGATAAGCAATTTTTCTAGACCAGAATCATTGTTTCAGGGATAATCAGATTTTTCTAGACCAGAATCAATCGCAAAATTGCGACCTGATGGAAAACTGGATAAGGCCCTATTTGGGGGAGCTTCTGCTTCTCAGAAAAGCTAAGAAGCTGAGAAGCTCCCCCAAACAGGTTGATTGCTGAGGAGCTTTTCTGAGAAGCAAAAGCTGGTTTCTGGTGAAATGAACTAAAAGCTGAAAAACTGGTTGAGGGTGGCTTTTCTGAAAAGCTGGTATGCTGAGAAGCTAAAAATTAAGCCTATAAGCCAAACCGCTTATCTCAGAAGCCATAAGCAGCTTTTCAGAAAAAGCCCATAAGCTCCAGCTCCCCCAAACAGGACCTAAGTCAAGCCATCCATCGAGGGCAAATCATCGCCTTAGAGCACTGCTAATTAAGTCCTAGTCAAACTTCACAGAGATCCATCTCACAGAAAACTGAGACCATATCCAACAAAGAAATTTGCAGGACCTCACAGAGATGCATCTGCCCCAACGCGAGCCATGAAAGCTAATGCTCAAGTAGAAACCCAATTGTGCACAAAGGCATGAGCTCCAAGTGCAGCCCATAATCCCCACAGCCCCACCACGAATCACGCTAGAATCCAGAAATACTATCAAAATCACAGCTAAATCTCGTCGAATTCTACAAACCCTAAGTGAATCCCGAATCAAACCGACCCCAACATCACAACGCCAATCCAATACGCGACCCCGGCGCATCCGATAAAAATAGGCAAAGCGCCACACAAACCGAAGAACCATTGGCACGCACCTCGGCTAGACCGTCAACGACGGCGTTCCTCTCATAGCCCCTATCCACTATAGCCATCTCCTCTTCCCCTTCCTCCTCCTCCTTCTCACCGGCACTGCTGTTGTGGCAGATGGACGAGACCGCCTGCAAGATGACGGGGGGCAGCGAGAGGTTGCAGGAGAGCAGGTTGAGCACACCGATGAGCATCCTGGCCTCCTCCACCGTGTTGCCGGCCTCCTCCACCGTGGCCACTGCGGCAGGTGCCGTTGCGGCCTCCATGGACGCCGCCATAGCTGGCTAGGGTTTCGCGCCTGACATTGTAGATTGTGATGAGCGCCTGCGAGCCGCTGGGCACGAGGATGATGGGAACGATGCCCTTGCTGAGGGACTTCTCCACCTTGGGCTTCGCCAGGGTGACGGCGGCGGTGGAGGGCTCGTGGCGCGAGGGCGTCGCGTCCTTGTCGCCGCCCTTGCGCTGCTCGTCCTGCCGGCACAGGGCATTCTGGAGCACATGAAAGTCGCGGCCGCAGGCGTCAAGGAGGGCGTTGCGGTCCTTGAACGGGCCGCTCGAGGGCGCGGATGTGGGCCCCGTGACCGGCTCATCTGTTCTGGCGTCGGGGTCCTCAGGCGTCGGCAAGGGTGGGTGGTGGAGGTGGGGCTCCTGCGACGACGGGAGGGGGGGAGGGGAGGAGCGGGTCGGTGGAGGGGAGGGAGTTGTGGCCGAAGTGGAGGGGAGGGGAAGAGCGGGTCAGCGGAGGCGACTGGCTGCTGACCGAGGGCGGGCGGCGTAGGGGGCAATACGTGGCGGGCGGGCGAACGCAGAAGGGCGGGAGGTGGCTGGCAATGGAGTGGGCGGCGGGAGGAAGCAAATTTTATAGGACCATGTCCAGAAAAATTCTCGTGAGACCCCATCTATGCCATCCATTCTGTGATCCAATGGTTAGGCTGAAGAGGAGAGAGAGGGAGTGGACACGTGTCATCACAGGAGAGAGGGTCTTTTGTTTAACCGGATCCTATAGAATTTGCTTCTGCGACGGGATGAGGCGGAGGAGCGGAATTAGCGGGATTTGTTGGGGAGTTAAGGAGAGGGAGCCTGTCGGAGGATTAACTCCAGTCGCAGGGATCCCGAGAGACCCCTTTTTAGAGATTCGGCCGGGGGATGATCCTGAATAAGTTCGCCGGAGAAATAAATGGGAATGAATGCAACGGCCGGTGGTGGGGGTGTTAACCTAGTGCAAGAAGAAGTAAATGCACCGGAATTTAGACAGGTTCAGGCCACACGGGGGCGTAATACCCTACTCCTGTATAGATGCTATAACTGTCCTGAGGAAGTCCCTCAAGGATATTGCTGGTTACAAGAATGTGGGTCTATCTAAGAGCTTGGAACTCCTTGTTCTTCGGCTGGGACTAGGCTCAGCCTTCCTCATAGTGTTCTCTTGCGCTGTGCTCTTCACGTTGGTTCTTGGTCTCTGTTTTGCTATTCTTCGTCTCTTGTTTTTTTGCCTCTGTCTCTCTCTTTTTTCTGCCCTGTGCCGCCGGCTGCTTTAAGTACTCGGCGTCCGCGACTTGCCCCGAACGGAAGGAGGGGGCTCGAGTTCCGAGACTCCATAAATGGAAAGGGCATCATCATTTCCTCTGGGCGAAGTGACCAGGGGTGGAAAATACGTCGCACGCCCGGTCATCCGTCACCATAAATGCCCTAACAACGGGCGCCGTGGAGAGGGCCCACCGGGCAGCCACAGAGCAACCCGGCGTGCCCGTCCTGTCTTGTTTCCCTACCACAGTAGCGCGGCAGACGGAACGCCTTGATCCTTACGACGTTATCCCGAGACAAGCCGGATGGCATGGGACGGGACCCGTGCAATTAATAACCCCACGCCTCTCTGCCAAAATATGGCAGGGACTGACGCTGAGTGCGGCGGTAGCAGTTGGAGGCGTCAGGCCACGCACGCTCATTAAATGCGGCCTCGGGCCTTTGACTGGTGACACCTCATCGGTAGGCCCCTTGGGGGTCTTTCTGGGTCATCGGGGTACCGAGTGCTCAGGGGTACTATTCACATCCCCAAGCACTCTCTCCCGGGAATGCCTTTCCTTGTCCTCGGGGTGCCGAGTGCTCGGAGGTACTGTTCACCTCCCCGAGCACTCTTGCATGGACCCTCGGGGAACCGAGTGCTCGGGGCCGCACGCAGCCCCGAGCACTCTCTCCTGAAATTTAGCTCTTCTGATCGTCGGGGACTAGGGTGCTCGGGGGTGATCGTACACCTCCCCGAGCACTTTCTTCCCGGTACTTGGATTCCGTGGATCATCGGGGAACTGGGATACTCGGGGGCCACCGACCGTGGCTCCGAGCATCTTCTCCCGGGACTTGACTTTTTCTCATCCTACAAGAGAGACCTTGCGGGATGGCACCATGTGGCGGATTGCTGGCCTGACCTCGGGATTCGGGGACCTCCGGTTCCTGATACACCGACAGAGCCGAACGCACGTGAGAGGGGGTACGGTGAGATGGGGTGGGCAGCAATCGCAGAGGAATCTATCGAGCAGAGAATTATTATTCTTAGTAGGTCATACATGTTTTTTTTAAGTAGGAGAGAAACCAGTTAGTTAGATACACATCAAACTATCACGGAATACTTAGAAGGTCGGAATCGACAGCTTAACAAACGGCTCGAGAATACTGAGAGCATTTCAAGCAGTCAATACACATTTATTAGACGCTTACACGGAGGAAGAGATGGAGAAAATTATACTACCAGGGCTCCATCCGGTACTGAGGCAGATCATAACGTCTGCTATTATAACCTATTCTAGTAAAACCTAATTTAACATCTCACACAGGATTTTCCGAAACTTGAAGGATAAGCGCAGCATGGTACTACATCGACCAACCGAAGTCTGCACGGTGCATGGATTTTGTTGGACCCAGCGGCGAAGTCAGACTAAAATAAGAGGTGCATGTATAGTTACTGTTTGACAAATTACTTTTTATTTACTCTTTATGATAACTATATTTAATAGTAACTTTAGATGTGAGGGATGCCTGTGCACCTGTCTCACACAACGTGGCTATGCCACCAGTTGGACAGAAGGTGTCGTCGTTGCGATACATATGTTGGTTAGGTATTTTTCATTAGATATTTTAAAAATTTATTCATATAACACTATTATGGTATATTCTAACGTTATTATAGTACTATTTATTTTTTATATCTATAATAGTTACGCTATTTTTTACTTTTCATTACTCTCCTCTTTCTTTTAAATCCACCTATCAGTCTCTATAAACAGTGATAAAAAAGAAAAGTACTTAAATTTAAATATCTCTCTCCTCCCCTTTCCTATAACGGTAGAAAAAAGACTGCAAAATATGCACAATGATAGCGGCATAGTAAATCTGCTTTCTGATGGTCATTTTGGTCCGTTGTGAGACCATGGCTTGCAAAGAAGGTATTTAGCGCAAAGAACTTCTTCCGCTTTTGGAGATTCCACTAATTGATGGAAGGAAGTGGATGCGGCAGGATTAGCCTCAATTAAATCACTAGTAGAAGAGATCCACGTGCAGAGACTGTTAGGAAGATGCATATAAAGGGATATTTGAATTGTTGCTAGAAGGACTTACGATGAATAAATTATTAAAATAGGTTGTGAAAGGGAATCATAAGACAGAAGCTACTGACATGAGGGAAAGAGGAATATCAATTAGAAACATGTTTCTCAAGTGTGATTTAAGGGCTCCGTTAGAGGAGGACTTAAGATCTTACGTTCTAGTCTTAGATTTGACATAAATACTCATATTTTTTAAAATCAAATGTTGAAATAAATAATAAAATGTACATATGAGTACCTACACGGGATATCGCCGGAGGATGGATGGAGATGCTACCCGGTAGGATTCGATGGATGGAGGTGCCTTGCCTCGTCTGCAAAGGTCCAAACTGACCCTATCTGCTGCTCATTTCTTTACTCCTTTCCAGGACGATATTATACCGCCCCACATGACACAACCAGCCAAAGTGTGCCCGCTGTCACATTTTTCAACGCGATTTTCTGCGGCATATCCTTGCTGGGGTCCTGAGTCCTGACTCCTTCCGACGTGTTCACAGTTTCGAACGTAAATATGTTTCCAATTATGATACACGCTCTCTTAAAACAGCAAATGTCTAGTGCACAATCATCATTAAGTACGCAAGGTGAAAGTACCTTCTGCTTCTGTGCTTTTTAGGGCACGTTTCCTCCTTTCGTATTATCAGTCCTAGTGTACTTGCCAAACAACTCCAGAATAGCAACGAGCGATGCGCTGCAGAGGATCCAGCCCAACCACTTCCAGACCGTGGTGGGCCAAGCGGGTACTACTCCATGTCCCGAAGTCCGCCCTCCCCGAGCGCTCTCCCACGCGAGATCGACTAGTCAGTCACTCAATATGTTACAGTAATTCGCGTGAAAGGTACAGTGTCTATGTAGTTTTTACTGTAGCGAAAGTAGTAAGGCTCTGTTTGTTTCAGCTTCGGATTCTGGCTTTCAGCTTTTATAATCCGAAGCTGAAACAAACAGGCAGCTTTTGGTTATAGCTTTTTAAAATCTGCTGGTTGAATTGTGATAATCTGAGAAGCTGGTTTTTCTCAGCTTTTGATAGATTGTGAAAGTCCATTTTACTAAACTGTCCATTAAATTTTTTTAGAATCTACAGTCTAAAAGTTTTTCACAATCCAGCTTTTATAAACTGCTTTTCAGAATCTCTAGCTGAAACAAACAGGCCCTATGAGCACTGCATTACGGGTCCTGTAGCACTCATCGCTGTTTGTCCGCTCACGATCTGACAGCTGAGAGTTAACCAAAGTCGCATTAGTGTAGCATGATACGAATCGCAGGGCCGGCACGAGCCGCGCTGCACTGGCCCGACGCTTCTGCTCCTCTGGTCCAGCGCCAGCTCCAAGCCTCCAAAACCTGCCAACTCGATCCCCCACGCGGGCCTCGCGCCCCACCCACCCCGCGCCCACGAACCGCGGGCCCGCCCGCAGACGGTATTGGGTGACCAAACCCTACCGCACCACGGAGGGAGGCGGCTCGGGGGTCCACTCATCGGACGGCCCCTGACAACTGGTCGCTCCACGTGCCTCCCACTGGACCACCCGACCCGGGTGGCCAGGCTTGGACTCTGGGACCGGGAACTTCCGCAAGGCACGCACCGCATCTCGAGATAATACTCAGATACGGTTAGAAAACGAGCGGGAAAATATTCGGCCGCTGCAGAGTATATGGCAATTATTTTTCTGAGGGGAGGTAGATGATATCGGTGGGAAAGAAATAGAAGGGACAGGTGATTGGAAGCGAGGAAGAGAGAGAAGGAAATTGGGAGTGGTTGACGCGTCGCCGTCGCCCCGCACCCCCCCCTCCCACCCGCCCTTTTAATCCCTGCCGCGCCCGCATACATAGCCGCCATCTACTTGTGCCAGCCGCGAGCTCTCTCCGACTTCCTGGACTGGAGACACTGGAGCAATCAGGTAGTTGCTGCTTCTCCTTTTCTCTTTCTCTTTTTTAGTTGTATGAGATGATGCTGTTTGTGCGGTTCCTTAGGACGGAAGAGGTGTGGGGGGGGGGGGGGGGGATTTGCCTTTTTTTCTTTAGTTTTCTGGATCGTTCTTGCTGAGATTTTGCGATCTAAATCTCTTCAGTTCGTTACGAGTGTTTGTTTGTGTGAGTTGTAGGGGAGGGGGAGTATATTGTAGTTATTCTCTGTGCGAGATTGGTGATTTCCTGGAGGAATATTGGGATGCTTCTCTATCACGCAAGCGTGTGTTCTTTTTGTTCTTCGTCTCCGGGGTTGTGGATTTGCTTCTGTCTGGGGGAAGTTTTGAGGTGTATTACTTCAGCTGTGTTAGCGACTTGTTCTTGGGCCACTGCTGCTCTTTAATTTGCTGGGGATTGCTAGGAATTGGGTCGGGAGCGATTGCTTTGTACTAATAGGTAACTTCTGGTTGTGATCTCATTGCGCGCATCTTGCCATCAATGAATGAATCGAGCTGCAGTGTCCGGGAAACAATTGATTTTGCTTTTGAGGTCAATGATGCTAGACTGCTACTGTAGTGTTTGCACTAATCAAGTCTTTCTGTTGTGTGTACCATCGATTCATCATTAACCAACTTTCAGCTAATCTACCTCTTTGATTCTTCTTGTAGAAAACTTGTACTGTCTTGAATTTAACTTAACAATAAATAATTTCGTCGTCTGGTTTAAGAGGAGTATTTGTTTTTTTTTTTTATCTCAGTATGCTACTAGTAGCATCGTTGATCCACCGTACCGTGTGCTCCTTTATTGTCGGTTGGTACGCGTTTTGCTGTGCTTTCTTTGCGCCTGCAATTCTGGTTTGTTTTGGGAACTGACCGTGATTTGTACCAGAGGACACAGATTATTGGTTGGTTCCGTGACACGGCAAGATGTCGGTAACCAAGAAGGAAGAGGTACTCAGAAACTTCCTCGTTGTAGGTCCACTCTGGTTGTTTGGATGTCTCTATCCAATTCGTACATAAATTCTGGATGTTTTATGAGCAGATTTGCAGTCAACCACACGTTCTGCGATTTGGTGACCCGGCGGTTGGTGTGCCAATAAAGAAAAGACCATTTTCATTGTCTGATGAACCGGTTCCATCTGGATTGCCGTTCTCAATGAATCCCTCGTCTCTAGCGACGGAGATGTCCGTTTCAGCTGCAGGTGCCAGCTGTGCCAAGGAATCCTTCTTCAACACTGCTAAACCAGACACAAATGTGATCACCAAAGGTAAGGGAATCGTTAATTCCCAGATCCAAGACCATGCCAACAGGTCCTTTACTACGCTATCCATGACCAATAGCAATGGAGTGCTATTTAATGGATCAAGAGAGATCCCTTCTTGTGAGAGTGGTAGGAGTGTTGCGCCGGTTGACGAATTACAGCACCAGAGCTTCTTGGCTCTCGGTCTACAGTTACCATCTCGTCGAAATGGCAAAAATAATGGTGGTTCTGTTGTGAAGGAAGAGAAAGTAGATCAGGGGTTTTCTGGCTTTTCTTTAGCACAACACCCCAAAAATGGTCAAATAGCAAGTGAAATCAATGCTTCTTCTAACAGTAGCTTCGGCAAACTACCATTGGATCTGAATGTGCCATTGGACCCAGTTGATTCACTTGAAGGCTTGCCTACAATGCATGGAAGTGGGATTGGGTTGTATCATAGAACAATTCAGCATAAGAAAGCACAGGTTCCCCCAGCTGCACCTGTTTCTACAATAAGCAGTGGACTGAGTCAGAATATTGACAGTACTCTGAACTTGTCCAATTCATATGGGCTTTCTCATAAGTGTGGACCAGCTGATGTTACCTTAGATTTGCAACTTAAACCACCAGCTAGACCTGAACTAGGGATAAACTGGAAAGAACTTGCTCCTGCTCCAGAATTGAGTCTCTCTCTATTTGGTAAGCCCATGGATGAGCCTAAGTCTCTCAATGCTTCTAATGCTTTATTTCATTCTGAACCAGCTGGAAGTTCCAAAAAGGTTAGTGAGGAGGCTGCTACACCGGGGTCAGATAAGTCAACAGTTGAGAAGACTGTGACACTTGTGCCTTGCAATGCAAACACTCAGAATACCATATTGTCGAATGTTTCTGGACCTGATAAGATGGTGTCTAATAGCTTGGTGAAGAAAGAACCTGAAGAACCATCCCAACAGCATATTCTAAACAATGCTGAAAAGGCACATCTGGTAGAAGGACAAAGTGTTGGACTAACTAACAATTGCGCTGAATCTGAAAAGGCTGACAGTGCACCTCAAGTTCCCAGTAAGACTGGCTTTGATTTAAATTCTGACATCTTTCCAAATAACAGTATCCATAACGGGCTTGATATAGCAACTGATAATATCCCAATACCAGCTGAAAGTTTGCCTGATATTGCCCACACTGAGACAATGACTACTGTTCCTGAAGTTGAGAAGTTTGTGAAGCTTGAAGAATCCACAAGTGCTACCCCTAGTCCTGCGGTAGCAACAGTAAGTGGTCATTCTGCACCTTTGATGGCAGCAAAATCATCGACTTTGGAAAGTAATGTTGCCAATCCTGCTGTTGGATTATGTGAATCATCGAGTCAGCCCTTCATTTCTACTTTAGAAGCTTCATGTTCTAATACTGTTTGCAAACCACCAGCCAGTCATATTCATGCTCATGAGGATGTGACACAGATGCCTTGTGATGCTAATGGAGCTTATGATGCATTGTGAAGATCCTCCAATCCTATGGCTGAACCTTTGGTTCTTAGTTCTCAGGACCAGGCTACTATTGATGGTATGTCACAAGGGAGTGCTGAAATGGATTGTTCAGATGATGATGATAATACTGATTCACGGCTACCTACTACTAACAAGCCTCATGGTGAGCCTTTGGGGAGTGGTCCAATCACTGAGGATGGTATCGATGCTAATAACTTATGCAAAGAACTAAAGAAAGAGCATGACAGTGATACGCTTCAGGATTGTTCATCTTTGACAAATAAGGTGAGCATGGAAGGTGTTGATGATAACAAGTGTGCTAAAATCAGAGTGGATGCTGTCAGCCCAACAGGTGAACAGGGGCATCGAAATGAGGTTTTTCTTAATGAAAAATCTAAAGACAAACAATCATTGAAATCAGATGAGAATTCTTCGGTGAACAATAGTGACAATAGCATGCATAATATTAAAGCTGCCATAGGCTCCAGTTCAACAGATCTCGAAAGGTCGTCAGCTTCGCAAAAATCTACTTCCCCTAAAATGGAATCTACTAGGCAATCTCCTAAGTCTTTGGATATCTGCCTTGAGAAGGCTATAAGCCCAGAGATAAGGTCAGAAGGGTCTCCACATGGTAAGCAAGCTGCTAGTTGTCGTGAGGACCATGCAAAAACTGTTGCTGTGAAGACGGAGCATCAGACAGAAAGTGAAGAGGTCGCTAAACAGTCTGATTTACACCCAAGGGATTCAGTCCTGGGTGAAGACTCAGAGCTTGATGGGGCTTCAAGCAGTCAACCACATAGTGAATGCGGCAAGTTGATGTCAGTGTCTGACAAGTCAGAATGTGATAAATCTAAACCTGAATCGTGTAAGACATCTTTACAGATTGAAAGAGATGGACAGCTTGTTGGGTCACACTGGAGAGATCTGGGTCATGCTTATGTGAACAGGTATGAATCGTGTCATTTGTTTCCTTTGTGGGATACTGAGTAATCATGATGCAAGGTCCCCACACATACGGTGCCTAGTTTTGCTTGGTTTTAAGTTTGACTTGAATTACAAAAGTTTTCCCCCCTTTTTTTCAATTTTTTCTTTTACAGGAATGAAAGATGGGAAAGGCTCATGGAGTCCGATCGAGAAAACAAAGGAGAGTACCATGGTGGCAGACATTCATATGACATGATCGACCCACGAAAGACAGACCACCGTTATGGTGGTTGCGGTGCTGGATCCCGCAGTCATCCGAGGAACTTCCGAGATCGAAGAATGAGCAACGAGTCTGAAATTACCTTTGCCGATGAACCTATTAGTGGAAGGAGGCACCCATTTGAAGAGGACGTTGGGCACTTGCACCGAATGCCGCATAGGCGGCGTCGTTCACCGCCCAGCTGCCTCATGAGAGATATGGACATTGACGATTTCCATGGAAGAAAGGTTCCAGACCCTAGACTGGATCTACCACATGACATGATCGAAGAGAGGTTTTTTATGCCGCATTCCTATCGACATAACACACAAGGTGATCATGGATTCATCCACAGACAGAGGAGCCATTCGCCTGTGCAAGGAAGGGGTGCTCCTGTGCATTTCCACCGGGGACGATCACCTGAAGCAATGCACAGATCACCACCCCTAATGCGAACTGAAAGACCATTCCTGCCGCATCGTCGTCACACACGACGCAATGGTTCACCTTTGGATCAAATAGGCCATGATGAGAGAGGTATGCAAAGAAACATGAGGAGGTGTGGCATGATAGATTCACATCAAGCTCTGGAAGGAGATGCCTTCGAGCTACCTTTGCATCCTGCTCACCTAGCTGAACTTCGAGCAGAAGACGAACTCGCGGATAGAAGGAAGTACAGAGAGAGGAGAGGGTATCGTCGTCCCTTGGAAGCAGGCCTGGTTGACGAAGAGGAGATGCTTTCCTACCATACAGAGGACGACATGGATTTTGCTGAAGGTGGTGGTCCACGAGAGCTGGATGGTCGCTTCAGGAACAGGCCGGGACACAGGACGAGGGGCGAGCAAGAAGATGGCTGCAGGCACCGTGGTCCTCAAGGGTGGCGTGATGGCAACTCTGACGATAACAGACCAAAGAGGAGGTACTGACCGACTAAGTCAGAGTTGTGGCCGATACAAATGGATCTAAACTAATGCACACCTCTCGGTGGACCGATTCATGCATCTGCGCCACAGTTCTCCTAACTAAACCCATCAATATTTTGCAAGCGGCTACCGTTCCATATATTGGTTTGTTTCTTGCATTCTTTATCAGGAACATGCTGCAGTGTAATATCTACAAAAGCACCTGCAGCTTCCACTACTTTTACTCCTAAGTAGCTCTGGATCCTGCTTGATACAAGCTGAGGTGTTGGTACATGGGCATGGAGGTGAAGCAGACATTTTCTCTTGGCTGGAATTGAGCGAGGAGAAGAATCTCTTTGAGCAAAAGCTATTGCTACTTGTGCATGTAGGTAGGGCCCCTGTATTAAAGTTGATCTTGATAGCAGATGGGATAGTACTGCTGCCGCTGGATAGTGGGTGCCCGTCTGGTCTGCGTTACGTTGTTGTCTTGGACTGTACTCTTGTTATTTATTGGGTGCACAACTACGGGGCAATACGCGCCGAATAAATGTGTGTGTTTTTCACACCGTCCTTTTATCGGAATCTAATCGTGCCGTGGAAAAGGTGGGGCAGGCTGTGATGAGGGCAACACGACTTAGCTGGAATTTCACGCGATCTCCTGTGTTGGCATGGAACTGGAAGGAGCTGTGAAGCTGCAGCTCCGTGCTGGAGTCATGAGTCAGTGTGAAAAGTTATTGCGATGCGTATGATTGGTGCCTCACTTGTTGACGAGCTTCGTTGATTGGCTGGCGCCTAGTGTACTCGCGTAATGAGCTTGCTGTTTGTGGTCCAGCCGATGCAAGGCATACGGTTTGGCCTGTGAATGGTGTACCATTGACGTCCATGGGCGTTGACGCGGAGCCCGATGGGCCCGTGAAAATCGATCGGTTAGCCGCTCGGCATGTCGACGCTATGCCGGCGTTGCGTTTGGACGGGCGAGTCGTCGTCTCCGTCTGCCAACCAAAATAAGGATTGACGTTTTCTTTAAACTGTGTGTAGTTATAGGATTAGCATATATGTACGTTAGGTGTGTGTGAAGTGAGTGTGCACGTTCATGTTCAGATATTACAGTTGTATTCAGTGGTGAAGAGTAAAAAAAAACCCAAAATTAGGAATTCGTTTGCCGCTTTCGCAGCTTTGCGCTTTCTTGCAAAGTCGCAACGAATTAGGCATGCAAAACGCCGGGGAGGTCGATCGGGCCGTCACCTTCTGTCCTGCGGTTGATCTATCTGTCAGACTATCACCGCCGGTGGACGGCCCGTGACCATGGAGCTAGCCCCTGTGTCCATCGCTGCATGTGTGGCCAGAACTTGAACTGAGGAGCAAATCTCAAGTGCAAATTTCAGAATGCGAGACGATTGAAAATCTGGAGCCTCTGTTTTAACTCATGTTCTTTGGGGATTGATTTCTCAGAATCTCGAGGAGATAAGGGTTAAACGACTTCAAAGTTGTAGCCTTTTCTTGACTCAGATGGTTAGGATTTTTCAAGTTTACACAACACGCGTTTTCGGCAACACAAGCGACTCACAAGATAGATTACAAAGGACGCCCTACCAAAAACCAAAATTCCGGAAGAGCTCATTCACCGCTCGCCGGCGGCTTGGGTGCCGGCGAACCCGGCCATACGCTGATCCGCTCCTTCTCGTACTTGACGAACACCGCGCCGGCCGCCGCGACGGTGTACGCCTGCAGGAACAGCGTGGCGGGCTGGTGGTACTTCACCAGAGCCTGCCCCGAGCCCAGCTCCACGAGCAGCAGCGCGGTAAGCCCCAAGGCCGCGAGCGCGCCGTTCAGCCGCTCGCTGTACGCGGTGAAGCCGAACTCGATGGGCGCGCCGAATGCCGACCGGGCCTCCCGCAGCGGCACGGGCGGGAGCGTGACGGCGTTGGCGACCGCGGCAGCCGCGGCCTTCTTCTTGCGGGCGCTCCGCTTCTTGGGCCCGACGCGGGACTTGATCCGCAGGACGCGCTCCTCGAAGTCGTCGTCCGTGGTGGCCGGGGCCGGCGGCTGCTCCTGGTCCGCGGCGGCGTTCTCGCCGGAGGAGGCTGCGCGGGGAGGGGAAAGTAGTAGCAGCGCGCGGTGCCGGATCGGGGCGCGGAGGGTGGTGGTGGGGGCGAAGGGGCTGGAGAGCGGCGTCGCCATTGCTCTTCCCCTGGGCGCGTGCACGCACCAGCACTTCATGGCGCGCGCGCGGGTGCGGCGTCTCCTCTTGGATTGGCGTGGCTTTGGCTTGCCTCTGGTTTTGGATAGGATCTTGGCTGGTAGGCGAGTGGCTCAGGTGGCTGCACGGTGCCTTGAAAGCTGCCTCACGTAGCATCGCAGTCGTGTGATGGGGTATTTTTCCAGCAAAAATTGAGGGCAATTTGTACCGTGACTTGTGATGCGTCGTTGTCACGTTGATCATTTCGGGCATGCTCTCTTTTGGCCCATAATTTGGTCACATATGTCCAATATTGAGAGTAGATTACAGAGATGAGGGATTAAATTTGTTATGTTTTGTTGTATTGAATCATATATTTATACAATAAGAACAAGAACAAATATGTTTATATCCGTTCGCAAGGCATCCTTCCGTACGGACATCTTCTTCGAAGGGACATGCCGGTGTTTATTGATCAATTCAGTCATCAGTATATATTATGCGAAAAACTCCTCCAAAAATCATGTGAATCAGTGCCAAAAAATAAAGACTCTGTGCTAATCCCATTTCAATAATAGTATGGTGACCATTGCCCCTTTCTAATTATATATGTTACAACAAACAGTCCAATCCCAAATCTTCAATTTCGCCCCAAATCTGAGAACCAAACAGCCGGGAAACCGACGAGACCAATGCGAACTTGGAACCGATCGCCGCCCTCTGCAGTAGGCCAGGCCAGGCCATCCTCTGCAAATATATTTGCCTAACGGAGGGGGGAAACCCTAAAGCTGCCCCAGCAAGTCCAAAGCCAGATCCACGCTGGCACGCTGTCGTCCGCCACCTGCGCGCCATGCCGGACCCTGTAGCCGTTGCCTCCCGATTCTCCGGCTCTCCTGCGTGGGTCTCCTCCTGAACTCGTTTGCGTCGTTCGGCGATCGCATGAACCACACCACAGCTACAGGCTTGAAGAGTGACAAGCGCCCCGTCACGGTGTCCTTCGAGCTCGTCGATCCGCCAGGAGTCTCTCGCTGGTTCGTCCACTACAACGGGTCGGCATCCTGCCCAGCGGCGCTGGCGAGCACTAATCCGTCGTCTTCCTCGCCCCTCGATTCAAGCCTCGCACGGTGTACGAGATCCACGTCTTCTCGTTGGAGAAGCAGGCGTGGAGCACCAAAGTCGCTAGATTGGAGAGAGTACTTGATATTTCTGTTTCACCATTTTATGCAACCATCTAAATGAAGATAACATATCAAAATATCAATTGAAATGCCAAAATTAGGAGTAGCTCCAAAATCTACCTATACTCTTATATAATGCATAAGTTGTAACCGATTCGATCAATCTTCACTGTCTATCCAAATTGATCAAGTGGTTATTGTGCAAAGTTGAACATCGTTTCTCTTTTAAAAAATACATTTAATCTCCTATTATTTTTCTTTCATATTTGGACGTTCAATATTTATCTTCTATATATTTCAAAAATACATTCAATATTTTATTATTTATTTTCCATATATAGGCGTCCAATAGTTATCTTCCATACATTCACCATTGGGTTTTTTCTAAGGATGTGTCGCCTTTCACACTTCCCATATAGTATCAGATTTCTCTAGAGAGTGCACTGCCTCTCGCATTTCGTCTACATCGTTGGGTTTCTCTATAGGGTGCATCGTCTCCCGTACTTTGCCTACATCATTATCTTTCTAGAAAGGGTGCAACGCCGCTTGCACGTCGCCTCCACCGTCATCTACCACGAAGGTCGTCTTTATCATGCTATCTTTACAAGGTACTATACAAGAATTATTTTTACCCCATCACAAATCGATCACCATCTGAATCCTTCTTACAATATTGCTATGAACGGTAAGTCTGGACGATATAGTCCTTTCATCCTCCTATCTAGGTATTTGTCATTCTCCTCACTCTAAAATTACATTATAATATTGTGAATTTTATATTTGTAAATATCTCTTTTTCTATACTATATTATTTTAATCATTCAGATTGTTATATCCTAATTGATTCTCACACACATGCGTAAAGTTATAAACTTACAGTCGATGACCATAAAATCATAAATTCCAGCCCAGAACCCAATTTACTGCGTGCTAGTCTTTGGGTGGGCCGAGCAGGCCCATTTGCGTGAAGACCTGAGGTAAATGGGCTCAGTGGCGAGAGACTGCGCAGAAGAAGAGAAAAGAAAGCAGCGAACACAAAAGAAGGGAAATATCTCTCGCCGCACACAGCGTCCGCGACCTCCCCGACGACCGCTCTCCCTCTCCGACCGTCCCCGATGGCATCTCAGAGCTCCACGCCCGCGCAAGCCGCGGACGCCGCCGCGCCGTCTCCGGCGGCCACGGTCGCCGGGGAGGCGCCTCCGAGCGCCGCTTCCCCCACGCCCGCGCGGAACCCTACAGCTGCTGCGACCGCGACGGCCGGGGCCACGGATCTGGAGAAGAAGATGCGCCGCGCGGAGCGGTTCGGGACGCCGGTGGTGATGTCCGAGGAGGAGAAGCGCAGCAGCCGCTCCGAGAGGTGAGTGCTCCATGGACCCCCTTCCCTAGGATTTAGAGGATTTTTCTTAGCAAATCCTTAACATTCATTGATCTCTGCGCGTGTTATGTCTACTGGTGATAAAGTGTGTTGGTCATGGTGATTTAAGCACAATATCTGTGTAATCTCGAGCAATTAGTCTGTTACTTGAGTTAGACATAGAATAATCTGCATAGATGTGATGCAGTATTTAAGTTCTGGTCATTGCGTCTATATTGAATAGCAAAACTGTAGGTTTGGGGGCGTTTAGGGGTATTAAAGTACAGTCAGTAATGTATACTGTAAGGTCTAAGCGTCATAGCTTTCTACTACCTGTATACCTCAAAGGTTGCAGTTATCCACGATGGTGCAAGTTAAGTTGGTGGTGTTGCAGTGATTCTTAAGTTTTGTTTGCTGATTCGATTGATAGAAATCTTTGTGCATTGCAGGACCTAAGAGGCTAGGTCTTGGCATGACTTATAGTTATTGTGTTTCATGCACTTGCTAATTCAGGTAGTTCATGTTAACCTTGACACTGCTTGCGTAATGCGGTGTTGGACTTTATCCTTGATTCCCATCTTTCATTTCCAGGTTTATTGTGTAGGATAGGTTGTAAGGAGTTCAAAAGCTTTAGCTACATAGTTGTATTTATCCGTGCAGTCATTAAATACCAAAACAAAATTGTAGACAGTTAGATGCATACCTGGTAAATAAGTATTCACAATATTTTAGCTTGTTTTGTTCTAGTATTGGAGATATTTGATCCACTTTAAACATTAGAGGAATAAAAAAGCAACCAGTTGCATCATGGTTTAACCTTGCAACAAATCGCAAGTTCTCATTGGGAGCTTCCTGGGTATATTGACTATCTTGTGAAACCAGAAGTGTTTTAGATCTGAGTCATCTCTATTTTATTTACTAGTCTGCTTCAAGTGTTGGAAGAAGTTTTACCTTGAGTCTGATGTTTTAACCTCAGTAGCAGTCAAGTTTGAAATGTTCTAGATTAGTTTCGTTGCTTAGGCGTGGTAAGATCCTTGTAATAAAATGATGTTGTTATTACTGAACGCTTCCCAATCCTCCCTTTTGAAATCTGAAGGCTGATGCATCAGGTCCAAGGATATTTGGTGATTAAAAACTGTGCTAATATTATGCATATGGCATGTTTAACTTTATTTAAATGCTAAATTTGTAAAATTTATGGTATATGATGAAAATATTATAGCTTTATGTGCTGTATTATATATCTGATGAGCATTAGCTTTAGTTTTTTTAATTGAGGTAGTCAACTGATTTCTATATCCATGAGATGCTTCCTGTAATGCATTGTCTATTTGTCTCTGAGAAGGTTTGCGAAATTTACTTTCTGGGGGCTTATACTGATACTAATAGAGGCTGTCAAATATAAATATGCAATATGTTGATTTGTGTAGTATTTCATGTATTTCACTAAAGAAGTGGTTTGCAACACTTGTTAATACCAACCAAAACCTCACTATTCAATCCAGTTGAGGCATAATGTTTTTCCCTGGTACCTTTTGTTCTTGACTTTAATTTGATCGCAATTGCAGCTGAAAGAAGTGTCGCTATTTTTGAAGTATATCCTTTGCCCTCTGGGTTTGATTCAGCATACTCCAAACTTTGCATCATTCCTATTTAGCTGATCGATTTTCCAAATGACATATTACAAAAATACTAAGTAAAGTGCCTTTTACTTGTCTACAAGGTTCGGGACTGGATCTTCAAATGTAAAGGAGGAAGAGAAGAGGAAGTCCAGGGCTGAGAGGTGTGTTAATACCTCTGTTTATACTCAGAAGAATCTGTAATGGTGTTCTAGTTTTTTCGTATGCTCCCAAGTAGTGAACTGATGCATAGTTGAATGAATGGAATTGATAGGTTTGGCATTGCCTCATCCTCTTCTTCTGATGAAGAGGCTAAGAAAAAAGCTCGTTTAGAACGATTTGGTCAGGGTGCAAATGTTGACAAGGGAGAAGAAGAAAAAAGAAAGTCACGGGCCCTCAGGTTAGTGATTGCGGCAGCGGCATGTCATTCTTGATTCTTGACTGTGGAACTTAAATCTAGCAATCTGCTTAGCTTACAACTCTTTGCAACTTTTCCAGGTTTGCAGAGACAGCTAGTGGATCGCCTCAGGGAAATGGCAAGGACAACTCCAAGCCGGTATGGTTAATGGTTTTGTGAAGAGCTTTGACCTCCTGTTTCTGCATGATATTGTGCGGAACTTTCACCTCCAGTTTGTTCTAATTGGCTCTTCTTCATCTGTTTGTATAAATGCTTAACACAGGACGCAGCCGCTGTGACAGGCACAGCGTGATCGAAGCACTCTGCCTTCCATGAGGTTAGATGATGCCTTTATCAACTTATCATCCCATAATAATGTCTCCTTTCGAAGGCTTGCTATTGTATTTTCCCTAACATGGACAGAATCAACTCCGTTTCTCACAGGTCTCAGATATTATCCCTGGAGACTTGGTGAAGCAATACTACACCACTAACTACGTGAACGGCGTCATGTGTTTCCTAGTCATCATGAGTGCTGGTTTTTGTGTATGACTTGCTTACTGTACTTGCCGGGCAGTGTAGCTAGATTTGCTGCCTGGTTTGTGGATGGTGGTTATGTACCTTTTTGTCGCTCCCCCTTTTGGTGACGATGATTTCTTATCTATGTACTCCAGTTGGTCTTGCTAGCTGTTAGAAGGTGGCACACGTTTATTGTGTTTCAGGCTACTTTTCAGTTGCTACGTGCTACAAGTATGCAAAGCCTATCAGGACTCATGCCATCTGAGTATTATGTGACGCCTGCAAGTGCGATGCGCGTCCAGTGGATAAATGGTCCATTGCTGATAAGCTATACAAAGATATGGATCAGCAAATTGCCATTGGCTATTAACATCTTATGGCATGCTTCTCTTGCACAAACGGAAGTAGATGCATGCATAACTGAAGGAAAGAAAGAAAAAAGAACTACAATGAATGCATTTTTTTGTTTGGTAGAGTTTTTTTTTATCTAAATTCTCTGTGAAAAGTGATTTAGTTGAAAGTGATTTTTTAAATAAACTATATGAAAAAATGATTATGTGGAAACTGTTATTTTCAGTTTCTTAGCATCTGGTTAATTTTAGAGTATCACTTTTATGAATTCTACTTATGTAGAATTAAAAGTTAAAAACTGTTATTTTATAGAGTTTTTCTTGATTTTAACTAAGAAGCTGCTCCGAGAGCTTGATCAAACAGGTCTAATAACTCCCAAGTATGACAACACAGCCACATGAGCAGATCTTATTCAATTCTCTAAGGATACTCATCTATGCAACACTATGAAGTATGAATACATCATCCAAAGGAACGACACAACCTCTGATGGAAGCTGACTGAAGCGAATCACGATTTTCCTCAGTGGCCGTAGAGCTCCCGGTGCGCGACGAGCTGCGACCGCCGCTCGATCGTGTAGCGCAGTTGCTCCTTCACCCGCCGCAGCGCCAGGAGAACGGACTCCACGTCGCCGTGCGGCTTCGGCGCCGCAGTGTCCGCGGCGGGCTGGGGGTCGGCTAGAACGATCGCGAGCCTGTTCTCTTCTTGTTCTTCCCCGTGAGCCACGGCCACGGCCTGGGGCTCTGCGGTTTGCGCTTTGCTGTCTTCCTTTCCTGAGTCATCGTCTGCTCCTAGAACGAGCTGCGGGTCTACCAGCACCAGAGCTAGCCTGTCCCTGTCACCGTCGTCGTCTCGGGAGTCTTGTTCGGATTTTGCTGAACCATCGGATGCAGCAACGTGTTGCCTGGTACAAGAACACATTACACGAGTCATGTACAAGGATTCAAAAACTGGATTACTAAAGTTAACCGATCCAGGCCAATATGGACGGCAACCAGCCATCACCAGCCGGTTACCAGTATTTTTCTCAATCTATTCCGGTTAGGTATTCTCTTTCTTTTTTTTGCATATTGTTTCCTCAAATACTGTGTTTGGTTAGTCTTTCATAAGCGTTAGAACTATGATTACATGAAAATTAATGTGAAAACACCTCATACCGGCCGGCGGTATTTACTAGTCTAGGCCAGTACGGCCGGTAACTGGTCGGTTACCACCTTTTTTTTTTTTTGGCTCCCTGGTCATATATGCTGCGAGTGAGTGACAAAGGAATTGCCAAGATAGCTGCACGAATACAATTGCTCAACAAAATTCTCTCTAAATATACGCATATCCTTTGTAGTTACTTGTGACGGTTATGGTTTAGAGTGAAAAACACTCACTTCTGCGATTCGGTCATGTGGTTTGCAAGCGCATGATCATTTTAGACAGCTATATTAGCATTGCTGGTGTGACCAAGGAAGCTCTAAGGTTGGTTTGCTTCATTCCATGTGGCGTACAATGCCAGAAAATCCGTCCATCTCCTTTCCTATAGTAGTGTGCATCTTTGTAATAATGAAAGGCTATGTGCATCTAAGGGTGCAAAGTCCGGGATAATTATATTCCTTAATCTAAAACAAAAATCTCATTTCCTATCCTAAAAGGCAATAATTCTGTTCTAAGCCAAAGGGAAGCACTAATTGTTTCCTCTATACCTAACATGGTGAAAGATGCCTATTGGAACTACCCGACAGGTATTCCGAAAAGGTAAACATTAAGGAGGAATTCTCTGTCGCTGGAAGAAGGCAATTCCTCTAGAAAAAAAGATAATAAAACTAAAATTAAAAAATTGCGCAAACAAATTTCGGAAGCAACTAAGCAAGATTTGAGCTTTCAACAAGCAAAGTACTCGTTGTGCATGCATACCTCTCTGAATCATGATCATCAGCAGTCTCCTCTGAACTACAGTTGTTGCTGGTGCCCCCAAGATCCATGCAAGGACCGGCCGCCGATTGTTCGGACACAACTGAGCTCCAGCTCCCGTCCTGGGTGGAGTTCATCTGAGTGCAGGAACCAGCCGAGGAGATCCCGGCGCTCTCGCCGTCTGCGTCACCGGCTTCCGGAGAACCGGAACTCAGGGAATCAATGCTGCTCAACGAGCCAGGATTGTTCCTCTCCTCCATCTCCGGCGCCTGGTGACCGGAGCAGGCATTGGAAAACAGCGACCCAACGGAGCCATCGGAGAGCTCGACGTCCAGGATCCTGAGAGACTCCAGCTTCTTGATGGCCTTCCTGAGCCTCCTCTCCGCCTTGTTCCTCACCTTGACCTCGTCGGCGAGCTTCTTCTCCAGCTCGTCCAACTGTGACCAAACCAACCATCACATCAACATTCAACAGACAAAGTGCTCAATTAGGTGTGAACCAACAGCAATTAAAGAAGATGAGGTAGTACGGAATGTTTGTAAGAGAAGGTGAGATAAGGTACCCTTTTGGCCAGTTGGTCGGCTTCCTCCTTGGAAGCCTTGGATGCCACCCTCTCTGCAAGCAGCCTCCCTCTCAGGCACTCCACCGTCCTCATGCCACCACCACCCTCTCCACCCCCACCAATCACCCTGCAATCAATACAACAAAACATAGATGCAGGTACAGGTCAGGAATTGATCCTTTCGGCCCATCAGCCACCTACAAGCAGCTCAAAAACTGATCCTAGGTAGCCAGAATCCAAGGAACAACAGAGAAACCGATGCTAGAAACCAAGAGAATTTACAAGAACGGAAGCAAACGACCCTATCAAATTGTACTGACCTGCGTTGTATGGTCTGCGCAGCCATTCCTCCTACCCTTCTCGTATCCAAGCTTGTCAGGGGATACCAGCTTGTGTTTGACCCGCAGCGTGAGACGGCGGCTTTGGGCGCTCCTGCTCCGTGGCTCTGCTTTTGAGCTCGCGCGGCAGGCAGGGGAGGGCGCGGTGGCTGCTGAATTGGAGGCAGCTTGAAGCGGAAGGTGTCGGACGCCTATATGTTTTGGGGGCGTAAAGGTGAGGCGAGGCGCCACAGGACGCTCTCTTGGGGGAGTACTGGAGCCTAGAAAAGAGAGGCATGGGATTTGCTCACCACAGGAGCCGGTTTTGTCCGTGACCGCCACCCGTGAGGCACATTACTGGCGTCACTGGAAACATCTCTCTTTCACAACACTGCAGTACATTGTTCAGTTACTGGCTGCATTTTCCTTTTTCTTTACACTTCAACGTTTTTGAAAATTTGCTGACATAAGTAGGAGTATACATGCACACATTTTTTTCTTCCAAAAACAAAGAGAAAAATATAAAGTCTTGAATGCAACGTTGCAGCAGTCACATGAGAGTGTTGAAAAAGTATTTTTTGGCTATTGCCAAGACTTGCAGAGTAGATGGTACATATATGTGTGCTAATGATACTAAAAGCAATGCTGTACTTACCAGTGGTAATTAACAAAGAGATGGTCACATGGGACATGTGGGGTTATCACCTTGGGCTTTGCAATCTGCACTCTGCAAGACTGCAAGTATTAAGCGAGAGAGGAGCGGAGGGCAGAAAGGAGAGACACGTGAAAGGCAGATCCTGCTGGTTCATTTAACTCGCTTGCTGTTCGTTCGGCCCCATCACTTCAACAGGCCTCCTGTCCTCTTGCTGCATTTTCTTTTGCTCGTGGTTTTTAGCAGCGTCTAAATTCCGAGCAGCCACCGACTTCTCTGTTGTATATTTCTGAACGAATGAATGTACGTACCAGGACAAAAAAAATCCAGTGTCGCTGTCGCGCTGCCTCACGAGCTGCCTGTGCTGCTTCTGCGATTTGAAGCTGAACTGAATCGGAGAGATAACCGACAGGATGGTGCAGTATTAACAATGACATTTGAGCTGTCGTCTCATGTGGCTCTCAAATATATATAAAAAAAACACTAACTAACAATATTAGCATGAGAGGAGAATGCAGATCAGTTTCGTGAGAGAAGCATAGACTAATCCGAACTAACCTGCCATGTTAAATGTTGCGAGGAATTAGCTGGAGAAGCGCTAGAGAGATTGGCACCGTCCCAACTTGAGAGGCATGAGTGATTTGTGATAGTACTTAAGATTCTCCTCCAGCTGCAGGAGCTGTGGCTGTTCTTGTACCGTACGAAAATTCCTTCGCCCACGAGCTTAACAGTCATGAACGCGCGAATAAACGGCGGGGGAAAAACAGACAGAGCTGCGACGTTTTTCATGGGATCACGCCAGGTTCCGTACGGTGCACCGTATAGGGTCCTCCGGCAGCTGCCACTGCAGGACCTTGGACACCATGGTTAGAGACTTAGAGTATAGCTTTAAGCAGTCAAAATTAGGCTTTGAAAAGCAAACGGTTAAAGAAAGTATAAAGCGATCAAAGTACAACGACAAAGACGACGAGATGGAGACCGTACCTACCCCCAGAATTCAACCAGATACCGCTGGAAATGGTTACTTCTAGGTACTGTGTTAGTATTCTTCTACTGTTGGTCCACGCCTTTCTTAACAGCATGATTACTACGTAACCAGTGAACATCATTCCAGATCTGGGAGTGGAGCTTTTGCGCCGAGACTGACGATCATGGTGTTGGCCATGCTTCTCTGGCAAGTGAATGCAAGCACATATAGCCCATGCCGTGGTAGGGGCAGTGTCCATGCGCAAAAGACACCGCCTCCTTGGCCACCGCTGGTTATTACCTAGCCGTGACATGGGAGGTGTATCACGTGCACAAGATATCAGTATCATAATATAGTACCACCGAAACGATTCAAAACATTTTGAAAGATAGATCGAGACACAGGAATGGACAATTGGACATAATTTGGCCAATGGCCAGGTTTCGATCAAAACAATTTTTCTAGAAATATACAGGCAGTAGAGATAATGCCAAAGGGGATGAAGTGAAAAAAGTTCCCCCTGATCTGTCCCATGCTGGTTTTGTTTGTGGTAACTTGTGATGTCTCTACATCTAGGCACCCCGTGCTCCTAACTATGAAATGTTCCACCACTCATGCACTGTTTTTTCTGTGTGTGCTCAGATGGGAATGCAAAGCTGTGCACTATGATTAAAGAGATGTGGTAATTATACTCACTTAGCTTCACTTGAACTCCAAGCCTCCAGGTTGAGCTGGACCACCACACATCAAGATTGTAAGGCTGCACATAGCCGATGGCCGAATGCGCTTCGAATCATCTCATCGAATCCGCTACAAGTAACGTTATCCCATTGCCTCATTCGCCCAGTCAGTCACTGCATATGGATATCACTGCAGCTTTCAGCCTGTGAAGTTTAGCATGTGAACCCTGGGCACAAAACGAAAATAAGAGTCATGGCTTTCTGGTAGTGAGGCCAGAACAAGTTGGGTGCAAATCAGAGAACTGCTTGCGTGTTTTTCCTTTTTGGAGTTCATGAGCTGGGGAGTAGTGAAGTAGAATGATCCAAGCATGTGAACATCCACAGGCAGGAGGGCACTAAAAGACAGATCTTGTTGTGCTAGCTCTGTGCAGTTCTGATTCTAATGCCAGGATAGGATAGGATACGGGACATGCAAAGCAGGTATGTGCATTCGATTTAAGACAGAGGAAACAAATGCCGAGGAGAAAATGAAGGACTGTCAAAGAATATTGCAATGCATTTTACTTCTGTACACATGTGTTATGGTGTGTCAATAGAGCAAATGTTGATTACGGAAGGTAAATGTTGCAAGGTAGAACCTTTCTTCATTGGATCCACAGCACTAGAGCAACTTTTTGTTGATGAAGTGAACAATCTTCTGCGCATTAGTCGTTTGGTATTCCATCCAGGAGTAGGGTTGCACTCAGATCCTGAAAATTCAGATGTTTCCAAAGTTTTAAATAATCATGGAATTACCCTCCAAAAGTTAGTTAATCAATCAAATCAATACAATTGAATACACCATCGGATGTGAAATACAGTGGTTCAAATAACTCTAAATGTCTGGTATGCTCAGGCATGATAATCATGTCTCAACTATTAGATCCACTGAATGCCATCAATAAAACTTGTCTTCATCTAATAATGGTTGAGGACAAGCTCTTTTCTATCTTTCAGACCAATCAACCATATACAACCAAGTATTTCTTGCATCTCGATTGCTTGATGTATCCACGGCAACAACAAAAAAAACAGAGCATTGATCCCCTCAATTCCAACTACACCCAGGAACCTTCTCCAACCCAACTCCCCACATCATGCTCCTTATGATTTCAGCTTCTTCCCATTTGTCAGCGTTTGAGTATAAATTAGCCATCACAATATAATTACCAGTGTTCTTCGGCTCAATCATAAATAATTGATCGAAAGCATATCGACCAAGCTCAACATCACCAGCTTCTGCTGCTCCATTAAGCAATGGACCCCAGACCTTTGCATTTGGCTCAAACGGCATCCTGTTGACAAGATCAACTGCATCCTTTAGCATCCCAGCACGGCTGAATGCAGAAACCATGCAAGCGTATTGCTCCATCGCTGGAGCGATACCAAACACGACCTGCATGGAGTCAAAAACTTTACGAGCATCAGATACCTTTCCAGCATGAGCACAAGCAGTAAGCACGGCAGTGAAAGCTACGGTATCCGGCAAAGTGCCAGAACTGATCATCTTATTGAACAGGCGCAATGCGTCTGCGGCTTCTCCATGAGCTGCAACAGCTGATATCATTGATGTCCATACAACTTTGCTTCTATCACCAGTCAATTCAAACACCTTCCTAGCCCCATCAAGAAATCCAGCCTTTGAGTAAGCCTCGATCAATGCACTCACAACATTGATGCTCTGATCATAGTTGTTTCTAATCACATAACCATGAGCTTGCTTTGCTCCCATTAGGCCTGAGAACAAAGGAACTGAAGGAATGATGATTGAAAGTGTGGCCGAATTGGGCAGTATGCTAGAACCAATCATCTCATGCAGTAATCCAAGCACATAGGACTGGCGACCATTTTGAATAAGTCCAGCAATTACTGCATTCCAAATGCTGATTCCTTGAGCATCTGCTCGACGAAAAAGCTCCATTCCCTCGTCAACATGCCCATGGTTCATGTACCCAGTAATCATGGCGCTGTAACTGACTGGATCTTTCTTAGGCATCCCTTCAAACAACTCTCTTGCATACTGCAACCGCCCACATTTGGCGTAAAACCCAACTATTGAGTTCCATACTGCGACGTCCATATCAAGCTCATTCTCGGCAGCAAACTGGTGCACGTTGACCCCAAAATTGACAGCCTTGAGTTGCGCACAAGCATGCAACACGCTTGTCACCGTGATGCTGTTCGGTCCAACACCACCACCGGCATGAACCCGCGTCAACTCCTGGAACAGCTCCAGGCACTCCCGGTACCACCCTGCACGAGCGTAAGCCGATATCAGCGAGTTCCAGGAGACGACGTCCCGCCGAGGCATTTCATCGAACACCGCGCGAGCGGAGCGCGTGTCCCCGGCGATGGCATACGCGGTGATGAGCCCATTGGACACGAACAGGTCGGTCCCGAAGCCGCGCAAGAGCGCGACGGCGTGTAGCTCCCTGGCGACAAGTGGGGAGAGCGCCGGCCCTGACGCGGCGTGCGACTTGAGGAGCGCAGAGAGCGTGACTTCGTCAGGGGAGACCGCGGATGAGGCGAAGAGGCGGATTGCGGCGGAGGGGTCGGGCGAGTGGAGCGACAGCGCGATGAGGATGGCGTTCCAGGCGAAGATGCTGGGCTGCGGGATGGCGTCGAACACCCTGCGTGCGTCGTGGAGGCGCGCAGCACGGGAGTAGAGGGAGATGAGTTTGGAGGCGAGGAAGTTGGATGGCGTCACGGAGAAGGCGACAAGGCGGGCATGGAGCTGGCGGCCGGCGGCTAGGTGGCCGGAATCTGCGCAGAGCTGGATGAGGTGGCCGTACGCCCGAGGGTCCGGCGGCACGGCGTTGAGCCATGATGGCAGCTTCATTGGCTCGTCATGAAGGGCCTAGGCGGGTTAGGCTGTTAAGACTTAACTGCTTTTGAACTCAAAATTTCACATGAATTTTACAGATTTCCACATGAAACAGTTCAGTTTATGCAGAATCCGGAAAAAAAAAAAACCCACAAGTACCAGTCGAGCCTTTGGCCGCCAGATTTGGACCGCGCATGATCTAAACTGTTCACGTCTCAGATCAGGTGACCACGAAAAGAAACAACTGTTGTTGCAGTTGTCATTTGCCAGAGAAGAACCAAGAACAGCATATCAAAAGAACAGGCTAACAGCTAACTTCACCCATGAAAGTGAACCATACATCTGATACAGGCAGCATTCAAACCCAGGGGAACGTGACAGAAGTTGCCAAAACAGATTTGATGCGATGACTACAACGCGTAACGAGAATGTCACTCCTGCAAGGAATAATTTTGTGCTCCTGACATATTGTATCATGGGTAAATTACAATGGTAGAAACTCCACACACACAAACCCCCTGGTTTTGTGTTCGTATACGGTACAATATTTTGCATCGTCGACTTACAACTCTATCACACCCGGTGTCCAACACACAAGCTGTGATGGCTCCCAAATAGCTTAAGTAATCCCCTCAGCAACATGCTACGTGCTATGTAGTGTTTCTAAAAAGATACCAGCATGCTCAGCAAATTCAGTGGCTAATCCACCAAACACAGATGACACATAAGTTACTGAGGATCACAACCAGCTCCAGACCATCAATCAACTCAACCATCTTCCAAAAATTGTATGATCATGAACGGAATATCACCTTGCTTCTGCTTCTTCTATTACACTATAGGCTAATGCTATTTTAGAAGTATCCGCCATATCTTTCTCATGTACACCACTAGGGACCATATTGCAAGTCCAGCGGATACATAAAGCAAAGCAACACCAGGAGTAACTAAAAGACCTTGCCCAGGTAGACTGCAATGCAGAGCACAAAGGCGAACCATATCATCTATCAATTAAAAAAAGAAACAGTAACAAAGTTATATTACACTGATGAAGAAAAGCTTCAAATACCTTGGGTCTCTGCTGGCAAGAAGGAGAGTCAATGCTGTCATCTGTGTCGCAGTCTTCCACTTCCCTAAGTTGTTAACTGCCACAGCCTGTTGTGGCAAGTAGAAACCCGTTCAGTGATTGAACTTCTAATTAAGACAATAGAACGTAAATGGAAGGGTGACAGAGCACAGAAGGAACCTCAAGAACTTTGCTATTCTGAGAAGCAGCCCACTCTCTAACAGCTGACATTGTAATCTGCAGAATCAAGGAGTGATATCTTATGTTAGCTCGTGGCAAGCATAGCAAGCTCCCACACTACATTGCAGCAGATATAATTGTTATTCTTCAAAAGGAAAGTGGATACATGTCTATGATTAAGAAGAAAAAAACTAAAGCTGCTCGTGGTAGCACATATCTTCACTGGAATCGGAAGGTTGTCAGACAAATCTGGTGATTTCCCTTAACTTTTAGGGCAACTTATATAGCTCCTCAAAGCTCTTGAAGCATGAAAAGAGTTAATTTTATTATTCAAGGCAGTCTCAAGCTCTAGTTCTATTTGAAACGGGCGGCGATGCTCATCTAACTTAAGAGACGAACTGCACTGGCTCCACTAAAAGAGGTAGAGGTTAGCCAAACAGCACCTTTTCATTTCATGAAGTTAAACATGTATAGTGTATACTTAAATGATCTAGCTAGAACCGATATTACAATAACCAAGTTAATGACCAGGCAGATAATTGTGATGTTGTCAAATTATCATGTAGCATTGGGGGATAAAAGCGTAGATAAAGATTGACTAAGCAGTTAGTACTGCATGAAACATCCATCAGAAGGCAAGATGCCATACTTGCAACAGAGCAACACATATATCAACATAAGCCCCAATAGTTTAATTAAAAATTATATGCACCATGCTAATTTTTCCAATTTATGATTGTCCAATGCCCACCACGACAATTTTACTAGAAACCAATTGTTTCACTATTTGGGAAGTGGCAAGGTAGATTGGCTGAGTAACTACCTCCCTCCCAATGATAGCAATGGAAGGAACTGTTAGAAGCCATGGCCCATCCCTGAGAAGTGAAGTTTCCAAAGGTTTGGTGCACAGCAAGACTAATGTTGCGGCTACCATAAGCTGCACAAGAGAATGAGAGTGATTAAGTTAGATCTTGTGACATGAGTACATCACATTTGGAAACTAACAGTATAAACTAACAGTATAAGTTGTAAAGATGCCAGAAAATGGTGCGAAGGGCAATTTAAGATCAGAGCAAAAGAGAGAGAAAGAAACCTTGTCGGCCACAGGATCAAGAAATGCACCAAAAGGTGTTCCTAACTGCATCTGCATAGTAAACTATGTCAGGAAACAATTTATAAAAAGTTGAAAATGCTGGTACAGTAACCCTATCTAGCATATTTTTCAGACAATATTTGTCACAAACCTTTCTAGCAATATAACCATCCAGCCAATCAGTGACTGCGGCAGCAAGGAAGATGCCAGTAGTGGCAGTTGCTGCCCAAGGATCCTCCATGTAGAAAGCTGTTGGCAGTAAAAAATAATTAGCTCTTAGACATAAAAAGAAAAAATAAGATAAATAAATCTTGGTGAAAGAACACTTGTGCAATCAAATTAATATTGGTAGGTCAAACATAAACACAAAATTAAACAAGTGTAAAATGCACATCAAAGAGCAGTGGTCAGCAGAAACGAACAGAAACATATTGGCTGACTCGTGCATGCCTGCATGGTGCTTAAAGTCAGCTAACATTCAAGCAGGAGAAAAGCCCAGTTGCTCAGGGAGGCCAAGGTGATCAAGACCAACTGCATGAAAATTAAGCTGTTGGAACTTGTGAGGAAAACGCATTGTTCAACCTCCAGTAAACAAGAAGTACTGTTTGACTTTCCATGGATGATAAAGTCGTGTCAATTAATTCAATCATTGCACAAACTCCACACATCATTGAGAGCAAAAGGTTTAATAAAGCTGTGGGCTGTGAGGTTACAAGAAAAGATAATTGTTCTGAAACTTGGATGACTCTAGCGATGGTTGGAAACGTTTCAATGATTCATGAATTATTTCCTCTCCACACTCCTCTTCTAATGATTTACGTTCAGTTAATTACAGGAAACCATAACCTCTGGGGTTCTTTGCAACTTGGACTGTAAACTCTTTACTTTGATAATACGGCAGACTTTAATTGTTTGTGCAAGTTCCATGAACATGAATGAGCTAGATACTGGCGATTAAAGATTAGGGCAGTGAATCAGGGAGGTTAAAACACTCACGCTGTTCCTCCACCATTGATCACTGGAAAAGGTGGCTAACAATTCAATTAATTTGTTCCAGCAATCTACTAGCAACAAAACACCTACGACCCACTAGCCTTTTCAGCCTCTATCTTTCTCCTACTTGCATATGTTTGAATGGTCATACAGGCGAATTTCCCACATTGGTACCACAGACGAACCAACAATACCGTAAAATTCCAACTTTCCACATCCATACTCCACATCACATCATAAACCGATGAGGAAAACATAAAAAGTTTGTGCAAGCTTTCGCTCGCGCTTACTGCTTATCAGGAGCGGCACGGCGGCGACGCGGCCGATGGTGAGCACGGTGGGCAGCGTGAGCAGCCTGGGTGGCCCCGGCGGCGCAGAGGACGGCGGCATCTCCTTCGACATCCCGTTCACCGCCGGCGCCTCCTTGGGCACCCGCCTCCTCCTCCCCGCCGCCCCGTCAGATCCCATCACCTCACCGCCGGCCCCACCGCCAGAATGCGGCGCGGCGCACAGCCCCCGCGCTGACGCGGCCGCCGGAGGCCGCCGGAACCAGCAGCTCGCGGCGGCGACAGTGGCCGTCGGCGGGCGGCGGCCGCAGGCCGTCGAGACTGGGGTGCGGGGAGCGGGGATCCTGGCGGCCGCGCGGGGGGAGAAGAAGGGCTTGGGGTGGAGGTGGGCGGGCCCGGCGGCTGCGGCTCTGAAGAGGAGGAGCGATGCGTGGGTGGCGACGGATGGGGGCATGGAGCGGATTGATCCGATTCCTCCCTCCCTCCACCTTCTTGTTGGGGTTGGGGGAAAGGTGGGCGGCGTAGGCGTGTGCGTGTACCGCGAGCATTGGATGGTGTTCGGAAGGGGTCTCCTAAACTTGGGGGGCAACAAAGGCGGTTGATGGGACGCCGCATCGGAGAGAGTCGGATCCGGCCGGTCGGGCTAGCGGACGGCTGCATTGGATCCTACTGAGCGCAGCGAGCAGCATGGGCGCAGTCCCAGTCCGGCACCGACACGGTGCACGGCGCTCGTGGGGCCGCCGCGGTTCTAGATCGGCTCTTGGAGGAGATAATAATTACTCCCTCCGTTTTCATTTATTTAACAACTTTGACCATGGCGAAAAACAAGGTAATCATTGTTTTTACATAGAGTGATCAAACACGGTGCATGGCATTGATTAAAAAAATTGTCACAGGTTGAAGCTGATGGAAATAATTCGTCCTGTGCTAGAAATGGGCCTTGTTACGCTACTGATGCTACGTTAGTCTTCACCATGAACCTTCACAAAAAATAAAATATCCTTCTATGTTTTTTTCTTAGTAAGTGCCATTAAATTTTTCTATCTATATACTACATGACATAGTAGTTTGAGCCCACGAATAGAGTAGGGTAAAAATGAAAAATGAAATCTCATAAAATGTAGATGTGACAAGTATTTGCAGACAAAAAAAGTGATCAAAATTATCAAGTAAACGTAAATAGAGAGAGTATCTTTGCTCATAAAATATAGATGTGACAAGTATTTACAGACAAAAAAAAATGGTCAAAATTATCAAGTAAACGTAAATAGAGGGAGTATCTTTGTTGCGGGCCATGGTACACAGTGGTACTATACCCAACACGTCCAGAAGAAACGTACTCTCCGTACGTAGGAGTACAGTAGAGACAGAAACTTGTGGGCTCGTGCGTGCCACGTTACATGCCTACACGGCCGGCCGTGTCTCTAACAGCTGTATCGGTTTAGCATGTCCATCTACCCAAGGCAGCGGTTGAGTAACACCGCGGGAGGGAACCAAACAGGTTTACGTAAAACTAGACTCAACCTACTAGATGTACCTATCGTACCGGAGATCATCAATAAAAAAATCGGTGTTTCATATTGATCCCATCATAGGTAGCAAAGATATTTTTAAAATGGGGCAAAGATATTTTTCGAGCGAGAACTGCTGGCGTCACCTAATTTGTCTCGTCTCCGGGGTGTGTGTAGCTCAATCATGTCACTTATTGGGCCTAATCAAATACTCCATAGTACTACAAGCTATGGATCTAGTACTAGTTTTCGACAAGCTCAGGTCCGCGAGTCGGCCTAATTGCCTCCAGGATCTCCAGCTTCGTCCATGACCGACCGCGCCAGTCCATAATCAGGGCCGGAGCAGGCCACCAGCCCAGCCCGACCGTCTCGTCCGGCAGGCTCGTTCTCTGCCGCGCGGTCGCTCAAGGCCGCAGTACGCAGGCTCCCTACGTGTCCTTGTGCCGTGCGCAAGCGTCTGGGCTGGCCGCGCGCCTGTTCTCTTGTCTGCTGCTGGTCGTCGCGGCTGCGGCCCGCCGCAACAAATCCGATACGAATCGAATAGTTAGAGTCAAAAAAAAAAAATCGAATAGTTTATTTTTCATATTGCTATCTACATTTTAATATGAATATGAATTTAAATACTGTTAAATGTGAATATAAATTGGATTATTCGAATATGAATCTGTATACGAATACTTATTAGATTCAGTTGTATACGAATATCCTATAATTTTAACGATAAATTATGAAATAATAAATTTATTTAACATGAACATGATAGTAATTCAACTTAAGAAACTTCATTTTTTAGTTTATTGATCATTTATCTTAAGTCAAAGAGTCACTTTTAATATAATACTATAACTTTAGATAATTTTTTACCATTAGATGGGAGATGAAAAAACTAGATTTATCGTTATAATATACATAATACAGTACCAAACAATAAAATAATATGTAGGATCAAAATAATTATGTAAGCTAATAATATAAAAGAATAAAACTTTATATTACTCATATTTATATATTATAAAAGTATTTTTACATATTTGGATACGGATATTATTTATATCTATTTTTGGGAAAAACAGATTCGGACATATCTATATTCATATCTAGAAACAGAATTAAATATATCTTTATTTATACATGTCTTCCAATCTGATATAAATTTTTCTTACCACATTTATATTTAGCTAAATACGAATATTAAATAATACAGATATCTCATATCCATTTTCCACCCTACCCATGTGGTGGTGCTCTAAGTGTGTTTGGTTGGAAGACAAAGTAGAATGAAATATGATCGTTCTTGTTTTTAGAGATGAGATGATCATCTTTTTTGTTTGATAGATGAATAGGATGGGCTTCTTTTTTATTTGGTTGGAGGGATGAGGAAAGATAGGGACGAGTATCTTTTAATTTTAAATAATAGTCATTAATAAAATACTAATCAATATGCACTAACACGTATTAATATTACTCTTGACATAGTCATTACTAATTAACAATAAAATATACTAATTAACCCTAATCATACTCTAATTAGCTTATTAATTACCACTAATTAGCACAATAACCCTTACAAATTCTAATCTCATAGTAATATACACAATGAGCATGACTAGCAAAGGTAGATGATTTCGTCTCACCGATTTAGAGGAATAACTTTATACAGCACATTAAAAGAATATTTTTTAAGATAGATGATTCCACCTCTACTGCTCCTGAACCAAACATCAATAAAAAAGAATCGCTTACTTCTATCCTATCTTACCTCATCCTCTAAACCAAACACACCTAACAAACAGGGACCGCGTGTCCACCAGATCTTCTGGGAGTGTAGGAGCCATGTCCTCTTCCGTCCAGCCTTAAAGCGTGCATCACTTCGTTGGTATAAGGAGTTATCACGAATGCGGTGGCATGGCGGGCTGAAAAGCGTCGATCGATTCATGCTTTTTGCTGCGGATCGGAGCGCGAATTTGCTTTGTTTTCACGCATGTAGCCGTAGCAGGCCGTAGCATAACAAGTTAACAACCGTTTGGTAGTATACCGTGTACGTACACTTACTTGGTCATGGTTTAGATTTGAAGCTGCTGTCGTCTGGTTCTAAATCAGGCTGGGCCACAGAAATAGTCCCTCCGTTTTCATTTATTTGACAACTTTGACCATAGCATAAAAACCAAGACAATCATTGTTTTTACCTGGAATGACCAAAATACCCCTGATTAAAATAATTGTCACATGTTAAAGCTAATGAAAATAATTCGTCCTGTGCTAGAAATGGGACTTATTGTGCTACTGATGCTACGTTAGGTTAGTGAGACTTCACAAAAATAAAATATCCTTCTATGTTTTTTACTTAATTAGTATTATTGGAAATTTCTATATATATACCGCATAACATAGTAGTTTAGGTCCACACAAGTCAATAAAGAAAGGTAAAAATGAAAATAAAATCTCATAAAACATAGAGATGACAAGTATTTGTAAATAAGAAAAGTAGTCAAAGTTGTCAAATAGATGCAAATGGAGAGAGTATCCACTGCTAACGAAACGACCAAACGACGAAGCATGTAGGTCAAAGCTTGAGACACGGGAACAGTAACACCACGCACGAGCGGCACCGTGTCGTGATTAAAGTACCACTGCGCATGCTCCATTAACCAGTGGCCCGATTATTCTGAAGAAACATGGATCACAGACTATACTACTGGGAACCCCATTTTTGACCAATCTCGTCGTTCCAAATCCAGGTCAAAACCAGGCGATTAAATTCCTAAACACATTCTAATCTCCTCCTCCCCCTCCTCCCCACACGCTGCTTGGTGCTGCAACTCTGCACCGGTCGGTACCGTACAAGCCCAGGCCAGAGGCGTTCGACGAATCACGGCGCCCGGACCGGCCACCACGGCGCGCGCCGCGCGGCCGCCGAGCGCGGCGGCCATGGGCGCTGCGGCCTTTGACCTCGAGTACAAAAGGTGCAGTATGCTACTAGTGCAAATCAAAGCCGCGCTCATGCAGGAGCCAAGCCGAGGGCGAGGGCGCGCGGCATCGTCGTGCCGCGCGCCACGTGCTCGCGCTCTCGCACCGATGCGAATTGCAAAACTGAGTTTTTTCCCCCTTTCTCTTCCCCTTCACCAATCTGCGCTGCTTCTTCTTCTTCTATTCCTCTTCTGCGCTTCGCGCCTGGGCCTCCCTCTGGTGCCGTAGCGGGGCTGCAATTAACGGGCGCACGACTCCACCCGATCTTGCCGCGATCCGTTGCAATCCCTGATTCCTTTTTCCAGAATTTTCCATTCCATGTGCGTGGATCTCGGGGCGCGGGCTAGGGTTTATGGCTTTGGTCAATCCATGGCGTGCGGTGCCGAGGTCGCCCTGTCGCTTCTTCTTTAATGCGCTCTGATCCCCATGGACGCCGAGTCCCGGTAAAACCCCCGAAAGGCGCCTCCTTCGCCACTTCGCCTGACTCCTCTCCTCTCTTTTGGTGTTTTGTTCTTTCTTGCCGTATTGTCTAGGTTGGATTAGCGGGGGATTAATGCCGTGGTTGGGGTTGCCTCCGGGCGCTATGGTTGATGGTGGTGAGGTTTGGCGCAGGGATGCGTATGGATTCGCGGTGCGGCCGCAGCATCTGCAGCGTTTCCGCGAGTACGCCAAGATTTACAAGGTACTTTACCACAGTGGAAATGTTCTGTTCCTTGTTTGTTTATGGGAAAGCTTTAATTTTTCTGGAGGGTTGTTTGCTAGGAAGAGGAGGAGGAGAGGGCGCACAGATGGAGGGACTTCTTGGACAGGTTGGCTGAATCTGCGGATGTTCCCTGCACACCGGGCATTTCGCGGTCCCAAGATGACACTACAGCCGGAGATGGTGATGGAGGAGCTGGAAAGGCAGAAAAGAATAATGGCAGTGGAATACATTGTGATGAAGAAGAGGAAGCTGAGAATGCAGAAAATAACAACAAATTGGAAGACCCGAAGGAAGCTGATGCCAGCGATGAATCACGAGAAGCAAAAGGCGAGTCAGAAAATCTGAACAATGTAACTGACAACTTGGACAAGCTGAAAGAGGAGACTAGTAGTAACTCTGCAGAATCGATCAAAGCCTCAGAGGAATTGAGGGAAGTGAATGGGGGTACTGAAGAATTAAAAGATTCAAGTGGAGGCTTGGAAGAATTGGGAGATGTGAATATGGACAACTTGGAAAAGCTGGTAGAGCTCTCTTTGGATAAGGGGTTGTTGGATGAACTGAAGCCCATAAAAGTTGAGTCTCGGAGGCGGGTGCAGGCATCACTTAGCATCATTGAGAAAATGATGAGCTCTCGGGTGGTGAAGATAGATAACGGTGCAAATGACAATCATGGAAAGGATGCAACACAGCTTTCGTCTATTGAAGAGGAACAAATGACTGCAGAAGCGAGTCATGAAGGGGATCCAGCTGAGGAGTCTTATGTTTCAGAGAAGGTGGAGCTTGGACAAGAGACACCTGATGATTCTACAGGTACTGCTTTGGATGAAGGCGACGCTGGGTCATATTTTCCTTGGAGGGAGGAGCTTGAGAGCTTGGTTCGTGGAGGTGTGCCAATGGCTCTTAGAGGAGAGGTGCAACTGCAAATCAGATTTGCAACTTGCTGTTGTCTGCTTTGTCTGTGAGATTTGATGCCTTTACACTCACATATGGTTGACTTCCCTGCAGATATGGCAAGCATTTGTGGGTGTTGGTACTCGGAAAATTACTGGGTACTACAACAAATTGCTTGATGAAGGGACTGCGAAATCGGATGAAAATGACCTTGAAGACCCAGAGCTGAACGAAAGGGCAAGTGCACCCAGAAAGCTTCCACAGCGTGAGAAGTGGAAAGGACAGATAGAGAAGGTTGTTATTTGAAACAATTTGAATTGAGAGGAAGTATGCCATGGTTAACAAGCTCTAGTGCTTCTATACACTTAGTTTGTCTGTTGTCATTACAGGATTTGCCACGAACATTTCCGGGACACCCTGCATTAGATGAGGATGGAAGAAATGCTTTGAGGCGGTTATTAACGGCATATGCAAGGCACAACCCATCAGTTGGGTACTGCCAGGTAAATCTATGCTCATTGAAGATAATTTTGAATTTTTATCTAGCCTCTCATAAGCTTAAGTATACAAAACTAAAGATTGTAATCCATGCTAAGTGGTCCATGCGAACTATGAAAAGCCATACATCTCGATCATTAGTTCTGATGGGCATTTGAGCAAAATTGTAATATATGGCCTTAAAAATAGGGTTGTGATCTATGATATGTAATCCATTTTGAGCTATGACAACTAGGTACTTTTCAATCATTACTTCTGAACTTCTGATGAGCAAAACAATTTTTAGACCACACACCTATGGTAGCTTCAGAAGGGATTTACAAAAAAAGTAAAACCAACGAAGTCTATCTCAATATACACAATTTGATTACCAGCTAGCTTTACCAGGTCAGCAAAATTACCACATGTACAACGCAACCTAAGGTTACATTTATATTGCTTTCCACATGCCTCACACTATTAATCTGATTTCTGAAACAACCACTATAACCAAAGTACATTTTATCTTACATTATCAAAATTTTCCCTTGCAGGCTATGAACTTTTTTGCTGGGTTATTTTTGTTGTTCATGCCTGAAGAAAATGCATTTTGGTATGTCTGCGTGATATGTGCCTTGTATCTAGAAAAAGATACTTAGTGGCTTTTTTGTAGTGCAAGACTGCATGGTGTCTCCATTGTCATTTGCTTTTGAATTTCAGGGCTTTAGTAGGGGTTATTGATGATTACTTTGATGGTTACTACACTGAAGAAATGATTGAATCTCAGGTACTGTTGAATTCGTGAATCATGATTCATGCCCTGTTTCCTTTCATTTAGATTATGTTGCTGCTCAATTCACAGGTTGACCAGCTCGTTCTTGAGGAGGTTGTACGAGAAAGATTTCCTAAATTGGGTGTGTAGTCCATTTATATTACTGAAATTTGTCTTTGTTATCCTCTCAGTATACTAAGAACACACACATATGCTTATTGCTAAATATGAATAGTGTATCAAAGCATCTACACTTCAAAACTCTTCCGCTGAAAGATTTTTTTTTTTTTTTTATGGTTATCACTTAGCACTTACATCATTTGCAATTCGTTTCAGCCAAACACATGGATTTCCTGGGTGTTCAGGTGGCATGGGTGACCGGACCATGGTTTCTTTCAATTTTCATCAATATGCTTCCATGGGAAAGTGGTCAGATTTTATACATTGTCTTGGTGCTTTCATTACGATATATACTATAAAAATAGTTTTTTGGTAGTTCACTTCGGTGATATCCCCTTATAGCCAACTAACATTTTAATCTAACTATTAGGATGTGGAAAATCCATACTCTTATTTTTTTTATATGTTGTGTATTCTATGTACCATGTGTGTGTTCCAACAGACCTATGGTTTAATGATATCTGATTAAAACTGTCCCTCTCTTGTAGTACTTCGCGTTTGGGATGTTATCCTTTTTGAAGGAAATCGTACAATGTTGTTCCGGACGACGCTTGCTTTGCTGGATTTATATGGTATTAGTTATCCCTCTTTTCATGTTAGCTCTGTTTGTTAGCGTATAAAAAATGTTAATAAGTCGTTTTATTTGTTCTTTTTGATCAATTTTGATGTGCAATCAACATTATTGTCTTCGTATGTTATTTTGTAGGGCCTGCACTGGTGACCACAAAAGATGCCGGAGATGCAATTACATTACTCCAATCTCTTGCTGGCTCTACTTTTGACAGCAGCCAACTTGTACTAACAGCTTGTATGGGCTTTCAATCAGTCAGAGAATTGGGATTACAAGAGTTAAGGAAAAATCACAGACCTGAAATCATAACTGCAATGGTGGAAAGATCAAAAGACCACAGTTCCTGGAAAGATAAAAAGGGTTTAGCAACAAAACTATATAGCTTTAAGCATGACCCTTCATCTGTGTGCCCACAAGTTAATTCCAAGGAAGATGGTTTGAAAGTGAATGGGGAGAGTGGATCATCAAATCTTGAGACCTACCTTAGTACTAGTTCTGTACTAGAGAATGATTTGGATCAGGGTGTTGATCTTGAAGATCAGGTAAGAACTCTGATATTACGTATCTTTAGGATGTGCTAATCTTTTTTGTAAAAGAAATGGGAAATATTGTGTTCAAATATATGGTTTAAACTGATGGTTAAAATCTGGTGATTTATAATGGTTCCATGTTAATATCATGATTTTTTTTTGTAGAACTGAATGGTTCTTGTCATCTTGTTTATATTTTTCTCTTAGAATAATATCCTGACATATACAACCCAAGTATTCAGATGCTTTTTTCTTATGTTTACATGATGGATTCTACACCTTGCAATGTTCACGCAGGTAACATGGCTAAAGGTTGAACTGTGCAAGCTGCTTGAGGAGAAAAGATCAGCTGACCTAAGGTTTGGGTTACTTTTTGTTTGGGACATATTTGTGCCTGTATGAGTTAAGACTAGCAACTTATGCTCAATTTAAGTATTCAGCTCTGGATACAATACCTTAAACATTATTACTTGGTTGAGCAGATTTAACGTATCCATAGATTACAATATGTTTTCCCTTCGGTTGGGACAACATTGATGCTTATTAGCGTTCTTCATACCATATTTGACTTTACTGTTTATTTTCTGGGACAAGGGAAAGATTAAAAAGAACATGCTAAGGTAAGTTGAATCATAAGCTTTTTTTTTCTTGGGTGACAAAATTCATCTTTATTACTGTTCTTTGGTTTCATGACACATCTAGTTAAAATTGTTTGTAAGTTGAATCATATGACTTAATATTGTGCTGTGGCACTATGTTAAGGCCCATTAATATATGTCCATAACTCTAATATTTTTTTATATATTTTAAGAGGTGAGGAGTTGGAAACTGCTTTAATGGAGATGGTCAAGCAGGACAATAGACGAATGTTGAGTGCTAAGGTATGATGGTATCTGGAATCACTTCTCTTTTTTTTCCCTCTCAGTATATGGTTTTGTGATAATAGAATCTCCTTGTACTATTGTATATTTTGGACTTCTTTCTGAACAAAACAGCTGCTTTAACATTTACAGATGATAGTTTACTTTTAGTCCTTGAATCCCCCTTTTTTGTAAGGTTTTTTTCTGTATACATTCTTGACTTAGAAAAGATTAACAGGTTGAGAAATTGGAGGAAGAGGTATCTGAACTGCGAAAGGCTTTTGCGGACAAGCAAGAACAAGAGCAAGCAATGCTTCAGGTGTTGTCTTATTGCCTACATTCTGTGGCTATAATTTGTGGGTTCTTAAGCATCATATTACATGGACCTATCAAGTCCATTGTACCATCTGGTTGGCTAAAAATATCCTCACATTAACTTGCTTGTACAGATCTTGTTAAGAATGGAGCAAGAACAGAAAGTGACAGAAGATGCCCGCATAGCCGCCGAGCGAGATGCTGCTGAACAAAAATATGCTGCTCACTTGCTCCAGGTTAATTCTTCAAGGAACTTTTTTGAGCAATCTTCTGAAAGTGTTGCCCTGTTACTTGGCTACTTGCACAATTTTGTTGTCTGAGAAGACAGATGCTTAAATTTTTCATAACTTTTGTATGCAGGAGAAGTATGAAGCAGCAATGGCAGCACTTTCACAAATGGAGAAGAGAGCTGTAATGGCAGAAACAATGCTGGAGGCTACAAAGCAGTACCAAGCCGGGCAGGTTAAAGCCAACCAATCTTTCACTTCAAGGTATGTTTTGGTTGCTACATTGAACTTCCACCTTCCAAGTATCTGTGTTACAAGCTACGATGAAAAAAAAACCCTATTACTTTTCACTCTAGTCATGATTAATTTTCTTTTGATGCATGTGTCTCACTGACTATTGCTTCAGTTGGTTTCTTTTCCTCTCCCATTATTTCATCTTTTTCTCTCTCTCTATTAGACCTAGATTTTTGCTACCAATCATATTTGATTGATATTCTTACTGGTTTTTTAAACTTTGAATATTATCTTCATAAGGTAATACTTCATTTACTTGGTATTTTTGTAGTTCACCATGTGCAGACAATGTCCTTGGGAAGACGAATCTAGAGCCAAATCAAGATGCACCTAACAGGAGAATGGGCCTGCTTTCTCGGGGACTTGGATGGCTAGACAAAAGCAAGGTGTGTCCATAAAGTCAAAGTTTACCAAAATAACACTGAGTCAATGACATGTCTGCATTGTCATTATCACTGTGACAACCTTTTTTTGGCAAGCTTTGATTTCTACTGCTATGTTGTCGACTTTCCTAAATATTTAATATGCTAGAACATAATATTAACTGATGTGTCCCTACTGAAGCAGCAGCCTCTTTATATAATCTTTGAAAAGGAAACATTATTCATCTTTATAAGAAAGAGAACATACATCTATTCTGCACTTGCATATCCAGCATATTGAAAAAATGATGAACCTAATTGCTCTAGAAAAATTGTACAAAGTTGACGTGCTGTTGGTTCATTATTGTTGTAATGCTTTTAGCAGGGAAGACAGAATTCCACTGAAACAGCTGAAGGCTAAACTCTTCTAGAATCCGGGAGAAAATCTTGGCTCCTAACAAGATCTTGATTTTTCGTTAATGGTTGGATTGCATGATCACCAGAAGCATTGATGTTTTGCCGCGGTAAGATTCAGCTGGCATTTTCCATGAAGTTTTGCAGGAAGTGTACTTTGTATCATATTCAGTTCTCAGATTAAGTTCTCTTGGTAGGTCCGAAAATGGTGTTGTAAGGCATCGGTGTAAATTTTCTTTTTCTGTAGTTTTGTTAAGATTGTCAATAGTTAGTGTTTCAAGTAGGAAAGAGAAAAGAACACAACTATCCATACACATGAGAAAAAGAAACTGTGTTAGATTAGTTTACGACTCTTTGAGTTGTACTGGAGAAGAGCATGTTTTGTTTCTCTTCGGAAACAGTTGTCAAAACCACTGAAAAGAATGATCTTTCAGTGTATTCTTGTTCTATTGATACGGATGGCTTGCAACACTTTCTAGTTTCTTGGCACGTCTTATGTACGACGATCGTTGTGTCAAATTGCGAGGTATCCTGGAAGGCTGATTATTGTTAGAGGTTCGTCACAATGCCGTCCAAAATAATTTTGGTAAGAACATCTCATTTCTTCCCTAAACCTGTACGTATCATACGTGAAACGCTTGTCTCATGCCTTGACAGTTACACTACGGGATCTAAGTTCATGAGGTCTAAGGTTCTAAGTTTATGACGTCTAAGGTTAGATATGCTATAGATTTTTAGATAGCTGTTTGGTTGATTGTATATTTTGTTAGCCTTCTAATCCATACGTTATACACTTAATTTTTTAATTAACTTTATTACACTTGTGATTAAGAATTTTTTAATTATAATTTTTGTGGCAAGACACACTTGAGATCTTAAACGTGACAAACTTAGACGTGAACCAAATATGCTCTACATTTTTTTGCGAGGAATTATTATACTACAGTTGAAGTAAAAAGTGACTAACATACCCTAGAGTCAAGACCAGCTGGACGATTACACTCTGAAAATGGCATACATATGTGGCCGAGAGGTTAAGCAAACATGTTGGAGATCATCTACCAAAAAAGGTATACAGCAGAAATGTACACAATGTGAACCAAACCCTTTTACTCTTTAGGTACATGCTACTGCAGAAAACAATGTACATCATCAGCATCTAAAGAAAGGGAAACGAGACATCCACTTGATCTCTACAAAAGCGTCACGAAATACTATGGAGCTCTATGTCGCAGACGACGATGTCTGATAAGCCTCAACCACAAACATATACCAAAAGTAAAAAATATTAGCTATGAACTATGGAAAAAAATCAACATGTCCTTCCCAGCAATTACCGTTTGAACAGTCAGTAACCATCGCCACAAAAAGCAGGTCTAACAGAAGAACGCCATTTTTGCTTTGCACTGGACTCCTCAGCTTCTTTCTCCCTGATACTGGGCTTGGTTCCCATCAGAGCCAGCTCCAGTTGGTGTGCTGGGAGCCGCCGATTGTCGACGGGCTGTCCGCCACCTGCTTCTGGACTCCATTTCTGAGATCTCGGCGAGAGCTTCAACGACATCTGCCATGGGTGGTCTCATGTTCGCTCTTTGATTGACACAGAGTGCAGCAACAGCGAGGGCCCGATACAACGAAATCGCGTGGTACTGACCCTGCAGCGCCGGGTCTGCCAGTTTGTGGAAATCCTTTTGGTTCACCAGGGGGGGAGCCTGAAATCATACGGGAAAAAAAAGGAAAGGTCACAACAAGAAATTGCAAGAGGAGAATTCATTTCTCTTCACAGCATGCAAGAATTTTGGTGAAGTAGTTGGCAGATTAAGTTGTTTTTGTTTTTCTAGAGAAGAGTACTCCTGAAACTTCTGATGTATCTATCTTGCTAACATTTATAAAGGAACAAAAGGAATGCAGGTTTTGACCTAGGAATCATGGCCCTAAGTTAGAATTTTAAATCACCTTAGTGACCATTAATTCAATACGAGAAACTGTGACTTCCCACCCATCTTGTGTCCTCTCCTCTCCCATGACACATCATATGACCAAGACATGAAAGGCTTCTGCGTGTTCTCGGAAAAGAAAAATAAGGAATTGTGGAAAAGGGTTGCAGTGACGAGACCAGAGGAAATAGAAGAAGCACACAAGTTTAGCATGATCAATTGGCTTAAACAATGATTATTAGATGAGTAACATTTCACATCATTTGACATCAAAGGACTAAGCTGATGAGGAGTCTGGATTAAGAGGCTGCAGTTTTGGTAATTTTGCATAATGTAGAGGCAACGAACAAACAACACCCACTCAAGGGATGCTGCTAGATAGGATGACGTGCCTATTCATAAACAGACATTACCACTATAATTGAGGAGAAGCAAGTAAAAGAAATAAAAAATCATAAAGCAATGGCTTACCCATACAGCAAGAGTTTGCTTAGGTTCATCTTTAGCCTTTCTTCCTGTGAGAACCTCCAACATAACAACACCGAAGCTGTAAATGTCCGACTTTATAGACAATTTACCACTCATGAAGTACTCTGGCGCACAATATCCAGCTGTACCCATGACCCTAGTTGAAACATGAGTATTGTCACCAGTTGGACCTAGCTTTGCCAAGCCAAAGTCAGACAGCTTTGGATGATAACCCTCTCCAAGCAAAATGTTTCCGCATTTCACATCGCGGTTAATGACAGGAGGGTCAACATTGTCATGCAAATGTTGCAGACCTTTAGCTGCACCAACAAGTATCTTCATTCTTGTACTCCAGTCAAGAGGCTGCTTACCAGGGGGGAGATCTGGATAAACCAAGACCCGAATCTGATTACACCAGCTTCTAATATATAACAAAAGGGGAGAACTGTATATGGTAGTGGCAGCATACATACCATGGATATGACTGACCAGGGAACCCAAAGGCATATACTCATAAACTAAAATCCTCTTGCCACGATCAGCGCAACATCCAACAAGTTCTACAAGATTTGGGTGGTGCAAGTTGCCCAAAATCAGAACTTCAGAGAGGAACTCCTTGTTCCCTTGTTGTCCCTGGGGATCAAGAGTCTTTATAGCCACCTCCTGTCCAGGACGCCTTTTGAGAATTAGAACAGCATACAAGCAAATGAAAGCCAACCCGCATCTGCTTGCAACCAGCAATTTTCATGATAAAGAAACCATAGCACTGACTGACATTCAGATATAAATCAAGGGAAAAACTACAGCAATGAGCAATCCTTTCTAGTACGCACCGCTTCAATCATACTTCAGATCACTCTAGTTCATTTGAGTAATGCATTAGCAGCAAAATATCATCGATTGAACGATAGCATTGATCAATAGTCAGCTACAAATCAAGGAAACCAGTATAGCAATCCTAATCCTTTCCTGTACGCACCGCTTACATCGTACGTAAGATCACTCTATAGTTCACTCAAGTAATGCATTAGCAACAAAGTATCATCGATTAACCATAGCGTTGATCAATATTCAGCTGCAAATCAAGGAAATACTACAGCATTCCTTTCTCGCACACAGCGCTTCAACCATAGTTAAGATCACTCTAGTTCATCTGAGTAACGCATTAGTAACAAAATATCATCTGATTTTAGTACACAGAAACATGACTACAACCCTTTGGGCTGAGGCATATGAACCCACCTGATTGGTGCTATCAAGAAAGCCCTTGTACACCGGACCGAACCCTCCCTGTCCCAGGAGGCGATCTGCTCTGAATCCCTCTGTCGCCGAATACAGCTCCTCATAGGTGAATACCTTGTACGCCGGACCACGATATGAGACGAACTCAGCATGCACGGCCTCCTCCGGGATCGCTGATTCTACCATCTCTGTACAAATAACTAAAAATGGATGCAGCATCCGATACATTGCCAGCTATGAGGGGAAACCACACCACTATAAATTAGCAAACATGAAAAGAGAAACAAGACAAGTGGTTCCTTGCAAAAACGAAGCGCAAATATGACAACACAACACAAATGGTAATTTATCGAAACAACCCATGTAATCTGGTGGCTCCTTTTTATGAAAAAGAAACACGCGCATAGTTCGTGATGTTAACCCGCCATCTCAACTTTCAAGAACAGCGCAGAGAAAAATTAAGAGGAGATTAACATCTATTATAAGCCAAGCACATCTACTCGTGACAGGAGCAGGACTAAAATTTGCAAAGTTTCACGAATTTCGAAGCGGAACGAAATATCTAATTTTCAAAAAAAAAAAATTACTAACATGTGTAACCCACACGAACGAAAAAAATGACCGAGATTTTAGCGAAAAAAGTTGTAAAACGAAATTGAAATGCCTGGACAGGACCATGTTTTAGTTTCAACGCCCAGAACCAGAGTTTCTTCACGAAATCTATTTCAGGATGCACAAGATATTAGTTCGAGTATCCCTATTCCAAACAATGCAAACGACCCAAAGGATCACGCGGAAGATAGTAAAGCATCCCCAATCTCAGCACCCTTCAAGAACAGAACAAGCAAATTAAGAAGCACCAAAACCACGCCCCTGGAGATTGTGCCGTAGCCAAGAACCCTCCCAAAACCCACAAAACTATCGGCAGAATTCGATCGACCGCGCAAAATCAAGAAACTTCTCCGTGCTACGGCAGAACAAGCAAATATCAAGGGAACAAGAATCAGGAACCCAAGAACGACGATCGCGCTGGAGCCAAGAACCCTACCAAAACCCACAAACTCGGGCATAATTCGATCGACCGCACCGAAACCAAGAAACCGCTCCGTGCTACGGGGTCATCAAACTAGCGAACCGCGCAGCCGCAGAAACCTACGAAACGCCCAAGAACTGGAGCCGCATTATTTCCTGGAGCAGGATCATCAAGAACGAAGGAGGGAGAAGCAGGAGCATGCACAACACCTGGGGCGGTCGGCACGGGCGCCGTCTCGACCGGCTCGGGCTCCGTCTTGACCGGCGCGATCTGCGACGTCTCCGCGGGCCCCTTCCTCTCGCTTCCCCCGCCCTCCGACGAGAAGCAGGACCCCATGGCCGCCGTCTCCTGAGGTGGGCAAGCGCGAGCGCACGCAAGCGGGTAGGAGGGGTCGAAAGCGACTGGCGGAGCGTACGACGAGGCAACACACGCAGAAGAACGATGCGGGATTTGTTAGAGGAAAGCTGCTGTATTTACCCGTAGCCTTCTAGAACACTACAAATAGACCGAAGTGCCACGTGAGCGTCGTCAGTGTGGGCCAATTAAGTAAACCGTCACGTACAGCGTAGGTGGACAGTGTATTATTAGACCAAAGTGTCACGCGAGCGTCGCTTGCGTAGGCACATAATGTAGCTGAGAGTTTTCTATCTTTTTTAAGCAAGTTGGGTCGGTTCCGTGTAGGGATGGTAACGGGTCTGTTTTGTTGGGTTTTGCTAGAACGGATTTAACTTGAAATCCGACTTGTTAAATTTGATCTGAATCCGAAATCAATATCGAGTGCAAAATGACTCCCACCCCCGGTCCCGACGGGGACCCAAACCTGACGGGGCAACCTGGAACCCGACAATGTGACGGCGACGGGTCGGAGCGGGGCGGGGCGGAGTGGGGTGGGGCGGGGCGGGAGCAGACGCTGGGTGAGTGGGGTTTCGGATTTCAGGTGACATTCACGGGTGAAAAAACAGATTCAAACCTGAACCTGACTCGAGTTAAGGTCCCGACCCGACCTAATAGCTTCGCGGATTTTTTTTACAGCCGAACCCTCCCCTGTCGGGTCTGAAACCCGCGGGGACCCGACCCGACGAGAAAAATTGCCACCCTTAGTTCCGTGTCGTTTAAAATTTAAATAATATATTCACTTTTGATATCCACCATCATCTACTAACTTCCTCATCTCTAAGACTTATTTTACTAATAAAAATAAATAAAAAATTATGAGAAGAATTAGCTAATAATATATTTATGTTTTATTGGATCCTATCTGAAATCAAGCTACGATATCTCTCCTGATGTAATCGTTCTATGGAGCTCGTATGATGTATCCACATCTCTATACTTTAAGTTTATATTTGCTGTTACCATGTCATATATTTATATTTTTGTTACAACACACGAATATTAAACTAGTTGATTTTAGTGTACGGCTGCTAAATTGTTTACTTTTATATCTATTCGCATCTTGATACTTTATAGCGTGTTTAATAATATATGCTATATGTTTCAAATAGACGAAGTGCGCCTTAAAAAACCGATCAAGTGTAAACTATAATTCATGTTGTGATTAAATCTGATTTATAACTTGATATCTTCTTATAGCTGATACATAAAGACACTCTTAATCATTTTCAAAGAAGAATTAATGGTACGAACGATTATCCGTTTAGTTTTGACGTCGTATAACGTTCAATGGCAATATACGAGTGCACAATATTTTCTGCGTCGCTTAGACTTGTTGTGATCAGCCAAGGTATACGCCTTCTCGATTGAATTGTGTACTTCCACTCTCCTGATTCCTGAAGATTTCAATGTACGCCTTCAGAGTAATCTAACGTATTCGTACTTGTACGCGTTTCGTTGGACATTTGTGGGCGCTGCTTGCTTCTCTATTATTCTCAAACCCCTTTGCCGCCGCCGCCGCCGCCAGTCTCGCTCTCCGGCGAAGAGAGTGGTTGCCGGAGGCGGTCATGGAGGAGTACAGCGGGGGAGACCTCCTGAGCGAGGCGATGGACTCAGGGGCGCGCGCGCAGGCGCGTGTGGTGGTGGTGGAGGACTGCGTGGAGGCGCCCGCCGCCTTCGTCCTCCACCTCCTCCTCAAGCGAGCGCTCGCCGGCGGCGGCGCTGCTGCCTTCCTCGCCCTCGCGCAGCCCTTTGCCCACTACGACCGCGTCCTTCGCAAGATGGTAAGCGCCCCAGCCCCATACTCCCGAACGGCATTTCCTCGAACACATTCTGTGCGACTGTGCCTACCGGCTTGCTTGCCTAAGGTGCCTAGCTCTAGCTGCCTCTACAACACTAGCTAACAAATTGTGTGTGTTAACTGCATACTGCATCTATTGTTCCAGAAACTTAGCGGTATTTCTTCGTCATGCCCCAATGAGTATTGATTAATTAGGGACTAGATGACCCAAATTAGTAGGATCAAGTATGGGATTCAGACACATGAAGCTATTCAATCAGGTATTGCTGGTGCGTCAAGCATGGAGGCTTATTCAAAAGCCAGACAGCCTTTGTGCGAGGGTGTTAAAGGCATGTTATTATCCGAATGGCCGTTTGGGTGATACTGTATTCACAGGGAATGCCTCACCCACATGGCACGCCATTGAACACGGCTTAGAACTCTTGAAGCAAGAGCTGATTTGGCGTGTAGGTAGTGGACATTTGATCAGGGTTGGAGAGATCATTGGATTCCAAGGAATACCTCATGCAGGGTAATTAGCAAACAAAGAATTGCAGAATTAAGCGTGTTTCGGCATTCCTGGATGTGAATGGTGCTTGGGATATATAGAAACTCAATCAAACCTTCTTGCCGATGGATGTGAAGGACATTGTAAAAATCAAAACTTCATGTAGAGGTGCTGATGATTTTTTAGCTTGGCACCCAAAGAAAATTGATCTGTTCACAGTGCGGATCGCATACAGACTAGCAGCGGATATTAAGAGGCAAGATGATGGGGGCAAGGTTGCTATCTCACAACTGGATGGTTGCAACCCATTGTGGAATCACATCTGGAAGTTTCATGTTCTGCAGAAGGTACGCATCTTTGCTTGGAAAGCTGCTACCAATAGTCTGGCTACTCAGGATAATAAATGCCGCCATCGTCTTGAGCTAGATGATACTTGTTGTGTTTGCGGAACAGAAAAAGAGGATATCTACCATGCTCTATGCCGCTGCCCAAACGCTCAAGCCCTATGGAATACCATGCGCCACGTATGGCGTTTGTCGTCGGTCGAGGAGTTGCGAGTCACAGGTACGCATGGTTGTTAATTCTATTAGATAACATTTCTCGGACTGATCGCATGATGCTGCTTATGTTGTTATGGCGTGTTTGGCATGTGCGGAATGAGGTGGTGCACCATAAACCGGCGCCACCGGTGGATATAGCCAAAATGTCTCTATTAGATCATGATTGTGATTTTGGTGATTAATGATAATATAGTCAATGAGACTAATATGTTTGTGAAGAATATATTTTAATAGGTCTCATGGATGCAATACATGAAAAAGGCACCGCAGCCGGGACAAAGTTTGGTCGAATTAAAGAAGTTTTAGGAAGATTTGTTTCACCGGATGGTCCGGTGCTTTGGGTGTTGAACTTACCGGAGCATATTTGACAAAAGAGGAGAGAGGCTTGAAGACCTCACTGGAAGGTCCGGTGATTAGCAAGTGTGCTCACTAGAGCAATTCTTCTAGAGAAGTGTGCCGTGCTGAAGAATGAAGGCTAAGCCTCATCGGATAGTCTGATGATCAAAACATGGCAACACTAGAGTGTTTTTGTCCAGAAGGTAGAATGTAACAAATGACCGGATAGTCCGGTGATCAGAGGAAGATACACACCGAAGTATTTCCACCAGAGAAGATTGCAGTCATGGAAGATCGAAGATCAACATGCCGGAAGGTCCGGTGATGAAGCAAGGCTACACCGGAAAATACACCGAACAATAAATAGTGCAAAGGGGTAGAATGAAGTTCAAGGCATTGTATAGTCCAGTGATGAAGTGATGTGCACCGGATGCTAACACCGGAGTAATTTACACAGAGAAGAAGGAAATGCTCAGATGTCTCAGGATAACTCACTAGATAGTTCGGTAATGGAGACGAAGTATACATCAGAGTGTCTGGTGTTCACTGAGACTTGAGTAGGGTTTTAACGGCTAGTTTGTGAGAGTGTACTCACCGGATGATCCGGTGTTAGTACTATTGTTCTCACCAGATCATCCGGTGTTAACAACTTTTCTGAGTTGTTGAGTTAACGGCTAGTGCGCGGGTTTGAGGTTATAAATACCTCTTCATTCAGTCATTTGATGGTGTGACATACTGCTAGAGTCTAGAAAAAGTTCATACACACTTTAGAAGACATTCAAGTCACCAAAATACTTAAAGTGATTATCTAAGACAATTAAGCACAAGATTAGATAGTGTTTAGTGCTTATAGGCCTAGAGTGAGTTGTAGCTAGGTGCTGCAGCTTGAAGAAGGGATCAAGGAGTGATCCTAGCTTGTACCGAGTGGTACGTCGGCCAGTGGCGGAGCCAGCGGAGGCTCGAGGGGGGTGCTGATCTCCTTCATCCAAACAAGTTCTAAACAAGGGGTACTGATCCTCTACTTCTTCTTCCATCTCCTCCTACATCACCTTCTCTCCCTAAAGAAGCTATATGAGAAGTTGTAAGCTAGCAGGGGGTGCTGCAGCACGCCCAGCACCCCCCTGGATCCGCCCCTGACGTCGGGATCTTAGGCTTTGGTGGCTTAAGCTTATTGATCTTCCGACTTGGTACGGAGCGGCGGTAAGACACGTGTACAGGAATGCGGAGACCCTTGCCTTAGTGGCTCAAGCTCCGAAGTGATCACGGCGGTAAGGGATTGGAAGAGAGGCTAGTGGTGAGACTTTGCCTTAGTAGCTTGGTGGCTTATTCAGATGGAGGTCTTGTCGTTGTAACTTGATACCTCAAGAGCCGTGACCGGGTGCTAACTGTGAGTATATCCTTTGTAAAGCTCCAACGTGAACTAGGGGTGACATTCATACCATCGATACCACAGAATAAATATTCTTGTGTCGAGTTTGCTCTCTTTACCTTATTTACATTTTCGTATTTACATTCTTGCAATTTACCTTTTTAAATAGATTGCAAGCGCTTTGATCGGTAGAGTAGACACACTAGATAAACCTAGAGCACATCTACATAGAATTTAATATAGTTTTATCTTATGTAGTTTTTGGAGCCGAATAGATTTTAAGTGTCCTAATTCACCCCCTCCCCTAGGACGTCACTGATCCCCTTCAGTGGAGGCTTCCTGGCGCTTCTTGGAAAGCTATGTCCAATCCTTGTTATTGATCAAGCAGGATCCAAATCTTGATGTGGCAAAAGACAAGTAAATCACTTGGTTTTCTTTGATGACATACAGAAACAATGATGTGGCACTACTTCGATATCCCCAGTGCCCAAACTTTGGTCACGCCCTCCTCCTGGTTGGCATAAACTAAACGTCGATGATTCTTTTGCCCTACAGGATGTGTGTGGTGGTAGTGGGAGGGGGGCATTGGTATAATGTTGTGAGACAACTAAGAAAAAGGAATAGTCACTGCATGCAAATGAATACCGCATTGTTCAGATGCTCTGGAGGCTGAACTAGTGGCATACAAGGAGGGTATTGAGGTTGCGTTCCAATATACATCAACACCAATAATTGTGGAAATTGATTGTACCACTGTTATTCATCTAGCTACAACTCGAGAAGAAGACCGTTCAACCTTTGCCCACGTGGTCAGGGAGGTAAAACTTCTGTTCACCGAACAAAGGATACTGGAGATCAAAAAAGTCGACCGAAGCTAGAACATAGTTAGTCACGAGTTAGCAAATCACTCTCGTATCCATGGCATCTCTGGGACTTGGACAGGGCAGGAGGAGAATGCCGTTATTCGTCTAACTCATGACGATTATATATCTTCTGGTTTCAATTAATATATCCTTTTCCATGCCAAAAAAAAAGTTGATTGGGCTGTTGGAAAATGAGTCTTAAGCTCTTGTTAGTATGCTATTGGTTGGATGTTGAATCAGGCGTCTCACACCAACCTTGAAAAGTTATAATTATTTCCGTACTATGTGCTTTGATGTGTATATGATCCTCACGGCTTTCAGAATTGTACAAAGGTTGTTTTTCGGTATTAACAGAACGAGCTACATTTATTCCATCTTAAATCGTGCCCGATGGTGTTTGAAACCAGTGCTAGACTGTATAGTTTCTGGTTTCTATATTATTTCTCTTCATTTGCTAGCAGCAATAGCTCATCTACTAGCTGAGACACACTATTTAGACAACCAGCGAGGCCAGAAGCAGGAATGGACAGTCTTTATATAAGTCAAATAAAATGTACTAGTTTTAATTTGGATCCGCAAGATGAAGTCTGGGTTAGTGTTTCCATGGCATTAGCTCCCTGATCAGTACAAATTTCTAGAAACCTTGATTTGGTCGCTTTATTGCAATATGCATGCTGGATTCCTGTGCCACTTGAAATATTCACCACCACCATGATTTTTTTTCTTCGGAAATTTGCCAGGGCTGTAACCTTTCTCTGCATAGGAAGAGCGAGAGGCTTCATTTCTTTGAATTGCAAGCATTCCCAGGCAAGCAGTCATTTGACTACCTTGTGTTGCTTGGAGAAGATGTTGTATAATTACTAATTAGTGAGACGCCATTTTGTTTGCTTCTTCGCTGCAGGTGGAGCAAGGGATGACACCATTGCCAACAGCTTTATTCGGCTATACAGTGAAATTCAAAGAGTAGTGGAGGTACACAGGACAGGAGAAATTCCAGGCCAGTTCACCATCGTTATCGACGATGTCTCACTTTTGGAAGTTGCTGCCCATGGTTCCGTAGATGATGTGTTCGACTTCTTGCATTATTGTGTCACTCTTGCATCTGAGATGGTAAAAGATTGTCCAATCAAACACTGCCAGTACCATTGCTAACTGTTACCTTGTTTTCGTGTTCATTACACTTTGTTTATGCCTTGGCAGAATTGCTCGCTGGTGATCCTGATCCACGAGGATATATATGCAAGCGAGGAGAGCATGGGTCTCCTCTTACATCTGCGCTACATCGCAGATCTCGTGATTAAAGCGGCACCTCTGAGCACTGGCTTGGCTGCTGATGTTCATGGACAGGTTAGGCTCTTGATCCTGATCTCCTAAGCTTGCACGTGCCAATCTTATTCTTAGGGTTGGCAACTTTCGCTTTACCCTGACGTAAACGAATGAATGTTTCCAACAGTTGTCGGTGGTGAACAAGGGCATGTTTAGCGAGCAAAGGCCAAAAGCGCAGAGAGTTTGGAACTTCCATTTTAAAGTGAAGGAAAACGGTGCTGACTTCTTCTATCCAGGGAGCAGACATTAGGATTTGGTAAGCCTTGGAGAAATAAATTTGGTCATGTACTTGCTGCTGCAAGGGACCGGTCAGTCGGTCACAGAGGGTACCGGGGGTTGTAACTTGTGTATTCCGTCTGTAAACCCACCCTGTATTTCAGAAAAACTGTCAATTTCTTTCGCAAATTGATTCCGTTCGGGACATCAGAACTCAGGAAGCATTCAGTACAGCAAGTTTATTGAGTTAGATCTATCATAAGACGCGAGGGGCTGGTTAGCATCACAAAATATGCAGCCACCTTATTGCCGAAACTACGTAGAGTTGTCATGGCCAAGTCGCAGATAAAGCAAATATATATCGACTCGAAAAGAAAATACAATGTTGAAATGAACGGCTGAACCACCCAATTATGCCACATCGATCTAGAGATTTGACATGCATGATCCAATGACTGTTGCTGCTGGTTTGCTCATTATGACTCTTGACCAAGTATATCTGTGCAAGAGAACTGAAGATCACGACATCGAACACAGCACAACCTATGGCCATTATGCAGCTGACTCCATAGCACTTGGATGTTCATGTGGGCAACTAGAGAATAATAATAACTGGAGTTCTTATTTATTGATCACTCTAATATGGGAAGGAACCAATGAGCTGCTATTAGCAATGGAAAGAAACTTCCTAATTCTCTGATGTGTCGACGCAGACTGTGTTGGATTAGAAGGGCTGTGTCATCTGTCTGCTTCTTGGCCAGCCTGCTCGTCTTGTCCAGATTGTCGCACAAATTGCCCACGGACCCTTGGACGCTGCTCAGCCAGCCTCTTTCTGCTTTGATAGCGCACCTGAAAATAGGCGGACAAGGCCATCAGAAAGATAACAGTCCAATGCAAACTATATTCAGGCAGGCAGTCAGCAAAGATAATTTTTTAAAAATAAGAAAAATGAAAGGACGCCAAGAATTAGTAAAATGATGCAACTACTACCTTGTTTAAAAAAATGGACATTCTGAATTACTCCTAATAGTTACTTATTCATCTCTGCATTTCAATGCTGCTATATATTAAAATTAGGCCCTTATATACTTGCAAGTAACATAAGTGTTTCTCTTTTTCTCCTTCAAAAGTAGAGATTAATAATAGTCAATTTTATCCATTCTTGTTATATTTATTCAACCATTTGGATAGCATTCTAGTCGATCTCACCATACTGAGTGCAATTAACAGGGCCCTTTAACTCAGCAACCTATTACTATTTTAGGAATCACTGCCACAGCCGGCATGTAACTGAAAACAGGCTACCTTTTTACCGAAGTTCCGATCTTTCCGCTTCAGTCTGAATTTGTTCAATGCAGCTTCTCGTTGGGGAAACCGATTCTGATACATGTCATTACCACTGCCGCTCCCACTTCCATTGCCACCTCCGGCCCCATTTTTTTCCATAATACCATTGACACTCTCCATGTTTGGTCTTGCAATATTGGGAGCAGCGCAGCTTCCATTATGACTACCTGAGATTGCCCCGTTCACACTGTAGTTTGCAGCATGACCTTCAACATGAGGATCAAACACATTGGATGATCCACACTGGGCATCTGATGATCCACGCTCAATTGATGGCTGTTGCTGTGCCATAACATGGAGGTAATAATGGATGTGATGATGATGCTGTACACAGCTTTCTGGTGCCTCTGTTGGGTGGCCCACTTTCACTGCATTGGCAACTCCTTCATCAGCTTTGTCTTTCCCGACCACATTAGCTGGTGATGTTTGGTGCTGTACAGGATGGAATGTTGAGGTATGCTGGGTAGATTTAACAGCTGGTGGTGACGTCACTCTCTCCCTGTTCACAGAAGGCTTTGCGATGACATTCTTTGTACTGGAGCCCATGTCATTGTTATTGCTACTCCCATTGGAACCCTGCTTTATTGGAGCAGCATCTGAGTTTGACTTCATCTTGCAGGTAGAGTCTGTTTTCACTGCCTCAGAACTGTTATCTTGTGGTGAACTGCTTTCCCCAAATCTTGTTCCACCTTGATTGGAAGCCACAGATGTATGGTACCTTGCAAAATAAGAAACAGTTAGCATGCAACTTACTGTTGTGTTCATAACCTAGTAATGACACTGATATTATGTTTTGCACCTGGTGAATGCTGAAAGATCTGATCTTCTCAGAATATTTCGTTCATCATGGAATTCAGTTGCAGCTCCAGTTGTTTTCAATCTCTTCAAACCCAACTCATTGGATGCCATGTCAATATGAGAATCACGATTTTTATCATTCCCATCGGGAATCTCGGAAGGGCAACCAGGTGCATCTGTGATTCTTACTGCCTGTTGGGCTTCTGAGTTTCTGACTATTGAGCTAATCAAATCAGCAGTTTGAATATTTGGTTCGGTCAGCATGTTTGTACCATCATTTTCTACCATTACTTTCTTTTTAGATTTGCTTTGGACCATGCGAGTCTCATGTCTTTTGTCTGTTGGATTAACAGACATATCATTGAGAGAAGATTGATACTCTAGACTTGCATTCCCAGGAGCGCCTATTTCCAAGTATTTTCCCATGGATTCGTCTGTAAAAAAAAACATGGAGTTTGGTGAGTGAGACAATAGTGTGAAGAGGTTTACTTTCTTCTATACAATGAATGTTGTGGAGCATACAATACCATTATTTTCTTTTTGTTTCTTGCTGTTCCTTTTGTTTGCAGTTGGTAACCACTTGTTGCTGCATATCTCTGATTTGGGATGAATAACTTGTGCACATGTACTATCAGGTGGATCAGCTAGTTGACCTGGAGACATAGCTTGTGGGCTGTCAATCTCCACAGCACGCTTTGTCCATGAACTCTGCATTTTAAAACAGATTGTTGACATCATAATACATTGACATAAAAATCCTACACACAGAGAAAGTGATCACAAAATATATTATTTTTTCCAAGAAAGAAAGGTTACAGCCAAGCAAGTAGTACCATGAGTAGATTTCAATGCAAGGGGTAAATAACTTGATTTCCCTAGTTTAATTGTGGCATTTGTTAGCTGGTTATGTAATATTGTATATCCAGATATTTCACAGAACAAATAGCCTTTATGACCTAATTTGAGGTGATATGAATTTTGTTGTAAGTAGTATCCCAGTACTAGCCTGTATTTTATTTTACATATATCGCCGCCATATTCCCATACACATCTAACTACAAATGTAAGAGGGATAAAGAACTATCAAGAAGTAATGAACGATCTCATACTTGAGTGCCACTGCCATTATCACTACCATCCCTAGCATTGAGTCCAATACTGAAGTCATCGTCGTTGTCGTTGTCGTCTTCATCATCATCATGATTGCTGTCACTGTTGTTCTCATACTCGTCACCAGCCTTTGGTTTGGCACACTTTTGTGTCTGGATGCCACTTTCGCTTCCACTGCCACTAGACTGAGTTCCAAAAAGGAAAATTTAACTCAGAGTAATCACAAAAGAAACCCAGATAAAGAAGTAGAATCATATAAACTAATAGCTTACACTGTGGCATCGCCTCCATACATGCTGCCAAAGATTCTTAAGCTCATTCTTACGTAGTGGCTTTACTAAGAAGTCAACTGCTCCCTTTGACAAACATTTGAATACCATACCCATAGAGTCATTTGAAGACATCACTGCATACAAACCACATCAGTGTAGCAGCTAAAAGTATTTAGACTAAATAATTAACAAGACAAAATTTCATAGTGTATTAGAGGAGCTGAGGAAAGCTACTTACTAATCACAGGAATGTCCTTGCAGATTTTGTGACTTGTGATCTTACTAAGCAGACCGATACCAGATAGACAAGGCATGAAAACCTCCGTCAATACAAGGTCAATGTTGTTTTGCATATCTTCAAGATGTTGCCATGCATGTAAACCATTTTCAGCAGGGATAACTGAAAGGGAATGAGATGAAGTTGCCGTCAATACACTAAAATAACTGAAATTCTCTTTGTGTTGAGCAATGTGGATAACTGAAAGCTTCCACTGCTAATGATTAACAACCAAATATAACTCAAATAGGAAATAGAGCATCGAATAAATCAATAAAACATACTGGCCAGATTAACAAATACATCAAGGATACCACAGGGCACCCACTGTAGGGGAGCGCGACAGGTCATCTGGCGTAGTATGTGAGCAGCGTACACCTAATGCACTATGGGACCACATTAGGTGATACATCACTTCTCAAGCTTGCCGCAGGCCCGCAGCGGGAGAGTGGGCTATTTTCGAAATAATAGTAAGAGGGAGCCATTTCCGTCCGAACAAGCAATGAGGGCGCTAGATGAGTCAAATGCAATGCTTGTTGTACCTATTGGGACATTCCCGTGCATAAACCCTCCATTATCGAGATAGACCAGGCCAACCACAGTACGTCAATACCACACCCATCAACTCATACACCAAGACAGTTATATTCAACACTGGGCACCTTCTTCGTCTAAAAGAAAATTATGTGTCAACTAGTTATTAGCTATGGAATATGAAATAACATTTTTCTAAATTTATCTTGGTGCAATGGTGACTTTTGAGCCATGGTCGATTTTGGAAGTGTCATTCAAAATCATACTTGCTTTTTCACATTGCCCAAAGCATTCTATACAAGCATAAACAACTGACATGATTAATGGCAACTCTTTCAGTCTAAGGGTTAGAAATTCCATATTAATCTAATAAAAAAAGGGGGAAATCCACGTAATTCTCTCATCGATCAAGAATATAGAAGAGATGATCTACACTGCTTACATTACTATGCCAGATTATAGCATTGTAGATTAACTAGATGTAAGATATCACAACCATCACAGTTGCATGAGAAACACAAAGTTTCAGATGCAGATATCTTAATTATATATCAAATATAAACATGGGTATATAGCCGTGCAATCAGACTGGGCAGTTCTGTGAGTTTCTTATAACAAACAATGCCAATTTTCCATCCTATAAAATTTGTGAGATACGAGATTGCCACACAGCTAGTTCGAGTCAAATGTAAATCCAAGCTGGAATTGGAGAAAAAAAAAAGAAACAAAAATCAAATTATTCACTCCCAAGTCTCAACTAGAAGATATAGAACCAAGTATGTCACCAATTTAGCCAAATGAAATTAGCGTTGCCATTTGCAGGGCATACCTTCATAGCAGCACTTACGGAGCAGGGCACTGACCACCTGACGAGTAGAGTCATCATCCTCCACCAGCAAGACTCTCAGTGTCTTCACAGGGAGGAACCTCTCCCACCGGATGGTCCGTCCTTGCTGCTCCTTCTGCTCATCCAGTTGCTGCGCAACTGGTGGCAGACCGTCGCCATTGGGCAAGTCCTCTTGCTTTACCCTCAATTCCTCCGCATCTGCCTCGAACCCATGGCCATTCTCTACTGCGCCATTCCCGATCCCCCTTACATCCTTGCGGGAAGGCCCGTCCGTGCCAGCTTGGCAGGCGCTATCCATCAGCCGGATTCGAAGAGAGAGAGAACAACGGTGGTGTATGCAACTAGAGACAGTACACAAATGGTGGCGCGCATCCTACGTCGGCGTCAGAAATGCATATACTGCATCCAACTACTGGAATCTGCACACAAACATACTGGAATCAAAGGCCAATCTACCTAAGAGATGCTCCGAATAACCTACTATTCTTCGGTAATTGTCAGAGAGGACTACTTTGAGCCGAGCTGTAAGAAATGCTTCTTAAGCCATGCGCTCCGCAATGCCTAAAGTCAGGTGTTCTTAATCCCCAGTCCTGAAAAGCATCAAACAGCTCGTAAGAATTAAAGAAACCCCTCCCCCTGCCCACAAAAAAATAGAACTAAAAAAACTTCATCAGATTGAAACCGAATTCGCAAAGTGAAACAAACAGCACACTTCGAACTTACCTCAACTCGAGGAAACGGCAGCGCCTCGCGCCGCTCTTCCCGTCCCGGACTTCACGATATCCGCCGGATGCGAACCCTGCCGTACAAACAACCTCCGAAAACCAGCTAAATTCGAAGACAAAAAAAACTCAAAATTATCTATACAGAACTGAGCTCCGGAGCTAGCTCTCGATAGTCAAAGCCAAGGGCACCTTGGGGAGGGAACTCAGGACGCGGAGGCGGGGGCCTTCGGCGACGGGCAGTGGCACGGGCGTGCTTTTCGGCACCCGGCTGCGTGGATGCTACGAGGAGGTGAGGCCGCGAAGCGGGTCCAAATGGCGGAGGCGACGCGGTGCGGCGGGCTGGCTCCTGGCTGATGGCGAGCGAGGAGGCGGAGATAGATAACGGGGAGGCAGGGGAGGAGTCCGCCGTGACGTGGAGCAAGTGGAGGTGGGGAGGGGGTGGGGGCGGGGCCCGCGCCCCGGCCGAGATCCGACGAGATCAAAAGCCGCGCGCTCCCTGCGTCCCCCCGGCTCCGCAGATCGCCCCCGGCCACGTGGACCGCCCCGCGCCCGCCCGGGACGCTGGAGGGTGGGGTCGCAGGAATCGCTCGGGCCCGCACGTCGGTGGGTTTGGGTGGGTCTCTGGTGCTGGAAGTGGGCCTGCGCTCCGGAGGGAAAGATCGTCACGGCAGGGTTTAACGGCGTTTAGGTGGGACCCGGAGAGCGATTTGTGAGCTAGAGCACTCCATTTCGCATGCTTTGTTTCGCCGGCGTGCTCCAGTTCTGTGAAGCGGGAGGTGATTAAAGTTAGCATTTTTTTTCTGCGGAGATTAAAGTTAGGGTTTGAATAGCCAGCCGTCAGCTATTCACTACACTAATTGCAGCTTGCTTTTGAATATTCTATGGCCTTGTTTTCCATTCATTTATAATTAGCTTTTCCCGGAACAAGTCGTACCTGAAAGTTCAAAACAATTTATGAATTTGTTGGTTGGCTGTGAATTTGTGACCACTCGTACATGTGGCCAGCACTCATTGGTTCGAACGGAGGGTACGCTTTGGATTGAAATCATTTTCCTTTTCTCTTTGTTTTAGCTGACGTTGGCGACGGCAATCGGCACCCGGCATGTGGCTAGAATGTTCTAGAGCCTGGAAGGTGCTTCTAATGGGTTGAATAGGCTTTGGAGAGGACGCTAATGAGCTATTTGTCTAAGGTTAAACTAATCTCCAACGACAGCGACCGTGTACAAATAACTACAAGGAATCGTCATTGTAGTGTTCTTCTAGAGCATATCGGCATATAGTACTCGGCAACGTAGCTCTGTGCTAAACGACGCTTATTTCAAGCAACCAATCTGTTCAAAACACGAGTCAATAAGTAAAACGCTCTGTGTGGCAAAACTAGGCTGAATCTTGGAGGAGAGGCTTTAGCCAAACCTTAGCCCGTTGCTGTCCACCATCACATCCCCTCGTTGCCCACTAGTGACTGGCTAAGCGGTGTCCCATCTTTCTTTTTTTTACTTCTTCTCCTTCTTCCTCTTTCTCTCCTTCTCTCCTTCGACCTCCACACATTGCTCCTTGCGCCGGTATTTTTACCGGTGATGGTGACGGTGCTCCCACGTGGCATCTCATCTTCCTGCTCATCCTTGCCCTCTCGCAGGCGAGGCGGCATGACTGCTCCTCTTGCTCTGGCTGGACGTCGACATGCGCGACATGGCACTGCAATGTCTTTGCTCCAGTTGGACGTTGAAGGGCATGGTGTGGCACTAAGGTGGTAGTTCCATGCAAGCCTGCCTTGGCGGCCACCGGATTTGCGGCCATCCTCCTCTTTGCGGGGTGCTTTGCCATGTCACCGCTCATATCTAGATTTGGACCAGCTCGCAGTGGCACTTGTCGCCGAAGGTGTGCGGTCCTGCGGGGCGCCACTTTGCAGTGCGATTGGTTGGTGCCCAGCAGATGGCTGGGTGACTAATGAAATGGTCGTTGCTAGTGCGGTGATGCTTCTTCCTCTTCTCATATAGCTTACCCAGCCCTTGCATCAGCTCCTCCCCTTGCAGATCAGTCTCTTCCCACGGTCTGGCCTGTGGGGAGCTATGCAACTTGGCTGGCTTCATGGGCTGCGCGGGTGCAAGGTGCCGGGGGTAGCATCGTTGATGGCACGACAACTCCAAGCGTGTGTGGTGGCAATCATGTGGGATGCGAGAACTTCAAGCAAAAGCCTTGCCTAGCATTTTGCCGGTGCCAATGACGACGACACCCTCGGGCGCCACTCCCCTCCCTGGAGACATCGTTGTTGTGCTTTTAGGGATTCTCCAGGTGAAAACTCAATTATGGTCTTTCAAACGGGTGATAGCGATGTCTTCGATGTCGTGTCCTCCTTGGAGGCCCTTCCCTGCATTTGGTGGCCACGGACTTTGGGTCCAACTTTGATCAGTTTAGCGGCGACAATGGTCACAATATGTCTAGTTTAGCTAGGTAGTTGGTTGGATGCGACGGTTAGGGATGGCAGTTTTCCCCGTCGGGTCGGGTCTCCACAGGTTTCAGACCCAACAAGGGCGGGTTTAATGAAAAAATGCCCCCGTGGGACCGTAAGGTCAAGGCCTCGACCTAAACCGGGTCCAGGTCTATGTTTTCACCCCGCAGATGCCACATGAAACCCTAAAACTCTGTGGGCCAAAGTGCGAAATCCTTTACAGCCTAGCCGATTCTGCCAGCCCCTTCTGGCCATGTCATGTGCACTGTCCACGCCACCCAACCAGGAGCCTCACCTCCCTCTGCTACTGTTCTCCCTCTCTCTCTCCTTTATCTCTTCCCATCAGAGCTCTTGCACCTATCTCTAAGTCTCCAGCTTCTTCTTCTTGTTGCTCTCTCTACTCATCTCATTTTTCTCCCTGAGCTCACCACCGAGCACCAGCTGAGCCATAGCCGAGCACCCTAAACAAGCATGCCATCAAGGAGGGAGATGAGATCGACATCACCCTATTGCCTAGAGCTGCCAAAGTGGATGGCGAGGAGCTCTGCATCTCTCCAGGCCACCCCTCCACGCCTTTCCTGCAGCCATGCTCGAGCTCGGAGTCGACGTCCCCAACACCAACCGCCGTACCCTATTGACCTCGCCTCTTGCTACCGCTTGGATCCCCTGGGGAAAACCACTTGGATCCTTTATGGGGAGGTTTCTGTGCTTGATTTCCATATCTTCACGTTCAAATCCAACGTGATTTGCTTTTGCTTTCCTTCTTCTCTGGCGAGATTTCCATGTAGGCACATATGTGGAGCTAGCTTTCCTTTGGTGGACACGGATTCGACGCGATTTGGATTGGCCACGGTGAGGGGAAAGGAAGGAGCAGTGGGAGGTAGAAGACAGGGTCGCAGTGTGGGACTGTGGGTCCAGGCGATAGTGAGAGGGACTAAGGGAGGGATAGAGGGGCATGGGGGCGAGCAGGTTGGCCGTTGGCGCGCAGGCGGGCTCGACATGCGAGTGCAGTGCTGAAAGTGCATCTAGACCCCCTATATGGGTTTTGAATAATTAATGACAAACAATTAAGGGACCAATGTGTTTATTGAAGTTATGAAGAAGTTTTAGTCTCATTGGAGAAATTAAACGACGTTGGCGTCCCTCAAAAAGAAAAGAGAAGCGGCATGAAGTTACTCATTAGGTTTAATTTTTTTTATTCTCAAACTTGAGTTTAGGAATGTTGTACTGTCAAGAGGGATGCGTTTAGGTTGACTTGAAGAGGTCTCAGTGCTCAAATAACTTTTAGACCAAATATGAGAGACACGATCACCCCCACGGACACCGAAAAAATCTTAGTGTTTGTTTGCATTCGGAGTGTCCGGGCTAACTCGGAGTCTCCGAGTTATCGGAACCTCCGGGTAAAGCTCTGGCCAGGGGTGCTCGGGTAGAACTAAGTACTGACTCTAGAGTTTCCGAGTTGACCCGGATACTCTAGATTATGGTCAATGGCCCAAAGTCTTCGGGTTAGACTCCGAATCAAACTCTCTGTTTGGACTTGAGTGGCCAATCCGGAGTCTTCGGGTTGATCCGAATACTTCGGTTATGGGAATGTTTGGACCCTTCAGATAGGGCTCCAGACAGAGGTCTTTGTGGTGCTTTTGAATGCCAACCCGGATACTCCGGGACTTTGGGTGAACCCGGATACTCTTGGTCTGTACAAAAACAACTATAATGGATAGTTTTAGGGAGCTAGGTTTAAATACCCCCTTCCCTCTTTCATCCAATGCTGCTGAACCAACTCGAGACAAAATACTTTATAGTCTCTTTAGAGCCCACACACTCCTCTAGTGCATTAACTCTAGCAAGGATTTGAGAGTTTTGGTTTGGAAAGTGAGATTGAGTGCTAATGAGCTTAAATCCATCTTTTGAGCACTTGAGTTCATCGTCAAGACGTCGACTCGCATTTGTTACTCTTGGAGCTTCGCATTTGTTACTCTTGGAGCTTCGAGCTCCTAGACAGTTAGGCGTCACCCAGAGAGCACACAAGCTTATAAAGTGCCCCGGGAAGTTTGTGAATGTCATCCTCGCCTCCGCAAGGGAAGAGGAAGGTTGAGTAAGCCCCGAGCTCGATCTTTGTGGTCGTTCGGTGAGGATAAGGGTTGAGAGAGATCCGGCTCTTTGTGAGTACCTCAACAGAGACGTAGGATTATTGGATCCAAACTTCAGGAAACAAATACTTGTCTTCTTCACTTTCTTGCACACTTTCTTGTTCTAGTTGATCTTTTGGGCAATTTTCCCTAATCTACTTGTTTGTGAGTTTGTGACCGCATGTGGTTGTTAAAAAGAAGCTCATACATTAATTGAATCATGTGGTAACCTATAGACTCAACTAGATTTACCTAAAAATTCATAGTCTTCGATTTCCTATTATTTCCGGATTATCCGGGTTCATCCGGAGTATCCGGATCCTATACAACCTGAAGTCTCCGGATTGACCGGGAGTATTCGAACTCTATTATCCACTGTGAAATTTTAAATTTCAGGAAATACCTATTCACCCCTCTCTAGACGACATCACGTACATTCAATGGGTATCAAAGCCCAACATCCTACAAGGCTTCACCGCTTGGAGGATTTTAAGATGTCGGGGTCCGGAGAGAAGAGTTTGAAGAGCCCGACGAGTCCAAAGAGTATTCTTTTGACATCGGATAATGGTAAAGGCAAGTGAGTCGCAATTGAGCTCAATTATGATAAATTGAATGCTTCAAATTCTTATATTTCCGTGTCATCAGGTGTGCGCCACATTTTGATGGCATATAATATGCCGCTTAGAGGCATAAAATGAAATTCCATTTAATATCCTTTCATCCAAGTATTTAGAAGATTGTTTGCACAGGTTTTACGTTGCCAAATGAAGACAAAGAGCAAATTCTACACCATAATGCACAAGCGGCAAATGTGTTGCTTGGTGCTTTGAGCCCCGAAGAGTTTAATAAAGTGGATGGGCTTGAAGAAGACAAAATGATATGTGATACACTTCAAGTCACACATGAAGGCACCGTAAGCATGAGGGAATCCAAGATAGAATCGCTTGAAGGCAAATTAGAAAGATTAGTTATGGAGGCTGATGAAACCTCTTAAGCCAGACCGTTTGATGGTGCTAGTAAACAAAATAAGAGGGCTTGAAAGTAAAGAACTAGATGACCACAAGGTGGTGCGAAGATTGCTAAGAGCTTTTGCACCAAAAAAACCCCTACATTGGTCACTCTCATCCGAGAAAGAATAGATTACAAGAGGCTCACACCAAGTGATGTGTTTGGTAGAATACTTGCTCATGAGCTTATGGAGGAGGAAGCAAATAAAGTCAAAAATCTTGCCAAGTAAAACTCAACCTCAAAGAATAAAGATGTAGCATTTAAGGGCAGCAAAAGAAAGCAAGTTGAAGAATCAAGCTCAAGTGAAGATGAGAGCTCGGATAATGAAGAAATAGACTTCTTTGTAAGAAAATTTAAGAAATTCATGAACAAGAGTGGCCATAGCAAGTACAAGAGAGACATTCCCAAGAGAAAAACATCCAAAAAAGTATGCTATGAGTGTGGCGAAGTTAGGCACTTCATCACTAAGTGTCCTAACAAGAAAAGTAAGGACAAAAAAGAAAAGAAAAACAAACCTTTTAAGAAGGACAAATACAAGACCCACAAGAAGAAATATTTGGGTCAAACCCATATTGGTAAGGAGTGAGACTCCAACTTTGACTCTGACTCTGATTCTGACTCCGATGATGAAGGGGTCACCACCATCACCATCCACTCCTCTACACCGATAACGTCACTCTTTGGCGAAATGAGTGACGACGACGACACTCCTAAGTGTCTCATGGCAAAATAGCGTAATGTAAAATCATAACTCAAGCTCCTAGATAGTGATAGCGATAGTGATAGTAGTTACGAAAGTATGCTTAAAAGTCTTAGTAAAAATTCCATGTCTAAGATAAAAGAGCTAATAGAAACAATAGAGAGTCAAGAGGAGATTCTCGAGAAGCAAGAGGACTTGCTCATCCTTGAAAATGAGACAAACCTTGAACTCGAGGAGCTCCTTGATAAAGAGAAGAAGAAAGTTGAGAAGTTGACCAAAGATCTTGATTTGGCTAATATCTCAATTACTAGTCTTGAGGATAGAAATGTCATACTTCAAGAGAATTTCAAATATTTGAATGAATCTCATAAAGCTCTTGAAGTGCTATTTGATGTCCTCAAGAATATCATTCTCACATCTAATGATACAACCTCACTCTCTATTGGTTCTACTATTAATGATTGTTCTCGTTGCTACAATGTTGATATAAATATTTGTGCTACTAATATTCAATCTTTGTAAGTATTACAAAAGAAAAATAAGAGGCTAAATGTTTTGGTTAAGTATGTATGCATCAAGACATATAAATTCAAGGATGCATTATACAAGACCATTGAGGCTAAGAACAATAGACAAAAGACGGAGCTTGGTTTTAATATGCATATGAGCAAGCCAAGTGAGCATGTGGTGATTAATAGCAAGAAATGTCTCAAGTTCATCAAGGGAGACAAGCAAAATGATCTCACCACACAAGCCAAACGACCCAAATGTCATGCATCTCAATCTACATTTTATACATCTTATATTTTAAAGAGGAACCACTGTGTTAAAGTGGTTGCCCTATATGTTGATGCCCGCACAAAAGATCAAGTTGTCAAAAGGAGTGTGTTGGTACCAAAAGTGCTTATGACTAACATGAAAGGACCCAAGCAAATATTGGTATCTAAAATAAAAGTTTAATTTGTTTTGTAGGCATACTCCTCCGATGGATCAAGTTGGGTTATTGATAGTGGATGCACAAACAATATGACAGGAGAAAAGAGTATGTTCTCATCATTTGAAGAAAATAAAGGATCTCATGAGAATATTGTTTTTGGTGATGATGGGAAAGGAGAGGTAATTGGTTTAAGTAAAATTTCCATCTCTAATAATTATTTTATCTCAAATATTTTGTTAGTCAAATCTCTTAGTTATAATTTGTTGTTCGTATCACAAATTTGTGAGATGTGCTATAATTATCTTTTTACTAATGAGGATGTGATCGTCTGTAAAAGAGAAGACTCCTCAATAGCTATTACCGGTCGGTTCAAGGTCAAGCTTTATCTTGTTGATTTTTTAACAGATGAAGTGAGGCCTAAGACTTACTTGATTGCTAAGTCTAGTATATGTTGACTATGACAATGTTGACTAGCCCATGTTGGCATGAGGAATGTATCTAAACTTCTAAAGGGAGGCACATCTAAGGACTAACAAATTTTTTTTTTGAGAAAGATAGAATCTGTAGTGCATGTCAAGCGAGGCAATAAGAAGATGATAATAGGTGAAATCAAGCCTCAAGAGCCCTAAGAGCAATAGGTGGCCAATAATGATCAAGTTCATCCATTTTTATCAACTCAAGTGGAGCCATTTACATCAAGTCAAGATCAAGACTAAGCTCATGATGACTTTAACAAATTGCTTGATGATGATGAAGTAGATGACATTCAACCTCAACCCCAAGTGCCACATCTAAGAGTCCATTAAAATATCCAAAGAGATCATCCGGTTGACAACATCCTCGGTGATATACAAAAGTGGGTAACCACTTGCTCTAGAATTGTGAATATCACTCTTTTGTTTCCTCCTTGGAACCGTTGAAGGTGGAAGATGCACTTGGTGATCCGGATTGGGTGATGACCACGCAAGAAGAAATGAACAACTTCAAGAGAAATAAAGTTTGTTTATTAGTGAAAATGCCAAATCAAAACATGATTAGCACCAAATGGGTTTTCCGGAAGAAACAAGATGAGAACGAGATTGTTACGAGAAACAAGACAAGGTTGGTTGCTCAAGGCTTCACGCAAATAGAAGATTTGGATTTTAGTGAGACTTATGCTCCCATAGCTAGGCTTGAATCAATTTGTATATTACTAGCCTATGCTACTCACCATGATTTCAAGTTCTATCAAATGGACGCGAAGAGCGCTTTTCTCAATAGACCAATCTCCGAATTGGTATTTGTGGAGCAACCATCCGGATTTGAAGATCCTAAGTTTCCCAACCATATATACAAACTCCATAATACACTCTATGGGCTTAAACAAGTACCTAGAGCATGGTATGAATGCTTTAGAGATTTTCTTATCAAGAAAGGTTTTGAAATAGGCAAAACCGATTCTACTCTTTTCACTAAAAATATTGATAATGATTTATTTGTTTGCCAAATATACGTCGATGATATTATATTTGGTTCTACTAATAAAATATTTTGTGAAGAGTTTAGTAAGATCATGACAAAGAGATTTAAATGTCAATGATGAGTGAATTAAAGTTCTTTTTAGGATTTCAAATCAAGCAACTCAAAGAATGAACGTTCATATGTCAACTAAGTATATCAAAGACATGCTCAAGAAGTTTGACATGGAGAATGTCAAGCCAATCAAGACCCCAATGCAAGATAATGGATATCTCGACCCAAATGAAGATGATAAGACTATAGATCAAAAGGTATATCGCTCTATGATTGGTTCTTTATTTTACCTTTATGCATCTAGGCCTAATATTATACTTAGCGTGTGCATGTGTGTAAGATTTCAAGCCGCTCCAAAATAGTGTTATTTAGTGGCCGTTAAGAGGATTCTTAGATATTTGGTTCATACTCCATACCTTGGCTTATGGTATCCTAAAGGTTCATCCTTTAAACTTATCAGCTATTCGGATTCTGATTATGCCAGTTGCAAAGTGGATAGGAATAATACATCTAAGACTTGCCAATTCTTGGGTAGGTCCTTGGTGTCTTGTTCCTTAAAGAAATAAAATTTCATAGTCTTATCCACGACTGAAGCCGAGTATTTTGCTGCGGGTGCTTGTTGCGCACAACTACTTTGAATGAGGCAAACTTTGAGAGACTATGGCTACAACATAACCAAAGTCCCTCTTTTGTGTGATAATGAGAGTGTCATCAAAATAGCCAATAATCATGTACAATATTTAAGATCCAAACATATAGACATTTGTCACCATTTCTTGAGAGACCACTCAACTAGAGGGGATATTGATATTCGCCATGCGAGAACCAAAAAATAACTAGCCGATATCCTCACTAAGCCACTAGACGAGCGAAGGTATTGTGAGTTGAGAAGTGAGCTAAACATCCTAGATTCTCGCAACATGGCTTGATATACTACATGCAATTGATTGTTTTAGCTTTGTAGCTTTGATAGCTAGAGGTTAGCCAAAATTTCTTTTCAATGCTATTTTTGAAAATATTTGATTCTTTGATCTTGTGATCATAATTTGCTACTTGTGATCATAGCTATGTATTGTTGTTTGTTGACATATCACAAGTGGTAAAAATGTCTTATATACCCAACAATCCATCTTCCAAAGATCATCGTCGAATCTCATCTCTAAAATCTATTTCAGCCTTTCTCCACAACCCGGAGAGTCCAGCCTAGCCTGGAATATCCGGATTTTGGAGGCCCTCGGGCTCTGCTGGTTCTGTCGGGTTGACAGAACCCGGAGTCTTTGGGTCCACCTGGATACTCCGGATTCTATCACTCAACCTAGAGTGTCCGGGTTCCCCTCCGGGAGAGCTTCTTGTTTCAAAGCAACCCGGAGTCTCCAGGTTTACCCGAAATCTCTGGATTAACCAATCTATAACCTCCACCTAAGAGGATACCTCTTCATTCCATCTTTCCAACTCCTCTCTCTTCCTTCCACCGTGGTGATTCTTCCCTCCGACGAACTCAAGCTTCAACCGTAGGATTCCCAAGTTCTTCACCTAGAGACTTCCTCCGATGCTCGAATTATCCGGCTTATCCTCCAGATCGTCTTCTAGTGTCTCGTTTGACCTAAAGGTACATCTCAAGTTCGATCCATCCGATCTCTCAATGTCATGCCTTAGAGTCAAACCCCTTTGGTAAAGATACTCTATTTCCTTCCTAGATTCACATATCTTAAGGGCTTTCAAATGCATTAGACACATCCTTTATACCCTAAGTTTTTGCCCTAGGGTCGGGTAACCCGGAGTCTCCGGGTTGTCCAAAAGCTGCCTATCCAGTTTCTGTTCCTCAATTCAAATTCTTGAGCAAATTTTCTCGTATCCCAAGCATATCTTTCATGTGTATCTCATGACTTCTTGAGATGGGGGGAGATCGCTTTGTTGGTCATACATTTCATCGGAGAGCAAAAGCCAAGCATGATTCGCTTGCACAAAGTGATGCTTCTTCGTAGCAAACAGAGGGCAGTGGCAGTAGCAACGACAGTGACAGCGGTGGTAGACATGTTTGCGTTTGCAAGGCTATTAGGAAAGTGTTGATCTCATTAGGAGGTATTCACATTGATGAGCTAGCACCAACCACATATGTGCCTCGTGGCAGAACAAAGATCCAAGCAATGAGAGGGAGAGGAAAAGGAAAGGTTGTGGCATCTGGTTCAAGGGCTCAAAGGCAAGATGACATTGAAGATAAACAAGAGGAGAATCATATTTTGGCCCCTTTGAAGTTTCATAGGCCCTACAGGACACATACAACAAACCATATGCCTAGAGCGGTAGTTGATTACATGAAGAAATCAGGCAAGTACAAGAGAGATAGGTATGGAGATCCTTTCATACATGAGAAGAATATGTCAGATCATCATTTTTTGAATGATTTCCAAGCTGATTTTTATGAGACGGTGATCCTCAGAAAGAAGAAGTCGGTCACCCCAATGCAGTGGATAGATTGGGATTACATGGCAAATAAGGATGATTCTACTTTCAATGAAGTAATTTCAGCTTGTGAGGACAAGAAGGTTAAAAACATCACGAGTCTAAAGTGTGATTAGAGTGTTGAAGTCATAGCGCAATTCTATGCCACTCTTTACTATGACCATGAGGAAAACCAAACTATATTTTGGATGATATCTCATATCAAACTTTTGCTCGCTTGTTTGGATTTGATGTCCGTGACATGAGAAAGATAAAGATTCATGTTGAAGAACAACTTTTCGCCAAAGATATGGATTTTATGTATAAAAATCATGGTGAAGTGACATATGGCTCAACCAAAGGCATGAGGCATTTTTACAAGTGTCTCAATTCCTTGTTCCGTATCACTTTAAATCCTAAAAGTGGTGATGCCTCTACAGTTCAAGGTATATCAAGAAATTTACTTGCTAAGATGTCCAATGAAGGTGATCCGTTTAGTGTGATGGACTTTCTTTAGGAGAAAATTCACATTACATCCTACACACCTAGCAAGAGTTGTGCCTATGCGCCATACATCATGTACATGATTGAAAAGATCACAAAGAAAAACTTCTTCAAGGAAGTGAAGCATGAGCCCTATAGGATAAGGTTAGTAAGCTCCAAGTCAACTTCATCCATTCCACCATCGCCTCCTTTGCCCCCTCCAAGGTCAGCTCCTAGTGAAGCACCAAGGGAGGCACCAAGGCGAACATCTTCCTCATGTGGCTCTCTATCTTTTATCAAGAATACACTCAAAATAATATTCAATGTCCGCACTCATAATGTCATAAAGATAAAGGAGCACAAAGACAAAACTAATATGAGGTTGAGGAAGATTGAAGAGAGGCAAAAGGCTATTTATGTTAATTTGAGGATTGAGCCTCCTTGCTTTCTAATTGCCTCCGAAAAAGAAGTAAGCGAGCCCAAAGCCTTTGAAAACACGTGGGCTTGGTATGATGAGGCCCAGGCTGCTGCAGGAGGTGCTGAAGCTTCACATGCTCAAGGAGAAGCAGAAGAGACCGAAGAACAGAAAGAAGACTTGGAAGGCATCAAGGAAAGCTTTCATGAAGATGATGATAGTAGCGGCAATGGATATGAAGATGTGAACTATGAAGAAGGCAGCGAGTAGATCTTTGTCTTTACTTCTCTTTCTTTTTTGTGCTTGATACCAAAGGGGGCGAGAAATCCTTGAGTTAGCCCAACTGTCTATTTTGCTCCAACCCGGAGTGTCCGGGTTGACCCAGAGTGTCTGAATTCTAAGCATGTTCTGTCTCCAGGTCCAAACTCTTAATCTTTATCAGTTCCGTTGGACATGTAAGATTTTTGTAATAATGTGTGATGAACTATGTGTATGCTTGTCGTTAAACTTTAAATTTGTAAGACTCTATTTATGTTAGTGTGATGCTTATGATATTCTATGGTGCAATGTTTGTTTCTCTACTTTTTATGTGATATATCATGTCATGCGCATCACATTTTGTCATATTCACTCATACTTGTAGCACCCCACGGATGCTAAGATATAGGGGAGCTTTTGCAAAATTCTTTAAATATATGCATTTGATCTCAAAATTTAAATTCTAATCAATGCACACATTTAAGGGGAGCTCACATATATCTTAGAATTCAAAAATCTTTAATTCAATTATCCTTTGTAAGCTTTAATCATGTTGTCATCAATCAACAAAAAAGAGGAAGATTGAAAGTGCATATAGGTCCCTATGTGGGTTTTGGATAATTGATGACAAATGTTAAGGGAATAATGTGTTTATTAAAGTTATGAGTAGGTTTTAGTCCCATTGGAGAAGTTAAATGACGTTGGCGTCCCTCAAAAAGAAAAGAGAAGCGGCATGAAGTTACTCATTAGGCTTAAATTGTTTCTATTCTCGAATTTGAGTTTAGGAATGGCGTACTATCAAGAGGGATGCATTTAGGTTGACTTGAAGAGGTCTCAGTACTCAAAGGACTCTTTTAGACTAAATATGAGAGACACAATCATCCCACAGACATCGAAAAGGTCTTAGTGTTTGTTTGCACCTGGAGTGTCCGGGCTGACCCGGAGTCTTTGGGTAAGGCTCTGACCAGGGGTGCTCAGGTAGAACCTAAGTACTGACTCCAGAGTCTCTAGGTTGACCCGGATACTTCGGATTCTGGTCAGTGGCCCGGAGCCTCCGGGTTAGACTCCGAGTCAAGCTCTCTGTTTGGGCTTAAGTGCTTAACCCGGAGTCTCTGAATTGACCTGGATACTCTGTGTTATGGGAAGGTCCAGACCCTCCGGATAGGGCTTCGGACAGAGATCTCTATGGCGCTTTCGAAGGTCAACCCATATACTCCGGATGAACCCGGATACTCCAGGTCAATACAGAACGAACTGTAACGGTTAATTTTGGGGGGCTGAGTTTAAATACCCCCTTCCCCTTTTCATCCAATGTTGTTGAACCAATTCGAGACAAAAGACTTTATAGCCTCTTTAGAGCCCACCAACTCCTCTAGTGTATTAACTCTAATAAGGATTTGAGATTTTGGGTTGAAAAGTGAGATTGGGTGCTAGTGAACTTAAATCCATCTTTTGAACACTTGAGTTCATTGTCAAGTCGTTGACTCGCATTCATTACTCTTGGAGCTCCGAGCTCTAGATAGTGAGGCGTCACCCGGAGAGCACCCAAGCTTGTGGGAGTGCACTGGGAAGTTTGTGAAGGTCATCCTCGCCTCCGCAAGGGTAGAGGAAGGTTGAGTAAGCCCCGAGCTCGATCTTTGTGGTCACTTGATGAGGATAAGGGTTAAGAGAGATCCAGCTCTTTGTGAGCACCTCAACATAAACATAGGATCATTGGATCTGAACTTCAAAAAATAAATACTTGTCTTCTTCACTTTTTTGCATATTTTCTTGTTCTAATTGATCTTTTGGGTAGTTTTCCCTAATCTACTTGTTTGCGAGTTTGTGACCGTATGTTGAAAAGAAGCTCATACATCAATTAAAACATGTGGCAACTCATAGAGTCAACTAGATTAACCTAAAAATTAATAGTCTTCGATTTCATGTTATTTTTGGACTATCCAGATTCACTCAGAGTATCCGAATCCTGTACACCCGGAGTATCCAGATTGACCTGGAGTATTCGGACTCTGCAATCCGCTGTGAAGTTTTAAATTTCAGGAAACGCCTATTCACCCCCCCTGTAGGTAACATTACGTACATTCAAGCGTGAGAGGGAGGGAGAGGTGGACCGGGGTAGCTTGGGTCACCGCCGGGTCTCGGGTTCCCACTGGGGCTGGGGCGGGGGCTATTTTGCACCCGATATCCATTTCAGGGCTGAGTCGGGTTTGAGGAATTGGTTTTTAGGTCAGGTGTGGTCTAGCCAAACCTGACAGGGGTAAACCTGTTGCCACCCTTAGCGACAGCTTAGGTTGTTATGCGATGTTTCAGACCTAGTTTAGCTAAGTAATTTGTCGCAATGCTCGTGGTTTTAGCCCGAGTTTTCTAAATTAACCGAGCATAGCATGGTTTAGTCTCATTTTCGTTAATATGAGACAACTTCTTCTGACAATAAATCAACAATGCTCTAGCCTTAAGTAAAAAAAAAAAAAAAAACCCAGAGCCTAAGTCATCGTGGAATATGAATAGGCAAAATCTAAAATATGCGCGTGCATACTTTAGTCTTATGACACACATACCTATTTTGCTTCCAAAAGTATACAAATTTGCTTGCGAGTTTGAACCGATTTGTTTTTTAAAATTGCTTATAGAAAAATTGTTCACAAAATTATTCTCATTTTTTTATTAAAAATATATTACAACTAGATCTTATATTGTTTTTGAATTGTTCTAATTTATTCACAAAATTTGTCGAACACCCGATCTAAATTGTCTTAACATATTTATTAAATTGCTCACGGATCTATTCTAATTTACTTATGGGTTTTCACAAAATTGCTTACATAATTGCATTTAAGAGTAGATGAACAAACGGATTTTTTATCAAATGTTTTCTCTATTTTTACCACATATTGAAGCAGGTCACATATAGGTGTTGCAAGTTTAAATAAAAAAATCAAAAATAAAATAAAATACTTATATTTAGATTTTTTATTAAAAATAGATGTGTATATCATAAGTCTAAAATATGTATATACAAAAGACATATGTAGTTTTTAGATGTGTCAATATGAATATCGGTACGTGTCAGGTCGGACTTTTGTGAGCCTGCTCACTCGTTGGTCCGCTGCTACGTACGCACTAAGTGGCTCGCACCGTCCGCGGTTCAGCGCTCAACTCAGTGCGTACGATCGGAGTCGCACTCACACCACGGCCGTCGCAAAGCCAAAAGGTGCCACACGTGCGGACACGGATCTTCTAAAGTTACAGCACAGAGGTTAACACAGAATCCGGACTCACATACGGGTCTTTATGTACTTCTTTCTTTTTTAATACTTATCATTTTTATTAAACTCGTATATTAAGATATATTAAAGGTAGTATCAATTTTAAATAAGAAATGACAAAAATGTTTTTAAAAACTAGTCTAAATATTTAGAAGTTACTGTAAATAAATAGGTAAGAGATATTTTATAGAAATAAAATTGAAGACTACATTAAAAATATGAAGTGATAAGTATTAAAAAAATAATTAAAAATAATAAATATTAAAAAACAGAGAAAGTACTGCATAAGATCCGGATCCCACGGCCACGCTTGATGCTGCTGCCACCTTCGTGAAGCATCACAGGCCCAGATCTGTTTCGGATCCGGAGGCCGGAGCCGTCAACCGGGGCTACTCCGAACGGACACGGATCCTTGCGTTAATGACGATTAAAGGATTACTGGTTGTACAGTAATATGAGTCTGCTACTACAGTCCTCTGCATTAATTAACCACTGTTTACTGAGGATTACTGTAGCTACAGTTTTAATTCTACTGTATCACAGATCTGTATTGTAGCACCATGTACTGTAGCGTAGACAAGGAACAAGCGGAAAACTACTGTCTGCTTTAGAAAGGTTGGAAAATGTACGTAGTAATCTGAAAGAGAGAGAAAGATGGGTAAAGCTCAGCTGCAGAATGAAACTGATAGAGGCCGAGGAAGGCATCTTCAGCAATGGGAAAACACTGGATCTGAACGAGAAATAAACAACCAACCCGGAAAAATCTTTTCCTTTTTATGTTCAAAAAAGAAGAAAATTAAAATCTTTTCGAGAATACCAAGGAGAGGTATGATTTGTCACTGTAAAAATAACTCCATTCAATCTAAAATAAGTATCATTTTAGGTTACACGTAGTCAACTGTTTTAAATTTTAACCGCAAATTGCTTTTTATATATTGAGTTTGAATACTTAAAAATGATAAGGACATATTTGTCTCAAAAATATTTTTATAATAATATATTTTTCTATGTTTATTAATATATTATAGCAGAAAATAGTAGTCAAAATTTTATTTTAGAAATCGTGTCGATATTCAAAACGATATTTATTTGAACTCGAGGGAATAAGTCTTAGACGTAATTGCCGTTACAGAAATTCTCTCGCCTAGGATTGCCTTGGCAACTACTGCCCTAGAGGGGCGACCATAATGCTAGCCGTGTTATCCATAATTTCGGACCTTCAGAGTAATAGTGGGCAGTATGATTGTGTTTCCATGCATGATACTAGCCCTAATGTAGTCTTCAATAATAACGGAAATGAACCTTCATGTACGAATTTTGGCCTGTTTTGGATTATTGTGAAAATTGAATTGCTTCTACGAAATTCTCGTGTTCCAAAAGATCCAGCTTTAGACAATTATGCACTCCCATGCCCACCCATCGGTTTTCGTTGCCATGCTTTTGGTGGGAAGAACCAATGGAGATCGAGATATATATTCTGGAAACCCCACCACGGCACCACCACCTTTCAATCCGTCCGGTGTGGATGTTCTTGCAAAGCCGTCGAAGACAGTGGACTAGCACCGACGACTGACGAGTCCATGTCAAGAGCAAGCACATCCGGAAAGGAGACGGAACATCCATCCGGATCCACAAGCTCATCTTCCAGCCCGGCCCTGTCATCTCGCAAAAATGTAGCAAAATCGACGGGCCACACCTAAACTGCCACGCAGAAATATCGATGTTTAGCAGAAAGCCTAACTAGGTTTCATTCGAAGCCCTGACTTAGCAGGCACGTCGCTTTGGATCACTGAATGTCTGAATCGTCACTGGTTGTGCACAACTCTCAGAATTTTGTTGTTACGAAAAAATTGCCACTCGCATAGTCGCACACTCGCACCCGAGCAGGGACACTCTAATTTGTATAGGCGGCCGGTATAGGTATTTCTGGCATTCTATGTACATGAGAGCGTAGGACACTGGTGCAAAGATATGGATGTGGAGCGTGATTCATTTCAATTTACTCAATCAGTTGACTAATTATTTAATTAAGTTATCAAAATAAGCACTAGAGAAAGAACGTCCTCTGAATTTCATTAAGAGTATGTTACACCTCGAATTCGGACCGACTGAATAAAAACGTGCTCGATTAACTATTAGCACCCGTTACTTGGATCTATGATATTCGTGCTCCACGCCTATCGCTACCGGCGCGGGGTACACCAAGGCGGTCGTGTCGATCGTACGGGTGCCCGCTGCCATCAGATCGATTCTGGGGCCAGCATCCTGCGCCTTTGTCTTATCCCCAGCACGGTGTGGCCGAGGCCGCGTGCTTTCCGGGGTCGCCTCGCCTAGCTTTGCATCCCGCGCATCTCCCTTTGGGTGTGTGGCCGCGGGCCGAGCCTTTCTCCGTTTCCCCCTCTCAGGACCCCAAGCGGCACAAGTACAGCTCCTAGTGCTTCACGTGGCCGCGAGGGATCCTGAGGGCCAGGTTTCCTCGTTCGCGAGCGGCGAGGTGGGGGACGTGTCGCTGTCCTGTTTCGGCTCCGGGAGAGAGAGGCTGTCACGGCGGCGTCAGCGAGCGGGGTGGAGCAAATGGCCGGATGGATAAAGATTTGGCGCGCGCGCGTGGCGTCTGATGGGTGACGGACTGCGCGGATCGCGGGAGGGTGCGCGGGCAAGAGGCGGTGCCGTGCGCGATCCGGGCCGTGCGCGCTTGACCCGAGTCACCCGGCGGCGTGCGCGTTGGTGCTGTTCCGATTGGAATGGCATAATGCAGATGGTCCGTTTCATTCCACGGCTGCTCAACCAAATTCGTAAATCTTCCTGGCCGAAGAAGTAGTAGAGCCGCTACCAGCAGGCTTTTACAGAATTTAGCTAGTGATCACTTGCATTCATAATGTTCTAGTTCTCATTCAAGATTCCTGAGAGGAATGAGCTGTTCGATGTTTGAAATATGGAGTTCAAGTCTAAATCCATTAGACACCTCCGGGCAATTTGTGCGGCCCTTGTTAGAGTTTATTGACCATGCACATGCCCAGTGTACGAAGTTTACCCCCACAAGGTAAAGAAGTGTTCATAATGTTGATGTTCTCGGATGATGCTTTTCAACTTTTTTGCCCCCATTTTGAATATTTTCTCTCAATCTTGCTTTTATCCTGCAGAAATCTGAGATTCACCTTGGGGATAGCTCCAGATGATGTCATTACTTACTCCAACAACAAAAATAGAACCTGTAGAATGAACCAACATAGCCGTTGTGTGACGTACAATCGCTCTAATAGTTTGATCCAGTCAGATTCAGATAAAAATATACGGATTTTTCTGTGAGACTGAATCAACCCCTCATCTAAACACCCTTTGAAGGCGCAGATATTGATTAAAATCTGGCCATACCTAAGGGTAGAACCTGTTCTACACACCTGAGGCCCAGGTCATTGCCGAGGTGACGTGTTGTGGCAATTGTCAGCTATTCTAGTGAAACACTGGCGAGCAAGCGTTGTGTTGATTCAAGCATGCAAGCGTCATGCTGCCGTGGTCGCAGAAAAGGCAGGCTTATTTGCCACCACAAGCAGGTTATCTGATTCTTTTGAATAGTAACAAGCCTTTGGTTTTGCAAGCCAATTAAGCACTCAATGATGTCCAGCTTTATCACCATGACAAATGTAATTAGGTTTACTTATCATCCTATAAAAGCAAAATGTTCTTCAATGTCAGACCTGACGAATGGAAGAGTTAACCATGAAAATAGCAACAAATCATTCATGAATAAGAAACCGCATGCAATTTAGCTATTTAGAGAGTACACAGCAGCAATGGATGAGTTGCTCGCATCGGTGGCAAAACTTTGGACAAGTAAAGCAAAGACATTTCACATTTAGTTCACTGAAAATCGGAAATGGAGAGATGTCCTGAATACAGCTCATTAGCTACAAAAAGTCAAGCGATTGCGCCTTTGAGCCATGGAAATCACATCTCTAGCAAACAAAATGGTGATTCTTCAACACGGTTAGGATGCAGCAGAACATTTGTACATTAACAATTGATCAGAGGTTGTATATCGTACATGAAGACTGACTACAAGAACACATTGTGGAACTATGCATTCAGAAACACAATTCATTTGCTGACTGTTGAATTCTGCATAAATGAAACAGAGATTTAACTAACTGACAGCACCTGGTATGTTTCATATCCGGAAGAAACATGCATTGACTTACTAACAGTAGATCTGAAGTGCCCAATCAGAATAGAAGGCTACAGAAAAGCCACGTAAACCGATGGATGGACCGGTAGATTAATACTTGTCACTAAGGTATCATAGACGCAAAGACATAACATGAGGGGAAGACCAGAATCTACAGCTATGAGAAGCTGCATTGATAACCAAAGCAAAACAAACATCCATATCGGTAACCAGTCCCATTTCAAACATACTTGTTGCTGCTACCAAGTAAGCTTTGCACTCTAAACCAAGAACTTGCTGCATCCTTGTCCATTAATTGAGGGATTGACATACCCATGCCTGTCCAATTTTGCAAATGTCACTCCAATGAAAAAAACTTAAGGCAGTAGTTTTCTCCGTGAAGGGTACAAATGGTTGCCACAGTCCTCCATTCATCCTTAAGACTCAGCCAAAAAAGAGATCATGGGGTCAAAACCGGGAAAATCCGCAATGCACCTACGAAACTTGTAATTAGTGGGACTCAAAACATGGTCATCAACCACAAGAAATGGGTGCCAAACCAATTGGACAAGCCACCAGTTATTAAATTAAGACAATATGACTACTAGGTGAGGTAATCAGTACACAACAAAGGAATGATTTTTTGACAATCAATTTTTTTCATGTTAGAGGAAGTGCATGTTCAGACAGTGAACACACTGTGCACAGTGAATAAAAGGAAGTTGCATGAGCTATTTCAGAATAATTCCCAACTCTAATTTTATGTTACTAAAGCTCAATGAAGCAGTGAAGGACACCCGCAAAGTGTACAAAGCAAAATATAGCAGGATGATATATCTTCTCACATTTTTTACCTTCAGAGAGCTTTAACTCTTAATCCGAGAAAAACAGTGCTGGCTGATGATTTCACAACATCTCAGCATACTGACTGAAACGAATTTGATCCTAAAGACCTAAACCAACACTAACGCAAGCACTCTAGTCTCTAGCCATTTCAAACGTTTTTCAGGGGCATGTAGACTTCAGCGAACCCACAGTGGAACAATAGCAGTCAATTAGGCTTGCCTCTATGCAAATCATATTATCGAATCATTCAACGTTACTAGACAGGGCCCAAACCTTCTCTCCAACCTCATCCTGATTCCTAAACCAGGACGTCCGCAAGCAAGAAACGCTACCAACCAATACACTCACCAGTCTTTAGTAAGTCAGGCCACGACTTGTAAAATGGAAAATTGTGATTCAATTCAAATGGGATTGGGAGCCAGCAAAGATACAAGGAATTCTACAAACAACAAAGAGAGGGAGATGACAACCCATTTCGCAGCGGCACTATGCAGCGCCGGCCTCCTCCTCGAGCTTGCGCACGTAGGCAGAGAGCACGGCGACGACGTCCCTGGCCGGCGCCTGCAGCGTGGTGACGAGGGATGTGGCTGGCCCCTGCAGCGCGCCGAGCAGCTTGGCGTACACCTCGGCGCGGCTGGGCATGGTCTCGAGCGCCTTGAAGTCGCCGGGCCCGTAGAACTTGCCCTCGAAGACGGCACCGACGAAATCGTTGGTCTCCTCGACCCGCTCCTCCTTCTGGAAGGCGCGGTAGGGCTTGAGCGCGGTGGGGACCTCCTCGGTGTGGACGAAGAGCCAGGCGTTCATGCCCTTCATGCACGGCTTGAGCGCCTCCCAGGAGGTGCCCTCGATGGCCTTCCCTACCAGCGTGTTCTTGGCCACCAGCAGGCGGCAGGTCTCCGGGAGCGCGTCGCGGATGCCCTGAATCTGCTTCACCGTGAGGCCCTCGTACCGGATGCCAGCGAGGAGGTAGCACCCCTCCAGCTGCTCGCGGACGGCCGCGACCGTGTCCTCCTTGCGGCCCCGGGTGATGGCCGCGCGGATGGTGGAGCGGCGCGGGCGCGCGTGGGTACGGAGCGAGGCGGCGGTGGACAAGGTTCGGAACGCCGGGAGGGGCTTCGCGGTGGAGAGCGTGGTGGGGAGGAAGGAGGTCTCCATTGTGAGGGGCGGGCGCCGGAGGGACGGCCGGTTGGGTTGGGCGCGGGGAGAGACGGACGCTTGGGGAGGAAGGAGAAAGAGTGGAGTGGGAGAGCTTATCTATGAGAAGATCAGAGGGTTCTCGTGGACTTGGTCTACGCGATCATGTGGGGGCAGAGTGCTCAGTGACTCGACTCAGTCCTTCAGTTGTAGCATCTAGCGCCAGGTAGCAACGTGAGTTTGCAAATCCTATAGGACCCCGGATCTTACTAATATCATTTATTCTATAATTTAATAATTAGATTAAAAATAAGAGAAAAAATAGATATGTGTTATAATAAAAAAGATATTCTTTCGTAAAACAAAGTCATATAAAATTTGCTTCCATCCACTCATTGCAAAGTGCTGCATATGAAATTCTAAATATTTTGGCAGCGCTCTGGAGCTGAAGCTGCGGGAGGGCTAGGTGTTCCGAGTGATCAATGCTGTTTTTATTTTGAATTAAAAATAAAGGTTTGAACCTTTTTATTTTAGCATAAAATTGTAGAGGCAGAGTGCTTAGTGACTCGACTCAGGTCCTTCAGCTGTAGCATCTAGCGCCAGGTAGTCAGTGTCAGGCTGTCAACTCACTGCAGAGAGCTGCATACGGAATTCTGAATACTGTGGCAGGCTGGCAGCGCTCTGGAGCTGAAGCTGCGGGAGGGCTGGCCGGCTGGGTGTTCCGAGTGATCAATGTTGTTTCTATTTTAAATTAAAAATAAAGGTTTAAATCTCTTTATTTTAGCATATAAATTTTAGATCTATCAAATAGGGTCTATGTAACTCCTACGGATAAAAAATATTAAGGACGAATGCAAGGACGAAAATGAAGAAACTTTGTGAGGTCAGATCATCTTCAGTTCAATGCAACAGCCGAAGCTATGCTGGTGCTGTAAATTTCAAGTTGTTAAAAAGTAGTGCAAAGCAAACAACTTGGAAGTTCGATAGAGCGAATTGATGATTGTGATAGTGGAAGGCTATAGTTCACAACTTCAGACAAGAAACGTCTATACGAGATAAGCAACTAACCTGCATGGAAATAATAACATCTGTTACAAACGAGGTGCATTTCAGTTTCAGCTCCACTGCTTTGACCTTTGTGCAGATAAATTAGCCTCTTCACATATGATTCGATGTCTTTATGTGTAGTATTTGTTAGTAGAATGAATAAGAGATAGAGCTCCAGTCAACAATTATTCCAAAATTACTGTGCAGAAAAAAAACTGGTACTACATGTTGTCAAGCATACCAAATAACAACGAAGGGTGGGTGCATTGATGATATTGTCACCGTATACATTCCTTCTCCAAAATATAGTTGACGGCATCTTCAACAGTATCGACAACCTGCAAGGCAGATACAAGTTCTATCAACAGCAAGGCAACATATGGAAAAGGAATTCACGAGAATGGATTGTCAATGCTTCTGCGTTCATCCTAGATATTCCATTGTGCATCAGATGATAAAGGGTGTATTTGGTTGCCTATATATAGTCCAACCTGGTCCGTGAGATGCAGGGAGCAACTGTTTGGTTGTCTGCATACTGTCTCGGTCTAGCTCGTGGGATGCAAAACGGGATTTTGAGTCATGTTGAGTAGAAATGCAGAAATTGGCCGTTTCTCTAGAGATGCAGGTAGGAGCCTAGCTAATGATGTTATTAGTATTTGATTAGTGTGTATTAGCTTATATTAGTCTATTTCAAAGTGGATTAAGGTTTAATATGATGAACTAATGGCTATTAGAGTATATTTACGTAAAATAAACATCATGTCAACACTTATTTTTTCACTTTTATTTCATGTGGGCAACCAAACACATCTCTTCTTAGCCAGGCTGAAAACATATACGCAACCAAACTAAGTTACAAGTGAAACATGAATACAACATGACAACATGTGGCAACCCGCCACAACAGTAGCATGTGGCAAGAACCAAAATCCAAAAACCCTCAATTTAAAGGCACATAAATGAGATAAAAGAAAAATTAGTTAATAGTGAAACATGAATACAACATATTTTTCGTTGAGACTACCAACTAGGAACTAGGTAAATTTTTTGTTAAGAAAAAATAAATGCATCCAAAGATGGCTCGAGTCTCAGTGGTTGAGGCGTAAGCCCACACTTCGCACCAGCTGAACTAGGCTCACTTCCTAAAACATATTTTCTTGATAACAACGTTGTGGTGTGAAAGGACTAGCAATCTAGCACAAACATTAATCGAGCATTACTCAAACAAAGAGGCACATTTTTGTTGGTTATTACTCGAGATCCAGTCCAATGTTGGTCAAAACTCCAAAGTGACACCCTAGTTGTGTTGTGTAAGCTGCTCTACTATTGAGAATGCCAAAGAAGATAATAGAATTGTACAAAGACTATGAGGTTCGGTGTAAGATGAGCAAATTGCTTATGGTTATTCAAAATTTAAGACCAAAACTACTATCATGCAAGACATATATTTTCTTGAAGTGTTTTCAGATGATCTAACATTCAATGTTGGTCAAAACTCCAAAGTGACACCCTAGTTGTGTTGTGTAAGCTGCTCTACTATTGAGAATGCCAAAGAAGATAATAGAATTGTACAAAGACTATGAGGTTCGGTGTAAGATGAGCAAATTGCTTATGGTTATTCAAAATTTAAGACCAAAACTACTATCATGCAAGACATATATTTTCTTGAAGTGTTTTCAGATGATCTAACATTCACAGGGTGGAACCAAAAACATCACTAATAAGACGTACCACATCAGCAGGAAAATGTGGATCATTATCCTTTCCCCTAAAAACACTAGTCCTTGTAAGAACAGACGACCAAGGGTGGCCAGCCTACACCGTGCAAGTTGCTGCAATGTTAGCATCTCTTGACAGGAAGCAATGGATTACTTGCTCATAACTGCTTTCAATGTAATAAAAGGGCAACATAGAAAAAGGAGGATGTTGAAAGTGGAAGGTATGTTATTAAAAAAGGTAATGCTGTCTTCCAATGCATCAGGTAACCTTTTTTCGCTGGATTACATGTTAACTGTTCAACTCTGGAAACATATACTACTATCTTCTAATGATAGGCCATGTTGATATACTAAGGAAAAGCCATGCAACTTCCTCACACCATCAACCACTCCATGCAGTGATTTTTCTTTAAGAAATGACCAAAGATATCAGAGGCTAACCTTCAAAGCTCCATTTATATCAACTTGGGATTATCACCAATCATGTAGATAGTCGAGAATTGACAATCTTTTACTTCCTTTGATGTCTGTGAATTCGGATACATACTCATAACGAGTTTTTCAAGTATGTTTGCAGCATTCTTGAATACAAATGGGTTAGGCTTCCCGTAAGATGTATACTTCAGTGGATGATCATTTACTCTGCAGTTCAAGCAGACAATAAATAAGCATGCAACACATCCATGCTGAGAAATTAGAGGTACAATCTTATATTTACTAATTGGGGGCTCCTTTTGGTGCCTTCACATTAATCCTAAAAAAATCATAGAAATTCTCATAAAAAAGCAAAACATCCAACCGTCGAATTGATTGATTGACTAACTGTAACCATGGATCAACAAATAGACGAAACAATATAGAAGATTAAAAAACAAATCATAGAGTCCAGCCCTAAGACTACTTCTTGCCTTGCCTTTTCTTTTTTTTATAGATATCGTTTGTCCAACAAGTTTACGTCAGCAAATTCCAACTTAGTTACGTTAGTAATCAACACATTTTTCCAAATCAATTAAAATATACCAATTAAATATGCGTGTAATCAAACATTACAAAATTAAAACAACAGAACGCAAACATATTACGGATTATCACATAAAAATAATATCAAAGAATTTATAATGTATTTCCAAAAAAATAATATGAGATACGGTGACGGCATTAAAAATAATAAAAATTTCAAAAAATCAAGAAACAAATAAAAATCAATTTGCATAACACATAAAATGAAAATTATAAATTAGATCTATTCACAAATAATAAACATGATTCCAATATTATAAACAAATTTATATTTTACATTCCAATATTTAAATATAAATAGATGATGTATCTTAGCATACAACCATTATTAACACAAATATCTACAATTCAGCCGTAAGCTAAATTTCTAGCATGTGCAGTCACACAGGTTGATGCGCTAGTATCTCTTAAACCATAATAGTGGCTTACTGATTGAAGATGCTTTCCAGTGCTATCCTGAAGGCACCCATTCCAAGCCGCTCAGAAGGAAATGCAGCCTACCATAGGAGCTCAAAACTAAGTTTTTTTCCAGTGCTAATTGCTATCTTATGTATGAATGCATGGAACCTGGATGAAAATCAGAAAAATTGTGGCCTGCAGGGTGTTCACAGTGTTGTTCCATTCTTGATACATCATCTTACCCGGTATTCAAGATCATCAGCTGCAAAATACAAAGGAGGTTGACCTCCTTTTTCACTTCTAGGAAGTCCACCAGTTGACAAGATGTCACAAAGTACCTTCCATATGTAAATAAAAAACCACAGATGATTAAGCTTATGTATGCCAACCTCTTCAACAAAAAAGTAAGTAAGCCTGACATGATTGTTCAGATATGTTTATAGGCGAGGATGTTTCTAGATCATGCATTTAACATTTTCTACAAAAAATGAACCAGATGCAGCCCAAGATGATTTTTCGTTAGTGCAACACGGGCCAACAAGAGTACCTGTAGATCTCTTCCCCAGTCAGTAGGATCGCTGACAACAAACACTCCTTTCACTTGCTCTGTATAAACATCATATGATGGGTGCACTTTTGCTGGCATGTTACTGTCTGTTTGCCCAACTTTCCAAGTCTTAAAAGGAGCGAGGGGGTCAATATCTCGAAAATACAATGAATATTCATCTATGGATAGAACTTTTCTGCACATACAGATAACTCATGAGAAATTCACATAATAAATTTGACCTATGATCATAATAGCAACATGAAGTATTACCTAAATCCATACTCAGACATCACTACAGCAGGCTCTCCTTTTCCAACAGCAACAATAAGGTCATCTTCAAAACTGCAGTGACCGGAAGAAGGGGGTTCCATTCAGGTGCTGACACGTTGATAAAGAAACTAGAAATTATTGATGGCAAATCACAAAGACGTCTATATATCCAATAGGACAGAACTTTAAGGCAACTTATGTACTTTAAGGGCATACCGATTCACCAGCTCTCTGTAAGGAGAATGGCCATGCACGACCTGCATCATCAGAAAATCCATAGACCGAAATTTATCATAATGCTGGCTTCAAATATAAAGAAAAGGGATGCATTCCTTTTCTTTCCCTAATCTTTAAGGGTTTATTTGTTAGCTTGAAGGTCCACTGCTGTGAGTGACTGTACATGAGCAATGACTCATGAGTACAGTAGAAGTACCTGTGCTGGAGAAATAGTAACTCCTAAAAGTTCACTTAGCTCAAGAGCCCTTCTGTGCTCTAGAACACCTCCTCCTGCCAACAAATTGGTAAACATTAATAAATTTAATAAAAACTTCAGTAAAATAATTGAAAAGTGGCAAGCACCATGGTGCCTTTGTACAACTCTTAATTGTGATGACCATGTAAAAGGTGTAAAAAAAACTAGAAATCCAATAGAGCGTTCGGATAATAACTGTCCCCAGCATTAAACATTTGATAATCATTCTTTCCATACCAAGATTGCCTCTTAGCCATCCAGATAGTTCAACATTTTTCAAGAATAAACAAAATGCACAAATCTGGCAAATCTTTTCATAGTAATTTGGCAGTCTAGTTCATAATAAGGTCCTCAAGTTAGTTAACCCCAAAGAATGGTATGTACCAAAGAACATATCGCGTTGAATGCATTACTTGAAGTACAGTAGGAATTAGGGCGTAAGCAATAGTTAAGCCACGATCTTGCTCATGTTAAGAAAAAAAACAAGCTTGATATGAAATTGATCAAAATGGACGAAGTATTCCATCGCTCTCTGCCAGAATTATTTTAATATGCAATTATGAGAGCAAAACAGGGCGTGCAAATGACACACTGAACTACTCACCATTAGTTAAAAACAGGAACAGAATCTTCAGGGCACCTGAAAAGGGGCAAAGAATGATGATCCATGAGCTTTAACCAACATAAACTAGAGGCCTAACTTAGTAAATAGCAACATTGGCAACAGAAACTACTCGCACAGGTTTATGCTTGTTTCCTTTCTTTTTCTTTTTTTTTTTTGGTTGAAAGACCTGGCAATGCCGGCTTATATATTAATAAGGAGAAAACAGATACATGCGCTACTTTGCACCCGAGTCTCTTGCTCAACAAATACAGCCAAGCGAACTACTACTCACAACCAATGGAGCAACCAAGAGAAGCTACAAAAACAAGTAGCTAATTACTCGCCGGAGGGAAGATGAACTAAATCGCTAATATGCTTGGCTCTCGTCGCAGCAGCCTTCTTGATTGAACCACTGCTCACGCGAGTTATAGCCGCAATGACCGCAAACACCTTTGGAGGAAGCCGCGTCTTATGCATATTCAGGTAGACCTGAATGGCTTCGTCTCCTATAGGTTCGCCGGGGTTTATGCTTGTTTCAAAAACGAGATATTGATGCAGCCTAAAATTTCAAAGCTAGATTCAAGTACGATGTAATCATGTAATCCAAACACCACGCGACTCGTTCGAGAAAATGCTCCAAAGACACGAACGCAGCAAGCATGACCTGACTGGCATCCAAGACCATTCTGCCGGTACGAGTACGACGAGACGCTCCCCGCCTGATGCCTACGAGCTGCTTCAACGCAAATGCAGGGTAGTACGGGAATCATGAGAGGGTACCGTCTTCGCAGTAGAGGCGGCGGATGGCCCCGCGGCGAACCCCCGATCGGGATGCGGCCGCGCAGGATGACTCCGTCGATGTCGAAGCAAACCCAAAGGGCGGCCTCGCCGGCGTTGCCGCGGAGTGGGAAAAGCGTGGTGCGACATCCGACGGCCGGCGGAGCTGCACTGCCTGGAGCTCCGCCCGCGATCGCGACCGCGCCGCGCGGGCCAGGGTGATGCGGAAGCCCCTCATGCCGCGCTGCCGTGCTCTACTGAAGGAAGAGGGGAATTTCCTTTTCTACCATCCTACCGGTGGCGCATGTCAAGCTATCTTCGGCAGCTACTTTAAATTTTTATCCTTAAAAATACTATTACAGTATCTTCTATCACTGTTATAATATTCTTTATTTTTTTCATCTCCAGCAGCTATCTTATTTTCTACCTTCCACTCTTTTTTTTCTCTCTCCGGACCCGCGGTCATCCTCTGTAAACAGTACTGCTACAGTAACAGACATTGCTTTCTGCATCCGGGCCCACTGACAGTCTCTGTGAGCAGTGTTGCTACAGTTCTGACACAGTGTGCTGCAGTGTTACGGGTGCTACAGTAGTTCCGCGAAGTTGCGGTCCCGTTTTCTCTCTCTGCAGTACTGTAGCGATAATGTAGCACCGGTACCGACTTTGCTGGAGCTGCTACAGTACCCCCCCCCGCAAGTCACTGTAGCAGCCGCATCTGTAGAAATGTCTCCTCTGCTGGAGATGGCCTCAAAACACCATTATGAACAGTATCCTGCGCGGTCGCATCCTCTCTCCATTTGCCACCGCACCCACACGCAGATACGCGGATTAACGTTACCCTTATGAACAGTATCCGAGAGATAAAAAATAATATATATCGATTTTTTATATACTCTATAATTCATAAATAACCTATTTTAATTGAATTTGACTAAAAATCTCGTGTAGAATTCAAATTAAAATTCTCCAAAACGCATTATTTTTGCAACTTCTATTAATTTTTAAGGCCTCACAAAAATTCCAAAAAATATGAAAAAATTCACTAATATTTCTCTAATGTGATTTACTAATTTCTAAAATTATCTTCTATTTTAAGGTATATGGTAAAAAAATGAGTTCCGTTGGAATGACTATTTATTAATAAATAGGCATTACAAAGAAACTCAATTTTTCACTTTATAAACTAAGGTGAAAGATAATTTTAAAAATTAGTACATCGTATTAGAGGATTATTAGTAAATTTTCTAAGATTTTTTGAAATTTTTATAAGACCTTAAAAATTACTAGAAGTTGCAGGGGTGGAGGTGTTCGACCTGAGCGGCAAGGCCGTACCGATCGTTGATCTGTGGAAGGATAGGAAGGCCGTGGTTGCGTTTGCCCGCCATTTCGGGTCGGTTTGCTGTTTCTGCCCGAATCATGTGTTTAATTCTGGGCAATTGGTGTAGCTGAGATGCTTCTGCTGGTTGTTTGCAGGTGCGTGCTGTGCCGGAAGCGGGCCGACCTTCTCGCGTCTGAACAGGTTCCATGTCTGATTCCTCACTCTGTTTGTCTGTAGCCAAAAAGAACAAGAGAACAATCTCTTCTGAAACGAAGAACAAGGGAACAATCAGATGCTTAAAGGGATGCCGTTTGGTACTTTGCCATTTGCTTAGGTGCAATAACAAAATATGAAATCTTTCCCACTTCTTGTGCCGATAATAATATCAGCTCTGCTCAGTGCATGTTAGACTTCAAGAACTTTTGTAAACCTTTTATTGGTAGTTTGACAAAGGTCATTTTTTTTTACATGATAGATATTTTTAATTCATCAAATGTTGAGGGTGGGTGGTTGGGGGGGGGGGGTCCTTCATCACCACTGAAATTAAATTGATCCCTCAAATGTAACCTTACAAGACCTGAGGAGCACGTATCCGACTCAGAGGGTTGTGTAGTCAGGATTACAATGAGAGGGAGGATAGATATTGAAGAATTGGCTTTTGTTAATTGTGCAGTTTATTAATTTCCCTTGAATTACAAGTTGGATTAAGTATATTATAAAGAACAACCATTTTCAGTTTTGCTATTTGTAAGTTGTCTCAATTATTGTATAGATTTTCCTAGACATAAAATTAGTTTTGAGTTAATGCAATGCCTCCGAATTGTGACTTATGTTTAAGGAAAGAGTAATCCACACTTTAATAGACATGCCTCTCTTTGTCAGTCCATCTGAATTCTGAACTTATTTCTTGGCTTGCCACCCATGTGCAGGATGTGATGCAAGCTGCTGGAGTTGCTCTTGTTTTAATTGGACCAGGTACTGTTGAACATGTATTTGTTCATCTGCCATAGAAGAATCTCACTGTTATATTTTGTTGTTTGATCTGGAACTTGGTAGTTATGAAATGTAAGAGCTAATATGGAGGGTAGTAGGGATGATACCATGATATGTTCTCATGTGGTACAGCAAGAGTGACATGTGATTATCCTTACTAACATGCAGTATGTGTTGTTTGATTCTTGAGCAAGTTGATAAGCAGATTTCTATCAAAGTCAGTGAGCATTTTTCTTTATTTATCTCGATTGTGATTACTGTGATGAATGGCACATTCTTTTGATGGGAGATCAATGAAACTTTAGTTTGCTGGAAGTAAATTAATTCCAGTGTAAACCATCCTTCATTGAGAGTGTTACTTGATCGTAAAACTCTTGACGATGAGTTACATTTTTACATAGAATTCTGACGATTGGTAATTGAAATATTTTTTTGGTTAACTCCATTTCTATTGCAGATGATCTAAAATGTCAGTGATTAACTACACTGTCTTGTCTTTTTCTTTATCCAGGCAAAGGCATTTTGTGACCAAACCAAATTCAAAGGAGGTGTGTTCTTGATGAACATTCATAGATCTTTTTCTTTTACAAGTTTGGTTTTGCAATGGAATTCAGACTGATCCATGTTACACAAGTTGATGATGGTAGCGTGTACTTTGCTCCTGAAGTAGTAGCTGTACGGATCACTGACCTGTCCGTACAGCTTTACCTGGATCCCTTTTTCGTCTTCCTTCTTTTTGAAAATGTATCCTTTTTCTTCCCTCGAAAGGAATAGGAGAACCTTCGAAAACAAGCAACTATCAGTGACAGACGTGGCTTTTCGGCTCAAGGAACAGATTGATCAACATCGTCTAGCTCTCGCCTTTTCCTCTTAGTGTATGAGTTTGTTTGTGCTTAGTTTTAATCTGCTCTGTCGTGGATGAACGGTATGTTGTTGAAGCGTTCATAGTCTCCCATTTAGCTGTGGGGGGGGGGGGGAGTTTGGCCTCTCTAGCCTTGCTTGTTGCTTCCATGCCGTGTGTGTTGTACAGGTCCCGGTCAGGTCCTGAGACCTTTTTTTTCCTTTTTGGAATTTCCTTCCTAATATATGACCGGTAAGCCTCTTGCCGTTCCTTTCGAAAAAAAAATTCCTTATAGATATTTAAGTTTGTGAATCTGTGATTTATGTGTATTCTGATGAGTATTTTTTTTTTTTTGCCGCAACTGCAACTTTTTTACTCTGTATAACAAATCTGATATTGTACATTGCAGAAGTACATGCAGACCCAAATCACTCATCATATGGCGCTCTTGAATTTGCATTTGGGTTGTTCTCAACCTTTACACCAACGGTAACTCTCGCTGGACTAAATTTCGCATGCTGTGCATTCTATATTCCTCAACAAATACAGAAGCGGTTTCTTTCATTATTTCACAGGCTGGTCTCAAGATAATACAGTTGTACAGGGAGGCAGGACTGGGAACTATCATTCGAAAAGAACACCAGGACAAAAGGCGGATGGTACGTTTGCATCCTTGTTTTAACTGTTAGAGATTTTGTAAACTGTCTTGCGAGCTGGCTGTTAGAGCTTTCGTGATTGCCTCTCTAGCGTTGATCTGTCGTGGTCGAAATGATGAGTACATTTCTCTATTTTAGGTACCAAAGGGGGTCTACTTGTTGCGGGTCCAGGTATCGACAACATCCTGTACATCCACAAGGTCAATACCCCTCGTACGACCATTTTCCACTCGACCACCCTATGGGTGCTAACAGGGGCGGAGCCAGGCTTCGGCCAACCTGGGCTCCGACACCCGCACGTTTAACACGCTACTGCTCGGATTCAAGGAGCCCGCCCACTCCCAGGCGCTGGACCTCTTCTACCATGACGTCGTCGTGCTGCGTGGCTTCATGCCGGATGCCGTGTCATACTCATACTGCGTGAGGATGGACGCGAACTGCAAGAAAGGGAGGTTCTTGGATGCCCTCGAGCCGCTCGACGAAATGCGCAGGAGTGAGAACTGCAAGCTGACACTGCAGTTGCTACATTGATATACTGACAACTACTGAAAATAAATTATTGAAAAAAACTACTAATACTACTAAACAAACTATTGACAACTACTAATAATTACTGATACTGCTGACATAAACTACTGAACAATTTTACTATAATTTAAAACTATTAACACTACTGATACTACTGAAAACTACTAACAACTAAGGCTGGACAAAAAGCTCGTGGCTCACGAGCTAGCTCGAGCTCGTGGGGGCTCGGCTCGGCTCGTTACCCAAATAAGTCGAGCCCGAGCCATACCGTTGGCTCGTTTTGTGAACCGAGATGAGCCGAGCTAGCTCGCAAGCCGCTCGTGAGTCAAACCGAGCCATGGATCGTTGGCATGCCTGGTCCAGTAGTTCAGCACTCCAATATCAATCCGTTTATTTGTAGACAATACGTGTATGCATATTTTTGCTCTATTGATTTGCTGCCCTACTTATTCATAGCTAGACCTCGTGATGGATGCACTACAGAGCTATACAAGCATATAGCTGGGTGTGGTGATTGAAAGGACAATGATGTCGCTCAGAGGGGGTGAATAGGCGTTTTTACAAAAATTCGTCCCCTTGTATCGTTGGCCTAAACTTACAGCGGAATATAAACTAACGGGTTTTCACAAGTGAAAAACTTAAATATGCTAAGCTCAACTAGTGCACAATCACCTTAAATAAGTGTGGAAATTACAATCCTAAGGTGACAAAAATTACTCTAATCTAGCGAGAGATATGCAATAAAATTTAAATTGAAAAAGGCTGAAAACACTGTTCATATACCTGAAATTACTGTCCATCCGGATACTCCGGTGAATACCGGAGTCTCCGGGTTGTACAGGTTCGGAATCTCCGGTAAAGTCCGGATTCTCCGGATTCTATACAGAACTGAACCCGAAATTGAATATAAAGGATAGGTAGAGAGTTCTAGCTCAAACCAAGTGATGCCGTGTGTTCCCGAAGATGATTCCAAGTAGATTCACGGAGAACCCACACTCAAATACACACAAACATGTAGATTGAGCAATATGCACAAATATTTGAACAAGAACTCAAAAGTAAAGAAACAAGAGAGGAGACACAAGATTTGTTTCCTGAAGTTCGGATTCACCACCGTGAATCCTACGTCTCCGTTGAGGAAGTTCCAATGAGCCGGGTCTCTTTCAACCGCTTTCCTCGATCCACTCTTGATTCTTCCCTTACGGAGGCGAAATCGAGCCCTTCACAAACTTTCTCGCGACTCACCACAAACACGGGAGCTCACCAGTGACACCTAGCCGGCTAAGAGGCTTCACCTCCAAAAGTAACAAACGTTTCGAGAACTTATTGTCAAGAACTCAAGTGCTCAAGATTGGATTTTAGCTCACTTGCACTCAATCTTCCAATCTCTCAACCCAACTCACTTTTCTTCTCAAATCACATACTAGAATGGAGTGGGAGAGGTTCTTTTGGCTCTAGAGGATGTTCTTTTTGTGCCCTTGCAGCTGCCCTAAAGGATGGAGTGAGTGGCGTATAAATAACCCACTTCAAAAAACTAGCCGTTAGGCTCTTTTCTGAACTTTACTGGAGTATCCGACCTACACCTGAGTCTCCAGCCACTCCAGGTACCGGAGAATCCGGTCTTCACCGGAGTCTCCGAGTACAGCACAGCTGACCTCCGAAAAACGGCGATAACTTTTGATCCTGGAGTCCGATTTCGACGATTTTGGACTCTATGGAAAGCTTATTCAGAGGGCTACACATCCCAACTGAATTCATGACCTAAAACACATAGGATAAAATTAGGAACACTCCAAAACCTATTTTGGACACTTCCACACTTTTCGCTTTGAGTTTGGTTGGGAACTCTTGAGCACTGAGACGCGACAATTAGCTCACGTTGCATCCCTCTTAATAGTGCGGCATATCTATACTCAAATTCAAAGATAAAACTCGTTTGAACCACTTTGAGCTTTTGAAAAAATTTCAAGTACCGATTCTTTCTTTCAAACCTTGAGGGTTGCCAACTTTCATATATTCTTCACTCCATCTCTTCTTGATTCTTCATATGATTGATGTGAATCATCTATAGCTTCCCATGGCCTCGCACGGTCCATCGGTGCAAAACCTTTACTCGCTTTTCACCACCACCTTGGTCCTTCGGCGCCAAGCCATTTGCTTGCCCTTCACCACGGATGGTCCATCGCAGCCGAGTCTTGCTTGCCCTTCACCGTCTTGCCATAGAAAACTACTTTGTATTCGACATCTTCAAAAAATTCATTTTATCAAATATGGAGTCCACTCTTGTTCTTCACTCTTAGCATATATGATTTCAATTCAACTTATGTCTTCTTATGGATCCTAACCCCAACTCACTCTGAAGCACAAAGCACATGGGTTAGTCCATAAAACCTAAATGACAACATTTATACCTTAAATTACTTGATCTCCACAAGTAACGTATTAGCCTTCATACATATTGTCAATCTTCATATAGAACCTAACCCCACTCATTCTTAAACACATAGCACACGGGTTAGTCCATAAAACCCTATTGACAAGTCATACCTTTAGTTACTTGATCTCCACAAGTAACTTAGCATTCAAGCTTATTGTCAGTCTTATTGAGCTTCTTCTTCTTCTTATGAGCATCACCAAAATCTCAATGACTTTTGATGCAATTCTTTGGACTCATGGCATTTCTCAAAGAATTCATGCTTTATAATTTATGCATCTCCTATGGAATAACCTAATAGCAATTCTCAATATGATTGTTAGTCCATAGGCATTGTCATCACTTACCCGAGCATCACCTAGAGCTCATTCATCTTGATGCATTTTCATTCTCCACATTCACCTAGAGCTCATGTATATCTCTCATCCATACATCACCTATGGAACAACCTACTAACAAACTCAACACCATTATTAGTCCATAGGTATTATCATTAATTACCAAAACCACACATAGGGGCTAGATGCACTTTCAGTGATGAAGACTGCAAAGCTGTAGCAAGTCTGAGACTACCTGGTGTGAGCTTGAGCTGTGTTTTATGACTCATGCTTGAATGTATATAAATAAATCTAGTAGTTGTTGTTATCGTGTGTTTTTTGTTTGCGTGTGAGGTGTTTTTGAGCTTCTGTCCTGCATTGATGCCTGATGGTCTGGAAGGCTCGCGAGCCGGCTCGAGCTGGCTCGAGCCAGCAACCGAGCCGAGCCTACACTTCACCGAGCTTCTCTGGCCCGGCTCGGCTCGTTTCCAGCCCTACTAACAACTACTAATACTATTGAAACTACTCTGAATAGCTGCTGACATAACTACATAACAAAACTATCGACAACTATTGAAGCATCCGAATTATAAAAAATAATGAATGACAACTATTGAATAATTAGTGAATGACAACTACTGTACTGGGCGAACGGGCGCGTGGGGGGACACGTGGTGGCGTAGGGGCGTAGGCGCACGGGGAGATGTGGGCGCGGGGCATCGGGTCGGCTGTTGTTGGGTCAGGGTGTAGAATACACAAGGTATAGAATACACCCCGGGTGTGTGTATATATATCTGCTACACGAATCTATAACGTCTGGTATACACGTCATCCTTTCCCTGCTTCATTGTCGCACTGAGATGTTTTTGGATTCAAGTAGACATTGTTGGTATCAAGGTTTACAAATTCATTTGAGATTCGAAAACCGGGACCTCGCGATTTTCCAAAAATCACGAATATCAGAAATTTTGGTCAAAATTCGGTGAGAATTTGGTCAAATTCATAAATCGGAGACAAAATTCAGACGAATCGACCATTTTTGTAACCCACCAAATTCAATCAAAAATTGACCAAATTCAACCAAAAATCGACCGCATTTCCTGCATTTCGTTTGTGATTGAAAACCGCTCAAATTCCATAAAAAACCGTTCGGTTTTATCGAATTTCAATAAAATTCAAGAAAAACAAAAAATAGCTCAACCTTGTAAAATTGATAACTAATTTATTTGAGCTTCAAATCAAGTGAAACTAAAAGTATTTATACTTATGAAAAAGTTATATATTTTCTATGAGAAAATATACTTGCTAAATCTAGTTAAATGCATAGTTAATCCTTTGATAATCCAAAAATCATGAAACTAATTTTGTTAGTCTTCTTACATGATCCTATGTCTTTTAAAAATACATGAACTCATAAAATAGTTATTCTAACATGCAGTATTGACTAAATTTGTTGCAACTAGATTAATTCATAACTAACCCATCATACCTCCAAAATTAGTGAAACTACTTTTATTAGTTTACTTATATTATTCTTTATGCAGGAAAAATAATGGTAGACATGAAAAAGTTAATTACAATGCTTGTTTCTTAACATATTCACTTTATGCTTGTGAACTTTGTAAAAATTATGGAGAAATTAATATAAATTTAAAGGAAGTGAAAATAATTTTATAGTTCATCTTAAGGTACACCCTACACAAGAAAAATATGTTTTACATGTTAAGCTTTTCGTTAACATGAGTTAATAAATGAGTTGCACGTTTCAATTTTTTTTTCAAACTTCCTCACTAAAAAATATGATGTAAATAACATTATTTTTGAATTTGTTTTCACATAAGTTCTTAAACTGTCTGTAGTATTTTTAGGATTTTTTATGTTTTTATTTATTTATTAAAAATTTAAATTTAAATTAAAAAACTGATAGATTTCAGATTTCGATGTGGACCGAATTTTCCGAATATCATGAATTTTGACAAATTTTGGAACCTCGCCTGGCAGACGGGAATCCTATATATCGGCCACCCGGTTTTGGCCTCCGTGTAGGCCACTGTTTGAGATCGGTGCGGAGTGCCGTGGATGGCTGAGATCGACGGAGGTGTTGATGCGGACGAGCAGGCATGGGTTCCGGTGCGGGTCTAGGTACACGTGGCACGCTGAGGTTGGAAGGGGTGGGATGGGTAGGCCGTAGGATGATGGGTTTAGATCGGTTTCAAAACTTTAAACCTAATTTTCTCCCAAACCGAAGTCTTTTTTTGAATCCGTTTGAACTATGATCTTGTTAGAATTAATGCAAAAATTGAGATCCTACATTAATATTTCTATTATTCTTGATTTTTTTAAAGAATTATTCAACATTTCGAATTTACTAGTTCAACACTTTGCAAAAACTATTTCAACATTTTCTATTAAAATTTTGAAACAGTATATGCAAAATACTGAACTCGATTTTGAAAATGTTTGAATCAATTATTTTAAAATGTTAGAAGGCACAAAATCATAAACCTAGTACATGATGATTAATCACACGCATGGGAAGAAAAAAGAAAGAAAAAGAAAAATGAAAAAAAATCCGGGCTGATCTCTCTAGCGCTCTGGCCCGAACTCTCTTGCTAGATGGGCCTACTTGGTCCTTCTCAAGCACGTTGGTGGGCTGGCCTATGTGGAAGCAAAAATCAGGTGGCCTGCATATAGGAGGTCCCGCGGAGCCCCTCACTCCTCCCCCAACCCAAACCAAACCGCAGCCGCGCTCGAGCACAAGCCCCGCCGCCGTCTCCGCCGTCTCCGCCGTCTCTTCTCCCATTCCTCCTCACGCCCCCACCAAGCCCCTCGTTTCCCTCCACCGTTCTCCAAATCCCTCCCCATGTCGGAGAAAAAGCGCCGCGCCGGGTCGGACGCGGCCGGTCCCGCCTCCAGCTCCAAGCGACCGCGCGCCTCCTCGGCCGCGTCCTACGCCGAGTCCCTCCGCTCAAAGCTCCGCCCCGACGCCTCGATCCTCGCCTCCCTCCGCTCCCTCGCCTCCGCCTCCTCTTCTAAATCTAGGACTGCCGCGAAGTCCCTCGCCGAGCAGGACCCATCAGATCCTGCCTCCTCGTACATCGTGGTGGCCGACCAGGACTCCACCTCCGTCACCTCCCGCATCAACCGCCTCGTCCTCGCCGCCGCGCGCAGCATCCTCTCCGGGCGTGGCTTCTCCTTCGCGGTGCCCTCCCGCGCCGCCTCCAACCAGGTCTACCTCCCGAACCTCGACCGCATCGTGCTCCTCCGCCGCGAGTCCGCGCGCCCCTTCTCCAGCGTCGCCACCGCCCGCAAGGCCACCGTCACGGCCCGCGTTCTCTCCCTCGTCCACGCCGTCCTCCGCAGGGGCATCCACGTCACCAAGCGAGACCTCTTCTACACCGACGTCAAGCTCTTCGGCGACCAGTCCCAGTCCGACGCCGTCCTCGACGACGTCTCCTGCATGCTCGGATGCACCCGGTCCTCCCTCCACGTCGTCGCCTCCGAGAAGGGCGTCGTCGTGGGCCGCCTCGTCTTCGCCGACGACGGGGACCGGATCGACTGCACGCGCATGGGCGTCGGCGGGAAGGCCATCCCACCCAACATCGATAGGGTCTCGGGCATCGAGAGCGATGCGCTCTTCATCCTGCTGGTGGAGAAGGACGCCGCATTCATGCGCCTCGCCGAGGACAGGTTCTACAACCGCTTCCCGTGCATCATTCTCACAGCGAAGGGGCAGCCGGATGTAGCCACTCGGCTGTTCCTGCGGCGGCTCAAGGTGGAGCTGAAGCTGCCGGTGCTCGCGCTGGTGGACTCCGATCCATACGGGCTCAAGATCTTGTCAGTGTACATGTGCGGTTCCAAGAACATGTCGTATGACAGTGCCAATCTGACGACGCCGGACATCAAGTGGCTCGGCGTCCGGCCGAGCGACCTCGACAAATACAGGGTGCCGGAGCAGTGCCGACTCCCCATGACCGACCACGATATCAAGGTGGGGAAGGAGCTGCTCGAAGAGGACTTTGTGAAGCAGAACGAGGGCTGGGTAAAGGAGCTAGAGACGATGCTGCGCACCAGGCAAAAGGCTGAGATACAGGCCCTTAGCTCCTTCGGGTTCCAGTACCTCACCGAGGTCTATCTGCCTCTCAAGCTGCAGCAGGAGGATTGGATTTAAGAACTCTTTGATGCTAGGTACGAGATCTTGGTCTTGCTTTATCTGCATTTCTGTTTTTGTTGGGTTTGATTCCTTCGATTTCTAAACACTGAGCAATGATTAGTAAGTGTGATGTGTGCCTTATGAAACATAAGTGGATTAAATTTGAGGTACCTGTAAGAATTGGTATACAATCATCATGTACGAGTTAACTAATATTGTTATTCGTGTTTCTGCTTGCAGTTAGCGGTAATTTCTTTAGTGAGGGAGACCGCATCCTCGGCTCGAAATTTTCAAGGAGTAAATTGACACGAGCGATGAAGACTTCGCTAACTAGCTCATATTTAGCTGTGGGAAATCTCCTTGTACTATTTATGTATTTGAACATCAGCTGTTGTGTTTATTTATTTCTGCTGAAGAACTAGACATGTAACAGTTGCTGCCAGATATATGTACTGAAAGTTGATATCACAACAGGAAAATTGAATGTTAGAACTATCATACCTGACATGAATTCTTGAGAAGCACTTCAAAATTTCAACCTGAGATACAACCCTGTTGAGTGATGCAATTGGATTTACAGAATAAAATTTGTGATGCTTTGGTATCTGAATGCACTGGGCAATACCCAAGGCTCCATTGGCTGTCATGTAAGCAAGTCCTCCTAATCATGTTGTTTGCTGGGACACCGGGAGCAATAACCTGTTTAGATATGTACATCATCCAATCCTAGGATAACTGTGTTAATCTTGGAGGTATAAATGGAAAAAAAAGAACATCTAAAGGAAATATCACTGTACAACCCTCACAGCTTTCTTCTTCAACCAATGGTTCAGCGAGTTGATAGGGATTTTTATCACTCCCTGTGGTTTCCTGGCAAAAAAATTAGATGCTTGCTCTAAATTACTCCTAGATTTAGTCGGAGCTTTGGGTTTTGATGAAACAGGAGGACGGTTTCCAGGTCCGATCAAAACTTCGAGACCCAGGTCATCCGTCAAAACAGTAACTATTGCATGCTCGACCTCCACAGCACTCGTTTCAACTACAGAGCTTGGTGTCTTCTCATTACCAGTGATGATGACCACATCATCCTGGATTGCTCTTCCTAGTCAAGGTTAAGAGTAGGGTGTTGTCAACTAGAAACTTAGCATTGCAGGTTTTGACTGTAATACAGATAGAATAGACAGCTCACTTTACCTAGTATATACTTTTCTTTCATCTTCCGGAGAACAGAGAGAACAACAATGCGAGCTTCAACCTGTGAAATCAATAGTTAAGCATACAAATTAGGGATAGTATCTGTTATGACAGGTCATATTCTAATATCAACAGAATCAGGTATTATGTTCATGCCAAAGATCGTCAGGTCTGCAGCTCATAACTTTTCTTATTTTAATACAAAGATGTGCAGCTCTTCGTGTTTCCCCTAGAAAAGAAAAATGTCATATCATAAGTAAATAGGTTGTCAATTACCTTTGAAAGCCCGCGAACATCGACAGTTTGGTTTTGATCAACATCTTCTTGCAAGAATGTTGCTACTTTCTCAAGCAAAAGGTTGAATGATTCTTTCTTCTTATGTTTCAGATCCAAATCGTAAAAACCTCGATTTCCACTGTGACTAGACAGAACTCCTTCACACCATTCCACTATTAATTCCTTGAGATAATAGTCATTTGCTTCATACCTGTCAAGGGAACACTGTGGAATTTAATGCCAAAAGAAAACATATACAAATACCCTATGTAGACTATGCAGTCGTTATATCAGACTAACAGGTTGTCAGCATGTTCCCACAAAGCAACAATGGAATTAAGAGCAGTAGACACCTACATATGAGATTATGAACTTAAGACTCACTGGATGATCAATCTTCTGCTGATATTTGTCTTTAAAATGATTGTAGCTTGAAGGACTTCTAGTGTGTATTATCTATGTTGTATTTTAATGAAAATGCCTCTCTTGTATACTGGAATGTGTATAACAGATAAACCCTTTTCTGTTTGAAGAGAAAGGTAGCTCTTCATCATTGCATTTTTGGTCAATTGTTGTCTTCTCAAAGCAATAACTAATCTAGAAAGATAAAGGTAAAAGAACTTTTGTTGACCTCAAAAGTGTGTGAAAGAATCAATGTACAAATGTTCTAGTCGCGTACCCTGCTTTCCTCATTTCCTGGTAGATTGCTAAGCATTGCTGGACTTCCTGTAATGATCCGTATTTGCTACGTGCTGTCAGGAGAGTTTTGTATGTCACCTGAAAAATGAACTCATACCTCAGTATCTCATATGCAATTTGACATCAATGCAACACTTGAAAATTGACCATAAATTTCAGAAATTTATGGTCATCTAATAATGTAAAAGGCATTGATAAAAAAACCATGCAACCACGCCATGCATCATACTCCCTCCATTCTCAAATAGATGACGTTTAGGGATGCTTGCAGTCTAGAAACTGACCACTAATATACACAAAAAGTATTAAGATTTGTCACATGGAAATGGTGTTCATAGATTTGTCATGACAAATACTTTCAAATGATTATGTTTCCAATACATTTCAATAACAAATGCTTAGAAAAAGTAATGGTCAAAGACATGCATTGGATACCATGTTGATGTCTAAAACATCAAGTAAAAAAAGAACGGAGGTAGTACCGTACTGTTTAACATCAACAAGCAACAGACAATAACCAAGAAATCAACCCTGGATAAGTATCAACTAGCGCAGCAAATACTCTGGATAAGAATTGAGAAACTAGAGGTCATACTAGTACAGAAAGTGCCAAATAGTTCATGGATCAAAACAATAAATGTTAACATAACGAAAGCATCAAATCCTACTAGTTAAGAAAAGGAGCAAAGCATCAAAGTTTTGTACCATACATTTAAAATAGGGACTCACCAAATTTGGCTTCAGTTGGTGTGTTTTCATTTCTTCAAACAAGTGCAACGCCAACTTCAAATCTTTGCTTTCAACACATGCCTGGAGGAAACTGCAGCATAAGCTTACTGCCAAATCATAAGTTTATAACTAACATGAAGTGCACAATGTCCTGAATCTTGACCAAGTGAACTAGGTTTTCTAATGACCAACCTTAATCGCTACAGTGTATGCAGCGACATTAAGTCTTATTCCAATGCGCTGCATTCTTCTGAGTGCCTGTGCCAAAAAAAAATGGATAGCATTATTAATTCCTTACTAATAAAAGTATAACGCACTAAAATCATCATAACCCATATTTAGCAGGTAAGGACGTAAGCAGCATATTTTGTTTATTCAGATAGAAAACAGCATAACATTGTCAATCGGCATATATGATTGCATGGGAACTCTTTCATGGTAAGCCATAATCGTCGACTGGGAAGTATTGGAAAGCAATGCTAGATTGATAGAAGTATATTCTGCAACAGTTATGAGAACAGTAAAGAGTATTGTACTGCAAAGCAAAGTAATATGCACTGTAGCTACAGATGTTTGAAGGATTATTTGCCTTCAGAACTCCACAGGCTATTTAACTCTACTAATCAAACAGTTCAATATCTGGTGGATTGTCCATTAAATTTCTTGGCTTTCAGTCTACCAGAGGGTTGTCAGTTCTATAGAGTGGAATACTTCAACAGGGGGAAATGATGAGACCATATGTAGATGTCACAACAGGAGATATCCGGCCAAATATCATAGAAGCTTATGGTGTGCACAGAAAATACTGACATAAAGCTTCGGGACCAACCTGAATAGCACCATCCCTGTTTTGAGATGTACCATAGATATTCATGAGAATAGACCAGCTAATAATGTCAGGGCAAAGGCCGCTCCGCCTCATCTCATTCATAACAGATTTTGCGCGTTCACCATTAGTTCCACAGGCTTTCATCAAGATATTATAGGTTGTAACAGTTGGCCTAAATGGAACCACCAACACAATACCGCCATTACTTGGATGCTCTATACAGAATGTGAAACTGCCATCGAGACATCCTTTCTGTTCAGGAGATAGAGATATCCTGATTCCAGACTCCTTCCAGCTATAGAACAAGCGGAAAGCTCTATCATATTGGCATGACTTCACACAAGCAGTAAGGATAATATTGAAACATGGAGCAGTAGGTTGACAGCCATCCCTTATCATTTCTTCAAGAATCTCTATGGCACGATCAACCAGATCAGAATTTGCATAAGCGTTGATTAATGATGACCATGTGACTAGGTTAAGACGAACACCAGCCGCTTGCATATCCTTTTTTATGTTGGAAGCCATTTTCCACATTTTCACATCTGCAAACACCTGGAATTAAAGAGAAAAGAACTCTAGAAACCTTGAAAAGGCAAAATGTATGGACTACAGCAGCAGCAGCCTGATACCTTCATCATTGTACTATATGTAAAAACATCTAACTTTAAAAGACCATCACACTCCTTTTTCTTCATTTCCTCATAAATTTCTTGAGCCAAGTTGAATTCTCTGGCATTGCAGCATGTCTTCAGAAGTATGTTATATGATGTCAAATCAGGAGGGACACCAAGATTCTGCAAATTAATGGAGTCAAGCAGAGCATAAGGTCGCTGCACATAAGCTCGTTGAAGATATTCCGGCATAAATGCAGTAAAAAATTGGGAAAAGCATAACCAATTGCACACTGCACATATTCTTGTTAGTTAATATAATTCAAAACAACCTGAGCGAGAATGCAAGAACAAAAGAAAAAAAAAATAGGGGGCTCAGATAATAGAAAGTGAGAAGCACCAGTTACGAAAGGCAGATACAGGAGAAAGGAGTTTATAATGATGCAATAGAATCAATTCTCTTGAAGCTAAAATAACCTACCTATGAACAGCAACAATAAGGTAGAAGATGCATTACTTGCATATGTTTGTAGACCGAAAAGTTGTAGCTGAAACTATGGGCATTCACATTCATAAGGCTGTTGAAGACGTAGGTATTCGGAGTAATCTTATCAGCAAGCAGTCCCTGCATAAGAGTCACATATATAAGTGAAGGCTGGAACCTGCCTACCTGAGTTATTAAACAATTGGGCTACAACATGTGAATAGAAGGTATACTTTAAGTTAGTTATTAGACATCCCTCTTTCAGGGTTTCTAGATGGAGGGAAAGATGTAGGCTGTGATGAAAGAACATTATAAAGGAGGGATTTATCCTATTTTTTTAATTTTCTTAATTGATAATGGATACAAGGCTAGTCATTTTATTGGGACAACTCAACTTGACCCCTAAGAAACAATCTCTAAACTTAGGGAACTTATTTCTGACACATGGATATATCTTAAAAATATAAAGAAGCAAACTCAAATAACAATTCAAATTTCCAACTAACATTGTGTCAGCAGACCTGGTGGATAGTACTGCATGTCTAGGCTTGAGGTAAATTGAAATTGTGGTCAATAAAGATATCTGGTACCTCAAATATAATACGAGCCTGCACGGAAGAACCACAATGACCGCATATATCAATGATACTTCGGCATGCAAACATATTGATGCCTCCAGGCTGGATCTTAATAGCTCCGAAGACCGTTAGAGCATGTTTCAACACCTTCCTTTTCCCAAAAGCTTCCATAATATTGCAGAGTAAAAGTTGGGAATGAGGGAAGATGCGTGCATACCTACATGCAGAAAGCAATGCTTGAGCAGGTATCAAGACTGCCAGAAAGAGTATAAAATTTTAAGCTATCCCAACTGGAAACTCCAAGGATGAAATTATCAGACAGTAAAACCTCTGAACTGATTAATGATTTGTATTAGAAAAAAAAACTCTGCCACAAGAACATGTTATACTAACAGCAACAAACTTGAAGCAGTCACCATTTGTTGAACTGACAAAAGTCAAGACATAATAAATGAAGATATAACAAGTATGATCACCTTATCGCCATATCTGGGTCACGCTTCCTGACAAATATTTTCAATACATCCATTTGGTTCGCAATGCTTTGAACGAAGAATCCATACTCTAAACAAACAAAGAACAAAACAAAACCTTAACAATCAAAATTTCAAATTAAATGAACATTACAAGTAAATTACCAACCAACGCATGGCATGGGGGAACCCATAAAAAACTTTCACATAAACAGTGCTGTTTTCTAAGGATGCATGTACAGCAATGAAGACGTCCACCAATCAAGATGGCAAAACAGTACTTCCTCCAATCACAAAAAGAAAAAGAGTGGTGACATTTTGGACATTGAAAAGGTCTCTCCAAAACATAACTTTGACCACTAATTTCTATTGTGATGTATTTATAAAACCTAAAAAAATTGAAGAAAAAATATTATGAAATTACATTTCGAGGTGAATCTTTCCATATCCTTTTTGACTGTTCAAACTTAAAATTAAAAAAGATATCTCAGGCTCAGTTTAAAAAGTTTGACTACATGCAACCCAAAACACACTTTCTGTGAGCGTAGGGAGTATGTCGACAACATGTAGGTGAGTGCCACTTCATCAATAATTAAATTGCATTTACCTTGTAAAATAATTAAACACACAACAAGAACATAGACAGCAAGAAAGTGCTATTGGTTCGTGTTTGTCTGATTGTCATGGGCATCAAGAGTCAGAACATGTTTATTCTCAGTAGGAACTTTATGTTGCTACCAAATTCACTAGAAGTTTGCGAAGGAACCAAAAAACAGAACAGAAACACGTGCTTACATCTAACAATTAAACATGTAAATAAAAAATGACATTCTGCACTTTTTAGATGCAATGCATGCTATCTGTAAAAAATGCTATCCTGCACATTGATGCATGATATCTGAAATTGTCATTACATTAATTAAACAGGTAGCCAGGTACAAACCAATCCTTATATCAACTGCTAGGTAGCCATATCAAACAGATTGGTTCACTGTGCTGAAGTTAACATCCGAACCGCAGTCTATATACTGGCTACCCAAGTATATTAGCTAAACCACAACAACATGACCCGATCAATAACGCATAAAAAATTAGTTAGATTGGTGCATCTAAACTGAAAGGTACTAAGCCACGTCTACGAACTGGGTAGACAGTTGAAGATTGGTGCATAAGACTAAGCTATGCAAACTAAATCGCGATTGATGCACCACAAAGCTAGCTGCATCAACTGACTGAAGAAGCATAAACATGAAGTGGTTGGAGGCAACATTACGAGCTAGGGCCTCGACGACCTCGACGAACTCCGTCATGCGGCGCTCATCCAGCAGCATCCGGCAGGCGGCCCCAATGGCGTCGGAGGCTTCACCGTCGAGCATCGCAGCGGCGGGGACGCCGACGCGCTCGGCGTCGCGGAGGAAGTCCAGCACGTGGGGGAGGCCGCGGTCGCGGAGCGCGGCGGCGACGCCACGCGAGAGGAGGCGGGCGCTGATGCGCCCCGCGAAGCCAGCGTCGTCCCCGGCGGCCGCGCGGAGGCCCTCAGCGGCGAGGAGAAAGTCGCGGAGGCGGCCGGCGCCCGCGAGGTTGGAGGCGACGCGGGCGTAGTACTTGATGGTGGTGGGGTCCCGGCCGACGCCGACGTTGGAGAGGAGGGGAAGGGCCTTGGCCCTGGATTTGAGTTTGGGGGTCGCGGGTTGCGAGCGGCGACGGCGCCGGTGGGAGGGGGGCGGTGGCTGCGGAGACGAGGATGTCATGGCCAAGGCCATGGTGGAGGGTGGGGTGAGTGGGATTGGAGATGGGAATCAAAGGCGTCTACTGATGCTTCTGGTGCACGGGGTTTTCGAGTGGCGCCTGGCGCGGATATTTCCTTTCGTTTGGATAGGAAGCTGGCTGAGCGTGTCGAACTGACAAACTGTGGACACTGGACACTGCAGCCTTGTGCCGCGGGGGCGCTGCACGGAGGGGACGCGGATATTGGCGAGCAGAGAGGGTTTGCTGGGATGTTAGAGTATCGACGGTATGTATTGGGTTTAAAAGAACCATATGAAAGTATGGTATAGCGTATATACAGGTTATACATAAATCCTCTACAGTTTTGAAAGTGATTGCGTCGTACATCTATGAATGGTATGTTTTCTTTGAAATGACTAATAGTTTGAATGATATAAATGTTTGACACTGCTCTAACATTTTCAGCAGATTCATGGACGAGACTACATCTCCTGTGTCATACACTATTAACAGTAATACATATGATATAGGCTACTACTTAGGTGATGAAATTTACCTCGAATGGGCGATCATAATGAAACCAATTTCAGCACCAAGGGGGAACAAGAGCGTGCATTTCTCCACCATGCAAGCATCAGTCTGGAAAGATGTTGAACACGCATTTGGCATCCTGCAGTTGAGGTTCGCCATAATTCGTGGTTCAGAAAAAATTTAGAATTAAAGCACACTGCACAACATTATGACCGTATGTGTCATAACACAATATGATAATTGAGGACGAGAGGGGTGGCGCCAATGTGGAGGAGGTGTACGACGATATGGGCGAGAAAGCGACAATGCGTCGCGATCCAGACCAAGCCGTCCTCCAGTACATTGAAGTCACTGAAACAATCAGGAACCGGGTATTGCACCACCAACTGCGTGATGATCTGGTGGAGCACCTATGGAGTCGTCACGGAGCACAGTAGATCGGTCATCACGTTCCATCTAGATCAAGCATCATCGTTGTTCATGCCAGTTGCAATGCTAGTTTGTGAAGAATCGCATGTTTGTAATGAACTAGGCTTTCTCCGAACTTGATTACGTTGCAATGAACTAAGCTTATACAAAATTTTGCATATTGGGTAGCACAGAAGTAAGATCATGTAGGATATAGCCCAGCTTGCATTGAAGCAAATTCATCATCTGATGGCTTAGTGCAAATCCATGCAACAAGCAAATCCATACATAGGTACAAAATATTTGGAAAATATTACACATAGGTCGGCACAACAAAGAGTTCTCGCAAATTCGGCAAAAGCACCTTGCAAAGACATAATCAATGAACATCTACGGGTTGTGCACTATGGCACTCCAATGCGCCAGGATCTAGGATCTCTTACTGTCTCTTCCTATAGTGCTCTCTAAGGGGATCACTAACACTATCCAAGTCGACCTTTATTATGCGCTCGTCCTGATCATTTACTCAGATGAATGCCTGCAGACGCACGACCAAAATCTGCTCCTTCTTCAACTCCACCATAACCTTCTTTGTTTCACTGATCTCAGCAAGGTGACTTGCATACATCCCACCCGACACAGTAGGCAAAGATGTACTAGAGCTGATGTGTTCGATGTTGCGTTGTTCCAATGGGCCTAGAAAGGTCAGTAGAAGCGTTCGATGTTACGTCATTCGGCACTTCATTGCACGCTGCTTGGTTGGACTGTGTGTCGACTCCCTCTTGCATCTTGTGCGCATTCGTGAACTCGTGCTGTGTCACTTGGGGTGATCAGCAAGCATGACCCAGCAATGTGTGTAAGTAAACGATGACCCCTCAATCTTCTTGTACGCTCTGCAAGCCCGCGCTATCTGTGAATCGAGGAAACAATGAGAGAAGCAATATCATACAAGTATTGAAACAAATCCTACCGTTAAAAGTCAACAAAACTCCCATTGCAACCACTACATCCAAGCATCCCACAATAGCATGACACCAAAGTAATTGAAGTTTCACAGGATGGCAGAAAACACACACAAAATGAGTTAAAGATCAAGAATATTGTATCCTAAGATAAATATTTAAGTACTCCTATTACCTCACTCAAAAGAGAAAAGGGTCAGTATTTTACTATTTGGTAAAGACCATCCTTCTGTTTCAAACTAGTAGAGGCAATGCAACTACACACAAGATACCAAATCCTGTTGGAGACCACATGGAACTGGAATCCTGGAGGGTACTGGGAGCATAAAATACTGGTGGGGGTATGCCCTATCGTTTGATTTTGAATTATATTTGCTTTTAGATGTTGGAAAGTGAAAAGTGTTGAAGTTTCAAAAGAACAATGAGGGGAAAACTGAACATGACTGGAATTGGACCGGTAACCAGTTGCTCCCAGTTCCTTGCCAATGTCAGATAAATTGTTGAAAAGCTGTTTTTAAAAACCCAGAGTAGAGGTGGACAAAATTTTGCTATATCCTCAAAGGGCCCCACAAGAACCAGATGAAACTACTTGCACTTGAAGATCACATAGACTGTACTTACTTAATGTAACATCAATTAGAAAGGCAAAAATGTTAATATTGGTTCAGACTATTGAACAGATCCATGGATCTTGTTGCATCAAGGTAAGACTTCCATACTGTACATAAAGATCGCAAAAGGAAAAAAAAAATCTAGATCTCAAACACTAGCAAATACAACTCAGATAGTAGTCCATCTATTTTCAAGAGAACTTCATGACTTCAATGTATACAACATAAGATATGCATAAGGCTACCTTAGTTTATCAACATGCATACCAGAGATAAGAAATATCATACAAGTATTTGTGAGTTTCATGTGTTAGTAACCTTAAGACAATCAAAGCTTAATTGAAACTTATATACGTTGTCACGCTCGTTGGTCCCGCTAGGATTGAGCTGCTCCACCTTACTCACGTGCACCGCAAAACTTGCTAACTGCGTCCGTGATGAGCTTCATGTGGTTGATCAAAGCCTTCTAGGCATCATGGTTGGTTTCCTATACGTGTTGAAGTACTTGGCAATCCTGCCCCAGTACGTATCCTTTGACTAATCAGTTCCAACCACAGGATCCTAGCTCATGTTTAACCATGTGGACACGAGCAGCTCGTCCTCCTCGTCTGTCCACTTTGTTCAGTCCGTCTTCGGCTCTGCCTTCTTCTTCCTCTTGGAGGTGGTCACCTTCTTCCTTCCCTTATCCTCGCTACCCATGTTGAATTGACCCATCTCCTCATCGGGTACAGGAGTGTCCGCAACCATGAACTGGGCCATCTCCGAGGTAGGTGCAACAACAGAGGGTCCCCCCTGCATCTGCGGCCCCGACCGTGTCATCTGTTCCAATCCATCCTAAAGGAAACTCTCGTAAAACGGATCCATGGATCCCCTGCACATCACAACAAAAAGGAACATGAACATGCAGCTGAATGGATAATTCATTTGAACTCTATAAAGATATGCAACTGAATGGATAATACTCTTGCAACATGACACCCACAACTACTAATCTAAAGATATGTACACAACAAAGAAGTTTTTACTTCTAGGAAACCCCGGTGAACTATGCATTTGCGACAACTGCATTTGTATAGCACAAGTGAAGCACTAGTGTAGCACAAGTGATCCCTCAGCTGTTACTTTCAGTAGTTTAGGTACTTCTAACTTCCAGCTTGTACCATATTAATAAGAGTACCATGAACATATAGGAAAAATCCGTATCAAATAGGTTAGGAGGTTAAAACCATATGTGCACAAAAAATCATCTACAACATGATTTAAGCAGACCATTTATGACCTAAAATGTTACAACTAGTTCAAGGTACCTGCCACACATTATCTGAATTTCATATTTTCAGAACAGAACAGTTCAGTGCCACTATTGCACTGATACTTCAGTGCATTTCAGTGCCACTTTCAAACCGATTACTTGATCTTATACACTTTCAAACTGAATACTTGATATTATACTTCAGTGCAACTTTCAAACTGATAAGGGGAAGATACCTATATACACTGCCCTGCAATTTCATACCATGCTTTGAACTTGGACAACTTGATAATAACATGCCTACATACACTGCCCTTTGAAGGGAATTCCAGAAGTTTACCAAACATTTCAGCAACCATGCAATATGTTCTTAACACTTGAGTGTCACTTTCAAACGAGGAAGATACCAATGAAAGGCAACACTAGTCTAGTTCAGGAACCATGCAGTTTGTCCAGTTCAAGTATCAAACACCAACCAATTTGGAAGAATCCAAATGAAATTTAACAACTACGCACAACTAAAGATGCACAGTCAGACAATGGGTTGGCTATAACACATTACAAAATCAGACAATAGGTCAGCTACAACACATTACAAAATTAGAACACATGCAGCTTCAGTTCATACATTGCATGCCCAAATCTTTGCAATCTCATACTAACCAACTCTTGCCTACATAAACTAAAACAACATACAACCAGGGCAACACCTGCATTCATAAATTCATGGACTCTAGGCCTTGCAGGGTTCAAAGTACAACTGAACTCCCAAAATATCAAAAGGCTTGCTGTCCACAAATCGACACCATTTCACACTTCTAGTAACAAACACCCGACCCGATTACAGCCTCCACGAACAATCGGATTCAATGGACACGCAATCATCCGTATCAGCCCACGAAACATCATCTAAGCTCCAGTCAGCGGGAAGGACGTCATCGTCGTCAATTTCCTTGGATCCCGATGCTTCATCTTCAACGGGCACACTACTACTGTCGGGCGAACCAACATGGTTGGGCACGACAATACATAGTACATCCTCGACTTAGAAAACTAGCTGCTTTAAGTTCGCCGTAATGGAATCGACCTCCAGTAGTGCTCTCTTGAGCTCCACAACTGCAGGGGTGTTGTCCAGACTCAAGTTGTCGTTGGCAACCTTCTTCAACATGGCAGCCGCCTCCTACACATGGTCCTGCATCTTCGACACAAGAGCGGCACATGCTACAACGTCCAGCTACAACACGGAGCAGGGTATTCAATGAGCATGCAAGTTTTCGGAAGCACCTATCGAGGCCGTTGTCGCACGGTGGCGACGCGCAACCAGTCGACCGAGGCCGACTAGCCCGACCTACCCGAGACGGATGACCAAACCGAGACAGTGGCGATGCCAGTGGACCCCTCGCCTCCCCACCCCCCACCGGCGGTGCCGCCTGATGCCACACCTGAACACCACCACAATCCGAAATGCCACTCCTCCTCCTACCCCGCACGACAAGTCGCCACCCCTCCTTCACTAGATTCATGTTTCAACTGGCAGAAGCTCAGATCCGCAAGAGTTTGGAGAGAAATTTGTACCTCTCGTTGCCTCTCGTCGTCGCCGGCACGCTGCCTCTGGTCAAGCCCCCGCTTCCCTCCACACCAACGCACGGATCTATCCTTCGAGAGCCCGTCGCCCTTGCCGCCAACCTTCTGCCGCCCCCCTCAAGCGCATCGTTATCGTTGCCCCTCATTTCCGTGTCTTCCCCCCGAGCGCGCGAGCCCAACATCTGGACCCTTCCCTACTCAGCGTCTCCGCGAAGGGATAGGAGAGAGGTTCCACCTGTCCCACGCCAGCCCACGACAGGAAGGCATTCGAGCTAGAGTTTGGTTCCCGTCGTGGTCTTTTTCCCATCGCGAAGGGAACGACAACCGCGACAAGAAGCCCTTGGGGATGGTCTAAAGTCACGATGACTTTAGTTGATCTTCGGCCATAGGATTTCCTATCATTTATTGTTCACAAACCCACCGGTCATCCTCTCCATCCACCTCCTCTCCATGTCTCTATGTCTGCCACCGTTTTTGTTGACAAAGGTGTCTGTCCATCGAGCCACGCCACCAAGCAGCTTCGAGAGAAATCGGACACCGCCTTTATCTTCTCCTATGCCCTCTTCTCTCTCCTTGCTCTCTCTCTCTCTGCTTCACTCTCTCTCTCTCTCTCTCTCTCTCTCTCTCTCTCTCTCTCTCTCTTGGCTGACTGTTCTGAGCAAAGAAGAGAGCAGAGCACACGCAGCACCACCAACTCCAATCCATCGTTGTCGGTGACATGGGAACTAGAGGTCCCCAAGTCCCGAGTCCAGGACAGCAGAATGCCACGTGACGCCTTCCCTCGGGGACTATCTCCCCGAGGGCCGAGAAGACCCAGTTCCGAGAGAGGGTGCTCGGGGCCATAAACAGTGGCCTCCCGAGTACCCGAGTTCCCCGATGACCCGAGAAGAGCCAGTTCCGAGAGAGGGCGCTCGGGGCCATGAATAGTGCCCCCCCCGAGTACCCGAGTTCCTCGAGGACCCGAGAAGAGCCAGTTTCGGGAGAGGGCGCTCGGGGCCATGAACAGTAGCCCCCCAAGTACCCGAGTTCCCTGAGGATCCGAGAAGAGTCAATTCAGGGAGAGGGCGCTCGGGGCCATGAACAATGACCCCCGAGTACCCGAGTTCCCCGAGGACCTGAGAAGCCCCTTGCCACTGGGTCTCACAAAGGTTCAGCGGTGAGGTGTCAATTGGTGAGAGGCCCGATGCTGCATTTAAGAGGGAGCATAGCCTGTCACTTCCAACCACTCCCCCCCACACCTGCCATACTGAGTACGTCAGTCTCTGCCACCGCCTGGCAGGAAGGCGTGGGAACATTTAATGCGACGGGTCACATCGCATGTCACCCTGCACGGCTTGGGGATACCGTCGCTGGGCTCGAGGCATATCGCCTGCCGCCTGCTGTGTCAGACCTGTTCTGACCGGGCGGGCATACGGGGTTGCTCGGTGGCTGCCCGGTGGGCTCCCCTTGCTGCACCCGCTAAAAGGTGGTGTAATGGGCGACAGGACCGGCCGAGGGCGCATTTTCAACCTCCCGTAACATCAAGCTGCAACCCCATGATGGTTGCTTTCCATTTATGGATCATGGGGACTCGTGCCCTCCTTTCTGGGCACGCCAAGCCTCCCCCGACATGGTAAAAGGGGGGTGCACTCCAGAGAAGAACAGGTCCAACAAGTCTCAGAAGCTGAAGTTTAAACACGCCTGAACAAGTTTTGGACGAGCATAACACACAAGTCTGAGAAGCGGGGCAGAGGTTCACCAAGCTCGAAGCAAGACCGAAGCTCTAGACTTAGACAAAAAACCTTGTAATACAGAGATCCAGAGAGAGGCATTCACAGAGCATTAATAGCATACACACAGGAGTAGGGTATTACGCTCCGTGCGGCTCGAACCTGTCTAAAATCCCTCGAGCATTTACTCCCACTAGCAGCCGATCATCCGTCCCGCCTACATCTCACATACTCGCATTAAATCCACGTACGAGGTAGATTCAGAATCATCCCCCGACTGAATCTCAAAAGGGGTCCCTTAGGATCCCCACTTGAGGAGTTCATCCTCTGACAGTCGTGCCCTGATGAGATCCCTCAAGCCCAAGCCTCATGAGCACGGAGGAAGGTCGCAGAAGCTTCACTAAGCCCTCCCCGATCGAATTGACGCATTTCCCCGCTGGATTGGAGCTCGTGCTGCTGTCTTCTTCATCTCTGATGGCTTGCTTCGCCCCTCCGCTGTTGAACCCACCATCACACTGTCTCTTTGGCCCAACCGAGAGCCTGGTAAGCTTCCCTTGAAGCTCTTTTTGTCTTGGCCCATCATCAGCATGAGTTTCCGCGTGAGCCACCTGCCACCACTCCTCTGTGCTTCGTCGACATCCATGCTCCGACTGGGCTCACCGACCGACACCTGCCCTGGGAGCTTCCCCTTAGTGTGCCGCACCTCCTCCCGCCTTCGACCGGCCATTAGCCTCGCTCCCTCGCCCTACTCACGTGCGCGTGCCGTCGCCGTACATCACAGCTGGCCACTTTCTGGTCGTCGCCGTCATCCACATGTACCTCGAACGGGTTACCCGTGTCGCGCTCATGCTTATGGTGCCCTCGGTTAGGCCGATTAGGCTACCGTTCGCCGCCGGTGAGGTCTAGCCGAGCCAGTCGGTCGTAGTTGCACTGTGCGAGCTAGGCTCATGTCAATTTTGACCTGGTCAGCATGGGCTCAGCCCCACCCGTCCTTGGGTGTGGCTAGCCAGCCTAGAGTGCAAAAAGAATTTAGGGCTTTTAATATTCGGATAATCCTGGAATTTGTGAAATCCATTTATTCTTACACTAATAAAGCAGCTGAAAGCTGGTAAAATGTGTAGAAAATGAATATAGCTAAAAAATGTGAAACCACTTTTGTTAGCTTTGTTTTATCATGTTCTACATATTAAAAATTCCAGGAGACATGAAATACGTACTAAAAATCATATAATTAATAAAATGTTAAGCATTAATAATTCATAAGTAATTATCAGTAAATCCAAAATTGGTGAACCCAATTTAGTTAATCTTATTGTATTATGCCATGTTTATTAAAAATACCCACCCTCATGTAAAACATAATTAACTTCCTATTTAGGATTAAGCTTTGATTTAAGTTTAATTAATCCAGGAAAAACATTAAATGATAAACAATAATCCAAATTAAGAGAATCATTGATGCTATAAACTCATGACATGATGCATTAAATCTCCACTATTGTCATGCATTATAGAGCATCTCTCATCGCATATCATCTATACTCATTGCGATGCATCGTTCCTTTATCTAGAAAACGATATTTCAGAGAGTCACGTGATCGAACCTGAAGACAAACCAGTGGAGTTCATGAGTGAGGAACAGGAAGCACCAGGCAAGCATCTATCATATCTCCCCTATATTTTGGTGAAGTTTGGTCAATTTGCTAGATATTGCTATGAGTCGTATATGCATGTTTTAGCGAGTTGATGTCAGAAATCGGGTAGAACCTATTTAATGCATGTGTCCCTACCTTAATATATTGATGATCTCCATCCTTGTAACCTGGGTATAACCATGTTGACGTCCAACATAAAAGAAGTTTGGAATGCGTAGCAACGCACAGGTCACCAGTAGAAGTCGAGTGGTGGTATGTCCATCGTTCGCGAGCTATTAGGCCTTCGATTACTGTTTTAAAGGAATAACAAGTTGGGATGATGAGTTGGTGAATTGGAGATGAGATGTGGGCAGTGTTAGGGTAGTTCAGGAGAGGAGACCCAGATGCCATAGAGTATGAGACGAGATGTGGGTAGTGTTAGGGGCAATTCGGGAGAGGAGACCTAGGTGTCATAGACCGCTTGCATCGTTTAACCACTGATCGTTGGTGCATTTGGCTTAAGCACTTTTTTGTACTAACTATATATCTGAATATGGTAAAAATGAACCGAATACCTTATGTTGATGTGACCATTTGGCTTGAACGTCTACGGTGTTGTGGGCTAGCAGGCTTGTAGAGGTATCTAGGTTGCTCTGGGAGTGGACCTAGCTAACGTCCGCACCGAGAGGCACATGTCCTAATCGGTCGGGGATTATTTGAGAAATGTTATCATGGGTACCCCCTTGTGCAACAATATTTGTTGTACAAGTCGAATGTCCTTGTGTCGTGTGAGTAAAGAAGTACCCGCTGCTGGGTGTAAGATCAATTTGAATTGTCGCGTTCTTGATCATGAGTACGTTTAATGTCCATTGGACATCAATGGTAGAATTTCATTCAGTTTGGAAAAATAGAAAGTATATGTGAGCTTTTAGGAGGAGCATCTGCTGATGCTTATTTGAGTTGAGCAAGTTTATATTCTTGGGGGTTTTGATTATTGTCGATCAATACTAGTTGTTCATGTCATTATATTGATCAAAATGCTTTTCGCTGGATCAACTTAACTTTATGGCTATTTCATTGCTATTCATCCAAATGCATTATCCTTGTAGTCGGGACTAGTATATACACATATCGTGTAAGTCTTATGAGTACCTTCATACTTAGGGTACTGCCTTTAAGTTGTTGTAGGTAACGACAAACTAGTGTATGGATATTTATATCATGCCGATGCCGGCGATGGGTAGGAGTAGAGGAGGTCTAATCGAGCTAATCTCGGTGGAGCCTTTTGGGCAATGGCACCATTGGTCTTTTGTTTTTAATACTATCCACTGCGTATGAAAACTATGATATTAAGTAGAAATTGGTATGATGAACAAAATATGTAATATAAGTTAAATATTTGCAATCTATTCATATCTTGTGATGAAACTATGTTGTAAATAGTATATGCTGTGATCTTGGGATTTGTTGAGTATATATCGGGATTGCCGGAATTACTCTCGTTTTAGTCGAATAGTAGCCATGATCAATGTTTTTAGATAAGTGTTAGCACTTGACACGTCAAATGACAGGTGTGTGCTGGTTCTTATGTTTATAGACAACCGACACTGTCAATTAAGCCGAGTGTGATTTGAAAGGATCTGACAATATCTAATATATAATATATCACAGTATACGTACTCGACAATAGCGTGAGATGTAGAAGCCCCTGTGATGATGATGGAGTAGATGACGACGCCGTAGACGAAGTAGATCGTGATGATATAGAGGAAACAGATTCCCAAGCGCTTCTCAAAAACCTTATTCGTCCTCTCCTGGTGTAGGATCCCAAGAGCAACGGGTTCTGGAGACCTGCTCTCCACTTCATCGGCGCACACTAGTGTAGCGGGATGGAGTAGACTATTGCGACGGCGCAACAAAGAGAAAATAAGCAAAACCCTAATGCGTGTATTCTTCGCAGCAACAGCTAGAAGATATATGTATAGAGAGAGAATCGTGCGGTTGAGAGAGCCATGATCAAACTTTATTATGTGCCATGATCGGAGGTCGCACCTGGACCTGATTTTGGCAGACCCTTCACGCAGGTACCATGCGCCCGCGCCCTTCGCTACAGCCCGACCCAACCAGAGAGCACACATGTGTGTTCTTCTAGCCCTCTTATTCACACATGCTAAGTGGGTGTTGGAGACAATTCCTTATAAGTTGGTCTGTCTCCACCTCCATTAGCAAGTGAGACTAAAAGATACACACTCACCTCCACTCGTTGGGCCTTTGGGATTTATTTGCAATTTTCCTTAAATATATTAGGCTAAACCCATATATCTAACGATCCCTCACCAGATCTCAAAGTCCCATAGAAATTTGTCTCTTCTCAATACTATGTGATACACCAGTATTTCGATGGAGACATGTTAGCGTTGAACATCCAACTAGAACATTAAGCTACACTCGTTCACAAATTAGACAATGGACTATACTTTGAATTGCAAGTTTTGTGCAAACACGTTTCACTTAAAGTCATAACTGATACTTGGCTGCCAGTATGCTACCCCTCAGGTGGAGCATATAAGTCATACTCTATGGTCTCTTCATGAGTTTATTAGAGACCACTCAAGTCTCATAGACTGCGACCAACAGTCAAGCTAATATAGATGTGTTCTTTCAAAAATGCCATGTAGGATATTATCTTCGCTAATTAAAGCCAATAGAACACATTAAGACAATAACCAACCTCTTTACAGATTTCGAGAGTATTGCACCTTTACTCGAGTGGGTTGTGTGTTACTCTCTTTCAGTTAACCAATAGCTTGTTCTTCGTAGGTCCTAACTCACAGGATCGCCGATCGCATAGGTTGGGTTACTACTATAGTATAACTCACATGGGTCTCATACACATCTCCTTCGACGCATTATCTATCACATTTCATGATAGTCCATTTGTAAATTGATCTACCTGGTTTTTAGTCGGTTGGATATAATCTAACGCTATCATTTCAAAGTTACTCAGTTTTCTGACAGATGTTAATAGTCTCTTTACATGTCTTGAGGATTTCATGTTGTCCTTAAAACTGTTCACTTTGACAATAATCGTTTGATTATCACAGTTCATAAGGACAGCCGGTATTAATTTTTTAACCACTGGCAAATCCATCAAGAGCTCATGCAGCTATTCTGCCTCAACAGTGGTTGTGTCTAACGCTGTGAGTTCTGATTCCATGGTTGACCTCATCAATATGGTCTATTTGCAAGACTTCCATGAGACAGCAGCATTGCCAAGAGTGATACATATCCACTTGCGATCTTGATCTCATCAATATCAGATATCCAATTTGAAACACTATAATCCTCCAGTACTGATGGGCACCCAGTATAGCGAAGTCTATAATTCATAGTACCTAGCAAGTAGCGCATGACTCACTCAAGCATGTGCCAATGATCATCACCTGGGTTAGACATAAACCGACTGAATTTGCTCACAACAAATGAGATATCATACCTTATAGTACTAACTAGGTACATGAGTGATTCGATTATCTAGAAGATCTCAGTTGATCCATCGCAATCATTTTATTCTTTTGAAGTATTATGCTATGATCATAAGGTGTTGGAGGAATCTTGTTGTCCATTTAGCCAAAACGGCTCAAGATTTTTTTCACATAATAGGACTGTTAAAGTGTAATCTCATTCTCAGCTCTGATCTTTAATATTTAAGATCACATCAGTCTCTCCCAGATCTTTCATATCAAAATTTTTTAGACAAGCATAACTTAACCTCATTAACCACATCAAGAATTGTCCTAAAAATTAGTATATCATCAACATACATGCACAAAATAACTTTCTCACTCCCATCATAGCGATAATACACATATCTATCAGCTTCATTAACTGCAAAACCCGCAGATGTTAAAGTTCTATCGAACTTCTCATGCCATTGCTTATGAGCTTCTTTAAGACAATACAAGGATTTCAATAGCTTACCTATATTGTCCTCTTGACCTTCTACTACAAACCCGTCAGACTGATTCATATAAATTTTCTCATCCAACTCTCCATTAAGGAAAGTTATCTTAATATCTATCTGATGAATGAGAAGATCATATGAGACAGCTAAGGAGAGTAGTACTCTTATCATGATCAGTCGAGCGATAGGTGAATAAATATCAAAGAAATCTTCGCCTTCTTTTTTGTATAAACTTTGGCCACAAGTCGAGCCTTATACTTTTCAATAGTACCATCAGACATAACCTTTTTTTTAACACCCAATTGCAACCTACATATTTACAACCATAAGGTCGATCTGTGACTTCACAAGTCCCGATGGCGAGAATGGAATCCATCTCGCTACGAACTATCTCCTTCCAGTAATCTACATCTCGAGATGCATATGCTTCTGAAATAGACTTGGGAGTGTCATCCATAAGTTACACAATGAAATCATCAATAAATGATTTTATTGTCCTTTGTCTCTTACTCCTTCTTAGAGCATCACTATCCTCCTCGTCAAGAACTAGCTTATGTGTTTGTTCAGAATACTTAAGAGGTGTGCTAGGTTCAAAATTATCTCAGAGGTTTAACTAGAAGTGTTATGTATATCCTTCATAGAAAAAAATTTCTCAAATAAGGTAGCATCTCTAGATTCTATAATTGTATCAACAAGTGTGTCATGTACCTCAAAATTTAACCACTAAAAATCTATAAGAAATACTACAATGAGCATATTCTAAAAAGACATAATCTACTATTTTAGATCACAGCTTACGCTTTTTAGTTATTGGTATATTGACTTTCATCAAGCATCCCTAAGTGTGCAAATAAGAAAGTAATGTTTTTTTCCTTCCCATTCTTTATATGAGGTTTTCTCCCCCTTTTCATTCTTCGTATGAGGTTTTCTTCTTATTATTAGTAGGAATTCTATTTAGAACATAACATGAAGTCAACAGGTACTCCCTCCATCATGTCTTAGATAATCCCGTAGTGTCCAATATGGAATTAACTAAGTCAGTCAAGGTGCGATTCTTTCTCTCGGCTACCCCATTTGATTGGCGTGAATAGGGAGGCGTTCTTTCATGAATAATTCTATATTCTTGACAGAACAAGTCAAAATCACTAGAGAAATACTCTTCACCATAATCTGATCCAAGTCTTTTGATTTTCCTTTCCAATTGATTTTCAACTTTCGTCTTATAAATTTTAAAGTAGTCTAGAGCCTCATCTTTAAATTTCAATAAATACACATAATAAAATCTAGATGCATCATCAATTAAAGTCATAAAATATCTTTGTCCATCCTTCATCAACATACTATTTATTTTGTAAAAATCTGAATGTATGAGTTCTAACAGTACCAAATTCTCTCCTCGATAGTTTTGTGAGGCTTACGAGGTTTCTTACATTATACACAACTTTGGTAATTATAACCTTTGATAATAAAAAATTCAAGATTAAATTTAAGCGGAAAAGCCGAGATATACAACCACTTGTCGAGCCTTTAAAATTTATTTAGAATTTCCCTTAAATATCTTAGGATAAGCCCATATATCTAACAATGAAGTGGGCAGGATAATCGGAAGGAAGGCCTTTGATTAAGATAGTTGTCGTTAACCATACTAAGTGTATGGCGTGCTATGAATAAGTTCTTCACTTCAGAGTTAGCAGGCCTTTAGGCCCCGTTTGGCTGCACGAAATGGTTCTGTTTCTAGGTTGAATCACCGAATCAGCATGCCAAACAACCCCAGTTGAAACGTTTCACGGTGAATGGGAATCGAGAATCGAGAATTTCTCTCGTTCCTCTACTGCACATGAATGAACATCCCCCTGCACTTACCCAATATTACGTGCAAATGCCACTCGCCTGCGCGCCCGCTGCTGCCTACTCTTTGCCGCGCTAGGCCGCGCCGCTGTCTGTGCCGCCCCGCTCGTCAAGCTTGCTCGCGCCTGGCCGCGCCGCCATCTGCTCCGCCCCGCTCGCCGAGCTTGCTCGCTCCTGACCGCGCCACCGTCTGCGCCGCCCCGCCTGTCGAGCTCGCTCGCTCGCACCGTCCGCACCCCGCGAGAGAGAGAGGTGGCAGCCAGGTGAGAGCAAGAGAAAGGTGGGCCCATAGCATTTGAGATCTAGGGTTTTGTTTGGGCAATGGGCCAGAGGAGTATTTGTATTTTTTATATATAGCAAAAAATTGAATTCGGTCAATTACTCAATGAAATACCCACTGAAAAATAAAAACAAAAAAAGGAGGACAATGGTAAATTTGTCCATTGCACCACCCTCCTCTCTTTCAGGAAACTGAATACATACAGCTAGCCAAATGGTTTTCAGAAGTGATTTCGATTCACAGAAAAACATTTTTAGAGAGAATTCAAAATATTTCTAAAAGAATCTGAATTCCTACCAAACAGACCCTTACTCTTTGCTCTTCAAAATTACTGTTTTCAGTGATTCCTTTATCTTTCTATATTGCTTATGCTTACTAATGGTCTAGTGCGGTCCTAGCCTTTCTCTCTATAGTAATTTTTGTTATCTGCTATGATTTCACATGCTACCTTGCTATGTTAATGAATAATGAGATAGCCCTGTGCTAAATATATGTGATTTAATTTTAGAAGTATTAGAAAACAAGATTATGAAGTTTTATTCGTTTGTGAAATCACACTGATATGCAGGGATCTTGCTATGTTAAATAAGTAGCAGTGTACTAAATATGAGAAAATTTCAAAGGTGTTAGAAAACATTAGTACTAGTTTGTATCCAGTTAATGAAATCACACAGATGTGCAGGGATATTGATCTGACTACTACCGGTATGATCATCTTATTACGTGGTATACTGGGGAAAAAAGTATTCAATAGGAGTTAGCATCTCTTTCGGAACAAGGTACAATTTCTATGCAGATGTTATCGGCCTTATGACTGGTGTATCACATGTAACCCAAACATATGCAAGGGCATTCTGGAAAACTTTCCAAATGTGTACATCACTGATGGCTCATGGCAGATTGTATTGCTTTCTGCTCCCTTTTATGTATTTCTCTGTTCTTAACTGTCCTTAGTTCAGTTCTTACCGCTTTGCTGATGCATTGCGCACATCGGTGTACAGAAACGGCCGTTGTCGCACTTTGGAACCGTCTTGCCAACCCCGTTCAAGGCCGACAAGCTAATCAACATGAAAAGGCATGTCGCTCCTGTTTGTTTAACCATTGTGGATGGCTTCTCTGCTTAAGTTCTATATATTATCACGCATGACATTGATTCACGCCTATTATAGATACGACATTGCGTGTGTCTTTCTACAGAGAAATACTTAATAAGTGGGTGCATTATGAAAGACCAGTGGAGTCTTTGTTACTTGCTTTCCATTTCCATGTTGCAGACAAGGACCTCGGAGCGACTGTCTAGATTTTCTGAAAAAGCAGCCATCACCCTTGTTTACCTAGTTTGTATTGTTGCGTCTCCTTCCTCCTTGCACCAGCATTTTGTATCCCCGTTCTTGACCATCATAGTAGCTTTTGGTGCGGACCTCACAAGTCACATCTCAGCATCTTCACCATTCGCGCCGCCTACTCTACCACTGCCAATCGCCGGCTCCCTGCCTGCACCGTCCACACAAACTTGTTGCTGCCACCTCCAACTCCACCCTACCCTAACTCCATCACGATCGCCCTGCCATCACCGCCCCCACGGCTAGCAACGTAACGGTAACCACGTCAAATCGCATCCCACACACAAGATCAGCGCTCCTCTCCACCCATCTATGACTTATGTTTGTTTTAGTTTATTGTTGGTTAGGAGTTAAAAGCTAAAATAAATATGTTGATTTATTGTTGGTTTTTTAAAAAAAACAGTTTTTAATAAAATAAACTCAAAATAGATAAGTTGGTTGGGGGTAACTTTTCTATTTTTTTATACGTCAAGAACTTAAAAAATTCTAAAATAACAACAGCTAAAAATCATAAACAACTTTCAATAAAAACTATTTAAAAAACTTAGAAATTTTAATTGTACCAATCAAGACCTCCATCCGGAGGTCGGAGAACTGTCTCTCAGCCCGTACATGAGCCCCACTCCCTGTCTGTTACCACCCATCGCCATTGAAGTTAGAGGTGACAGGTGCGCTATTAGCAGCTAGGAAGTTTCACCATTTATAGTAGCCTTTAAGGGAAAGATAGCTTCATAAAAACTTATCTTGATAAAGAAAATTCTATAGGATTTTTTAAAAAAGATTTCTGAGCGATTCTAATTCATGTTGTTCTTTCATCAATTTAATAATTGGTATGTGCAGCAGAGAAAAATAAAGACACGTGTCATATTAAAAGAAAAGGTTTTTTAAATAACTTAATCCTGTATAATTTCCTTCGGACCTAGATGATTATCTCAGACAAAATAATTAACGGAATGGCTACACGTACACTGAGTCATACGGCTCAGGTACAACCAGTGCATTGTGTGCCGCGTGAACCTGGCCCTTGCCCTCCCAAAGCCTTGACGGTTCACGTGATGCCTCCAATCGTACCTGAGTCGTACAACAGAATCGTACCTATAGAGTTTAAAAAAAATCGTATGTATAACATTGTTCAATAATTAACACTAGATATCTTTGCATGTTAGGTGCGGCTAACATGCAGCAAAGAGAAAATGAGGCCCCAGTAATTATTGGTACACGTCTATCGAATGAGTTCCGAGAGCTGCCCCCGGTGCCGAGTTGAGACTCCTTTCGAAATGTTCGTCGATTTTGTTCCTTCCTGAGGTTCCAAAACACGTAACGTTGGTTGTTTTTTTTTTTTTTTGCGCGATATACAACAATAAAGGAAATCCAGCTAGTTCATTACCGACAGGCTTAAGCTTCCTAATAATATTAAGAAACCACACATCATTCCTAGTTTTCATCTTAGTTTGACAATTAAAACTTTGGAACTATTGTGAGTGACCTTCATAAAAATTATAGTAACCAAATCTTCCTTCGTCCCCAAAAGAAAAAATTAAAGGAACACCATCAAAATAGGACCTAGGGACAGCTTTAGTGAGAAAGCTTTATGGGACAGCTTTAGTGAGTATAATGACAAGTTATATGCAATTGTAACTGCCACGATAAAATACTGTAATTCAAATTTACCTTCTTTTTGCGATGAACAAATAGCTTTTATAAATGGTTAGAAATAATAGTACAATTCTGAGCAGCCGAAGATTTAATACAACATAGGTACCAGAATCTCCACGCTACGGTGTCCTATATAAGTTATGTAAGCTTTATATTGAAAATAAAATGGGTGTGTACAATACGCCAATTAAACCTTTATTTTTCAATGATTTATTATATACAGTGATCTATGTGACATAATTTATAATTTATTTTAACAAGTAAGATACTCAATCTCTAACGTGTCAACTAGGACCATGATCATTTTTTATTGGATCCTCCGTTGAGTAAAATGTGAATCCTACCCACTGGTGCATTAGATCCAAGCAAACAAAAAGGGAGTACTACAATTCAACAAAACTTCCTGCAACTTTCAAATTTCCGTTTGAAAAACAACGAATCCGACGGTGCAGTCTTCCCCGCACTGCCGTTACCCAAAGGCGTGACGGTCTCTCACACAGCGAGAGCCACACACCGCGGCACTGCAGCACACCACATCGCCGTCGTCCTTGCGTCCACGCAAGCAACCAGGCGACCACGGCCGCGGGGTCACGGTTCTCCTCAGCCACGCCTCCTCCCGGCCCCCCACCCCCCACCGGGATAAGAAGAGAAGCCGCACGGGCACGGCAAAGAAACAGGAGTAAAAAAATCTGGAAGGGAGGGGGCCATGGATATACTGCTAGGTTCCGGGAGATTCTTGGCGCGACGGCCTCCCCTAGCGATTGCCCTTCGCTGCTCTCAGGGCACCCCGGACAAAGGCGGCAGCGACAAAGGTACCCATCCTACTTGCTCTTAAGTTCGTTGCTGCTCCCTGTAGGTGTTTGATAGAATGCCGCAGTGGATTACTAGACTAGCACTGGTATCAGTCCATCTGTGTATTTGTAGTGTTCAGGGATATCATAGATTCATAGTGTTAAGCCCAGTCATCACATCAGGATGCTTTTGCTTCAAAAACATCACATCAGGATGCAACCGTCTGCGTTCGTTAGCCATATCATATGTGATCTGCTCACTGGATCGTTTGGGACAATGCGAGTGCCTCTTTTGTGCTGACATTTGGACTGAATCCAATGCTTGTGCTGTTTCTTATTTCAAGCAGGGCTCAAGTTCATATTGCTGCGCGCAATCACAATAACTATTTGTACATCTTATTTTGAAATAGAAAAATGTATCAAGATGAGGGAAAATCGGTGACACACCAGTTAGTTGGATTCTCTTTACGTTGGCATTTATTTGCCTCCTGGTGAGTTTGACATAGCACTGATCCGACCAGTAATTATATCCTAGATCTGACGATCAAATCCATTCTGTGCTACAACGTTGGTCTTTGGCACACTGCAAATTTCCTTAACCACATGCAACGGCAGACTGCAAACTATTTATTGCCAAATGCCACCACTGTACTTGATTTGAAGAATAGAATGCAGTGTTTCTTCCTTTAGGAATTTTTCACAGTTTGAGTTTGTACTATCCCTTTTAGACCTAATCCATTTGCTCAAAAGTTTATTGATCATTGGATGTTGGGTAGTCAATGTCGAGCATTGCCGTCGCATGTCCATACATTTTGCTTGGTGGATCCTAGGTGACAAATTCTGAAATTCCCTATTGACAGTAGTTTTTTTAAAAAAATGTACATACTGATACAAGGCTATGGATAATCTGTGGCTCTGTGTGGACCAGTGTGTGCTTGTTATGCTGCCTTTGGAATCTAATTAGTTACATGAATCCTTGCTGATTCATATGGGATTTATGATCATCCTATTATGGCTTACAAAAGGATACTTTCAACTATCTATTGTATCTAATAATAGGAAAAATAAATATTTTTGTATAGCCACTGCAATGCCAAACAGTGGAAGAGCATAGTAGTATCCTACTGTATACTAAATTGATAAAACAGTGTTTTATTATATAAAAAAAAATATTTGCAACTTTCTGGCCAGTTCGTTAGAGCAAGTTGCTTTCCCTTTGCTCTGTAAAGAAAAAGGCCAATGTCTCGAGAAAATTTCCAGCGCCAATCCTAAGTACACCAAGCATGTTGTCTAAAATTAGCAGTTGAGGCGGCGTCCAAATTGAGCAGTGCCCCGGAATAAAAAGTTACTACGAAATGTTTGTTACAAGCGGATAGTTGAAATTCTAGGATTAAATCAATTATTTTAATGGGTGCCGCGAAGAGTACCATTTAAAGCCTGTTTCATGTTGTTACCTTGACTGAGATTGATGATGATATGAGCCTTGTCTTCAATATACAGATCCTCATGGGCCAACATGGGCCTAGATATATATAATTAACACATGTATCTTTTTGGATGGTGCTCACGTGGAGTAATTTTCGCAAAACTACATATGGATTTGCAGAACTATTGCAAAACTACAGTTTCAAGAAAATGTATAGCAAAACTACATATTTAATGTATCGATGTATCAGAAAACCACATATTTAAGAAATTTTGTTGCAAAACTACATATTTAGTTTATCAATGTATCACAAAACTAAAGATTTTGGTTTATCACTCTAGTGTTGCGTAGTTTTGCCAATCTATTTGTAGTTTTGCAAAATTTACTCTATTTTAATTGAGTACCCCAATGAACTCCAATACTGTTATACTTCTGGTCCATCTTTGGCTGAAGGAGCATTTGTTCTAGTATGACATGAACAGCACGAATTGTCTGGTAATCTGAATTTTTTGGGTTGAAGTATGGCCCTGGTGTTCACTCCAATCCATATCTTAAGTGTCCAACCAAACACCATATGATTGATTATACAAGAAGAATTCCAAAGTCAATTGAACAGAGGACTTTCCTGAAGAATCATACGGTTTTGATATGCAAATGTTGTATTTGATATAAATAAAAGTGCTGGGTGAGTGGGATTTAATTATTAGAAAGGGATAGAAATATTGCAGTCAATAAAGGACAATAACATGCACTTCCACTGGTCTATTTGTTGGAAGGTTTCTTTTAAAGAACTTTTTTCTGGGTACTAATTTCCATTTCCTTCTCTTGCTTGTCAGGTGACACATCTACAGACTGGGACAAGGCTTGGTCAACGTTCAAAAAGAAAGGGAAGAGGACCTTATTTTCAGGTTTTTCACCAGACAAGTATGTGAGCTGGAACCCACGGCGCACCGAGTATCCATTGTCAGAAGAAGTTGATCCAATCAAAAGGACTGAAAGGTCTAACTTGATGCTATGGACAAGTCCACAATTTACCTTGGCGGGGGCAATTATCATCATCTTGACATTACTAATCTATACACTGGTTGTCCCAGCCAAGTAACGGCAGAAGTGACAGATAGGAGGTGAGCTGTAAGCCAAAGTTCCACTGGGAAGTCTGTATTGTACATTTTATCTGTATAATACCAACTATAGATGTACTGCTTCAGTTACAATCAAGTAGATCATAATAGTGTATTCCTTTCATATTGGAGGCTTTCTTCACTTGTATATCAATTGGCTGCTCTTTATTAATTCCTCCATTATAACCAAGAAATACTTGGGTTAGGTAGAATATTATGTTGATCAGTATTCAATAATCAGAATCCATGTCGATGCTTTTGATGTGAGTTTTCATATTCCAAATAACTGTATGTGTGATCATCTAATATTAGCTGTATTAATCAGTGATGGATAGTTTGTAGTGTTGGAGCTACTTGCACAAGTGGACATGTGCAGAGCGTTGGCTATAAATCTGATGGAGCCTGTGAGAATCACGTTTTCATTACAGCCAAATTCAAGTAAAAAAAGACAGATCATTAGCTTTCATACAATAGATAAGCCCTAGGTAAGACAGGAATCTTGCTTAGATGTAAAGCAATGCAACTAACCTTGTTTCCTATTACCTAAATAATTAGCTCCTGTCTCCTGTGTTGGAGGCAATGAAGCATCAGAACGGAGTGTGTCAGCATCTTATAGTTAAATACATAGATGAAAGCCAATTCTAAAAGAACATGTTAGGTCTATCACATGTTATGTTGAAGACTTGATCGTTACATCTTTATGTTCAGAATCTTGGATCAAGTCAGATAATGGTCTTTTCATCCTTCAGACTTGAAAGAGATCAATTCTGTGCTAAAATCTAAATTTTGAATTTAGCATTTTCTTAAGACACTAGATTGTTCAAGGGCTCTTAATGGGTTTTGTTTAACTGTAACAAACCTTAGGTAGTGATAAAGAAAGTTTGTTTAAATTTCAGGAAACATGGTACATAACATTAGTAAGTTATGATGTTTACTGACTTACTGTTGTTTTAGTTATTTTTGTCTGCGGCTTTTGTTACCCTTGCACTGTCTTTGATTCAAGCCACTAGTGAACAGAAAATTGGTCCATGCTGATCCGAGCGAAGACTTTTTTCTCCAATGTGAACGGAATAGATCGGTCACAGGGGTAGTGTGTCATTCAAGTCAACTGCTTTCTGGGTGTCTAAACAATTTCTTCTAACATCTTGGGTCCATCTGTTTCTGTATTTTAATGGTTCATTGATCGTGCATTATTGTATATATTACCTAAACATGTCTTGGTTTATGTCTGGTTGTTGTGCACTAGCAATATCTATGTCTAACGGAGAACCAGATCCGTGTAATTTTAATACTGAATCTGAAAACTTTCTGGCATCAGAGAATCTGTATTTTCTCTTCTTCTCCTGTTCTTGTCTGGAGGCCATGCCCCATGGCTGGGGATAGATTAGTGCTTAGATTATGTAGTATCACCATGGGAAATTGGACAGGTAGACAAGGGCATACTTTTCTATTCAAGTCCAGCTGGAATGCTGAATCCTGAATTGTAAGGCCATCTCCAGCAGAATCTGCATTTTTGAAGATCCGGCTGCTACAGTGATTTGCGGGGTACTGTAGCAGCTCCAGCAGAGTCGGTATCCGGTGCTGTAGCAGCAGTGCTAAAAAGAGACTGACAGTGGGCCCGAAGGGAGAAAACAAATGTTTGTTACTGTAGCAGTACTGTAGCAACACTGTAGCAGTACTGTTCACAGAGGCTGACAGCGGGTCCGGAGAGAGAAAAAGAGGAGTAGAAGGTAGAAAATAAGGTAGCTGCTGGAGATGAAAAAATAAGGGATGCTGTAATAGTGATATGGGATGCTGTAATAGTATTTTAGAGGATGAAAATTTAAGGTAGCTGCTGGAGATGTCCTAAGTCAGATTTGATGTCTGGCAACCAGTAAATGTGATTGATTATTCCCATACTATTATTCTTGATTTTCACTTTGAAATAGCTGGCACCTGGCTGTGCATCGAGGAAGCGTAGGAGTTGGATAGTTGATGTTATGCAGCATCAAGACAGTCTTTCTGAACTAAGTACGAGACACGTTCTTCTTGAAATTCAGTACAAGACGGAGTCTTACGAGTGTATCTCAAGGCTTTAGAGCAACCACAATGCGCTCACAAACCAGGTTGTTGGCTTACTACTTGGTAATAGGCTAATAGTCTCTGTGAAAACATGCAGTAAACTACTACCGGCAATAAACTTACTACTAGGCAATAAGAAATTAAAAAATATTTCTCTCTCCCATACCCTTCCTCTCTGTGGCTGGGAAAAGTGATTTTTTTTACTAAAGCATGAACCTACCTTATGCCAGTATATTATGACAATTGAAACAATAAATACCTACTAACTCAGGATCCACTCTTACTACCTAGGTAGGCATTATAGTTGCTCGAGTTCAGACAAATAAATGAGATTGACTCGGTACGGTTATCTATTGAAAGGTGCAAACACAAAGAGATTCCAGAAGTTTTCAAACTTCAAATCGCAGCACCTTGCTCCCCAAGGAAGATTGGATGATTTTGTAAATCAGACTTGATGGCCGGCAAACAGTAAATGTGGTTGATTATTCCCATATTATTCATCTTGTTTTTCACTTTGAAATAGCTGGCACCTGGCTGTGCATCCAGAAAGCATCGGAGTTGGAGAGTTGACGTTATGCAGCATCAAGACACAGTCTTTCTGAACTAAGTACGAGACACGTTCTTCTTGAAATTCACTACAAGACAGAGTCTTACGAGTGTATGTCAAAGCTTTAGAGCAACCACAATGTGCTCACAAATCAGGTAGTAAACAATAAATATTAGTTTACTAACTAGTATTAGACACTGTGAAAGAAGGTAGTAAGCTACTACCGATAGTAAGGTTACTGCCAGGCAACAAGGAAAGGTGCAAACACAAAGAGATTCCAGAAGTTTTCAAACTTCAAAGCGCAGCACCTTGCTCCCCAAGGAAGTTTGGCCCCCACTCTTCCCAATGTCCTCTGCACAGCATCTCATCTTTCTGCTATAAAATGGCTAAGCCTGCGCCTCCCCTGTCATTCACTCCTCTGCCATCACACACAGACACGAGTACGCAGCAGAGCACACACTTGGCTCTGCCCACATTCCTGAGCAAGAAGCCACCGCGGCGGCGATGGAGCGCCAGCAGCAGGCGGCGAGGCGGACCTCGCCGCGGCGCGGGCAGGTGAAGGCGCGCATCTTCGCGAGCCTGTTCCGGTGCTTCTTCCCCAAGGCAGCCGCGCGCAAGGAAGGCGGCAAGAGCAAAGAAAGCGGCAGCAGCCGCCGCGTCGTCCCCCGTGGTTGATGCGGTCCGGGCGAGGGGAAGATGGTCTGGAGAATCAAGAATTGGGGTCGCTCCGATCCCAAGAAATGCCGCGGCGCCGGTTCTTCAGCCGGCGCAGAATCATCGCGGTGGGGTGGGTTGGGGTGGGGTGTACGCATGGGGTTACTGGGGTAGTTAAATCCGTGCTGATTGTGTGGAACTCCGAGTTCAGACAGGGCAGTAAATAATCCGAATTCGGTAGCTTTTGGTGAAGAAATGGAGCCTGTAAACTCCGGCGTCAGCTGGAGTACTCCATGGTCTGTACTCTTGAGCAGTACTTTATTCTGAACATCCTGTAGTGTCCGTATTTATGTCGAGCATTGCCATTGAGTGGTGATGAATTTCCGGTCTGCGGTGTTGGTGTCTGTTTCGTTCGCTTGAATAAGCTTTCTTCTTCTTGGTCGTATTGTTAAAACATCGAACAAGCTCTCTTCTTTTGGATGTAGTCATCGAACAAGCTCTTTTGTTCTCGTGCATTTGGTTCCAGCTGTTGTTGAAACTCTCCCTAGCTCAGTGTTGCTGAAACCGGGGTTGCTCCGGTGGGTACCTTTTCTCTGACGCGAGTGTCAGCAAGGTTCTTCATGGTGAAGTCTTTTGTCCTGCAAGCTGTATATGCTGCTTGGGTCCGACATGGCATCGACAGTTTTGCTGAAAAAAACAAGAAAGTGGCGGGCCTTCTCAGCGGCGACTGAAGAATCAACGACCTGATCCACCCATTCCCCCGCGCCTTTTCTTTTCGTGGCGTGCGGCGCTTTTGCTCTAGTTTTGTCACGTTGGTCACCGAACGCGGTCCGAGGAGCGACGAGATCGTGTCGAGGCCTGGTCGGCTTGAAAGGTGCGGTGGGTTCTCGGTGCGATTCATTCGAGCACAAGTATGTCTAGTCCATTAGAGCCCTGCGCACGACTGACGTAGAAACTTGAGATTCAGAGGCAAGGGAACATGAGCTAGACGTCACATTAATTTTCGCCCAAATTCATCGTTCAAAAAATAAAAAAAAAGCTTTCGTCATATTAAGTTCATAGTCTTTCCTGATTGATCCGAAAATTATTAGAATCCGTCGCGTTGTGCCAATAGCTTTGCAGGATTAGTTTGTCGTACAAGATTATTAGAATCATGTGACACCTCGTTGTTTCCTTCGCTAGTTCAGTTCGATGGCTCGCATGCCACGAGAGGCCGAAACTTTTAAAGATGGCGTGGCCGCGTGGCAGTAGTCAGTACGGTCGGGCGCACTAAACAAACACTGGAGTGCCCACCATCTTTTGTCTCAGGAGCCAGGCGCAGCGTGCTGCGGTACAGTACCATGGCCAGATTCCCCAAGAAGTAGCGGTCGCAATCCGAAGATAGGCCACCTCTGCCTCGTGACTTCAGAGCGAAGAAAGCAGCCCCCCTCTCTCTCTGGCGACACGCCGGGCTAGCAGTTCGGCGAGCGACGGCTGGATGCGGTACCGGTCGCGGTTGCAGGTGAAGTTTCTCAACCTGCACATATTCACTGGTCATGCTTTTTAGTCTGGTTATCAGAGCTGCGAGAGCAGTTTTCGGTTAGAACCCGAGAAACTTTAAACTGTAGTTTTCAATTTTTAGTTTTTTAGTAAAATTTGTGAGTGATCATCTGAAATAAACTAGGAGTAGAGGAGTTGAAAAAAACAGCTCCACTCGATTCACTTCCCGCACAAAATTATTTTTTTATATAATTTATTTAAAAAATTATTTTTAACAACAGAATTACTTTCTATATAAAATCACTCTTTACAGAAAATTTAAATCAGAGAGAGCAGATCCAAACACATCCGTACGGTCCAAGCTCTAAAGGCGTGGGTTGGCCCGGGTGGGGGCCGGGGCGCGCGCCCGCCATCACGAGACGAGATGGCAAAATCATTTCAGCGCTTTGCTTCATCCATTCCAGGTGGGGAGCAAGCACTAAGCACTCCTCCACTGTCCAAAAAATAAGTGTCCACCGTGCAAAAGCACCGGCGGGGTAAACCAGAGAATGTGATAGTCACCACAACACGGTTGTGGATAAGATCTGCTGTGGGACAGCCAAACAAATACCACCGCGTCCACAGGACCACCACCGCCCGCCGAAGCCTGGGGTCGCGAAGTCGTCCAAGGCCACGTGCGACGTACAACCTACCAGGCCCACGACAGTGACTTGACGAACGATTTACATTGCCGATTGCGTTTTCCGCAGTCTGGGTCTGGGAGAAGAACAACCTCATTTTTCTTGTCCTCACGAGTGTGCTTGGTGACTGGTTGTGTTCCTGACATCTCCTCTTTGATGTCTTGATAGTTGTCTGCGAGTTAGGGGTGAAAACCAGCCGAGCCATTAGAACAAGCTCAGCTATGAGAGAACCAAGCCGTTCAGTCAACTTCTCGAGCTGAAAATTAGTTCAGCTCGGACTTAGCGGAGGCTTGAGTCAGCTTGGCTGGCTCACTAAAAGATCGAGATACGGTATAGAAGGGTAAATAGATCTTTTTTAAATAAGTAAAACGGAATAGCATAACATTAATTAATATCGAATATTTTGATATAGATGATCGGATGTTCCAACTTATATAGAACTTCCGATTTACTTGAATATAGAATAAAACTAAATCTATGAGCAATAATAAATTAAACTATAAAATATAAGATGTAATAGGATAATATACTATTTAATTTGAAGAAGAACTAACAAGCACAAAGATGCAACAGGAATTTTTTAGCCCTCACGCACAACCTTTCAAATTTCGAGACAATTATGCTTCGCACGTCGGTTAGAGATATCGTGTCGATCTTATAAATTGGAAAGCCTAAGCACTCCAATGAATCCTTTCACCATCTCTTATAGCTCCCAAGTCATAGCACTTAGAGCACTTCGTCCATATCTCCACCCATATTTTAGCAGTCATAACATATGTTATCTATTTTTCGATTTTTACCTTAGGATTCACGTAATTTTTTTTGCATTTTGGTTGCACTTTGTCGTATATCATTATTACCATGCCATACTGGTACGTGGTACTGCTGTTCCTATGTGCGTCATCGACGGACGTAAGAGCGAACTTACGTCTGATTTTTTGATCTGAGAGCGTGCGACAAGAGACACGATCCGCTTGTCTGATTTTTTGATGCGCCAGCTGTTGGTCCACGACCCGGTGATCAATCACATACAGGCACCCAGATCCAGCCAGAGCTGAGGACAGCAGCTGCCAATAGGCAATAGCCCCCTTGCACTCTTACCTAGAATCAAACTGAACCTGCAGCCCTTGGAAGCGACAGAGAGAGGTGTACCGTGTACGGTGCTTAGACAAAACTACTCGATGCTGCCAAGACAAGTCGTCGGGGTCTCTGCGAAATTATTTTTACTTCCAAGTGCTGAGGCAAAACATTGTGCCAAAGAAATGGTATTTGCCCATATAAACAGCTCCCTGGCATTCACTTCCGCAGGTCACTCTCGCTCGCACCATCACAAACGGTGGCGGAAATTCCCGTTTTACCGAACGTCGTTTTTGCGAATTTTTAACCGTTTTTTTATCGGTATCTCGATGAATCGAAAATAATATCGGTAATTTGAGTCAGAAACATAAACGAAAATGATTTTACCTCATTCCGACCGTTTCCGAATATTTTCGTTTGTAACCGGTAATTTTCACCGATAATTACCGAATACCCACAACTATATCTATGTTTATGTGTTCTTTTGGTTCAGCTGTTTAAACTTTATGGGATCATCAAACCATGTCAATTTGGTTTAGACTTCATTCTGTGTCTATGTTTATAGGTATGTCCGTATGACATATGTGACTTGTCACTTGTGAGTTGTGAGATGTGAACTATGAACTTATGTTTAATATTAGAGCTTGTTCTCGTATATTCGTATTTATCATGGATTTATGTTTATCATATTAAATATGTCTTTTCTTTATCATACGTTCATATAAGATGTGTTTTAACTCGTATTATTATTATTATGTCATGAAGTCATGTGTGACTTGATCGATCTCGTCGTATGAGATATATGGTTTGTGAGCTACAGATTGGTATATTGATTATGAATTATTGATTCCCGATGGGTACCATCATATTTTCTGATATTTTTTAATACCGATGCCGTATTCGTTCCCAACTTATTATTTTCGATATTGCTTCTGAAAAAATATAAATCTGAAAATAATTTTAGCCTTTTCTGATGGTTTGGAACCATTTTCAGCCCTAATCACACACACCACACTCTCGGCGCCTCTCGCCCGCGTTCCTAGCTGTGTGCCTGACACCATGGACGGGCAGGACAGCGGCCAGAGGAAGAAGCCCCACGGGAACACGCACCCCGAGAGGGGCAGCATCCTGAAAGGGATCATCAGCAACGACCGCAATGACAACGGTAGCGGAGGCGGCGGCGGCGGCAACGGTGCTGACTGACGCATGTGCGGCGCGTGCGTATTCGCGTACGTACGTGGGAGCGAGCCCAAGATGGTTGATTAGGTATGAAGTTGTCGGCTTGCAGCTTACGTTGGGCTGATGGTTTGCTGCTAGGCGGGCAGGATGTGGATCGGTGTAGGGGTATGATGTGCACCTGATGGCGGTGTTACTGGTGTAGATACTTTTGGGCTTTTGGCTAGGTGTTCGTGCCTGGTTGTGTGGCTTGTGTTCAATAATCTATCTATTACGTATATTCTTATTTGAAGAGAAAAATAAGTCATTTGTTTTTTCTCAATGTCATAAAATTAATAAGTTAATTAAAAAAATTGTTATAGACTACTCAATATTACGAACATATAACGATCTAATTAAAAAAAACTCATATGAAATATGATTAATAAATAGCTAAATTCGAAAATCAAAAAGTTCATATCAAATACGATTAATAAATACTTAAGTTCGGAATTAAAAAATATAAAAAATTAGCAGGTCAATTTTCATATGGTTTATGAAACAAAATATCTAAATAAAGAGTTCAAATAAAATAAATAATAAAAATGAACTAATTTTTTTTATAAAAGTGCACGTGACCCGTGAGAGAGACGCATACCATCCACTAATCCACTTCCGCTTGTCTTATCTCTGTTCGCCCAATAATCACATCCTTCAGCTGAGAACAACACTTAACCAACAGCTACCCACGCTGAAGCGAGAGGCGCTAGCTCGATGCGGAGCTCTGGTCAGGACTAGTCGTCGAGCTAGCTCGTCGCATGATTATTTTACGCTTAAGCGCAAAATTAAAAAAAAAAAAGACATTTGCCTCTATAAGATATCCCCCAACCCTTTGTACCTCCGCAAGTCACTCGTGCACCATCTCACAAAACCACTCCCAAGTGGCTCCTCTCGCTAGCCGGCTTTCCTGTGTGCACGCGAGACGCCATGGACGGGCTAGACGACGGCGGCCAGAAGAAGAAGGCCCACGGGAACCCGTACCCCAGGAGAGGCGAGATCAAGAAAAAGATCATCAAAGACTGGACCGGCGCCGGCACCGGCGCCGGCACCGACAACGGCAACGGAGGCGGTGGGGACGCCGGCGGTGGCTCCACCACTGCTAGCTACGGTTCCAACTGAGTGCGTACGTTGGAGCGAGCCCCAAGCATGGAGACGCATGGTTAATCGTCGTCGCTAGAGTATGTTGCTGCCGGTTTGCTGTCTAGCTCTGCATGCCAGTGGTGGTGTAAATTAAATGTGAAGGGCGCCCTCGCCTATGTTTCTGCTGCTTGGTTGTGTGGTTTGTGTTCAATAATCCTGGATCAATCGATGGGGCCGCGCCTTCCTTGAATTTGTGAGTGACTGATCACTTTGTTGCACCGAATGATCTTCTCGCTGTTCCTCTTCTCACTGCTTCTGCTGCTGTCGTTCTTGAGTGAGTGTATGGATCTACACCCTTTTTTTGTCGAGCAAACTAGGTAGGAGCGGCACGAATAAATGTTAACTAGCTGATGTGAAAACTCGTAAATTTGCTCAAAGAACAACGAATCAGATTTAAACCCACTCCTTGCGGCCGACCTTATCCCCCCCTACTTTACGTGTGTACGAGCGTGCCTGCCCACTCGCACGTGAGGAGGCCCCACGTGAAATCAAGAACCGAATCATATAAGATCACGGACAAAATGTAATCCAGTATGCATCGTTCTTCAGTAGCACCTCGACCAAACTTCCAGTTGAATATTCATGCCCGCTCTTTCAGAACAGTTTTTTTCTAGAATTAATGATTTTATCAAACAACAGTTTTTAATTTTTAGTTCACTGAGTGTGATATGTGAGAGTGATTATCTGAAATAAACTAAAAGCTGAAGAGTTAAAAAAAGTAGCTTCTCCTGATTCACTTCTCGCACAGAATCACTTACTCCATATAATTTATTTTAAAAATCACTTTTAACCACAAAATTACTTCTTCAGAGAATCACTCTTCACGTAAAATTAAATCAGAGAAAGCTCCGTCAAACAGACATTTGTCTGCCTTATCCATGACCAAAAAAAAAAATATCGAAAGGACTCAAGGGCTTTCATTGCTGCAAAGCAGTAGGCCCCGATCCGCCCTTTGTTAAGTGGACTTGACCAAAGCGAACCACATGCAATGGCGGATGCAACTAGTCAAGGGGTTCATTCATTTCTCTCGTTTTCTCTTATTTTTCTCTCTTTTTTCTCTTTCTCTTCCCCGTCCATGAAAAAAAAATGTTGAAAGGACTTAAATTAAGGACGCTGCGAAGCCGTAGGCCCCCGGATCCGCCCTTGACCAGATGCACATATCTCACCACCTCACCACGGACTCGCGTCATTGCTTGTGACACTTGTGTGTGATCGTGTGCGCGGGATCCCACCCACCATCCGAGACCGGACAAGACCGCTACGGCCGTCCACCAATGCCGAAGCCAGCCGAGGTAAAGAAGTCATCCAAGGCCACGTGCGGCCGGTGCGGACGCACAAATCCGCGAGGCCCCACGACACTGACCGTGCCGACGGTTTACATTGTTGATGGCGCTCAATTTCTGTTCCTTCTTCGTTCTCCGCAGGAGTATTCGGCGACTGTTTTCCTTCCAACTCCTAATCTGAGGCCTGAGATGTGTCTGGGCCGTTGAGAGAATTGATACGGAGTAGGTCGCTGCAACTTGTACGACGCTAGCAGCATCTGTGCTTTGGAAGAAAATACAGAACCGGATACTCTTTGCTTCCATTTACACGGGCATATTGCTCTTGTACGTCTAGACACTATACGGATGGTAGTCTTAGGGAGTAGGAATGCAGGCAGTGGCAGCTTTAGATGCAGGTTCTGACGTTCATCGTATCATCCAATTGGAGTACCATGCTACAATGGCTTAGATACGTCATCGCCAGTGACGCCTTCTCTATACGAACAGAAGGAAAGAAAAAGGCCTTAACAATGGAGTAACTATTTTAGAGGCGAATTATATTCATAGTTTTTTTCTCTGAGAAAAACGATCGCGCGAGCTGACTCAGCTGAGCTGAGAGCGTGTGCTTTGTGATAGACTGAGAGAGACGCGATCCTTTCATGACTCATCCACATCCACTTGTCTCTGTTGGTCCACATCCACATCACACATTAATTGGCACTGAGCCAGCCAGAGCACACGTTCCACGTAGTGAGACAATCAGTAGCCCCCTCCATCGTACCGAGAAAGCGAGAGAGGTATACCAATAAACTTCAAGAATATTCCATATAGATTGTGTGATTGTGTTCAATAATTCTGGATTTATTAAGCGATGGGGCCGCGCTTTGGATCTTTGAGCGAATGCTCACGCTGTTGCTCTCAATGCTCTCTCTCTTGTTCTTACTGCTGCTGTTGCTGTTCTTGCGTGATGCTGTGAATGCATATGGATCGATCTACTTCTATTTTAGCTGCCTTCTCTCGGTTACGACCTAATTATTGTGCGCAGCTTCTACATCCATCAGGGTTTAGGCATGGATCGAGAATAAAACATGCATTTACGTATTGGGAAATCGATTAGTGCCGTTACGTATATGCCGCAGTTCCACTTGAAACTCTTATTTCTTTCGTTCTTTTTATGTGCCGCGATTGTTTCTTTGAACAGGTCATACATAAGACTGTTCGAAAAAAAAAACTAAATAGGTTGTTTATCTCTGAGCGTCAATAACTAGCTGTCAGGTGGCTGCAGATCCCCTGGACGTAATTCTTTAATTTGCTCAAAGAACAGTGAGTTGGGTTAAGGGATATATGCTCGCTTTGGGTTAAATCCACTTCTTACGCCGATTTTATCCGTTCCCCCTTTGATTCGACAAATTTTGCGCGCTACGTGTGTGCGAACGTGCCTTCCCACTCGCACGTGCGGGGAGAGCTCCACGTGAAATCAAAAACCGAATCATATCGGACCGCGGACAAAATGTAATTCAGTACATATCGTTGTAAACAAGCAGCTGCTTCAACTCCGAGTAGAATATTCATGAGCACGGGCACTTGACGACAAGTTAAACTAGTCCATTAACCCGTAGGCATGCACGGGTTTGAAACGTGTTTAGAAAATATATGAAACAACTCTGCCAAATGACTATAATTTAAGATTTAGATATGACTTATGTGCATATATCGTCATCTTCTCTTACTATGTTCTCTACTGACTCGGAGTCTTGCTGAAAATTATTTTTCTTGTTTTTTTTCTTATTATAAAATTTGTTAATATGTGTGTGGCCGTACATGTATAATATTTTATTTCTTGTTTAGTTTATCTCCTGACTCCACGAGGTAATTAAGAGATACCTAAATTAATGTTTAGGTGAAAAGTCTATAAAACTTTTCAAGTCAGCTGCACTTTGGATTAATTTTATTATATTGGTAGATGTCTATAATTTGAAAGCAAATATTTAGTTTCTTTGGGTTAGTTTTTCCATAATGACAGCAGTGAATAATTTAGAAACATGCATTAGAAGTATTTTAGGCTATTTTTTATAATGAGAGAGGTGGTTAATTTAGAATCATATACGGGGGCACTTTGGGTTAAAATTATCATAATAGCAAAGGTGGGAATTTAGAAATATGCTAAATCCAATTATTATTGTTGTCCATGATGATCAGAACCTATCAAATCGATGTTCAGATATTTTGCTTTTTGTGAAAATTTCTAAAATCTCTTTTTCTAGCATATCTCATCTAAAAATTAACATGAAGATTTTGAAAGAAACCTCTAATTAGTAATAGTAAGGCTGACTCCAGCAGCTCCCATAAATAATTGTGCCGGCAATGCTGTAGCACTTTTTGCTGATTGAGCGGGCGGCAAACGCCCCGAGCAGACTCGGCTTTAAGTGTTATAGGGATGCCGATTGGGTCAAGCAGGTGGCAAGTTTGTGGATGAAAAGAGGATCCTGTAACAGTGTTCACAGAGGATGTCTATAGACCCGAAAAGAGATCAAAAGTATTAAAAGGTAAGAAATAAGGTAGCGGTTAGGAATAAAAAATAAAAAATATTGTAATAATATTATGCGATGAATTTACAAAGTATTTTCTAGAGACGGTTAAGAGGGGCTGGATAATGGATACAGCTCATGTTTAACTGTTCGTTGCTGCCGTCCGGTTTTCATTTTCAATGGACTTGACTTAACCAAAGTTAACCAGCGTGTGGTTCGTCACTCATCAGTCATCTTGGACTTGCGTCATTGCTTGTGTCATCGTTTTCTTACCCTTGAGTATGACTACGCCTTCAACAAATTGGTTCCGTAGAGTAGGCTCCCCATACGATACTTTGGGGCTAGTTTTATTTGTGCCTCGCAAGTAGTTTACGATGCAGGCCCATAATAGACGGTGTATGTTCCAAGTAGGCCCAAAATTTGTGAGCCTGGGCAGGGTAGGGAATCATGTGATACGCTGCCGAACTCGCAGTGCACTTGGTGGACCAACTCGTCCAGTTGCCCCGCGAACATGCAAATCTGGTTATGGCGTGCTCGCGCTCGTCGCGTGATTACGGGGCCAGACGGCCGGTGTTGCTGCTCCTGATTGCGACGCTTCTGTTGTGTAGCGCTAGCTACCGTCGCGAATCACTCAAAGCTCACGTAAAGGGATATATGGAGGGTATTGATCGATGAGGATGTAAACTATGTTTATGGTGCGCGTGTTTATGATAAATTTAAAAATACAGGGATTATTTAGGTTTAGATATATCTGAGAATAACAGTAATATATATTGTGTATTATATTTTCAGTATTTTGAACTGATTACAGGTGAGTTTTTTTTGACTCTTCTTTTTCATTTTTTTACAAAACAGGTCATCCTCTCTTTATATACTAGAGAGAAGTAAAACTTACAAGTGAGTCATGTTCAGCAGATCTATGCTTGACTAGATATTTTACTATTAAGTTATCATCATAGAGAACTAGGTGAACTCAACTTACCCTGAGAGCTCTGCATGACTATCCCATCCGTGGAACGCCACCACACCTGTCTCCCCCGGTCGCTTGACCTGTCTTATCGTCATGCGCTGCAAGTTTGTCTACCAAGCCGTCCTGTCTCTGCGCTCCACGAGTTTACCTGCAAAAATCATCCACTTATTTGGTCATTCTATAGCTCATGTCCCATCCGTCATGTGGCACAAGTTTGTCCGTAACACCCCACTCCGTAGCAATTAATACTGTAGGATGAGAAACTGCCCATCTACGCTGGCCACGGCTTTGTTCGCTGGAGGAGGTATTCGGAAAGGAAAACACTTGAGTAGATGTCAATAAATACGATTAGACAGGTTAGGTATGGGCGTCTTGCGACCAATAAGATTGGTCGTGCAAGTCTCGCGCTGGTCGTATAAGCCAAATGCTAGTCGCGCGATGAGCTAGGGTTCAGAAAATATCACCTGCCGGTCACCACATCCCTTGTGGGGCCATTAGCCAGGACGCCCCTTTACTCAATACTCCGACAATAGCATCAAAGCTTCCACATGGTCATGGTCTCACATCACGTGGGGAGGTTAAGCGTCCTGAAAAGAAAGAGAGAGAAGAACAAGCCTGTAATAGGATAATTAGCCCGATCAAATGTAATCGACCCACCGATAACCTATGTTTTCCATGAATGAGAATATTTCGGCCCTTTCTGATGGCCTCATCGATGGCTAGATGACCACCAGGGAGCCTTGCGGGTTTTTGATCGTCTAGTCTGAACCATTGTTATGAGTGTTCAGAGAGTTCTCCTCGTGTTGTCGTGACGAGTAGGCTCTGACTGTTCCGTCCTACTCGTTAGTTAGGCTTTCAAAGCACGGAACAACCCTTTGCATGACAAGTCCCTCAACAGCGACCAGTGCCTGACCCGAGTGGGGACTTGAGGCCATGTGGTCATTATCCTGAACCGTTCGTACATATGATATTGTGCGAGCCGCGATCCCACATTATTCAAGAGCTCTCGGCCACCTGGTCGTTTTTAATTTCCTAGCTGCCAGGTCCCGTAGTGGCCATCGAGCGTTGTCGCGTGCTGTGGTCGGAGAGCCAATCTGGCAGGGGTCCATTGTTGGTCATAAAATCCTGCAAAATAGAGTCTGATTTTTTTTTTACTTTTTGGAAAACTTACAATTTATATTCCACACTCGTCTGGAAGGTTCTGCAAAATAGAGAAACAGACCCATCTTCGAGCAACCCTACACATAGAACTTGCAAAGCAGAGCGATGTTCTAGGAGTTGTGTAATTCACGGCTGTCCTCTATGGCTAGCTTGACCACACCAGGTCGGGTGATATTGACCACTCTGCAGGGCCCTTCTCACTTGTAGGAAAGTTTATTCCGACCAGCCTTATTTTGAATTTGTCTAAGGACGAGGTCACCTACAACTAGACTCCGCTCTCGCACCTTGCAATTGTGATAGCGTCTGAGGCTCCGTTGATATCGGGTAGCTCGAATTAGAGCACGTTCACGGAACTATTCGATCAGGTTTACATCATCCTCTTGTCACGCTACCTGGTCGTCGTCTGAGTAGTTGGCTACTTGGGGCAATTGAAAGGAGATCTCAGAGGGAATCATTGCATCTACACCAAAAATAGTGAATAAAGGGGTTTCAGTCGTAGCCCCACAGGGAGTTGTTCGTAGCGATCAGAGTACTGTGGGTAGTTCGTCCACCCAGCGTCTTGAATAGCTTTTAAGCTGCTCAAAGACTCGGGTTTTGATCCCTTGTAGTATCATCTCTGTGGGTGTGTTACCGACATATAGCCAACTTTGATCCCGGTCTCTTCGTAGTAGTCCTGAAAAACATTGCTAGTGAACTGAGTCTTGTTATCCATAATTATGTGATTTGGACTGCCAAATCGCACAACTAGCTCCCGTATGAACTTAATCACTGTTACAACGGTGATCTTCCTGACAGGCTTGGCCTCTATCCACTTGGTGAATTTGTCGATTGCCACGAATAGAAATTCAAAACCATTCGGAGCTTTAGGGAATGGTCCCATGATATCGAGCCCCTAGACAGCGAAAGGTTAAGAGAGTGGTATCGTGCATAGTACTTGGGCTAGTAGGTTGGTATGTCGGCCATGGTATTGACATAACTTGCACCGTTTCACCAGCTCGCAAGCATCCTAGAGGGCAGTGGGCCAATAAAATTCTTACCGGAACACTTTTCTGACCAGAGCGCAGTACGAAGTGTGGGCGCCACATATGCCTCAGTGGATATCAGAGAACACTGTACTCCTCTCTTTCTGAGTGATGCATTTCAGTAAAGATCTTGGCTCCCAGGCGGTAAAGGCGTCTCTCTACTAGAGAGTATCTACTGGCTTTCCACGAGACCTTTTCTGCTGATGCATCATCACCAAGGATTGCTTGATTTTGAAGGTAGTCCGAGATCTAATCCATCCAGGTCGTATCCGAATTGAGCAGGGTGATCACATGGCCAGCTGAGGTCGATAGCATCGAAGGAGGCATTGCCTCTAAAGATGTTGTCTTTGGTGTTCCGTTTTCAAGCGTAGCATTCCCTTCACCTTGGCCTGAGACCATGACGGATCGTCATGTGAGTCTTTCTTCAAAGATTCCGACTAGGATAGATTCGCGAGAAGAGGCTAGATGGGCCAGCTCATCATCTAGGAAGTTATCCTTGCAAGGGATGTGCTTGACTTCAAAACCAAAAAAACATCGCTCCAGTCTTCTCGCTTCGACGAGGTATGCCACCATTGTGAGGCTAGAGCACTAAAACTCCTTTTGCACTTAGTTAACAACCAATAGCGAGTTCTCTATCACTTACAGGCATTTAATCCTAAGTGCGGAGGCTGCTCGCGTTCCAGACAAGAAACCCCCGAATTCCACAATATTGTTAGTGGCTAGAAAATATAATTGAACTGCGTACCTGAGGAGGTCACCGATAGGTGAGGTAAGGACCACTCAGCCCCCGTTCCCTTTAAAGTGAATGATCCATCAAAGTGCATGGTCTAATGCTTGTTCGCCTCTAGTTGTTGTACCTGCTCGGACTCAAAGGACGACCACTCGGCCATAAAATTGACCAGCTCTTGGGACTTGATAGCCATTTGGGGATGAACTAGAGACCGAACTCCCCGTGCTCTACTGCCCACTTTATTGTTCTTCCTGCCGCATCCCTATTGTGGAGAATTTCTCTAATAGGGAGTGAGGAGATTACCTTGATTTTGTGGGCTTGGAGGTAGTGTCTGAGCTTGTAAGAGCCCACCAAAATAGCGTATAATAGCTTTTGAGCCTGTGAGTACCGAGCCTTCGCGTTGTGTAGGACCTCACTAACATACTATATTGGTCGTTGAAGACCTTCTTGCTCGACGAACAATACCATGCTTGCGACCTATGGGGTAGCTGTAATATAGAGCAAGAACTCCTCATCTGGTCTAGGTGCGATCAATACAAGAGGGGATGAGAGGTACCTTTTTAGATTTTGGAGGACTGTTTCCATTTCTGGGGTCCATCGGAAGTGGTCGCTCTTCTTTAGGAGCTTAAAGAGCGACATCTCCTTCTTTCTCAGCCTTGAGATGAACCTGCTTAAAGCTGTCACACATCCTGTTAGTTTTTGGACTTCCTTTAGCCTAATCAGGGATTTCATCTGGTCGATGGCTATGATCTTGTCAGGGTTTGCCTCTGTCCCTCGACTGGAAATGAGTAACCTGAGCAACTTCCTTGATAGGACTCTAAACGTGCACTTCTCAGGGTTTAATTTCAAATGGTACTTTCGAAGGTTGTCGAACGTTTCCTAGAGGTCTGTGACCAGGTCGTCAATGGTTTTACTCTTTACAACCACATCATCAATATATGCCTCGACATGTCTACCCAGTTGTGGTCAAAGAATGAGCCGAATACAACACTAGTAAGTGGCACCGATGCTTTTCAAACATAAAGGCATTTTGACATAACAAAAGACCTCGAATGGTATCACAAAAGTAGTTTTCTTCTCATCTTCCTTAGACATGCTAATGTGGTGGTACCCCGAACAGTCAACAAGCTGGTTGATCTAGGGTAGAGGAAAGAGATCTTTTGGGTACACCTTATTGAGGCCGATGAAGTTGACACACATCCTCCACTTACCGTTATGTTTTCGGACCAAGACTGAGTTAGCTAGCCACTCTAGGTAATGTATTTCTTGAATGAAGCCTGCTTTCAGGAGATTTTTGATCTCCTTACGAAGTGCTTCCTTTTGGTCGGCTGCAAACCAATGTGCTTTTTGTTTAATTGGTCCTGTGTTAGGTCCCATGTACAACATGTGCTCGATGACGTCCCTAGGGACTCTAGGCATATCAAACGGATTCCATGAAAATACATCCGTGTTTACCTGGAGGAAAGTGATGAGCACAAATTCCTATTTGGGGCCCAGACTAACCCCTATCTGGACCGTCTAGGTTGGGTCAGTGTTGTCAAGGCATACTACCTTGAGCTGCTCATCCTGGTTGACGGTGACGTGAACCTTCACCAAGCGGTGACTAGGAGTATCATTCTCCAACTGCGACTTGAGAGTTAGCTTGACCATATTGAGGATCCTCTTATCGCAGTGCAGAGCTATCTTTGCGCTGCCAAAGATGGTGATGGCCCCAGTCGGACCAGGGATCTTAATCGTTTGATATATGTAGTGGGCAACAACAATGACATGGGCCATCACTGGTCATCCTAGGATCGCATTATAAGTAGTCTTGAAGTCTGCCACATCAAACAAGACATTTTTGGTCCTCAAGTTACTTAGCGAGCTGAAAGTGACAGGTAGCTCGACCCACCCTAAGGGCTTAGCCGAAGAGTCCAGGGTAATCCCAAAGAAGGGGGAGGTGGTTTCAATGCGCTCCTTGGGATTTGTAGTGCGTCTAATGTGTCGATGAAGAGGAGGTTGATGGAGCTCCCTTCATCGATCAGCACGCGACCTCGTCGGATGTTCTAAACGATGGGTTTGACCACAATAGCGTAGCGACCAGGTCGCTTGACACTCGTGGGGTGGTCATCCTGACTGAAGGTAAGAGGTACCTACAACCACTTCAGATGCGGTCTTAGGCCTGGCGTGGTCACTCGCACTTCTCGGACCACCGACTTGTATTCACTGTTCGAAGAATATGTCATGGCGCCATAGAATATGTGGTGGACCATGTGATTAGCATGCTGGTACCCCTATGCTGACTGGTTGGGGTTAGCCCATCCTCGTCGTGTCTGGATTTACACTCTCTAAGCTCCTTGTCGATGATACCTCGTATAACCTTACACTCAGTCAGGTCGTGGGTATCTGTGCGGCTGATCAGGCAATAGCCATGACCCTTCTACCCCTCCCTTTACTTGAAGCAGCGGTGTGGTCGGCTGGTCTGCTCGACCGTCATGACATGGGACGGTCCCTCCTTGCGTTTGTTCTTCTTTTTCTCCTTCCGGTCGACCCCTTTGGAGGAGGTGGGTTGGTCGAAGGTTGGCTGCGACCTGGCGTCAATCTGATGCTCTTGAGCCTCGACAGTCTAGGCGCACTGTCTGCGAGCTTGAAGAGCTCGATAGTGCTTCAGATTTCCTTGGTGGCCAGCTTCACGACCATCTTTTGGTCTCTAATCCTTTTCTTAAATTCTATGACCATGAATTCGCCTATGATCCTTGGAATGATATTTTGGCTCTCGGTAAAGCATCAGATGAAGTCTCACAACGACTCACCTTATCGCTACCTAACTTGGTACTGGTCATCCTTGACTTCGGGTCGGGCGTATGTTCCCTGGAAGTCGGCGACATATTGGTCGCACAGATCCTCCCAAGAACGAACCGACTTACGGGGGAAGTTAATAAGCCAAGACCGAGCTGAACCGATCAAGGCAGTTGGGAAGTAGTTGACCATAACTTTTTTGTGGCCTCCCACGGTCTGCACCATGGTGCTGTAGATCTGTAGGCACTCTTCGAGGTTGGTCGAGTCATCATACTTTTTGTCTAGGATTGGGCGAAACTTATTAGGCTAGCGTACCTCTCGCAACTAGGCTGATAGAGTGTTGCACCCTATTCCGTACCGTTGAGTCACCTGCTGATGGGTGACAACACGTGCTCGGGGAGAGAGACGATAGTCACGTGGTTCTAGGGATGCAATAGAGGAATCTAATGCCTCCCTGCATAGGGGAGGCCAGTGATAGAGCTGCTTGCCCTTTTTTGGTTTCATCGGGCACGGCCCTCCTGCTCTCGCGTGACCGCCTAGCTTTGGATCATGTCGCGAAGGTCGTGTTGGCGCAGAGAGTCACGCAGGTCAGAGGGTTGGCTGTCCCGACGCGGCGGGGGTCTCCTAGCGCTCCCCATTACCGAGAGAGGATGAGATCTTTCTTGCCATGGAGGCTGTTGCAATTCTTGGTGATCACGACCTTCACCAGTCCTAGCAATGGATGTGGTGTTTGCCATCATAGTCTGCTGCTAGGCGGTCTCAACTAGGAGGGCGAGGTACTACTATCGGTGGGTGGCTAAAAAGCATTCACACGGTATCCAGATTCTGTGCAGGCGTCATGGCCTCATAGTCGACTTGCCGAGCTTGTAGTGGCTACATATCGCAAAGGGGATCCCCCGACATTTGTGTGGCATGACGACCTCGGTGGCACCACCGCCAAAGGCCGGGTCCTCTACGGTAGCTCCACAGGATGATGTTGTGGTGGCTGGGGCTATGCCAAAGAGTCCCCATGTCCGACGCCGGCCTGGTTCCCCTCTAGACATGTGGCCTGTGGATCATCATCGGCACCCGAAACGTGGAAACTTACTTTACCCCCTGTTGCATGAACTGTCATGCAAACTCATCATTGAGCCTTCGAGCCTTTGGACTATGATCCAGTGTCTCATTACTAGAGCATACCAGGCTCATCTAGGTCATATCTCATGATGAGCACCTTACGGTGACCAGGGTCCTCGAAATGGGACTCAATGGTTACCATAGATCTAACGAAGTGTAGCCCAATCTAATCTTTAACACCTAACGAAACGTAGAAATACGTCCCTTACCTGGCGCGTCAACTATCGAGGGTTAATCCCCGCAACAATTCTGGAGTGTATCGGTTGATGGACGCGTGAGCGATGCTTACGGTATGCGTGTATTTATGATGAACTCAAGAACACATAGATTATCCAGGTTTAGACTTCCCTAAAGATAACAACTATACGTCATGTTTATTCTGTTATCAGTGTTTGTGAACTGGTGACATATGTGTTTTCTTGACTCATCCTTCTTCATTTTTTTACAAACCAGGTCCTACTCTCTTTATATACTAGAGAAAAAGAGAACTTACAAATAGGTCCTGCTCAGTAGACCCATGTCTGGTCAGATATTCTACTCTTAGATCATCATCATGGAGAATCAGGTGAACTCAACTTGCCCTAATAGCTCTGCATGCACATCCCATTAGTGGAACGCCGCCGCACCTGCCACCCCTGATCGCTTGGTCTGTCCCATCACCGTGCATTGCAAGTTTGTCTACCAAGCCGCCCCATCCCTATGATCTACGAGTCTACCTGCTACACCTCACTCTATAATAATTAATGCTACGGGATGGGGCATTGCCTATCTACGTCGGCCACAACTTTGTTTACTGGAGGAGGTATTTCGGGAAGAAAAACACTTGAATAGACGTCAACAAATACGATTAGACATGTTAGGTATGGACGTCCTATGATCAACAAGGGTTGATCGCGAGACCATATTATATTGTAAAGAGGCTGGCCGCGCAAGCCTCACGCTGGTCGTGCGAGTCAAGGGCTGATCGCGCAATGTGCTAGGGTTCAGAAAATATCGCCCACCGGTCACCACATCTTTTATGGGGCCTGTTAACTAAGATGTACTCTTACTCAATACTCCGATAGTGTGTTTGGTTGGGAGGTAAAGTAAGATGAGATATGACCATTCTTGTTTTTAAGGATGAGATAATTTTTTTAGATGGATAGGATGAGTTTTTTATTTAGTTAGAGGGACGAGGACAGATGAGGCTAGAATCATTAAGCGATTATATCTTTTAATTTTAAATAATAATTATTAGTAATACACTACAACCTACACAAACACGTATTAGTGTTACTTTTGCCATAGTTATTACTAATTAATAATAAAATATGCTAACTAACTATAATCATACTCTAATTAGCCTATTAATTACCACTAATTAGTATATTAACCCTTACAAACTCTAATCTCATAGTAATACAATATACTAATGTTACTAATCATTTTACTAATGAGAGTGATTAGTAAATATGGATGAATTTATTCATCATATTAAGAAAATATTTACTAGAAGGGATGGTTTTATCCCTATTACATCTAAATCAAACGCTAAAAAATAAAGATGGCTCTCTTGTTCCACTTTATTTCCTAAATCAAACACACCCTGAGGCGTGTCATGGGGTCCATCCAAGTGGAGAAGCCGGGGAAGAAAATAATTGCCGCCGGCGTCGCGCCGTGCGGCCGCGCGGGCATTGGCGATAGGGTATCAGACATGTCCCCATCAGTTTCACTCGAATCACCGCCGCGGCGGAGCATCACCCGTTGTCGCGTTCGCGGCGCGCCTGCGCTTCTGATGCAGTTGGTGGGTGCGGACTCCACCACCGACGCTTTATTTAGCCGCCGGCCGAGCAGTACCTTTCCTCGGGCGTCTCGGATAAGATACTGCTCTCGCCTCAACGCCTTTCCATGATACCGTGATTTTTTTTATCGTCTTTCTCCACCCCTCCTTAGAAGTTAGAACTGCAGTGAGCCAGTGACCAATCGATTCGGTGCGCTTGTTTGTTTTACTCGAAGGTAGATCGATCGTGTGCTTTCACGTGCTAACTGCAGCTTAGGCAGCTTGCAAACCTTCGGGGTTCTACCATTGGAATTTTTTTAATAATATTATTTTATTGAAAAATTATAGAAATAATAATTAAATTCATAAAATTATAAGAATAGTTACCCGTTGACATGTGGAGTACAGACAAGAGATATATCGGTATTTGGAATGTCGATAGCCTACATGGCACTAGGCTTGGGGCCTGTCGGCACGCGGAATGCGGAGAAAAGTCATGTCGGTATTACGCGTGCCGACAGACCTCTGGGTAGACACCGATATAAGTGTCGGTCTAGTTACTAGCCGATAGATTTGTCAGTACATGAAATACCAACAGGGATGTCGGTAATTGGAATACTGATAGTCATGTCGGTATTCTACATGTTGACATGTTAGTCTCTTTTTATTTGGCTTTTAATAAAAATTTGTGAAATATCAATGAGGCACTGTTAGAATTCAGCGTACATCCTATAGAAGAATTCACACTCTTTTAAAAATATCAACTATGGCTATAAGGAGGCTAAGGTAATGAGGCGCACGGATGTTTCCTAATGAGGCATCACAGAGTGGTTCATTTTTTCCTATTTTTGATTTGATGTGATTTTGTCGATATTTCTTGATTTAGTTTATCTAAAATTGTGTGAGTAATTTTTGAGTGATGTAACGTTGGGAGAATAAAAAATATAATTTTGCGAACAATAGTAGTTAGGAAGTACAATTATCATAAAACTCTGCACGGAGGTTACATACGCTGATAACCATAAAAAGATGATCACAACAAACATTAGCATGTACGATACGCATAAAGACTAACCTAATAATATGTCACTGCTAATCTTAATATATCTTAGGGAATGAAAATATGTCGGGTTATATTAGATGCTCTCTACTGAGTGCACCTCAGATATTTATCCTTTCTTAGGGCATCAGGGCCCTCCACCTTAGCACGATGGGCCCTCTCTCGCTTCCTTCCCTCTCTATTTCGCGTGTTTTAGCCGCGGCACGCTCCTTCGTTGCCTTCCTCATGTGCTCATTCTCATGTTGATGTAGCCGTAGTTCCTCCTGCTTTTACTCGTACTCCCGGCGTTTATAAGCTTTCCTCCTCCATCGTATCTCTATGTCAACCCACCGCTTCTGATACTTATTTTGCTCCATGTCCAGCCATTCTATGAAGTCACAGATAGGTGGAGAAGACTGGACAAATGAAATAAGAGGAGAGATTAGTAAGACAGTGCATGAAATCGTATGAAAAGTGCCACATGAGTGATCTATGTTGCTATACCGGTGGATACTCATATGATCTATGTCGAGGCGGGTCGTGCTGGTACTTGGCACACATAAAGAAGCGGTTACCATAGGTGTAGGAGATATCCTGAGACTCACAAAGCCTACAAGGATTGCCACAGAAGAACATCGATGGTTCGACCTCTTGGGATAAAAATCCCCCAATGTTTCTTGGATGAGTTTGATGAAGCTAAGGAAGACATTGCGGTCAAGAGAGCTAAGGAAGGAGTGGTCTATCCATGGTTTATGGTGAGCTTATTTATAGTGGCTGGGGACTGGTGCATGGACTGGGTGCATGGGTATGACTGGGATTTGAAGTATGTGATTCTGTATGAAAGCTGAAAAGTTATGGCATTGATACTTGGCAAAGATTACTTGAGAAAGCTATTGTTTGGTGTGGTCATTTGATTCTGCATAGACATGGCTTGCTATTATAATGCAGTCACACCGTGACATGCGTGACTCGTGCGCTTCTATCTCTAACTCCAACATGGAGTGGTTCCTTTTTCATCGTGTAAGAACAACCTCAACTAATCATCAATGATACAATAACAACATGGTTGGGTTACCCTTAAAAGCATATAAAAGCACATGCATGTGTTGAGGTACCTCTTGAAATAAAGGGGCATCTGGTACTTATTACTACTGCTTTCTAGTAAATGAATCCCTGAGTTGTTATTTTATGGTTAAAGCTCTGTCGTGTTATCACTTTGTGTCTAAAGCCTGAGTTAGGAAAGAGGTGTTGTCATTTAACTTCTGATTAAAGCTGTGTCGTTTGGTCACTTCATGTCTAACGCCTGAGTCAGAACATATGTGTTGTCATTTCATCGTTAAAGCTAAGTAGTGTGGTCACTTCGTGTCTAAAGTTTGATTCATGACAGATATGATGCATTTCATGCTTAAAGCTCTGACATGTGGTCACTTCATGTCTAAAGTGTGAGTCATGACAACGATGTTATGCTACAGCAAGGTGTTGTCATTTTATACTAAAAGCCGAGTCGTGTGGTCACTTCATGTTTAAAGCCGGACTCACAACATAGTCAATGTGCAGGTAGTAGGGTGTGGTTGCAGCAATGTGTGTTCGCAATTGATACTGCGAACGACTATAAAAGTCAATGCTGAACTGCGTATGTTATCCCTACCCCAAATACAAGATGAAGTAAAGAGATGGCAAGCTCTGCTATACCTACGTTTGCTATACCACCGCCATTGTGCAAGTGCGGTACTGCATACGAAGGTATCCCATGAGCTCGAAACCTATGGGAGGAGATTCTTTCGGTGTTCAAACACCAATAATTCATCTGTGTGTCATGTGGTATTTAATTTATGTAATATTTCACATGATTTGTCAACTATGTTCCGGATAGTAACTAACTCGTGCATACATTCGTCTATTAGGCTTTGGGACTTCATAATGTGGATTGACTTTGAGATCAAAGGCGAGGACTTTTCAGTGGTACCTCTAATAGGTCGGTGTAGTTTAGCCAATAGGTTTTTTAGTGTTGCCGTATCTATCCACTATCATAGGGACTTCCTGTATATAAATAGAACCCAATCAATTATCTACTCACACATCTTCTGATCTCGAATTGATTCAAGAGAATGGCATATCCTCATCCTCCTGATGGCCTCATCGATCTACCACCTCCACACCCCTATTTAGAAATCTATGATAGAGATTTCTATAAAAACCACAATGCTTTTCCTTGCTCGTTTTCGCCGTCATGTCGACATGGAGATGATGCTGAGAATTTGGGGGAAGAAGGACGTCAATTCTTCCGTTGTCCCTATTTTAGAGTACGAACAATTAATACTCACTTTTTTCCTTTTTTCTCAACACCATTTACTTATCTCATCAATGACTTGTTCCAGACGGATGATTATGGGTTCTAGTACTGTATTGATCCGAACATAGAACCACACGTTCAATAATACATCCATAACATTCACGTCATCATCAATGAACTAAAGGGACAATTACGCCAAGAGAAAGCCCAAAACGTCAGAAGAAGCTATATCCCCCCTCGCGTGGCACGTCGGAGGAAAAAGTGAGAGTAATATCGATGTGTTCTAGCGATCGACAGAGGATTTGATTTTGTATTTGATGTGTAATATTTTTCATTCCCTAAGGTATATTAGGTGAAGCGCCGGTACATCACTTACGGGTATCGTATATGCCATCGTACGTTCGGTTGACATGTTTATTATGATTGTTATGAAATGGTCGTTGTACGAGCCGATCTCTGCAGATGGAACAACGAAGAAAACAAGTTAGCATCGATAAGCCATGACATAAGTAACGTTGTATTTTGTTTGCACGGTAATGGTGGTATGGTTTGTAATGCGAATGGTTTTAATGTGGAAAGTTAGAAGCCACCGATTTATTGCATGACAGGACAGCACACAGATATGTTCAAAAGCGGATAAGATTGCACAATGCTACGCTTTAAGATGGAACAAGAACACAAGTAATAAAACCAGGGCTGATAACACAATACTGATATAAACATTCTACATGACATATCAACCACCTAATAGAAATAATATAAATATGTACAAGTATTGTCTAATGACATAGTCAAGGGGTGTCGCCTTAGCCACGGACACGCTTGTTGCACACGCCCACCGCCCTCCCTTGACCTGCTGCTTTGTGACGTACATGGTCGGTGGAGTACGTCAAGGGGTTGTGCAGAGGGTGATGAGGGCGGGCAGCGTTTGAAGGGGTGGTAGGGTCTGGCCCGAACACTGCAGTCCCCGCTAAGGTCAATCCTAGTAGCACCGAGACGTCTTACAGCGTGACAGTCATCTCACCGACGGGCAGATGAAATGTGTGTGTCTCCGGCCTCCAGCGGTCTACTAGTGCTACTAGCAGTGCCCGGTCAAGAGGAAACTGAAGGCCCCGGTCCCTAGTCGGGTCGAAGAGACGCGACAAAGGAAGGAGACCTGATGCCCTTAACCTACGAAAAATAAAGAATGAGAGTAAAAAATCGAGTGATTTACAACAACAAACATAGAATGCATAGATTTATTACCTCAGGATCCATCGTTGGTCAAGCCTCCAGAAGTGGTCCGAAGTACGCAACCGCAAGGCCGAGTACAACTCCGTGTCGTCCAAGTGTGTCTGATGCGTTGCATCGATCACCAGGTCGATGAGATCGATACATAGAAGCAAAAAAGATTGTACTGCAGAACATAATGAATACGACAAGCACATAGTAATGCAACGCAGAGTATATATAATAATAATTGAACTCGTGAGAAATATAACAGAAAGAATAATGCATAAATTAAACACAATATAAAGAGAAACATAGTAGGTTGTTCGTAAGCATTATATAGTAAAACAAATTATGTGTAATGAATTATGAGTACATACAAAAGTTCACAATATTACAATAAAGAGTCAGATAGTCTGAATATAACATAACCCAAAAGGTAACATTATCCAAATATTATACCAAATATAGAAGGTTATCAGGTACTCTGAATAAAACATAGTATAACATGCATTCATCAACAAAAAATATGTATGTCTAATAATATGTAATTTTCAAATCATATTAGATAACCTATTTTAACTCTACATTACTGAAATATTTGAACTTCTCCAACAATTCTACTTTTCCTAACTAACTATACTATATTTTCTACCTATAACTAATTTCCGAATCATACCTACTCTATTTTAAATTTCATGTCCTTATTTTTCTAAATTATCTACTCTACTCGACATTTCTTTAATATTCTCTCATATTTCCTATATTTTTCATAAGTATTCCTAATTTTCTAACTATATTCCTACTATTTTTCTATTTTGCTTAACTATTTCTAATTTCTAACTATTTTGAATCTTTTCTACTATTCTTTCTAAATCACCTACTATTTTTCTAACTACTCTTAAAATTTTCTAATTTTCTAACTATTCCTAATTTTTCTAACTACGTTTGCTTTCTAACCACTCATAAATTTCTAACTAATTAAAAAAAAACCCTTACTGCCCCTGCCGCTCCCCGGTGCTCCCCGCTCAAAGCCACGCGCTGGCCGCCACTGCTCTTGCTGCCCACCGCCACCCGCTCACCCAGTGCCCGCTCGTCACCCGTCACCCGGACATCGCTCGCTCGTCGCTCGCATCCTAGTTGTCGCCCGCTCGTCGCTGCCCGCTATGTGTACGATCATGTGTGGGAGAGAAATCGGCGACCGCGGATTATATAAAGACCTATCAGTACTCGGAATATCAACATGCCTAATGTGGCACCTGTTGGCATTTCTCGTGCTGACAGGTCATGATGCGTCATTTATCGACATTCAAAATGCTGACATGCCGCTACGCTCCACGCAAAGTCTACGTGGCATCTCGATTTCGACAGGCCCATAACCTGTCGGTATTCCACGTACCGACAGCCACCCGAGTCTAGTGCCACGTAGCCTGTCGGCATTCGGAGTACCGACATATATCTTGTCGATACTCCGTGTGCCAACATGCACTTATTATTGCAATTTTATGAATTTAGCCTTTTTTTAATTCCCAATAAAATAATATTCTTTTAAAAAAAATCCTACCATTGAGCCACACTGTCCGACCAGAACTGGAATGCATTTTCTAGAAGAAGTCTTTGCAGTTTGCATTCACGCGTCCGTCTTCCCGTCAACAATTAGTTCTTTGAGTGACCGGCAGCGGTAAACGATCAACATCAAAGCGGTATCAGGTTTTTCAAAACTCCTGATGTATTCTGTCCGGAAAAATGCTGCTGCAATGGCGAGACGGGCACTCCGGTACTTGGCTTTTTGGGTGAAATGTCATCACAGAAACAATGTGGTTCCATCGAGATTCGTTCAAGTGTGGCTGCAACCGCAAGCAACTGCTACTCACAAGTACTGGTAGGTAAAAATTAAAAATAGACAATAAACATCATCTTATTTGTAAAAATAGATGATATACTAGCGTATTTGCAAATCTAGTATATGTATTCGGTATCTCAAACATCGAAAAATCGATTCCGGTAACTGAGACACTGAAAAACAATGGCCTCAGCCTATATTCGACATCTGAGGTTCCCAATACGGCACTGTTCACCGTATTCGACATATCAGATACCAAAAACTCTCTACATCCGACATCTGAGGTGCCGAATATAGTGCACAGTGCTATATTCGGCATCTTAGGTGCCGAGTATAGGCTATGTGGTGTTGTTGTCCCTTCACTTTGCATCGTGTCATCGCTTTCGATGCGCCGGCCACTTTGGCTTTTGTCGATTTTGACAGCACCCCACGCACTGGTGTCCTTACGTGTTCGCATGTCTTAGCCCCCGCGCTGCTGTGTTTCGCTATAAGGAGGCACATGCTGGTAAGGAGACGCAACACTGCGAGAAGAGTGAAGACAAGGAGCGTGAGCAAAGGAGGAGAGGAGAAGCAGCAGCTCGAGCAGCAACAGCGTGAGGTGAGGAGTAGCCGTAACGCGAGGAGAGGAGAATCAGCGCGCGGCGAGGAGGAGGATCAGCGCGAGTTACAGTAAGTACTTAAATTACGAACTTAATTAATACTTGCAGCAATAATAGTAATTAGGGTAAGTAGATTATTTAATATGTTTAATTATATTTGTATAATTATTTGCTTAGTTTGATTATATGAATTTGATTCTTTGCTTATTTAGTGTAATAGTAATTAGCGTGAATTTGTATAATAGTAATTATTTGCTTAGTCAGAGTAAGTAGATGGTATAATAGTAATTAACGTGAATTTGATTAGTGAGTGTAATTATATTATTAGATTAGTTTAATAATATGATGGTCTAGTGGTGGTATTTTATGCTAGTGGTGGCGGATCATGATGGTCTAGTGCATGCATGCTCTTCGTAGGTGTAAGTAGGGTGTTAGTGCAATGAGAGAAAAAAGAGAAAAAGAAAAAAAATAGAAAGATTAAAAAAAAACTTGGGTCGGAGAGAAAGATTCGATTAAAATCATAATGCTCCAAAAATTATCAAATTAAAAATTTTAATTAACAGTGGTGTATGTCTGTTTAATTAGTATTTTAATTCAATCCATTAAAATAGTGGTGCATACTGAATAGCTGTATGGCTAGAGAGGTGGTCAGAGATGGAATGTGATGAGAATGGTGGAGGGATAGTGGTGCGAGCCTATTTAATTATTTCATTTGAATTCAATATTGATGATTTAATTAGTATTGTTAATTACTTAAATATTTAGCATTGTTAAGTACTGTACTATTAAATTTGCATTGTTAATATATTTATTATTTATCAAGGAGCGTAATTAGTTGTGTATCATACATATATCTAAGTAGTTATTTTATTAAATGTACATTTGTTTAGCAAATACAATATCACTTTCCATATTTATTATGGAGAAAGTCCTATGGTTTTGCACGGGAGGTTGTAACAATCAAAATTGTCAGCTTCAGTTAAGGTACCTAATGACCTAGATGCCTGAAATCACATGTTATGAGTCTTTTACATGTGAACCAGCAATCTTATACTGTTGTCCTTAAGGGTGTGCGGCCACGGTTTGTTCCAAACAGTTTGGTCGTTGCCCATACGTTGTTCGACTTGAGAAGGAACAACGCATGGGCTTTGTATTCACGCATGTGCCGGCGACCTAATAGGGGATACCAGAATAGCGATATCCAGGCTGGGCACCAGTTCTGTAACAGGTCGGGCAACAGTTTCGTAACAGAATAGCAACATTAGCAAATATGCTATAATGACAAGAAGGGACCACAAGTGCACCCGGTCTAACCCTACGGAGTATATAGTTAGGTGTATGAAGCACCTAAATTGTCCTTACTTCGTACGAGCACATAAGTCAAAATATGAGAACTATTTTGTGATAAGTAGACACACACCATATACAGAGAGCAAAGAGGCTATTAGTAATGTGAGTCACACCGTTGATGCGAGGTTCATAGCACAACTCCTCATCACCCTTGTTGACACGGATATTTGTTTGCCGTCAAAATCCATTATGGAAGAGGTGCAGACTAAGATGGGTATGTTGATCAATTACTACACCACATGACAAGCGAAGTAGAAGGCATTGAAGATGCTGTTTGAAAGCTTTGAGGAGTCTTACAACTATGCTCTGAGGCCACTGCAGAAGATTGCCATGATGAATCCAGAGATTCAGTGGGCCATTGCGGATGAGCCGATCAAGCTAAGGGATAGGTCATATAGCACCACTGACCGATACCTCATTATTCTAGTCCTTTGGATAATGCATCGAAGCTTTCAGACATTATATGCCGGTTGTATGCGTGGATGTCATATTTCTGAGCGGTAAGTACCATGATATCCTTATGATAACGATAGCGGTGGATGCAAATAATAATATCATTCATCTTGCCTTTGTAATGGTTGAGAGTGAAAACAATAATAGCTGGTTGTAGTTCCTCACTTTGGTGAGGACACGTGTCATGAGCAATAAGGAATGAGTTTGCATCATCTCAGATCGCAACAAGGGTCTTTTGCATGCGTTAGATGTGCTGCATGATAGCACAAACTACTCCATTATATGGCCTAATGTGGAGAGAAGATGGTGCATGCGACACTTGGGAGCGAACCTGTACACAAGGTACCGCAACAAGTCTCTTGTAAAGAAATTCAAATGGTTGTGTCTGCAGAACCAGCAGACGAAGTTCAACGAGATATGGAGAGAGCTAAATAAGACCACTCGCAAGATGATGGCAGATCAACAAGCACATAAGGACCATATGTGAACGCAAATGGTTGAGGGACAAATTATCATTAGTTGTTCACATGCTACGTTTAGCCAGTGGATAGCGGGGAAGTCAGCAGAGCGTTGGGACCTAATCCATGATACTCACAGTGTCAGATTAATACATAGAATTTAAATGATCATATTGTAGCATTTCTTATGCAAATAGGTCTTCTAAATTTATTGTATCCCATGTTAGGTGCACCATCATGACAACAACCACAACAGATGCGTTCAATAATATCCTAAAGGGAGTATGAGGCCTCCCGTTGGGTGCCATCATTGAGCTCATATTCTATAAAACGACGAACTAATTTCGAGACCATGGTAATGCTGCTATAAATTGTAGCACTTGGTTCACACCTAAGGTGGAGGAAATCGTATCTAGAAGGAGGAACAAGATACACTTTCATCGGATGAGGATCTATGACCAGACCAACAATGAATTTGAGGTCATGTGATGCCATAGGTATGATTCAGGGTATAGCGCAGGGGACAACGTGCAGCAATGTCAACTTGGGCCTCATGATGTGAAGTGCACATGCAATAAGCCAAAATTGCACTATATCTTGTGCTCGTATGTCATAGCCGCTTGCAGGGACATGTGCGGCAATGGCGGATCACAGTACGTAGTACCGTACTTCATGATCGATGCATTGAGGAGCATATGACTTTCAAAGATGCGGTCCTTCAACATCAGAAACAGCTACAAAATGATTGAGGAGCCTAATTGGGTACTTATCCCCGAGCACGATGCACAAATCCAGGAAGGCCTAGAGCCACGTGGCTTCAAGGTGACATGGATGAAACAAATGATGTTGATAGCTTATGCAAGTGCAAACTTTGCAAACAACATGACCATGACAGGAGGATATGTCTGACTCGGCAGTAAACTATCATGCCACTATCAAACTGTAGTGTATTAGAGTTGTTGCATTTTAGTTTGTTGTTTAAAGTTATTCACAGTCATGGTTTGCATTCTAAATTGTTATTCACCTAGTAGTCGTACTACTCATTTTGTAATATGTTGTATGATACTGGCATCGCACATGATGTCTTTTATTGAACCATGAAGCATGGTAATATATTCTAATTTGTTATTTACATACTTTTTGAACCATGAAGCTTGTAATATATTATAATTTGTTATTCACCTACTTATTGAATTACGTAGCTTGAAATAATTGTCATGGCCCATGGTGGTCTTCCCTAGCTTCTTCAACAGCGGTATGACGACAACCATAGATGATGAATGATTTTCACAGGGTAGCATGTACCATGATTTTATGTGTTTTTTAATCGCCATGATAATTTGCTACTAACTCATAACATGTATTGGACACCTTTTGGAGTTGCTTCCGTTGCGAGCTCGGAGTGTCCACACGATTAAGGAGTTAGACCCTTGATTCCACAAGCCACTCGCACGAGTAGGACTACTACCTTTCGCTCTCATGATGGCTGGAGCTCCCATGGTAGGTGGTGGCAGGACACCTCTCCCGCCAATTGAGGAGTCACTTCTCACAGGTCTCGTCGATCGGTGGCGTCCTAAAACGCACACGTTCCACTTTTCATTTGGCGAGATAGCCGTAACATTGAGGGACATGGCCATGCTGACCAGGCTGCCAATCAGGGGCGCCACGTTAGTAATTTCACGACTAACAAAGGAGCAGTGTAAGGGTTATGTTGAGGGCAGATAATTATTTGTTATGTAATGCACTTCAAATATTGTAGTGCTATTCAAGCTTCATTGACCCTCTGCATCTTGTAGGTTTAGTGTGCAATATGACAAGAAGGATGTTGGTCTTTTTATGTCCTAGATTCATGGGTTACCATAGTTTGGTTCATGCCCACTGGATACAGACAAGCCTACAGTTATACAACACTATGAGGTGTACTTATATGTCATGCTGGGATGCATCATGTTTTGCAACACGATAGTTAATTATATTGTCCCCCATATTGTATTGTTAGCGAGTTAGCTCGCGTCACATCCTTATGAGCCGACATCTTATAGTTAGGGATCTGCTGTGCTGGCTGCCACCTACAGAGGATTATGTGATACAACACAGTGATCAACAAAGAAGGGATATGTTATAGACTGCCTACACCTCTTACAGCTATGGAGTTGGGAGTACCTCCTTATTTGTCAGCCTTGGGTGCTTAAGAGCTACTATCCAGTCCCTATCTCCAATGGCATTGCAGATGATATGAGGTCTATGATAGAGTATCGGTGGATGTGTGCCAAGCTGAAATAGAGTCAACAACAAAACCATGGTAGCTACTACCGCTAGATCAGTGATTTTGACGTCCTTAGCGTTGATCTCGTGGAGTGGGATCCGTGGTGTATGGCACGAGTAGTCAAAATTGCGACTGGAGGGCTCATCACATCATATTATTGGCGTGACTTAGACTTATGGATGACCAGATGTTTCTTGTTGTACATGAACAACGTGAAAGTATATTCTCCTAAGTGTGTACAGAGGCAGTTCGAGTACCGACAGGTGGTGCCAGTACATGCCCCACGAAACGTCGGTTGGGCGCACGAGTAAGTGTGTTATTGTAGGTAGCATTAATACCTTAGGTGATACATGTTGATAAATTATAATTATTTATGTCACGTACAGGAGGAGCGCACAGGGGGTGGAGGCATGTGGGAATGGGCATCCATGAATGCTGAGAACCTATAGAGGTGGACAGAGTCAGCCGCAGTGGATGTCGTCGTTCCTACTGGACAATATGACGATGCCACATACTGGGAGTACCTTTAGTGGTATCGTCCGCTCACGCGTGCCACCTTACACAGCTGACTTGTAGAGCCGACCCCAGACCCTTTCCCGAGGATTGTGCCCGCATTCTTCATCTTATGGTAAATGATGCGATACTTATAATAATTTTCATTAGTTTAACCTCTATATTATTGATATGATCCTCATCTTATACAGACCGAAGAGGCGTATAAGATGCATACGCAAGTAGAGCAAGCTTGTAGGGAAGCAAGCGGGTCATCAACGTGGTGGAATCGGAACCCTCTCCGGGGCTACATGAGGACGAGAGGGTCTCGCTTCCTGTCCACTATACCAGAAGGATGATCATTCGGCACACCAGACTTCGTCGGAGTATGTTCTAGGAGTGTCCACACTGTCGTATGAGGATCCTTCTTCATGGTACGAGCAAGGAAACATGTGGCAGGGGCCAGCGCAGGCCACTAGGATGAGGGCCACACACCCACCAGATGTGTACATTCCTAGGGATTGCCCGTGGCGTCGTCGTTGTTAAGTCGCCAGTGCAGTTGTTCGGTGCACTTGTACTTGTTAATGACGCATGCATTATTGACTTTATTGTCATAGTCATTCCTATTATGTATTATCCACTATATTGTTAATTTTTTTTTTAATTTATGTAATATTTGTTAAATAATTCTGGCATATAACTTTATTTTTAGTTATTTATTAAACCTTGTTACATATTAATTATGATATTTAATACTTGTTTAACGTTTCTTAAATAATCACGGATTTGTGCTTTGGTGCAGAGCCATAACGTTGCAGTGAAGGATTAATTAATCTATGGTGGGATCTTCGAGTACAGACTTTTCATAGATACCTACAACGATCTATATAGCACTTAATGTCTCCTTGTAGGTTATGCGTGAAGGGAAGGATGATCCCTTCAAGCAGAACAACCTAATCTAGGTCGTGGCCAAGTTGCATGCAAGACTCTTCTGTTCTACGTTAACCGCTCTGCTCCAATATGTAACCATCGAGGACCTTGTGGCCCTCTTGCACGAGCGGCGTCAAATGTATCTCAGGGTATGCAAACTGGCCGACCATCCTTCTGTTCTAGGTTTCTCTAGGAGGCAAAGAACGATAATAATGTTGCCCGACTAGTATGCATCTCACATTCAAGTTCGTAATTTTCTATGTGCACACCCTACTTATCTTTTTTCTATTGATTCAAATGCTAATCTTTTGCGTTAGGCATTTCCGGAAGACACATGATTAATAAAGAAAGACATCACAAACTTCTTGGTGATATATATGCTCTTCGGTGGGGATGTCATTCCTTGTTCGTATAGAAGATGACGATAATCAGCGAACCTAACGGGTACAAGGGCACCCTCTACTACTTATCTAGAAAATAACGAGGACGGTGAGGATGATGATTTCATGCCCCCAATGCTTCGATGTTCCAGCAGCAATACAGGAGAAGTTTCAATGATCACTGCAAGTGGTCCTTCATGCACCACATTGATATGGCATACAACCGACAGGAAGTAGGACGTGTTACTACCGTGATAGCTTAAGATGATGACGATGACGATGACGATTTCATGCCACAACGATCCCTCCCTCCGAGGCCTCCATCTCCGGAGAATATTGATGACCCTGAAAATGATGGTGGATTTTATGGTACCCATCCTTACAACTTTCTATCACCACCTCGGAGACGACAACCATCTTACGCTGATAGCATTGACTGGCATAGCTAGCATTCTTCCACTAATTTGCGTCGCTACTTTCCTCCTCTATCTTGAGATGATCTAGGTATTTAACATCTATGTATTATGCACTTTGCAAATGTCAGACATGACTATTTATTTTGTTTACCTTTTCATTTTATTTGTTCAGTTCGATAGGTATATGGTTAGTGTCTTATTTTAACGTACTATGTTATGAATTTTTTGTGAACTTTTTGTCTAATCAATATGATGGTAAGTTTATTATATTATCATACTATCCAAGCACAACTCTTTTCAACATATAAAAAGTATTTGTGGACTCAGGCTTTAGACACGTCAATGCTTATACTAGTGTTCCTTATGACTAATGTTGTAGCACGAGTACCTTGGAGATTGGTATAGATTGGGGTTGTATCACCAGTACCTCGGGGACTAACATTAATTGCAGCTATAGCATCAATAATGTGATTGTATGAATCGTTCAACCTAGGGTTGTGCTTGTTTTAGGATGAATGCTTAAAGCAGGCTTTGACTTTGGATTAAGATCAAATGGATAGATATTACTTCTACACCCACTCAAAATCAACAGCTTTCACAGAGAATGCTTTCATAGAATTCTATGCCTCAATGCAGAGGCAACAATAACTCATTACTGAACTTTTGCAGAAGGAAAGGACCACACCAAGCAATAACTTTCACAGAAAATCTCTACCAAGCATCAATGGCACAACTTTTTTAGCTTTCATAGAGAATCCTATGCTCCAGCCCCTAGCCAAGCTCATGCACTCAGTCTATGCACCAGCCCCCAACCACTATAAATAACCTCACCCTCATCCATAGATAGACCAGTCCTTCCTTAGATCTCTCAACTGCAATATCTTTCTTAGCTCCACCAAACCCACCCAAGAAACATTGGAGGATTTTCATCCCTTAGGGGGTTGAGCCATTAATATGCTTCTGCGGCGACCCTTGTAGGCTTTGCGAGTCCTAAGACATCTCCTACACCAATATCCTACACTTCTTCGTATGTGCTAACTACTAGTACGACAAGTCTCGACATGGACTATATGAGCATCCATCGGTATAGCGATGTATATCACTAATGTGACACTTTCTATACAATTTCATGCACTGCCTTAATCTCCCATCTTGTTTCATTTGTCCAATCTCCTCCACCTACCTGTAACTTTATGGAATGGCTGGACATGGAGCAAAATACGCACTAGAAGCGGTGGATTGACATGAGCATGCGGTGGAGGAGGGAAGCATATGAACGCTGGGAGTACGAGCAACAACATGAGGAACTACGGTTCAAGCGTCAGAAGGAAGAGCGTATGAGGAAACAGAGAATGAATGCGCCGCGGCTGAGGCACACGAAGCAGAGAGGGAAAGGAAGCGGGAGAGAGCCCATCACGCTAAAGCAGAGGGCTCCGATGCCCTGCGAAAGGACAAATATCGTAGGTGCACTTAGTAGAGAGTATCTATTATAATCCAATCCATTTTCATTCTCGAAGGTATTTTTGGTTTAGCAGTGGCACACTATTAAGTTAGTCTTTAGACATACCATAAATGGCAACGTTTGTTGTTGTCATATCTTTATAGTTAGGGTCCATTCGCGCAGCGACGAAAAACCATATATCTCATATAATATTATCAGCATATGTAACCTCTATACCGGGTTGTATGATAATCATATTTTATAAGTATTATTGTTTGATAAATTAGAATTTGTATTTTCTCAACGTTACTTCACTAAAAAGTTACCTACACAAATACATTAAATAAATAATAAAATATCAATAAAATTACGTTGAAACAAATTCACACACGACAAGACGCGACGTGAGCGATGGAATGCGTCAGCATGTATTCGGCATATGAGGTGCAAAATATGGCACTATGCACCGTATTCGACACCTCAGATGCCGAATACAGGAAGTTTTCGGCACTTAGGTGTCGAATACAATGAACAGTTCTGTAGGTGCCGAATATAGATCGGGCCATCGTTTTTCAGTACCTCAGGTACCAGAATCGATTTTTCGGTGTTTGAGTTGTCAAATATATGTACTAGATTTGCAAATTTGCTGATATATTATCTATTTTAGTAAATACGGTGACGTTTATTATCTATTTTTATATTTTTATCGGTACTGATATGAAACCGGAGAAATCGGACCAAGCAGCTGAGTGAGAAAAGGATCCCAGGAAGAGGCAGATGAAGATGAAAATTTAGACCAAGCTTCTAAAGGAGAAACGGATCCGTTCCAATGGTCTAGCGTACCCATTTACAGTCGTTTGATCGTGCCCACCACGTTCACCACATTCGCCATTCTTTCCCTTGGGGACACGAACTTCTCAGTTGCGGGTACAGTTGAGTAAAGTTGGGAAGAGCAATGCTACATGTATGTAAATGTCTACAAAAATCTTACTCGTTGACTCAACTACACGGATCAAGATCTCATCCAGAGAAAGTTACGATGGCAGAGAAGCTTTATACATCCACGTAAAACTCATGTTTGGTCAGTTAATACCAACACGTAGAATTTTTGTCGCACCTTCACCTACGTGTACTTGTGTAGCATTTTCCCACTCGGAAGGATGTGTGCGCGGTGAACAGTAGGACCAGGCCGGGCGGTACACTGGCCGAGAACAGCGGGTCGGCGTTACCGATGCAGCAACATCCGGATCTTTTCAACCAGGCCACCAACCGTGCCGCGCCGCGCCGAGTGTCCCCGTGAACCCGCAACACCGTGAACCGTCGCCGACTCGCCGTTACTCCCAGACGGAGGACTGGGGCCATCCGCGGAATGACAAAAGAATCCTCGATACGAGGACTGGGCCATTTGGTGCCACCGTTCCACCCTCCTGTGAGACGGTTTTGATAATTTTGCATCAAATATAGCAAAGGAAAGAAAGCAATAAGTAAAGAGTCGATAACATGAGTTTGTAACCATGAGCTCTTAAGAGTTTGTAATCGAGCTCCTGATAGGACTTGGGACAGTAGTGGTGAACTCACATGATCTTTAACAAACATAATTCCCAGTTAAAGATGGCACGTTCGAATTGGGCATCATAATAGAGATAATATGCACAAAATTTTCAGTTCAAGACAAAAATGCTATATTATCATGTATTGTACTTTTCTGCTCATAAACAACAAGCTGGACATTTTGGCCTTTAAGCACATGAGGGATGTTCATCTTTAAGTTAGTATCTTACAAACCATATGCATCCTCTCCTTTTGTCATCGAAATGTGAAAACCAAGGAAAAAATGTATGCGCACCTATATAGACAAATGAATTTGAATGCTAACATTGACAGAAACACAGAACAGCAAATTCATGAGCCTGTCTGATAGTGATAGGTACTCTACGACCAATCAATGTGGACCAAAACAATCTGCCTCTTTGATTGACCGAAAAGTTTCTGATCTATCTATATCTTGAATTAACCTTAAAAATCAAATCACCTAACATGGAAAATAACAAACATATGTCTCTCCCTAGATGTAAAAATGACATGAACGTAATGTTATCATGAAGAACATAATCGGCTTAAGACTACAACTTATTCAGCTTGTCATTATTATATCTCACCTGACAATAACATGACACTCTTTGACTGTTTCAACTGCACACATTGCTAACCTTAGATCAAAATGAAAGATGAATGTGTGAAATGAAGGAAAGCAGGAAATATAGACATCACCTGACACGAAGACCCTGTACCAGCAAAGAAAGCAATAAATTATTCATTGGATCGTACCATTTCCCCAATATAACATTCAGAAACGCTCCAATCGCAATTCACATTAGAAAAAAACTACATAAACAAGATTAGCGACTAGAGTAGATGAATAGATATCTTAATAATTTTTTTTAAATTGATGATCTTTTTCTATTTGGATCACCTAACGCACCTTAAAACTTAAACGGAAGTAAAAATAAAGATAAAGTTTTAACAAGAGAAATCGAAGCAACACGACCCCACGGATGATATATGAATCATATGTTCCATTTAAGATCAATCCATGTGTCTTAGCACTTGAAAGATCACAATTTATAAAGAAACAAGAAAAAATGAACACCAAGCAATGAAACCCTCCAAATTGATTATTTAGAGGCAAGTAAATTTAAGATCTCATCATATAAGCATGTGTATGCGAATTTTATACATCTAGCAATAAGAAGAATGATCTCACATGGTGCTAAAATTTCATCCAAAAATCAAAACAAAAATCAAATCAGAAAACCGAAAAACTTACAAACTTGCAAGGTAACCAATAGATATAAACTAGAAGTAGGTGAGCACAATAACATGAAGAAAAATAAACTTCATTGCAGCAGAGGTCAGCCCTATTTTAGACAAATTACAAATTTTTTTCTTTCCAAAAACTCTAACCTAATACATAAGCTAAACACTCATCTTAATCCTCTCTAAAACCCTAGCACATGGCTCTTATATGAATAGCACAAGGGGCTCTCATATGTGAGGAGTTTTTGGTCATCTTCTCCCATAGCTCTACCACTTTATTTATAAGACTAGAAAACTTGATCACTAAGTTTCAAGTTTTCTAGCTTTTTCTTAAAATACACCTCTCTTGTAGTACACTTCTACCTACCACCGAGGGTATTTTAGTTTATTTTTTCTCGATTCATCAGACGACCTTGGCATCTTTACGGCTAAACTTCGTCTCGATACAAGCTTCACGATGGTGTCACGTACTCCTCTAATCCTCCCACAGTTTTAAGACCAAATCGTAAAACCCTAGCATGCTTCTCAAAGCGTGATTCTCCACTTACTTGCCACTTAAGTAAGCACTCTGATGTTAACACATGTACTCCGTCTTGCGATCCTGACCGCCGGCAAGTCTCTCCCGCTCCCGATCCCTCGAGCCGACTTGTCACTTGCATCGGCATCCCCTTCGATTGACTTTATCAACATGTCGTCTCCATCCACATTCTATGCTTTGTTTGACCTTCACGTGTTCAGCTAGGATCATCCTTGCCTCCGTCCGACCTCCTTAGTTGTCCGCACTAAGCACTCCGCTTGGCCCCGATCATCCCGCTATTGACCGCCAAGTTGCATCCATCACTTGCACACTACGAGATAAGCAAACACATATCTTCAACTCCCTAGCACTAAGCACTCCGTTTGGCTCTGATCATCCCACCATTAACCGTCAAATTGCATCCATCACCTGCACACTACGAGATAAGCAAACACATATCTCCAACTTCAATTCCAGCTAGTCTATAATCAATATGCTCAAATAAAATCCCAAATCAATTTAAATCATATTAAAGCTTATGCAAAACCAAAGATCATCAAACCAAATAAATATCAAAATCAATTACTTATCATAAATAAACTAAGACATATTTTAACTTGGTCTTAGAAAACTTATCGTTGTTTGAGAGTCATAGTAATTCAAATAAAGAGCAACCGGCCAAAGCATTAGTAGAAGCTTTAAAATCAAACAATCTTTTGATATAGATCCTTTCGCTGCCAAACTGGAGGTAGATTATATGTCGTTAACATAGAACCTGGTCATATATGTGTTTACTATTTGTTTCACCTTGCTCGTCTCTATGTTTCATGCAAGTCACTATACAACAAAATCAAATTATATTACCAGAACTACCTTTTGTTTAGGCCTGATAAAGTTGAACTGTACATACTTTTCTTTTGATCAAATTAATCCATAAAGGAAGAGAGAAGAACAATTACAATCCCTGAAATTAAACACCGCTGAGGACAGAACCATCTCTGATTGTATTAGAGTCACAAGCACACCACAGCTTCTCCTCTCACAAGGATCTGCTATTTTTTGCTATCCGAGACGCGCCAATGGAGGACGAAGTCAGAAAAGCACATAAATACACAAAAGTAATATGTGAAAAACAATTAGAAAAACTATATCTAGCAGTAAGAAACTCATCTGGAGACTCGTATATATGGCGCGATGGAGGCGATGCTTGCTGCTGGTAGTTCCTTGGCGGTGGTGGCGAAGAAGGCCCATGCTGGTGGTGGTTCCTCATCGGCGGTGGAGAGGATATCCTTGCGGGGACCACTGGGAAGGAAGGAGGCTGAGAGAAAGAGAGTGACGTGGCGACACTCACTACAGCTGCTGGGGTTAGTGGATATAGTTGAGGGTGACAGCATCAGGGGAAGGGTGGTAGACGTAGGATGATTGTGATGAGGAGAGAGGGGAGGAGAAGAGGTGGAAGAGGGAGCCAGATCTAGCGAAGGAAGGTGGAGGGGGCGTCGTGTACATAGGGTAGCATTATGGTGACGTCGTACATGGGGATACGAACAACAAGAGTAGGGAGGAGTTTCCCTTAGGGATGTCGGCGGGGCACGAGAAGACGGCGACGTGTGAGGGCGAGAGAGGTGGGAGGAGGAGCGACAGTTTTCCTTGAGGATGTCAAGTGTCCACGGGGCATGAGAGGTGGCGGTACACAAAGTGGAAAGGAGGTTGAAGCTAGTCGAAGCCTCCAGAGGAGTGCGAGGCATCGCGGAGCAAATAAACCATATTTGACGGTTCAAAGCTGTCTGTGGTCGAATCGAGCGGTTTAGAATCATTTGTTAACGTGAATACGCAGAACGCTCGAACGCGACGGCGTTTAGAGTAGCACAAGATACCTTCCACCGTCTAGCCCCAGTACAGGGATAAATAAGTAAATCTCACACGCCCAAATGGCAGGCCACTCGGCCAATCAAGCCCGTCCAAATGTAGCTCCTCGTTTACCGCACGATCACCCAGATGGACGGCCAGGACGCTCCCTGCCAGAACCTTGCCTTCTCCTTGCTCTCCACGAGAAGCCACTGCTCCACTTCTCTCGGTTCTCACCATATAAACCCCCAAGGAGCGTTCCATTTGCCCCATAAGCTTTTTGCGATCTTCCCCACCGCCGCATCGCATTCTCCGATTCGAAGCTCTCACAGGCTCACAGCTCGCGTCGCAGCCATGGCGAAGAACTACCCGACCGTGGGCGCCGAGTACCAGGAGGCCGTCGAGAAGGCCAGGCGCAAGCTCCGTGCCCTCATCGCCGAGAAGAGCTGCGCCCCGCTCATGCTCCGCCTCGCGTAAGCCTCTCCTCCTCCCCCTCCTTCTCGCGCGACGTCAGGATCGTTGTAGGTGGGTTTCGTGTCCTGATCTGTGGTTTTCGTTCGACCGCGCAGGTGGCACTCGGCGGGGACGTTTGACGTGTCGTCGAAAACCGGGGGGCCCTTCGGGACGATGAAGAACCTGGCGGAGCAGGCGCACGGCGCTAACGCGGGGCTGGACATCGCGGTGCGGATGCTCGAGCCAGTCAAAGAGGAGTTCCCCATCCTCTCCTACGCCGATCTCTACCAGGTTTGCCGCGATCTCGCTCCGATCTGCTTCGATCTGGCCAAATGGATGTGATTTTTGACGGTTTTTTTCACTTTATTGTGTAGCTTGCGGGAGTTGTGGCCGTGGAGGTCACCGGTGGGCCTGAGATCCCTTTCCACCCAGGGAGGGAGGTGAGATTTTTCATCTTCGTGTACTACCTTGGGGGTTTTCTGGAGGTTTACGGCCTTTGTTCCACAAGCAGAGTGTGTAATTAGTTTGGTGGATCGTGAGAGTTTACTCCAATTAGTATGACTGATGTGTGCGCTTATCATATTGGGCATGTTGGGTGCCTCCTCTTATAGAAGGTGATAATCATTTATTTATGGTACTCGGTTTTATAATTTAGCAGTGCAGATTTTCCCTGCGATATCGTTTGTTGGGCTTTGTGTTTTTGGTTTACCCTTGATACAATGCCCTTGTCTGTTTGCGGTGGCTGCGTTGTTTTGGCTTGATTTGATTACTATCTTCTATGAAGTGTGAGCAAATAGGCAGTAAAAATACCTGCTTACTGTTCTGTTCGTCCATATGTAACATGCTGTTTTTATTCTGTGATTAGGGTTAGGATTTCTTATTTTGTTGTTTATGCTGGTTTACTTTTGTGCTTATGTCATGTAGGATCCATTTTGTGCATGTTTGTAGTATGGGATCATGCAACTAGTCACTTTTATCTTTTTATTCTTTTCCTAAAAATTCTGTGCCTTTTCTTACCTTAGTGGTTTGTTGTGTGGTGTTGCACAATGAGAATGATTAAATAGTATCCCTTTCGTAGTTATGTTCCGTTTGTACCATCATATTGTTGACGCTGGATTTATCTAAGAAATGAAATGAGTTGTTTGCCGTATTCCTTTATCAGTGTTATCCATTACTGTAGCTGAAGCGTTGCTCCCAACTTTGAATTGCTTTGAATGACATATGCATATTTCACCACCAGTTGTATGGGTCTTGTGTTTATGGTGTTGAGTAGGCGATGTGATAAATCACCCTATAAATGTGTTTGGCAATACTAGATCTTGTCATTTTTCTTCGCCTGTTGTACATTCCAGAATATGTAGTTGGATATGTGTATTTGTGGTATGGTGCGAATCTAAATTTCTTGTGGAATCTAGATGGCTTTGATTGCAATACCCTGATGGTGATGTGCCTTATGTAGATCATGCACATTTTTGGTCTCACTTGATACTTTGTCAAATTATAGGCCATCTATTTTAATAGCGGTTTCAAAGGACAAAGCTGTCTACTCACTATTTCTCTATGATCTGTGAATATGTCGTGTCAGGTGATTTTGAGTTAACATTTGGTGATTTATTGGCTGTTCAATACTTTCTTTGCTTTTTGTAATTTGGTTGGTTATAGGAATAACCGAATGATAGTCTGATTTGTTCCATGTTTTTTTTTGGGGTCATGGCAATGTTGGTTGAGGGTATTTATATCTTTCCTTTGCCTTTTGCAGGACAAGCCTCAGCCCCCACCTGAGGGCCGCCTTCCTGATGCTACCAAGGGTAGATCTCTAATCTTTACTATTACTGTCTCGAATGATGAGATGCTTGTAAAAGTGTATACGTTTTCCAGTTTGTGAAATTGATATGTTGGCTACTCAAAATGTCTACTACACTGTGCTACATTAAAGTATCATTAATACATTTTCTACACAACATTCAATCAATCCTGTGCATTTCTGAACGCTCTCAAATTTGTATTATGCCCTTCTGTACCTATTACATTGTAGTATGGTACATAATTGCAAGGAAGTAATGTTTCTCTTCTTGTTGCCAACTTCTATTTTCTAGATGTGTCGGGTAGGTCATGCAATTTTATTATTATTTTTTATTCTCCTGATGACTTTACCTATAAGAAAGCCTTGTAGATTTGTGTAGTGTGCTTCACTCCCGTTCCAACCCATCTTTTGATTAATTTGACCATGTGTCCTTGGACGTTACCTTCTCTTTTATTGAATCTCATGTTTAAATTGACACAATTACTAGCACTTACTGCTTGCTTGCTGTTTTTTTTTTTACCAGGTTCTGACCACCTGAGGCAAGTCTTCGGTAAGCAGATGGGCTTGAGTGATCAGGACATTGTTGCCCTCTCTGGTGGTCACACCTTGGTTTGTGCATCCACTTAAGTCTGCTTCATAATGTAGTTTGTATGCATGCATTAATGTAGTTCTCTTGAATTTTTCTTTAGGGACGGTGCCACAAGGAGCGGTCTGGTTTTGAGGGCCCCTGGACTAGAAACCCTTTGGTCTTTGACAATTCTTACTTCACGTGAGTCTGCAGCTGGCTTATTTCTGAAAAGCATCGTCCTTTAGTTTAGCTGAAATGCTTAAAGTTAACCTTCATCATTTTTGCTGGATGCCATTATAGATTAATAGTAACAATCTCATCTCTACTGACCACTGTACTCTTTCCATAGGGAGCTTCTGAGTGGTGACAAGGAAGGCCTCCTTCAGCTCCCAAGTGACAAAACCCTGCTGAGCGACCCTGTCTTCCGCCCTCTCGTGGAGAAATATGCTGCGGTATGTCTCCTGCCATTTTGTTAACCAGATTATTATAGAGATGTGTAAGAGCAGAATACTGATTATTATTTACATTGTAGGATGAGAAGGCTTTCTTTGATGACTACAAGGAGGCCCACCTCAAGCTCTCCGAACTGGGGTGAGTTTTCAATCATCCGTAGCTTAAATTAGTACTTGATCAGCTAACACATCTGTTTATTTATCCTTGTGATTGCAGGTTCGCTGATGCGTAAAAGGCTGTGTTCTAGAATAACTACGCTCTGCTGCTAGTATGCGACCGTGCAATCTTGTTTTGCATCTAGAGCCAGTGTGAACCAGCAGACTACCAAGTGTCTTCTCTAATAAATTTGTCGGCCTGAGGCCATCCTTCAGTACTTCAACGATGGTTCAATGGGCTGTATGGCTATGAAACTACTAGATCTGTCTTAAGAAATGCAGTACGTTCCCATGGTACTTTATGCATAAACCGTGCCTGTATGTTATCCGGCTGTTGTTCTGCCCTGTTCTTGGATCTGTTCTAACGTGGTTATGGTTCACAGCTTGTGAGATGTGTTTGGCAGCACGATTATGTGATACGCTTTTGATGAGGGTGGGCTGATCAACAGTTCAGCACCCAGCTCGGGTGGAGGCTAACTGCTAGCGTTCCAGTTAAACTCCACAGGTTGGTGGGCTGGGAACGTTCTCATGTGGTGGAGCAAGTGGGAACGTCCTCACGTAGGCCTGTTAATAGGTTGGGTTGAAGCAGGATTTTTTTGGTTGGGCTGATATTTGGGTTTGCTTTGGATGGATGAGAGTGGGTTTGCTTTGCTACTGGGTTGGGCTGGGTTGGGTTTGCAGATGAAGCCGGTTAGTTGGGTTGGAATGTGTTATATTTTTGCGGGTTCGTATGGGTTTAGCTCATGAGTCCTATTTGGGTCGTCACCCATTCTGGCATTCTTCCCAATCCCCATTGTTTGTTCCCTACCAGCACGAAGTGAAGGCATCAGTGGCGGCAGATCGATGCTCCTAGGGCCGAGGGTAGCGGTTAGTTTTGCACTGGAACCACCAGTGACGAACATGAGTTGCGGGTCTCTTCTAGCTCTCTTCTCCATCCTCATGTTCTTCATTGTCGACCCCAACTCGCTGCTGCTATGGGGATCGCGGTTCCTTCGCCCCGTCGCCGCCTAGATATGGAGCGGAACATCGGCCCAGAGCTATCCTTCTCCAGCCTTTCCTGAGACGCTCGTCATTCCCTTCCATCTTGCCTGATCTACACGATCCTTGCTCGAGCTCATGTGTGGATGTGCCTGTAGGCGCACCGTGAGTTGTTCACTTTGAATAGTTTTTTTTTATGCACACGGAAGTTTTGAATGGCCAGCCATCCTGCAGCCTCACCATGCTCTTCTCTGAGCTACTCCAGTACCTATTTCTTCAAGTAGTTACACACAAGTTCATGCGTTATTTTCATGTGTTACACAAGAGTTTGAAACTGAAGCCGGAAGGAAATACAAATTCATTGTGTGACATTGCATGCCTGAATTTTATAACCATGTGTTCTTGCTATCGTTGTAGGCAGCTAGGCACTTCGATAAATAAACATGAAAAGCAAACAAATGCGATAGTTGTTACACGGTTGATTCGAGGTGCTGACCAGCATATGCCCTGCTTTGTTAGAAAGCAAGAACTTTTATGATTTGTTGCTTTCTATAAAAACAAGGTTTGTGCCTCTATTCTAAAAAAATTGAATTGCCACATTCTGTGCATCATGGGAGTTTGTTTAATGCTGCAATAAGTTCTCTAATACCCACATAAGTATCTTGTAGAATAGAACTACTGCCTTTGCATTATATTGGTTCCAATAAACTAAACCGTCCCCCCCCCCCGCCCCCCGAAATAGACATGTCTTTTCATACTTTGGAGGGCTCGGGTACCAACGATACTCCTGACGATCATTCATCACAAACACCCAGTAGGAGGGCCAAGGTTTGGGAGCACTTTGAGCAGAATTTGATTATGGTGGAAGGTGTCTCGAATGCGGTTTGCAAATACTACGGGCTGAAGATGACAAGTACTAAAAATCGAGCACAAATAGTCTTAGAAATCACATTGCCGAGTCTTGCAAAAAAAAATCCCGGTTGATGATAGGAAGAGGTTTGTTGCTACAATGAAGAAAAACCCTAAAAGTCAATTTACCTTTGATCCTCAAAGCAGCCATGAGTTAATGGTCAAGTGGTGCATTCACGCCGAGGTTCCGTTCAATAAATTTGATGATCCATACTTTGCTCCATAGATGGAGTCAATGCAACCAAAATTTAGTGGCATCATGTGTCAAACAATGCGTAATGATTCTGTCAGTAGGTATGAGCGAATGAAGCAAGAATTGCAAAGTGAACTGCAAAGTCTTGATTCCCGTATATGCTTCACGTCTGACCTTTGGACATCTGACCAAAAGTTAGGATATATTTGCGTGGTGGCCCATTATATTGGTGCCAATTTTGTCTTGAAGAAGAAGATTATTGGTTTTAGAGATGTGAAGTATCCTCATACTGGTTTTGCAATTGAGAAGGCAATCACAAATTTTCTAACAAAGTGGGGGATAAAAGGCAAAATGTTCACAAGTACACTTGATAATGCATCGAACAACAAGTTAGCTTGTGATCTTTTGATGGAAAATGGAAAGGCTGATATGTTGTTTGGCGGTGAACATCTTCTTGTTAGATGTTGTGTGCATATATTGAATATTCTTGTTCAGGATGGAATGGGAGTTGCTCATGAGGCAATAGAGAGGATACGGGAATTAATCAGGCATATCGATTCATCATCGGGACGAATCCAAACTTTTAATGAGATTGCCGAATGGGCATGTCTTTCTCCAAAGGCCGGTTTGGTTCTTGATGTTCCAAACCGTTGGAACTCGACACATAATATGATTGTTGAGGCTGTCAAGTACAAGGTTGCCTTGAAGCGTTACGCTGAATCACAACTGGAACCTTCACCAACCGAGGAAGAGTGGGATAATGCTAAGGCTATTGGTGAGTTTTTTGGAGCTTTTGAAGAAGCTACAAAAGCATTCTCAGCGGATAGGAGTCCTACATCTCAACTATTCTTGCACAATGTTCTTTGTAGCCACCAAGCATTAAGAAATTGAGAATGACAAGTTAATGGATTTTTAATAGATTTGGCTAATGATATGGACTTAAAGTTCGATAAGTATTGGGATGGTAATTACAACATGGCCCATGTTATTGCCACCATACTTGATCCCTCAAAGAAAATGGATTTCTTAGACTTCTTTTATGAGAAAGTGTGTGAGCACTATGTTGACATTGACATGAATGTGGCCTTAGCTAAAATGCTTCTTGGTCACTGAAGCATTTTAGAAAAAGGTTGATGAAGGGAAGCATCAATGCAGAAATCGGAGGATCTATTGAACAAGGAGTTAATTGTGATAATTTATTGATGTAGCTAATCTTTGTAATTTTTGTATGCATATAGGATATGAATAATATGTTATTTGTCTTTGAATCTTTCGTGTATCCTCAATTTATTTATGTAGGAAACTTTGTGATAATTCTTTTATGTAGCTAAATTTTGTGGTGGTAGGCATTTAGGAAGATTTGCATGTATCTTCAGCATTTACTCATGTGGGTATTTCTTTCAAAAATTTTGTTTCTTTTATTTTGAGTTTTTTTGGTCTTCCATTATTTCATCTTTGATTTTTTCTTCTGATTTTCATCATTTATTTTGTGTTTTTGTTATCATATTAGTTTAGTTTTCATGGATTATCATATTATGAAGTTAGTTCTAGTAAAACATACTAGGTCCACAATGTTGTTTCTTATTTATTTTATCCACAATAATAGTTTATTATAGTGCGTTGCTTAAAACGATGATGTTTGTGGCAGAAGGAATGGGCCATGCGGCTAGTTCCTCAACCATGGGTTGGGAAATGGGTTGAACCCATTTCAAAGATTTGGGTTGGGCTGGGTTGGGTTGGGTTGGGTTGGGTGGGAAAAACTTGGTGGGTTGGGTTGGATTGGTCTGTGATAGTTATTTTTTAGGGTGGGTGGGGTTGGATTTCTTGGGTTGTGTTGTGTGGGTGGGTTTGGGTTTGGGTTGGGTTAGTGCCCATTGGTAGGCCTACTCACGTAGTTAAATTAAGAAGAGTGGCCTCATCAAAGAGAACAACGGAATCGGGATTCCTGCAGACCCAGTAGAGGTAACCACTGCCCACGGTACCAGCGTCGCTGGAGATATACCACTAGGAACGTCTGTGGCTGGTACCTAGTTAGCTACAAATACTACTGATCATCGACGAACCGCAGGAGGTCAGGTGCCCTCTAGTCTTTAATGATGACTTCATGTGGGTACCCCTCCACTAGCACCGATCCTGAGATCGAGGAACGGATGCTCTCAAGACAACTATCATGAAGCTTCATCGACTCAGCCGCAACCAAGCTTCAGTAGTGGTGTCTTCAGTACTCTAGAGGCTAACGTCCAGGGCACTCATGTGATTCTAAGATCTTTCCCTGAGTTAGATCCGGTGAATCCTTTAACCCCGATGCTCAATTGTAAGGAACCGTACAAACAATATTCTAATTAATCATTAAATCGATCATTTACTTAATCACGACTTCAATGATTAATCAGAATACCACTTTGGTAATCCTGACATATGTTTTGTGCCTAAGATCAGAACACATGACTTTTCAACATATCACATCACAATAAAGCTTAATAAAAAGTGATTAAATTAATTATGTTACAAGTTCTTAAACATCCACAAATTCTTATAATTTGCAACAAAAGAGATCTAGGAGTAGACTAAAACTACTCAACTCCTAGACAAAAGAGAACTATACAGCAAAAGCTAAAACTATAAACAACAAAAGGAGGATGGAGCCATATGCCCTTAGACTCCATCACAAAAGCACGATCTCCGAGTAGTTGCTTACTCATGCCCGCCATCACCCTCGGCGGACGTGAGGTAGCTAAAGACCAGCTCCTCCTTGCCAGTAACACCTAAAAGAGCAGCGTGAGTACGAAGATACTCGCAAGACTTAATCTATATTAAGTACTTATAGATAACTCAACTTCAAGGATTATGAATTGGGATGTTAGAAAGAATACGGCCATATGGTTAAGTAAATTTATATGCGAAAGCAAAATTTGACAAAAACATATGTGAGCATCTAGACTTAACCAATAATACTATTTAACCCAAACCATCAACTGAACATATATGTAAAAGGAACCATATTACTAATATCTGTAAAGAACCATCTCAACCCATCAATTACCTCAAACCAAACTTGAAACTCTACGGCTGCTGCAAATGGACAAAATCATGTTCATGACCAAGAGCGTGACATTTCGAAATATTTTTACACCCTACAGGGGGTACAACTTACCCACAAGTCTCTAGGACCATAAGGCTTAAGTGACCACATAGGTCCACCTAAGGGAGTACTCGTGTTAACCTTTCCCAATAAGCTCCAACCATTTGAATAAGGCATCGCTCGGTGCGGAACCCACTTAGGTTAACTCCCAGAGCAACCTCAAGTGTCTCTTATAAGCCCGCCCGCTCACACCATGAATATGCAAGCTCAAATGATTACAACTATAGGGGTATTCGGCTTATCATACCATTAGATCAACATGTGGTATGTACGGTAAGTGCTAGAGCCAACTGCAATAACGATCGGTGCTTAAGTGATGCAAGCGATCTATGGTGTCCGGGTTCCTCTCCCAATCTACCCCAGGAAACTCCACATCGGGGCAAGAGAAACACCCCTAACACCGCCCACATCTCGCCTCATCCTCACTACTCAACCAACAAACAACATCAACCCAACATTGCCCTCAATGCGACGGTAATTAAAGCCTATAGCTCGCGAACGGGGTTGAACCACCGCTCGACTTCTACCAAAGAATCTATGCACGACGAAGCATTTTGGTTAACTTTTTAACTAGACCATCATCAAGTTAAACCCCAATTACAAGGAGATGGATCACCAATAACTCAAGACAGGGTGTAATGCATAAACATATGTTCTACCCATACAAGACCCGACGTCGACTCAACAACATGCATAACGTACATAAAACATATTTTATCACATTAGACACATATGATCCAAATTAATGAGAGAAACATGCTTAGATGTCTGTCTTGTTGCTCAGGCGGCTGCTTGATGCTACCCACACAGAATTCACAAAACCCGTGTGGCTCGGTGTCACTTTCATGTCACGCTCTGGCTCCTCGTTCACTAAAGACGAACGCATGCAATGAAGAATATGAATGAAGTGTAACAATGTATGCTATAATATGAATAACAGCAAGTTAAAAGTGCAAGACATGCAAAATAATAGCAAACTTTACGATATAAATGACATTGGAAAGCTAACAGGAGGTCGGAGACTCTGGGTTCTAGAGCCTCTAGGTTGTACTCCGGATGGGGGTTCTCGGTTAGCCATTTTTAATATCTCAGAAGATCCGGGCTGAGCCCGGAACCTTCGGGTTAGGCTGAAATTTCCGGATGAGGCTCCGAGCGAGGCTTCTCTGCTAAATCTAAATCGAATTAACCCGGACCCTCCGGGTTTAACCTGGACTATCCGGGTTGGGCATAATTGCATTCTCGATGATCTTCCTCGGCCAATTCGACTCACATGTTAAATCCATCCTACATAAATATACAGATACACTACATAAAGGGTTGTAGACTCAAATTGCACCCTAAACCCTAAGGATTTTTTAGCACAATTCATCAGGGTTTTCACTGGGCTACCCGGACTATCTGGGTTCTACCTGGACTATCCGGGTTGTTGAGAGAGGTTGCTTCGAGGGGGAAAACTCAGCCGATTTGATTTGTGAGCCTTTCCAAACCAAAGGGAAACATGTTTGAGATAGTTCATAGAGTTTAGAACTCACTTACCAACCTAACAACATGATTCCTAGCACAAATCTCATCCGAATTCTCTCTTTTTCCTCCAAAGATTAAGAATTTAAGAACTCTGCAAACTTAACTCCAAACTCGAAATCGACCCACCAATTCAAGCATTATTGTTGAGGGAATCCTATAGGGCTTACCTATGGTGCTTGTGGAGGTTGGTGACTACCGGGTGATGAAGGAAACGAAGAAATCGCCCAAGAAGAGGAGTCCAACCACGGTTCCTCATGCTTCAAGCAAAACACAAGAATGTCAAGAATGGCTCAAATCATCCCATAAAATGCAAATGAATTGGATGGATGGGAAGCTTATGAGCTAGTGATCACGTGAATACCACATGCATACCTCAATTTGGCTTCTAGAGGGAGGAATCGAGGCAGAAAGAGAGAGAGCTTGAGAGAGAGGGGGAGCTCAGGCTGCACGGTGGGGGGGGGGGGAGAGAGAGAGCTAGGAAAGTGAGGGAGAGAGAGGGAGTTGGTAGGGGCTACTACCCCAAGAGGAGATGGGGTGGTTGGCTACCCATGTGGGCCCTACATGTTAGAGAAAGAAGCCTGTTTCAACTATGAATTTATTTATTTCTCTCATCCAATTGACTTAAAACCAAGTGTTTTAATGCTCCGACATAAAATTAGTCAAAATTAAACCTAATGCTTATGAAGCATGATTTGACTTAATTACATAATTACAGCTTTGGGAAATAACAAACTTCTCACTCTTAAAACAATATCGTCCTGAGATTTGTACGAGTCGATGAAGAGTATGGTGACTTGAGGGATCTCCTTATTTGTGCAGTAGCGACAAGATTTGGGGAACAACAATATGCCATGCTATGAGGAATAATACTAAAGTAACACTCATAGGTTGGAGAAGAACTCAGAATAATCGGCACGAAGCCGGTCTTCTCATTCCCACATCGCTTCATCTTCGAAGTGATTACTCCATTGAACCTTGCAAAACTTAATTGGTTGATGGTGCGTCTTCCATTCGGCTTCATCAAGAATGCGAATTGGATGCTCCCAATAAGATAGATCCGGTTGCAATTCTTGAACTACCACTTCAATGACTTCGGTTGGGACTCGAAGGTATTTCTTCAGTTGTGAAACATGAAAATGTATGCACAACGGAGAGGGATGGAGGTAGCTCCAGCTAATAATACACCTCATCACGCTGGCCAATAATCCAAAAAGAGCCAACATAATGGGGCGCTAATTTTCCCTTCATATGGAAGCGTCGCGTTCCTCAGAGAGGAGAGACATTAAGATAGACAAAATCTCCAATTTTAAACTCCATCTCACGCTGATGATGATCGGCATAGCTAATCTGACGAGACTGAGGTGTGAGCAGATGCTGGAGAATGGTTAAGATATGCTCTTCTGCTTCTTTGACCAAATCCAGGTCTAGGAAAGCTCTTTCACCGGACTCGGATCAATTCAACGACGTTCGGCACCTTTGGCCATAGAGAGCTGCGAACAAAGACATCTTAATGCTCATCTAATAATTGTTATTGTAGGAGAATTCGGCGAACGGCAATCAAATCTCCCACTTCTTCCCAAATGTGAGAACACAAGCCCGCAACATGTCTCTGAGGATTTGGTTTACCCTCTCGGTTTGACCGTTGGTTTGGGGATGGTATGCAGTGCTATGGAAGAGCCGGTTCCCATAGCTTCATGTAGGCTCTTCCAGAAATGAGAGGTGAATTGAGTGCCTCGATCAGAGATGATCTTCTTCAAAATTCAATGAAGGAAAACAATTCGAGTGAGCTACAACTACACATATTGCTTGACTGAGTATGTAGTCTTGACAGGCAAGAAATGAGCTGACTTGGTCAACCGATCCACGATGACCCAAATTGAGTCATACATGGGAGATATCTTAGGCAATCCAGTAATAAAGTCCATACTGATCTCCTCCCACTTCCAGGAGGGGACATGTAAAGGCTGGAGTGTAGTACCGGCCGGCTTGAAGTGTTCGGCCTTCACTCTTCGGCAAACATCGCATTCAGCAACATATCAAGTGATTTCATTCTTCATGTCAGTCTAGTAGAATCTGGGCTTAAGGTCTTGGTACATCTTAGTACTCCCGGGATGGATAGACACCAAAGAATTATGAGCTTCCTCTAGAATCTTCCTTCTTAACTCTGGGACCTTAGGGACCATTAGGCTTTTCTTGAATCACATGACACCTTCATCGTCCAGGGCGAAGCAATTGCCTTTCCCCACCTTGATCTTGTCACGGATCTTCTTCATGCCTTTGTCTATCTTTTGAGCATCCTTAATTTGGCCGAAGAGGGTGGATTTGATCTCCAAGTTTGCAAGAAATCCTTCCGCAACCATCTCGAGTCCAAGCCTCCTGAAATCATCACAAAGCGTGGTGACTCTAGGATGGAGTGAAAGACAATTGCATCGAGCCTTTCAACTCGGTGCATCGGTGACAACGTTCACCTTGCCGTGATGATAATGAACTTCCAGTTCATAATCTTCGTTGTCTCATGTTCTAATCATCTTGAGTAAAAATGTATTTGAGGCTCTTGTGATCCGTATAAATATGGCAAGGATTTCCCAGTAGATAATGTCGCCAAATCTTCAAGGCATGTACCACCGCCGCAAGTTCTGAATTGTGAGTTGGATAATTCTTTTCATGCCGCTTCAATTGTTGTGAGGTATACATGACAACCCTATCCTCTTGCATGAGGACACATCTGAGGCCTATGCGGGAAGCATCACAATAGACGTCGAAACCCTTGTCCACCTTGGGTTGAGCCAGAACGGGAGCAGTCATGAGCAGGCTCTTCAAGGTCTGGAAGGATGACTCATATTCACTTGACCATTCGAATACACTCTCATGCTTCAATAGCTCTATCATAGGCTTAGAAATCTTAGACAAATTCTTGATGAATCGGCGGTAATAACCCGCGAACCTGAGAAAGCTCCGGATGTCGGTGACACTTCTGGGCTACACCTAATTGTGCACATCATGCACCTTGCTCGGGTCAACAATGACTCTGTTCTCTGACAATACATGACCTAGGAAGGCAACTTCTTTGAGCCAGCACTCACATTTGCTGAACTTGACATTGAGTTGGTGATCTCGAAGTTGGCCAAGAACAATTCGCATATGATCTGCATGCTCTTCTTCAGTCTTGTAGTAAATGAGGATATCATCGATAAACACCACGGCAAACTTGTTGAGTTCTTCCATGAAGACCGTGTTCATCAAGTACATAAAGAATGTCGATGCATTTGTCAAACCAAAAGATATGACAGTAAACTCATAAAGCTCGTAACAGGTGGAGAATGTCATCTTTGGAATATCTTGTGGTCGGATTTTTATCTAGTGATACCTAGCCTCAAGTCAATCTTAGAGAAAACCCGGGCACCGGTCAGTTGATCGAACAAAATATCAACCCAAGGGAGTGGACACTTGTTCTTGATCGTGACAGCATTGAGCGGATGATAATTAACACACATCCGCAAAGTGTCATCCTTCTTCTTCACAAAGAGTGCGAGCCATCCCCAAGATTAGGAGTTCGGGCAAATGAAACCCTTTGCAAGAAGCTCCTGAATTTGCTTCTTCAACTCTGTCAATTCATTTGGTGGTATCCGATAAGACCTCTTTAAAATCGGGGCCGTACCGGGCAAAGGATCAATAGAGAATTCCACCACTCAGTCAGGTGATATTCCTGTCGGTTCTTCTAGGAAGACATCCAGAAACTCACATGCCATAGGAATATCCAAAAGATATGTAGTGGCAACAACCTTCATAGCATAAAGACAAGGATCAACACCCTTAAGCTTTAGATATACTTGAGTGCTAGATAGATCATTAAGAGTGATAGTCCTCTGAGCATTATTCTTGGTGTGCCAATTCATTCCAAGAATGATATCTATTGCTTTGGACTAGATCACTAACAGATTTACAAAAAGGGCATCTCATTAATGATGATTGATGTATTGGACACATATTTATCGGTAAGGATGTTGGCTCCGGGTGCTTCTATAACATAAGGTGCACGAGCAGTGCTAATCTTTAGCTCATGACGCTGAGTGTAACTCCTCGTCATAAAAGAGTGCGAAGCTCTTGAATAAAAAAAAGAATGACTACAGGAATGATGGCAAAATTAGAATTCACAAACAATATACCCATCAACAATTTAGCACCCTCGTGAGCTTCTTTGGTTGTGGTGTAGTTGACATGACCGTGCTTAGGGACTTGTGCAATCTTCGAGGCTTGATGAGAGGATTACGTGGGTGGTGGTGGCCTTGGAGCATTCATCGTGGCTCCGGGCTTCTTCGGGAAAGGGCATTCCCACGCAAAGTGTCTGACACACCCGTAGTTGTAATATGGGTCATCGAGGCCACATGTCACACTCCATTGGGACCCCGTGGGTAGTGGAGGTTATACTTGCGGAGCGGAGAAATTTGGACGCTATACTATCCACATTGGTCACGGAGCAGCCGAAGCCATCATGTGGGATTGAGGAGGTTGACTCTCCGCACGTGGGCGTTGAGAGCTCCCACCCACAGAAGATGATTGAGTCCTCTTGCGCTTCTTCTTTTCTTGGTGGCTCTTCATCTTGAACTCCACCGTGAGGGAGGTGCTCACCAACTTGTTAAAGTCGGCGAACTCATGCGCCGAGAGGCGGTCTTGCATCTTAGAAGTGAGGTTGTTCACGAAACGATACTGTTTCTTCTCATCGGTGTTGACCTCTTTCGGAGCATACTATGCCAAATGATTAAACACTTGCACGCACTCCATTACCAACTTGCCCCTCTGCTGGAGGTCCAGGAACTCTCGTCTCTTGATCTCATTAGCCTCATGGGAATATGGAAGTCATGGAATGCTTGGCGGAATTCTGCCCAAGAGACGCGATGACTGGCGGCGTGCATGGACAAGTAGTTGGTCCAGCATGCACCAGCCGCGCCTTGGAGTTGATGGGCGGTGAAGAGAGCCTTCTCGATACCTCAAGTTGTGAGAGGTCCCGATCACTTTCAACCAAGTTTATTACCCAGTTGCGATTCCACACCTTGGTTGATACCTGGTCGTGGTCCAAGCTACTATCCTTAACATCAAGATACATCAAACATTGGTTGATGGGGGTAGTTCGCTTAATATCATCTTTGCTAAGACTTTAGATAAGATGGGAATTTCAAGGTCGAAGCTCAAGGAAGAAATTGAGCCTTTTCGTGGTATAACCGCAAATTCATCCAATATACCCCTTGGTCAGATTGAGCTGCCAGTCATGCTCGGAGAGCCTGACAACTTCCGTATAGAGAAGTTAACTTTTGATGTGGCGGATTTTGAGACGACTTACAATGTGATTCTATGCCACCCAATGCTGAGCAAGTTCATGGCCATGATGCACTATGCGTATCAAACACTCAAGATCTCAGGCCCCAAAGGGGTCATAACTATCAAAGGGGATCAGCGTGCAGCGATCAAATGCGATAAGCAGAGCTTGGATACGGTCGAACACTTTTGACAGATGCCAACTACTTCAAAAGGTGCAGAGTCTAAGCGCTAGAAGCATCAAGTCGTTGTTGGGGTTCAGGATTCCAAGTTCGTAAGTCTTGTTGGCACTTAAAAGTCCAACAAGGCCACCAAATGAGATTACAACGATTGATGGTGGTCTTGTTGGTGGTGTCAAGACAATACCCCTTGACTCATTTGAATCAGCCAAGATGGTCAAGATAGGGGTTGACCTTAATCCCATATAGGAACTCAAGCTCATCACTTCCCTTCGGGCGAACAAGATGTATTTGCATGACAATTGTCTGATATGCCCATGGTTCCTAGGGAGATGATTGAGTATCGACTAGCTGTGAAACCCGTCACCAAACTCATAGTGTAGAAACAGTGAAGGTTTGCAGAGGATAGAAAGCAAGCTATCCAGGAGGAGGTCAGCAAACTCCTAAAGGCGGGCTTCATTCGAGAGTTTCGTCATCTTATGTGGCTCGCAAATCCCGTCCTCGTGAAGAAACCCAATGGCAGGTGGAGAATGTGTGTTGATTTTACCAACCTCAACAAAGCTTGTCCCAATGACCCTTTTCCTCTCCTTACATTAACCAGATCGTCGACTCTACGACGGGTTGTGCCTTGTTGTGTTTCCTATATGCCTATTTAGGGTATCACCAAATTAGAATAGGAGTAGAGGATGAGGAGAAAATTATTTTTGTTACTCCCTTCAGTGGTTATGTAAAGATGCCTTTTGGTTTACAGAATGCTGGTGCTACTTACCATCGATGTATTCAAAACTGCTTACAGCCTCAGATCAGGGGCAATGTTGAAGCTTATGTTAATGATATTGTAGTCAAGTCTAGAACCGAAGACGCATTGATTAACGACCTTAAGGAAACGTTCAACAACCTCAAAAAAGTATCATATGATGCTTAATCCTAAGAAGTGCTCATTCGGCGTTCCGTCCGGCATGCTTCTCGGCTTCCTGGTGTCAAGTTGGAGCATCGAGGCCAATTCACGTAAAATCGAGGCGCTCAACCAAATGCGGTCACCTCGACACTGAAGGAAGTTCAAATATTAATAGGATGCATAGCAGCCTTTAGTCAATTCATCTCCAGGATGGACGAGCAAGGGATGCCTTTCTTCATGCTGCTGAAGAAACATGACCAGTTCAAGTAGACAGAAGAAGCGGAGAACGCCTTCCATGATTTAAAAAGGTATTTATCCTCTCTGTTGATTCTAACATCGCCTAACAAAAATGAGGAGCTATTTTTGTACATTGCAACGACCACACAAGTTGTAAGCACGGTCTTGGTGGTCGAGCGGGAATGTCCTCTCTGTTTACTACATGACGCTAAGCTATGGTACCCGCAAGTGCAAAAATTGCTATATGCAGTCTTGATGTCTTCTCAGAAGTTACGACACTATTTCCAAACCCACAAGGTCACCGTTGTGACAACGTATCCACTGAAGGATGTCATATGCAACAAAGAGGCTATTGGACGAATCACGCAATGGGCAGTCGAGTTCAATGAGTTCGACGTACACTATGCACCGTGAACAAGCATTAAGTCAGGAGTACTAATGGAGTTCATCACCGAATGGACAAACATAATAAAACAAAGCCAAGTGTAGTTGAAGACCACTGGACGCTCTTCTTCGATGGATCTCTCACGCTTCAGGGCTTGGTGCTGCGATTGTACATAAATCTCATATGGGCGATGAACTCAGGTACGTTGTTCAATTAAATTTTAAAGTTTCCAACAATGTTTCAGAATATGAAGGACTAGTAAATAGGCTTCGCATAGTTTCATCACTTGGAATCAGGCAATTTCTCATGAAAGGGGACTCACAGCTAGTCGTAAACCATGTGCAAAAGGAGTACCAGTGTTCGGACGACAATTTGGTGGTTTATCTAAACAAGGTACGGAATCTTGAGGAAAAGTTCAAAGGTCTAGAAGTAATGCACATTAGAAGGAGTGATAACTCTGGTGCGAATGAGCTTGCTAGTCTCATTTCCTGTCGAGCACCAGTGCCCATGGGAGTCTTTGTTTAGAAACTCCTCAAACCATATGTCCTAAAAGTTCGATGAACTGATGCTGCCCAACTCGACCAGCAATCTGGTCAAGTCAGCGAGGCAAAACTTGCAGACATGGTAGCTGCACTACTTGAACATGAGTCAACTTGGATGACCCCATTCCAAGCCTATCTCGAAGGTCGAGAGGTCCCTGACGATGATGCGTCTACAGAGAAAATTGCTTGTAAGTCCAAACTATACGCTTTGGTAGACGACAAGCTCTACCAAAAGAGGAGTAACGAAATCTTGATGAAGTGCACCACTCAGGAAGAGGGTAATAAAATATTGCTCGATATCGATGGAGGCGTGTGTGGTAATCATGCGTCTTACCACACCTCTTTTCCACCAAGAATTCTATTAGTTGATTGCCCTCTAGGATGCTTCCGAGCTGGTCAAAAAGTGCGAAAGCTGCTAATTTTTTTGGAAGGCAGACCACTCGACCAGCTTAAGCTCTGCAAATAATTCCTCTTTCTTAGACATAAACCGTCTGGGGATTGGATATCCTGGGATCGTTCCCAAGGGCCCAAGTGATCGAGGCCAAACCCGTGGGGAAGATAACCATAGAAGAAGTTCATGAGGAGCATAATTACTCGATATGAAATTCCACATCGGATAATTATAGACAACGGTAATTAGTTCAAAAGTGTGACCTTTATCGCGTTCTGTGAAGAATTTGGTTTCAAAACTTATTTTGCTTCAGCGACTCACCCTCAAAGTAATGGTCAAGTTGAGCACGCTAATGATATAGTCTTGTAGGGTATCAAAACTCGGGTTTTCAACTGGCTAAAGGCCTACTCGAAATGATGGGTGAAAGAGCTTCCCTCAGTACTCTGGGTCCTCCGTACTTCGACTAACAGGGCCACCGTTGAATCTCCTTTCTTCTTAGTATACGGAGCAGAAGCAGTGCTCTCGACTGAGTTGAAGTATGGATCACCTCGAGTGGAAAGTTACTCAGAAGGAGGGCGAAAACAAATTTGACATAAACATGTGTGAGCATCTATACTTGACCAACACGACTATCTAACCCATAAGCCTCAACTGAACATATATGTAAATGAAACTATAAGAATAATATATGTAAAGCACCATCTCAACCCATCAACCACATCAATCCATACTCGTAACTCTACGACTACTGCAAATAGATAGAAGCATGCTCATGATTGAGAGCGCGGCATTTTAAAATGTTTTTACACCCTGCAGAGGGTACTCCTTTACCTACACGACTTGAGGATCATATGGCTTGCATGACCACACAGGTCCATACAAGGGGTACTCATGTCAATCTTCTCCAATAAGCCTCGACTGTTTGATCATACGTCGATAGGTGCGGGGGTCATCCAGAACTACTTCCAGAGCAAAATGGATACCCCAACCGGCCTCATGCTCGACACCATTGACCCGCATGCCAAAAAGCCACAGCTATAAAGGTGATCGGCTTATCGTTCCCATATGCGATATTTAGTAAGAACAGAAAGTGCTAAAACCAACTGCAACATCGATCGGTGCTTAAACGATATAAGCGATCTATGGTGTCTGGATTCCTCTCCCGACCTACCTAGAGGAACTCCACATCAGGGTAGGACAAACACTCCTAACACCACACACATCTCATTTCATCCTCACCACTCATCTGACCAACATCATCAACCCATCATTATGATCATTATGCAAGTAATTAAAGCATATGCTCGTGAATGATAAAACTTTTCACCGCTCGATTTCTATTGAGGGCCTAAGCACTTGCTAAGCATCAAGAATGACATTTTAAGTTAGATAAAACCATATTAAATCCAAGCTATAAGGATACAGATCAATAATTATTCAAGATAGGAGAATTAGTGCATCAATATAGATTCTACCCATCATAAACCCGACATCGACTCATCATCATGCAAACATACATAAAGCATAACTTATCATATTAGACACATATGATCTAAAGTACTGGGAGAAGTATGCTTAGATACTTGCCTTGCTGCTCAGGTGACCGTCTAATGCTACCCGTGTAACACTCACAGAATTCCAGTAGATTGACGTCACCTTCAACCGTGACCGGGTCACGCGTTGGTTCTTCCCTCACTAGAGAAGAACGTATGCAATGATGAGCATAAATGAAATGCAACAAAACATGCTACAATATGCATAACAGCACGCAAAAAGTGTAATACATGCAAAAGAATAATAACTGTGCAATCTAAAGTACATCGGAAAACCAACAGGAGGCCAGAGACTCTGGGAATTCTCTGGACTCTCCGGGCTACGGAGCCTTCGGAAAATTCTCCGGACACTCTGAACTTGCAGAGGAAAACACGTTCACCGTTTTATCGATCGATTCAACTCGCATGTCAAATCTATGCTACATAGATATGCATATACACTATACAAAGTGTTCTAGACCCCACTTGCACCCTAAACCCTAACCATTTTTAGTACAATTCAATGGCCCTTTTCTGGAAAGTCCAGAGTATCCAGACATTTGTTCGAAGTCTTCAAACATTGCGCAGAGAGCAATTTTGAGGGGAAACTTTGGTTGATTCTATTCCAAACTAAAGAGCAAGGTTTTGCAATGGCTCATGGGGTCTAGAACTTACTAACATATCAACTTGATTCCCTAATTCAAATTTACTAAAATCTCATAATTGCTCCAAAAACATCAAGAACTCGGGCATTTTGCAACAAAGCTCCAAAACTCGGATTTTGACCAACCAAAACACGCATTCGTGCCATGGGAGCGTAAGAGACTCACCCAAGGTACTTTGTCAAGCTTTGTGACCGTCGGGTGGAGAAGAAATCAACGGGAGAAGCTTGGAGAAGCGATGAACGAACTGCTAAAATTGCAGAACAGAGAAATGACAAAATCGATGTGCAAAACCTTCAAATCTCCATACATGTGAGAAATTCTTGGATGGATAGAGAGCTAAGGAGGTGGAGAATGCAGAAGTATAACATGCATACCTTGTTTCCTTATTCTTGAGTGAGATTTTGGGTAGAGTAGTGAGAGAGTTTGAGAGAGGGAAGGAGAAGAAGTGGTGCTACTCTTGCCCCTTTGTGTTGGCCAGTTGAGAGAGGGAGAGCAAGAGGGAGGGAGTGAGAAGAGAGGGGGAGGGGTGCTGGCGCCCAAGGGAAAAGGAGAGGGTGTGCTAACCCAAGGTGGGTCCCACTTGTAAGAGAAAGAAGTCTGTTTTAACTGCAAATTCTATTCTTTTCTCTCCCAATTTTCTTTCTCTCATCCATTTGACTCAAAACGAGGTGCTCCAATGTTCAAAAATAAAATTATACAAAATTAAGCATAATGCTTAAGAAACATGATTATGTTTAATTATATGATTACGGATTTAGGATGTGACATATACTGAATGATTAGGGTATACCGTGCATATATATAACAACTCAGGATACTACAGAACCGAATCTACTTTACCTGATACACTCGGAAATCTAGAAGACATATATTATGAAGGTCTCGATTGGTTGTCCAACTCGAGAACGACTAATGTCCAAGTTGGATTCATCTGAATTTGTCATGGTGGAGAAGATAAGGGACCCTTTCTATGGGTTATAGTTGGATAGGAGTCGGTTTATTAGCCCTATATAAGGCGGGGACCCAGACTCTCGGAGGAGGGAGAAAAACTCAAGTCAGATCAAGACATACACATCTCAACGCAAGCACCAAGACCCTAGCATAGAAGATACTCGATGATTTCAATCTTAGATTAGCCTAGATCCGATCTACTCATTGTAATAGGTCTAGCCACATTGCTTATACTCGAGTTGATCAATATACTGCAACAACATCTAAACATGACGTAGGGCATTACTCCAGCCGGGGGTTCGAACCTGTCTAAATCGTGTGTCTCGATTCATGTTTAATCACGGATCTCCAAGGTACTCCGATCAATTACGAATCTATTGTTAGGAACTACTCTTCTACATGAATGTAGACGCTAAGCACGCCGTCAAGTCTCCAGAAGACCAGAACAAATTAATTAGATTAGGGTCTCGTTCTGAATGAATGGAAAGGTTCAGGGCTTGCAAAAACTTCAGCATTTCAAACGCGTACATCATATTGTTGTCTTGATGCGTCTTAAGTTCACTCGGAGCTCTAGAATGTGAAATTCAATCTGCATCTAATCCATTGACGAGGCTAGAATGCTAGATACTACCGTGTGAAAGTTGGTAAGCAAAATTGAGATTTGATTTGTTCGAAAAACATGGTGCAAACCTTTTATTATCATTGGTACCGCAGATTACATGCAACGCCTGAAACCAGTAGCAACGGCATACAGCCTTACACTGACAGAATGGTGGGCTCGAACATCAAACAAACAAACAAATGCAATGTTCACTCTACCCGGCTCTTCTTCGATCTCGCGCCTATGTACAACATGTATAAATTACAACATTACCATAGGGGTTCAATCTAGTATCGGAAATTCGGGTTCAGTTCAATAGCTTCATTGAATATTAGCTGCTTCATCTGATCCTCAGTTAGAGCCTGTTGCTCGAAGTCGAATGAGAACGGCTCCGTGCACACGGGCTCGTCGGCGATGTCGTGCAACCGCTCCAGGTACGGGTGATCCAGCGCCTCTTCAACTGCATCACCGAAACGATCTCGGTAAGAATCGAAATCATTCCGAGCTCAACTCCAGAAATCCCTACAAATCCACTGAAGTAAAACTCTACTAGTCTGAAAGCAACAAAAGAATCTGTGAAGTGTAACTCCGCTAGTCTGAAACCAATTGACGAATCTCTAATCTTTAGGGCTATCTCTATAGCTTTTCGTTTTCCTTCTCAAAAAATGTTTATTCTGTACATAGTCTTCATCATCGCTTCGACAAAAGCAATAAGGAGAAAGCTCCAAACTAAACATAGAATAAGCGAGGTTGGGTCAAAGCAGCAGCAGTCCAAATTGAAGGTAAGTAGGAATGCAAAGATAGGGGTTACAAAGACTTGGATGCATATGGAGAAAGCTCCCAAAGAAGCAATATGGATCTCCCATTTTGTTGTTATGGATCTGTAGAACTTCCTACTTGCTGAAAAACATAAGGCTGACTCTAGTGGCTCCCGTATCGATCCGGCAAAATACTATACCGACTGTTGACTTGTACTTTTGCCGATCGTAACGTTTCGCAACGCTCTCCAACAACTCCCGTTTCTAACGGCACAGTAATACAGACGGAGGAAGGCAGCGGCAAATTTGCGGACGTATCGAGCATCCCGTATCACTGTTCACTGAGTATGCGTATGGATCTGAGAAAAGGAGGATAGTAATGGAAGGTAGGAAATAGGGTAGTTGCTGGAGATAAAAAAAATAGAGGATATTGTAATAGTATTAGAGAATGCTGTAATAGTATTATAGAGAATGAAATTTTATGTATCTGCTGATGTTGATCTAACTGTATTTAAACATGGCCATTCTAGCACTGCACACAACACTTCTTTCTTCTTTTAGCTGGAGGGTATGATCATTGATCAGTCAAGGGTTGGAGACCCATTTTAAAGAGAGACAATCTGACTATTACTCTCCCAGTCTCCCTAAACGTGCCAGGTTGCCTGTATACAGCATAGTGATTGCCACACTCACGTGCCACTTAACCACCGACGTCAATACGCTAGTCAAAGCAGCACGACAGTAGAAAAGCACAAGAATATAGCACGAGTTACACAAAGGAGAAAAAAAGAGGTCCTGTGATCCTCTGCAGCGGGTTGAAGGTGAGCATCCTCTCGATGAGGTCCAGCGCGATGGGCTGCACCCTCGGGAACAGGCTGGCGAACGGCCGCCGGGGGAACTGCGGCAGGTGCCTCATGTACTTCCGCGCGTCCTCGTTCCGGATGAACCCGAGCTCCTCGTCCGTCGGCGTCCCGATCACCTGAACGAGCAAGGTAGAAAGCGCTTCAGAGATGACCGAGAGGCCAGTTATCCAAGAACCGAGCGCAGTTTCCATGTGGACGGATCGGTGAAGCTTGCTACCTCGGTGATGAGGCGCATCTGGTGCATGTGATCCCGGCCGGGGAAGAGCGGCTGGCGGTTGATGAGCTCCATGAAGATGCAGCCGACGGACCAGACGTCGATGGCGGCGGAGTAGTCGGTGGAGTTGAGCAGCAGCTCCGGCGCGCGGTACCACCGCGTCACCACGTACTCCGTCATCATGTCGCTCTCCGACGTCGGCCGCGCCAGCCCGAAGTCGCAGATCTTGAGGTCGCAGTTGGCGTTCAGCAGCAGGTTGCTCGGCTTCAGGTCCCGGTGGATCACGTTCGCCGAGTGGATGTACTTGAGCCCGCGCAGGATCTGGTACAAGAAGTACTGCAACGAGACGAACGATGCATGCCACAAAGACCAATTACTCCATCGGATCATGCCAAGCAAAGATTACTTAACTGATGGGGACATCATTGATGATCACTTCGCTTACCTGGCAGTGCTCCTCCGACAATTCTTGGTTGGAGCGGATGATGTGGTGGAGGTCCGTGTCCATGAGCTCGGTGCCGATGTACACGTCGTTGAACGCCTGCGGGATCGGCGGCGGGATGACGTCCCGGATGCCTATGATCTGTTCGTGCCAAATGACGGCAGCAGCTGGAAGGTCAGATTCAGGAGCAAAAGCAATCTATCTGAAGCGCAACAAATCGATGCATGCGCGCGTGTTCTGTGCTGCTTACGTTTTCGTGGTCGAGGTGCCTGAGGAGCTTGATTTCCCGGAGTGTGCGCTTGGCGTCCATGTGGTTGTCGAACGCGTTGGCGATCTTCTTGATCGCCACCATCTCCCTCGTTTCCAAGTTCATCACCGAGCTGCACGCATCCGTATAGAATTTTTAGAACAAAACCACCAAAACAGTACTGGTAAAGTATTCTCCATTCTTCGTTCGAGAACGCACCAACCACTCCACTAATAGATTAACTAACAACTTGCTCCACTAGATAAAAAGTTCTATTAGTACTCCACGGCGTTTAAAGAAAGTATTGATTGATCTCATCCTTGCCCTGACCCAATCCTCTATGCCTGTGCAAATCGGATCAAGCAGCAACCAGCGTCTCAAGAAATCTACTCAAGATGGACAGAACAGAACAGAACGTACCAGACGATCCCGTATGCGCCGCGGCCGATGGGCATGATGGGCGGCTGGTACTTGGCCGTGGTCTCGAAGAGGTTGCCGAAGATGTTGTACTGGAGGAACCGGCCGCCGTGCGTCACCGTCGGGCGGAACTCGGCCACCGGCGCCCTGTCCATGCCTCCTCCGCTCATCCCCTCCCCCCTTCCCCTCGAAGAGGACTCACAAGCACTCGAACACCTAGCTAGCTAAGCACGATTGACTTCGCCTCCTTGCTGTCGATTTGTCAAGGGAGGAAGAGGAGACAAAGGGTTTATAAAAAGGAGTGAGGCTTAGGCAGGCGTTGCTGCTAATGCTCTGCCCCCGGTCAGACTCCAGCTGAGGAAGCTGACGAGGAAGCGAGCGGGAGTAGACTACTGCGCGACGGACGGCCCCCTTCCACGCGAGCTAGGGGGGGCACTGATACGGACGCGGACGGAAGAGGTTGCGGATCCGACGCGCCGAGGGCGCGTCAACGGTCAAACCGCGGTTCTTCGAAGGACACCAACCGGATCGGATGGCACAGCAGCTGGTTCCAATGACAGGTGAGGCACACGCGTTCTTCTCCGACGGCGGGCCACTCGCGTCAGATGCTGTTGCGTGGATTTTTCCGCGGGGTGATGGGGACGGCGCGGGAGGCAGATTCGACGGGGAGAGGTCAGAGGTGGGTGGGTGGGGGGGGGGGTGGCTGGGCCTCCGGCTCTGGGCCACCAGCGACGGCGATGTGGTCTGCGTGGCTGCGCCGTGGTGGCGTTTGACCGGCCGTGTCGTCCTCGTTCAAGCGGCAGCGCACAAGCCGGCGTGTTGAGATCCTGTGTGCGGCACCGGAAACTCCACGTTGGTCGCCGAGCTCAGGACCGGGGAACTCCCCCCGTCTCTAGCGCGCGCCCGTCGTGCGTGGTTCGTTTGACCTGCTCGAGGTGGTGTTCTGCACCGCGCCGCACCCAATCGCCTGCCAAGGCCTCGGCGTGCACGTTGGTAGTACGAAGTTGGAGCCATCGAGCTGTGAAGTAACCGTTGTTGCAAACCTGCAAGAATCGGCGGTAATCGGAGGATATTGTCGGTTTTTGGTTTACTTCGATGGATTTGGAGAATTTGAATGGAGCTCAAATAAGATCTGCGCAGTAATGTTATTACACTAGGTTATGCGAATGAGAATGAGAAAACACAATGAGAAAGTGAAAGCAAAATCCCTAAGCCTGCTAGATGTTGTATTTATATGTTATTCTTTGGATGTTAATTTTTCTTGTTTGTAGTTATTTTTTGTTGTTCTCTTTTTAACCGTTGTTTCCTGCTATTTTCGCTTGGCAGCTATTCTGTTACTGTAAATATCTCGTTTCTTCTTTAATGTACGGCAACACTCCTACTACTGTTTCAAAAAAAATGAAAACAAATGAAGAAAAAAACTAGAACTAAAATCTACGATAGGGACCAGGACTGAAATTTCCTGGAACTTAACATTTAGCTGTGACCACACGGATCCTTATTTATTGGAAAGTAATTGGGATCACCAAGATGGCGATAGCCGATAGCAAATATGTGTGATTGTTTTTTTTTAAACGAACAGGCAGGAGGGTTGCCTATTATATTAAATAAGGAGTTAGACTCAGATTGGGTTGGATATCAACAGAGATCACAACAATATAACAATAGCAACACAACAGACAACAACATAGCAACTGCAACGATATAGGAGCAAAAACAGACAATCCCTAAAAACAAGACATATCTGCAAGGAGAGGGCCTAACAAAAAGGTAGCGACCTCCCTGTCACAAGATCCCAAAAGGCATGACCCTTTAGGCGCAGAAGAGCATCAAGAAAGTCCGATGGAACCAGCTCCGTGAGGGATTCGGGGAAGCCCTATAAGGTGCCGTCATCAAGCTTCCCATTGGCTCTCACGATGCCTAAGCCTCTTAAAACATTGCGCTCAGCAAGGCGGGTGCTTCGGTGAACTGACGACCGATCATAGGACCTTCGCTTCTACCTTGCCGGCACCGCTAAAAGAGGTTTAAGCGGAGTGCACAGGGGGTACTCAACCCCAGTAGAGGGAGAACGCTCAGGCACGACTGGCATTTGAGGTTGTAGCATAGTGCAAGGGGTTCCTCAGAAGAGGAGTCCTCAATGGAGGAGTCCAGTGTAGAGTGATGCGGATCTTCAGCCTTCGCGTAGGGTGGGTGCTCAAGTACAACGAAGGGATCCAAATAGCAGTCCAGAAGCTTTGAAAGGTACGTAAGGGATCCAAATAGCAGTTGCACACAGTCCTCGTTCATTGGTTGGGTATCACCATCCGCAAAGAAGAGCCCTTCGGCAGAGGAGATGACTTGGAGCACCATCTGCTCCATGGGTGTCTCCTGGTGCACTTATGCATCAGAGGCCAAAGAGGGCACCGCCTCTGCCTTGATGATGAGAGGGACATCACGGTCGTCTGGAATTTCAACAACCGTAGACTCGGACATGCACGGCAACGGGCCCCAAAAGCAGTGGGGCTAACTGCAAGGTCGACTGAGGATGCATCGGGTTCCTCCGCTTGCTTCTGCGCGACGGTGGCCCTTGTAGTCTCTCGGAGCACAGGATCCATCGGAGGCGTACAAGCTATCGCAAGTGAGTCAAAGAGAGACAGGGTCAGGGAGCGATGAACCGGTGAGTAGGGACTGAAGAGGCCGACAATGTTAGGACCCATGCTACATGGCTCCACGCGCTCAAGATGGTTGGCCACATGCGCCAGCCACAACTTAATAGAAAAAGCCTCATCTCGAAGAGGCTGCATCACTTCCTCGAATTAGTTCAAGAGCAACTGACGGAGCTCCGATCTTAGCGATTCCAACATTGGCTCAAGTAAGGACTTGAGGTCCGGGTGGGGTGCCATAAGAGAGGCACGACAGTGGCAGACACAAGCGACTCCCTCCATGTTGCGGTATTTGGGAACGATGAGGCTAGGCGAAGATAACGACGGAGAGCGGCGTTCACTTAGCAGAGAAGTGGCCACGACATCCGCCCAAGTTCGAGCTTGCTAAGGACGACATGGATGGGCTGGAGAGGAGTGGACTCATGAAGTAGGAGAGGGGAACCGTAGGCGGAAATGCCACTCCCGATGCCTAGGGCGACAACAACAGATGCAACGAAAGGAGTCTCGGCAAGCGCTGACTTGGTGGTCACGTACGAGGCAGCGAAAGAATCTACCCCGAGCCCACCTCTTGAAGGTGAGGCTCCGCTCCATCTGTGACAGACACGGCGACGACGAAGATAGATTGACGTGCTATGGAGATGGGTCACAAGGGGGCGCTCCCCTTCTTGCCCACATGCACCCACGACATCTCCATGGAAGGAGCCACAGAACCCCCCTGGCCCCCCTCAAGAGCACCGTTCGGCGACGGAGGAGGCAGCCGATGCCGATTTGGCAGGCTGCTTTGAACTTCGGGCTGTGGCATGGGTAGATCTGGATCGGGGAGGAGGAGCTGCAACGGTTGAGGGAGATGAGCTGCAACGGTTGAGGGAGATGAGCTTCAACAACTAGGGAGAAGGAGCTGCTACGAGTAGATTCAACAACCGGGCTATGGGCAATGGCGAGCGATAGGCGGAGGGTGGCGGGACCTTCTAGCCCTCCTCCCCTTGGGACTCCCCATTGAGGGAGCAGGTGCACCAAGTTTGGGCGGAGGAGGCGCCGTGGAACGCAGCTTGGAGCGGTGAAGCAACGACAGCTCTGTGAAGATCGGTGACGGGGAGCGACGGATCCGGGCTCAGGATTGGCGGATCCGACTGCCTAGCCCTGGATCTGCCCTTGGTCCACATAGAGGGTGGCAGGCTGCTCCGAGGAAGGCGTCGGTGAGCGGCGACGAGGCTCGGATGAGCTGCGCTCTAATGATGACGACCCTTGTTTGACTCGCAGCTGCCCACCTCGCAGACCGCACGCTTGCTGCCTTGCTTCCTACTGAAACCCACCGTGCGGCCAAAGGAGGCGACGGCGCCGGGGAGAGCAGCGGCAGCGACGACAGCTTAGATCCAGGCGACAGCGACCTTCTCCGGGCGGCGACGGCGCGAGGGGGAGGCTGGGCAGCTACTGTCGCTCACAGTCGTGGTGGCCTAGGCGTGGATGCACGAGTGAGTGCGATCAATCAAGGATGGTCCTCCTCGCGGCGCGCCTCTTCTCCCCAGTCTAGAGCCCCAATATGCGTGATTGTGGGATAGTGCGAGAGTTTGATGGTCCGAACAGTTGGAGAAAAGTGGAAGTGGCTGTCCATGCTTACGTGAAGAATGGTTTGAAGCAAAACAGAGCCATCTGTCATCCAATAGCGAATTTGAAGCAAGACTATCCGTATGTTATTCCACTGGTGAAAATCATTCGATGAAAGACCGAATGTTTTGTTAGTTAGATACGGCCGTCAGCCATGAACTTTCTTGACCATGGTAATCCATGTAAGCTGCTGTGCACTTCAGAACAACACAACAGCAATTGCGTGCACTTCCAATAAAAATTAGACATCAGGAGCACATCAATGATAAAAATACTCCAAACCATCAATTTCGTTGCCGATTGAGCTTTCAAAATGTTGAATTGCCGATCGAGATACCTTGGAGCCGAAGAGGACACTCATACCGTTAAGCAGGGACTCCGACACTCTTGAAAAAGATAACAGGCATGGCGGCTCGATGCAGAACAGCAGATTACTAGTTGTCATGGTAACAGCTGTTGCTGCAGTGCCGCAACTTGGCCCCAAAATAATCCAGAAAAAAGCCTGATGGATGAGGAGTGGTACTAAGCCTAACTCATCGATGTGTACTGCTGATAGTACTGCTGCATCGCCCAGCTGATTGGAACAAGGGAGGCTTAGAAACCGAGGCTGTGATCGCGAAGCCGAACCTTACACTATTCTGCCGGGAAGCATCAGGCGGCGTGGAGCGCGATTTCAGGAGAGCATCTCCGGTCCTTGTTGTTCTGATCCCGGTCTTTTTTAGGAAATAAGGAAACCTCGATTGTGAAATTAATGAGAACCGACGTTAACGAAACTCGAACGCGGGTGCCGCGGATGCAACAACATGCTCTGGACAAGCGCAGCTTCTCTGATCCCGGTCTTTCAGTCCGGGAGTCGGACAGGTTAGGAACATCTACCTTCAGCAATATTATCTTTCGATAGATGCAATTCCATCCGATGTGAAAAGATACATGGCCACTAGTATAACTAATTGGCTAGCTGAGAGTTTGCATGCCACTAGCATGCAAAGATTGGTTAGCACGTATGTATTAGGTGTTTCATAGTCGTTTGCTTCTTGTGACAACACCGAGGACCAAAAGATGATTACTTTGAGCAGACAATATCTTAGCAGGATAATGTTTTAGTATTACAGGCTTAGTGTACGACGACTACCTTTTAAAACCGGGGTTGTAAGTTGACATGATGCTCTTTCTACTAAGACTAGACCACTGACTGCACGTCAGGAAAGCCTGGACACTGGATGTCGGGACCTCCTATCCGTAGCTCGACAGAATCTAGCTTACGGGTAGCACAGTCCACCCGAAATTGGTCCTGCAGCTCACTTTTGCTCCTCTTCACCACTGAGCCGGCATGCTGCCGCCTACTAGCTCTGCCCCACCATACCCTTTATCTCTCCCCTGTCTTACTATTGCCATCTCTAGTGTCGGCATGACCCACTAGTAACTATGGTTGTTGTAGTCCATCCTTCCTCCCTCCACTATTCTCCAGTCCTTTTCTTTCTTCGCCCTGACCTCCTCCTCCTCCTCCTCTTCTTTATCTTCGGCAAAACACCCTTACCCCGCCCTCCTTCTCCGTCTTCGACAACATCCCGCCGTCCTCCCCCGTGCTAACCTTTCTCACATACCCGCCCCCCTCCACCCAACCCCCCTGCCAACCTCGCCCAACCAGCCATCCTTCGACTGACCTCCTGGGGAATCCCTCTAAAGCCTGATGCCCAAGCTCTAACCCTAACACAACCTCAAACCTTAAACCTCTCATACGAGAAGGTATCAACACACTGTCGTCGGAGCATCACCACCTCACCGTCGCTTGGGTGGGTGAGAACCCTAATTTCTCACTTTGGAAGGCGTCGGTAGGAGGAGAGGAAGAAGATGAACTAATGTTGTTGGATACATAGTGCGCAAGAGGCTAGCCCTAAGTTCTTTTTATGCACGCTATGTATAGGATTCCTGTTGGATTACTAGAGTGCTGGATAGTCGGGGTGATAGTAGGTGTCCGAATTATCCGATATTCGTATTCGTCAGAATATGAATATGGATATCCGTATTAGTATTCATTTATAAAACAGATACTAAACGGATGTATCCAAATTGCTTTTAATTCAAATGTAGAAATATCCGCCAACCAGGGAACCAGATTTCACTAAAGTTTTAGAATTTCAGAGGTGAAATTTTTTTATATATTCTGGTTCCATCAAATTGGAACAAATTTCAGTCAAATTTGACCAAAAACTTAAATTTTCCGACATGAATTTCGAACAAAATTCCTAAAATTTCAGTAATTCCAAATGTGAATGATTTTTTTTGTAAACCAAAATAAAAATTATTGTCATTAAAGCTGTAGGATATTTGTATATAACACGATCGAGTAGATATCCGAATGCGGATTCAGATGCAAACAATCCGATTCGTATTCGAGGATATTCGGATTTGTATTCGTATTCATATTAAAATATGGATAGCAATGTGGAAAGTGGACTATTTAATCTTTATCCAATCCGTTTGCACCCCTACTGGACAGCTCAGCAGCTATCAACGTCCATGTGCCGCAAAGTTGGGCCGAGCGCTCTAAATATTTGGCTGGTCTTATGCTTGGGATACGCATGTACCATCACATTCTTTTTCCTTGTGGACGGAATTTTAATGGACCGGCGATCCGCCTATTGGAGCCATCGTCAGCCAATTGGGCCTCACGACAAGCTTCACTAGACCTCACTCCCCCTCTCGAGCTCCTCCGTGCAGCCCCTCTCTCTCCCTTCTGAGCCAGCACAAAGCCGCCTTGGCCGTCGGAGCTCCTTCTCCATCGCTAGCCATCGTTGGTGCCTCTCCAGCCAAACTGAGCACACAGATAGTCCGCCCGCACCACAAGCAAGCCTACAGTGCCTTCAAACCTGAGCCAACCAGCATCTTTGTGCGTAACCCGTGTCGATCACGACCCAATCCAATGCCAGCATTCAATTAGCATTGCTCCAGCCATCGTCATCGACCGCATGCCCCACCGTCACCTTCACTCTGTCACGAGGATCACCAAGAGCCAAGAGTCGTCCTAAACTGAGGCCAGAAGCTATCAACAGTGAGCTCTTCAGCGAGTTTCCGCCGCGGGTCCCCTCGGCGCCGCCGCCCTTGCGTTGCCCCGGTAAGCCTGCCGTCTGGCGTCGTAAGCTGAGCCATCGCAGTCTCCTCTCTCTCTCTCTCTCTCTCTCTCTCTCTCTCTCTCTCTCTCTCTCTCTCTCTCTCTCTCTCTCTCTCTCTCTCTCTCTCTGTAACCCTGATATGTGGCCCTGGCCATCTAATGTCGTCACCCTAACCATTATCTCCCCTCGAGCCAAACGGGCTACCTCAGCCCAAGAAGTCGATACATCGAAGCCAAGCTCACATGAACAGTATCCATTCTCAATTTCCAAAAATCGGATTTCCGCAGAATATTCCCCCTTTTTCTTTTTCTTGATTTAGTCTGCTTACAAACTTTCAAAGCCCATATTTCCTCTGTCAACTCCGATTTCATCGATTCTTCCATTGATATTCATCTAAATTCAAAATCTATCTTTTCATACTAGTTTATTATTTATTTAAATTTATCTATATTTTATTTGAATTTAATTGTGTGTTGCTTTGTTGTGTGCCACATTTAGAAATCGGAAAGTTCGTTGAGGAGGAGGAGGATCCGGGAACGTAGGAGTTCAAGCAGGACCCTCTCGAGGACTTCAACAAAGGAAAGTCTTAATTTGTTTCCCTTTGATCATACTGAACCCATTTTTATTACCACAACTTGTAGCAGCCGTTTTCCACTGATTAAATGCATGAAGTATTACATGTTGGCATATTTTAAACTATTGATCTAGTTATGACCTAATGTAGATTAGTCAGCCTTTCTATGATCAACTTACCCTCTTGGCAAACATATGACTTTTGTCTCGGCTACTTTACTTATGCTCAGACGATTACCTTGCTACTAGTATGCTTAGGGTGATAACCTTTAATGGTATTTCATACTTATTCATGTTTAGCTTTTCGAAATGTGTAAAACTTGGTTCTTGGTGTGTGTGAGTTGTGGGATGGGAAAGACCTTATCGGATAATGATAACAACCAAGATTGGGTTAGAGCTGAGGAAAATCAGGGTTATGTTGGGAACACCTTAGGAGTTGAAATGCTGCTTGTGTAGGAGGCTTCATGAGGAGTGATGCTTGTGTGGTAGGATCCTTGTGGAGATGTTTGTCTTGGCTCACTTAATGACCGAGTTAATGTGACATCCTACCTAGTCTTTACAATACAACCACTCGACCCTGTATGGGCAGAGCTTGGCCTAAACCCCGCCATCTAGTCTACTGTCATCTGGAGGCAGGTGTGCAACGGGAAGCGATGGAGCAGGTGCAGGCGGTGCAGGCTTGGTGACCTAGTTGGAGGCCTAGTTGAACCCCTGGTTAGCTCCCGTAGGTGGCTAGTGAGATGATGTTGTAGTGGGTAATGGATTTGTTGAGTCGCATTGTCACGACGGTGGTATGTTACCAAACTTAGCTTGTGGGTAAAGTGTACCACTCTGCAGAGGTTAAACTATCCGAATAGCCGTGTTCACGGTCATGGACGAGCTATGGTTCGGTCACAACAAATAGAAAGGGTTGTGGGTGTCCCCTTAGAGTGTGAGTGGGCAAGGTGTGCCCATTTTTGGAAAGTTAGGTCTGGTCGTGTGTCGTAGAGGGTTGCCGTGGAAGGGTGTGCGGCAATAATAAAACTTAGGCCCTGATGACTTTCTATCATGGCCAAAAACCCCTTTTATATAATGGTGTTGATATAATGTTTTCATAAAAATTGCCTTATGAAAAATGAACCTTGTATGAGTAAAATTACCCTTTCCGCCAAGATAACCTTACAGCTTATTCCTTGTCTATCCATATGCATGTATTTATACCCCTACCATAGTGCAAGGGTTGAGGCTTGCTGAGTACTTTTGTACTCACCCTTGCTTATGCTTTTAGAGGATGACCCGGACTTCACCGAAGCATGCGGTGAGGAAAATGAGTAGGCTTGGTCACGTCCGCATCCGAGTTACCTGTGGAGTGGCATGTCCCTCATGTTGTCTCTATTGTGTACTCTGATGTCATGGACTTTATTGTTTATGCTTTGTGGCTTAGTGCTCCATATTTTATTAGGCTGGTGGAGTTTATTCACCGTCTCTCGTGTTGTATGACTGTGATAACATTTATTGTAAAACTTTTATTTACCAGCGAGTGATTTAGAGTCTGGTATAATAATGGTTTTTAAGCATCGAGGATAACCCGAGGCCCTTCAGATGGTATCAAAGTCATATTTGGTCGTAGGACGAGACCGTAGACCCGGATGTGTTTTTTTCTTAAACAGTTATATTACAAAAGTTCCTTACTCTTCCCTCTTCTTTTGAAAAACCCTTTTGACAAGCGATGTCCTCCTCTCTGCAGATGGAAGATCAAGGTTGGGTAACCGAGTACTGCTTGGACGCTCTTGGTTTCCCAAAGGTGATGTATGCTGCCATGACCAGGCTAGGAATCATGGAGCACCCAGAGTATGTTGGCAGAGAGTATGGAAAGTATGGCACTGAGCACTGTGAAGTCACCATCCATGTTAGAGCAAGCGACGCCTACCCCAACAAGAAGCCATGGTGTGTGTCCATAAAAGGGTTTAGGTTCGCAGACACCTATCAAGTTGTCACCCGCAAGGCCCTGCGTCACCTATGCTAGATATACGAGAAGCCCATCGGCCACACATCCCTAAGGTTCTTTCCCCTGGTGGAGAAGAATTACCCTACTTGCATGGTAAGGATGAAGACTTTGGAAGGCCTAGGGATGCGTGAAAGTGATCCAACTATGGTAGCTATGACTAGCTACCTGATGGCCCTGGATGAGCTATATGATCAATAGGCAGCTGAGATAAGGAAGTGCCTCCGCCAAACTGAAGAAGCAGAGATGCGTGGGAGGGCCCTTGTGTGTTCAACTCAGGGAAGCCAAAGCCCAAACTACAGAAGCTGACAGCCGCATTGTGGCAGTCAAAGAAGCGGCAAGGGCAGCAGAAGAATGCCACAACAAGCTGTCAATGAAGCCTACCTCACTAGTCCTGCTAACCAAAGGATCCTACATCTCTCTGGCTTGGAAGGGCGTCCACTGCTTGAAGGAATTCCTATCTGGTCCATGGGAAGTCTCGAGAGGAAGTTCTCAGAGGACGTTCTCGCACCACCGCCACCCTCACCTCAAGAAGCCGCAGAAGAAGAAGAAGAAGCTCTCCCTCTGAATCAAAATCACCTAGCGGAGAAGAAGACGAAGAGTACACTCCCCTCACCCCACCAGAAGACCCTCTCCCCAAGGAGAGTAAATACGTCACCGGCCCCGCAGCAGCCTAGGGTTCCAGAAGAAAGGGAATGAAGCATCTTGGTCCGACCTTAGTTTGAGTCGTGACCCCCTCATGTATCTTGGAGTAGTCACGTGTAGTAGCCGCAAGTGTTGTACCCTTCCTTCCCTTAGTAATGAGCCTAATGTGTGCTTGTTTGCCCTTGAGTGTGTTTCCCCTTGTGTGCTAATAAGGCTTGAAGTCTTATAATCCTTCTTTAAATAGAGTTTTAAAACAAAAAAACCTTAGTATTTGCTCTCAACCTATGCTTCCCTCCTTACCTCTCAAAAGATAGCACCTAAGAAGTTTGTTAGGATCCAGCAACGTCATGAGGACTGCAGGGCAGAAGAGGATAATCATGGTGAAAGTGAAGCAAAAAACCAAGGAGGAAATGAGAATGGTCAAGGACTGCCAGATCCTCCTATCAATGACTTGGCGGCAATTATGGTTCAACAGACCCATATGTTAGAAGCTCTAGCTCAAGGAATCCAGCAACCCTGACACCAAGTGCAAGGACTCTCCAACAAGATGTCTGAGTTTGTCACGATCAAGCCACCTTTCTTTGAAGGGTCAGATAATCCCATGGATACTGATGACTGGCTGAGAAACATACAAAGAAAGTTAGATGCTATCAACTGTGTGGGAAGAGACAGAGTTCTTCTAGCATCCCATCAGCTAGCTAGTACAGCCTTTGCATGGTAGTAGAACTATTGTGAGGCTGGAGAAAATACCATAACTATCACATGAAAAAAGTTTGTTGAAGAGTTCCACCGGTACCATGTTCTGGAAGGAACTATGGAGCTTAAGGCTGATGAGTTCAGAAGGCTGAAACAAGGCAACATGAGTGTGAATGAGTACATCCGCAAGTTTGTCGAGCTATCTCGCTATGCACCAGAAAAAGTCCCCACCGACAAGAAGAAGCAGAACATGTTCGAGAATGGTCTGGAAAGCAACTTGAAGGCTCAATTGACTCCTCACGTCTATTCAGACTTCAACACCCTGATGAACATGTCCATCCTATTGGAAGAATCTAGATCCGAGCTATTCAATGACAGGAAGCGCAAGTTTGCCACTCACAAGGCCCAACAACAGGACAAGTTCTATAGGTTCAAACATCCTGCTTACTCCGAGCAGTAGGCTCAGACCACTATGCAGTACAGGACTTCAGCCTCTTCTTCACACCAGCCCAACCCTTCCTACCGCAGTCAGAGTAACATCAAGACCCACAGTGGTGGGCTAATGATCAACACAAGCAAAACCTATTTCAACTGTGGAGACGTTGGGCACTTCATCGCCAATTGCCCCCGCAAAGCCAAGCAAGCATCATCTATTTAGTCCAACACAGTAAATGGACCCCGACCTACAATGTATGGGGCCAGCAGTGGAGTCTCTCACACCCCCAACCAGCCAGTAAGGTCACAGCAGTCCTCTGGACAAGCGCGCGTCAACCATATTCACATGCGAGAAGCTCAGGATGCACCCAAAGTAGTGTTTGGTGAGTTTTTAGTTGAATTCTACTTGCAACGGTACTATTTGATTCTAGAGCATCACACTCTTTCATATCATCAAGTTTTGTGACAAACATGCTATACCCACAATGTTACTCAAAAACCCCCTTAATAACTAGACCACCTAGAGCTGATATTAAGTGTCGTTTGGGCTGCTCTCGGGTAAGGATTACCTTAAATGGGGTAGTATTCCTAGCAGACTTAGTGGTGATTAAGTCCAAAGATATAAATGTAATCCTTGGAATGAACTGGTTAACTCAGCATGATAGCACCATAGCATGTGCAGCTAGGACAATAGCCCTGACCAACCATGAAGGGACACGAGTAACCTGTCATACACTTAGGTGTAAGTCGGATCCCATAATGTATAGCTTGGAGGCTAAGACTCTTGAAGAAGTACCAGTAATTGATGAGTACCCGGATATCTTCCGATCTGCCACTTGCCAATGTCCTCCGTGCGCTAGAGCGCCGTTCGGTGACTTCTCCAGCCATTCACCGCCGTGAGCCCCTCGGTCACCGCTGTGTGCCTCCCCTCCGGCCGGCCCTCTCCTCTGTGCCATTGGATTTGAAACCTAAGGCCCAGATTAGATCAGCCCTTACCCCTTCAGCATCCAATCGCAAGTCGCCATGTGTCAAGCCGGTCAGCAAACCCATGTTTTTCAATACAAAAATAAATATGATAATTCTACTAATTGGTAATTTTGCAAATAAGACCCTAAACTTTTATGTTTTTTAAAAGAGCCCTATCTTTTACACTTTAGCCCCTAAACTTTTTACAAAATTACAAAAAGGCCCCTAAAACTTTTTGTTATTTACAAAGTAGTTCTTTTCTTTTATAAAATAAACCCTAAACTTGTTTTTAGTATGACTTCTGCGTCCTAGCTCCTTTTTCAGCGATTCTTGCGCCATTAGATTCGTTTCTCCGAGCTCTGTCTTTCTAGATAGGTTTTGTCTTACCGTCCTTTTGTTTTGTGCTCTGTTCTTAGTGTATTTTGTTTGTGTACTTTGCTAGTAATTGTGCAATTAGTCAACAATGCCCCGGATCAGTTTGAGGAATATCAAGACCAAGAGCTAGAGTACACTGAGCACCAGCAAGGAGAAGGCAAGTGTCCTTGATCATCTTGAACCTATGTTTTTAAAAAAAATTGTTTTATAAAATTGCATGCAATATCAATTTGATGGGTAGTCACCTATATTAGGTTTTGCCCTAGTTCTTTCTTCACATCCCTTGAAACCTAGGTGGTAGTTAATGTGATGTTTTTTGTGTAGATTTGCTTAGCCATACTGTCAGGATGTTGGAAAGTGTCATATACTTGACTAATGAACATATAACAATGATGGTTAAAATGATGATGAATTTGATATAGCAACATAGAACCTTAGGCCTTGAGCAAATAGGTAGTTATGAAGGTGATCATAGATATGTCATTAGTTTAGTCTTTGCTCAAGTGATTTAAGTAAGGACCGGCTCGTGGAGCGACAACCCAAGACATTCCGTACAAACATGATGTCGATATGGGTAGGCTTAGCCGATTAATTAGGGTTTTTCCAATGTTGTGTAGTCCAGATTGGAGGTGTGGATGAGAGAAGTTAATCCCTAGATTCCACAAGGCACAAGAAAGGGTTTCTGAGTAGGAATTAGACTCGCATAAATCCTTGCAGTGAAACCTAGAGTGATGGTGACACATACTAGGAGGATACTTTATAAAGGCTTCGTAGTGATCTAGTAGCAACACACCCTGGAAGTGTGTGAAGTGCTTGGCCGGCATTGCAACATGGAGACCTTGTAGGTGAAGAAATCACGACTCATGGAAAAGTTGTACAACCTCCGTAGAGTGTAAAAATCTGATATATCAGTTGTGCTCACAGTCATGAGAGACTTGGATCCTCACATGATTAGTTGGTTGGGGTTATGGTTATGGTTATGGTTATAATTATGATTTGCAAGGTGGGTACCCTTGGGTAATAGTTATGGGTCTTTTGGGTTACATTCGTTTAATAACTGCTTAATGCTTTTGAATCACATTAATGTTCCTTTAGTCGCATTTACTCAAATATACCATGTGTTAGCCTGTTCTTGTGAAAGCCTACATTTCATTATTTTCCCACACTTCTTGAGTACGCTATGTGCTCACCCTTGCTATCTCCCACAATACATATGCTGCTCAATGGAGGAATTTGAAGATTTTCAAGGCGATGACCTAGTAATCTAGGAGTGTGTCTTCTAGTTGATGCATGTGGAGTTACTTGGTCGCTGATGCTTTCATTCCGCTATTGTCGATTAGTTTACCATCGTTTAGATAATAAAGTTGCTTAGTTTAAGTCTTTAATGTAGGATTTGAACGGTTGTAAGTTAAAGTATTGCTTTCGTTACTTTATCAGTGATGTCCTTATGTGTGTTAAACTTCATGGGCACACATAAGCCGTACTCGGTTTTGTCCATTAAAACTGGGTGTGACACAATTGCCTTCAGAATTTATGCATGACAACCATGGATAAGGCAAACATCCAGTCAATCTCCCACAATAAAAATCTTGACACACTGTAGGAGCCAATACTAGTTGTTCGTGTTCTCACTCTCGTCAAAGGTGAAGGCCTTACTTGATTGTTTCTATTAACTCCGATTGCAGTTAGTATATGACCCTTGTATTTGTTGATAAGGAATGTCCTGTTGATGCAAAGGATATTACGAGAACCCTGAAAAGCTCGAATACATGCTCCGAAGGCAAAGCATGTGCACTTGAGTACCAACTTACCATGTTCCTTCACGGACGAGTAGTGATCAATGTCATAGTAAGTCCCAAATTTCATATGAGCAATGGTGCTAAGAAAATGTGGGATACTATCGTACGATGCTTTGTACGTCCCAAACCTCATCTTAATTGTCCTTCTCTTCACCTTGAAAGCCTTGGCATAGCTAATGGTGTACCAGTACCTCTCATCAATTACCCTGATTATGGATATGGGTTCATAGTTCAGGTTGTCTATAATCTGAGCATACATGACATTGATAATAAAACTTGATGAAAGGTCCAGGCACTACTTCTCCAGTTCATCCAACTGACAAGTGTGCTCCTCCACTATCGACACCTCCCAATATTAAACCCAATTTCCCTTAAAGGCGTGCACCCGCCACGAGCAATCCTCGTTCAAACATTTTATGCCATACCCCTTTGTGCTAGATTTGACAACCTTAAACTATTTCCGAAAAGAAAAAGCTCATTGAATCACAACATCTTTGAGAGCTTGACTACTAGGTACTTAGCCCCCATGCACGCTTCGTTCCCACTATACTCCCACAGCATATGATCACTTTCACTCACCACTAGATTTGCAAAATCTGGATTATTCCGATCCCTAGGGACATGAACATCGTCCGAGTGTCATCCAAAAAGCTTTCTTGTCCTTTCTCTCCTCCCACTCCAATTGTTCAATTAAACTAGAGATGAGCTCCCCCTCGTTGGCTCACTAGTTGGTTCTATCAGATCGGATGATGATTGCCCAGCATCCGATGCTTCCACCTCGTGTACCACTATTTCCTCACCCTTTGCCACAGGACATCCGCCTTGTAACTCCTTAACTCCCTCTTGGTACCTCCATTGCACAAGCAACATAGGTGGCCAACCTCTCTTCATTGCCCGCTCCAGGTACCTCTTCTAAACCGAAATTTTAGTTAGCTAGAACACATCCAATAAACACCTTCAAGTTCAACTACAACACTAATGGTCAGCTCTTGTTGCTCGAAATCTACTCTAAAGCCCCTCCTTAACCAGTCATACAATCCCATAAAAGTCTTTTCCATTGGTCTAGATATATCATTCTCCACTGAGTCAAACCCGATGGATCTACCTCTTGCGTACCATAAATAATGTCCCCTTCCCTGTAAAAAAAATCTTGAACTACCACTTGTCTGACATACCTACCCACAATCGATAAAAAACTATACTATTATTTCAACTGATAACAAGTATATGTGTTAGATCTACAACAACATAATATAATATATCAAACAACTAGTGTTGCTCTAAAATACTAGATCTGATACCTAACATATGTAAAAACTAGATTGATAGCTAACCTAACTGGTTTATGAAAAAAAAAACTAGAATTAGAATGCATACCTTCACCATAGATGGATTTTGACACGGCTTCACCCCTTTCCCCTCCCCTCTCCTCTCCTCTCGATCACTCTCACTAAATTTGTTGGAGGCACAAATAAGCATTGTGCTACTCGGGAACGCCGATGCACCCGTTATATAGAAAAAGATGTTGTCCATCCAAAGGGTGACAAATTTTCCATGGGCCTCATGCAGTGTAGAGGCTCCTGTCACCCTTCCATCGGACGATAGGTCGACGTGTCAACCACCATGGAGTCGTAGTCGAGCTAACATGTCCTTTCACCTATTGGAAGGATGATAAGAGTCTAGATCTACAGTTTTTCAAAATTTACACATATTATTTAAAAAATATATTTATTTAAAATATATAAAAAACCTCGGCGGGCCTTGCACGCTGCCACACGCCCACACACGTTTCCTCTCCTTCACTTCAATACCAGGCAGGTAGGCACTGACTTCAAAAAATGGGTTAGTTAATTTTTTACCACTCTAGCTGATGACACACTAAAAAACCACTCTTTTGAGATAGTATGCTAAAATGCCATATGAGCCCCATGGAACCTTGCTCATTTTCCACTTTGAAGAATTTTTCCCCGCCACATGGCAAATTTTGTTTGCCCCTGCTGATGTGGAAATTGAAGGGAAAAGACATTTTTGCCCCCTCGGTCGCTCACTCTGGTGCCTTGGTTCGATCAAACTATATCGTCCATGCCATATTGTGGAAGACGGGGAGGAGGAGGCGACCGTCACCTTGCGCGTGCAGCCGTGGCTACTCTGGCGATGGTGCAGGTCAAAGCGGTTTTGCATGTGCAACCACCGAGTGGATCTCACATGGGACCTCTCTTGTGCGCAGTTCTCGTCCTCAGGCTCTCCCGTGCGTGGTTCCTGTCATTGCCGAGCACGCAGACGCAGCGGGGCTGTGCTAGGGACTCCCAGTTGGCAGTGCACTCGGCGCCAGAGAAGATGGGGTTGAAAATGTCAACAACGGAGGCATCTGTGAGGAGGTCATGGCAAAGGAGGGCGGCAAGCACGAGCTGGAGGAGTGCAACAAGGGAGGACTCGAAGCTGCCTACAACAAGCAAGGAGAGGTGGGTGGGGCGCGAGGAATCTGAGGCAATGGCGGAGTGGGGAGTCGGGGAGAAGGAGGCGACCGTAGAGGCAGGAGCTTGCGATGTGAGAGATGGTCACCGCCGCTCGCTGCGGTCCCACCTGATCCCCTCCCTTTCGTGTGTGTGCCCCGTGTACCGTCTCTCGCCACTGCCTATGACTCTATCCATCCCTTGTCATAGGCAAACGCCCAGAGGAGAGGCCAGGTCGTGGACCTCGCGACATGGTTGGTAGGCCTCAACGTGTTCCCCTCATCCCCCGATACGGCCACCTTCGTGGAGGATGTCTACGGCAGGCTACCGGACAAGCAGGGAGCTACCGGCGGTGGTAGAGTTCATGAAAGGAGAAGAAGGGGCAAAAATGTATTTTCCCCTCACTTTCCACGTCGGCAGTGAGAAAAACAAATACAATTGACACGTGGCGGGGTATAATGCCTCAAAATGGCAAATGAAAAAAGGTCCTATGGGACCCAGTTGTTTTTTTCTACACCATTTTGAAGGAGTGATTTTTGGAAGTGTGCCATCGGTTAGAGTTGGAAAAAATTAACCTCGAAAAGGAGGACGGGAAAAAATCTGGTCCTCATCCTCTCGTCTCATGTGAATCGCAGACTGTAAGGATGTGTTTGGATGATTGTACCAACTCATACCTGTATAGGATGGTTTAGGTGGATGTGATGGTCCTAAATGGGTTAGTACAATCTAGATATTTAGTTAGTTGTATATGACGATACTAATTTATGTTTGATTGGTTGTATGTGATAAACAATCTTATACAATCTGTGCATATAAGATCACCTGTTATCTTCTTACAGTGAAGTTACCTCCCTATTTCTAGTTCTCTTCTTATTTTTCTTCTCTTTCACGAGGTAGAAGCTACAAATGGCAGAGGTCCGAACCAAAGCACAGAGTTGTACAACCAGGATCACAGAAGCTACGAAACAGCATGCACAGCATAAACTGAGGATCCATACACACCTCCAAAATAACTGCCATTACTTGGTATTAGCAGCTAAGCATAAAAAAATGAACACCGAGGCTCAATAAAAAAAATTCATTTCCACGGTAGGTTCACATGGGGCTCTATCAAAATAATTGTTTTCACGGCAGGTCCAGCACAAAGCATTTCTAGTGCAATAGCTCAAACACAAGAAGTACCATAATTTGTGTGTAGTTCCAAAGGGTAAGAGTAAAGGCAATAGAGCTTTAAGAGCTTGGCTTCATGCAAACCAAAGGAGGAAAGAAAAAACCTTCCAGAATTCAGTTAGAAATCCAATTCAAAAGGGAACAGAGCTTTAAGAGCTTGGCTTTCATGCAAACATCAAAGGAGGAAAGGAAACAACTTCAAAAATTCAGTCATAAATCTAATTCCAAAGGACCCTCCCCTCATAAACAAGCTCAAATTATAAGCCAAAATTCCAAAAATAAGTTAGTTGCCAATTCGAAAAGAGGAGGTAAAAATAAAGATTTCAATGGAGGCGGCGATGAGTTCTGAATTGAATAAAAGAGGTTTGCAAGCATCAACAGTCAGTGCAGCAGAAAAGGGAAGAACTTTGGTGAGCAAATGTCACCTTAGGGTAAAAAAGACCATCTTTTCTCCTGAGCTTTCGTTTCTACAAGAAAATCCATCACTAGCACAAAACCACCTCATCATCCATATCCAACTAAAATCCACAAGCAACAAAAGGAGCTCAAATTTTTTAGATTCATAGGGAACAAACAGCAGCACCCTACTCTAGTAGTCCAAGAAAGCAAGAGCAGCCCAGTAATCGAATAACGATGACATGAGCACCACAATTCAGAAAAAATTTCACCAGCGAACTGAAGCAAAGAACAAGAGATACATGCAAGGAACAAACAAGCAATTCTTTGCTGCCGCAGTCTGCAGCAAGAAGGAAGGAGCATATGGTACGAGGCAAGGCAACAAAATGGAAGGGAAGACCCGAGGGTGTGCTCCTCTCATGGGGAGCAGAGCGTCGGGGCAGGACAGGAGCAGAGCCGATGTTAGCATCGCTTGGCAGGATAGATTCGGCGCGGTGGTGCATTGCTCGTTGGGACAACACCTGGGTTGGTGACGACGTCACTCGGTGGGATAGGTCCGGAGGGCCAGGGGCGGTGTCAGCGACACTCGGATGCACAGGAACACCGTGGATCTGTGTGTCGCCTCCTGGTGAGCAGATGGGAGAGGAGAGAATGGGAGGTGATAGGATGGCGTTCGGGACGAAGCCAACCTGGACAACGTGGTGCGATCGATTTGGGCACACCGCGTCGTACATGATGTTTGGGGAATATTCCACGAATATGGGAAATATTCTCCAAATTTGTATGGCTTGGTTCTAATCAGATGGTTTAATTCAGGCAACCAAACAATAGGATGTGATTATATTCAGTACTGTAAGTACCAGCTGGCACAGGCAAGAAATCATATCTAAGGATTTGTTTGTTTTAGGTGAGGATTCTGAAAATCAGTTTATAGATTATAAATTGTAAAAAGTTGGATGGTAAAAAACTTTTAGATTATGAATTTAAAAAACTTTGATGAGCAGTTCAGTAAAATAGACTTTCACGGTCTAGGAAAAGCTAAGAGAAACTAGCTTCTTAGAGGCTGTTTGTTTTGATTTTGAATTATGCCTTTTAGTTTTGACAATTCGAAGTTAAAGCAAACAGATTTGTTTATCATAGCTTTTTACAATCCATTTATTGTATTGTAAAAATCCATGAAGCTGATTTCCCTTACTTTTTCAAAGATTGTAAAAGTTTATTTTACTAAATTGTCTAACAAAATTTTTTAGAACCCATAATCTAATTTTTTTACAATTCAATTTTTTATCATCTAACTTTTTACTACCCATAATTTATAAACTGTTTTTCGTAATCTTCTGTTAAAATAAACATGAAGCTAGAAAAAAGCTGTGTATTTATTTTAACTTCAGATGTAAAGAGGAAAACCACGATCAAAGCCGAAACAAACAGCCATAAAACCCCTGCGCGCCCAAGCGCGGCGGCGGCAATGGCCTCCACGGCCTGCCTTTGGCTCCCCTTCCTCCCCGCCCGAGCCCGCTCCGCCAACCCGGCCTCCACCGCCACCGCCTCCTCGTCCCCCCGCCGCCCCTCCCTCAAATGCAGCGCCGCCAACGCCAACGCCAACGGCAACTCCAACTCCGTCTCCATCTCTCCCGCCTCGCCGCGGGCGACGGTGGCGGACAGCGTCGAGCCCGTGGACATTAATGAACTGCGCCGCCCTCCTGCGCCTGTCTCCATCTCCACCGTCCCCGCCGCCCGTGATCCCCGCTGGCTGCCTCGTAAGTTGCGCGGCAACACCTTTGCTTTAGTCGATTTTGCGTTTGATTATTCACTTGGGCCTGGTGCTACTATCTGATCTGTCTGTGATTTTTTTCTTCTGTACTATTGTCAGGGCCGCTCACTAGTGCGGGCATGATGGAGGAGGGGCTCAAGGTTGCTTACCAGGTGCTCGATGAAACGCGCCTCATGTGTGCAGTTTCAGTTTCCTTCGTATTGCCCTCCGTGCTTGTGTGTGTTTTTGGAATAACCTCAATGGGAGTTTCGTTCTGTTGTCTGATTCAGGGTTTCCCTGGAGCGTACAGCGAGGCGGCGGCAAAGAAGGCCTACCCGAATTGCCAGACGGTGCCCTGTGAGCACTTTGATACCGCGTTTCAGGTAGCTTAGCATTGCCTGTTGGAATAGATATTCTAGTTACTTTGCTTTGTTCATGTTGCAGTTTCGGATGACGGACATCAAATTGGAAAGGTTCAATGTTTTGGTCTCATGGAATTTGTTGAGAATTGGAAATACTGACACTGAAGTGGACTGCTCCATTGCTTTATTTGAATTCATTATTATGCAAACAAAAACTCTTTTGTCCAAAGGAACCTATCACTAGCTGACTAGCACATAATATGCATACCATATTGCTTTATCTAAACACAATATCATGCCAGGAAAGATCCCTTGCCCAACAACTATTGTTTTAGCAAATGTTGTTCATACGGATTCAAAGATATTTGCAGAAATGACCAAACATGATGCATCTGCTCTTAAATTCTTTGAGATAGATTTTTGTCTAAAAAATATTCATTGGAGGTCAATTACACTAAGTACTTGCTATTTGGCACGTTGCAGTAAGTTATTATGCAACAGAATATTCTCTTTCTAAAACTGCTGGTTTTTCGTACATGTGTATAATCAAACAGAAAATACTATAACAATCGGTGCCCATTTTGTTCTATTTTACCTTTCGGACACTAAGATTTTTGATCCATATATATTACTTCCACAGTTTTTTTTCAATACATAGATGAAGGAGTTTGTAGCACAAGCTAATAGACATGACAGAATTTTTCTTTCATGTTCTCCTTTGACAGGCTGTTCAAAACTGGGTAGCTGATAGGGCAGTGCTGCCACTTGAGAATACATTGGGAGGTAGCATACATCGGAACTATGACCTTTTGCTTCAGCATAGGTTGCACATTGTTGGAGAGGTTCGCCTTGCAGTTCGTCATTGCCTGTTAGCCAATCCTGGCGTGAAGATAGAAAACCTGAAAAGTGCCATGAGTCATCCCCAGGTGAGCTGCTTGGATGATCTAGCATTAACATTTTTCCTTACTCTTTTCGTTTTTGGTGGAGGTAACCACAAACACATCATTTTTTAATTCCTAGGCCCTTGCACAATGTGAGCACACATTGACAGAGTTAGGAATTGAACACAGAGAAGCTGTTGATGACACTGCTGTTGCAGCAAAGGTAGACTGATGCTTTCTTCACCTGGAAGATTCACCACCTAATGCAGATATCTTTTGCTCAGTCTTTTTGAGCAACTCTATTCTGATTTTTGGATAAAATGGAATTTTCAGTGAACTCTCTGTTACCAATCATAAACACAATTCTTCTTTCCTAGTTCATTGCAGAGCAAATCCTCCAAGACACAGGTGCTATTGCTAGTTCATTGGCTGCTGAACTGTATGGATTGGAGGTTCTTGGTGAAAATATTCAGGTATATTGATTTTATTATTTTCTAAGAGAACATGTTCTGTTCTTTATTCTCAACATTAGCATATCTCTTTCTTTAGGATGACAAAGATAATGTCACCCGCTTTATGATGCTGGCTCGAGAATCCATCATACCTTGCACTGATAAACCATTCAAGGTGCAAATCGCTGTGCAAACCCCTTCGCATGTTCGTTTTAGCTGTCTACTCCCCACTCCCACCTTATAACAACCCCAGTTGACTTGGTGTGTGATCGTTTGATTTTCAGACTAGCATAGTCTTTTCACTTGAAGAAGGACCTGGACAGCTCTTTAAGGCACTTGCTGTTTTCGCACTGAGGGAAATTAATCTCACAAAGGTCTGTCCAACAGCTTTGGCTTGTCACATGCACGCATTTTGTATAATTCACTATCACTGTGCTCTGTTCTTGAATGGATGTGCAGATTGAAAGTCGTCCACACAAGAAAAGACCTCTTCGTGTAGCTGACGGCTGTTCCTCACCCTTAAAGTTAGATGCCAAACCTTTGACCTCCTAATTTTATTCAATCTCGCTTCCCACAGTTCTACATGAATAGGAGTACTACTTGTGCTGTTTATATCTTCTTAACCCATTCGATCCTGGGTTGCACCAGGCACTTCGATTACCTCTTCTATGTCGACCTTGAGGCATCGACGGCTGATCCAAAAACTCAGAACGCTCTTGTAAATTTAAAGGTGCACTTTCTTGGTTGGTACAATCTGGTCAAGTGAACAATGATCATGTTGCTTTATTTGCAGGAGTTTGCAACCTTTTTACAAGTCCTGGGAAGCTATCCTACAGACATGAGCGAACCTTAAATAGCAAGTTAGCAAGTACTTCTGCAAATCACATGCTGGTGAGTAATGTGTATCAGTGTCTGCCTTTTGCTCTTTTTGTGACAATTGCATAGTGTAGGGAAGAAGAGCCCTTTTTTTAGTTTAAAGGGATATCATTTTCTTGGACCTATTTGAATGGGGCTGAACTTGGCAACTAGGGATGAAAACAGTCGGAAATGATCGGAAAATGTCCTAAATCACTTTCACTTTCACATTTGTTCTCGGAATCGAAATCGGAAACGATAATGTCAGAAACGATTACAATATCGGAGATATCGGAAACTTCAAAATGAAGCCATTGGAACGGAAACATGTCGATTACGTTTGGAAACCGATAGTTTATATCAGAAACACCGCCCCGTAGAACATGACTCAAATGGCAAGTGTCCATACAATTGTAGAGATATGTTTAAGTCTTAACTCGACCATACAACGACATAACTCATAACTCGTCCGTTCAACGACACTAGTCTTAACTTGAGTACTCGAATAAGTCTTAAGTCGACCATATAAGATATAATATATTCACACTAGATAATTTATAATCCATTCAATATATTGATACCACAATGCAAAACTATTCCATAAGTAACACAAAATGTACTACAACATGAAAATCACAAAGAACCCATCTATTATATTAAAAAATATATAAAATAACTAGGATGTAGCTGGCTATCTTACTATTTTAAGGCCTTGCCTGGTATGGAGTTGAGGCCTATAAAAATTAGAATGGTCTGAGTCTGGAAAAACGGAAATTATTCGGAGTTTACTCGGAAATTTCCGATGAAATATGGTATTTTGAAAATACGGTCGGAAATCAGCCTAGATTGTTTTTTATTTTGTTTTCGTATTCGTCGGTTTGAAATCGGTCCGGTTTTATATAAATTCTAGAGAAGTTGGAAACAATCGGGAAAAGCAAGAAAACGATATCGGTCGGTTCGGGATTTTACCGTTCCGTTTTCATCCCTATGGGCAACTTATGTGAATGATGTATTAGGCATTTGGGTGCAGATCTATTCCGTGAGCTTGCTCAGGTCGAGTAGAAGTAGAATACTGAACTCCTATGTTTGAGGCCAAATAAGGGAAACTAAGTTGAGTGGAAACATGTCATGATGAGGTCTTCTAATGTGTTATGCTTGGTTGTGCCCATATTTCTCAAATAAGGTATTGTAGAGAAAAGATAAGGATAACTTAGTAAATTAATCAACAACAACAACTAAACCTTTTGTCTCAAACAAGTTGGGGTAAGCTAGAGATAAAACACCACAAGAGCCAGAAAAGAAAAGAAAAAGATCTCTAGCAATACTCGAAGTATATGCTAATCAGCTAATGGAAACTTTTACTTTGTGCCATGGACTAAGTGGCATGCCTTACCATTATGAGGTTTCCTTTTTACGGATGGCATATAAATACAAGAAATCTGATACACACAGCTGTAAAATTGCATGTTTAGAGCATAGCACCAAGCCACTACTAAATAGTTTAGCTCTATGCAAATTAAAAGTTTGATTATATCATAGAAGTGTTGTTACGGTCTTATGGATTAATTCTGTTAACATGACAGTTTTGCCCTTTTACATAGTGTCATGGGTCAGGCCCATATGGACCTGTTCGGCCAGCCCAACAGAGAGGTGGTGACAGCCAGGGCTAGGGCTGCCACCGACCTCTACCGTGTGTGGAAGGCGCAAGCACCCTAGGGCTGGCCGCCCGCCGCCACGTCGTCATCGAAATCAAGTCATCAAAGTCATTTTTAGATTAGGAAATAAATATATTTTAAATAGGAATTCTATAGATAAGGAATAATTTGGATTTAAACTAGGAAAGAGATCGTAGTTTGCTTGGTAGTCAAGTTGAATCATCTCTATATAATGAGAGGTATTGTATCCTTTGGAATTAAGAAAGAAAAAAGAAGTTGCATCTCTTATCTCTCTCCCTTTCCACTTGTGGGTACTGTTTGGCGACGTGAACAGTATCACGCTCCACCACCTCTAGCCGCACTCCGCCATCTCCCCACCTCCTTACAGCGGCCACCACGGGACGTAAGAAGGATCCCAAGCCACGCCCTACAACCTCCTTCGACTATTATCTCTGCTACCCTCCTCCTACAAATCAGCGCCCACTACACATAGGCATTTTGGGTTTTACTGAAGAATCCTATAAAACTTCTATTAAACAAGGAAACTAACTAGCAGAAGTGGACTAGCATTTGCAGAAGAATTAACTGGCAATTTGTGAACAAGGACAGTTGTGGTCGCACACTAATTTCCCTTTTAAGTCATAGTAGTCACTAAATTATTCATTTATTTTTCTCTCAAGGATCTAATTAGTTCTTAAATGTCTTCTAATCCAGGATTAGCAGGAATGGGTTGGATATGGGCAGTTGTTTTCAGAGGCAGTTGACAATTCAGCAACAACTATTAAGCTGATGCTAATTTTTACAGAGCAAAATAAGCATATCTACATTAGAACAGTAGGGAAGCTGCATGCGATTCAGGCATTTGGTTATAATCTTGGGAAGAAAATCACATCTTTTGTGGTGATGTTCTTATATGGAAGGAGGATACCTGAAAGAGCAGTCTTCCTTTATCTCCAGTTATGCAGGAGCTTGTTAAAAAACATATAGAGATCAAAGGGTTGAATATTTGGTCGTTAAAAACGGTTATAGTAGAATAATTTTGTTTGTTATTAGTGATTGGTTCCTTCGATCACCATGTTGCCTAGAAGGTTTCTATGTTTTCATGGAACTGTTCGTCATAGCGGCGAGCAATCTGTTCCCTCTCTGCATGCCATCGTGGTACAGTACTTAAGAATTGATGTTTCCATGTTCATATCATATGAACGCTCTCCAAGTCTTATGGCTGTCATGACATGAAAGGCATAATTTGAACCTCTATTCCTCTGGCGGTACTAATTCGGGCAAACCTGTTGCCAAACTTTCCGTCTGTGGAAGAAAATTTGTGCTCCTTGGTTGGTTGCCTTGATAAGTGCCAGGTCAAATGGGGTTGTTATTTTCTTAATCCTACCAGGTGATTGCCGAGTAGTTGACTGCAGTTTTGTGCCACTACTCTGTAACTCATGTTAAGTATTGGTGCAAACCTGGAGAATATTCTTCTCCGGAGGCATTGTTATGGCATTGGAAATTGGAAACATTCGAGCAGCCACATCTGCTCCTTTCCTTACTATATTATGCTGTTGTGCAAGATCTGGCATGTGCCTACGGTCTCGGATGACTGTCTTGGAAAAGTTTGGTTATTTTTACCAACGGTCAAAGCATATGTCAGAACTTACCATTTCCTGATCATTGTATATTGGTGTCGGCCTCCGCGTATAACATGTCTTTCCAGGGCCAGCCATCAGCATCTATAACAAACCAAAATGACAAGGGCACAGCAATTTGTCTGGTCTACTGAGTAAGAGTGCTTATAGAGAACGGAAGCTTGGGAAAAACTTGGTCAATGGCTGAATTTCGCATACTGGTGCACATGCTCTGGTCTTGGTTTGCACGAAACGGCCTGTTTGGTTGATTACTGAATTTATCACCCCTAAAGTTAAGCATGACACATGTTCTTGTTTAGTTTGTTACTAACCTTAGGTTGTCAAAGATTGTAAGTCATATTTTAGGAGTTTTGCTGTAGAAATTTTCGTCGCATTTGTGACGGGGGAAAAGAACGCCACATACCTTCAGCGTGCCATAGCACGGAAAAAGGTTACATCCTCTTCTATTAAAAGCACATTTCCCTTCTGTTCTCACGACTCTCACCACTCATCCCAGATTCCACCCTATCTCTTCCCTCTCATCTCCACCATCTCCTGTGCGTCGCCGTGCCGGGTGGCAGTCGCACCCATCGTGCGCGCGGCAGCCAGCTCGTTCGAGTCCCCGATCAAGGCAGCCACAGCAGTCTATAGACAATCCTCATATGCCAAGCCAAAATTTGTGCTAATTGAGCAAATTCTCATGGTTGGAAATTGACCAGGTTGGCGTAAAACTATGTGGTGAAAACAAGATTAGTGACATCAAAGAAATGGTGGTGTTTGTTGTGGCTTTGTCTTTGTTGTACACATCTTTGGCCCGTTAATGCTATGGCCAACCAGTGCGGTCTCCTTCCAATGGATCCATATGGTTTGGTTGAGTACGATAGATATAGAATCTGAATTATTCAGGGCCAACAAATTAAGCGAGCTCCTCTAACCTCTGCAAATCTGGAACTACACCTTCTGTGGCAGCAACAACTCCGCTGACCTCTGCAGCTCTCTCTTTTGTCTTGTACCTCAAGTTTGGAGTGCTTCTTGTATAGAACGTGCAGAGGTAATACCTTCACCTAGCACTTTGGGTGGATTTGTGTGTTTATCTTTTACTTTTGTTGGTTGTTCCTGTGCAAATCAGTAGTGTCCCATTTGTTCCTTTTATCCTCTTTGATGTTATTTGCTTGTTATATGTGCATGAGTAATGTAAAAATTAATTATTGATGTATTATGGCTTACTTGTACCTCTTTTTTAATTTGTCTTACAAAGTAAATACAACTTGTGCTTGGAATTTATGGTTTGTTTGCTCAGTGAACTTTTCTCATATACCTTTGTTTCTCTTTATCATACAAGTATAATAATATTTTGGAAAATATATTATTTTTTCTAAATGGGTTAGAGGAAGTTATATATCCAGTATTACATGAACCACTACTACATGTGGAGGAGAATGTTGATTGCTGTAGTTACTTTGTGTTTAGCGATGTACTGGTATATGGTTCATATTCGGTAAAAGAGAAAGAAAGTTGTGAAATATGCTCCTATATTGGATAGAGATATTGAACGGGAGTCATGATTGAACCGCTTGTATAATGGAACTGAGGCACATTGTATCAATGAGCTGCACATGCCAAAATTAGTTTTTCACAATCTGTGTATTCATATTAGATCACATAGTTTGTTAGTGGACACATTGCGTATCACAGTGGAGGAACAAGTTGCAATGTTCATCCATGTCGTGGGTCAAAATTGATCGAACAGATCAATTGTCTTTGAGTTTAATCAATCGGGAGAGATGGTTAGTAAGTACTTCAATGCAGTTTTATATGCCCTTTGTCTACTTGCCCGTGATCTCATACACATCAAATCAACTGAAACACATATCAAGATAACAAGTATCCCACACAGATTTCACCCTTACTTTGAGGTAAAACGTCATCTATTAGTTTTTCAAGTGTTGTAACTTCTATCTTCATCTAATTGTACATCGTCTGTCTCTTTTTATAGGGATGCATAGGAGCCTTGGATGGTCCTCATATACTAGCATGTATCCCTATCCATATGCAAGATAGATTTAGGGGTAGAAAGTCTATTCCCACTCAAAATATATTAGCAATTGTTGATTTTGATCTACAGTTCACCTATGTTCTTGCTGGATGGGAGGGTCTGCCCATGACTCTTATGTGCTTCAAGATGTACTATCACGCTCCACTGGCCTTAAAATACCAGAAAGTAGTATTATTTATGACTCACATATCAAAACTTGCTTCCTTTTTTTACCTAATTGTAGTGCACACATTTGTGATGTAGAAAAGTTTTTGCTAGCCGATGCCAGATATGCCACAAGACCGGGTATGCTACCCCCATATCGTGATGTCCGTTATCACCTAAAAGAATATAGGGGTACTAGAGAGCCAGAATACCCAAAAGAGTTGTTCAACCATCGTCACTCGTCTCTTAGAACAACTGTTGAATGAGCATTTGGTATATTGAATAATCATTTTAAATCTTTGCAAGTCAACCATTCTTCCCTTTAAAAATTCAAGTCAAAATTGTTGTTGCCGGTTGTGCGCTCCATAATTGGATCCTAGAGGATGCTCCTGATGAATATGTATATGATGATGTTACTTGGTACTTAGCTCTATCATGACATGAAGCAAGAGAGTCGGGCATGGGAACGTAAATGGGATGAGATAGAACAAAAAATATGGGAGGATAAAGTAGGATAGCCTATAGCTGAAGATGAAGTTAATATGTAGAAGCTTAATATGTGGTGACTGCTCTTGTTTCTTGTGTGATTTTTCAATTTGCTATGTGTGTGCACATAATGAGATTGATATTATTAAAGTGTTATGATTTACACCTTATAATCCTTTTTATATTGTTTTACTTTTCATTTTGTTTCTGGTACTATGTGTTTAATTAAATTGTCTCATATCATGAGGAGTAGCAATGGCAAAAGAGAATGGAAAAGTTGATGGGAATGGCCCTTCCCGTGAGAGAACCATCAATTGGGATGATAGTCAAACCAACTTCATGCTAGATTAGTACATTGAGTATTTGAAAGACCATCATGCCGAATTTAAGTTCAAGGAGTAACATCATATGAAGTGTGTTGATGCCTTAAACAAAGAGTTTGTTATGAGGGTGACAATTGCTCAAGTTGATCGTCACTTTAGGCATTACAAAGAAAATTGAAAGTATGTCTCGAAGGCTTTGAGCAGTAGTGGCAATGAGTTTGATGCCACTAGATGCATGGTGACTATTTCAGATTCTAAAAAAGTTAATCTCAATGTATGTTCAATTTATTTCTACTATAAAAGTAAATGAAAAATGCATATATAATTCTAACTCTTGCCTACATGAAACGTAGGATATGGCAAGATGCTGGCTTTCTAAGCCCATTAAATTCTTCCACGAGATGCAGGAGTTATTCACATGCACTAACATTGATGGTTCTCTTACCATTGACCAAGAAACATGCATGAATTATTGTGATGATTCAGAGACCGACAATTCACAAGGATTGAATGATATGAGATGCTATTACTTCGTAAAGACCTACCTGATGATGATTCTGATACTTTTCCATCACCGGTAGCTCGTAAAGCAGGTGGAGATAATAGCTCATCTAACATTTGTGAAGTGGTACCAAGCTTCCAAGAGGCGTAAAGTCACCTTCCAAGAAGCCAAAAAAGCCTAAGAGCTGTTTATCGGAATCCACTGAACAAATAAACTCTACATTGCTATCACTCCAGAAATTTCTCACCGCTCTTGCTCTTCCAGTGCCCCAACCTTCTAACCCTCATGATAGTTTGTAGGAGAGGCTAGAGGCAATGACAATTCCTACTGATGATAAGATAGCAATTGGTCAGTACCTGGCTCACAATAAAAGAAAAGGTATGCTTGAGTTTTTAAGCAGTGCAAGTGATATGACTCTGTAGACTTGGGTGTACAAGTTTCTTACTGGTGAACATTGATATATGGTAGCTCCAACTAGTGCTTTTGGGTGTTGAGTTGTGATAGCTATTTTGGGTGTCAGGTGTTCAACTGTGATAGGTGTTAGTTCTTTTGGGTATTCAGCTGCATAAACTTTTGCTTACATTTAGGATATTTTGGTCAGAATATGAGGTGACCTTACTTACTTGAGGTTAGGTCTAGGGTCTAGACACCTAGATGCTAGTTGCTTTTGGCAAGATGTATAATGAGCAGCAAATGTATAACCATGTGAATTGCTCAAAATTCCTCTAGCTTTTTCAAAAGCATATATTTTACTGTACAAGGAACAACTCTAGAACATACAAAACATGCAGTATCCATTTGTAAGCATCACATCACCAACAATAGAAGACATGGACATAGAAGTAGCGTACAACTAAATGGGGGTACTGTCACCTTGCTCCCAACCACCGAGTCTATTTGTATGATTTAATTTGTGAGCAATCAGAACTCGTTGCTCAGTTTGTTTGGGTGTTGAGGCTTGAAACCATATGGACTAACGTTTAGGAGATCTAACACTCAGTCCTTCTAAACTTCTCCTGCCAATAGAAGTGCGAATCATGACAAATTTCGTTAGAGGAAAACAACATTAGATGAATTATGCATTTGTTTATAGTATCACAAGACCTCGGGAAAAGGAGGCATGTTATCCAACATATTATAAAATTATAATAGCAGTTACCATACAAACACACATATTATAAGAACAGTTACCATACAAATACACGCGTTATAAAAATTTATAAGAGTAGTTACCACACAAATACACATGTTGTAAGAGCAGTTATCACACAAACACACATATTGTAAGAGCAATTATCGTATAAGTACACGCATTGTAAGAATTTGTAGGAGCAATTGTCATATAAATACACACGTTGTAAAAGCAGTTACCACACAATCAATAGCAAGAGAAGATATCTCCACCACTTAAATTTATTTGAGTGACTATACCCACTGTTAACTGCAAACTAAACACTGCTACAAACTTTTATCAAATATTTATAGTATCAATCTAAACAAGTGTCACGTAATATTCACCACAACTAACATATGATATGGATACAAACTAAACAATCTCATTTTACTACAAAGTTCGGTCCTATTTATTTTCTTCCTGAATTTTAGATTCTAAATTGTGAATTGTAGAAACTTATCTTAAATGAATTGTAGATTATACTATAATCTAGACATATATTTACAGACTCCACTTTCAAAATCTAATCGTTTATTTATAAAATCCACAATCCACGTTCCAGAAACAAATAAACACAACCTTAATCAAACTATAAGTGTGACTAACGTTTAATATTAGATACGGCAGTGGCCAACCCTCGTCGTTTGCGTACAGTTTGTGCTCTCTTTTCCTGCTTAGTTATCGTACGATGTAAGCATTAGCCTTTTTCTTCTCGCTTGCTTTGATGGGACCGGGTGTGATCCCGTCTAATCAGCTGACACAAAAAGCGATTAGTAAAAGGGCGAATCACAACGGCGAAATGGAGAGCATTCGGGATATGCCTCCCGTTTGGCACCCTGCGAGCCTCACCGCTTTTCTGATGCCGATATCGGGCCAATCATGCCACGATTCCCTTATCTTTCCCCTTCTCATTTACTACAGTTCAATCGCACTGTTGTTGCTACTGACGATTGTGCCAACTCATCACTACAGGTGGTGATTAACTGATTAGTAGAAAGCACAAAGATCTTCAAGAGACACGTTGCTGTTGAGTGTTAGCTCGATCGTGTGCCGAGCTGCTGCCTTGCAGGAAGGCACCTGCCTCTGGCTTCCTCCAGATGGCACGCGGGAACCGAGCGCGGTGTCCCCGCCGTCGGGTCGTATTCGGCGTAGCGATTTGTCTTTGCCCTGCTAGTCCGAGCAAATTTGGCGCGTTCCTCCGCTCGTGCTGATCGTTTCCGTGCCACCGAACCGGGCGACCAGGTCTGCTGGGTCCACGAAGTAGGCAGGCAATCACTCGGCTCCCGAAGCTGCTGATCGCACCTCGAACGGAGTTGGGTTGGGTTTCTGAGCCGGTTTTGTCATGCTCTGCTGCCGAACCAATTCTCAGGTCGTTGCCAATTTGCGCCTCCCTGCCAAACTTCTGGCCAAACGCACCTGTAGATGTCCAAGCACTCCCTCCGATTAAATATATAATATTTTTAATCTTTACGGTTTTCAATTTACAACTTTTATCATTGTTTTCTATTAGAATAAGATTATAATATCTAATAAAATTATAATATTATAAAATTATTTTTAAAAACAAATTTACACATGTTTTCAAACTAAATATTTTAGAAGTTATTGATGGTCAAAATTTTAAAATTTTAATCAGATATTAATCAAAACGTTAAGTATTTATGATTGAAAAGAATAATTAATTATGAGTAATGACTATATGCTAGTAGTCTAGTCCTACGGATGGAGAGGACTATTAGCTAAAACAACGTATAGTTAATAATATAGTAACAATAACTTTTAATAGGAATTTGTATTGTATTTACATAGAGGAACGAGAGGCAGTTTGATCATGACCATCGTATTAGGACTTACATTTATTTAGAAAGAACTACATCACGTGACCCAAATAAAATTACAAGTACACCGTATGCCAAAGGCATAAGAAATCAATCTAAATGACTTAGTAATGGTCTCAAAGTGAATGTGAATCTGACACGTCAATCCATCAGTTGATTTATAACGCCCAGTCACTTATTACCTTGAAATAATAAGACAAAAAAGTTTTATTTTAATCTCACCCATGGATGCATTTGAACGTTTGAAAACACCCCCACTTAAATGCCGGGCTGCTAGTCAATATCAATAGAAATGGGAAAATTTGCTACAGGATATAATTAAAGTGTGGCTTTTGCTATAAGATATCATTTTTTATATATGCTGATGAACACTCTAGAAATATGGATATTTAACAGAAGGCATTATGGACACTAAAATATTAATATCTACTCTAAAACATGATCAAATATCATTTTTCTCTTAGACCTGCATATTAGATTTATCTTTTACCCTCCTACTCCTTTTTCTCTTCTCGTTTACTCATCCCCTCCCAAATGTTCTTCTTGCATGGCGGAGGGACAACCATCACCGAGCTCGAGCAAAACGGCCGCGAGCATTAGCATCCATGGAGCGTTGGGAAGCTTTTCGTGGCCTCGGCTCGGTCGAGGATGGCTCAGAGCAGCTGGTCGACGGCAGAGCTCACGACAGCCATGGATTGATGGAGAGTTAAGCCATAGCTCTATCAAAGGAGGGCAGCAACGCAACAAGCACACAAAGGTGAACTTAGCTAGGGGGAATTTGGCCGATAGGCCCTACCAGAGCACGATCGATAATGGTGAGACAGCACGACAGAGCAAGGTCGCATGGCGGAGGGTTGGCCGTCATCAAGCTCGAGCTAAACGGCCGGGCATTGGCATCCATGGAGCATGGGGAGGCTCTTCACGGCCTCGGCTTGGTTGGGGATGGCTCAGAGCGGCCGATTGATGGTGAGGTGGCTCACGGCGGTCATAGAGGTCGACGGACAGAGAAATAGCCAGTGCGACTCAGCGGACTGTAGATCCAAGACGATATAGGGTAAAGGGGATACGCCAAGGGGTGAGGAAGATGTGGGAGAGAGGGATTGGATGATGGTTCATTGTGGAGGATGAATTTGGCGGCAGCGCATGCGGTCCTTTGGCTAGAGGTGGAGAAGAAAGGCCACGGTGCGACAACTTCCAACGGGGAGAAGTAAAATGGATGGCGGCCAAGGCTTCAGGGGCTCATAACGATCTCCTCTGCAATAGGTCAACGATGGAAGAGCCTTGGAAGGCGGTGACGAGCTTGATCGACAGAGAGGACGTGGGTGAGCACCTTGAGCGTGCAGAGGGAGTCGGCTTCAGCGGCAGCTGGAACACAGCCCGGCCAGATGGCAACGTGGCACAAGGCGGTGTTAGGAACGACGTGATGCAGGCCTTCGAACGGACGTGTTCGGCAGCAGCCGTAGGAACACGCACAACAGAGCTTGGCCACTGGGCGGTGTTACAATCTCGACATAGCACAAGGCTCGGCCACTGGACCACAACCCAACCACAGGGTGGCAAGAGGCTGGTCAGGCTGTAGCCTCTAGAGCGAGCAATAGTGCATCTTGTAAAGGGTGATGACGGCTCATGCTAGGGCGGAGGTGGAGAGATGATTAGTGTGTTTTAATAAATAACCATATTTTAGTAGTCTTCAACAATATATATTAAAAAAATCATGTCCTATACTAAAAGCCACATTTTAGTTATGTATTTTAGCAAATTTTGGAAAGGGTCGGCGGAAAAAAGACCTTTCCTTGTCCCTTCCGTTCTCCCTCCCTCCATCCACCCCATCGAGTCACCGACAGGGGCGTCTCCTCCCTCCCCCCATAAACGCAGCCTCACGCACACGCCTCCGCTCCCAGCCCAAACCCAACGCCACCAATTCAACCGCGACCTGACCCAACCCCCACCCATTCCCACCTCTTCCTACTCTTCCCCAGATCCGCGTGCTCGCGGGCGGCGACGACCGAGAAGCGATGACGGCGAAGGGCGGCGCCTCGCCGTCCCCCGGCGGTGCGGGTGCCGGCGCGGCGGGGACCGGGCGCCTCTTCACGGTGGGGCTCGTCACCGCGTGGTACTCCTCCAACATCGGCGTGCTCCTGCTCAACAAGTACCTCCTCAGCAACTACGGCTTCAAGTACCCAATCTTCCTCACCATGTGCCACATGTCCGCCTGCGCCCTCCTCTCCTACACCGCCATCGCCTGGCTCCGCATCGTGCCCATGCAGCTCGTCCGCTCCCGCCTCCAGCTCGCCAAGATTGCCGCGCTCAGCCTCGTCTTCTGCGGTTCCGTCGTCTCCGGGAACGTCTCGCTCCGGTACCTCCCCGTCTCCTTCAACCAGGCCGTCGGTGCCACCACGCCCTTCTTCACCGCCGTCTTCGCATACATCATGACCGTCAAGCGCGAGTCATGGGTCACCTACCTCACCCTCGTCCCCGTTGTCACCGGAGTCATCATCGCTAGCGGAGTAAGTTACTGCCTGCTCCGCCTACTTCTCTTGTTTCGGTAGATCTGTTGGAGTTGGGATTGGATCTGAAGGGAATTCGGATTTGGCTGGCTCGGAACTCGAGAGGAGTGGGATCGAGCTGACGAGGAGAGGTGGATCTGTCATCTAACTATAATTGGAGCAAAATGGCAGGCATCTAGCCTCAGTTCATTGGGGAAGTGATCCCTTCGTTTGGGAATATGATTTTGGGATTCTCAGATGGGGAACGGTTCACTGCGTGTCACGGTGCTTATTGATTCCTCTCTTAGGCACTGGCTATTTGATAGGATCAACTGGCATGACAGCTGTTCACTATCTGTGATGTTTGATCAGCTGGAGTGTAATCCAGTTGATCGAGCTTCTCCGTGATCAGAGCCGATCATGTTAGAACATTCTCTCCCTCATCTCCCTGAGGAAATACGATACCGATAGCTTGTTCTGCCTCAATAATCTAGCGGAGAATGTGGATGTGAAAGTCCTATTCTCGTCGTGCATTACCAGAAAACCTCGCATATATGTCTCTGTCTTGTCGGCTCAGTTCGATGCATTGGAAAGTTAAGTTGCCTATTTTGAAATTAGAGTTGCAAAATGTCTGTTCTAATCTTGAAGCATTGGTGCATTTTTATGCAATACGACATACTAGGTTAGCAAAGCGTTGGGTGACTACTGGCTGCATTACATATAATATGATTATGAGATATTTACATGTAGCCTCTCAATTTAGCGACTTGTTACAAGATTTTTTTTATTCGTATGTTTCTTAGATCAACTAGTATGTGTATCTCGAAACGCGAGTCATGTGGAGAGCCTAGAGCTATCAGCTATGTGTGCATCTCGCATGCTACTATGTACAAACTAAAGCTGCTGTTGGACTTCTGAGTTTCTAACATAAACTGATATGGAGCATGCAAATCAAACTGACAGGGCGAGCCTAGCTTTCATCTGTTTGGATTCATCATGTGCATTGGAGCCACTGCTGCAAGGGCATTGAAGACAGTGTTGCAAGGAATTCTGCTGTCTTCTGAGGGGTAATACTCCATTTCCCTCCCTTTCTTATATGCATTTCCTATTTTGTACACATGGCCTTAGATTCATACACTACTTTCATTTTGCTCATTTATGTGGACGCTGAGGGTTTCTCTGTTCTGATATGTTGCAGGGAGAAGCTTAATTCTATGAATCTGCTCTTGTACATGGCTCCAATTGCTGTTATTCTCTTGCTTCCTGCAACTATCTTTATGGAGGACAATGTTGTCGGTGTAACAATTCAACTGGCTAAAAAGGACTTCACGATTGTTTGGTTGCTATTGTTCAATTCTTGCTTGGCATATTTTGTCAATTTGACCAATTTCTTGGTGACCAAACATACCAGTGCACTGACTCTGCAGGTACCAAGTGCTGTCTTACTCATCAATTCTACTCCCCTGCAGAAGTTAATTTGATTAGAGTTTAGTTTAGTGCAATGTGCTGTTTTGACATGTAGCTTTTCTTTCTGAAATATTTAACAGGTTTAATATATCCCTATGTAGACATGATTTAAAATTGAATTCACATTAATTAGTTATTCATGATCCTGCATCATTCACGTGCCACATCAACACATCTTAATTTTGTGTTATGTGCGCCATTTTAGATGAGTCGGTGAATGGTACTAGGATCTACATTACAAACGCAAAGTATTAGAATATTCAACCTTTTTAAACCCCTGTCATTTGTTGTCTTGCTGAGCTAGAAATAGTCTATAACTATAAATATCAGAAATTGAATCAATTATAGGTCTGTCAAAATAAAACTGAATGACATTGTTCTGTTATTTACCCTTCACTGCTGCAGTGCTATTACTGTAATTGTGTGGGATCTACATTCTTATGTGAAATAAGTGAAGTTTTCGACACATCTTCATCTTATAGGCACAAACATCTGTCATATTGCTCTATATTGACCACTTGCCAGTACATAACCCTGGTTTCAGCAAAGTATGCACCGGCATTAATTCCTTCAATTATGGCTGAAAGATACTCATAACGTAAATGTTTCTCTTCAGGTTCTCGGGAATGCTAAGGGTGCCGTGGCAGTTGTCATCTCAATTATGATATTCAGGAATCCTGTGTCTGTAACCGGAATGCTCGGTTACACTCTTACAGTTATAGGTGTTATTCTTTACAGTGAATCTAAAAAGCGGAGCAGCAAACCGTGAACGCCCAAGTAGACAGTAGATATGGCCATCCTTTCTCTGTCCACTCAGTGCCCAGAGCTAATCAGCTAAAATATGATGGAGAACTTAATCGGGGCGATTGTAACAAATCCTATGCCATATGGTGCCTCAGTCATTGGACAGCGAGGATAGAAGTCCAATAATACCTGTAGTATTTCCTTGGGATCTAGGAGGCATTTTGTTTTGCTAATGGAGATGATCGATAGAATATAATTTTTTTGTGTTAGAGAATTGTGGCTCACACTGCCAGCATTGGTTAATACGTTTAGTTATTGGAAATTGCTTTCTGTTATTCATCTGTTTTGTAAGTTCAAGCTGCCCCATTCTCCTCTTCTGAAGACTGCCTGTACCAAACTTTGGACCTCCTAATATATTATGACATTGAATTTAAGCTCACTGAGCTTACTGTTGGTGATACTATATTCTATCATAGGGTAAGCGGTGCCTCATCAGATTGCTGTTGTACAGTCTTGATAGCAAGCTTCGAATTACATGCAACAGTGATTGAGTGCAGCTGTCCATGGTAACTTTGTAAGCATTGTTGCTACATTATGAATAATTCATCATCTCCCCGATATACGATCATTCCACATGCTTAAGTTTGGACGTAGGCCAGTGGTACATGAATGATGTTGTGGATAGTGTTAATTGTTTACATCCAACTTGTGTTCCAGTGGGCGTTGCGCAAGGAGAGCTTTGCCATGTATGGCACATTAGCGATGTTGCTCATCTTGCAGATAATTCAAATATGAACAAACCACCTTAGGCACATTAGCGATGTTGTTCGTCTTGTTTGCAGATAATGCAAGATTTACATCTTGTGTATTGATGTGCAAGTCGTGCAAGAACTTCAAGGTGCACGTCAAATAGTACAATTGGCTGAAAGCACGGCTTGGGACGTTCCAGGCTTATATGTCATGTTTTTTTCCTATGTGTGCAGGAATGCTTAAGGTTCTTTCCAAGTTGGTGAACTGCTGGATGAAAGTTTAGCCTGAAGAACAAGGAGAGACGAGAGAATGAAGCGCTACTTGGGCCTTTTCAGACTTCTATGTTCTGTTTGCCTCCTGTATATGTTAGAATTTTAATTGTTCTTAGTTTGGTGATTCTTTTCTCCATGAGAGATTAACCTGAAAGAGGAGAGAACCTGCCATTTCTGCTCATTATTGCAATTTTCAGTTTCTAGGGGCTGTGTGGTTCTTGACTCTAAGAAACCAAGTCAAAATTTGGCAATGCCAAAACTAGGTCATACCAAAGTCGGGACAAATAGAGTATTTGGTTTGAGTTAGAGCTAAAATCTTAGCTGGCCAAAATCGGGACAGCCGTTTTGGACGTCAAAATTTTGCCTAACTTTGCTATAGAAAAATTTTGGCCGATCAAATTTTTCGAGGTGCAACTAAATTTTAGCCTTATCCAAACCAAAACCAAAATTCATAGACGTGACCAAAAATTTGGCTTGGCATGCTGGGTCACAAACCAAACACACCCCTAGTTTCACTGTCACAAAATCTATCTCAATGTCAAGATGCCTCTAAGCTGAACCATTGGTATGGAGTTTAGCTAAATGAGAATAAACCATTCAGCGCATGCACACCTTAACGGTCGTGGTTATCTAGTCTATTACAGGAATCTTTACTTCTTCCAGTAAGATCTTGCTGTTGCAGCTCTTAAAAATATGTATCTAACTAACTATTGCTCCCTCCAAATTTAGTGAGAAATATGCGCGAAAAGGCCATAATGGAGCGTAAGAACTCACGGCACAATGACCAAAGATTATGACAATTTATTCAGGTTCACTGTCCCCTACAGTGATTGGACTACTACAGACACTGGAAATTAACGAGTTTACCATTGAAAAATACGGTGGTAAACGAGAGACGAACTGAATCATTTGTTACAGATTTTTGCTGGTGGGCGTGCTCCCCCATGGGCGCACAAGTTAGAGGGAATTGAACGAATGTAATACGCGGGCAGGCTGCCTGGCCCGACAGACGCGGACGACACCCTTCATGTGCAGCTTGTTAATCAGACAGAGCACCTTTGGCCTCCTCTCCTTTTCCCTTCCATTGCACCGCCACCATCATCATGCCTTCAGCTGCAACCCGTCACCTGCTCCACTGCAGTACACAGTACAAAAGATGCCACCATTAGCTGGATGAGATCTTGCAGTTAGTTGTGCGTGTCTGCCGTGCCAAATGTCATGGCATCATGCACATGTAAAGCTGCACTGACGGTGCGTGCAAATGGTAGTGTGCGTGCAGTGCAGCTGTCCTCTTGGAGCTGCAACATTTTGTCACGAAGCTCTGGGCGTTACCTTTGGGAGGAGGGGCCATGACGGTAGGCTTGGAGATGATGGCGGGGACGGTGGCGGTGGAGACTGGCGGGAAGAAGTGGGCGGCGGGGACGCCCAGACCCTGCGAGCCGTGGTACTGGTAGTGGTAGAACGGGTACACCGGCATCATGCCGTTGGGCGGCACCATGCCGCCCTGCGCCGCCGCTGGGTACGAGAAGTGGCCTTGCATGTAGGACCCGACCGTGCCCGCTGCCGCCGCTTGGCCTAGCTTCTGCTCCCAGATACAAACACAAACCAGACAGCGATTAGCACATTGATCCGAGCCTATGAATTGACGTGGCAGTAACATTGTCTGTTAGCGAAAGACGGTGAAAAAAGAACGAGAGATCAGGTGATTTACCGCGTTGTAGCTCATGTCCGCGACGTAGTTTGGTGAGTACCTGCGCAGAACGCGTTGCACAGAAGCACACATCGATCAGTTCTACTGTAGCATGGTAGCAGTAATCAACAACAGGACCAAAAAACATCAGATCCATCGCGTAGTTAACTACGGTGCTGAGTCTTTAGTCTAACACATGGCCAGTAGCATTAATTTTCCCTCCTTTTCTGTGTTCTTTCCTGCTGCCGTGCAGGCCGCCACGTGGGCACGTGCGAGCACGACGAGGCAGCTGGCTCGGGCGCGCGGTCCGGTCCAGGCCCAGGTCCAGCCTGTACGCGGCTGTGCCTGTGCGTCCCCTGCCCCCGCCTGTCGCGTCGCGAGCTCCAAACCGCTGCAACGCATGTGTGCCCACCCTACCGGTCCCCTGACCCGCGGGCCCAGCCTGCACCTCGGCCGCCGCGTGCCGTGTGGCTGCGCGCGGCCGAACACGAAATCCTCGTAGCCTCGCACGTCACAGAGAATTCGCGGCGCTCGAGGAGCGCGCCACGCCGGACCGTAATGCCGTGGCGCAAATTTTTGCTTGAAACGTTCGAATTGTAGCTAGGAGTAACATGTGCGCAGTGCGTACCCGTAGGCGGCGGCGGCGGCGGGGTAGAAGGGGAGCACGCCGTGGTACTGCTGGTGCGCGCCGTGGGCGTAGTGCGCGGCCGGCGGCGGCGTCGTCGAGGGGTGGTAGTACCATGGCACCGGCGACACGCCCCTGGACCCCACCGTGATGGCTGCTATAGCCAATTTGCGAGGCGCGCGCGCCAAAAACATGTGATCTCCGGTCAGTACGCACATTAACAGCGGTAAAACCAACTGATGTGCGCGAGGCTAGCAGTGAGAGTTACTAATTACGCATTTACGTACCTGGCGCGGGCTGGTGAGGGGAGGGGAGCGCGGGAGCGTGCGGCGGCGAGGGGCGGAGGAGGTGCGGCGGCTGGGTCCGTGGCTTGGCGCCGAGGGAGGCGAGGTTGCAGTTGGCGCGGCGGCCGTTGATGACGGGGGTGGCGTCCTCGCACGCCTTCTTGGCCGCGTCCGCCTCCTTGAACGTCACCTGTCGCGTGCATGCAAAGCAGGTTTCAGACGCGCGCGTCAGAAGAATGCAATGCCGGCCATGCCATGCGATGCATTCGTTGTGAGCAAATTAAACTAGGGAGGGAGGGAAGATAGACTGACGAAGCCGTAGCCCTTGGAGCGTCCGGTGAGCTTGTCGGAGATGATGACGGCCTCGAGGATGTCGCCGTAGCGCTCGAAGTGCTCGCGGAGGGTGTCCTTGTGCGTCTCCCACGCCAGCCCGCCCACGAACACCTTGGTCAGCGTCGTGTCCCCGAACGCCGGCGGCGGCGGCTGCTGCCCCATCATCGTCATTCCCGGCCGGCCGCGCGCTGCCTCCTTCGTGCCGAGCTCAACGACGAGATGTGCGCGAGTGGAACGAAATGCAGCGGCGACTAGTGAGGAGGCGAGGAGAGGGGACGTGGGGTTTTATACAGGGCGGAGTTTATAATTCGGAGGGAGGGAGAGGGAGAGTGGTGGTTGGGCGGCCGGATAACGGAAACAACAGCGCACTCCTAGTCTGTCGCCTGCTCCTCTAGCCTGGCAACAATTGGCCTCTGCCTCAGCGCCCCGTTGCGGGCTGTGGGGAGAGGAGAGAGAGAGATTCCCATCTCTCCTCACCTCCCCTCTCCTGCAGCTCTGCAGCCGTAACAGAAAAGGCCTGCATGTCTTTCTCTCACTCCAAGCATAATTAAACACATCACTGTCACGGTTAATCCAGCAGCCAGACGTAGTTTTAACCGGCGTGCAGTGAGAATTTCTACGCAGTGTAACATACTAGGATACTACTATACTACTTCCTCTCATCCTTTATATAAGTCCATCTAGCTTTTCTCACAATAAATTAAATATAAGTCTATCAACAGCTCCAATACATATTTTTACCTCTATTTTCATGTTTTACCTTTGTATAAATGCAGCTAATCAATGAGGTGACAAGCCAACCACTTTAATAATAACAATGAGCGAAGGGTAATAGAATTTTTGCATTATCTATCATAATTCATGTGCATAAGTCTAAATCTAAATAGACTTAGATAAAGGATCAGAGGAATAGTACAGTGTGATAATGATACTAAGAAATGGTTCATTTACAGCCGGCCGGCCCGGAGACAAGAACAGATGGACGAGTGGCCAGCCAAAACGGAGAGAGGAGGTGGAGGAGGTGGAGGAGCTGTATGATCGGGTGGGAACAGCTGGCTTGCTCTTGCAGGTTGCCTTTACCACCCAACGTGCTGACGCCTTTCCTTCCCATTCCCTGGCTGGCTAGCTCGCTCTACACCATCCCCCTGGCCTTGCGTAATTAACAAGTGTACTAATCTAGCAACCCTTCTGAAAAGGAACCCTTTCCATTTCCTTTCCTCGTAGTATTATACTGCCACGTAGACTGCCTGTAAAACACGTGGAATATTTAGAATTTGTACCTTCTTAAAAACATTTACTACACAGATTTATAGAAAACAATATAAAAAATAGACCTTATTACAATACTGTTATTAAATAGTATGATGTTATGATAGCTATCATATGATCTTGTAACCCTAACGTAGAATATCATACGTGGTGGCTACCACAATGTTAATTATTATAGTGCGATGCTATTCAACCGCGACGCTAAATATCATAGTGTCGTGAAAAAGAGTTAAATTTCAAAATTTATCTTCACAGGAGTTTATTTGTAGAATATATTTTTTAAAGGTTAAAATATAAAATACCACTAAAACACTTGCAAACACAGTTAGTACTACAAGCACATTTTTAATTAAGGAGGGGGGAAAGCACTTACGTACACGGTATACCCGAAGGCACGTGATGCACAGATGGCACAGGGTACGATCACACATTTTCTGACAAAAAAAAAAAACATAAGACTAGGACATGTTTTGTTGATGGTAGAGTGAGTCAAGTTAAAATTTAGTCGTATCTTAAAACATTGACCAGCCAATTTTTTCTATTGCGTATTTAGGTAAAACTCGAGCTGCCAAATCGTCCGTCCCAATGTTAGCCGGCTAAAATTTTAGTTTGACTTTAAACCAAACGCTAAAAACTGAACCAAAATTTGATCATACCCTAATTTTGCCCCTGATCAAAATTTGACTTGGTCTGTTGGAGGTATGGACCGAACAAGCCCTAACAGACCCGGCCCGAATTAGGAGTATACAGTATATGTATACAGTTAGCGACAAAGTATAACCCCGTACAGTCCGAGCCGTTATACAGGCACTTATACGTACAGACAGTAACCACTGTATGCGAGAGGACGCACTCCATGTGTTTCAACCAGGAACGGAACTGCTAGCTGGCTTTTGTTCCGAGATCCCAAATCGCGCCCGTGTGGCCGTGTCCAATCTGAAAGCGTGTAGAACTGTAGGAAATAGGAATTACACTATATTAATTTGGATCCTTGTATATGTATATAAAGTCTCTGAATTCTTTTATAAAAAATTTACCTTATCTAATTTACCTGAACTTTTTTAAAATATAGTACTATATATGAAAGTTAGTATCGAGTTATCAAACTCGTGATAAAAATATTTCATGTTGCAGTTTTTAATCTTGTGTGATTTTTTCAATCCTGCATACTAGTGTTACACAAAATCTAATAGTTTACTTGGTGGTTAGTGCGTGATTTTCTGACTTTTTTGCATTGATATTTGGATGATTATATGGGCATTTATATGGCTTCAAATAAAAAATCATCAATTAAAAAGTTATAAACCTAGTTAACATCTACAATTTTTATATAAAGTTTGTCACCATCTGACTTCATATAAAAAAACTATAAATTTTTAAATATAAGCTATATTTTATTGTCACTGTCGGTTAATATAACGATCCGATATTAATAATACCTCCATACAGTATCACTATCGGTTATTTAATTAAATCGGTGGTGATATTTAATTACCACTACCAGTTTTTGACGTAGGAGCTATTAGTGTTAGGTTTTTTTAAGAACCAGTAGTGATACTTTATTATTATCGGTTATTTTTGAACCGGTAGTGAAAAGATGTTACGAATAATCTTTCTGTAGTAGTGTGTAGTTCACAGAAGTGAGGTCGAGGACGACGATAACAAGGGCGCCGATGTTGACGATGCCAACTACCTGTGTATGAAGCGCGACAAGGATAACAGCTTTGCTTGCTGCAGTGTTCTTGGACATCTGTCAAGAGGGCGGCAGCAGTGGCTGTAGCAGCGGCCGCGTCGTGATCACGTTGGAACGCGATGGCGGTAGCGTCATCGTCGAGGGCCATGGGACTGGGGAATGGTGCGCTGGGGTGTGAGGAGCACGCCCGAGACAGTACACCAGGTGATGAGGTGGCGCCGGATGCAGTCGATGAGGTGGGTCAGCATTGGCAACCAGCAGCAGGTTAGGGTTAAGCGGAAACAAAAAGAAGACTGAGTTGAATATGATACCATGAAAGGACTGGGTTGAATATGATACCATGAAAGCCTGTGGAATTGTAGGAATTACCCTATATTAATTTGGATCCTTTTACATGCAGATATAGGCTTGCCCTTCCGTACCTTCACCGGTTTATAGAAGGAAATCCCAAGAGATAAGGAAGGGAGAGTCCTAAGGTGATACAACAACAAGATAAACTACCATATCAATATGGTATATCAATACGGTATGTTAACATGTACGCTAACACAAATCGTTTTCCGTAAAACTTCAGGTTCAACTCAGCAGATCCCGTGTTTTGTTCAGTTTTATTCATGTATCACCTTGATCTCATCGATCTAAAAATCAGTTCATTGTGCTTGCACGTACGATGCATCGTAAAGAGCAGCAGCTCACTGCGCCACGGGCATGCATGCAGCTCAGCAGCTGGGCAGTAGGGCAGTGGCCCGAACGCTAGCGCGCTATAGACGGCCGGGATCTTGGCATCCCGCATCATCGATCGCGCGGCGTGGCAACTGGCAGGGCAAGGGGCCGGGCAAAAGTAGATCGAGGATTCCCGGTGACGCCAACCCTCGGGGCCTACGACGTACGGCGGTCCCGAGTCGCACGTGAGACGGGGCCCAAAACGGCTCGCGTGACCGTCCTCGCTCGGATCCATCCATCGGCCGATCGATCGATGGATATCCGTCGCTGCCACCTGCGTCCGCGCGTGCCCTGCCGGCCGCCGATCGAGGGCGGGCAGGCTCCCTTCTTCTGCTCGTGAAACATCAGCAGTCGCGTGGCGGGGGGCTCGCACACCACCGACGCGCGTATATGTGACCTGGATGGATCGGTCGACCCGTGTGCCACCACTCCTGTCGTCGCCGTTGCTTCTTTTCCTTGGATAGTGCCTCTTTTGGCAACGCGTATGTACGTGCGTGCAAAGTTAGATGGACGGTGACAACGACGACGCCTGTTTTTTTTTTAATTACAGCACACGTGCTACACTACCCGTGCGCACCCGCATCCCTCTAAAACTCGAACACGGCGACGCGACCATTCGCGCCTCTGATTTATTTCACTGCTAGACTTGTGACTTTTGGGACATTCTCTTCGTTAGCCTGCGTGCGTGCGTGCGTACTGAAAGCTACGTACGAACTTGGAGCTTCACAGTTGGCATACGGGGAAAGCTCGCAAATGGGATTGATGAAACCTGACAAGTACGCCTAACGTGAGGGTTCCAGTACAGACAAGATATGAACGTAACTGGGTAAGGACTACAAAGTATATACGGTGTCAGCACGGTTAATCACACGAGTCATTTACGCCGGAGAATGTGTATCTTATGGAGCTGACTATATATGCATCCATAGGAGATTTTCTCGTGTGCAAACCAATCGGTTCCTTCCCAAGTTGAGCTTGTTTGGTTAATAGCAGGGGCGGATTCAGGAAATCATGTCACTGATGTCACTAAACAGTAATCCTGCTAAAATCATAACATCATCTCATGTATAACAATGATGTTACTAAATGCTCAAGATCATTGATGTAACAAGATACCAATGCTTATACTGTGATCCACCTCTGGTTAATAGTGACACTTTCGTCATACTGTTATGGCCAAACCGTGGCAAAAAAATCAACCGCCATGATCGTGGTAAATTTGGCAGAAGTACAAACTTATACTCCATATAGCAAGTGGAACAGGGTGCTAATAAATGGGTCCACACAAACCCGCGCCTCACAAAAAAAGGAAAATGAATGCGTACTAAAAACCCTCAACTTCCCATTGGATGAATGCAACGAACGCGATTTTTGTTTGTAACACTTTTGCCAAAAGAATTTAAGTACGTATACCACTGCTAAAAATACATCTAAATTCGAACTCTCGATTAACTTTCAACTGAAGAAAAAAAAACATTGGCCATTTCGTATGAGCTAGCACATGCATGTCGAGCTAGCTATCCCATTTTTTTTCTTTGAAGACCCTTAAGTCCTCTTTATTTTTTTAACAAACCGGACATGAGAGTTATCGATTATATTAATAAAAAAAGCTCAAACTGGGTGGTACATCGACCCCAAAGAAATCGAACAACGTAAAACAACAGCAACAGCTGAGGAAAGAAAGCTAGCATTGCTAGCAACAGAGAAAACAACTAAAGCAAAAAAAAATGACAATGGCCAGTTGGACCCGCACAACATTGACTCGTGAGATCGACGACTCATGGCACAAGGAAAGTTTGAAGGCTGACAACCGAGATGATCCGAGATATCTCCTCCAACAATGGGGGCGGAGACCCATCGAACTTGGCCATGTACTTTAAGGCAAGACGAGCACTTCGGCGTATGGTCGACCTATGATAAGCATGTCGCTTGTGTCTTGCCGATGCCGCCATTGGTGGTGGAGGTTGCGGTGGAGTGTAAGGGGGTCCTCAGCCTCCACGGAGGGAGGGTGCTTGGGCACTTCGGCTAAGTCTCGAGTAGGCATGACGGGGAGATCGAAATAGCAATCCAGAACCTCTGGGAGGTAAGCTTCGAACAGTTGCACACAGTTCTCAGAGTTTAACTAGGTAACGCTAGCCGCAATGGTGGGCCCTACTGCAGGGGTGACATCTTGGAGCAACATTTGCCCTATGGGTAGCTCCTAGTGCTCCTGTGCATCAAAGGTCCGTGAGGGCACCATATCCACCTCGTTGATGATGGGAAGCTTACGATCGTCCAAATCTGCAACAGCCGAAGATGCAATCATGCACGACAATCGCTTCATGGTCAGCTCATGATGCTCAAGTACAACGGAGGCCCTTGAGGACACCACATCCACCTCATTGACGATGGGGAGCTCACGGTTGTCCTGATCCGCAGCGGTCACAGACACCGCCATGTGCGGCAAAGGGCCCATAGAAGGCATGCAAGCCGCCACAAGCGAAGCAAAGATAGATGGGATCGGTGAACATTGAACCGAAGAACAAGGGCCAAAGAGGTTGACCATGTCGACGGCTGAGGGACCATCGCGTGGCGCCTCCATGTGCTCTAGGCGATTAGCCAAATGCGCCAGCCACAACTTGATTGTAGAGACCTCTTCTCTAAGGGGGCACACCACATCCTCCAAATGGGGCACAAGCAAATGCTGGAACTCTAAACGCATCAACTCCACCAGAGGCGCAAGCACAGACTGATGGTCCAAAGTGGTCGAACCAGAAGAGAAGTGACAATGGCAGCCGCACATGGCATCCCCCTTATCGTGGCACATGGTGACAACAACTTTTCCACACTTAGCCATGGGTCTAGGGGAGGCCAGTAACGGAGGTCGACATCTACTCGTACTCAGTGGAGATGTGGCTACAACATCTGCCCAACTCCAAACTTGTGGAGGATGATGAGGTCGAGTAGAAGGGGAGCGGACGTGCGGGGTTGGAGAGGGCGATCGAAGACGACAATGTCGCTCCTGATGACCAGGACGACGACAACCAATGCAACAGAAGGAGTCTAGGTAGGAGCTAACTTGGTGGTCACAAGCTAGGCAGCGATAACATCTACCCTATGCCCAACTCTTGAAGGCTAGGCTACGCTCCGATGGTGATATGCGTAGTGGCGATGATGACTGCTTAACATGGCGTAGAGATGGGCCCACAAACACCCGTGGTGACTCCATGGAGTGACCTGTCATCCCCTCCTTGGTACCCGTTGGATTAGCACCCGATGGCAAAGAGGGTGACATGGCTTATTAACACATGTCAGCATGAGATAGTGGGCGCCAATCTAGAGTTTGCTCCACGCAAACTGGAGCAGTGAGGCACCATGGATTTTGTCTAGGATGCAGCTAGAAAACAGTACAATCATGCCAGGTAAGGAACAAATAAGTGACAGGTAACCTTATTACCAGTCACTTATGTGTTCATATAAGTGGCAGGTAACTTATTAACTCATCACTTATGTCTTTCTCCTTAGCTCATGGGTGAAAGACATAAGCTGGGGAGAAAGACATAAGTGACGGGTAATCTTCACCCGTCACTTATGTCTTTCTCCTCAGTACATGAGAGACGATCATAGGTGACGGGTCACGGTTACGATCCATCATCAATGACTAGTCATCAGTGATGCATTCGGGGTAATAGGTACATGACTCGTCATCCTTGTCTGTTATGACCCATCACTCTTAGCCTTTTTCACGTAGTGCTAGGGGCTGCAGTAGGGAGAGGGGCGACATGGATGTGCTGGTGGATGCGATGGGCCGTATAGCCGGCTACATAACGGCGATGATTGGCCCATAGGTCGCCCCCGCGGTCGCCACAACTTACTCCCAGGAGCTCCTGCTCGTCATGCGAGCTAGCAGGTGACCCGTCGCACGTTGAGTCGGTGGATCTCGATGAGAAACTGCCGGCCAACCAAGAACTCAGCGAGTCGACCGGCGATGAGCAGGAAGAAGTCCTCGAGGAAGATGTCGGTGCTGATGCTGACAATGTACACCATGTCAGTGGTCAGAGACGAAGCGCCTCGTCCTTGTGCGGCCACTGTGTTAAGCGGGATGACATTGACACTCCCCAAGCAGTGGTGACCGACATGTAGATCCAACATGGGAAACAACGACCAACATCTAGATCCAGGTGCCAAGGGGACGTAGAGGGGAGGTTGTAGATCCGGTAGAGAGGCATCATTGACTGACGGAGCAACGGTAAACTAGCAACGGCTATATACTTGTGTCTGGGAGCTGGAGGACAAGGGGTGGGTGGGTGGGAAGGGGGAGGCGAAACAGGCAGAGTGGCTGTGCCGACCACCGTTGGCGGCGGCATGGGGACCCTAGTCACCTCCGCATCACCCTCTCTTTCCGTAGCAATCTTATGAACAACCTTGAAAGTAACTTATTTTTGAAGTCCTCTTTATAAAACTTAAAGGCAAACTCAATCAAATTATCCAATTGATTAAGTGAGGTCAAGAACCGACAATTTGTCAAGGGACCATTCATATGTATCATTTCTCATATGGGAATCTCGAATTTCTCGAACTAATGCCGTAATGCTATTATATATGCGGAATAAAATGTCACCAACTGACCACTGCTGTTACAGAGAAGAGTTACATCGTACTATCAGAAAGATACGACGATGCAATTTTGGACGGAACGTTATGTACATACATCGATTCAGATTGCTGCAATGCATGGAGCGCCCCTGAGTCCTGACGTCTGACCGGTGATTTTTTCTATGCAACATGATCTAACGCGCGTCCTCTTGCTGCTCGAGACGGCGAGATCTGTGTTCATGTGAACCTCTTTGCTAGCACATGCCTATGCTCCACACAAGAAGATTTTCAAACATTTTCCAAGCATATTCTGACAGAGTAGGAGCAGTCATTATCAGCAACCAAAAAAATGCAAATCTGAAGCTAGTCAGCCATTTTTTTTCAGAAGAAGAAGAAGCTAGCCATCCTAAAAATAGTAAGTCTATCTCAAGAGGATCTATTTGTTAGAGTTCTAACTTTGAAGCTGTGTATTCCTAGCTGTAATAATTTATGGAGTTAGAGTTCTGAATATATCGATGATATTTAAATAAGTCGTTTTATTTTTATTTAGTTAAAAATACATACTTAAACTATTTTATTTTAATTTACAAACTCAAAATCTAACTTAAAGTTGAGAGCTCAAGCTTTGATAAACAGAATTAGTTAACCAAAGCCGTGTGCAATAACAGCACCGCATACTTAGAATACTGTACCGGTACAGACTGCAGAGCATAAGCAGAGAGCTGCAGAGACCGGCGTATGACCATGATCAGATCCAAAAGCCCAGATGTGAGTATGTGACTATTCGTCCTCTCCTTGCTTCATCCCAACGGCGCCCGGTGCCGCCGCAGCACACGCGGGAAAGGCAACTTCCGTATGAATATGAACGTACAGGTTATGTTGTTTATATATCTCTTTTACATAATATCTATCATTTGTTAATTCTTTTTATTTATCATATAGGTTTTTTATCTATATTTTTAATATAAATAAATAATACTGATAGTTCATTAGTTCCGTAAGCATGAGTAAAATTTTCCCTTCCCAGCACACTACAACGGACGGATCGTGACGATGCGTAGGTTATGATGGTCGAGACATGGATCTCCTAATATCGACGTCACGATAACTTTATCGCTGACTTGTGAGCTCGACCTCATGTATCAACGACAACGCGCGACATCAGAAGATCCTCGTCTAAGTGGATGGGGGACGGGCACTTAGTCCCTCCGGCTCGCGAGAATCTCTTGTGTTCTCCCTACCCTTGGCCTTCGTCCCCGCAGGCCACCCACTGCTGCCCTTGCCTGCGTGCCCGCAACGTGGACAACTGCAACTCCTGTCTCCACATTACAGCACTGCGCCGCACACTAGAGATGGATCAAGGTTTGACTGGACCGGGGATCGGAGGAGACCCAGACTCGGGAGAGCAAGGGACAAGGCTGGGCTGGGAGCTAGCTGTAAGACCTGAGCCATGAGCTGGCGGAAAAGGGCAAAAGGGGGAGAGAATAAACAACAACAAGGTAATCATCATCAGCTGGGGTTTAGAAAAAGTGTCACTGTGTGTGTATGAGAAGAGGAGGTGGGGGCGGGGGGAGGTGGCTTTGTTTATAACGTCTTTAGATAGAACGGACATCTGATGGCCCATCCATGTTCTTATTATCTGGGGACTACTGGCCGGCCTTTGTGCTCCACAATTTGCATGGCCATGAAGCCTTTTTCAGTCTCTCGATCTGCTAGTTAACTGCTAAACTTCTGAAAGGTGAAAAGGCTGCGGTTTGCATGCCGTCTTAAATATGTATGAAAATTCTGAGCCTCTAAGTTTTTTTCTTTCAGTTCTGAGCCTCTGAAACTTCTCACTGACAGGCACACTTCCTAATCATGTAACTGCGAAACAACTCCATCTAGTAGTCAATACTGGGCCGTTTCTACTGAGACTGGTAAAGGGTGTTCATGTAAGAACCAGGGAGGCTTGATGAGGAAGATGGATCATGCACGCAGCTGTTGTGTTAAATATGATGATCCCATGGCCACGGGCACACGATCGACTTGATGCTCTGTAGTCTAGCCTTTTAATCCCATCGCCTGATGGTGCACGCAGTGCTCATGTGTGAGCAAGCTGGCCAGCAGGCATGATGGACGGCAAAAGAAGATTAGCAGCTTCGCATCCATCTGGATTCTGGATCAATCTGTCTCTGCTTCTCTCCCAACTACTCATACTTTCATCGACGCATGTCTGCATCATCTCGATCGATTCATGCATGCCACCACGTTGGGTACAACACAAAATACAGACGGGTGTCGTTTTGAGGCCTCCCACCTATGCTAGTACCCCCTGCCACGTTCACCCAGTGCATGTACTGATATGCATGGGGCAGGGCTGCTCGCTTCTATAAGAGAAAGGAACAATAAACAAGGACATGCAAATGCATGGTGACGCGTAACAGCACCTTATAGTCTGAACTCTGAAGCTTCAAATTAATGGAAAACAGTACTAGGCTGATGTTTTTATGTCGATTTGCTCCTCACCACTTGCAGTTGTTTGCCCACCGACCGTCTTTTGTGGGCTGCGACTACATCATGGATCGGTAGATCGGCGCGAGATTGTCCTGAGATGTCGATCAGGTCCGTTGTCCTTAATCTGAGATGAAAAATATGCAAGCCTTGCTGTAAGTTGTGACGACCACGCATGGCCTGATCATAGGGGACGGACGAAGAGCGCCACGTCCATACGGTATGAGAGACAGCGCACTGGAGCTGCAAAAACTTTGATGGGTGTATTGGTGCAGCACCATGCATGTCACCAGCGATCTGTGCCGGTTAAATCTGAGGCCAACAAGGCCTGCTGGGTAACAGCCAAAAGGCCTGACCTGTGAGGGCGTGGCGCCCAAAAGCCGCAAGTTGTACTAGGAATAATTGACATCAGCATTCAGTATGATGCACCGCTGCGAAAAGGGGATGCTACTACCAGTGAACAACCAAGAAGGACTAGAGACGACGGTCGATCTATTGTGACGACGGCGATTGAATTGGCTGTACGATCCGGTCCGCTAGCTCATCGATCAGATGGCATGATGCTTCCATGCATGGACGGATTTGTTGGATGATGGATCCGTTTCGCTAGCTCACTTGCGCTGTTTCCGAGCTAGCTAGGTTCCGGGTGTCGCATTCTTTTCAGGGACGCGGCGTCGGCATCACAGGCTCACAGCACAGCATGCTTAGATGCGTGTAGCCATGTACGGTGTCGTGCTGCAGGCTGCAGCATGCCCGAGATTCGGACAGGCTGTTCGTCTTGTCAATCCTGAAAGGGAAGTTCGTAGGTTTGCTTCTTCTGAATTTTAGTCCTGCGCTCGATGCGGCGCCGAGATTGCAGGCGCCCGTCCCTTGCCTTTCGCTTGTATAAGCTTTGCTTGTCCGGCAGACAAGATCAAGCAGGAGCGTCTGAAAATACAAAGCAAAAAGGTTAGCTGCTGAGTGCTGAGGACCAGAGATTGCACACTGCAAACAAAAGACGCATCGGAATAGTGGAGACCTCCTACCTCATCTCATCTATTCGTGCTTAATTTCGTTGTAGATTAGAAGTGCTACATTATACAGAAATAAGGACAGCAGGCCCATAAGCAGGATTAGCTGACACCCCGTGGGTTGAGAAGGCCCGAAGTTGAGGATTTCAAGATTCATTAGGTGATAGGCTAGGCCTGGGCCTCGAAGCCCCTCCTCTTTCTCAATTAAGGCCCAAAGGAGAAAAAAGTACAATTACTGATACGCACGAGCCGCCCGTGAAGCTGCTCGCGATGATGGCGCCTGGCTGACCTGACATTTTGCCAGATCAGCACTAACCACCCGTGAGGTTGTGAGGGTGACTCATGCAGTAACGTACGTGAACGTGACGCGACCCCGCAACGGTGGCCTCCGTCCCCTGAATCCCCGATAGACCGAAGGGGCTAGTGATCGGGACGAGAGGGGAAGAGGAATCACGCCAGTGATTAAGAATAATGGAGCACGAAGGAATTGGAACGGAAAAGGCAACCGGTGCTGTTCATGAAGCTAGATATCTATAAAACTTTCGACTCAATAATTTGGTATATATCTTTTTGAGATCCTTACCGTCATTGATTTCGGTCAATATTCTACTTTTTATTTCTTTATCTCAAATTCTGCTAAACGGTACCTTAGAAAGTAAAATTCAACATACCATAGGGTTACGTCAGGTTGATCCCCTATCTCCAATACCTTTTATTTTAGCGATCACATGTTACCGCACATCATACTAATGACAGCGCAAAGAAATTTTCTTAAGCCAATCCTTCCAAGAGCTGCGCAACTTTGATGCACATTCTATTGTTGGAGTTGATCTCGGTCTAACGTGCTAACAGAACTGAGATATATGGGAGGCATGTGCTACCTAGCACTGTGATCGGTTGCACAATGAACCAACGATGGTTTCGGTCCCGTCCCGTTCGTGCCTATAAAGATAAAGGGGAGCCCTCTCCCAAAGATCATCAGAGGCGCGCAACGGAGCCAAGGGCGCCACAAACGCCGACCATGACTTCATCCACGACATTGGTGTGAGCTACATCAAGCCGTCAGCTTCTCCTTCACGCCGGCGTGCACCGCATCACCTTGTTAGTGACCTCATTGTCGTCTGCATCAACACAAACGCCTACACATCCATCTACCCCAAGGCATCCGCTACCGCTAATGGCATCTCTAGGTTCTAGTAAGACAATCATGCTTCCGCTAATGTATGGTGTTTGACCTAAGGGTTAGTTTTAGTTAGTTAGGTGTATTTAGATATAACGTTTAGCATTAGAGCCTAATTAGCCCTTAATCAAACCTAATTATGATTAATTATGTTGGTTTATGACCGGATGATGCAAATTAAGATTTGCTTTAAGTAAATTAATCATGTTCATGTTCAATTTTGTCTCGGGTTAGAACCATCAGGACCATCTAATGATGAGTTAAGCCCAATTAGTTCATGGTGTTGTATTAATTTTTGATGATTAGTTTTAATTGGTTTTGGATAGATGGCAATTAGTTTCTGTTAAATGATTATGCTCGTGATTAGATGGTTTTGGTTTCAGCTCAGGACAATTAGTCCCTAATTACTCATGTTTGATGTTTTTGTGGTTTCGGGTATGAGTGGTTAGGCCTAATTAGTTTAGGATTAATGTTAATTGTTTATGAATTTGATGTTTATGGTGGATTAGGCTCAGGTTCATGTATTTTGATCATGAATAAGAGTTTTTGGATCATGAGTTATATGATGTCCATGTATGTTTGTGTGTTTATGTGGATTTTGGGATCGAATTGAAGTCTATTGGGGATGAGTTGAGCTCGGATCGGATCAATCGGTTTTGGCCGGGGGTCTTTAGGTCTCGAGCAGCATAGAGAAGGAGGGGAAGCTAAACCCCTAAGAACCCTAACACAAAATCCCAAAATCCAAAGCCAATTCTCAAATCCTAAACATATAACTCCCCAAAAATTAAGAACCCTAAACCCATAGATCCCAAATCAGGGAGGCATATGAGTGGACTTATCTTTGCTCGTTGTTGTTGTCATCGTCGACGAGGATTGCCGCATTCTTACACTCATTTTCATTGGTGGCACTCCTTCCCAATGTCTTGGGTTGTGCGCGCTCCTCATGCTGGACGCCTCCGCACCGTCGTGGTTCTCCTCACGTTGGGATCCACCGGAGCTCCATCCCCTTTCGCCACACACACATATGGCGCCATCACAGTCCCACCGACGGGGGTGCGCCTCACCTCCCGTCGCGCGCACGCACTGGCGGGTAGAACCATGGCAGCGCCACCTTGCCTCCTTACATTCCTCTCTCTCTCTCTCTCTCTCTCTCTCTCTCTCTCTCTCTCTCTCTCTCTCTCTCGTTGGCGGCGATGCGCTGCCGGATTTGCCTCAACCATCGCTCTTCTTTCACGTCCTGCGATCGTGGTATTTTCGTAGGAGAAATGGGGAAATGGCTCTAGGGTTTAGGACACCCGGCGTCGGACAAGTTTTGATCTGGCGAAAACATGCACAACTGTAGGATTCGATCCAACAGCCAAGACACGTTGGTCTCGTGGTCTCAGACCGTCGCGCAAAGCTGGCCCGCGCGTGAGTTGAGGCCGGCTGGGCCGTTTTGGTCTGGGCCGCTTTAATATTTTGTGTTGTTATAATTTCTATTATGTCCAGTGATTTTATGATGTTTATCTTTTAAACACTGAAATCTTTAATGAACAACATAGCCTAATTAATTGATGTTTAATGTATAAAATTTATGAATATTTCTATAGATGAATTGGAACTGACGAGAAAATTTATTTAGAGAGTTTTAATGCCATTTTGGTTGTGGTTGTATACTGACCAACATTGTTTGCAATCATGTGCTGAATCTTACGAGTAATTTTATGTATGTCCATAATTACTTTTTGGCCAACGTTGATTGTTATTATGTGCCATTTATGTATTTATTAAATTATTTTTCATCTTCTACCCAATAGTGATGCGGATTGGAATTGAGTTTTGCATGATTTTAATTAGACCAACATAGGATTAATTTTGTGCAAACATTACTTCATGATGATTCTCTAATCTTGTTAAGTTTTTTCCTCAGCTCATAACGCTTCCTCTGTTGCTACCACAATTGACGACATAGATAAACTTACGGGGAACAACTTCCCCGCTTGGAAAGTAAAGTGATGATTGTCCTTTGTTTTTTGGACCTTGAATATGCACTCAGCGTTGATGCTCCCACTGCTCTTGCTAAGAAGTGGGAGCGTGAAAAATTATGATGAATTAAAGAAAAAATATAATGCACTTTCTAAGAAGTGGGAGCGGTCCAACCATATGTGGATAAATTGTTGTTGGGCTGAGACATTGAACTGCTATCAATTTTGCTATGATCTGATATTATCTTAGTGGTTGAAATCAAAGGATAATTCAATTATTTTTGCTACAATTGTTTCTGAACTTGGAATTTGAAACAAAGACCGACTTTAGAATTACAGAAGACTTTGAATCAGATTCTTCACATGGTAGCCTAGTTTATGCCGAGTCAGAGGATAACATCTCTGATGATGAAGGTGATGGTAAGTTTCAATCAACTTCAACAATTTTATTTACCAATTTTTTTCCTTGGATTGGATGGGGATCTATCCTTGTTGGTTGGTTTTGCTCCATGTCTGGACAACTTTTTGGGGTGAATCAAACCTGCTCCCTTCCACTTCCCTGAGGTTGCTTGATTACTTATTTAGGATTGGGATAATCTGCAAGCAGGTCTCTGGGATGTGCACCGGTGTCACCAAGACGAGGTAGCTTGAGGCACTGGGCTTGTGTGATTCCATCTTTGATGCCACATAGCATGTGTCAGAGGGTGAACTCCTCAAGCAGGGATCCGGAGGGACCCCTTTTGAGATTTGGCCGGGGGGATGATTCTGAATTTGTTTTGCGGGTGAAATAAATGGGCGTAAATACGATGCAGGTGGAATGGAAGGATCAGATGCAGAAAGTAGTAAATGCTCGAAAAGTTTTTAGACAGGTTCGGGCCGCACTGAGCGTAACACCCTACTCCTGTGTGTATGTTATAAATGCTCTAAGAATGTCCCTCAGAGGTTCTGCTGGGTTACAAGAATATTTGTCTAGTCTAGAACTTCGGGCTCCTTGTTCTTCGGTGATCTAAGCTTCTGTGCTTGTACTTGCAGTTGCACTGAACCTCTGTCTTGCCTTACTTCGACTTACCTCTTTATCATTCTGTGTCCACTGGTGCCTCTCCGGGGAGCCCGTCCCGCCTTAAATACCCGTTGGGGTGGTAGCGTGCTCAGAAAGGGATGGCGCGAGTTCCAAGGCGCCATAAATGGAAAGCAACCATCATGGGCTGCTGCGCGAGGTGATAGGGAGGGTTGAAAATGCGCCCCCATTCGGTCTTGTATATCATCATACCGTTCTTCAACGGGCGCCGTGGGGAGAGCCCACCGGGCAGCCACCGAGCAGCCTAGCGTGCCCGCCTGGTCAGAGCAGGCCTCACACAGCAGGGCTGCAGGCGGGGTGCCTTGGGCTTCATGATGTTATCCTGAGGCACGCAGGATGTCCCGCGATGGGACCCGCGCATTAAATGTCCCCACCCCTCTGCCAGAACGTGGCAGGGACTGACAGCAAGCATGGGGGAGCAGTTGGAGGTGACAGGCCACGCGCCCTCTTAAATGCAGCATCGGGCCTTTCACCGATTGACACCTCACCGCTGGACCTCTGTGGGGGCCATCGGTGAAGGACTTATCAGGCCCTCGGGAAACCGAGTGCTCGGGGGCCACTGTTCACAGTCCTGAGCACTCTCTCCCGGATACGCCCTTCCTTGGTCCTCGGGGAACCGAGTGCTCTGGGGCCACTGTTCACGGCCCCGAGCATTCTCTCCCAGAGCTGGGTGTTCGGGTCCTCGGGAACTGAGTGCTCGGGGGCCACTGTTCACGGCCCCAAGCACTCTCTCCCAGAACTGACTTTCCTTGGGTCCTCGGGGGACTCGGGTGCTCGGGGGCCACTGCTCGTGGCCCTGAGCTCCCTCTTCCCGGTACTCAGCTTGTCTCGTCGTCGGGGGACTTGAGTGCTCGGGGGCCACTGTTCGCAGCCCCGAGCACTCTCTTCCCGGCACTTGGTCTTCTCGGGTCATCGGGGAACTCGGGTACTCGGGGACCACTGTTTGTGGCCCTGAGCACCCTCTCCCGGGACTTAGTCTTCTCGCACCGCGGGGAAATGATCCCCGCGAGAGAGCGCCACGTGGCAAACTGCTGATATGGCCTCGGGACTCGGGGACCCCTGGTTCCTGTGTCACCGACAGCATGTATGGATCATTTTGGGTGCTCTTATTCTTTCCCCCTAGATTATTGCACTGTAGCTCCTAAAGCTTCCGTCTTTGATGCCAGAGAGCAAGTATGGATCCTTCTGGGTGCTCTTGTTCTTTTTCCCCATGGATTATTGCAAGTAGTTTCTTTTTACATTGTTATAAGTAAATGCAGTCCGTTTTCTATGCTAGTATAGAGCTTTAGTGTTGTCAAGGATTAATCTTACATCGGTGGACAAGTTCTGTTTCACAGTTAGATTAGTCGTGTATGAGGTATGTGGGGAAATGCTTAATTTCTCTGGGCTCATGATGCTGTCACAACTGGCAAAACAGGTCCACTATCACAAACTGCTCTAGTTTTGTTTTGATGCGATGCAAGATTATAGATCTCAATATTCTAGAGAATCTATCGTTTATGTGCTAACTAGCTCATATCCTGATGCAAATAAGTCATGTGTAGCTAAGTTTGCAAGATGAGCTCTATGTTTAGATGGATTAACATGGTTCCTACATGAGCTCCTTTTTGTTCTTGGATTAACAACTTTAAATGTTTGACGCTTGTTAATTGCTAGTTGCTACAGATTTAACTAGATCTACCAATGTGCTGTGCAATTTCACTGTATTTTGAATCTAACTAGATCTCCCAGTCTTCTTTGAAAGGGATGGTAAGATATTGGAAATGGATCACTTGGTGATTCTAGCTAGATGGAAGTTTAAGTACAGGTATCTCCATTGTACTGTACTAGTGTCATCATCTACAGAAACCTACATGGCATCTGAATATGAATATGAAACTTTTTTCCTTCTCTCTTTGAATGCAGTTGGTCCCAAAATATGTTACTGAACATCATCTATGATTGCTTTCCTACTAGGCTACAACAAAACTACTAATATGTTGAAATACTTGTGTCTGAAATTCAGTGTCATCGAAAAATTGAAGCATAAGATTATGTACACTATTAAGCTGTGTGCTGGAGTTAGCAAAGCATCAGACTACATTGCTAGTACCATATGTAGGTTCCAAACTTCTTGGAATCAATAAATTTCATATGTTTGTCGAGGGTGAATCCCTGACAGTGATTCTGGGGTACGCTAGACAGTGGACACGTGGATAGTGTTTCAGCAAACGGGTGTGTGTGTGTTCGGTGGACTAAGGGACATAAGGAGTTATACAGGTTCGGGTCCCCAGAGGATAATAGCCCTACGTCCTGTGTATGTTATGAAGAATCTCGGTGGATTACAGATGATGCTTTTGTTCTAGTCTTTTGCCCTCCTCTTTGGAATGAGGCCCTCGTCCCTTTATATAGTAGGGAGGAGGAGTATTTACATGTGGGTCCGAATAGAGAAGCCTCTACTCATCCTAATATCTAATCCAGACCATCATTATGGAGGAGCAGGTGTGCCCACTACACTGAAGGACCACTTGCCTGGTCGGGCTGCTGATGACGTCTCATCCGTCGTGCACCGTTGTGCCAGTCATGCAAAGTTCTATCCCACAACATTTAATGCTACGGGATGGGGCAGGGCCCTTTGATGCCGACCCCATCCACTTGGCTAGTTGGGCTACTAACAACGTCCCATCCGATGTGCGCCGTCGTATATAATGCTACGGGATGGGACAGTGCCCAACTGCACCGTCCATGACTTCGTCATTTGGTGCTAGTTCCTGGGGAAACAGAAAACACTTGAGTGGCTATTAGCGACTGTACTCTGGACATGTTGCGTCAAATCTGGCCCTGCAACCAGTGGGGCTAGTCGCAGTTGTAAGTGGTGGTATAGGGAGACTGGTCGAGCGGGCGTTTCGACTGGTCGCTGTGGTCGCACGATTGGTCATATCTTGGGAAGTACGCGGCTCTAGTTGTTAGGCCTCCTGTGGGGCCCGTTTAGTCAGGATACCCCTTTACTTAATACACTAACTGTAGCCCCCAAGCCTCCCTATGACCATGGTCTGACCTGGTTGTGTCACTCGCATCCCGGGTAGACGTGGTCCGTCTAGGAGTGGTCATTTGATGTCGTCAGTTCCTAAAGCTTGACTCTGAATTTTGTGTCATGTGAGGAGGTTTTAAGTGCCTGAGAGAGAGAGAGAGAAAAAAAGGCAAGGGAGATGAGAAGAGAGACATTGGTCGCAGTTGGACCTGAGGGACTCTCGACCCCATCAGCACGCCCCCTCGTGTTTCGAGCATTTTTGAATGCCGCGCCGGTGTAGGTTTATAAAGGCAAGTGTTTGATGGCCTTCCGATCCACCTCCTTGCCTTACCTTCTCCCCTCATTTCTCCCAGTGCCTAGAGCCCATCCGTTTCTATCGTGTCTTGCGCTCCGCTTCGTACTATAGGTAGACCCTCCGGCCATGGCATGCTCCCTTCCTTCATCGCTAGAGGGGTCGATGATCTTGGATGACTTGGTGGAGATGGAGCTACCTCTGCCTTCGGATTCGCCTGCCGAGGCGTCTCTAGAGGCAAATTTTGTTGTGGATGCACCTGCAAGGTTGGGGCCGGCGCTTGTGAGATTGGAGCCGGCGACCAACATGCTTCTGCCCCTTCAAAGGAGGGCACCTTCTGGTGTTCCTCCTTGTTCTCCCGCTTGGGTGGATCCCTCGACCGAGGTCATCGATACTTATGGTGACAAGGAGTGGATCGATTGGGACCTTCTGGAGAAGGAGATAGATGGCGAGGAAGAGTTAGAGATGAAGAGGAAGGGAGGTCTTCGGGGCGTGAGGGGGTCGATCATCAGCTCCAGTAGGGCCTTTGCCTCGGCCTCCCTCCCTAGCCCCTACGCAGGTTGTTGCTCGATCCCTGGAGCGATGAGCTGCCACCCCCGGGAGGAGTATAAGAGGTTTCTTGATTCGTTCACAGGTAGGTAGAGATGGGAGTTCAGTGGACTCTTTCTGTCAACTTTGCTTTAGTTACTTGAGCCATGGAGGATTGGGCAAGCCTGTACCAGGGTAGTTGGTCCGATTGGATATATCAAGTTGGCTTGTACTCCTTCCTTTTTATGAATGGAACATGTTTGAGGTTTCATGACGCCCGTCCTTATCCCCTTCCACTTGCTAGCCTGGTTCTTGGGGCGTACAACAGATCATAGCTCAACAAAACCCGTCGGTGGGGACTAGCGCTCGGCCCGAGTGTGGGTGTGTGGCTTTGTTTGTTTGGCGGATCCTGTAATGGCTGTTTAAGCGTGGTTGCATGCCGTGGTCGGAGAATTAACCGGTCGGGAGCCCGTTGGTGGTCGGTGAGTCCTGCAAAATAGAGTCTGGTTTTTTTTTTCTGAACTTTTTGGAACTTACAGGTCTTATTCTACACTCGTCCGGAAGGCCCTGCAAAAATAGAGAAATAGGTCTGTCTTCAAGCGCCCCTACACATAGAACTTGCGCAACAGGGTGATGTTTCAGGAGTTGTGTAATTCCCGACCGTCCTCCATGGCCAACCTGACCGCACCAAGCCGGGTGATATCGACTACCTTGCAAGGCCCTTCTCACTTAGGGGAGAGCTTGTTCTGACCTGCCTTATTCTTAATTTGCCTAAGGATGAGGTCATGTACAGCCAGTGTTCGTTCTTGTATCTTCTGGTCGTGGTACTGTCTGAGGCTTTGTTGATATCGGGCGGCTCGAATTAGAGCACGATCGCAGAACTCTTCGATCAGGTTTATGTCATCCTCTTGTCGTGTCACTTGGTCGTCGTCCGAGTAATTGCTGACTCGAGGTGATTGGAGGGCTATTTCTGAGGGGAGCATGGCCTCTGCGCCAAAAACCAAGAAGAAAGGGGTTTCGGTCGTAGCCCGGCTGGGGTTGTCTGCAGTGACCAGAGTACTATAGGGAGTTCGTCCGCCTATCGCCTCAAATAGTTTTTATACCGATCAAAGACCCGGGTTTTGATTCCTTGTAGTATCATCCCAGTCGCCCTTTCGACTTGTCCGTTGCTTTGGGAGTGTGCCACAGACGCATAGAAAACCTTGGTCCCGATCTCATCGTAGTCCCTGTCAGCCTACCAGCTCAGCTGCCACCTTAGCCACCCAGCACATGTGTTAGCCCAGTCATACCCAGTCATCAGCCACGCAATAAATAGGGTTTTTTAGTACAAAAATAAATATAATAATTCACAGAAATTGGTAATTTTGCTAATAGACCCTGAACTTTTCTGTAATTACAAAAAGCTCCCCATCTATTTACACTTAGGTCTATGAACTTTTCCTAAATTATATATAGGTCCCTCTATTTTTACAAAAAAGGTCCCTAGAATTTCTATTAATTACAAATTAGACCTTTTCTTTGATAAAATAAACCCTAATCTTGTTTTTAGTGTATCTTTTTCGTCGTAGCTCCGTTTTAAGCGATTTTTGCGCCGTAGATTCGTTTCTCTGAGCTCTATCTTTCTAGATAGGTTTTGTCTTGTTGTTATTTTGTTTTGTGTTCTGTTCTTACTGTATTTTGTTTGTATACTTTGCCAATAATTGTGCGATTAGTCGACAACGTCCCGGATCAATTTGAGGAACGTCAAGACCAGGAGCCAGAGTGCACTGAGCAGCAGCAAGGAGAAGGCAAGTGTCCTTGTTCATCTTGAACCTATGATTTAAACTGTTTTATTTTACAAAATTACATGCAGTGTTTGTCAATATGATGGGTAGTCACCTATGTTAGGGTTTTCTCTAGATTTTCCTTTATCATCCGTTGGAATCTAGATGGTTTATGGTTAGGTATTTTTGGTGGGTGGATTGCTTAGCCATGCTTTTGGGATACTGGAAAGTGCCATAATCTTAACTAATGAACTTATGCAACAATGGTGGTTAAATTGTTAATGGTCTAGCAACATGGAACCTTAGGTCTTGAGCAAACTGGTTTTGATGGTTGTCATGGTTATGATGTTGGTTTAGTGTTTGCTTAAGTAACCTAAGTAAGGACCGGTTCGTGGAGCGACAATCCAAGAAGTAATGTACCAACCACAAGGCTGATATGGGTAAGACGTGACATACTAGTTAGAGTCTATCCAGTGTGTGTTGTGTCAGCACAAAAAGGGGGCTTCTGGGTAGGAGTTGGACTCGCGTAAATCCTGGCGGTGAAACCAAGTGGGCAGATGCATACTGGATTAGTTTCTGGTTAGTGGAAAATATCATTTAGTGATTTCTTGGCGGTACACCACTGGCGTGTGTTAAGTGTCTTGCAAACACGACAACAGAGAATACACTGTCTCGTGGGGAAAGCTGGAGAACCTCTGTAGAGTGTAAAAACTGTTATAACAGCCGTGCTCGCGATTATGGGAGACTTGGATCCTCACATGATTAGTGTGTTGTGGATGTGAGTTTAGTTATGGTTTTGGTTATAGTACATGGAGTGCTAGACGGTTACGGTATGTAAGGTGGAGAGCCTTGTATGCTGGGTGTTGGACTGTATGAGTTACATTCTCTTAATAATTGTTTAATGCCTTTTGAGTTCAAATATCTTTTCATTACTCGCATTTACGCAAATATACCATGTGTTAGCCTATTCTAGCTGTAAGCCTACATATCATTATTCTTCCACACTTGCTGAGTACTCCATGTGCTCACCCTTACTATCTCCCACAATACATATACTGCTCACTGGAAGACTTTGAAGATTTTCAAGATGACGACCTGGCGTTCTAGAAGCGTGTCTTCCGATCAGTGCCTATGGAGTGCTTGGTCGTCGATGCTTTTGTCTCGCTGCCATCGTTTAGATGTTGTCGTTTAGTTATTAAAGTTGTTTAGGTGAAGTCTTTTTGTAAGAAGTAAACGATTGTAAGTTAAAGTATTGCTTTTGTTACTTCACCTATGACGTCCTTATGTGTGTTAAACTTCCTGAGCACACATAAGCCACACTTAGTTTTATCCATTAAAATCGGGTGTGACACAAGCTTAGAAGGACTTTGTATGGGTTTAAGCAAGCATCTAGAGTTTGGTATGATAGGCTTTGGTCTTTATTGCTAGAGCATGGTTATGTGATGGGGTCAACTGATAAAACTTTGTTCACTCTCAGGCATGACAATAATTTCTTACTTGTTCAGATATATGTTGATGATATCATTTTAGGTGGCTCTTCTCATATACTTGTGGACAAGTTTGCACAAACTATGAGTAGTGAGTTCAAGAGGTTGATGATGGGCGAGCTCAACTTCTCTCTTAGGCTGCAAATCAAGCAATGCAAGCAAGGTACATTCATCCACCAAACAAAGTACACCAAAGATTTGCTGAAGAAGTTCAACATAAGTGATGCAAAACCCTTGGCAACACCGATGGCTACCTCGACCGTGCTTAATCCAGATGAAGATGGCGAGGAGGTGGACCAGCAGGAGTACATGAGCATGATTGGCTCTCTCCTGTGCTTGACGGCGACAAGACTTGACATCCACTTCACCATTTTCTTGTGTGCTCACTTCCAGGCTTCACCGAGGATGTCTCACCGCCAAGCGGTCAAACACATTCTAAGGTACCTCAAGCACACTCTTGAGTATGTGATTTGGTTTTCTGCTTCCTCTTCGCTTTCTCTTTGAGGTTTTTCGGATGCGCATTTTGCTGGTTGTAGAATTGATAGGAAAAGTACCTTTGGTACTTGTCACTTCTTGGGTAGTTCTCTTGTGTGTTAGTCTTCTCGCAAACAGTCTAGTGTTGCGCAGTCTACTGCTGAAGCTAAATATGTAGCTGATGTTAGCTGTTGCTCACAGATTTTGTGGAGGGTTCCTACTTCGAGGGATTTTGGGTTGAATTTCAGGAGTGTGCCACTTTTATGTGATAACACCAGTACCATAAGCTTAGCCAACAGCCCAGTTCAACACTCCAGAATCAAACACATAGATGTGAGATTCCACTTTCTAAGAAACCACAATGAGAAGGGAGACATTGAGTTAAGCTACATAGATAATCAACACCAGCTAGCCGGTATATTCACCAAGTCTTTAGATGCTACAAGATTTTCCTATTTGAGAGGAGAGCTTGGTGTGTGCCATCCCTATAGTATTGTGTGAGGGGGAGTTGTCCTTTGTACATACTCTATCCTACTTTTATTGTATCTGTATTACATTTTATTATGTAAGATAATCATAGTAGTTGAGCTTTGACTTGTATATCTTTAGCATTTTTTTATTGCTAAACTTAGATTTGGACTAAGTTGAGTAGTTGTGTGGAGCAATCTTTTAATCTTAGACTCTCCTTGATGCTTTGACATGATACATTTCAAGCAAGTTTGGTTTCCTTAAAATAAAATTTGACAATTTTATGAATCATATAGCCTATGAAATACTACATTCTTGATCACTATATTCGTAATTACTTAGGCTTAGTCAATGCTTGTGTTAAGACTAGTTTGATGAATATCTTGCTCTAGGTCCTCTTGGTTCAAGACAGTGGATTGAAGAATATTGCACTATATTTTCTATCTTTATTAGATATTTAACTCATGATAGAACCTTGGGGGAACATGTATTTCTTGTGTCACAAAGGCACTACTTAACTTGATCTTATGACCATCTTGATAACTCATGTGAATCGAATAATCATGAAAAATTAAGTCTCTTGTGCTAAAATGTGATTCAATACGGTTGTCTTGAAGCCTCAAGATGTTTGCCATACCCAGTCGCGTGACACTTTGCTTAGATAAGAGGCAACTTGAGGATAAAATGAAATCCAAAGAAATATTGTCACGTCCCAAATTCTTAATCACGCATTTAAGCAAAATCATGCTTCTTAAGCATTATGCATAATTTTGTGTAATGGTTATTCGGAGCGCTAATGCACTTCGTTAAAAATCATTTGGATGAGAGAAAAAAAATTGAGGGAGAAAATAATTGAAGTTGCATTGGAAATATCCATTTTCTCTAACATATGGGCCCCACATGTGGCCCCACACCTCACCCACTCCCTCTCTCAAGTGGGCAGTACCCCACCTGTCCTCTCTCTCCTCTCCTCACTCCACACGTCCCCCCAAGCTGCTGTAGCAGCAGCCTTCCCTCTCTCCCTCTCCCACTCAAGCACTCTCTCTTTTCTTCCAAAATCCGAGCTCAAGTGGAGGATTCAAGGTATGCATGTGGTACCATTGCATTCTCTAGCTCATGAGCTACTCATCTATCCAATCCATTTTCGTTTTCGTGGAAGAATCGAGTAGTTCTTGAAGTTCTTGGCGTTCTTGAGCTTTTTGAGCAAAAATGGAGTTTTGGTCGAAAATGAGCTCTAGCGTCGTGATGATAGTTGATGAGCAAGTTCTAGTACCATTGGACTATCCCTAACATATTCCTTTTAGGCTTGGAAAAGATCGCAACTCGAATCAACCAAAATCCACTCAAGAATAGTTTTCTGGGCTGGCTCGGATATTCCGGACTCACCTGGATACTCCGGGTTCAGCAGAAATAGTTCGTTGAATTGTGTTCAAAATTGGTTAGGGTTTAGGGTGCGAGTTTGGTTTAGGATCTCTTGGATAAGGCATATGCACGTTTGTGTAGCACAGATTTGTAAAATGAGTCAAATCACCTAGGGGGAAAATCATGAAGAACCCAAGTCTGTATCACTCGGATTATCCGGTCAAACCCGGAGATTCCAGGTAGTTATGTGATCATGTAGCCGAGAGCTTCATTCGGAACCTCACTCGGAGTGTCCGGTACATCCCGGATAGTCCAGACCAATGCGGAGGTTCCGAGTCAAGTTTGAATAGTGCTAACCGAGAGCCTTCACCGAAGGATGACCCAGATACTCCGGAACTCAGACATTCCAGATTCACCCGGATACTCCGAGCCAGTTAAATAAAAACCAACAACCGAGCACCTTTTTTGGAGGGTTCGAGCTCGGATACTCCGAACCATTCCAGATACTCCGGATGGCTGTTAGTTTCCAGATTTCGTTTAGATCGTCTCGTATTGCATTGTTTCGCATATCTTATACTTCTAGAATGTGTTAAGCTTTGTGGCATACCTTTTTGCACTTCATTCATACTCATTAGCATTGCACATGTTGATCCTTTTTAGAGGTCGCCGATCCATCAATTCCAGAGGTCGAGGGCGATCCCGAGGTGCCCCACCTGTTTGAGCCAGTGCATCAAGACAAGAAACTAAGCATATTGATCCCTCTTGTGTAATTAGATAAGTTTAAAATTGATGAAATATGCTTATGTATGTATGCATATTTAGTGAGTCAGTGTCGGGTACCAATGGGTAGAACCTATGCCGATTGCATTCTTCTGCTTTGAATACTGGTGTATTTACATTCCTTGGTAGCCTTGAGATGTTGTCAATGTCTAGGTATGAGTTCAACTTATATGCTTAGCCATGCTTAGGTCATTCGGTAGAAGTCGAACGACGACGCATCCCTTTGTTCGCGAGCATAGAGCCTTCTTATGATTACATACACTTGTTGGGGTTGAGATGGTTGTATGAGTGGTGAGTATGAGACGAGGTGTGGGTAGTGCTAGGATGGTGTTTTGTCTTGCCCGGATGTGGAGTTCCCCTGGGTAGGTCGGTAGAGGAAACTGGACACCGTAGATCGCTTTGCGCTGGTTAAGCACCGATCGTTGGTGTTATTGGCTTTACACTTACCTTACCCACCACATGCCGATCTAATGGTAAGGCGAGCCGAATACCTTCGCAGCTGTGGCTTTTTGGGCTTGAACATCGACGGTGTGAGCGAGCAGGCTTGGAGCGGTACTAGTTTGCTCCGGGAGTAGTTCCAGTACCGCCGTGCCAAGCGATGCATGATCCAAACGGTTGTGACTGGTTGGGAAAGGTTGTCACGAGTACCCCCTTGTGTGCACTTTGGTCAGTGGCACAAGCCGAATGGTCCTCATGTCATGTGGGTCCAGGAGTATCCCCTTGCAGGGTGTATAAACAGTTCGAACTTCTGCGCTCTCGGTCATGAGCATGCTTCTGTCCATCTGCATCGGTCGTAGAGTTTAAGGTATGTTTTGTGGTTCGGTATGTGGGAGATGGTAATGTTGGTTCTTGTTACTTATTGATGTACATGTTGTTTACAGTTACTTTTGTTCAGTTGTTAGTTGCAGGGTAGTTTTCATATGTTTGGGTAAAGTTTCAGTCGCTCACACATATGTCTAGGATGCTTAGTACATATGTTTTACTTAACATGTGGTTCATCCTTGCTAACGATCAATGCATAATCCTTGGAGTCGAGCTATGTATATGTGCTCTATATGGTTTAAGTCTTGTGAGTACCTTCGTACTCATGCTTGTGCTTTTAGATACTCCTGTTGCTGGAGACGAGGTTGTTTTTGGCTACTCCGTGCTTGCCGATCAGGGTGGCGGGAAAGACTAGTGCATCCTACTCTGAAGGTGGCGTGTTGAGACGGTGCCTAAGGGCATGTGGCGTCGTTCTCTTTTATTGTTCATAAGTTTAACTTTCCGCTGCGTAGTTCTTTTGTGGTTAGGAGTTGAGGGGTTTTGTCTCCTCCTAGCTCGTTTTTGTTGTAAATTGTTGAAATCAGTTGCATGCTTAATACTTTTAATATAAATGTTTATTACTCGCTCTTTATTAAGCTATGCTGTGATGTACATGTTGGAAGGCATATGTTCCGATCCTTGGGCACAAAACATGTGCCGGGACTACCGGGATGATATTCTGGTTAATCATCGAGGTTGTGATTGTGAATAATGATCCTCCTGGTGATATATTAGAATATTATTTGGATGGTTCCCCACAAATATGTCTAACTATTTAATTCTTTTTAATCACTTGATCAATCTAAGTCTAGGTTTCATATGTGAGCGTTTGCAAAGCCTACTGTCATGAACACTTGTTTGTCTAGTTTAAGGTTGAAATTGGTTAGTTCTTAATGTTTGTATTACCTCAGCACGAGTGGATGCTTATGTGGTGGTTACATTGAAAATGATTCGACTATGTGAAATTAAATGCGCAACCAATTTTTCAGGTTTAGCTTATCAAGCTTCATGTTCTTGTGTCACTGTCTCTTTTTGAGCCTCTATGTGATTGTGAGCTCCACGTTCTACCCTCTGGAGCCCTTTGACCTTTCTAGCTCTCGCAAATGTTTCATAGTGTACTTGTAAAAGCTCATTTAGGATTGCATGTTCATAATGTTTTATCCTTAATGTTTGCATTACCAAAGGGGAGAACATATGCACAAAGATGAGAATATGCATAAATATGCTTCAAAGGAAGAGAAATGAGAATGTTTGCAACAAACCTCAAAGGAAAATAAAAAAATGCATTCATCAAGGGGGAGCATTTGTTTTTGAGTTTTTGAGTTTTTCTTGCTCCTTTGAGGTTTTGGCTGGTCTTTTGCCTCTCTTCGGCCTTTTGCAATCTTTCTTATACCAAATGATATGGTTCTTACTCTTTCACGAGTTTTGGACATGCCTCAATTCTTCAAACTAAAATCTTTGTGTTTTGAGGGTTGTCAATGCACTCATTAAGAGGGAGATTGAGAAACCAGGTTGAAATGTATCTTAGTTTGTATGCGATGAGTCATTGATAACGTTAGATTTGAAATAATTTTGGTTGGCATGAGCTTGTGTATGTGAGATCTTATTTATGGCTAATCAAAGTTTGAATTGGAGCAAACTATTTCAGAGTTAAGGAAATTATGTCTCACCGAAACATCAGGTGTGTGATTTTTTTGACCACACTAGATAGTCCAGTGTTACGGTGAAGTAAGCACCGAAGTACTTTCAGTGCTGAAGCAGAAATGAAAGCAAACACCAGATGGTTCAGTGATGGATTTTGAGAGCGCCAGAGTATTTTCTGCAGAGAGGAGATTTTTTGCGCAAAGTTTGATTATGTATGTCGGATAGTGTGGTGCTGAGATTGTGAACACTGGATAATACACTGGAAGTTTTATTGCAGAGAGATTGCAGAAGGGTGGTTCAGTGTATTGGCACACACCAGATTATCCGGTGATGGACATGAGATCATCGAAAGTTTTCATCAGACCTTTTCTTGAAAAGAGTAAAATTTTCCTGGAGTAGATAGTGTTATACTCACCGAATGGTCCGATATTCAGGAGCAGAACATATCGGAACATCTGGTGTTCATGATTTTTGCAGGATGTACTCTGAGTTGAAGTTTTTAATTTTTTGCTAACCTGGAGATGTTTTGGAGTGTGGAGAAATGTGTTTGCTTGTTTCAAGGTATGCAGATGATGGATGCAACTTGACGCTCAATGGCGGGTGATCGGAGCTAAGGAGGTGCTTGGTGCCGGACGATCAAGGAGGGCCGGGCGGATTCAATGGTGATCCTAGCTATACACATGAAGGTTAAGCATAGTATGAAATAGAGGATGAAGATGTTGTCTTGACAAAGTCAAGCGAAGGGGATGTCGGTGCAAGTGACAAGGTGGCCCAAGGGATCGGGAGCTAGAGAGACTTATCGGTGATCAAGATAGCAAGACGAAGGACACACGTCATCATCGGGCGAATGCTTGAGGTGGAAGCATGTGGTTGCTAGTCACGCTTTGAGAAGTGTGCTAGGGTTTCACGGTTTGGCCTCAAAACCATGAGAGCACTGGAGGAGTACATGGCACCATCGCGAAGCTTGCGTCGAGGTGAAGCTAAGTTGTAAAGGCGTTGTGGCTGTCCGATGAATGGAGAACAAAATGAACTAAAATGCCATCGATGGTAGGTAGAAATGTACTCTAAGAGAGAGGCATTTTGCAAAAAGCTAGAAAACTTAAGGGTCAAGTTTACTAGGCCTATAAATAGAGGGGTAGGATTATAGGAGAGATGGAACAAGCCATTTGAGCCTCTTGTGCCACCTATATGAGAGTATTATGTAGGGTTTTAGAGTAGAGGAGGATAAGTGCTTAGCCTATATATTAGGTGAGAGTTTTGAGTGAAAATATTTGTAATCCGCCTAAAATATGGCTGATCTCTTTGAGTAATGGAGTTTATATTTTTGCATATACTTGAATTCCCTTCCTTCTACTTTCCTTCTATTGTTTCCTTTGCAAGTTTCCAAGTTTTTGGTGTTTCGTTGTAATTTTTGTTTTGGTTTGTGGGCTGAATTTTTGGCACCTTGTGAAGTTATTCTTCTTGTTGCTAGAGGCACAAAAATCACATACGAGTGTATACTCATTGGTTTTAAACTCTATTGCCTCTATATCATCAACTTGGAGAATTTCTTCGATCGGTGACGTTATCTTTGATTTTTGAATCTTTCTTCTCAAGTTGCAAACTTTGTGTGGGGATGAGTTATAGATTGGTTTGTTGTGTAATATAGTATTCGATTCCAACCATGAGACACACCTTTGATTGGATCTTCAAGTTTGATCTTCAAGTTTGGTTTTTTGAATTCTCTGTGTTTCTGCTGTGTTTCTGTGTTTTGTGTTGCGCTTTGTTCTTGAGGTGAATTGGGTGACAAAATAGGAGAATGACATCTATTTCGAAAGAAATTTATTGAGACGCCTATTCACCCCCTTCTCTAGTCACAATTCTCAGTCCTACAAATATTATCTCTCTTCTTCTTTGCTCGCGAGAGTGAATAAGAGGACGACCCGCCTAAGGGAGGATGGAATGAGTCGGCAAAGAGATTGCATCTTGATAAGAGGGTAAAGAAGGAAAGAATCTCTGAGTGGGGAGTGAGATTTGGAGGAAGAGGAAGTAATTTTAATGCTGCAATGGTGTGATTCCTTTGAAATAGGTGGTCAAGACCTAGTAAGTCCTCCAATTGAAACACTTCTTCAATCTTACACTGATTTATTGCAAGAACCAACTTAACTACCTCCCAAGAGAAGTTTGGATCATTCGATTTCCCAAAAGTACTGAACCCATTTAACTAGCTCCCTTACAGATATTCACACTCCCAAAAATCTGAAATAGATAGAGAATATATGTGAAGAACTATTGAGAAATTCGATAATTCAACCCAACTATAGTCCTTTTGCAGCAGCTCTGCACTTTTGGTAAGAAAGAAGGACAATTCATAGAGCATGTGCATTGATTATAGGAAAATGCGGCAACCATAAATAACAAGTATCACATACCTATAAATGAAGATTTATTAGATGAAGGGCGAAAATATTCTAAAAAATTATTTGAGGTAGGTTATCACCAAATAAGGATGAACGAAAGTGATGTGAATAAAACCACCATCAGTGGGACCCACCAATCAGTGTTGACCGTTGAATTTTCACTATTTAGTGGGACCCACCTATGAACAGTACACTCGATGACCCACCTTTGAATTTAGATGAAAGAATAAATCAGAATTCTTCCAAAATTTATTTAAATCCTGGAATATTCGAATAATATTCCTATTTCGGAAACCAAGTCAATAATTTAGAGCTCGTATCTTCTTTGTATGAACTCTGATTGATTCTTTCATCTAAATTCAAGATCTTTCTCTTCATTACAGTGTGGTATCCATTAGGTATTATTTGATTTTCCATTTGGTGTTTTTTGATTATTTAGAAACTTAGGCCATTATTAATCCTAGATCGCGCTTTATAGAATTGGAGGATATCGTGGAAGATCCTAAGGACCCTGATTATGAGGAAGAACTAGAAGCGGACTTCGGATAAGACAAGTCTTATTTTCTTGATCATATTGAATCCCAAGTTTCAATAAACTAAAATGACCACTTAAAATTTGACTTATCATTGCATGTCTTGTATATGGTAGTTCTACTTCAACTGTTTGTAGTAGTTTAATCCTATTGATCGGATGCCATGCCTTGTTTATTGATATCATGATTCCATGTCACCATAGAATTTTGTGACTTCTAGGTCTTAGATTGAGTCCATGAGTGTATGAGTATACATGTTTAATACCACCATGCTAGTTGAGCAGAGGTCGAAACAACTTATAAGGCTACTAGAGTCCATACCACCAGCCCCAGGTTTACCCTTTTACACGAAGCAAGGAGGAATGCATAAGCGATTGGCTGGAGTATGTTGTTTTCCCAGTGTGCGAGTAGGCCTAAGTCAGTTTGGACTTTGGGCTGTTACAAATGGTATCAGAGACGACCCTCACAGTTTACACGGTCACGTGCGGGCCAGGCATATGGCGCATGGTGCGTGTAGGCCCTGAGTGGTCACACAGCATGACATATGTGTTAGCATTGACGCACGACCGTGAGCTAAGAGAGAATGTTCCTGATCATTTGCCAAAGTGTGGGTATGTTGTTCCGACGAGGATGTCGGGTCCTTTGAGGGGGGGGGGTGTATGTGACATCCAGCTCAATTTGGATTGAGGCCATGAGTGGCCCATGAGTGCATGAGTATATATGTTTAGTACCACCTTGCTAGTTGAGTAAGGGTAGAACCAACTTATAAGGTCACTACAGTCTATGCCACCAACCTTGGATTAACCATTTTACGTGAAGAGAGGACGAAAGCGTAAGCGGGTTGGTGGAGTGTGTGGTTTGGTCGGTTTGCGGATAGGCCTAAGCTAGTTTGGACTCTGGATTATTGCATATTTCTGGTCATTAACTATATTAATGTCAGATGACGCCTTGCCATGTAGTATGTTTAGGGTTGAATATATCTCTTCGGAGATATCACTTTATTGATTATCGATGCATCTCTTTTATGATGAATCCTTGATATGCATGGAATCCTTTATGAGTGTGTGAAAATAGTGGATGGTATATAAAACGGATGAAAACTGTTTTGACAGGAGCGGGTATAACAGTCTTGGGGGGGGATTCTCTTGGGGGCTTGAGTGATATGCATGGTACCAGCAAAAAGAGTGATGCTTTAGAATAAATGGTGCAATTAAGTTATTTTTACGTTGATCTAAAATATATTGACAGTTCTTTAGGTAAGGCTTCAAATTATAAAAATCGACGCTCAAATTGTGTTCTATCATCTGTATCTATGATCATATCATCATTTTTTTTCTTTTTTCTGAAGGGTGTAAGACTAACTAAAAAGGACATATGAGATATGAGCTACTACCAATGTTCTTAAATAGATGCCATTTTGGTATGTGTATAGTTAAATTTTATTTTAACATTAATACACATAAAGTTTCTAGCATTCCACACATGGAAATGATATGAGTGGATTCGTCATGAAAAATATTTCCATATGATTATATGTTTAACAAATTTTACTAATATCGGTGTAATAGATAAGAGGTGCCCCACAAGACAGTCTCCACATCACCAAATATCAATCGATAGTAGATATTTCCAAGACCACATGACTCATCGTGCAACCAGGGCAGGGCTCGTGCGACCAGGCCTCTGGTCGCGACGAAAACCCCTTGCTGGTCACAGGACAGATATTCACATAACCTGTCAAGACACATTTAATATCATCTACTCAAGTGTTTTTTCTTCCCCGAGCACTCCCTTTCGACGAGCGAGGTCATAGGAAGACGTGGTGGAGCAGTGACCCGTACCGTAGCATTTAATGCTATGGGATGGCATGGTCGATAAGCGTGATGATGTTTGGTGATGGGACTAGATGTGCAGGATGACCAGAGCAGAGCAGGTATGCCTATCCGGTGTCATGATGGGCTATAAGTAGTTGGCTTCGTCAGGAGTAGGTCTGTCACAGATTTTGGTACGATCCGTTTGTTTGTACACATTTTTCCCTAGTATATAAAGGGGAGAATCCAACTTATAGGGATACGGAACACACTCTGTAACAAGTTCACCAAATTTATAAGATAATACACATGATGTGGGGGTTATTATTCTATAAGAGGTCAGAACCTAGATAAATTCTTGTGTTCTTGAGTTCAATTTGATATACACCCACAAGAAACATAGATCAACGCATCCGTCGTTCGATATACCATAAATTTATTGTTAGAGATCATCCCAACATCTAACAAATAGTTATATAAAATAATGTTAAAATATGTGTATTGAAGAACATGGCAATGCCTTAAACAACAAGTAAAAAAGAATAGAAACAGTATATGTCAACCATTCCTGTCAATATTGAACTATGAAAAAAGAAAAACTTATTGACATTCACATAAACAATTAGGCAAAAAGGAATTAAAAAATCATGAACAAGCACGTTTCACATGCGCTCACACATCCATATCAACACCTCTATTAGGCCAAGTGGGAGCAATGTAAAAACTATTGGTTTTCTCTATTGTGAACTAGAATTTTTGCGGGGCCACTTCTACTTTGTTCTATGTAAGTCAATCCCACTACTTTCTAGATGTTTAACGGACAACCATGGAATATGAAGGAACTTTCCCAGAGCAATGTTCATATTGAATTTTTTCTATAAACCATACAACACAAATGAAATGAGATTAAAAAAATCAAATTTCTTAAGATACAGACAATTGCTCTCTTACAACTACGGAAAAACTCACATTCGCCAAAAAGAAAAATACCACAGTGTGTTAATGATACGTGGTACTTCATTGTTACTGCCGACGGTAAAATTTGCAACCTGTATTATGACTGTATTGCAGCTACTATGGTATATTTGTCCAGATAAAAATCTCCCAAGCCTTTTCCTTCTCTAAATGGAAAAGGAAAAACAAACCTACGAAAAGTAAAAGCATGGTAAACTGGTGATCTCAGCAGATGTTTAAAATTTTATTGTGACTAATTTGGATTTGAATATAAGCCAAAAAAAAGTCTCTTTTCTAAAAAGTAAAAACATGTGACGGGGGGGGGGGGGGGCAAATCCCCGAACCATCCCTCGACTAGCACATTCTACCACTTAAAAAGCCCACACAAAATCCCTTCCCCTCCTCCGCACTCTGTCCTTCTCGCATAGTCGCGTTCCACCGCTCACCATGGCCGGCGCCGTCGAAACCGCTGGTCGCCGGAGGTCTAGCTGCTTCTTCGAGGTCGGTCGGCGCGAGATCGGTTCCTCCTTCCCCCGCGCCTCCTCCCACCGAATCAGCGGCTCCGAGGTGATCTTTTCCCCCGTTATTTCTACATGATCCTAGTATTTGGATTCTTGGGACCGTTACAATCTTCCATATTTCCGTGTTCCTGAGAGGATTCGATCATGTATGGTGGGTGGACGTTGAAAAGGAAGGTGTTCGGATGCATATTTCTGTCGGTTGGGTGCAATATTATGATTGGTGGGTAGGCTGTATTTTTTACGTGGTTGTCTGTCTCAGTTCGGCTGCTTCATTTTGTAGGATTTGTGCTGTAAAGCTCAAATCTTTTAAGCGTTTTGATTAGATTATCCATCGCCAGGGTCTATAGATTAGAGACAGTTACACCGATGAACTTGTTTGAGTTATGGATCACCCTTTGTTTGTAACCTGGAGGATAGGATTTATGTGTTCTGTTGAAGGTTGATCTCTACTAAATACTAGTTTCTTTTAGCTGGTGGTCATTTTCAAGCTTGAAATATGTCTAGTATTGAATCATGTATGTTACATGGGTGATCCAAGGCAAGCTGTATTAAAGATTATGCTGATGAATATTGTGGTGTTTAATGGCTTCTTTCCACAATGTTGAATTTCTGGCTTCAACCACTGTTCTTGGATGTGATGCTAACTGCTTGTCATTTTCATCTTCTCCTGTGTGAATAGGATATAGTGATGCGGATGATTCAGTATGGAAAGTTGCGAGGTCATGATGGCTGTGTTAATACTGTAAGCTTCAATCCTTCTGGTGACCTCCTCGTGTCTGGTTCGGACGACACAAATATCATACTATGGGACTGGCTTGCCAAAACTAAAAAGCTCATTTACCCTTCTGGACACCAAGAAAATGTCTTCCATGCTCGTGTGATGCCGTTTACTGATGATAGCACCATTGTAACTGTTGCTGCTGATGGTCAGGTTTGTCTCTGTCAACACTGATTTGTATGGATAGATTAACATATTTTACGTGTCTCACAGGTCATAAACAACCTTAAGGATCTTAATATCAGGAATTATTTCCTGGTACATGAACCATGTGTAAAGAGATTCAGGAAATTGCACACTAAGATAAAACACAAGGTTGTTGTTGTGTGCGGAATATCATGCGTCATGTCACCAACCTTGCGAGTTTAATTAACTTGTTCAACGTATTTCTAAGCCATGCTAAACTTCTATTCTGGTTCTAGCTAATTTGTTTATTCTATACATAAAGTAGCATGTATATCATTATATCAGTATTGCATGTGTTCCTTCCTCAATAAAACAAAAGGCAAATCACATAAACTTCTGTTTTCCTCTCGGGATTTAAACAATGAGATCTCTTTGGTCTTCCCCAGAGCAGTGCCCTCAGAAGGTAGCGCTGTACAGAATCAAAAGTTTGTTGTGGAAATAGTTGCAAAACAGGGCTATATAACACATTTCCCCAAATGCTTGCATGTACCTTTATGTCTGTTTCCTGAAGTTTTGTGCAACTTGACTAATACTATTTCTTGCAATACATATTATTTTGCATTAAGCTTGTATGGCATTGTACTTACGTTGCTACTTTATTATGGGCACTATATTGGAAATGATTTTTGCTGCCAGCTGCTTTTACTCTGCGCCAAGACATCAGATAGATAAAAAGTAGCTACATTCTTACATTTCTCTTCATTGCAACCAAATGTAAATTTCTGTGGCACCACTTGTACCCAGGTTAGAGTGGGACAACTGAAGGAGGGGGGTGGAGTCACAACCAAACAAATTGGCGAGCATGATGCTCGTGTGCATAACCTGGCTGTCGAACCAGGAAGCCCTTTTGCATTCTACAGTTGTGGAGAGGATGGCTTGGTACAGCATGTATGTCATTGAACCGGTTATACACAAATATACAAAATTAGTGCATTGGAATTAAACCATTTTTCCTTGCAGTTCGACTTAAGAAGCGATTCAGCAACGAAGCTGTTGACCTGCTATTCTTTCTCAAATAGCAGGCGCCGTGTAAGACTAAATACCATTGCCATTGACCCACAGAACCCTTACTATTTTTTAATTGGTGGTTCTGATGAGTATGTACGGTTGTATGACATGAGGAGATTCCAGTTGGATGATACAAGAAACATGAACCAGCCTGTAGATACCTTCTGCCCTAAGCACCTTATTAAGGGTGGGAAGGTCCACATCACTAGTATTGCATACTCATATGCAAGGGAGATACTCGTCTCATACAATGATGAGCTTGTCTATTTGTTCCAAAACAATATGGGTCTTGGTCCAAATCCTGAGTCAGCACAGCTGGAGTTTTTGGAGAAGCTCGAGCAGCCACAAGCATACTCCGGTCACAGAAATTTCCGAACCGTTAAGGGAGTCAGTTTTTTTGGACCAAATGATGAATATGTTGTGAGTGGATCAGATTGTGGGAATGTATTCATTTGGAGGAAGAATGGAGGTGAATTGATGAGGATAATGAATGGTGACAAAAGTGTAGTTAACTGCATTGAACCCCACCCGCATTTTCCATTCTTGGCTACTAGTGGGATTGACAAAACTGTTAAGATTTGGACACCTGCAGCACGCAAAGTAATCTCACTACCTAAAAATGCAAAGCAAGTAAGTTTTTTTTACTTATGCAGGTACAAGAGATCATGGACTTGTACTTGATACATTTCCTCTTCTTTTAATATATCTTGCTATGTGTTTGTCATTCCTTAACAGATAATAGCTTCTAACGAGCAAGGCAGAGAAGTCGACGCTTCCCGAACAGAAGTGACACTTTCATCTGATGTCATCATGCATGTGTTGAGGTTGCATAGGAGACAGTCTGAATTGTACACAGAGGATGAACCATCTGCTGCGGATTTTGCAAGTGACGATGACGAGGCTTTCTACATTGGATCTGGCGATGCAGAGAGGAACCAAAGAGCAAACTCTGATCCCGGGGAATGCATTGTGACATAGCGGGAGGAACAGGGGATTTTCAATCTTTTCAGCCCTGTCCTGGATTCGTGCGGGAGCAAACTGCATAGGTCTTAGATTGCTCTTTTTACATACCATGCTATGCTGCGGAATGTGTCTCCCACTGCACACTTGGGAGTTATGAGGATATACAGATATTGATACTTTTTGGAGAAACAAAACTGGTAGTGTCGAAGCCTGCTCCTTGTTCGTTCTGCTGTAGTTTTACTGAATATGCTCAGTTCTCAATACTCTTGTACCTAGTCTAGTAAAAATATAAAATAAATGTGTTCCGGGCATGTGTAATTATGAACTGTATCCCAAAGCCCGAATTGTGATGTTAACCGCTCAGCTTGTACAGAAGTTTTTCTTGGTGCGGAAATGATGAGAATTTAGTTGTCCCGCTTGCTGGCAAATTGGCAGTGCGTCTTGCATATTCTGGAAATACAGCCGGTGGCGCTGGAGTCTGCTGACGATACTGACAGGGCATTTATTTGGTCAACAGATGGCACATCCAAGATCCAGAGCATCCTGGCTTTCCGAAAAGATCTATGGTGCGTTTTAGGCTTCCAGGAAAGACCCGGAGCATTTCGGAGGAGGCGGACGGGGGAGAAGAGAACTTCTCCTCCTCTGGGCGACGTCACAAACCACCACCTCGCGGCCGCGGATGCGGGGCCGGCAGGGAAACGACGCTTCGCGAGCCGCCCGATCGGCACGGATGGACGGGTGACGAAGCGGGAGCAAGGGGAGGCGGGTGGGTCGGTGACTTGTACCCGTCGGTTTCGCGGCCGGCCTGGCTGAGGCGTACGTGTTTCGCGCGGACGGGTCGACGAGTTCGGTCGTTTTCTCGAGGGAAACGCTGGACGTAGACAACGGTGGCCCGCGTGGGCACTGGCGCGGACGGGTCGGTGGGCTGGGTTCTCCACCCAAAACGAAGAAGACGGACATATGCTACTATTAATCTCACCGTCTCATTAGTGAATATGTTAGTATTTTATTATCACATTAATTTTTTTCTGCAAATCACCTCTCTATTGTGGGATCGATCATAGCATTCAAATAAAGATCAAACATATGACAATGTCTCATTGGTGAATATGTTAGTATTTTATTATCACACTAGTTTTTTTCTACAAATCACCTCCTCCGTGGTAGGATCCACCATAGCATTTAAATAGAGATCAAACATATAACATTAATTGTTCGAATGTTTACACTTGTTTGCATCTAGATTGGAAACCCAGGTGAGAACATTTCCAGTAGAGCTTCTATCTCACCCTCCATCCCACGTTTTAGTCAAAATTCGCAAAAAAAGTCTCCAAAAGACACTCCATCAGCATCGCTATTTTAAAGCGGCCTCCATCCCCGGTCTCCCACATGCCAAATCTAGCGTGCCTCTATCTCTCACGCCATCCCCAATTGCCTTCTCCCTGTGCACTCGTGCCACCATCCAGATTCCAGAGCCCGAGCCTGAGCCCTTGCAGCTAGACCGGAATGGAGCCATCGTTTTCTAGTGTCACCACCATCGGGTTCCCATATCTGGAGGTTTGGTTTGTTGGCGTCACAGATTTGGCTCTGCCGAGACGGAGAGAAACCAAGGCAACACCGAGCTAGAGTCTCGCGAAATCCAACGAAATCGCGAGGGAAGCTGAGGAGATGGTAGATGGTGTCGTCCTTGGTTGTCTCGGCAAGGCAGACCCTCGTTGTCGCCCATCAGAGAGGCTCAGGCGTCATTGCATTGTAATCGCCAGTTTCGATGGCATCGACCTACCTCCGAAGCTGGTGACCTTCCTTGGCAAGGGTGGCTCCGGCAAGACCACCACGGCCACTGTTGCCGCCTAGGTGAGAGCTTGTTTTCTCCAGGAATCGTCATCATTATTATGTTTATGGAAACTTGTAGTTTTGGTGTGATCTTTCGACTTGTTACGACGTTGATGACCTCAAAAGTGGAGCTAAGTATATTGTAAAATTATAAAATTACTAGTCAGTGTCATATTAGAGTGTGGTTTTGGATTGTATTATATGAATCATCTCCTCACTATGTTGGTTCATGAAAGAATTGTTCTTCTCCATGTTGCAGTACTATGTAAGTGAAGGCTTCAAGACATGCTTGATTAAGTTAGCTGTAAGACTGATGAGGACCAAGCATTCATTTCAGCTGCTGTTTTTCATAGGATAGATTGTATGAGAGGAGCTTGGAGTTTACCTGGAATGGATTCGATCTGTTCTGTCTTGGTTCTTCAGAAGCTCCTTAACTTCTTTTCATCTGGAAGGAGTAATTCACAACCAGAATTTGATGTGGTTGTGTATGATTGCAACAACACGGAGGAAGTCCTGTGGCTGATAGGCGCTACTGACAGAGCAAGGTATAGGTTCACCTTGTTTGGTCATAACCTTAACTTCAGTTAGGATTCTAAACTAATATATTGTGCTATATAAAAGACAGGTCTTACTTGAGGCATGTGGGGAACTAGTTGAGAAGACTGGCTTCTCCTTTATTACTGAAACTAGTATATGATCCTGCAAGGCCAAATGGTAAAATTATTGAAAGGAGACTGAGTACAAAGATATGGAATGAAATCGAACAACTTCTTGCTGTAAAATTTCTAGTAGATTTACTTATCCAGAGATTCTGATGTCTAATTGTAAAGTTGCAATACACCAAAATGAAACGTAAGGAGTATTCTACTTTAATCAGCGTACACTGCTTTAAGTCTGTAGGTCACAAGTAACCAATTATTTGTGACTGCAAGGTTAAATGAAATGAGTAGCATGCTCTTAAACAGATTTTTCATGTGATTACCCTATTGCATCTTATCTGCATTTTGGAACACTCGACTGATTGTCATCTAAAAGTGTTCTTAAGATAATCTTTTGTGTTAGACAATGTTGTGCAAAAACTCTGTTTTATACGAGACTAGTCATAATTGATTTAATCATGTTGATGTTTATTCATGCTGATGCTGAGAATTTACTAATATGTTGTTTTATCTGAAAATTGCAGTATAGGGGTGGATCAAAACTGTTGATCGAAGCAGGAGACTAGAGGCGCGCCATAAAATTGCCATTGGCGTTGCATGGAAAGGTTGAGGGCGAAAAGTTCGTTGACCGGAACCTTTTTGTAAGCCTCCAGTAGTAGACTCATAGGTTGTGACTACGATTTGAATCCCCCAATTTAGATTGGCATCATAAGAACTAGGATGAATTGCATGTCTAGTTCTAGACTGAATTATGTGTACTGTATAGTAGTAGTAATAGTAGTAGTTGTTGTTTGTTTTAAGCAAAGTGAAACTGCACCATATAACACTTTCAAAGTAGAGGCACACAGTACTTAAGTAAATTTTGCAACTTCTACGCTTTGAGTTTGAGCAATATATATGTTATGCATACAGCTACTTTGGACGAATGCATACAGCTAGCCGTTGAAAATAGCAGACAAGGAAACACAACTTTGGACGAATGCATATAGCTAGCCGTTGAAAATAACAGACAAGGAAACACAACTTTGGAAGAATGCATACAGCTAGCCGTTGAAAATAGCATACAAGGAAACATGACTTTGGACAAATGCATTCAGCTAGCCGTTGAAAATATAGTGATTAAAATATAGCCGTTATAAATATAGTTATTATAAATATATTGTTAGTTAAAAAAGTTACTAAAATATATAGGAGTAAAATATAAATAGTGAAATATGTATAATTTATTGGAGTAAGAAGAGATAGGAAAAAGAGAATCTTTTTAGATGACCATTCGAATGGAGATATAGAAAGTGTAATTTAACTACTCCCTCTGTTTCGTAATGTTTATCCATGCCCATTATTACGTACAAACCAAAAAATACTGAAATCGAATGAAAAAATATATAAAGATAACCATACTATCCATAATCAATGCAAAAATTAGAGTAAGTAACTCATCAGCGTTGGAGTAAATGTATGCATACATTCAAGAGTATAACAGGAAAATAGACCATAAAACATCATAAGTTACCGCAATGGACAAACAATTTAAAACAGATACTTCTAAAAATAATAAATAAATATTACGAAACGGAGGAAGTGATTTATTGGCGATCTCTTACCGTGTGTTAGTTCCTTTACGCCTACCCATTCTAAATGAGCTCGAACATCATCAAAGGACGTGCCCGTTTGGTTTCTTAAATGAGACCAGCTCATCTGGGATGAGCTCGTACAGATTCCCAAAATATACTTCATAGATGCTGCACGGGAAGGGTCGTCGTTCGGTGAACGGTACTCTTTTTTTTTACGTGTTCATCATGCTCAAAAATCAAAATAACGGTCTTTTGTTGTTCTAAAAAATTTAGATTTTTTTTACGTGTTTTATAATTCATGTGCAATCTATTTTACTTGGATTCATTTAAAAGTCTTATGTAAAATTTAAATAAAATTCTCTTAAAAAGACTACTTCTATAACTTCAAATAATTGTTAGGACCTCAAATAAATTCATAAACATTTAGAAAAATTCACTAATATTTTTCTTATGTGATTGATTAATTTTTAAAATTATTTTTAATCCTAAAATTATATGATGAAAAATAAATTCTTTTATAATACTCTATTTACATATATTTTTATTATCATATATAGTTCATCCAGTATTAACTCATTCAGACAACCAAACAAAATTTTATATTAAATCATCTTACTCTGTACAACCAATCAAATATATTCTCGTATTATCCTTTACATCTAACCAAATAATATATTTATATCAGCTCATATAAGATACTATCATCCCATCCCATGCAACCATCCCATCTTCGAGTTCGTTCAAATGCTACCTTACAACGCAGGCTTTATCACTTTTAGTTCAAGCTAAATCTTAGTTTATTTTTACCTTTGTCTGACTTGGAGCAAGTAGCATGCTGACCAGGAAACAGGAACAAAGGTATTACACATTAAAAAGGCTTGAAATTTACAATCACTTGGGTTAACCTGGAACCAACGCTCAAATGAATGCGCGCTGAACATGCTCTTCAAGTGGACGTCATACCTAAACCAAACATAAATTCTGTAAAAGAGAAAGAAATTCGGAAACTTCAATCTCAGTACATTTACAAGAGTTCAATGTACCAGAATAAGATATACATAACTTCGCACCACGAGCTTTGAAATAGCTTTCATGCCAATTGCAGGCACACTCTATATCGAACTATCAGAAAACAGAACAGCAACTTAACAGGACAGGTGTAAACAAAATAGCTTCACAGCTGATCATACATAACGCAAAACTCTTAGTATTCAGTAACCTACAGCTACAAAAAATAATCTGATGACAACTAAACATAGTCACTTCAGTGAATCGAACAGTAAGTAGCCTTCTTGTGATGGCAGTTGATGACAACCTATGTACCATGTCGTTGGACCGGGTTCTTGCAGTGTGATATCTGTCTTGAAATCACCTGCAAGACTGTAACATGACATGATTTGCAGGACAATTCGTTCTCAAAACATATAAAGTTCACTATAAATAATTTCATTACAGGGGCTATATGATTGCATATCAGATAACCAATTGTTGCTGACTTGTTGTCCGTAATGGTCATACTCTTGCATATGGCTTAAGAATGTTTTAGCTACAGATAACTAATTGCGGTATTGTCCCTGATCCGAAGTCAACCTTGCAATTTAGAGAATTCTAGTGCTTGCTAGTCTACGAGAGGCAGACGAAAAAGCTGAAAGCTTTGGTGCAGGACGGCAAAAACTAAGAAAAATCTAGAAAACCACAATAAACACAGTATCGCATAGCCATGACCCACGATCTTCTATCGCGGTTCCTGTCATGTTCGGAGCTCAACGTTGCTATTCGTAATTAGTGATAACTCAATCATATTGCAGTAGAAACTGGGTATTAGACATCTTGAGATCGAATCTTGCCAACAGGGAAGGGGGGTGGGGGGGGGGGGGGGTTCGTAGCGGCGGCACCAACACCCGGAGAACGGCAACGGGCGAGTGGCCAGCGGCTACATGCCGCGGAGCAGACGACTAAGCGAGGACGGCTTTTGACAGTCGCGGCCACGGGTTGAGAACAGCGGCGGCGGCCACCAGGCTCGGGAAGGGGTAGCGGCAGCTGCCACTGGAGAGGAGACTTGATGTCGGAGGCGGCGGCCTCGCCTAGGGTGTCGGCTACCGAGCGATGCACTCAGCTGGCGGACGGCTCGATAAGTCGAAGGGGCTGCCACCGAACGTGGGTTAGCATACATTTTATAAGATCATGTCTACAAAGATTTTTTAAAATTTTACTTATATTATTTATTCTGTGATTTAATAGTTAATTTAAAGAAGAGAAAAGAAATAGATATATATTATCGTAGGAAAGAAGATCTTTCGTAAAATATAATCCTGTAGAATTTGTTTTCAACCTGAATGCTCTTGCCGCATTGCATATCAGTTCTATAACCAAACGCTCTTGTTTTCCCATTCTGGACGCCGCCAATACCAGCGTCCTTCCTAGTTTTGTATTTAGTTCCACATATTGACCATTGTTAACATTCCGAATTTATTAATTACTGTAAATAAAAATTCCGGAAGAAGGCATCAGGCCCGTTGCGGTTCGGACCTTCCAGTCGATTAAACTGGAAAATCCTAAGTTGCCAGACACACGCACTGGTAAAATCTAGACACCAAGACAGTGACAAAGAAAACATAGTTCTATGTACTCTACTCGGCAACGCTGTCGAAACAATGCCGCAGCATTACGCCCCCAAATACACAACCTTGCATTACAGGATCAACATCATCCACACGCCCCTCGTCCCACAAAATCCACATAACCGGGACAGACATTAACAAATCACGCATTTATTATTCCAACGGTATCACTTGCCCAAGGCTCAGCCGATTTCAATTTCGTTTTATAATTTTTTTACTGGCGAAAACCGAAATTTGTGAAATTTTATTAAAATTTTGATTATTTTTTCGTCACCTATTTAATGGATCCCGTATGTCAATAAAAGAAAAATACGTAATTAGATATTTCGTTCCCCTCTGAAATTCTAATTTCGCTAAAATTTTAATTTTAGTCCCTACTCAGGCCACAGCATGTACACCGCATTGATGATCCCCGGTATGTACCCCAGGACGGTCAGCAAGAGGTCGATCCAGAACTCCACCTGCATCGATCACGCGCACCATATCCATCCATGTCCAGAAAAAGGCACAATACGACGTGTATACACGAGGAAAGCCTATCTATGCTCCCAACAGAATGCTAGAATCGGTTCATATCACATGATATCGCCAGTGAATTCACTTGCACCGCGGCCGTAGCGCAGGAAGACGCCGACCGGCGGGAGGAAGATGGCGAGGAGCACCTCCAGGAATGTCGCCGACGCCATGGCTCGCTCACTGTCTGTCTTGTCCACTTTCTTTCTCTGCCTGCCTGTCCGGAGAAGCGCCTGGAAAATGGTGGCAGGTCAGCAAAGATCATACGCGCCCGAATTATATAGCGTATCCGCGGTTGGCTTTTCGGCAACTGCTCCGATTCGATCGGCAGGGGTAAGCGCTGCTTTCAGTGGCCTTCTTCTGGTGTGTTCTCCATGAAAGAGCCTTGCCTATCTGCCTGATTTTAGTGTCACATCACAGCCCGGCTGGCTGAACGCTGATACGATCGCAACAGGGGCCTAAACACCGATCCCTTCCGAGAGCCGGGGCGTACTTTGTTCTTGTTTTTGCAGTGCATCAGCTGGAGGTTCGTCTTTATTGTCGTACAAGGTCAGGTCAGGAGTCATCCAGACACGAGTTTGTGTGGTTTAATGATATGATTTTTGGCGGTTGTGTTTCTACAACTGGTGCTCGGCTTTGTTTGCACGGAGCTGTATGTTACTAGCGATCAACAGCTAGCACCTTCCCACGATTTTCCATTCGTGGAAAAAACGGGTTCTGCTTACTAAGTTCATGAATGTGATAAGCGTCTGAGGATTGTGAGTTGTGGCTGTCTGACTGAGGTGTTGCAGGTTTGCTACGCTTCAATGGGCCGGGCCCAATATAGGATGCCGGTGATTGAGAGACAGGCCTTTATAAGTTACAGAACATTGCAACCAACACATACTCAAAAATGAAAAAAAAAAAACTGCAAACGAATATTTGGAACCATGGACGAGCATAAAATCTGATCAACTAATTGTCCTACTGAAAAAAGGCACTCTTCTTCTTCTTTTCAGGCTTAAGGCAGCTGATGAATGCCTTAATTGTATACAGATAGCATCATTCCGTGGATGCATATGTAGTTATGCACAGTTATTAAATTTGCCAGATTCATGTACACTCCAAATCTGTCCCATGTACAGCACAGCTGATTTCTATACCTTGCTGCACTCACACCATCAGTCCTAAGGAATCACATCTGGTATGATTCAGCCGAGTGCCGAGTTGCTACGTGCAGCTCCCCACGGCGATTTCATCTTTGAGGGTCTTCCTCTTGCCCTCGTGCTTATTCCCGGCCTTCGCAGGCTTTTTCAGCGTCTGCAGATACATAAGCGAGTTCACAAATCACAAGTTCAGAAATCATAACCGACAATGTTCAGAAGTGCGCCGACGCGGCATCGGTCGACTAATTTTAGCTTTGAGCGAGACGCCGGGACGACACAGTAGGATGGGCTCAGAGACACTGACCTTCTTGAGCAGCATGTCGGTCTGCCGCTCCATCTCTCGGATATGCTCCATGGTCATGCCGTACCACTCGTCGATCCACGCGAAGCACAGCCGGTGGCATGCCAGGAACAACGCCCTCTCCCCCTGCAAGGACGAAGCACACCGCATTAGTCATTAGCTCTGAACTTCTGAACGTTGTGCCGGTATACCAGGTACAGACTGACAGACTAACTAATGTTCAGAAAACGCCAATCCAGCGTACCGCGATGATGCAGTCTTCGATCCGTTCGCCCACGCCCCAGATAGGAGCATCCATGATCACCAGCTTGTACGTGGTCATGACCGGACGGCATGAATCCTGCAGCAAACATCATGCACTTGCATAAGTGAGGAGACGCATTGGAACAGAATGGAGAAAGCTTGCATGACTGCGTACCATCCACCCCTTCAGAAGAGGGCCTCGCTCTGTTCTCTGTGACTTGAAGGCTGTCAGGTCGATATTTGGAGCGCCGATCACCTTACTCCAGTAGTCTCGCGACATCGATGCGATGCTGATGACCTCGACTTCTCTTGCAGCCAATTGCTCACTGCTTAAGTTATGCACCTGATGTATAGTAGTACATTTTTAGTGTTCTGATACTCTACGTTGTCTGAGAGATTTTAATGTGGGACGATCACAATGGACTAACATTCTCAGAGCAACCATTGTCGGGTCTATTTACGGTGTCGATGGTCAATGAACACTTGCTGAAAAGTGGGCACTGATGACAAATGATGAAGAAAACCAAGTTAGTTCTTAAGTGTTGAGTTAGCAATGAAGAAGCAGATTTTGAAAACTACTTCTCAATAGTCAATACCTTGATCACTAGTGTGCGTCAGAGTAGATGCAGTTCACGGTATACATGAAAACACAATGGAGCTAGTTTAGCAGAAATTCTCACCCGTCGAATACTGCAAACTACGCTTTTATAAATGGCTAAAATTTAGTTGCAAACCTGTTCTACTCTTCGGAAATGCACACCAGGAGTCCTCATGCACAGTGAGAGCACTTGCCGGAGCGAAGCCTTTCATCCAAGATGGAATTTTGCTGCATATAATTTTACTTCTACTTTTAATTGTTGAACAAGTAGAGTTGGATGAATAAGAAAATTATGCTCCTAGATAAATACATAGTTTGCATATCTACTGTACTTATTGCAATAGTTTGAAATTATATTCCTTGATCATGATTACATTTACCTGCCTATTCAGTTTTTTTTTCAAGGTTACCTTACAAAATGTTTATACAAACTTTAGTTGATAAAAGTATTCACAAACTTCATAAACGCCTTAATCAGCATGTTTCTGAAACAACTAAACTCTGCTTAACAGTATTATATTTGTCTAACCCACCAAATGTACTTCTGGGAACAAATTCAACTAGAGTATTAGATGATCAAATTGAGATGCACGCAGACCTCTGCAAATGATATACTTTTGATGTGAATTGGCCCTTGCCAAGTTTCTCATCCTCAAATGGGACCTGCTGCAGTACCTCTACACCTTCCTTGCTGTTCGTGTTTTGCTGCTCCATCTTCATGATGGTGTAGCTGAGCCCTATTTCATACTGTAACAACAGAATTCAGCTTGATCAGTTCATTTTTCAACTCAACTACAAGAATGTAAAGCCTTCATTTGAAAATGTTCTTGTTTGTCTTTTTGGTGATCGTACCTCTTCCATCGACATAGGCATGACAATTCGACTTGGTGCAAGGTTGAAGTCAAGGTGTACCCAAATTCATGTAAAACCAAAAACATGGACAAAAGAAAGGTTGTGTACATAAAGTGAGAATCGATGAACATAAGAAGACCCCGTTTGACACACTCTGGATCCGAGATTCATGTTGGATCTAGAGTTTATATAATACAATAGAATGGTTTAAACATTTATTTTTTGTTCAAAATAAAAACTAGATGACTCAATCAAATACCTCCAATCCATCCCTAGTTCCAGATTCTAGATTTCTTGGAGCCGAATATTACCAGCTTCAAAAAATTCAAGATCTGGATTCGTACCAAACGGCCCCGAATTATGGAAGGATACAATTCCTTGATCTGAACCATGGATGAAGTTGTATCGAAATGGCAAGTTTGATGGCTTCCTGAATTGCTGTTGAGGAGGAGGAGGAGGAGAATTGCTGTTGAGGAGGAGGAAGAAGAGCTTATGCCTGTTTCCCTCTTCTCTGGTGATCGAAGAAGGCAATGGAGAAAACAAAGGAGAAATACTATACCCTTCAAATTGTTGTTTATACTTCTTGCATGAATACCCTCCCACAAATGTGAAATCCCAGGCTACTATCGTTGAAGAATACGTGATATTAAACACATTGACGTTCATAAATGGCAAAAAGGTTTTATCCTTCCAGTGCTAAGCTGATGTTTCTGGAGGACAAACATGCAAAGCACCCTGAGACGGCCGAGTCTACATCAAGCCAGGTGTGAGGTGGGTAGTTTACAAACGTCACCGGTTACCTTTATGTAACGTATCTTGCAGCTTATGAGAAAGATGCTGGCATCCGCCCGGCCGCCCACACGATTGTGTTCGCTCCTTTTCGTTCTTGCGCCAGGGGAAAAACACTTGGCCTGGGGGAATTTATGCCTTGGAAAGGCACCGTTCTATCGTGCAATCACGATCTTGGCTGTTGCTTGCCTGATCTAGTGGCCGGAGTTGATTGCAACGAAGATCGTCAGACATCACCTGAACCCCTTTCTAACAGGCTTCAACTCGTGAGCATATAACAAGAACAAGAATGGTTTAAAACAATAAACTATTACTAGTCACCAGCAACTATTTCTACAGGCTGTCTTGAGAAAATAGATTTATTTTACATGTTATCAAATATATTCACCATGCATTTCTCTATGCCTGAAATTTCAAACTGAGAACAAAGTATATTTGATTGTATGGACTCCGAAACTGACGTTTTTCTGAACACAAACTGTTTCATATGTATGTCCGGAAGCTTGCTGAAATGATTAATCATGGTTCAAGAGGACAATGGAAGAAATGCTTTGATTACTTGCAAGATCAAATAGGTGGACTTGGTCGGCAACAGCTAACACCTACACAACATAAATAGTTTTTTTACGTGTTAGGTGTATAAACACAAACAGAGCAGCCTGTATGACGGATAATGCCGTAAAAATGTGTGGCCGTCCTAATTCGTTGCTTGGCGAATTTTTATTGTCAACAATGATCCGATTCCACAGAGCTTGCTAGTACTGCTGTTTGAGCCTCAGGCAAGTAAATTCTAGGGTTTAAAAGCTTCTCCGGAGTTGAAATGAAATTTACTGAGTCGAGGCCGTGGAAAATGTGGTATGGCTATGGCGCTAGAGGGGTGTTTCATCCGGTTTCAGAGAAGATGCTACCGAACACCATTTCTTTCTGAAACGCGATGGAGGGAAGATTCTAATGGATATTCCATAATATACCAGTGGATGATCCTTGTACCATTTTGCCTACTTCCTCCATCACGCAATCTTGGTTTGGGGTTACTTATGGGCTTTCTTTCTTCTAAATACATTCATTTCTTGTATGCTAGTTTATACAAGTTTAGGATTCTAAATATATGATATATCCAAATAGCATGCCTTTATGCAGTCAAATATGGTCAACTAACGGTGAAACCGGCGGTGGAAAATAAAAACATGCAGTAGTAGAAAAATGAAAGGCAATAAAATGGATGCAGAACCAAAATTTGAGGTCGGCTTAATGGCAAAAGCAAAAGTTGCTCCGCTGTTTTATGCTAGTTTATACAACTTAAGAAATTTGAGTATGCAATGCACAACAATAACATTGTTTGGGAAAGAAACTATCATCTACTAACAAAGTGCGATGAGAAACAAGTCACAAGAATGGCTCAAGCTTCAAGAAGGTTGTCTAATCTATCTTTTTTCTGACTTTGGCTTAATGGTCAAGGGTCTATATTTATACTGATATTCAGAGTGTAAATATATAAATGTGCTCATATGTCTTAGCATCGACTAGGACCTCCGAAATGTAGTAAACCACCCTCTGAATAGAGCGGCCTTCCTTCTCTTCCTTATGTACGAGTACGCTGCTCACGATAGAGGCAAAGACAGATACGTATAAGAGGAGCCCCTCTCCCGCAAGGGGTATGACGAGCGTCTGGAGGCTGGAGATGTGAGCTTTTAGGGTCTCGAAGGCATCTTGGTACTCCATCGTCTATGTGAATGGCCTAGAGCCCCTTAACGTTTTAAATAACGAAAGGTTGTGCTCGGCAGACTTGGCAAGGAAACGGCTGAGGGCTGCCAGACGACTGGCCAGGCGATGGACGTCCTTCAGATTAGTGGGGGTGCCATTCAGTAATGGCACAAATTTTGCTAGGGTTAGCCTCGATGCTACGCCTAGAGATGAGGTACCCTAGAAATTTTCCAGCTTTGGCGCTGAAGACGCATTTCTTCAGGTTGAGCCGTACACCGGCGGCCTGAAGGCTATTGAAGGTTTCATGAAGGTCCGCAATATGGTCTACTTCAAGCTTTCTCTTCATGACTATATCGTCAATGTAGGCCTCCACGTTGCGGCCCAACTATTGCTCTAGGATTTTCTGTACTAAGCGGGAGAATGTGGCTCCAGCATTCCGGAGACCAAAAGGCGTCTGAACATAGCAATACACCCCGAAGGGGGTGATGAAGCTAGTCTTGCCCTCGTCTTTAGCGACCATCAACACCTAGTGGTACTCGGAGTATGCATCTAGAAAGCTCAATAACTCGTAGCCAGCAGTGGAGTCCACCAGTTGGTCTATGCGAGGGAACAGGTATGGGTCTCGAGGGCAGGATTTGTTGAGTGCTGTGAAGTTGATGCACATGCGTCATTCCCATTAGGCTTCTTGGCCAAGACGGGATTTGACAACCACTCTAAGTGGATGACTTCCCAGATGGCGCCGACCTTCAGCAGCTTCTGGACCTCCTCCTTCATGGCCTCCGCTCATTCGGTTGATAGCTTGCGGAGCCCTTGTCATATAGGCCTAGCCTGCGGGTTGACCTGGAGGGTATGCTCAATCATGTAGCGATCAACTCCGGGGAGGTCCTGCGGAGACTATGCAAATACATCAGAGTTGTCCCCTAGAAGGGCTACCAACTGAGCTTCTTGCTCCGGAGTGAGGTCGGTCCTAATTTGGAAAATTCGATCAAGGTTCCTCATACCCAACGAAACGTGCTTGATGTCCCCCTCTGATTGGGGGCTTTAGAGGGACCCGGTGCTCAGGGCACGCTAAAGGGGGTCTTCGAGGGGGCCTTTAGTCACGTTATGCACGTGACGACTATCGAGTGGGGTCGGGTACCCGTATTCGATGTATCTAGCAAGGTGTTGATCATCATGGATGGAGATCAACCCTAGGGCCCATGCATCTTCACGCAGAGATAGTTGTGATAGGGGACTGCTTTGAATTGGTTAAGGGTACCTCGGCCTAGGATGACGTTGTAGGTGTAAGGCGTGTCTACAATGTCGAAGGTGATCATCTCGGTCCGCATAGCGGGGCCTTCGCTGAAGGTGACCGGTAGTTCCATTCGACCCAGGGCATCGAGGGGAGCCCCATTGAATCCTTGAAGAGGCCTTCGGGCTAGGGAGAGTCAGCTCCACGAACTGCAGAGCTGGTCGAAGGCATGTATGAAGATGATATCCGCGGCGCTTTCCCTATCGACCGACACCCTTTAGACTTCGACCTCGGCAATGTTGGTGGTGATGACCAGCGCATTAGTATGGGCAAGTTTACCCCCATAGCATCATCATGGGTGAAAGTCACCAGGGCTTCGGCCTATCCGGGGATTTGGCGGTGGATGCTGGTGGCCCTGACGTGGTTGACCCCCCACGCATAGTCTCATTGTTGCAGTTTTGAGGACCCACCAGCAGGTCCTCCTCCTGTTATGGTGAGGACTACTTGCCTAGCATGATCCCCCTCATCGACGTGATGCACCGTAGGCAACGGAGTGGCGGAGGTAGAGCTGGCAATGGATGGTTTAGCAAAGCCAGGTGGTCAATCTGGTGGCCTGCTGCCAACCTATGACCCCTGCGCTACTCGTGCTGGCCCTGTCCCCCACCGCGCATGCTGCCTGCCTCTCGAGGTATTCTTCTCAGAAGGTGATGATGGTCCGGCAATCTTCAGTGTTGTGGGAACATCTTGTCCTATGTAGAGTGCACCAATATCTTTTGTCTGGCTGTCGGCTCGGGGCACGCTGCCGCTTTGGGAAGGCTCTAGAGCTCCCCGACTGTGCCCTCTGGAACAGGACATGTTCGGAGCCCCTTGGGATTGAGCGATGTTGTGAACGTCACGTCGTTGCCATTGTGGGGGCCTTTGTACCCTAGAGCTTTTGGCCTCCTCGAAGCCCCTTTTTTCCAACAGAGGTGGCAGGGCATGTGAGGAGCCTGCTTGTGAGGCCAACTTCTCGTGCTCAACGCTAGGGGTAGTGGCGAAAATAAGGACCTCCTGATGGAGCCACACTTCATCCGCCTATGCGTATTCCTTGAAATTGCACATGATGGTGCTCACCAAGCACATCAGGCGTCACTGTAGCCTATCGAAGAGAGGTCCAGAGGCTGGGCCTTGGTTTGCAATGTCGATGATTAATGATTTTAAAATGTCCTTTACCTGGGTCTTGATTTGAGCAAACCTCCAGAAGTACTACCGGAGGGTCTCATCGAGTTGTTGCTTAATTGCATACAGGCTCCCCGAGGTTACCGGCTCGATGAAGGTACCCTATAAGCTGTTTCAGTAGGAGTCTCTGAGTTGGGCTCATGCATAGATGGATCCAGGCTCAAGCGCTTAGAACCACTGGATGGCTACCCCCTCTAGATGGAGAGGAAAACACTTGCCCATGGTGGCGTGCCCGCCTCCATTGGCCTTGACGGTGATGGTGTATGCGCAAGTGAACTCCTCGGATCCGAATCACCTTTGGATTTAGGTAGCTTGGGGTCTGGAACCCGTCTGGGAAGGGTACGGCCTGTAGGTCCACCTAAAGGGGAGAGTCAGAGTAGACGAGCGGGGCCTTGCGTCGACGGGTCCAAGGCTCCACTGCCTATTGGTCGATTGTGGACGACGTGTGGTGATGATGTGTCATGACAACAAGGCCCTCGTTGGCCCCCGGAGCCTAGGCCAGCACAACGTTGGCCGCTACGGGTGCTACAACAGCTATGTTGATAGGTGGTTGTGCCTCCCACAGGGCCGCCTGCAGCTCCTCCAGCTGAGCCACGAGAGCCACTACGTGTGCCTGCTGGCCGACCGCGGTAGCTTGTGCGGCCATGACCTTAGCCTTAGCCCCTCGGGGTACCCCGAGGTCCGTACATTGTTGCCGTCGAGGGGCCTCTGACGCTAGTGTCAACCACGACCAGGGACATGTCCAGACCGCCATTAGCCCTGGGTCCTCATTTTGGCCTGTGGAGGGGCTGACATCGGCAAAGCGTGAGTTTGGGTGCGGTGGCCGGGTGGACCTTCGCATGGGCATGGCCGGGGAATCGGCCGCCTGGGCCATTGCACTGGCAGTCTTCTTCTTTGGTGGTATCTTACCTCTTCTAGTGCTTCTACGCTTATTCTCTCTCCATAGACGACGCCACTGTTGGTGAAAGAAACCATCTTCCACGGACGAAGTGCGGCGAGAGCCAAGTCACAAGAATGGCTCAAGCTTGAAGGAGAGACGGAGAAGGAGGGAACACCAAGGTTATCTGAGCAATCTTTTTTCTGTCTTTGGCTTGATGGCTAAGGGTCTGTATTTATACTGATATTCAGAGTGTAAATATACAAATATGCCCATAGGAGGCAGGCATAGGTGTATGTCTTATATTGTACCACTATAGAGCAGGCTAGCCCAGTAAATTATCCCTACGACTGGTAAGGCGATTGTTCTAGAGACGGGTCATCCATTCTGGCACCGTACTACACCAGCGTGTTAGACAACCACCACTTGAGCCATCGTTTCAGGCGACCACCACTTGCATCATCATGTCAGGCGGCCACCACCTGCACTAGCATTAAATGCCAGTGACCTCGCTACATGTGGGGGTGGCCTACGAACCCTTCCTGGTTGATCTTTCCGAAGGATTGAAGGCTCCGGGGGTCTAGAGGCATGACCTCTGAGACTGCCCCGGAGCCTCAGGTCCCAGAGAGGGCCGGAGCCTGGTGATCTTTGGGCCCGGACCACCAGGACCAAGGGACAAGATCCTTAATGTCATCCCCCAACGAACTTAACTACTCAAATTAAAGGACTGATCATGCAATTTATTTCTTGCAATGGTTTTGCCGAAAACAGAAGAAATTCTTTGATAATTCTGCTTGGACAGGTGTTGCTCAAATGTATAAAGAAACCAAAATGAAATTGTAGAGGCCCGAGTATGCATAAGCATGGCCTCGACAGCCTAGCCCATGTAGAGTTTTGGGCTTTAAAGCTCACGAATAGACCAGGTTATCATGTTAAACTGTGGAGGAGACCATGCATGCACACATTGCGCCTTTAAAGTTGTGAGGAGACTAAGTAGTACATCTAACTATGATTGGAGCTCTTCCATTCTGCAGTTATTAACATGTTGGATATAGTGCTGGCCAAATGGGCTGTGCCTATTGGACTGACCTAAGGCACGACACGGTAGGCAAGGCTCAGGCACGACACAATCTGAGGTGAGATGGGACGGGCCGTACCTAGGCTGACACCTCGGCATAGCATGCCAGCACGACCCGACCCAGCTTAGACGGGTCGGCATGGGCACGGCCGCCTTGGCCGCCCTGGCCCCACACCCAACCACGCCACCCCGCCCCCACCTCACCTGGTAATGCCGCCCCACCCCGTGCTGCCACCCTGCCCAGCCCCCGCCTTGCCCAACTGCGCCGCCATGCAGCACCACCCGTGAAAGTGCATCTAGCCCTTAAGTGGTTTTGGTAATTAATGGCAATACCTGTGGACTAACAATATTATTGAAAATTATTAGTAAGCTGTTTCATAAGTGATGACAATACCTATAGACTAACAATTATATTGGGAATGAGCTCTAAGTGATAATCGGGTAAGTGATGACAATACCTATGGACTAACAATTATATTGGGAATTGTTATTAGGATTATTCCATAGGAGATGCATAAGAAACAAAGTATGGATTCGTTGAAGAATGCCATGAGATAAAAAAATGCATCATTATCATTGAGCTCTTAGTGATGCTCATGAAATGAATGAGAAGCTTAAGAAGATTGACAATAAGCAAAAAGACTAAGTTATTTGTGGAGATCAAGTAACTAAATGTATGACATTGTTTATTAGATTTCATTGACCAACTCGTGTGCTTGTGCTTGAAGGTGAGTTGGGGTTAGATTTCATAAGAAGGCATGAGTTGAATTAAGATATTCAATATGCCAAGTCAGAAGAGCAAGATCAAGAAAAGTTTAATGGATAAGTTGTGTGCTTGATGCTTGTGGTTCATACATAAGTGGTGAACCGGATGAAGATGATATAAAAAGAGAAATCTTACATGCTTAGTGCGTGGGAAGCAATCAAGTGAACTTCATCAACCTTTTGAAAGATAAAGTAAAGATCAAAATGGAAGCGAAGATGATCATCATCGAGAGAGAAGAGGAGTTGATGACAAGCTTTGAAGAGCTATGAGAAGCATCACGACTTGGATAATGTGTTCATCAAGCCTGATGGGATTGCTCAAGGCAAAGGTATAACTAGAATAGGTTTTCTAGTTTTGCCGGACTCAAGGAATTTGGTGGGAGACCAGGTTATAGGATTGATAGCCATACTATCAACAGGGACTGCCGAAAGCAGTGCTCGATTGTTGTGTCGAGTGCTTAAACCATGTGCTTAGTGCGAGATGTGTTTATATTGAGAGTTCGCTTTAGGAGTCCAGAATATCTAAACGGTGTTTTAGATCTAACCCTTTGTATTGTCGGCCTTAGTGGCGAAAAGTGGTTGTAGCCAAGCCTTAGTGGTATTTGGCATGTTCCATGTGGTTCCTAATTTAATATTAGGGGATTATGCTTTGGACAATAGGTGAAAGTGTTTGAATCAGTCTTTAGAGTGTTCCTAGCTTTGATCAGATATTTTTGAGATCATGAATTCAGTATGGATATGTATCCCTCTGAATAGCTTTCCGTAGAATCTGAAATCGTCGAAATCGGATTTCGGAATCAAAAGTTATCGCCGTTTTTTAGTGTCAGTTTTGCTCGGAAGTTCCAATGTGTAAGGTCAGAAGTTCCAATGTCAGTCAAAAATTCTGATGTTTTAGGAATCAGGGGCTCTTGGTTTTCTAATTAGTTTATAATCGGAAGTTCTGATATTTTGGTCAGAAGTTCTGATCTAAATCGGATTGTCCGATATCCTCAAAACCTTAGGTTCTCGGTTGGGGTTGCTGCTAATCGAAAGTTCTGATCCAAGCATCGGAAGTTCTGATGTGTGCTGGGAAAAGGCTGTAATGGCTAGTTTCTGACCGTTGGGATTATTTGGATCGGAAGTTCTGATCAGTACAGAATCTGTCTAACGGCTAGTTTTTCAGAGTGGGTTATAAATACCACTTAGCCTCATTTTGTGGGGCTAGTTACTAAGAGGGTTTTGTGCTGCTCTTGTGAGGTGTTTTAAACTTGGTGTTCCACCTTGAGTGCTCCCTTTTCCTCTCTAAGAAGTTCGGTGAAAATCAAGCCTTGGTGGCTTAGTGAGTAGAGAGAGATGTGTGTAAGGGGTGTGGTGCTTTGGTAGCCCACGGATTGCCACATAGGTTGTGTGTGTTTGAGCACTCGGTGTTGATCGTGCGCAAGTTCGCGAGTTTATTACTCTTGGAGACCACCATCTCCTAGACGGCTCGGTGGGTTGCCAGTGATCTACTGAAGTGAAGATTGTGAGAAGGCCCAGAAGTGGTTGCAGAACTCACCATCTCCGGAGTGGAGAAGAGTTGGCCATTGTGGAGGCGAGGAGTGCATACGTGCAGCCTCGTGAGGAAAAGGGTTGAAAAAGACCCAACTCAAGTGTGATCGAGCTTCCTCAACAGAGACATAGGATATCGGTGGATATCTGAACTTCGGGAAAAAATCATTTGCTTTCGTGTTTACTTACTCTTGTACTTTACATTGATATCTATGCTTGTATGATTGCTTATATGTGCATAGAGTTGATTTTGTAATTCTAAAATCTCCTGTTTTGAACCGATTAGAACTTCAGATTTGAAAAATCAAAACTTTCGATGAACAGAAAAATCAAAACTGCCGATGATAGTACCAGAACTTCCGATGAACAGTAATTTCAAAATTTTATATTAGAGCTATCTTACTTGATTTGAATAATCTTTGTCTCACTCTAGAGTTGTAAGCTTCATATTGGTTTAGGGTGTTTATGCGCTAGCTGAGCTTAGCACATTTAGATTTTTCACTTGTGAAAAATCTGTTAGTTTATTTCTGCTACAAGTTTAGGCTAAATAGTAAAAGGGATGAAGTTTTGTTAAATTGCCTATTCATCCCCCTTTAGGCAACATCATTGTCCTTTCAATCGGTATTAGAGCCAAGCCTCTCTTTTAGAGCTTTACCGTCTAGAGAGTAAAGATGTCGACTAGTGGATTAGTGTATATAGAACCACTCCTATTATATGTTTCATAATTTTAGGACTAGATGCCCTCAAATAGAGCGAGTTATAGATGTGAGCATTTCTCTTCCTAATGATAAACTCATATCTTTTGATGAGGAAGAGAAATGCATACATCTTAATGATCAAGCTACTAATACTTTATTCAATGCTTTGAGCGAAGATGTATCTGACACGATCATGTCGCTTGAAGATGCTTATCTCATTTAGATAATGCTTAAAGAAATATATGACAAGCCTAAATGGGATGAAGAAGGTCTTCTTCAAGAGATGTCATTTGGAGAGTGCTCTAATTCATCATCACATCATGAAGAGTACCAAATAACTTTCTTTTTTGTCTAAAAGGATGTCACTTTGACATCCACCTCACCAATTGAAAAAATCAAGTAAGGTAATAATATGGTGAATGAGATTAGTAAGTTTCAAATTATCTCTTTGGACTTTAACAACACTTGCAATGAAATTTCTATACCAACTAGTGTTTTTAAGCCTTGCATATCATCTAGTGCAAAAATATCTATTTATCATGATTATATGGTTCTTTGTTCTCATAGCGATACATCTATTTCCATTAGTACCTGTGAGACTAATATTTTGAAGAAAATAGAAGCCTATGAGAGACAAAGCTTAGGTGGAGAGGCTACAAAGAAAATCAAGAAGAAGGCTCCACCTAAGAGAAGATCAAGGACAAATAAGATTTGCTATACATGTCGCTAATATGGACATTATAGCATAGATTTTCCTCAACTTGGAAGTCAAGTATCCACTTCCTGAAGATGCTTATCCTCTCACTCCAATGCACAAATATGCCATATGGCAAAAGATAAAAACAAAACGGTAAGTGAGGTTGATCTTAATAATTCTAGTAGTAATGCTAGTGAGAGTGATGAGCTCGGATTTGATCTTGTGGACAAAAAAGATATTCCTAAAATGATCAAACTCATGAGTATAATAGAAGGCCAATAGGAAAATATTGAGAGGCAAGAGGAATTCCTCATTAAGAAAATAGAACAACTTAATGCCTAAAATAATAAATATTAAAAACTTAAAGAATCTCACAGTTCATTATCTAATCTTTATGAGATCTTAAAGTTAAGCATATTTCTTTGATATATAAATTAGATGATATGCCTCTAGTGGATTTAGACATGTCATGTCCTAATTGCAATGCTTTATCTAAGGGTAAATATACTATTTCTCCTATTGATTATGTTTATACTACTAACTCTATTTCTCATGTAGTATTTTTGGATAAGAAAAATATTGAGCTAAGGGCCCAAATTGAAAAGCTAACTAGCAAGTATGTGGAACTACAAGAAAACCATGACGAGCTTTTGTGCACTCATGAAAATAGTGTAGCTTCTCATACCATGCTAGAAATAGCTCATGAGAATGATTATAACGGTAAAATCCTATAAACCTCATGTGAACAATAGCACACATTCTTTGCATAATGTATATTTAACATGTGCTAGTCCTAGCAATTCATTTAATGTCAATTCTATATCCATGATGAATTGCCTATTATTCCTTGTTGCTCTAACATTAATGTATCCTCTAGTTCCACTTGTGAGTTTAATTTTGTAGAGGAAATAAAGAACCTCAAGGACCAAGTCACTTATTTGAAGAAAGATGTGATTACGTGCTTCAAAGGGAAGACCGCTCTAGATGAGATGCTTAAAGACCGAAGGCATCCGCAAGATAAAAGTGGTCTTGGATTCAATTCTAACAAGAAGAGCAAGTCTAACAATGCCAAGAAGGGTTAAGGTCAAAAGAAGATCACCGCATTCATCGCTTGCTTCAAGTACAAGAAAGTGGGTCATCATGTTAGAGAGTGCCCTTTGAAGAAGAAGAAAAAGAAGAAGAAGAGAGCCTTGATCAAGAAACAACTAGACAAAAAGTCTATGAAGGAAGAAGCTCCTTCATCATCAAGAGATAAAAAAAAGTTCTCATCAAGATGACAAACATGAAAAGAAGAGGCCCCAAACTATTTTAAGATCATACAAGCAAATGGGTCAAATAAATGGTCATCAAGATACGAAGCCTCAAGTAATAAGGCTTGGCGGCAAAAGATGCTACACATGCTGCAAGAAGAGACATTTATCCGCTTGTCAATAAAAATTATTCGCTTAGAAATGATGAAATTGGCTATGTGTTTTCCAAATTAATTGGTAATCAATGTGGATTGAAGAATAAAAAGGTAATTTAGGTTACCAAGCCTATTGTGACTAATGTCTTAGAACTTAACAATGTTGGGGATCAAAAGGCTCAAAATTGATCAATAGGTGAAATGGAGGGTATTGGAGACTTGGCAAATTGTTTAAAGATTTATCTAATTGATAAGAGCCAAGTTATGTAGAATTATATTTATTATCTATCAAATGTCACTCTATGAAGGTAACTTTCTATCACAATGTCTTAAATTCATATTCTTCTTCATTGTGTTAGATCCATTATTCTACACAATTTCTGGAACTTTTCAGGTATCGAAATATCCAATCTTTGGATCAGAACTTCCAATCTATTTCGGCCCATATAATACCTGATGTTTTACACATATCGGAACATCATATATCAAAATAAGAATATCCGACTAGTCTCGAGTAGCCCTATACTTCTGGTAATTTACATATATCGAAATATTCGGTTTAAGTATTGGAACATCCAATGCTGTCTTTTGTGCGGCTCTGAATCTGGTATTTTATACAGATCGGAATATCCGATTTAAAAATCGGAACTTCTGATGTGCCAAGAAACATTTAAGGTTCATATCCCATTTACATGTGTAGATTTTATATCTATGCTATGTTTTAGGTTTATGCTTATACCAGCATGTATAGACTTTATTGCAATCTTGTCATGCTTACTCTTTTTATATCCATGCACGATTGCTTGCTAGTGTGCTATAATTTATTTTTAGCACACATAGTATTTCTTGCCGACTAGTATGTGTAGGTCATATAACTAGTATGAGTAGAATTCATTACACATTCATGTGTTGAGTGTGGTTCTGGAGCCTTATTAGATTTCAATCATTTTATTAAATTCTATTTGGCTCATTGGAGAATAGATTATCATATAATGGGGCAGTATTATGCTTTTTGCATCTCAAATACCCATAACATGTGAATATTTGAGCAATACCATTTAGAATTGATATAATTGTTTATCTAACATCTATGTGGTATATCAAGCTCATATAAAGCTCAATATTGCAAAATATCCATTAATTGATCTATATTTGGTTTTAAGTTGAAACTTGAGATTCGCGATACTTCTTTAGTGATCTATTTGATCTCATGATCTTATTTGAATTACCTTCTCATTGAGGTCAAATAAACTATTATTTTTATGTGTTTACTTGTGATAATTAATTTTGTGAAGAATGCTTTTGAAGCATGGTGCTTAATTTCTAAACATTCTTCACATGCTTCTTTGAAAGAAAGTTGATCTATATCATTTTGCAAATACCATCTTGTGATATTCGTTTATACCATTATGTTCTTACAATTGGTAGTGATACAAGTGATAGTATTTGTTGATCATCTTCCTTCCAATTTTTGCTTCTAATGATTTCTTTCTTTGTGAAAGATTTCCTTTAACTCCAAAAAGTAAGGAAATGAGTTTACGGAAGCTTGTTATCTCAATATTTGAATTATTATCAATATATTTTCTTGAGATAAGTTTTTGAGCAAATACGCAATTTGTTTGCTCTATGCTTATTATCTTTACTTAGTTCATTTGTTGAACTTTGTGAAGTGATCATTTGTTGATCTTTTATCTTAGATATAATTTGGACACCATTTATAATATTTATCTCTAAATTGGTATCTTTATGGCTTATTTGCTATTTTGTCTAAATTGTATCTTTATTGGATCTTGAAAGTGATAAGCATGCTTATTAAATTTAATTGTTAATATCCATAGTATGTTTGTTTTCTTTGACATATATAGTAAATCTCTCTCAAGAGCTCTAAATGACTAAAAGGTGCATAGAGTTTTTATTTGACTTCAATTGATATATGCTTTCAATGCTTTCAATCTATCAATTGGTACAAATTTCAATCGGTATCAAATTCTTGTTAATATGCATCATTTATGGGAGAGTTTACTCTTTGTGTTGAGATTTTTGATAACCTCTTCAGACCCAATGAGTTTGAGGACCAAATTGTACTTGAATGAGTTTTAGGTACAATGGAGATACATTGGATGCTTGGGTTAATCATAATGAAGGTCCTTCCAAAAGAAAGATCTTTTCAGTTGGAATTCATGAAGAATGTCTTCATCCTTCAATTGGTATTTATAAAGAAGATCATCTCATTCAACTTCAATTGGAATCGTAAAGAAGGATCATATCAAAGTAAAGACAAGCAAGGATAAATAGTGATATATATCAATCTAATTTTATCTCCGTAACTTATTCTAAATTCATGAAACCTAAACAAGATTCAACCTTGCATCATAGCATGAAAATAACTTGCTTAAAGTTGTTTTTCATGAAAGTGCCTAAAACATTTCTATTGTAAATATGAGCAATTTGAAATAGCATATTTTTTGGCAACTCTATAATCATGTTTATGATTCATCCAATCCAAAATATGCAAAAGAATTCATATCAAATGCTTGAGTTGCTCTTATATGCAATATTGATGAAAATGGAAAAAACTATCTTTTGATTGTGGTTTATAGGCTTTAGTTAGAAACATCTCAAATTGTGTATTTTCCTTTTCTTGCTAAGTTGAGATGTGTTAAACGGTTTCATTGAACATGTAAGCTTATGAGATGTTGACAGTTTGTGATAAACAAGATATTTGTTATAATATCAATAATTTTGTTATGTTCAATTTGGAGCCTAATCCAAAACACAAATGCATTCTCTTGAAGGTATTCAAAACCCCGTCGCCGTGCAGCACCACCTTGCCACCGCCCCGCCCGGCCCCCGCCTCGCCTGGCCACTCCACCCTCACCTCGCTGCCTCACCCCACAGGGCTGCCCGGCCCAGCCCCCGCACCGCGGCCCCGCCCTTACCACCATGCAGCATTGCCCCGTCGCCGCACAGCTGCCCAATCCTGTTGCTGTGCCATGCCTACTAGGCTGTCGGGCCGATCATGCCGTAACAGTGCCCGAGCTGACACGACTCGACAGGGTGGGCCATGGGCCACACCTCTGACACGCGGGCTAGCACGACACTGCCCGTTTACTTAGCCGGGCCTATCGGGTCTTGCCTTAGCTGAGCCATACCTAGCCGGGCCTATGCTAGACCGGCCCGATAGACCCATTTGGACATATCTTATTGAATACGTACACAACATGTAAATGCACATTTTTGACACTTGATCAAAGAAAACAATTTTTTTTGCCCCTCCACTTATAGACCTTGCAGATTAGTAAATGGGCAAATTTCTTATTTGACATAAAAAATTTAAGTCTTTTCTTTATGTCATCAAAAAATTTACCATTCTTTATTTGCCATCTATTTTATCTTTTTTTCTACCAGCCCACTCCGTGAGTACTCCAACAGTTTTCCTATCAAAAAAACTATTTGCGGTTAATGTTCACAATACTGTTTGCAGGTGTTGTTCACACTGCATCGCGTCCTTCTGTTTTAAAAAAATTAGTGGTCTTCTGTTTCTTTAAAAATTCTAGAAATTTTTTTATGTATTCCATAATATTTATGTAACCCATTTTAATTAGATTCACATAAAAAGCATATGTATAATTTAAACTAAAATTCTCCAAAAAAAAAGGACTACTTTATAACTTCTAACAATTGTTAGGGACTCAAGTAAAATCTCAAAAATCAGTAAAAATTCACTAATATTGTTATTCTGTGATGGAATAATTTCTAAAATTATTTTTAGATCTATATTATACAGTGAAAAAGTGAGCTTCTTTGTAATGTTCCATTTATATGCATTTTTATCATTGCACACAAATAGAGCATTACAAAGTAACTCACTTTTTCACCATATAATTTAGGAGTGAAAATAATTTTAGAAATTAGTTCATCACATAATAAGAATAGTAGTGAATTTTTTTAAATATTTTTGGGATTTTATTTGAGGCCTTAATAATTATTAGAAGTTATAAAAGTAGCCTTTGTTGATAATTTTACTTTAAATTATACACATATTTTTGGGTAAATCTAATTAAAATGGGTTGCACATAGATTATGGAATATATACAAAAAGTTTTAGGATTTTTTGAGAAACGGAAGTTTGTTGTGCTTATACTCATGAATAGTAACCACAAAGAGTGTTTTCCGATGGGAGAACTCCCATGTACTCACGGAGGGGTGAGAAGGGAAGAAAGATAAAATTGATAGCAAATAAGGAAGGGTAAAAAATTTGATGTCATGGAGGGAAGATTTAAAATTTTTGATAGCAAATAAGAAATTTGCCCTTAGTAAATGGACAGTGCCCTACATGTATATGTGACTTCTTCCCACCTGAAGCGCCCAAGGTTACCTCCGGTGCTTAAAACCATTATTATACCAGTCTCTGGATTAGTCGCTAGTAAATAAGAGTCTTACAACAAATAATATCACAGACATACAACACGAGAAGTGGTGAGAAGGATCCACTATCCAAAAAATACATAAAGGATTCTGTGGCTAACAGAATCCACACTATCATAGAGCACAGAAGAAACAGCATGAAGCCATGCCACTCCACAGGCAACTCAGGGGTGGACGCGACTGAGACCTACTCGTTAGCCTCACCGTCTGCTTCGGTGAAGTCTGAATCGTCCTCTGAAAGCACAAGCAAGAGTAAGTACAAACGTACTCAGCAAGTCTCAACCCTTGCCCTATAGTAGGGGTATAAATACATGCATATGATATCAGCAAGGAATAAGTTGTAAGGTTAATCTTTACGAAAATGCCAAGTTTACACATGCAATGGTGTATTTTCCATAAAGCGGCTTTGTGAAAGCGTCATATCAATATTGTTAAATGAAGGGGGTTCAATAGTGGTGGAAAGTCACCAGGATCCAAGTTTTAATGTTGCCAGATACTTCGTCCATGGCAACCCACGGCACACAACCGGACTTATTCTACAAAAATGGGCCCACCTTGCCCACACACTCACTAAGGAAACACACGCAACTCAAGCTAGTTGTTGTAATCAAACCATAGCTCGTCCATTACCGTGGATATGGCTATTCGAATAGTTTTACCTCTGCAGAGTGGTACAGTTTACCTATAAGTTGAGTTTGGCAACATACCACCGTCATGCGAGTGTGACTCAACAAAGCCATTACCCACCACAATATCATCTCACTAGCCGCTCACGGGAGCTAACCAGAGGTTCCTGACCGTTAACTAGGCCTCTAACTGGGTCATCAAGCCTACACCTGCTTGCACCTGCTCCATGATTTTCCGTTGCACACCTGCCTCCGAGCGAACAGTAGACTAGTTGGCGGAGTTTAGACTAAGCCCTTCCACATACAGGGTCAAGTGGCTATACTGTGAAGACTAGGTAGGATGTTACATCAACTCGGTCCTTAAATGAGCAAGGAAAACATCTTCACATGGAGCCTGTCACACAGAAAACACTCCTCACGAAGCCTACCACATAGACAGCGCTTCAACTCCCAAGGCGTTCCTGGTGAAACCTTGATTTTCCCCTGCTCTAACCAGTTATCAGTTATTATCAATATCCAACAAGTTCTTCCATCCCACAACTCACGCAACACCAAGCACCAAGTTATACATAGTTCGCAAATCTATATTTGGTTAAGCATAAAATAACAATAGAGATTAACGTCCTAAGCATACTATTATCAAGGTAATCGTCTTAGTGTAAATAAAGTAGCTCAGACGATTCTCCTAGGGTTACCAAGATTATATTTAGGATGATCTCAAATAGACTGGCTAATCTACAATAGGACATAACTAGCTCAATAGTTTAAATTATGCCAGCAAGTAGTACTTCATGCACTTAATCTGTGGAAAAACGGTTGCACATGTTGTATTGTATAAAATTGGGTTCAATATGATCAAAGAGAAATGGATTGCGACTTGCCTTCGCTAAAGTCCTCAAGAGGGTTTTGATCGAAATCTTGCGTTCCCAACTCCTCCTCCTCCTCCTCCTCAAACTCTCTAGTTTCTAAAACACGGCATACACAGCAACAACACAACACACAAATAAATACAAATAAAAATATAAATAAATTTTAAATAATAACAAAACTAGTCTGAATAGATAGGATTTGAATTTAGATAGATATTGGTGGAAGAATTGTTGAAATTAGAGTTGAAACGGAGGAGAAACGAGCTTCGTAAGTTGGTCGGGAGTTTAACTCGAGAAAAAAGGCCTCAGAAATAGGATTTTCAGGAAAAATGGAAAAGTTATTGTGCTATGGGTACTGTTCATTTGAACTGGCTAAAAGGGAGATGGGTTGCAGCTAGGCTGTTGTTGGGCCGAGGCAGCCCAACTCGGCCCAGGAGGGGGTGACGACCAGTGGAGATGGCATTACAGCCAGGCCCACTTGTCGAATTACACAGAGAGAGAGAGAGGAGACGGTGAGTGATGGTGGCGAGACAGCGAGGACAACGCCTTGGCCAGGCAGTGTGGGAACGGCGATGCGGTCTGCCCGTGGCGGTAGCTCGCTGGAGAGCTCGCCGCCACCGGCTACAGGCCTCGGATTGGAACAAGATAAGGCCGATGGTGTTCGTCTCGGTGTGACAGAGATGGTGAGGGGGCATGTCGTTGGCGGCGGCGGCCGGAACAGTGTTAATGCCTCGCCATAGTTGGGAGTGGCGGTGGTTGACACGGGAAATATACGGGGAGTGGATTTGGATTGGGATTTTGGGAGTTGGGAGCATGTGTGTGGTTTGGGGAAGGGGTAGCCATGCTTGGTTTGGCCGGTGGGGCATTGACGGCGGCCAACGACCGGAGAGAAGGTGTGGCAGCCATGACGACATAGTGGAAGCTCGGGAGAGAGGAGGAGATGCTGGACAGGGGGGATAGGGAGGTAGAGGGTGGCCGGCTGGAACTTGCTATGAAGTCTAATTGGCCAGTGGTAGCTCTGGGCAGTGGATCAATGGAGGCGCCATGGGCGGAGGGGAAAAGCTCGGTGGGAGAGAGAGATGAAGTGAGGGAGGGTGATTCTTGCCTTGATGAGCATGGTGAGCGGCGGTGGGGAGCAAAGGAGCGATTGGTCGGGCTTTTTTAGCTGGGCGGAGGAACGGCAGAGCCGGCAGCGGGGATCCACGGCGGAGCTCCGCGCGTGGCACGACGTGGTGAATATCAAAAGAAGGGGTTAATGCCGGTGGTGTAGAAGCTTGGACGTGTGCGGCGTGCAGCGGGTCAAGCTCGGCAGTCGAGGCAGTGAGGTATTTACTTTGCACGTGCTCGGTTTAGCTGGCGATGCTTCTTGGGTGGTCATCGCACGTAGAGGCAATGGAAGAGAGGCGGCAACCCAGCGGTGTGAACCGACGACTCCGGTGCGGTACAGGGCGGCGATGGAGGTGGTTGGTAGGTGGGGGTTGGCACATGCGTGCGTGGTCCTGCCGATGGCTCGGTGTGGCCGCACACGTGTGAGTGGGAGCGAGCGCGAGAGGAAGAAGAAGGCCAGCTCGGGCTGGGCCGATGCATGGGGAGAACAGAGAGGAGGGGAGCAGGTGAGGAGAAGAGGAAAGAAGGAGGTGGCCGGCAGGCCCGGCCCTGATATTTCGGTGGCCTGGAGCGATATTAAAAATGGGACCCTATTATTAAATATAAATCGTCCATATCTAATTTTTTTCAGTTTGCTTTTGGGTCGATATACACAGTATACATATATATATGAGGCATTTGGATTTTAGGGCCCGGGGCGGTCGCACCGCTCAACTCCCCTCTGGACCGGCCCTGGTGGTCGGGCCAGCTGATGTGCACAAGCCGCGGGAGAAGAAAAGAGGAGGAGTGGGCCGGTGGGGAAACTGGGCTGTAGGAGAGAAAGAAAGGGGAGAGGGAGAGAAGGAGATGGGCCGGGAAAATGGGCCGGAGAAGAATGTTGGATTGAAATGAGTTCAAGGAGAAAGAGAGAGAAAGAAAAGATCTTCACATTTTTGTTTGAGTTTAAAAATTTATTTCTTTTGCAAAGAGTTTTCGATTTTAGGCTAAAAACTAAGATGTTACACCACCCGAAGAAAAACTGCAACAATGTCATCCCAATTCAAAGTTTCCAACAGATTGGGACCAGCTTGTCTACACCTTCGAGGCTCGCTTGGACATTCTTCATGTACATCCAGAGTGTGTTTGGATCCATGCGGCGTGATTCTGTCAAGGCCTGGTAATTCCACAGTGGTAGCACACTAGAGCCTACTCCTGGGCGCCAGCACACATGACAGAATGGAGTACTCGTAGTACTTCCTAGGACGCCATGATTAAACAAAGACAGCACAGGCAATTGCAGACTAATGCTGTCCGCTAATTAGCTGCTTCGCCGACGCCGACGCCAACGACGACCGTGCATCAGACAGTCAGAGACAGGCCGGGCATGATGCGTCGTCAGTTCGTCACATGGCTGGCACGCGTGACTTGGAAACCGTTAATAAGACGGGCGCGCAGTCAGTCCAAATACATTTTGGAGATGATAGAGTTAGGCAGCCTTCTTTTGGTGCCTTCCGTGATGGCGAGCGCCTCGGTTCCGGACATGCGCTGTGGTCTTTGGTTTGGAAATAATAGTACTTTTAAATTTAATTTAATATAATTTTTAATATAACATGAATATAAATAGATGCAGATAATTAATTATCGACTAGCTCAAACGAGCCTCGACAAAATTCGAGTAGAATCAATTAGAATTCGACCAACCCCAATCAACCTTGACTATATATTTGAAAAAGATCTTGACTAGCTCACTCGAGAAATATTTCAACTAAAACACTCGAGTAGTATATCGACTAATTTACTCGATTAAACACTCGAGTAGAATTGCAATGTACGTATCCGATGGCAGCGTGAGATGCAGAAGCCCCCATGACGTCGATGCAGTAGACGATATGAAGATGAAGTAGTCAAAGTTGATTTCGATGTAGCAGATGGCGATAACGGTGGCAATGTAGACGGAGTAGCACACGATAATGTAGAGTAAGCAGATTGTGAGCTGTCGCGACGAGCACTTCCCAAAAATTTTATTCGTCCTCTCCCTATACAGGATCCCAAGAGCAGCGGGTTCCAACGACCTGCTCTCCCGTTCGTCGGTGCACGCCAACGTAGCGGGATGGAGTGGTCTACGTGCGACAGTGTAGTAAAGAGAAATTGGCAAAACCCTAATTGCGAATATGCAACTTTCGTCTCATCTTTGTGCGGCTACTGGCAAATATAGAGAGAGAGAGACACACCGTTGAGACGTATCACTATCGGAGTCGGTTACACCACTATGATCAGAGCCTTGATCGACACGATTTCCATATATTTATTCATTTATCCACGCAGCAAAAATGAATAAAACCGCAAAAGGAAATCGGACATGCGCAAGCAACTAAACCCGATTTTGACGTACCATTCACACAGGTGTCATGTGCCCGCGCCCTCCGCCCCGGCCACGGCTCTGCCCGACGAGGCGAGGCGAGCGAGCGCATGCGTATGTTCTTCTAGTCCTCTTATCCACACATGCTAAGTGGGTTGAGGAGAGAAACATTTTAAGTTGGTCTCCATCCAGATTCACTAGCAAGGTGGGACTAAAGATACACATCTCTCTCACATAGTTGGGCCTTTGAGATTTATTTAGAATTATACAAATATAATAGGCTGAGCTCATATATTCTAGCAATCTCCCACCAGATATCAAAGTCCTACAAATATTTGTCTTTTCTCACTGTTTGATATACCAGTGTTTCAGTGGAGACTGTTGAGTTGAACATCCACCTAAAACATTAAGCTATACTTATTAAAAACTTAGACAATAGACTAAGCCTTGAATTGCAAGTCTTATGCAAACATGTTTCACTTGAAGTCGTAACTGATACTTGGCTGCCAGTAGTCTACCCCGCTAGTGAAGCATATAAGTCCTACTCCATGGTCTCTTCATGAGTTTATTAGAGATCCCTAAAATATCATAGACTGCAACTAACAGTCAAGTTTATATAGATGTGTTCTTTCAAGAATGTCATGTAGGTTACTATCTTCACTAATTAAAGCCAACATAACATATTAAGGCAATAACCAACCTGCCTTATAGATTTTGAGAGTCTTGCATATTTACTCGAGTGGGTTGTATGGTACTCTTCTTCAGTTAACCAATAGCTTGTTCTTCTTCGGTCCTAATTCACGGGATCTTTAATCACATAGGTTGGGTTATCACTACTGTATAAATCACATGGGTCTTATACCCATATCCTTCGATGCATTATTTATCACATTTCGTGATAGTCCCTTTGTAAATTTATCTGCCAGGTTTTTAGCCGTTTAGATATAATCCAATGCTATCACTCCGGAGTTTCTCAATTTTCTGATAGATTTCAATCTTCTCTTTATATATCTTGAGTATTTCATATTGTCCTTAGAACTGTTCACTTTAACAATAACTATTTGGTTATCACAGTTCATAAGGATAGCCAGTATCGGTTTATCAATCACTAGCAAATCCATTAAGAGCTCACAGTCATTCTGCCTCAACAGTGGCTGTGTCTAATGTTGTGAGTTCTGCTTCCACGGTTGATCTCGTCAATATAGTCTATTTGAAAGAACTCTATGAAACAGTAGCACCAGCAAGAGTAAATACATGTCCACTTGTGGCATTGATCTCATCAATATCGAATATCCAATTTGAATCACTATAACCTTCCAGTACGATACCCAGTATAGCGAAGTCTAAAATTCATAGTTCCGAGCAAGTAGCGCATGACTCGATCAAACACATACCAATGATCATCACATGGGTTAGAAGTAAACCGGCTCAATTTGCTCACAACAAATAAGATGTTAGGACTTGTAGCACTAGATAGGTACATGAGTGATCCGATTATCTATGAGTATCTCAGTTGATTCTTAGCAATTCTTTTATTCTTTTGAAGTATTAAGCTAGGATCATAAGGTGTTGGAGCGATCTTGTTGTCCATGTAACCAAAGCAGCTCAAGATCTTTTCCACATAATAGGATTGCGAAAGTGTAATTTCATTCTAACCTCTAACTAACTTAATGTTTAAGATCACATCAGTCTCTCCCAGATCTTTCATATCAAAATTTCTAGACATATACAATTTGACCTCATTAATTACATCAAGATTTGTTCTAAAAATCAAGATGTCATTAATATACAGGCACAGAACAACTCCCTCACCTCCACCATGGTGATAATACACACATCTATCAGCTTCATTAATAACAAAGCTCGTAGATGTTAATGTTCTATCGAACTTCTCATGTCATTGCTTATGGGCTTGTTTGAGGCCATACAAAGATTTCAGCAACTTGCATACCTTGTCCTCTTGACCTTCTACTACAAACCCATAAGGTTAATCCATTTAAATTTCCTCATCCAACTCTCTATTAAGAAAAGTTGTCTTAACGTCCATCTGATGAACGATAAGACCATGTGAGACAGTTAAGAAAAGTAGTACTCTTATCGTGCTCAGTCGAGCGACAGGTGAATAAGTATCAAAGAAATCTTCGCATTCCTTTTGGGTATAACACTTGGCTACAAGTCGAGCCTTATGCTTTTCGATAATACTATCAGGACTAAGCTTCTTCTTGAACACTCACTTATAACCTACAAGTTTACAACCATAAGGTCGGTCTATGACTTCTCAAGTCCCATTGGCAAGAATGGAATCCATCTCGCTACGAACAACCTCTTCCAGTAGTCTGCATATAGAGATGCATATGCTTCTGAAATCGACTTATGAGTGTCATCCACAAGGTGCACTGTGAAATCATCACCAGATGATTTTATTATCCATTGTCTCTTACTCCTTCTTGGAGCTTCACTGTTATCCTCCTCAAGAACTTGCTCAAGTGGTTGTTTAGAATACTCGAGTGGTGTGATAGGGTCAGGAATTATCTCAGAGGTTCGATTAGAAGTGTTATGCATATCCTTCATAAGAAATATGCTCTTAAAGAAAGTGGCATCTCTAGACTCATAATTATATCGATTAGCATGTTAGATACATCAGATTTAACTACTAAAAACCTATAGGCAATGCTCCGATTTAACTACTAGAAACACACAATCCACTGTCTTAGATCTCAACTTGTGCTTTTTAGTTATTAGTACATTGACTTTTGTCAAGTATCCCCAGGTGCGCAAATAAGAAAGTGATGGTTCTCCCTTCCCATTCTTCATATGGGGTTTTCTCCTTATTCTTGGTAGGAACTCTATTTAAAACATGACACGAAATCAACAAGGCATCCCCCTACCATACCTTAGATAAATTCACAATGCCTAACATGGTATTAACCAAGTCAGTCAGGGTATGGTTCTTCCTCTTGGCTACCCCATTTGATTGGGGTGAATAGGGATACGTTCTCTCATGAATAATTCTATATTCCTTACAGAATAAGTCAAAATCACTCAAGAAGTACTCTTCACCATGAATCGACCTAAGTCGTTTGATTTTCCTTTCCAAATGATTTTCAACTTTTGTCTCATAGATCTTAAAGTAGTATAGAGCCTCATCTTTATATTTCAACAAATACATATAATAAAATCTAGATGCATCATCAATAACAATCATGAAATATCTTTTTCACCCTTCATCAACACACCATTCATTTCACAAAGATCTGAATGTACGAGTTCCAACGGTGCCAAATTTCTCTCCTCGGCTGTCTTGTGAGGCTTACAGGTTGCTTAGATTGCACACAACTTTGGCACTTAGAACCTTTAACAATGAAAAAATTCAGAATTAAATTCAAGCTAGAAAGTCAAGTCATACAACCAAAGTTTATGTGACATAACCATAAGTGCTAAACACTAGCCTCATCTCCATTAATATTGCCATAAATATGGTTCATATATTTATTGCAAAAATCAAAAAGAGAAAAGCGGAACAAGCCTCCGCACTCATAGTCTTTACCAATAATAAGTCCATGTTTTGACATAACTACTTTATTGGACTCGAGTAACACCTTAAATACATCTCTACAGAGAGGAAAACCACTAACTAAATTCTTGTTTATTAAAGGGACATGCTACACGTTCCTCAACTGCACGATCATTTTCGAAGTAAACTTTAGATATACTGTGCCAACACCATGAACAGAAACATGAAACTTATTCCCCATTAAGATGGAAGAATTATGAGCGACCTGATAAGAAGAGAACATTGAACTGTCAGCACAAACATGTACATTAGCTCCAATACCAATCCATCAACTGATAGGTTGATTCACTGAAAGGACAATAGGTAAATTACCATACCCACTAGTTTTATCTCCAGTATTGCCAATGGTCACATTGACAAACTTGGTGTTCTTCCCTTGATTAACCTTTCTTACTTTGCGGTCTCTGTAATCTTTGGTCCAATGTCCAACCTCACCGCACACAAAGCAAGGTTTATCATCTTTGTTCATCTTCTTCTTATTGAAGTTGGTAGTTTATTTGGCCTTGTTATTTTGCCTTTGTACTTGCCATTAGATGACTATTACACCATCTTTGCGCTAGACTATCTATCACATACTTTGTTATGCACAACCTTAGCTCGAGCTTTCTCCTCAACATCAAGAGACATGATCAAACTCTCAACAGAAATCTCTTATCTCTTGTATTTTATAGCAATAGTAAAATTCCTCCATGAGGGAGGTAATTTGGCAATGATGCCCCCAGCCACAAACTTGTCAGGTAAGGTACACTTTAGGAGCTCGAGCTCTTTTACAATGCACTGAATCTTATGAGCATGCTTGACTACCGATCGATTATCGACCATCATGTGGTCATGATATTGCTCTATGATATACATTTCACTGTCTGCATCTAACGCACCAAATTTTGCATTCAGTGCGCTCCACAACTCCTTTGCATCCTTTATGTGCATGTATACATCACATATATGATCGGTAAGAGAGCTAAGAACACATCCTACAAAGAGTGTGTTGGTTTCCTCAAACTTCTTCTCCTTATCAGAGGAAAAAGTTCCTTCAGTCCTGCCAGACGCAACCCAGGACGAGCCCCAACAAGATTCGAGTAGAATCGACTAGAATTCGACCAACCCCAATCAACTTTGACTAGATACTCGAGAAGGATCTTGACTAGCTCACTTGATAAATGTATTGACTAAAACACTCGAGTAATTTATCGACTAGTTCACTCAATTAAACACTCGAGTAGAATTGCAGTGTACGTACCTGATGGGACGTGAGATGCAGAAGCCCCTGTAATGTCGATGCAATAGACGATGACAAAGATGAAGTAGTGAAAGTTGATCTCTATGTAACAGACGATAACGATGGTGGCAATGTAGACGAGGTAGCACACGATGATGTAGAGGAAACAGATCATGAGCAGTCGCGACAAGTGCTTCCTAAAAACCTTATTCGTCCTCTCTCAGTGCAGGAATCCTAAGAGCGATGGGTTCCGGAGACCTGCTCTCCCATTCGCCAGTGCACGCCGGCATAGCGGGATGGGGTAGTCTAGACGCAACAGAGAGAAATTGGCAAAATTCTAATTACGAATATGCAACTTTTGTTTCACCTTTGTGCAGCGGTTAGCAGATATACAGAGGGAGAGTCGTGCAGTTGAGATGCACCACGATCGGAGTTGGTTACGCCGCCATAATCGGAGTCTTGATCGACACAATTTTTATATATTTATCCATTTGCCCACGCAGCAAAAAAGAATAAAACTGCAAAAAAAAAGTCGGACCTGCGCAAGCAGCTGGACTCGATTTCGACGGACCATTCACACAGGTGCTGCGTGCCCACGCGCTCCGCCCCGGCCATGACCCGGCCCGGCAAGCGAGCCCGCACGTGTTCTTCTAGTCCTCCTATCAACATATGCTAAGTGGGTGGAGGAGAGAAATATTTTAAGTCCGTCTCTATCCATGTCTACTTAGTAAGGTGAGACTAAAAATACACATCTTCCTCCCATGATTAGTTCTTTAAGATTTATTTAAAAGTATACAAATATAATAGGTTAAACCTGTATATTGTAACAGTCTGCCCCTGTCAGGACTCAGGTGGTGACGCGCATTTTCCACACAGAAGCAACATCAACATGTCGATGAAAATCAAAGGGCAGAAATATGCTAAATGGGGTTTCTGATATGCCACGTTGTTTTCCTCTCTCATGTTGAACTCTTAAATGACACTTTACCCTGGTTTCTCTATTCGGTTTCAGAGCTAATACTCTGTTTTTTTTAATCGCACGGCGTGTTTGGTTCTAGATGACTCGTGACAATGGATCTAGTAGCCCTAGTCAAGCATTCCGTGCAGTTGGCTTTCGTTCAAGACCCATTGAGTCGCAGCCGCCTAATTGCCTACAATCAGTTAATCTAGCAATAGCACAAATTCAACAAGGACCTATGTTATTATCTTAGATGTTATGCTTGTGTTGCTGTTGTAATCCGTGGCTTGCCCATGGAAGGAGATTTTTTACATGAGTATACGCACATATAGTTTATCAAGACAATTCATTTGAATTGAGATTCGTGTTAAAGAAGTAGATAAAAAAATAATATGATAGGTAAGGAGCATCAATAGATATATGAGTATAAAGTGGAAGAGATATATGACTAAGATAAGCAATGTGTGTATAAGCCTGTACGATTTTGCATTTTTCCCTAGCCAATTGCCACCATTCATCAATGAAAATTCAGGTAGGGATGCTCTCCCCCGTGACCATAAAAAAAATCATCCCAGCTGATAAGTAATGTTATCGGAACTTCTGAAGCTTAAGTGACTGAAAATTGAAGTAATCTTGGACCAAGAGTTTTAGGGGAGGGGTTTTTTAGGGTTTCAGGGTGTTTGGTTTTCCCAAGCTTAGAGAGAGGGGTGCCCTGGGAGGAAACTTGGGCAGGCAGAGGAGTCGGGTGCCGTGCGAGGTGATGAGATGGCAAGGATGCCGCCAGTCGGGGTGACGGAAGATTGTCGATGGGCAGTGCTGATAGCGAGGGGCTACTGCGTGCAGTGGTTAGTTAGTGGCCAATGTTGGCGGTGGCTCCAACGTCGGAAGATGGTGGAGGAAGGTGGGGGCGGTGGAGACTTGTCGGCGTAGTCATGTAGTTGAGTAGAAGAGAGAGGGAATTAGCCGTTAGCATGGGAGATTGAAGAAGGTTTTTTTTAAAAAAAAAAAGAGTTTTATTAACTCTTATTGTTACATCAAGTTGATACAACCACATAAAAATTTATTTTTGATCTCTGTATAATTAAGATGCACATCACCGCTGAAAAAGGTTCTAAACCGTTGGATTTCAATTCTACGCCGAGGAAGCAAATTCTTCTATACTTCAGGCACCTGACGAGGAGCAGCTCCCTGTACCATTTCGTCCACAGCATCGGCCAGAACTCAACTACACAAGTTCGTTGCAAGTTCTGAATTCAAGAGCAAATCGTATCGACGGAGTACTCATGCAGCCGGCTACAGCGTCTTGCGGCAGCCAGCAAGCAAGAAACGTTACTGTCCCTACACGGTTGCAGCGCGCGTATGTGCTAGTAGTAAAGATGATCCATGCTAGATTGTACTAGTTGTGTTCCTAGCTACTTGTGAGCTAGCCGCCGGCCCGGTCATGTCCAGAGCTGGGCTTCGACGTCCGGCCACGCTGCCGAGTCCAGCTCCGAATCGCAAAACGCCTTGTACGCCGCGCCGAAGTCGCTGCCGCCACCGCTGTCCAGAAACGACGGCGGGGACTGGTGCTGCTGCTGGCGGTGGTCACGGCGGTTGGCCATCTCGACGCAGACGAGTGCGAGGAGGTTGGCGTGCTGCGCCTGCGCGTTGAGCAGGTCGGCCTGCGCGCGCGCGAGCTGCACCTTGAGGTCGTTGGCCTGCTTCTGCAGCCGGCACACCGCCCCCGCGCACCCGTACACCGGGTCCCGCAGCCGCGCCTCCGCCTCGTACACCATGCTGCTCACTGCGTCCGCACGAGAGCTCTCGGGCAAATCCTACGAAACGCACGTGTAATGTGTCAGCACATCATTTGCCTGAGTTAGTATACAGAGAAACCAAGTCCTGTGCACTCGTGGAGACGCCGTTGTGTTACGTGTTGCGATGCGTATACTGCGTACGTACCTGGAGCAGCTTGATGATGTTGCTGGCGCCGAAGACGCGGTGGGCGGTGGTGAACTTGGCGGGCTCGGTAGGGGGAAAGTATGGAGCCAGCACGCAGCCATCGGCGCAGCGGCGGCGGAGGATCTTGCACGCCGCGCACGGGCTCAGGACGACGGTCGGAGCCACGTTGCCCACCAGCTGGACGGTGGGAGGCGGTGGCGAGCACGACGATGACGACGCCCGCGACGGCGGCGACATGGAGCGGTAATGATGCGCCGCCGTGCCACTGCTCGCGTTGCTGTAGTCCATGACGACTGAGACCGAGGATGTAGGGTAGCTCGCCACTAGCTAGTTGGGAGAGAACAGAAGGAACGATCTGCTGGGGGTAAATAAAGAGCAAAATTTGGAGGGGTATTTATAGAGAGATCGGGACGTGTGTGTTGATTTTTTTCCCACTTCAATTTTCCACGAGAGATGCTTCGTGTAATCACTGCTACAGATACAGTGAAAATAAATAGGATATCATATATAGCTTTTCTAGACACGTCAGTGATAAAATATACTGGTTGCTAAAACAGATATATCTATAGCATCATCATCGTCTATGTGTGCTAAGTATCATAGACAACTTTTACAAATCCCTTTTTTTCTCCCTAAAGACGATTTCTTTTAACATACGTTTGTGTCTCTCTTTACTCACAGACTATTAAAAATGATAAATCGTCTGGATTTAATGGTCTTCTTCACAAAGATAAACATATAGACGATTTATTCTAATAATTATATGTATCTCTCAATTATTGGTCTTAAGATAAGGCCCTTTGACGTGAATTTTTCAAATAAAGGCATGTGCGAGTCTTTAGATAGCAGGCTGAGTCTTCCGTGCGAGCTTCCTCTGTACAAATACCTAGATGTTAGTATTTACCTTCTTTAGCTTCAAATTAATAGTTACATTCAGAGAATCATTGCGTCCAAATATGTGAACTTCTATTGAACTCTGCAGTACTAGCTTCCTTTGCCGGGTGATATGTTTAGAAATTTCTCAGCAGCATGAGCTTCCTTTATTGGAATTTTTAGAGGCTAGTGTTTACTTTCTTTAGCTCCAAATTGATACATTCATATAACCATATATAGTATAGAAATATTTGATATTCTGTTCAAGATTTCGTATATATACATATGTTGTCTTTTTCTAGTCAAGACCATTATATTACCTCTAAAATTTGTATTTAAAACAAGTCTCTAGGTTGAAAATTCAATAACCGTTACCTTTCAAAAATTGCAGATGACCGATCAAAATTATATGTACCTAAAGAATCGTATTTATGATGAGTTCCTTAATAGTATATTTGGATTCATGCGTGCCGCCGATGCAAATACGATGAATAAGAATGAGAAATTTATGAGTTATCCATGTATTGATTGCAAAATGAGAGAAAATTATCAAAAACATAAAATATATATGCGCATTTAATTATATATGTATTCATACTAAACTATGAATGTTGAATCAAGCATAGAAAAGAAGACGTGAATGATCTTGATGGCTTTATGCATGAAGCACAAGATTCTTAGTATGATGTGTATGACTAAACATGAAGACGACGTGGATGACCTGATGGCCCTATGCATGAAGCACGAGATTCTTAGTGTGATGTGTATGACGATATTGCTTTCGAAATGTTTTGTCTCTTGTAAATCTTCCAATACCGTGCTTCCAGGTGAGGTGACCCTGAAGCCGACTCTAAAGAAATATAACGCTGGTCCAAAACCAAGACCATATTGTTGCGTGGCACCTTGCTATATATCTGTTTGGATATCTTCCATTAAACTAGGCCTCTAGCATGCAAGTCAGACAGTGTGGCCACGGAAATCAAAGGCACCTTACCCTGTACGGCAATAATAATACACCCCACAGGCGTGCTAAGACTATGTTGGTGCATCCAAACCGTCCGTATATCCAAATGCAAATATGCGATGTTATTGTTTCTTGAGCAGGAGGAAGCTTTCAACCCAATTAGTGGTGTTAATCCTGAACCAGCCTCAAAAACTAAATTAAAATATATCTTAATTTATATGTGATAAGTGATTAATAAGGTTATTGATTTGATTTTATAATTTGGAATTGCATTAGCATGTCTATGCATTGCAATTATGATTATGACTAACTAAAGTTACAAAGAAATATGGGTGGTGTTTTTGTCTTTGAGGCAAAATATTTGCACTTGCCGAATAATCCATCGCTGAAAAATTTGTACACGCTGGATGATTTGGTGTACAGAAGGATGTACACGTCGGATGGTCCGATGATTGGATCTATGCACGCCGGACTAATTTTTTCAGAAAGATTGCAAATGGATTATTTGGTGAGGATGTACATGTCAGATGATCCGGCAATTGGATCTGTAAACGTCGGAGAATTCACCAGAGTATTTGTTCTAGAGAGGTTGCAAAATAGTTTGTTTGGTGGGTTATATTCACCGGATGGTCCGGTGATAAAGAGTTGGTAACATCGGATGGTCTGACGTTCATGATTTTTCTGTGATGTGTTCTTCAATAGAGAATTTTGATTTTGTCTAATTGGAGATAGAGTTGGAGATACGTTTGTGCTTATCTTATGATGTGTAGGTAATGGATGCAACTTGACGGTCGATAGTAGGATGATCGGGGTTAAGCGGGGTGCTTGGTGCCGAACGATCAAGGAAGCCAGGTAGAGTCAAGGATGATCTTAATTGTACACGTATAGATCAAGCAAAACGTGAGAAGGTGGATGATGATGGGGTGTTAACAAAGTCAAGCGAAAGGGATGTTAGTGCAAGTGACAAGCCGGCTCAACAGATCGGGAGCGAGAGAGACTTGTCGGCGGTCAAGATCGCAAGACGAAGTACACGTGTCGACATCGGATCGCTTGCGTAAGGCGTAATCAAGTGGCGGTGAGTCACGTTTTGAGAAGCGTGCAAGACGGTTTCGTGGTTTGGCTTCAAAACCGTAGAAGGATGGAGTGCACGTGGTATCATCACGAAGCTAAGTCATGAAAGCGTCACGGTCGTTCGGTGGACAGAGAAAAATTTTGATCAAAATATCCCTAGTGATAGGTAGGAGTACATTAGAAGTGAGGAGTATTTTTGTAACAAGAAAATTTACAGTCCAAAGAACCTCCCTAGGCCTATAAATAAGGGGAGGATTGTGTGAGTTCATTGAGTCAACCATTTGAGTAGTGTGCTAGGATTTTAGAAGAGAGGAATGTGGTAGCTTAGCCGTTGTGTTAGGTGAGAGCTTTTAAAAAAAATACTTTGTAATTCACTGGAAATAGGGCGTTCCTCTGCTAATAATGAAGTTGTTGGTTTCTCCTATGCTTATATTCATCTCTTTCTAGTTTTTGTCTATTAGCTATCTTGCTTTGTTTGTAAGTTTTCGGTATTTATGGTGATTTCCGTTTTTTTGTTGAACTGAAATTTTTTATTTTGTTGAAGTTGTTCTTCTAGTTACTAGAGGGATAAATATCACATTTGAGTTGGTTTTAAACCATCTCCATCCTCTAGATCTACCAACTTGACGACTTGTTCTTCTTGTTGCTAGAGGGATAAATATCATATTTGAATTGGTTTTAAACCATCACATCCTCTAGATCCATCAATTTAGAGACTTTCTTCATCAGGTACTCATTTATTTGGATTTAAATATTTTTCAATCAAGTTGCAAGATTTAGTGAGCGATGATACTTAGATTTGTTTCATATGGAACCTAGTGTTCAGATCCATCCAGTAGAGTTATCGGTTTTTTTTATGATCAATATGATTTTTTTTTGTTTCTTTATGTTTCTTGCTTCTACTTTTTTTATGTGTTATGTGAGAAAATAAGAAAAGACTATTTAAAAATTTAGTGATGCCTCTATTTATCTCTTTAGTCGTTGTTCTAGGTCCTATAGTCTGTATCTGAAGCCTGAACAGGTTAGTTGCTCGGATGATTTTGGTGATCATGCATGTGAGCCTCCAGTTTTGTTGGAGACTTCAGTAGCCAAATTCGTCCTGCCCATGGCGCCCATGAGGCCATGACAGCGAGCAAATCCAGCACTGTTATCTTACGTCCAAGGTCTGCTTCGAGAGCAGGACTTTTTCCACTAGCGTCTAGAGATGCAGTTGACCGACACGGACTTCGCTGCGCCGTTGGGCGCTAGATTGGCAAATACGTGACGCGTCGGTCAGAACGTAGGCTCACTCGTTCGGCACGAGACAGCGACTATTCCGGCTCTTTTTTCCGGTCTCTTCCAAAACCCATATCAAATCGCTTTGAAATATTCAGCAATGCTCGTATAAATTTGGAAAAAGAAAAACAGAAGAACCGTTCATATATTCGAAGGCAGAGCAGACGCCATGTTGCGAGCGCATGGCAAGCGAGGGCAGAAGTTAGGTAAGTCGCCAAGAACTTGCAGAATTATAGCTAGTCAACATTTCTTCTCACTTTTGAAAGGGTCGTTAGATAGTTGAGCTTGTCAGCATTCCCCGGATTTTAAGGACTAGGCTATGTGCTACGATATTGATACAGCGATACAGGCGATTTTCAAAGACAGGCCTATGGTAATACATAGGTATTTCTGACAAATAAGTTGGAATGTGTCTGACTGTATAGTGATTAATGATTGATAAGGTTATCGATTTAGTTGGTCAAGTTTTAGATTGTTTGAGCTTGATCTGAGCATTTTGATTATGAACTAACTGAAGTTGGAGTTGAAGAAATATGTTTGTCTCATGGTGTGCAGGTAATGGATGTAACTTGACAGACGACGGCGATTGATCGGAGCTAAGCGGGTGCTTAGTGCCAGATGATAAGGAGGTCGAACAGAGTTAAGGATGATCCTAGTTGTACACGTGAGGGTCGAGCAAAGTATAAAACGGAGGATAAAGATGACGTGTTGATAAAGTTAAGAGAAAGGGGTGTCGATGTAAGTGATAAGGTGGCCTGAGCAATCGGGAGTGAGAGAGACTTGTCGGCACTAAGGATCACAAGACAGAGTACACATATCAACATCAGAGTGTTTGTTTAAGGTGTAAGCAAGTGGCAAGTCACGCTTTGAGAAGCGTAAATAGGGTTTCGTGGTTTGGTCTCAAAATCATGTGATGACATAAGGAGTATGTGGCACCATCGCGAAGCTTGCGTCGAGGCGAAGCTAAGTCGTGAAGACGCTACGAACGTCCGATGAATGAAAAAGAAAATGTACCAAAATATCCTCGATGGCAGGAAGGCGTGGGTACAATTAATGCGATAGGTCCCATCGCGCGTCACCCTGCGGGGCCCATAAAGGAGACGGCTTGAGGATATTGTCGATGGGCTCGTGGCGTATCGCCTGCCACCCTGCCGCGTCAAACCGTGTCAGATCTGCTTTGACCGGACGGGCATGCGGGGATATTCAGTGGCTGGCCGGCGGGCCCCCCCTGCGCCTGCTAAAGTTGGGGCGTGATGACCGACGGGATCGACCGAAGGGCGTATTTTCAAACCCTGTAACATCAAACTGTAGACCCATAATGGTTGCTTTCCATTTATGACTTACGGGAACTTATGCCCCCGACTGGGTACGCCGAGCCTCCCCCTAATAGGATAAAAGTGGAGAGCACTTCGTAGAAAGACAGGGTGAGGTGGAAGCTAAGCAAAAAAGAAGTAAGGTCGATCAAGCTCAGAGAGACCGGCACTGAAAGACCGAAGCTCAAGGCTTGATAGATAGACAAAAAATCTTGTAACACAGAGATCCAGATAAAGGCATTCCAAGAGCATTAATAGTACATCAGACACACAGAAGTAGGGTATTACGTTTCGTACGGTCCGAACCTATCTAAATCCCTTGTGTATTTACTCTTACTAGCCGACGATCATCCGTCTCGTCTAGATCTCATATATTCGCATTAACCCCACGTATGAGGTAGATCCAGAATCAGCCCCCCCCCGGCCGAATCTCAAAGGGGTTCCTCAGAATCCCCACTTGCGGTGTTCATCCACCGACAGCTACGTATTTGTGTTGCGTTCTGTTGTGATTCTCTTGTAGAGGTATGTTGGGTGTTCGAATAGAAAAAGATTATCAATTTCACAGAAAATTTGTTAAGATGACTATTTACCTCCTTTAGTCACTATTATCGATGCTACACTTTTATATTTGGATCTGGGCGTTGCGCAGCAAATGTGGTCAATGTTGCATTAGGAAATTAAGAGATGTAACTAAATCACGCTTGCTAGCTTCTAGTGTGTGATCTTCTTGCTCACCAGAAGGCCGACAGAGGAGAGTTTTTCAGTATGACAACCTGTTGTGAAGATTGAGATGTTTCACGCTGTCATGTATACTGAATTTTCTCCCAGCTGAGCTGGCTTACTTTGAGGAGCTCAGCACCGATCATGATGAAAATAAAGAATGTGAAAAGCTGCCAATAATTCAAAACAACTCCTTGTTGTATGTGGACTTACGGTCACCTTAAGCTCCCATTGTCTAACGCGCGTCAAGTGATAAAATCTATCAGAAGCGCGCGTGGTCTCTAGAAGTCAACTCAAAACTACCAATAATAACGGACTGGTAATAATTTTTCAAAGACGTTTCAACTCTAATGATATGTTCACGATTTTTTTAGTGCACTCTCACTTGTCTGTCCTGTGGAAGTTCTTGCAGAGATGATCTAATCTACAGCTGCCAATATTAGTTAGGTCTAGATTGAAGTCTTCAGTACACGTCATGTTCTTTGTTCTCCTTTTTTGAATCATATTGCATTCAGAACATCGCGATATGTACATCATTAGCCAACTCGCACATTCATTATGCGGCAACAAGAAGAATTCATTAGGCTAGGACACGCTACGCACTAACCACAATTCTCGTTTAGCTGTAGTCCTAACATGTGTGGGTCAAGATTTTAGAAACTTCAATCATTGGTATATATAAATAAAAGTATACAAAGCTAGCACATAAAAAATGTTACTAGTATATTCATCGTCAAAAGTACTTTGATGCCGTTATTCTTCATAATGATTGCTAGTACATATAATTAGAAGAAAGTAGAGGTAAAAATCGGAATTAGAGAAGTATTTATGTCGAACCAATGAGTAAAATGAACGGAGGTAGAAGCGCTTTATACAGGAAAGCAGAAACGGTGGCACCATCTAATTTTTGTTCATACAGCAGCAAACATGCAGTGCCGGCACCAGGTCTAAAGCTGTGAGCTCAGGATCTGATCATGTGGACCTCGTGCAAACTCTGCAATGTCCATCAATCCCGAAACAAATGGTTCAGATGCTTTTTCACAGCAAAGTAATTAGCTGTGGCCTTTAATCTACCCTGCATGTACTCATCATAAACTAAACAATCAACATAGACCTGCTTTCACTTTGGTTGGACCCAAAAAAAACTAAAAATAACTCAGCTTCGTTGGCTGCCCATTTCTCGCCCTGGCTACTCTATTCATGAAGATGGCAAGCAGCAAGCTGCGCGTTTTTGGAGGACGAAATCACAAACACCAAATGCGGCATGACCTTGTTCCACTTTCAAGGCCACAATTTTCGCTATCGTTCTGATAGTGAACATTACCTGAGTGGGACAGCAAGAGGGTCGCACACCCGACGAAGTGGCTCCGTTGGTGGAGCTAGCAAACAGCACGAGACATCTGAACCTGTGAGCTTTCCTTGTTTCGTCAGACGACAGCTTGAATGAAATCCTGAGGAGCGCACAACTGGCAGGCTGGAGTTCTATGGTGTGTAGAACCAAAAGACCACAACCTTTTCCGGCTCACATTTCTGTCAACCAACCGGTGGTCCATCAAGACGTTTCTCGATCGACGTTTCCTTGTATACCAATCGAACTCCTGAGAGATAAGGCTGGATTGAATCCACTCTGCAAAAAAAATACAAAATAAAAAAACTGAAGGTTCGAAGGTTACGAAGATGACTGATCACATATGTGCTTTTACCAAGAAGATGCCACATGCTACCTTTGCTACAGCAGGATGCTGCGGGGAAATCTTTGGTGCAACAAACAAATGGGTGCAAACATGCAAAGAGCAATTGATGTCCATCCGATCCCTATCTATAGGCTACGGTTAATCTCATCATCCCACCGATAGAGTCGTGGTATTTCGTTGCTACACAGGGGTTCTCTGCAAACCACCCTCTCCGCTGGTGGGAATGGTGCGATCAACTTTAATATTTGGATGGGGATTGGATAGACAGTATTCGTTGTTTACAAGTTTACATCTATTTATTTATTTGCACTAAATATTTTCCGGTGCTACAAAAGTCTAAGTCAGAACTGATTTTTTTTTAGACAACCCAACAAGGGAACACGATATTATTCCATGGGCCTAAGAACCAGAGGTGCGGTTTAGCATTTTATATGGGCCGGGAACTTTTGTTTGCAAAAACGTAGCACATTATTATGCCTTCGACCGAAATTCCGGCCCGTTAGGAAAAACGATGCCCAATGTGGTACCAGCCTGGCCCACTCGATTGAACTCTCGTTTTCGCACTCGAGCAGCCCGTCGTAATCTAGCATTCTCGTAACGGAAGTGCTTCGCACGCTACCCAACTTCTGTACTGTCCGTGGACACCATAATGATTCCAAGCTGGTAACTCCATACGCAGGTACTTAGGGCCTGTTTGTTTCAGCTAGAGATTCTGAAAAGTAGCTTATAAAAGCTGGATTGTTAAAAGCTGAATTGTGAAAAGCTGGATTGTGAAAAGCTTTTAGACTGTAGATTCTAAAAAAATTTAATGAACAGTTTAGTAAAATAGACTTTCACAATCTATCAAAAGCTGAGGAAAACCAGCTTCTCAGATTCTCACAATCCAACCAACAGATTTTAAAAAGCTATAACCAAAAGCTGCTTGTTTGTTTCAGCTTCGGATTATAAAAGTTGAAAGCCAGAATCCGAAGCTGAAACAAACAGGGCCTTAACCCTACCAACGAACAATCTATACCAACTACAATTAATCTATTATCTATACCATCCAACCAAATATAGTATACACGCATGCAGCACAAAAAAGAATTGTGTGCTTATCAAGTTAGCATCATCGTATTTTAGCATTCAAGAGTCTAGCTCCCTTAAACACAAAGGCAGAGAGAGATATTTCCTTCTTGCATTCGCATTCTGTAACGGTATTGGTAAGTGAAGAATATTTCCCTGCTCTTCACGTGCAATTGGTACAAATCGAAATAACATACTGCCTACTGGCGTACATTATTATGTTGTTGCATGAGACCAGCGCTGCACAATGTTTAATCGATCTTTTTGGTGAATCAAAGTAGTTACGCGGAGTGTATTTTTTTATTTCAACAACCTTTTGAAGGGGTCACCCATTTGTTGGAACATCATATGTACATGTCAAGGTGATACACAGCTTTATGAGCTATGGCTTAATTGTTTTTTGGAACAGACGAGGTGAAAAAGGAGAAGAAGAAAAAGATGAGTACGACTCTGGGCAAGTCCGTAGCAATTTGTCAATCTAAAATCCCCAAGAGCAGGTGAAACGTAACCGAGCCCGTCCGGTGAGGCGAGCGGCACCATGCAAACACCCACCATCCGCTTAAATTAGCACGACAACCGCCGGCGTCGCGCAAAACAAACGCCCTGCGAATAGACCGCCCAATGACGGCGCTAACCGCAGGGCGGAGCTAGCCCGAAAACTTCGTCGTCGCCGCCGTTCACATATTCACATCACCAAGGTCAAGACGGCGACAAGCATGTGTATGGAGCAATTAAAAATGACGAGCACCAGCACGAATTCGCCTCAGGAAACGCGGTAAATGCAACTCCACCATGATGGTCTCATCTACCATTTTTACCTCTACAGTATGAATTTTAACATAAATAATTGATCTTGATAGTTCATACGTCATAAGGATCAGTGGAATTTCCACTCCCATGAAACGCCAACGAAAACTTTGGTCACCATAGCCTGTGCCATGTGCGAGAGCTAGCAAGAGTCATACATAAGCGTCGATACGATACGCCGGGTGAAGGAGCTGTGAGGATTGCGCGGTGCAGTGTTAGCTGGAGAGGAGGTGAGTTGGGTTCGGTGGTGCGCGGACAGCGTACTGGCTCCATGGCTGCAGATTAGTTATTACTAACTACTAGCTTAGACGAAAGCACTGCATATTTAATCCCAACGACAACTGCATTTGCGTGTGCTTAAATTGTTACTAATAAACTTGCAGGCCACTCCCAACGGACGGGCTTCGCGTCGGTGCACGAGCGACACACGAAACCTCAAAGGAATATGAAATACTCCTACGACATGCACAACACATGTATTGCGATCCAAGGAAGATTGGCTCTGCCGCTCTGGTCTCTGGCTTTTCTTGTTAGGGTCTTTGAGAAAAAGCAAGTCCCGGGTCAATTACTACTAGGACTAGTATACTCTACTGGTACGACTACGACGGCGATGGCATCTTCTGCTGCTGCTGCCCTGCCGGGTTCCCTCGCCCGCGACCGACAGAATTGAGAGGAAAAAATGCAGCAGACGAAAGAAACGTTTCGCCGAACGTGCATGGCCGAGCCGGAATATTGATCGCGCACTGCGGGGAAAGGACGAAATGGTTGGCGCGTTCCATGTGCTTTACGGGAATTTGACCTCGCAGGCCGGTGGGGGCGTGGGGCTCTGAAGAAAGCTACTGGTTGTTCTCTTCTTGCGTCTAAGCTGCCACCGCATGCCTGAATTCGTCGGAAATTGTGTCGGATTGTTCCTCTGGTTGTTTCTATTTCCCTGTTTTGGTTTTGGGTAATGGGTTCCATCCTAACAAACATCTTGCTTTATCTGCAAGATGCAAAAAAATGGGCTACTGGGTGCTACCACTGTGGAGTAGGGAGGGCCCCTATCAGACGTTCATATAGGTCTTTAGGGTTCCAAGAATGGGTACGGAGGAAAGTGATCGGTTTTTTATGCCGAAGTTGTTCATGAGTGGCAAATGAATGTTGAATCATGATGAGCTCTATTTATTTTAGCTTTAGATTATAAAAATTTAATTTAGTTTGTAAAATCGGTAGAAGCCCATTCTCACCAGATTAGAGATTATAAAATTTTATAGTATAATTTAGTCTATGGATTATGATGTTTATTTTTCTTTTGCTTTTGGGATATAATCTACAAACATAATAAAAACCAAACATGACTTGATTGAAGGGAGATGAGAATTCATGTATATCTGGCGCATAGTAATTCTACGATGACTTCACACCAAACATCTCGATTCAACTTCTCGGGACAACTAGGGAAACTATCGAATCCTAAGCATGGCCTCGGTCGCGCGAACCAAAATTTCTCGCATGCACTGTAATTTCTTATGATGGATTCAGGACTGAAATTCACGTGTCACTTAAACTGACTGACAACACAGTGGACAGAGCATATAGGCTCACTCTTCAGAGTACGTACCTAGCGCTGCAGCTGCTTCCACAGTTCCACCGCAGGTCAAAAAGAAAAAGGCCCTGGCTCGGGGAAGAAAACGAGAAAAGAAAAGAGAACGCTCAGCAGACGACGGCCCGGGGTCGGTCAGGCGATTGACACACATCAAACACCAACTCCAGAAAGGCAAAAGGAGCGACTCAACCACCATAGAAGGTCGCTAGTGCTTCTCGATCCTACTCCCCTGATCCCCACCCAACCGGGCTGGACCTGCCGCCGCTGCCCACTAGCGCGCGCCTCGTCGCCGCCACAACACCATCTCGCGCTCACCAAACACAAGTGCTCTTAGCGCGTTGGTCGTTTTGTCGGTGGGCGAACCACTGGTCGGAAGTTTGACTCTGGGTCTTGTACCGAGGCTGGCTTCCGTATATTGTTTTAGCGTATGTGGATCACAATAGAAATATGATGTATTTGTTGCTTGTAAAGTCTAAGACTTTGTAAATCTTTCTAAGTAGATATATATGTATAGATAAATTTAACGTGTGTTTTATATTGTGTGTGAGTGTATGTGTATAATATTTTGTGTGTTTGAACGAGTATATATGTAGGATGTTTTGTGTGTTTGAACGTATGTTGAGATACTACAATTTATACCTTAGTGTTGATATAAAAAACACAAGCATGTATCGGGATGAGGTTCACGATTGGAATTTATGAATTTATCTAATTTTAGAATTTTATTTTACAGTAGATAAGATCTACATAGAAAAAACAAAAAAGTGGCCAGTATTCCGTGAACTTCAGTCTTTTCATGGGAGAAAAAAATTAAAACAAAATTGAAATCCCTGAGTGGGATGAGGTGGGATGGTACATGTACTGTAGCCGTAGCACATGACATCAGGCGAACTATGTCTGCCGGCCATACTAATGCCCGTGAGTGTGTACTTTACGACAATAGGGCAGTTTAATCGGTGCCATGGTTTAGTTTTCCGATAAGGTGCTAAGTTGATTTCAACCGCATACATGGGGTGGCGTGTGACCGTGTTACTTCATTTGTGGGTTTTCAGGACTTTATATGTAACTTCGCTATGTAGGTCTTGTTGATCTTTCATCCATTTCCTCTGCATTCTACTTCTTGCTAAATTTAGCTATATTAACTAACGACTCTGATACTGTACCGCGCGAGCGATTTGTATAGTAACTCGTTATCGTCCCACCACCTCAACCCCTATAATTTCTCATTCGCCACCACACGAGGCTGCAACAGTTCCCAGCGTTATTGGGATAGTTCCTTCACTTTGACACAGAGCAAGGCTACAACCGGGTCCATGTATGACATAGTTACGTTTTGTCTGTGAGTGCGTGCGGGGCGCAGGCCATTATGACGATTTGCATATCAAGGTGCTATAATAACGTTGCATTTTCATCCCATGAGCAAAGTGCGGGTGTTGGACTAATTTTTCCTGACAATTTTTGCTGGCAGGTGGAGCATGTCCAATGACGACATGTATAGCATGGCACTAGCGAGGCTGAAACGCCACGCGTCGAGCCGCGCTATGAACACATACCATGCTTACGGTGCCACTTATACAGAGAGAGACACAGAGACTGACGCGGACGTACACTTGGTTGGGGCAGTGTTAAGCATTAGTGCTTCACTAACTCGCACGCCACCGAATGATTATAGCGCCCCGGAAAAGGAAAAAAAAGCGTGAGACCGACCCGACGCCGTCTTCCCTCGCTCGCTTGTAGCCTGCTGTCATCCTGTACTCTCCTCTCGTCTCCTCGTGCCGCTTCTCCTACCTCCCTTGCGCCGAGCTCGCCACCTCCCGCCCTTTTTAAACCACCACCCCTGCCAATTTTACTTGCCTCCCAACCACCGCTTGCTGCCGCTGCCTAGTGCCTAGTTACTCCACCGCTTAGATAGCTTGCTACGACACGGCGCGACACGAGGCTAGCTAGAGGGAATTCAAGGTGGGAAGTGTTGGCTTCTTCGATGGGGTCGTCCGCGGATCACGGCGGCGCCGGCGGGAGGGCCAAGAAGCAGGGGTCGCAGCTGTGGAAGAAGGCGTTGCTGCATTCCTGCCTCTGCTTCGTCATGGGCTTCTTCACCGGCTTCGCCCCGTCGTCCGTTTCCGACTGGACGTCCGCGGCGGTCTCGGCGGGCGGGGTCGGGACCAGCCACGTGGTCAGGGCGCTGCAAACGGCGGCGGGAGGGGCCGTGAACCGGAGCCTGCTGGCGCAGGACGCGGTCGGCGGTGCGGGCGTGGGTGACGCGGCGGCGTCCCCGCGGCCGTTGCTGGTGCTTGTCACGACGACGGAGTCGATGCGGGCTGGCGAGCGTGCGGCGGCGCTGACGAGGATGGCGCACACGCTGCGGCTGGTGGCGCCGCCGCTGCTGTGGGTGGTGGTGGAGGCCGCCCCAGACGTGCCGGCGACGGCGCGGCTGCTGCGCGCCACGGGGCTCATGTACCGCCACCTGACGTACAAGGACAACTTCACGGCCGCCGACGCCGCCGCGGGCAAGGAGCGGCACCACCAGCGCTACGTCGCTCTCGGGCACATCGAGCGCCACCGCCTCTCTGGCGTCGTCCTCTTCGCCGGCCTCGGCGACGCGTTCGACCTCAGGTTCTTCGACGAGCTCCGGCAAATCAGGTACCAGCAGCCATCCTTGCTTCGCATCGCATCTTGGCAAATCAAAACGCTCCTTTTTTCACTTAGTTAAATAAACAAAACAATTTAAGCAAAGCAAATCAAAGCGCCAATCTTTCTTGATGTGAGCAAGCGAAGCGCACGCCGACGCCATGGCGCTAGCGCCCAAAGCACATTAGCTCGGCTAGTTGCAAGCGACTTTGGCAGGTTGCCCCGAGCGCTACAGCTCACTCACCACCTGGTGACCCCTGCGGCGGGGCTAGTTTAATCGGCGGTGAGAATCCGAGCCATGTGAGGCGATCACCCTCGCCATCCCGGCATCCGCGATTCATGGAATCATGGGTCCTTTTTGCCTTTCCATTTCTATTCATTCACTTTCCATGCACCTGCGCTGTACTTTAGAAGAATTCAGATCTTGGGGCAGGGGCAGGCAGGCTGGAGCAGGACCAGCATAGCAGCTGCAGTTCTTCGCGTTCTTTCCTTGCGTCCTTTGATTTTACTACTGCAGTATCACGTTACGCAGTCACAGTCGTGTTTGGCCTGGGTGCCGTCACGAGGGGTGGTGGCATCTGGTGTGGTACTGGCGCGGTGCTGTTGTAGCGTAGGAGATGCCCATCTGTGTCGGCAAGATGATTGCCACCCCTCAACTAACGGAGGGGAGGGCGGAGAGACGTAGAGGGCGCGTGCCCTTTTTTCCGGACCCGAGCCGAGCCTCCTCCGGATCTGATGGGGCAGCCAGAAAGAAAGGATGGTGGCGACCGCCGACCTGAGCCTGCCTGCGAACTGTGCTGGTGCCGGTGACAATCATGGTGTGTGAAATGAAACCGACGTGCCGCAACTTGCAAAATCTATCCATTTCCAGGCTGTTTTGCTAGACGTGTTGCGAGTAATATTCGGTAGACTGGTTTTCCTTTGGTTCTTGTTCCTGAAGTTTTCGTCTGTCGCAAAATCACTCTTCGTCCCAAGTTTGCCTTGCTTCAAAGGCTTTATTTGTTGCAACTTAGCTATCATGCTAACCACTTTTTGCGATTCATTAAACATATGCCCAATCAGCATTGCAGTTTCACCTAACTTCAGCCTGATGTCAACACCGCCATCACCTGAAAATTGTTCCCATACAAACTGGCATCAAGTATATGTACCCAACGATTAGCAAGTAACAACTCACATTTGACTCCATTTTTGTAACGCCCCCAACGTGCCAGTGACAGACTCACTTAGCACATCAACACTTTAGCCACAACCCGGTTTAAAAAATGCATTTTAGCAGTAATCAATCACGCTGTTTTCTAAGGCGCGAAGCTTACTCCCCCCGGTTTTTTGCAGCACGTTCGGTGCGTGGCCGGTGGCGACGATGTCGCGGGACGAGAGGAAGGTCGTCGTCCGGGGCCCCGCGTGCAGCTCGTCCGCGGTCACCGGCTGGTTCTCCTGGGACTTCAGCAACGACACCGCGGCCGCGGCCTCCGCGGCGAGGCCCCGCGAGGTGGACGTCCACGGCTTCGCCTTCAACAGCTCCGTGCTCTGGGACCCCGAGCGCTGGGGCCGCTACCCGACCTCCGAGCCCGACAAGTCCCAGGTCAGTCACCCCTATCATCACCATTATTTCACGGATACTGCTCTAATATTGGCGTGTCAATATATAACCAGAATAGCATGCGTTTGCCTCCTCTTTCGCACGGTGCGCTGATGCCTGCTCGCCTGCGTTGCGGACGCACCGGTTTTGGTCAGATTGAAAGAGGTATTTCCGCAATGAAAGCGGCGTCTCAGCTGACAGCTAGCGCGTCGTTCATGCTCATGCATGTGGTACAGGTAGCTAGGCGGGGAAGGAGGACGATGGGAAAAAGCCATGTCTCGTGGCCCATCTGTCCTAACTTTCCCGGGGTCAAATATATCCATCCATCCATCCCTGTCACCTGTCAAACACAACCCCTCATTTCAGCGTAAAGATCAGTGCGCTCATTTGATCAAGAAGAGAGGGAAAAAATTATATGCTGATTTGTTCATGCAAATGGTATGGGTGTCGTTAGCCGGTACAGCGCAGCTGCAGCAATCGACAAAACGATCGAATCCGAGAGGATCTGGAAATGGCGCTGCAAATGCCAAAATCGTGGTTTTGTTTTATTTTAATCCGGTGCGTTGGGCTGATTTGGTGGGAGGATCGGAGGAGGGGTCCATGGCTGAGTAGGATTGGTACAGCCATGATTGATGAAGTCCATCGCTAGGCAAGCCAGTTGGTGGCTTGGCTAATTGTAGCAGGAGTACACTGGCCCTTCTTTTAAAAAAACAGAACTTCTTTTAGGTGTACAATTGACTGTCGATCTTTCTTCAGTCTAACCACTACAGCACTCCTTTTGTTACGATGATCAATCATGCAAGGTTGTTAGAGCTTCTTTCTCGGCAATGCTCACTGCTCCTGTGATGCCAAAAATCATGATTTGCTTGCATGTAAAATCCAGGATCAGTAGCTTTATCTACTGCATGCTTAGGCAATGGTCCTGACATGTTTTGGTTTTTATTGTTTTTCAGGACTCGATGAAGTTCGTGCAAGAAGTGGTTCTGGAAGATTTTAGCAAGGTGAAGAGAATTCCTTCCGATTGTTCGGAGGTCATGGTATGGCATGTCGATACGATGGCGCCTTCTTCTTCCTCGCAAATGTCTCTGCGGAACAAGAGGAGATAGAGGGGTGAGTGATAGAAGAGAACGGAGGAGCTGGAGGACTGGAGTGGTGCACATTGTACATGCATGATTACACCACCAAGATGTTAATCTTCCTGCTAGCTGCAAAGAAGGAAAATTTTTGTTTTTCTCACCAGGGGATGGATCAACGTCTGCCCCCACTTCATCATAATGTACAATTTTACACTATTCTTTTTTATAATTGTGATATATGTATAATTTCTTCTTTTCTTTTTATTCAAGAGGGTTTAGGTGAATACATAATACCCGCTTGAAGTGTCTCTCAAGGCTGTAATGAATAGGCAAGCTAAAAATCTACTTAACAATGAATACATACATAATACATTGCTTTTTTTTTTCTTCAGAAGTTACTGCAAGGTTGTCCAAATAGCAGAGGAAAAAAAATCTTCAAGATTTTGGGACGGTTGTACAAACATGCTTCAGAAACACACAAAACTATGGCCCTGTTCTTGGTGGTCCCTGAAACCATTCATTAAGAACAAGCTAGGGTCTTGAGCACCTTTTTTGTAGTTGGCCCATCGCCATCGTGTGCAAAATTAAATTAAACCATTTCTGAGGCTAGGAATTAGGAAGTGCAGTGGATTGGACACCTGCTTTTGAAAAAAACGAAGCTTCATACAGTCTACCTGCAGTAAGCATGCACCCCTGAAACGACTCCTGACTCTCGTTTCAGCGGCCATTATGGAATGTAGTCTTGTAGCTTGTGCGACAATCTGCATGTGTTTCTCTAGCCATCTTTTCGCGGTCACTGTTGCGATTTATAGGAGACTGTTCCTAGGGTTTTCATATGCAGTACCAGGCTACAGGCATGTGCAATTGTGCATTGTCGTGTAAAGAATACAGCTGCAAGCAGCTATGTAGGGTGGAAAATGAATAGCAAGTATTAAAATCATTTGATATTCATACCTGTTAAAATACAAATATAGATATCCTATCTGAATTCATTTTTGAGATTCAAACTCAAATGTGGATATTCAAATTGTTTTGAATTCAGATGTGGAAATGGACAATATCCATATCCGCCAACCGGGGAACTAAATTTCGCAAAGTTTTAGACATTTTAGAGGTGAAAAAAAGTTATATATTCCGGCCCAATCAAATTGGAATAAATTTTAGTAAAATTTGACCAAAAATTTAAATTTTTAACATAAAATTCGATTGAAATTTCTAAAATTTCTGTAATTCCAAATGTGAACAAATTTTTTGCGCGCTAAAATAAAAATTCTTATCGTTAAAGGTGTAGGATATTTACATATAACCTGATCGAGTAGATATTCAAATACGGATTCATATTCGAACAATCCGGTTCGTATTCGCATTCGAGGATATTTAGATTTGTATTTGTATTCATATTAAAATATAGATAGCAATATATAAAATGGACTATTCGATCCGTATCTGATCCGTTTCCGCCCCACAAGGATCCTATGACCCGCAGTCTGAAAACCTGGAAAAAGAATTCATGTGCCTACAGTCCAAACGGCCGCACGGGCCAGCTGCTGCCGTTGTGTACTAAACGCGTAGTGTAATGCTGCAGGTCGTGTATGGTTCTGTAATTCTGTCGTTATTCTTCGGCGTAGTCTGAACTCTGAACATCTAATGGCTGACTAGTTTGTAGCTCTGTTTATACGCATAAAATCCAACGATATTTGTGCAGACAAGCAGATGATGAGCGTGCTCCGCATTGCACAATTTCTAGCTGCTCGGATGAGCTGTGTTTATCCGACACCCATGGATCTTAACATGGTCGAATTTGCGTCCTTGATGGTGCCTGAGTTCTCCGTCAACTCCATTTCATTGTGTTGAAGTGATGAAGAAAACTTCAATTTTTGATGCAGTATCCATTTCATTTGCTTGCTTTAAACATCTACCCTGGCGCCTACCTGCTGCAGCGCAGAAACACAATGGAATGCTGTCGGAGAAATCCCTCTGCGCCTGTGCGGTTTTCGCTCAGAGCCACGAGCCCAAGGCCAGCCCATGTAAATGCCGATGCTGGGTGCCCCGTATCTCCAAGTGGGCCTGAACCTGGGGTACAACCTGATGGATTCCACTAGGGCCTGCGTCCACTCGTCCCATAGACCATGGGTCGACGACGATGATGGGTGAGCTGCAATGAGGTCTCGGCAGTTAGTAGGCCGGGAAAACTTTGGGCCGTTTGTCTTGAAGCGTGTCTGAGAACAAAGGAGTTTTATATATATATATTTTCGATTAAAATTTTAAATAAATAGATTTTTTGTGAAAAAAATTACAAAACTAGACACTTACCGCTCTCTCATGAGACAATTCGTCCCTTACCGCTCCCTCAGAGGGTGGTAAGCAGTCCCACAGACTATTACCACCTTTTCATGGGGCGGGTAGGCTTACAGTCCTATGAAAGGGCGGTAAGCTACAGTCATATCTTCTCTATTCAAACCAATGATGTTTTGTTACTCTAAAAATTCTAATTTTTTTTACTTATTCCATAATTCATGTGCAACCTATTTTAATTGAATTCACCAAAAAATCATGTGTAGAATCTAAACTAAAATTCTAAAAAAAAGGCTATTTTTATAACTTCTAGCAATTGTTAGGGCCTCAAATAAATTTTAAAAAACTGGTAAAATTCACTAATATTCTTCTTATGTGATTTTATAATCTATAAAATTATTTTTAGCACTAGGTTTATATATGTTTGAATTCAAATTAAGTTAAAAGAAGAATATCACATGAAATTATAAAAATACATATAAATGATGCATTACAAAGGAATCCACTTTTTTACCATATAATATAGGGCTAAAAATAATTTTAGAAATTATCACATCACATAAGAAGAATATTAGTGAAATTTACCAGATTTTTAAAAATTTATTTGAGGCCCTAACAATTACTAGAAGTTATAAAAGTGGCCTTTTTTTGGAGAATTTTATTTTAAATTCTACACAGGATTTTTGAGTGAATTCAATTAAAATGGGTTTCACATGGATTATGTAATAAGTACAAAAAGTTTTAGGATTTTTGGAGCAATAGAACATTACTGTTTTGAATAGAGAAGATAGTAGGGAAATTGAACTTTGAAATACTATTCACTCGGATTTACTGTTCATGTAAGGGCTGTAAGCCTACCCGTCCCATGAAAGGGTGGTAAGAGTCTGTAGAACTGCTTACCGTACTCTCAGGTGACGGTAAGGACCTAACCGCCCAATGAGAATGCGTTAGGTGTCTAGTTTTGCAATTTTTTTCACAAGGAATTTATTTATTTAAATTTTTAATTGAAAAAATATAAAAATAAAAAAAGCTCGAGAAGAAAGTGGTGCGCGGACCGAGAGAACGAACTCGTAGCTTGTTTGTGCGCGTTCGAGCCCGGCTGCCTTCCATCGTCTCCCACCCTACCGCTTGAGGTTTATTTTCAGTGTGTTTACCACTAGATTAGATTATAGGTATACACGTGTGCATATTTGGTAATGTGCGTTTTTTGCGCACGAGACACTAGGACATTCCACCCCTTCCCGAGCATGTGTATGGGATGAGCACATGTGTGTGGCATGATTGTGGCGTGTGAGTTATGTACATCCTTAATTATATCGCTAAAAAAGTGGTGCGCAGACGTATAATAAATTATAATGTTTTTTATGGCCAAGGCGGCGTGAGATATTGTTTACTTTTTTAGTATGATATGGTTATTTAATTGGTAACCTGATCCTGTGTTTCAACTAAAGTTGGAGTAACATGTTTTTGATAATAACCGTATTAGGGACCAGGGAACATGTGATTTACAAATTAAGTAAATACTTTGTCATATGTCCATGAATGATCACTTTTATATCTGACAGAAGTGCAAACAAGCATCCTATAAATAAAAAGAAGACTATGTTAGTGCTTTATATTTGACAAAATTGCAAAAAGATCATATGGGTTACCTCTGATTTGATTTCCTCTCATGGACCATTTTTTTGGCAAAATCCCACAGCGTTTTTTTCCTGTCTCAATTTGTTTCCCCTTATACACATGCTAACTAGGCTTATTTTCAAGAACCACCTTTTGGTGTGATGATAGAGAATTGAGAGTACGACTTTACCCACCAAGGTTTAGATTCTAGTATCTACAATTTACGCACATGTGAGTGTTTCCAATAATATTATATGTATAAGTGTGATAGTGTATGTCACCTTATAATTGACTTTGACTAATTAGTCTATGGTTTTAAATAAGGAGTTGGATGCAACTGTTAGGTACACAGTAGAGGTAGTGGGAAACGAATCGTAGGAAGAGAGAATTGGGCAAGAATGGATTTTGGATTAGCAGAAGAGGTTCAGGGATCATAAGTTATAAGATTCTAAGGTACAGAGTTCATGTTGCTCGGCGTGTTTCTTCTTGCCTCTAGCCAAATTCCCTTAGCCTACTTGTATTGCTATCCTATCTCTCGGTGGGCCAGGCCCAGACTAAACCTTCTCTCTCCATTTCGGCCCATTGACTCGAGTGCTTGGCTGGCGAGTGCGCGAACTGCGTTGCCTCTTTTTGCTAGTGCCGACATCATCAGCGCTCACTGTTGTAGGCGATGAAGGAGTGCTGATAGTCCCCTCTTCTTGGAAACCTGTTGGCCCTAAGCAGGCGCGAAGGGAAACTTCTGTTTGAGAGCTTCAGTGTCTTCCTAGGTGGACAGTGTGTCATCCAATCCGGACTAGCGGACCTTGACTTGAGACACTGATGTGCTGCCGAGCGTGATAATACGATGTTGCAAAACCTGTAAATGAATATGCACGGCATAAGCATCAGATGGTAATGACGATGATACCTGGTGCTTGTAGCCAATTGCCTGCCTTAATTGGGAAATGTGGAACAGTGAATGGATGTTACTTGATGCTGGTAAATCCAAATGATACGCCATGGACCCAATCCGAGCTGAAATACGGAAGGGGCCGAAGAACTTGAATGTCAATTTGGAACTGGAGCAAGTGACGACGAACGATTGGACATATGGTTGTAGTTTCAAATAGACCTAATCCCCCATTGTAGTTTCTTGTTGGCTTGGAGTTTCATGTGCTGCTGGGCACGAAGAAGGTGCCGTCGGATAAACTTTTGCATAAGTTCTCTTTCTGTCATCCATGAGTTGAAGTCGCTGACAAAGCACGACTACGATGGGTTAGTACCAAAATACCTTGGTGGATGACCATACAATGCTTCAAATGGGGAACGGCCCAAGGAAGAGTGAGTACTTGTATTATACTAGAATTTAGCATCTGCAAGCTATTTTCGCTATTGTTTGGGACAAGCAAGAACAAAGCATCGTAAGAAGGTCTCGAGGCACTGGTTTACTCATTCCGTTTGGCTGTCAGACTGCGGATGATAAGAAGTGCTCATCTGCAATTGAGTATTGGTAAGCCAAAATAATTCCTTCCAAAAGTGGTCAGTGAAGATCTTGTCCCGATCAGAAATTATAGGGAGTAGCATACCATGTAAACAATAGATTTGCTCTAGAAATGCAGCAGCCACATGAGCAGTAGTAAATGGATGACGGAGAGGAACGAAGTGAGCATACCGACTGAATTTATCGACAACAACAAACATGCAGTTGGAGGCACCAGAAATAGGAAGTCATTCCACAAAATCCGTGGAAATAACTTGCCAAGATTGTGTAGGTATTGTAAGTGGCTAGAGTAAACCTGGGTAAGCAGGTCGATCAGGTTTGGCTTGTTGACCAATACTACACTATTGGATATATTGTCAGACAGTTTTTCACGCTAGGCCAAGCGAATAGCTGCTTAAGACGCCTATATGTGACAGGAATGCCTGAATGGACCCCATGACACTGTTGTGCAAAGCAGCGATAACACGAGTGTGGAGATCAACATTGGTACCCAACTAAATTATGTTGTTGTAATGTAGCAGACCATCTTTTAATGTAAATGGAGGCATGTAAGTGAGAGAAAGAGCTAATTTGGCAAGCAATTCAAGTGCCTTGTTGCCAGTCTTATAGCTGAGGACCACATCATTAAGCCATTATGCCTTGGAAGAAGATACGACCAATGTCTAAATCTCCATGTGAGGCCGTCGAGAGAGAGCGTTAGCGGCATTGTTATCAGACCCTTTCTTATAAGCAATTTAGTAGTGCAGCCCGATGAGCTTGGTAAATACTTTTTGCTGCCAAGGAGTATGTAAACGCTGCTCGGTAAGTTGGGACAAACTCTAATGTTCAATATAGATAAGAAATTCCCCTTGTTGCAAGTATGAGTGCCACTGAGTTACTGCCAAAATGATTTATACATACTCCTTCTCATAGGTGGAGGGACCTTGATTGTGAGGACCTAATACTTTACTGAGGTATGCCAAGGGATGACCAGACTGCATTGGACATCTCCAATACTAGTAGCATTTGCATCAGTTTCAATACAAAAAGTTTTGCTGAAATCTAGAAGGGCAAGAATAGGTGCAGAAACAAGAGTAGCTTTCAGTGCAAGAAAAGCCTGATCATGGTGAGCAATTCAGACAAATAGTGTGTTCTTGAAAAGCAGGTCATTGAGTGGTCTACTTATAATACCAAAATATTTGACAAATCTACGGTAGTAACCTGCAAGACCCAAGAAAGCCATCAATTCTTTGATAGTAGTTGGAATTGGCCACGTGTGGATTGCTTGGATCTTGGCATGATCTGTTGACACTCCCTCTGGTGTGATGATATGGCCCATATATGTAATCTAATTTTTTGCAAACGCACACTTGGAGAGTTTAATCTTCCACTAGTCCTGAGAGAGCAGTTGAAGGACTTATCTCATGTGAATTAAATGATCTTTCAATGAAGGATTATACACAAGAATATTATTGAAGAAAACTAACACACATTTTCTAAGGAGTATAGATAATGTAGCATTCAAAGCCTCTTGAAATGTGGATGGTGCACCAGTGAGGCCAAAGGTCATAACTTTGAATTCAAAGTGACCTTGGTGTGTTTGGAAGGAAAATTTGTACTCCTCTCTAGGTTTCAGTAGACTTCGGTGGAAGTGTGTCGTACTCGGTTTTAACGGATAAAACCAAGTACGGCTTATATGTGCCCAGAAAATTTAACACACATAAGGAAATCACAAGTGAATATCAAAACTTTAGCTTACAACCGTTCAACTCTTACAAAAAGACTTTAACTAAACAACTTTATTGTCTAAATGACAGCAAACTAAACGACGGTAGCGGAACGAAAGCATCAGCGACCGAGCAACTCCACAGGCACCGACTGGAAGACACACTCCTAGTACACCAGGTTATCATCTTAGAAATATTTAAAGTCTTCCACTGAGCAGCATATGTATAGTAGGAGATAGCAAGGGTGAGCATATGGAGTACTCAATAAGTGTAGTAAAGTAATGACATGCAAGATTTCAACAATAATAGGCTAACACATGGTATATTCGCACAAATGCAAGTAAAGAACAGTATTGTAAAATTGAAAAGCATTAAGCAATTATTAACCTAAGGCTGCCCACCTTACAAACCATAAACATCTAGTGCCACCAGTACTACCATACCATAACCATAACCATAATAATTCCACCATCGCATCCAAAACCAATTAATCATGTGAGGATCCAAGTCTCTCATAACTGTGAGCACTGCTGATATATCAGATTTTACTCTCTGTAGAGGTTGTCTAGTTTTCTCCACGAGTCAATGAATTTTATGTTGTCGTGTTACGCAAAATACTCTACACACACCAGTGGTGTGCTGACAGAAGATCACTACCTGACATTACCACTAACTAGAGCCTACTTCAGTATATATCTGCCCACTAGGTTTCACCGCTAGGGATTACGGAATACCCTTCCAACCCAGAAGCCCCCTTTTGTGCTGACCTGACACACACTAGTCAAAACTCTAACTAGTAGGCCAAGCCTTATGTATATCAGCCTCGTGGTTGATATGATTCTTCTTAGGTTGTTACTCTATGAACTGATTTTTATTTAGCTTACCTGAGCAAATACTAACCAACAATAATACCATGATCACTATCACCAACATCACTATGATCAGGGCCTAAAGGTTCCATGTTACTAACCATTAACAAATTAACCATCATCGTTACTTATGTTCATGAATTTGGTATAAGATACTTCCCAACATCCTGAAAGCATGGCTAAGAACTTTTACCTACAAAAGACACATAGCCATAAACCACCCATGTTCCAAGGGATGATAAGAGAAAACTAGGGCAAACCCTAACATAGATGACTACACAATAAATTAACAGACACTGCATGTAATCTATAAAACAAAACATTTAAAAATATAGATTCAAGATGATTAATGACACTTGCCTCATCCTTGCAGCTGCTCAGTGTACTCTAGCTCTTGGTCCTGATGTTTCTCAAACTGGTCCGGGGCGTTGTTGTCTAATCACACAATTACTAGCAAATCACACAAAATAAATACACTAAGAATAGTACACAAAACAAAAAAAACAACAAGATAAAACCTATCTAGAAAGATAAAGCTCTAAAAAACAAATATAATGATGTAAGAATCCCTGAAAAGGGAGTTAGGACAACAAAGTTACGCTAAAAAAAGGTTAGGGTTTAATTATGAAAAAGAAAATAACTTAATTTGAATAAACCAAAAAGATTTGGGGCCTTTTGTAAAAAATATAAGGACCTTTTTGTAAATATAGAAAAGTTTAGGCACTAATTTGTAAAAGGACATGGGCTTTTATGTAAAAACAAAAAAGTTTAGGGACCTGTCGGAATTATTTTTATACTGAAAATCATCTTTTATTGCGTAGATGTGGCTGGGTGACATGACGGAGGTGTTGACTGTGTTTAAGAAGCTACACATGACGGCTTTCTACTGGCTCACGAAGGGGCACGGGTGGGATCTAATATACGCCGTGCAGATCAGATTGGACAGCACAGAGTGGAAGGGGCTTCCAGAGAGGAAGGACATGGTGGAGCTGAGGGAGATCACGGCGACGCACTCGCCGAATAAGGGCGCTGACCTCATCGCTGGCCTCGGAGCATGACGGCAAGCGGAGGTTCATGATAAGGGAAACACGGTGAATCAGTTTTAAGGCTTACCTCGGGCAAAGAAGCGCTAGAAAGGTGTTGGCAACGACGAAGACGGTGGAGGGGCTCGGATCTAAAGGCGGTGGCTAAGGCGACCAAAAGGCGAAGGCGACGGTGGCACAACCTTTAGCGAGGGCAGGCAACTCTACTGGTGGGCTCAGGTGAAGCTAAACGACACTAGAGCGGCTTGGAAGCAAGCTTCGATCAAGACGGTGCTAATGACAACAACGAAGATGGATCTCGGCGGATTGGCTCGGGTTTCGGTGGAACAGATCAAAGGGACGGGGACATACTTATATAGGTGAGGGATATCTCGTGGGGAGTTGGGATTTGGGCTCGGGGAGGGCGACGATGTTCGTGGCTGGCTCAGACTTGAGGCGGCGCGACGTGCTCGGCGCGGAGACGGAGGAAGAGGATGGACCCCACCTGGCGGCCACACGTGACCCGAAGTGGAGTTTCGGCCAGGGCACCAATAGAGAAGCGGGGGACAACCTGTTGGGTGGCTGGGCCAGCCCAAGCAGGGAAGCGGGTGGAGGGAGGCTGGCTCAGCTGGCCGGGCCAAACCGAGGGGAAAAGAGCGAGCCACAGAGCGAGAGGCGGTTTGGGCCGGGTAGAATTAGGTTTTAGGTTTTCCTTTTCCTTTTCTTTTCTAAATCTTTTGATTTCAAACTAAGCAACTCCAAACCAAATTCAAACTTCGCAAACAAGGCCAAACAAAATCAAATAAACCCTAAATGCCTATTCCAGCATGAATGCACTTCAAGCAAAATATAACCTATGTCAAATTGATTTTTATTTTAGAAAATAGGCTTTAACCTATTCTATTTATTCAAACCCTAATTAAATTCTAGAATATTTTAGGAATTTGCAAAATTTGAAAATCGGGATGTTACAAATCTACCCCCTTTAGAATGAATCTCGCCCTTGAGATTCGGACAGATCGAAAAAGAGATAGGGAAACTCCATCTTCATATCTTCTTCTTTTTCCCATGTCGCTTCATCATCTGAGTGGTGACTCTATTTCATTTTGCACATTGGTATTATTTTGGTTCTGATTACACTTTATGATATTTCAATGATCTTCACCGGATACTCTATATAGGAGAGATCATCTTGAACATCCAATTCTTCCATTGGTAACTGCTCTTCAGGCACTCAAAGATGCTTCTTCAACTGGGAAACATGGAACACATCATGTACATCGGGCTGTTGAGGTGACAGCTCCAACTGATAAGCGAATTCTCGTCTCTTATCCAGTATCTTGAAGGGTCCAATGAATCGTAGTGATAACTTTCCCTTGACCTTAAATCTTCGAAGACCTATGATAGGTGAAACTTTAACATAGACAAAATCTCCAATTTCAAACATCAATTCTCTACGTTTGTTATCTGCATAACTTTTCTGTCTCGACTGAGCAACCCTTAGATTCTCCCAAATTATTTGAACTTGCTTTTGTGTATCTCGTAGAACTTCTGAACCAAAAATGTGACTTTCTCCAATCTCATTCCAGAACAACAGTGTTCTACACTTTCTTCCATACAAAGCTTCAAACGGAGACATTTGAAGACTTGCTTGATAACTATTGTTGTACGAGAACTCTGCACACGACAGACTCTTATCCCATCTTTTACCATACTTCAGAGCATAAGCTATTAACATATCCTCGAGTATCTGATTTACTCTCTCGGCCTGTCCATCTATTTGAGGGTGATATGCTGAACTAAAATTCAGCTTCATATCCATAGACTCATGTAGCTTCTGTCAAAACTTGGAAGTAAATTGAGTTACTATATCCGAGACAATCTTATTCGGCACTTCGTGTGAACACACAATTCTTGACATATACAACTCCGCTAATCTGGCTCCACTATATGTAGTCTTAACTGGGATAAAGCAAGCGACTTTAGTCAAGCGATCAATTATAACCCATATTGAATCATATCCTCCTTGTGTACGGGGTAATTCGATAATGAAATCCATACCAGTTTTCTCCTATTTCCATTCAGGTACTTTCAAAGGTTGTAGTAATCCTGCTGGTCTTTGATGTTTTACTTTGACCTTCTAGCAAGTATCACAAAGAGCTATATACTCTACAACACCTCTCTTCATTCTATACCACTAATAGCGATCCTTGAGATCCTAATACATCTTTGTACTTTCAGGGTGAATGCAATATGCTAAATCATAAGCTTCTCTCATAATCAACTCTTTAATGTCCTTCTAATTAGGCACACATATTCTTTTTTTTTAACCACACGGTACCTTGACTGTCTTCTGTAAAACTTGGCGCTTTATCATCCTTGATTAACTGCCTTAAGTTGACCTTTACGAATATCTCGTTCTAACGTGCAATAAACTTCCATGGTGGACTATGAGGAACCGCCTAGATAGTATTCTGGTTAATCATTAAGTCTATTATTTGTGTAATTACGACTACAATAATTAACTAGAATATCACCTCGGTAGTCCCGATATGTGTTTACTTTCAGGATCGGAACATACACCTTTACAACAAGCACATCATCACAAGACATAATAAAGAGCGAGTAATTAAATTAAGTTACAAGACTTTAAGTAGACTAAATTTTACAACAAAATACAAACTCGAATATTTGCTAGAGTAGCTACGCAGCGAAAGAGTTACATAAAGACAAAAGATGGGTAACGCCATTTGCCTAAGGCGCCACCACAAAATAATAACACACGAGTAGAATGATACTACTCCTGCCTGTTGCCAACATCGACGGGCGTAAAGTAGCTAGACTAAACCTTCCTCACCTGAAAATCAAACGAAGCATGTGATCACGAAGATGCTCACAAGACTTTATCCATAATGAGCACTTATAAATAGCCTAACTCCAAGGAGAGTGCAATTTGGATAATTAGTAAGAACTCGACCACAAGGTTAAGTGAATTTCATATGCAAAGCAATGTTGACTCAAGTGTAAACATCTACAACTAACCATAAATAACCTTCTATCCTAAGGTCATTACCATACCATAATTATAACTTGAACCATATCAAAACTTCAACAACATCACTATATATTTCCCAACATATACTAGTGGATATTTTATAATGACTTTGCAGTAGATTCCTAGCTCACATCTTAGAAGTGTGTAAAAGTTTTTTGTCGGCCAACAGATACTCGATAAATGGGAAGAAACGTCTTGCGGGTAAAGTGTACAACCTCTGTAGAATCAAAACTGAATATTCAGCCATGCTCACGGTCACGAACAGCATTAGGACTTGATGGTTTGGTTAGTTGGTCAACTATGATGAAGGAATCATAGTTGAGGTGTTCAACCTTAGTGAATGTAACTTTGGTTGAGGTGGTCAGTTGTTGATCAAATCAAGATGGATGGAATCTTGAAATGGTTTGTTGTTTACAATTATTCACTTAATTATTATCATTTTTAATTGTTTTTACTTAAATGCCATTTTATGCAAAAGAGCTATTTAGCCTTATTCCTATCAAGTCTTCATATGCATATTATTTTCTTTACAACTTACTGAGTATGACATGTGCTCATTCTTGCTATCATCAAACACTCAGTTGGAAAAAGTATCGAGGAGTACACTAAAGATGGATCGTTCTAAGATGATTTCTACGTCGATCATGCATGTGGAAGAGTCGTAAAAGTATTCGAGTTATCGTAGCTCGTTTAGTTTCGCTGCAGTTTAATTGGTTCTTCGACCCTTAAAGGTCATTTGTGTAAGACAGTTTATTCAATTAAGGTATGGACATTGTAATGGTTATCATCAATGAAGTTACATGTGTTAGGATTGATTTCTGAGCTAAGAACATAGATGAGATTGGTTTATTCCTTAAACCGGTCTCGGCAAGGTGACCGACCATAACCCAAGCGCCCAGTGAGATATGTTGACGTGGTGCCCATTTGGGCCGACGATCGAGTCACCAGCGGAGACGCACGCCGAGGCCATCTTTGGGTTCTCGAGCACGCCTAGTGAGGCTGCCGAGTGCTTAAGATCTACGCGCTCGAGGTGTTTGCTGATCTTCCCTAGCTAAAGCTTCAATTTGTCGATGGTGGCCTCTAGCTTGGGCTTCCAGGCTTTGATCTCCGCGCTGGATGACTCCACCACGGCTAAACGAGCATCGTGCTTCTAATCGACGTCCTGGAGGCGCTCTTCGAACTCGTGGAGGAGGTCCTGTTGCTGCTGCGTCAATCGCGCCTTCATCTTCTTCATCTCATCAAGGAGCATCTGGAAGTTGGGATCCATGGCCCCGCGCTGGCGTTGGAAACGCTTAAAGTACCCAGGATGATCCAGGGTTGGTGAATCTGATACCAAATGTTAGATATGCAATAGAGATGGTGGGGAAGGAATCGAAGGAAGAGAGAATTAGGCAGGAATGGATTTTGAATTACCACAAGAGGTTCAGGGATCAAAGATTCTGATGTCTAGAGGTACAAAGTTCATGCTGTTCGACGTGTTTCTTCTTACCTCTAGCCAAATTCCCTTTGCCTATTTATATTGCTATCCTATCTCTCGATGGACCAGGCCCAGACATGACTCGCCCGCTTACATCCATTTCAGCCCATTGACTCGAGTGCTTAGCTGGTGAGCGCGCGAACCGCATCGCCTCTTCCCACCAATGCCCACAACGTCAACGCTCATGGCTATAGGCGATGAAAGAGTGCTGACAGTAATGACAAAACATCAAGTGGTAGGCACGTAAGCACATTGACTTGCTTGCAGTGGCGGATCCAGACAAACAAAGAAGGTAGGGCGAACTTTAAAAAGAAATTAAAAAAATACCTTAATTAAGACAATTGGTAGGCGAGGCGAAAAGATCCCCAACATAAATCGATAAAACCATATGAACCTGCAAAATGAAAAAGAACCAAATGTAAATATATATGCAATTATGCAAATATACCCAATGTAACCAAAGACAATAGAAGTAACTAAGTATAGAAACTTACAAAAACACAATCATTAATTATGTCTAGAACTAGAAGGCTTAGGCAAATTCATCTTCCTTGTTTTCATATCTTGAAACCGGTTCTTAATGGCATTAGAATCTAGTCTTCTGAATAAATCCCGCTCAATATAACACAACATCAAGTCATTGAGCCAATCATCGCATATCTTGTTGCGCAAATCAGTCTTGATGATGTTCATGGCCGAGAAGACTCTTTCAACAGATGCTGTTGCAACTGGTAGTACCAATGCTAACTCAATAAGGTGGTACACCAATGGAAACACAATATGTCTTTGGGTTTTTACCATTGTTGTTGCTAGACTTGCAAGATCATGACAACCAATAAAATCTTCAACTCTTCGAACATGAAGAATGAATGTTTCAAGTTGATCTTTTATAACTGCACGATCACTGATGGAGAAATCTATATCATATATCTCCGTAAGTCTAGCAATTTTGTGCACATCAAATTTTGAGAAACTATCTCTTGGATCAAGACAAGAAAAACATATAAGCAACTCTGAAGATAGCTCACTGAAACGATGAGTCATCTCTATATTTATAGCATCAAGAGCTACATAAAAGGTGTCAACACGATAATGATGGTCTTGAGTGACACTGATCTTACTTCGTCTTGATTGACCCCATCTTGGTACTATTTCATCCATATTTGGAATTAGTATCTCATTTTGTTTACAAAATGTTTTGACTTCCGCAAACAATGGCTCCCAACCATGATTCCTCAAGTTAAGCAAACGTGCTTTCACATCAATCAGTAATGACATGGCCTCAACAATATTTTGATCCTTTCTTTGTAAGAGTAGAGATAACTCACTTGTAATATGAAAATTTTTCAACATCATCTTCATAATGAACACAAAGTTGAAGCTCTCCATTATTCTCATCAAACCACCCGCTGATGTTGGATTTCGGGCATCTTCCTGTACAAGCCCTAGCACCTCTATCACTGCAACCCACATGGATTCAATACGGATTAAAGTTTTGTAACGAGAACCCCATCTAGTATCCCCGGGTCTGGCCAAGTTAGTTTCTTGATGTTTCCCTCTTCCAGAAAAAATATCACCGCTATCTAACTTGGCCAATAAGTTCTCACGGTGCTTGCTAGATAATAAATCCTTCCTCTTGCAAGATGCACTAGTTGTGGTCACAATCATATTAACATATTCAAATAACTCATAAATAGATGTGCAACTACCTACGACAGAAATAACTACCAATTGCAATTGATGTGCAAAACAATGGACATAGAAAGCATACGGGTTCTCATCTCTAATAAGTTTTTGAAGACCATTGAATTCACCTCTCATATTCGAAGCTCCATCATACCCCTGCTCTCGAACTCTTGCAATATCCAAACCGTGTGTAGAAAGCAACTCAAATAAAGCTCCTTTCAATGCATCTGATGTTGTTTCTGTGACATGCTTAAGACCCAAAAATCTTTCCATAACCTTTCCTTCCTTATTCACGAACCTGTGCACCATCACAAACAATTATTACAACATCAGTATATCACACACCCAACAATATCATAATTTAACAAATAAATAAGATCACAAACCTCACAATCATGGCCATCTGCTCCTTGATGGATATATCACGAGATTCATCGATAAGAATAGAGAAATAACCATCACCAATCTCTTTCTTTATCTCTTTGGTTATCTCCTGTGCACAACTCTTTGCAAGGTCCTTTTGAACTGATGGTGCAAGCATACGAACATTTTTAGGACACAACTCCTCAAATGCAATCCTCACTTCCTTATTACTTTTTTTTTACCAATCAATCATCTCTAGAAAATTGCCCTTGTTCGATGAAGAAGAAGATTCATCGTGTCCACGGAATGCATGACCTTGCATTAGGAGATAGCTTGCACAATCTAAAGATGCGGTCAAACGGATTTCATATTTGGCTTTTGATTCCTTACTATGAGTCATCACCTTATATGACACACTAGCCTTTTGATTTTTGAAATCTTCGCATGCTGTTCTAGCTTTATTGTGGGCACTATTAGGCCCACCAACATGTTCAGGTAATGATATATATGCATTCTTCCAATTTCTAAATCATACTTTTGAAAATACATCATACCCAAAATGAGACTCTGAGGGATCATATCTAAAAAGATAGCAATAGAAACAATAAGCTGCATCTTTCTCCACACTATATTCTAGCCAATCATATTTAGTAAACCATGCTGCACAAAAAGTCCTTAAATCTTTACCAAACTGTTTTTTGGGGAAAGTATGTTCAATTGGTTGAGTCGGACCCTTCAACACATAAGCTCTTCTAACTTCATCTCTAATATCATGATCAAATTCATCTATTGGAATACGAAGTCCCGGATCGGCAATAATAAACTCTTGCCTAAATTCTTTAATACCTTTGTATTCTATCCGAGAAGTTGCAGGAGCAGGAGTGACAACTACTATATCATTTTCTGCATCACAGTCTTCACTAACTCGACTCTCCCTTGTACTTTGGGTATTCAAAGATGTTTGTTTGAAAAATCTCTTCATTATTTATATCTTAATATTCTGCGAAAGAAATACTAATGTTATAGGAGAAAAATACAAAATAGAATTCACCTCTATAGATCAATTAATCTAAATGGCTCAATATAAAAATCTTAATTTATCATTTCACCTCACAGGCTCACACCAGCTCAGCACAGCACAGCACGGGCCCGGCGCTCCTAGTCGGCCAGTCCTGCGCGCTCCCGGCCGCACTTCGCAATGGCGCAGTCCACAGCACAGCACGTCAGCACGCACAGGCGCACAGCCGCGGACCGCCCCTGGCCGGCTGGCCCCTGTGCCCCTGCGGCCCTGCACAGCACAGCCGCCCGCCCCGCCGTGCGACTGCCCGCCGCGCCGCGCTCACGGCAGCCTGCCGGTGCCTGCCCCCGCCGCGCTCCCAGCCGCCCGCCCGCCGCTGCCCGACGCGCTCCCGGCCACAGCGCCGCGCCCTTGCTCACGGCCGCTCGCCCCCGCCGCGCTCCCAGCCGCCCGCCCGCCGCTGCCCGACGCGCTCCCGGCCACAGCGCCGCGCCCTTGCTCACGGCCGCTCGCCCCCGCCGCGCTCCCAGCCGCCCGCCCGCCGCTGCCCGACGCGCTCCCGGCCACAGCGCCGCGCCCTTGCTCACGGCCGCTCGCCCCCGCCGCGCTCCCAGCCGCCCGCCCGCCGCTGCCCGACGCGCTCCCGGCCACAGCGCCGCGCCCTTGCTCACGGCCGCTCGCCCTCGCCGCGCTCCCAGCCGCCCGCCCGTCGTTGCCCGACGCGCTCCCGGCCACAGCGCCGCGCTCACGGCCGCCCGCCCCCGCCGCGCTCCCGGCTGCCGGCCCGCCGCTGCCCGACGCGCTCCCGGCTGCCGGCGCCGCGCCAGCCCGCCGCGCTCCTGGGTCCCGGGCTCCCGGCCGCAGCGTCCGCCCGCCCGCCCGACGGCCGACGGCCCGACGCACTCACGCCGCAGCGCCCGCTAGCCGCGCTCGCGAGTCGCGGCCGCCCAACGGCCCGCCGCCCGCCGTGCTCCCGACCGCAGCGCCTGCCCGCCTGGCCGCCCGATGCCCCGCCTGGCGCGTGGCGCTTGCCCTGCTCGCCGCCCGGCCGCAGCAACTTCCGCAAGCCCGTTGCCCGCAGCTAGTCGCCCAGTCCACGAGGCACTCGACTGCGCTGCGCCCTCAGGACTGCCGATTAGGATTGCTGAATTTGTGGGCTGCGAAATTGCCTGGGCCACTCGTGACTCGACTAGTGGGCCTCACCTCACGGGCCAAGAGCTCGGGCGGCCGCCCGAGCTCGCCCTGGCGGTGGATCCGCCCCTGCTTGCTTGGGTGTTGTGACATGTCACGTAGCGTTGCCGTGTTAGCAAAAATGAGCCCACTTGAAATGTTACTTGTGTGTGGAAGGTGAAAATTCAACAATTAGCAAAATTTCTTATGTGGTTTTGCTTAAGATGATTTATATAGGGGAATAAGTGGCTTCTAGGGGCTTTTACAAATCTCTTTATACTTTAATAAGCAAAGCACGGGATAAGTTTCTCAATAAAAGAACGGCAGTGCCGGCTCCTCCGTCTGGAAAGGAACATGAGCCCTACGAAATTATTAAAAATCGACCGCCTACGTGTCGCGTGATAATGCCTACGGCTGAAATCCAACGGACGGCCCAGAAGCGCGTCAGGCGGCCAGGAACCCTAGTTCTGGAAGCCGCCTATATAAAGCATCGTTCCTCTGGCCAAACCCACACCTTTCCTCCCCGCCGCCGCCGCCGCCGCCGCTTGAACCTTTCTTCTCCTTCGATGTAAGGCTCCAGATCTGTGCCTCCGGCTTGGATCTGCCGGTTTGCTCTTTTCAGTGATTTTTACTGAAGGTGTACATGAATTTACGTCGATTTGTCTGTAGGCTTTGTTTGTTCACGATTTCTAGCTTTATCTGTGTTATTGACTTACCTGTTTGAAGTTACGATTCAATCGAGTGCTTATCATCGCCTCTTATCAGGAGTAGATTGATTCCGTCGGTTTCTTAGCGGTTTCTAGGTGTACGTTCGATTCAGAGACTTCGTTCCTATGATTCCATCTAGCTCTCCGTACTTGAATTACCGTGGCACGGGTGATTTTTCTCCTCTAGTGTTCTTTTCTGAAAGTATCGCCAAGACTTTATAAGTGCCTAATAATTAGTAGTCAAGGCATAAGGAAGAGATCTGGACATGGTCCATAGCGGGGGCAAAAAAGCTGGCGCACATCGTCCCAGGGATGTAATCAGTTTTGTTCTATGTCCCCTCTTTCGCTCCTGTGGCTTTTTTCCTTTCCCCGTTTTATCACCGTGGTGTAATTACATCCATCTGGGTACTTCTTAATTAATACAATAGGCAGATCTCCTGCTTGTTCGTAAAAAAACAGATTAGTAGCCGAGGCCTCCTAATATTTTTGAATTCAACTGTGTTACGAGCTGCAGTATTGGTGTCTTATGGTTGCATCTTTCCTTTTTTTATTTAGTTTCCGTTCTGTAATATTACTTGCTCCGGTACTTTGGAATGTCAAATTGTTTTGTTACTCGCCGTCAAGTTTTATAGTTTGTTGGCCGCATCTAGATTATCTGATTTTCGATTCATGCTATGCAGCAGTTTAAGTTTGATCTGTAGCCATGGGTAAGGAGAAGACCCACATTAACATCGTGGTCATTGGCCATGTCGACTCTGGCAAGTCGACCACCACTGGCCACCTGATCTACAAGCTTGGAGGTATTGACAAGCGTGTGATCGAGAGGTTCGAAAAAGAGGCAGCAGAGATGAACAAGAGGTCCTTCAAGTACGCCTGGGTGCTTGACAAGCTCAAGGCTGAGCGTGAGAGAGGTATCACCATTGATATTGCCCTGTGGAAGTTCGAGACCACCAAGTACTACTGCACGGTCATTGATGCCCCTGGACACCGAGACTTCATCAAGAATATGATTACTGGTACCTCCCAGGCAGACTGTGCTGTTCTCATCATTGACTCCACCACTGGTGGTTTTGAGGCTGGCATCTCCAAGGATGGCCAGACTCGTGAGCATGCTCTCCTTGCTTTCACTCTTGGAGTGAAGCAGATGATCTGCTGCTGCAACAAGGTATAATTCCAGAGAGCTTACTATTTCTCTTGTTCATTAGCTGACATGTTCTGCTTAATTACGCATGATGATAGTCCAGTTTTATTTATCTGTACACTGTACTGTCTGTTTTATTTCAGTTAATGTGATAATTGTTTCCAGCGGAGTTATGAGATTAATATAATTGAATGAGAAAGTTGCAATACTTGCAGATTCTTGCGATAGAAACTGTTTGTTTTCTCCATGTCCCTGCACAACTGTAGTCCACCGAAACTTTCAACACATGGCAAATATGCATTAGTAACTAACTATTTCCTATCTTAATACTGTAGTCCAACACATGTGCTAGCTTATATGAACTGCCCAGGAAGAGTTTCAGTATTTGTGATATACAGTTGTATGCAGATGTATTTTGTGTAATGTTCTGAGGTTAGTACAATACTGGAGGTAAAACCTATGAATACGCAACGTTCTATGGTATGCTGGCATACACTGTAGGTTCTGTTTTATCTGTGTTGAGCCTTTACTATCCACCAGGTATTTATTTATCTAAAATGTTTGTATTTGTGTACTGCTGTTTGACATTCTACTTCAATTGTGTTCCTTCTCTAAATAGTATACCTGAGAGTTTATTTGTTTGTTATATTATTGTCTCAAATGTATTGTTTATTTGCCTGTATGGCTGTATTTTATTTCATTGAACTAATGGTAATCTTCTGTTCTGTTCTAGATGGACGCCACCACCCCCAAGTACTCAAAGGCCCGTTATGATGAAATTGTGAAGGAAGTCTCTTCCTACCTCAAGAAGGTCGGATACAACCCTGACAAGATCCCATTCGTTCCCATCTCTGGTTTTGAGGGTGACAACATGATTGAGAGGTCCACCAACCTTGACTGGTACAAGGGCCCTACCTTGCTTGAGGCTCTTGACCAGATCAACGAGCCCAAGAGGCCCTCGGACAAGCCCCTGCGTCTTCCCCTTCAGGATGTGTACAAGATTGGTGGTATTGGTACTGTCCCTGTGGGCCGTGTGGAGACTGGTGTCCTCAAGCCTGGTATGGTTGTTACCTTTGGTCCCAGCGGCCTGACCACTGAGGTCAAGTCTGTTGAGATGCACCATGAGGCTCTCCAGGAGGCTCTTCCTGGTGACAATGTTGGCTTCAACGTTAAGAACGTTGCTGTGAAAGATCTCAAGCGTGGTTTTGTGGCTTCGAACTCCAAGGATGACCCTGCCAAGGAGGCTGCCAGCTTCACCTCCCAGGTCATCATCATGAACCACCCTGGCCAGATTGGCAACGGCTACGCCCCAGTGCTGGACTGCCACACCTCCCACATTGCTGTGAAGTTTGCTGAGCTCCTGACCAAGATTGACAGAAGATCTGGTAAGGAGCTTGAGAAGGAGCCTAAGTTCCTGAAGAACGGTGATGCTGGTATGGTGAAGATGATTCCCACCAAGCCCATGGTTGTCGAGACCTTCTCCCAGTACCCTCCTCTTGGTCGTTTTGCCGTCCGTGACATGAGGCAAACGGTTGCTGTTGGTGTCATCAAGAGCGTGGAGAAGAAGGACCCCACCGGTGCCAAGGTTACCAAGGCTGCTGCCAAGAAGAAATGAGGCGTTTGATGTTAGACTTGTACTATCTAGCGGTTTGTGTCCGGTTAAGTTTTGTTTTAGGGCATTGCACTTGCTGGGTAGACAGTGCATGTACCTTATTCGTGCCTGTCTTTTAAATACCGTCATGTTAATTTGAGCAATGGATTCTGAAATGGCAGCTTGTTATATTCTTCAGACTTCTTAGTGAGATTATGAAAGCATTGTCGTGTTTTGGTTTGTTATTCTATGCCAATGAAACTGAGTTCTCAACTAATTATATTGAATTTTGCTCCCCGCCTCCCCCCCCCCCCCCCCTGTTGTGCGATGAGGTGCATCAACTATATGTGTTTGGTCAGATGATTTGTTATGGTGCACATCTGCTTCTTCGGTTAGATTGCCAAGGCAGGAATCTTCTCTTTTCTCTTTATCTGAGAATTTGAGATTACTCAAGTATGATGAAATCCGGTCTTGTAATATTAGTTCCAAGAAGTTGAAAATTAAGACGCATCTTCTAGTATATATGTACAGAATTTTGTCCATATTTTGTTATAGGAATCATCAAAAAAATTCATTTGGATATATGTGATAATAAAAAAAATTGCATGCTCTTTTATTTATCGTGTCTCGAGAGCTATGCATGTTTGTTTATCAAACAAAACATTTGATGATTAGAAAAAGTGATAACTATAACTTCCAATACATAAATCAATGATATTAAAAATTAAGATTATTCTAGCGATGTTCATTTAACGATGCATTTTTTAAAATATGTGAACCATATATTTGATATTTTCTCAAGCATTAATATTTCTCTCTCTAGCAAAAAGGATTTGTGCAAGCTTTTGCCTAGCAAAATTTGATAACTCTAAAAGTACCAAATCTTCTAGCTATAAGGATATGTGGAGGATTGCCGGGCAAATTCGAGGAGAACTCTAAAAGTACCAAATCATAAAACAGAACACAAATTGGTAGTTTGTTCACCATAGAACAGTAATTTAACGGAACATTAGTGTTACAACTAACAAGTCGAATTAAAATATTTGGCACATAATGAAATAGACGCCCTAAACACCCTGAGTGACATATTTCACAATAGATAACTAGAAGAAAAATTTTCCTTTGGGTGTGCAACCTTTTATTAACTTTCAAATAAGATTGATATGCAGAACTAGCGCTAGCTCGTTTGGTCGTGCATGCCATCAAGCGTGCCACCAACCCGTGCTCAAACCTAGGTGCCGCTCCCCTTCTTGGAGTATGCCAAAAAGGCACTCTGGTCAAACTAAAAGAAAATACGATTGATACGAGGATATAAGCATGTTACTCATTATTGTATGTCATTTGCATTTTCTTCGTTTGTTGTCACAACAAGATTTCTCAAGTGTCATTTTACATATGCCCGATGGTTATTATCCTTCTTTAGAAATTTCCTCAAATGATTGAGGGTTTTCTAGTCTATTTGGTAATTCTCGAGTGTTATTTAGTAAATAGTTGACTGTGATATTTTGTTGTGACTTATTGATCAGTGATTTTTTGTTGTTGTTAATCACTTTTCACTCCCGGGAAATGTCTAAAATAGACTAGAAAACCCTCGGCACTAGAGAAAAATTTCTATAGAAGCATAACAATCGTCGCCTATTTGCAAAAAACACTCGGAAAATCTTAAAGATCCAGTAGCGTGTGGATTCCACGTGCACCCTCACTAAGTACTAATCTAATAAAATTCAGTTATCAAAACTTCCCTTTTAGATGCCATTTTTTTTATTGGATTAGACTAATTTGTGCATTGGAACTTAATATCAATAGTGTTGAGAAGAAGGATCCGACCGGTGCCAAGGTGACCAAGGCTGCTGCAAAGAAGAAATGAGGCCTTTAATGGTTATATCTAGGCCTGTTCATGGGCAATCCAACCCGATGAACTCGACTCGATCAGTGCACAGGCTGGACTCAGGCTTCAAAATATATGTCCGCAGTTCCAACCAGGCTAGGCTCGGGCTTCAAAACAGACCCGAAACCCGAAAAACCTGAAAAACCCTACCCGACCAAAAAAAACTTGAGCTCGGGCGTAGCAACCTATCCCGATGTTGGGTTTGGGCCGGGCTCAGGCCAACAGGTTTCCTATCAAGCTTTCCAAAGCCTGACTTAAAACCCGATTCGGCCCGACATTTGAACATGTCTAGTTATGCCAGTGTCTCCCTTTGATGTATCTTGGTAATCTTAGCGTGCATTTGGTTGGCTGGACGGAGCTATCTGGGAGCTGGCCATCCAATTTTTATGCTGTTTGGTTGATGGACAGGAGCTCGATGGGGCCATCCAACATGAGAATATTCGCTCGTTATGCCGGATGGCTCCGTCCGGTGAAATCGGTCAGACAAGCTCATCCAAGTTTTTGTTAGTTTGTTGTAGGTATGAGTTCGTATTTTTTATTTAACTCTCTATTTTATCTTTGAGTATATGAGTGATTAAAAAATTATAAACGTTTTTATGAGTAAACTAGAGCTCACTTGCAATCTGTTTTAATTAGTTTGATCAAAAAAGTTGAGTCAATATTTAATTAAAATTCTCAAAAAAGTCTACTTTCGTAACTTCTAGCAATTTTTAATGCCTCAAATAAATTTCTAAAAATTAGAAAAAAATCACCAATATTCTTCTCATGTGATGTGCTATAAATATGAATGAATCATCCTATTTACTCTAATTTCACCAACTAAACAGAAATTGGCTCATCCTATCTATTCTTTTCCCACCAATCAAACAGAAAACTAACTCATCCCATACATCCTAACCAAACAGAAAATTAGATCATCTCAGCCAAAAAATCATAAATAACCATATCTCATACAAACTCGTCCTTCAACAAAACGCACCCTTAGTGTTTAAGGCCATTGCTCTTGCAGGACCCTGCCGGCAATGCGCTCTGTATAATTTCGTTTAAACAGTTTCCGCTCGTTTGGTTTCGGATTTGAGAAAAATGATTGGGTTGATTTTTCAGCTCAACTTCCCCTACCAGCTCGTTTGGTTAGGCCATTGCCAATTTGCTATTGCTTGTTTTTATTATGGCACAGACCAAGCATTGGGCCTCGATGTTTTTTTTCCTTTTTTGGAGTGGCACTGGACCTCGATGTGTCAAGGTGTATGGATACTCATGTTATCGAGTATATTGCTTAGCGTCAACTTACGTTATCCACGTTTGAGGTGTCGTTGCCTATTGTTGCCATAGCTAGCGCAGGCTGTGTATATCATCATGCTCTCCAAAATTTGTTTTTGTGAGACGTTTCAAAGGACACATCTACCAGGGGCAGTAAAAATCATCACGTCGCCACCTTTTGTTCCGTCGTAGCGGTGTTGCAATGACGGATTAGACAGGCTTACAGATAGTCTGGTGTTTCGAACATTGACTGCGAATACCGTCCGTGCGATTTGTTAAATAGAATACTCGAGTAAATATTGTGAATCCAGCAGCAATCAGGGATGAATGAACTTACCCTTTTCTTTCTAGATGAAATCATAGATCGACAACCTGTTTAGTATAACAACCAGTGTAACTGCAAGCCCTTTGTATGGAGTACAACTTTCATGAACACATTTGGACTCGCTGGCCTTCGTGAGTAGGAAAACTCAACGTACAAAATATCTTCTTGGAACTGGCACATTACCATGTTATCAAATATCTAATGCCAGGGTACAATACAAGGTCAAATAGATCAGAAAGTTTCAACCGCAGTGTTCCTTGTCTATGCGCAATGCCCTGGCCTACAGCTCTGCCTCAATCAGCTTGAAGTTTCACCTCATTCGCCTTATCAGCTTCGTTCAATACAAAATTCTTCAGTGATTCCACATCCCTAGGTCCTGCAGTGGCATAGGCGAATCCAGTTTGCCGTGTGAGATGGTAATACATAATACTGGCAGAAAACTAAACGGAGAGGAATATTTACATGGAAAAGCACAGTGACAAGCAAAAAGATACTAAGACAAGTAGAAACTACAGTAGGGAAGAAACAGAAAAATATGTTATATTGTCAATCACATTTTTTTCAGTTGTTGAAATTGTACTAAACAAAAATAAGAAAAAGAAAGAAGCAATGAATTATTAAATATAAGTGAGCAGGTGATTGCTACTATCAGAAAATACACATCATTTTTTTAGTGTTTTGAGTGATAAATAGCAATACAAGACGACTGTTGCATATATTCAGCTTTGGTGGCATGGTCCATAGGATATGAATTCATTAGTAGAAGGGAAAAATGCAAAAACCCTCCCAAAAGTCACTTGGATTTTGACTTTCCCCCCAAAGGTTGTTTTGTTGCAAAAAACCCCCCAAAGGTTTAGTTTTGTTGCAAAAACACTCCCAAAAATTCAAAAAAAATTTAAAAAATCACAATTTTTTTTTAAAAAAACTAGAGACAATTCTAAGACCTTTTGTGAAATTTGTTTTCAAAAATAATATCCTTTGCATCATATTTTATGGAGAGTAAGTTTAAAAAAAAAGAAAAACGTGCAGCTCATTTATTAATTCGAGTTAAATGCATAGTTAATTATTTACTAATCCAAAAATCATGAAACAAATTTTTTTAGTATTCTTACATGATCCTCTATCTTGTAAAAATACATGAAATCTTGAAATAGTTATTGTAACGTGCAGGATTGAGTAAATGTGTTGCAGATAGATTAATTCATAACTAATCCATAACACCCCCAAAATTAGTAAAACCACTTTTATTAGTTTACTTAAATAATTATTTGTATATGAAAAATAATGGTAGACATGACAAAGTTAAAATAACATGAGTTAATAAATGAGCTGCATATTTTTCTTTTTTCCCCAAACTTCCTCTCCATGAAATATGATGCAAAGGGCATTATTTTTGAAAACATATTTCACAGAAGGTCTTAGAATTGTCTCTAATTTTTTTTAGAATTTTTTGTGATTTTTTTATTTTTTAGGGGGGGGGGGGGTGGTTGCAACAAAGTCAAACTTTTGGGTTTTTTTTGCAACAAAACAACTTTTTGGGGGGGGGGGGGAGTCAAAATCCAAATGACTTTTGGGTTTTTTTTACATTTTTCCCTTAGTAGAAATTAAAAACTAACTACACAAGCAGCTAGTAAGCAACAACTTCAACAGCATAGTTTAAATAACATGTAATGGCTCCAAAGAGTTCACCAACATTAAGTGATATCCATTTAAATTAATAATAAATAAGCATGATTAAATGACCAATAAGCACAAAATTTACTGATTTATGAAATATCAAAAGTTCTTCCCATCATTCAGCTATACGTTGTTATCGCCTCTGCTAGAAGTTAGTAGATACCTAGCAGTATCCAGGCCATGATTATTGAATTAAACAAATCTTCATAGAAGAGGTAACCTACTGATCTAAAAGTAGAATCTTCACGGAAGTGAGCACTTATTCCATATAAACATGGTTTAAAATGTCAATATCGAATCCTACTAGTTTAGCTGCACAGACCATAATCCGTAAATGCCCATAGGGGGGATAGACTACAACCTATGGTCCAAAATTATCAAGGAATTGGGCCAAAACTAGAAGACCCAAAAATGGTTTAAGTTGGACCTTCTGCAAAAAAGTAGGGTGAACCGGTGAAGCAAGGTATACCTTTATATTTTGCTACTTCTTCGCCTTCATAAAACACCTTGAATGTTGGGTAGGAATGAATATCCACCTTCGAGCATACTGGTTTGCTAACACCACAGTCGACTTGCCCCACCTCAATTGCATCCTCACCTTCCATAACCTTTCCCAGGTCCTCCCAACGTGTCCCAAGGTTCTTGCTGCAAAATGACATGTGTTTAACAAATCGGCTTCATGGCAGCCAACAAAATTCTACTAAATAAGAAGCCAACATTCATCTAGCCTCTAGATGTAGGCCTTACCAGTGTTTACACCAGGGGACGCAAAATTGCACAAACCATACCGTGTCCTTCTCCTTTATCTACACAATAGAGAAATTTTCTCGCAATCAAACTCACTTAACCAAAACTAACATACAAGCATCAACAAAACGGCTTGAATTTGCATGTGAAAAGATAGCACACACTGGCCTTTGCTTCTCAAAGTTATGCAGAATGTAAGGCTGTAGGCAATGATATCCTCAATAAAGTAGTAACTAACTAGAACAGATTTGACCTCATACGCCGTCTGTATCAATCAGGTAAGAGGACTGCCTAGGTTGTGATCCATCCGTTTAGTAACACCGAGTGGCAACTTAACAATTGTGCAATCGTGAAGGTGAATCCATTGAACAATTTGGCATACGACTGCCAGAGCTCCATGACTAAGCACGCCGATCTGCGCAGTATTAGTGCATCCCAACAACGAGAGTACCACACGAGTCGCCGTTGGTTGGGTCGACCAGCGCAGCACACACAGAGTACAGGCGTGCCAAGGCTCTGGAACCATCTCCGACGATAAGGAGGGGAGAAGAGGGGGCAGGAGTAGTACCTTGTCGGAGAAGGTCTCCTCGGTGAGGGTGATAACCTCGGCGCCAGACCGCACGGATAGGGCCAGAAGGACGGTGAGGACCACCACCAGGAGGTGGATCGGGAGGCGTCTGCGGCGGCGGGTAGTAACTGGATCCATTGCTCGCACGGAGCGCGGCGACGGACGGCGAGGAGAGGGAAAGGGGAAGCAGGTGGGGGTGCGTGCGAGGGTGGACGACTCGATGTAATTAATATTCGGTTGGGCCGGTCTGGGCAAGAAGATATGTGCTTTTAGCCTGTGGAGCCTTGTCTTATGGGCCTCCGCCGTCTCTTGGTGGGTGCAGCCCAGTTTGGGTTCCGCCGTGTCTTGCTGGGTGCAGCCCGGTTCACATGTCTTTGCACGAGGCAACTTTTGGGGTGCGTTTGTTTCATGCACCAGGTTTGTAGAGCTGCGTTATATAAGTAGTTTAAAAAAATAGATTAAATTATATTATATTTGTTAAAAAGAAGTATTATTAGATTATTATATCTATCTGAACAGATTAAATTAAATTTTTATTTAATTGATTGAATCTGTAGTCGTATAAACGGATATACTAAGTTAAATTTATAATATATTACTTGTAAAAAGATGATTTTGTAATATAGATAAGTGAATATATCTATATAAGCAGATTTAGACTCTGTATCTATCGAGTTAGATCCTAAGTGAAGTTTTACTCTCAAACAAGATAAGATTGTATGTTTTCATTTTTGAACCAGACTATAACAGTGAATCTAGATAACAAAATAGATTCTTTGGTCGGATTTTAGCTGAGCGGGATGGGGGAGATGCGGGCACCAAAACACCTCGATGGTTTGTGCCGACTATTGGTAACAGACACCGGTGCGCGAGAACGACACGTATTGCTGTGTGTCTGTACTTGTTGGCGCCTCTCGCTGTCTCCGCTCCGATCAAAACGCGGCGCTGTTCGTTCGCGAGATCCCATCCCGATGATGCAGCATGGCGGCCTTGCGAGAACGCGCCTCCTCCCTCGATGCTCTGCCAGCGAGTCGACCGAACGAGCAGAGCAGGGCCGCAGGGGGGCATATTCCCCTCCAGTCAGCCACAGTGAATCAATCGGCTCGATCTCCGATTCTCCTGTCGGTCGCCTGGTACGGCTCTAGTGGCGTAGCTTGCGCCAAAATGATGGTGATGGTGGTGCAACATTACAACTTCAATGTATTATATGGTAATTATGAGTGTGTCAGTAACAATTTTTCTCCACCGTAATGCATGTGCACCACCGTAGTACAATTTATCTTGGCCCCTGTTCGGCTCCCGTAATCACCGACTTTTGTGAGGGAGTGGGCAAAGAGAAGAAAGGAAGAAAAGAAAAGATGAGCCAGAGCTGTTGTTGACTGCCAGCTGGGCGCCTGGCATGCAACGATGCCTGCTCCAATTCATACCACTTTCTCAGCCCATGGTTCACTTCACTTCGTCCATGTTGAACGGACGCCTTCCCCCTCTTAATTTTCGTTAACTGTGCTAGAAGGTTGAGCTAGATGATCCCTTCGTGCCAAACTGCAGACACGTTCTTAAGCGCTCATTGATCGTGCATGCCCCTTGATTAGAGCACTGATTAACCATCAACCACCACAAGCACCCGCGCTCCAGAAGATCATGGAAGAATCAAAAACCGTTGGGGCTTTTTGCCACCCAGCACATGCATGGGCATGTTCCATCACGCCTTGCACCTCCCGGCTTTTGGTCAACCATCCAGCGCAGGGGCACGTTCGACGCCGCGCAGTTCGCCGAGGTGGTTGTGCTGCCTTTCGGATAATCGCCTTGTCCCGATTGATGACTTCATTGGACCGGCATCTACTCCGTCTCTTTCCACGAAATTAAAAAGAGTCCAGCTCCTCATCGAGTCATGGCTCGTCACCACCTCGTCCAGGTCCTTTGACCATTTCTTTGGGAATTTTTTAACGATTTTTTTCGAAGAGATTTTCGTTACCTTCAGCATTTCAACAGTTTTTCTTTATAATTTTTATTATAAAAAAATTCTTAAGACCATTTTCTCAAAGACGATATTTTTTCTCCACAAATCTCTTCTAATACCGTTAAAGATGAAAAAAATAAAAAAAATAAAGAAAAAAATCATAAAAAATGAAATGAAAGAAATATAATTAGAGATGATGTAAGAATCATTATGGTCCATACCCAGGCCCATCATCTTATCATGAAAAGGGTTCTCGGGATTCCTGGATGCATGCTCTGAATCTTTCCACTTGTCCTGCACAGCTCACCTCTTGTTTCGAGAAGCAGGAATGTACTGTAACACGAACCGAGATAACGATGCCCATGTTGCCATTCTTTTAGTATCTTCCTTTCAGTGCCATAGACCATTGTGGCCATCCAAATTCCAGCTCGGCGTCATATATGATCCCATCGACGTTGCTTGGAAGCTGAAACCCATGAAGTCTCTTTCTTAGCAATTTATGCTGGTTGTCCGGATTCTCTTTTTTTTTGGGTGGCACATGGCAATGATTCACGATTCATTTTTTTATTGATAACTTGGGCAACTTTCTTCTCCGACCTTTTGCTAAGATAAACTTTATTTTAGCTTCTGAATATGAAATAAACGTGCAAAAAAGTGTAACAGCAGACATCAGACCATGTCTCTTTCCCGTGTCAGCGTTGTATGGATTGCGTTTATTTTCAAGCTGAGGCATACAACAGATGAAGCATCGTCACTCAACTTGCACTCTGCAGAATGCTTACGAGTTAGGGCTCGTTTGGCAGAGCTCCAGATTCAGCTTCTGAGCTGAATCTGGAGGAGCTCTGCCAAACGACAGAATTTGGTTTTAGCTCCCTGAGTGAATCACTTCTCCTGATTCACTGAAATGAACTAGAAGCTGAGGAGTTGAAAAAAGTAGCTTCTCCTGAGGAGCTGATCACGCTGATTCTTCTGATTCATAGAGTTTATCCTATAGAATCATTAAGAATCATTTTCAGCCACAGAATCACTTCCTCAGAGAATCAATTTCTTTAAAGAATTTGAATCAGGAGAAGCTCTGCCAAACAGATCCTTAGTATCTGGCTAGATCCACGGCTCTGCCCCCTCGGTCACGCCGGAGGCCGGACAATTAATCAATCACGCAGCCGCTGATGTTAACCCGCCACCTATCCAATGTTAAAGCAGCTAGCAATACTACACTAGTACTGCTCCATGCAGAATTGCAGATCCTGCTCCAGTGCTCAATAAATCCCAAACGCAGCAAAAGGGTAGCCGCGCATCCCACGGGCCCCACCGTCCATTACAAGATCCAGCAATAAAAAACGCCCTGCTCGCTGCGTGGGTAGGCGCACCGGATCCCGCCTCGAGGGCAGCCACAGGGGCGGTGGGCGCCCACCCACCCGCCTGCCCGAAGCGTAACCGGTACGCACGCGTGGCTGTTTGCGGCCGCGTCGCGGGTGGGGGCTCCGTGGCAGCGGCAGATGGGGATATCCGGGGGTTCGAGCGAGATGGCGGGGCCGCCTGGGGCGGTCGCCGGTCGGTCTCCACCAGCCCGGCCCACCCGTTGCTCGTCGGCTTGCGCCGCCGTCTCACTTGTGCTAGAGCAACGCGTGACTTTTACACATAGGCTTGGAAGGTTGGAAATGGCATTATTCTCTTTCATAAGCAATTAAACATCTCCCGCTTCAACACTTTGAATATCATGCTGATTTTATGTTATATTTTATAAGTAATATTTTGAAATGGAGATGTGTATTCACATCCCTCATCATCTATAGAATGCAATCTAGTGTATAACTTGTTGAGGGTTTTTAAAATTCTATGTGACACGCGCATGCTATTTTTCGTGTCTTTATTTTATAGAAGGTCGTCATAGTTTTTTTTTAAAAGACTTATCCTGGAAGTTTCATCTCTGTTTTATAGAGCCCCATTTCTTCTTAGTGGCAAATATATTTCTATTATAATTTTCATATTGCACTTTGATGTAGCTCTTCTTTATTTCTCTACATTGTAGGTAACCATCCACGCTACATGTTGTCAATAGGTCACAAGAACAATAACAATACTTTTAGTATCTTCACGCAACGAAAATGGGCAATCTCGTGTTAGAAAACAACTTTAGGCAAAGAAATGTGAAAGTAGACGATTACACTTGAATTATTCGTTTAAAGACCTGTTACATGTTCGAGTAGTAACTCATACTAATCTTCACACCAAAGGAAAAAAGGCTGGAATATAAAAATCAATGAATATGTATAGACTTTTCTAGTAAAGCTTTACAACTCACTTCAAAGAGAAAACCCTCACTTTGAAGAAAGAACGCAATCATAAGTTGTTAAACCAATAACACTAAAAACCATATCCATATGCTTATGTTATCATCAAGAAAACTGATTTTTTTTTTGAAATGTTCATCTTTATTTTTAATAATTTTTTCTGTAGTTAAGAAAATCCTTTACACTACCAATGTAAATAACATTTTTATGTTGCTCAGTCTTTACAGTTTACAAAAGCAAAACAAATAATTGTACTGGACAAATTTCAAATATTACTAGTAAACAGTTCTGTTCTGACTCTTGCAAACAGTAGTCTCTTAAGTTCACTCACTGGTGAATGTAGCTGCAAAATGGGACCACTTCTTTTTTGAATTTTTAGGATCACTCCTACAGCGTGCATAGTAGACCATCTCTGTTGGTACAAATTCAATGGTACATGACTACGCCTTCGTTGGTACAAATTCAATGGTACCCATAGACCATCTCTGTCAATCTGACCGTCCATTAACGGCAGTTGCCAGCCGCCGTACCTTCCCCTCACATCCTACGGCCTAAATCCGTGGACGCTCGTGGGGAAGAAAGCAACCCCAGAACCACCACCAGAAGACCCACTGAAACTCCTACCCACACAGCATAGCGGGACCCACCAGTCAGCGAAACGATTTAATTCGTCATTTCGCCTCCATTTCTAGCTCCCAGTCTCCCACTCCTCCCCCTCGCTCTCTAAACTTCTCTTGCACGGGAACACGTACAAACGAAGCCGATCGATCGGCGCTGCGGCGGCGAGATGTCGGCGGCGGCGACGATGACGTGGCACGAGGAGTTGGCCACGCTAGCGGGAGAAACTGGCGTGCCCCTCCCCGGCGCGGGTGTGGCCGCGCCGGCGGCGAAAGTTGCGGCGGTGGGGGCCGGGTGGCTCGGGGAAGAGGAGGGGAGGGAGGAGGAGGGATGGGCGCAACAGGTTAGGGGGTTCGCGGAGTCGACGGCGGAGATGCTGCTGGTGCTGGGCCGGGGGCTGTGGGACATCGCCGCGCAGAGCCTCGCCAGCGCCGAGGACAGCGAGCTCGCTCGGCGCCTACGGCGGCGGGCGGCGGCGGCGGGGAAGCGCCTCAGCTTCATGAACGAGTACCTCCCCGAGGAGCGCGACCCCGTGAGGTGCTGGCTCGTCGTCGCCGCAGTCGCATTCGTCACGCTCCTAGGTAACCGCTTATCTCGCATCCGCCTCTACTCTCTATGTCAGGAACACCCGTGCTGCCGTGCACGCGTGTCTCTGCCTCCAGAACTGAGCATGTAACGGGGTTCGTGGCGTCCCGCAAAATGCTATGCACGTTTCCTGCGGCATTTGTTCATTTGAGGGGATGGATCTAACTGACTATGGAAAATTGGGAATGAACGTGTGTTTCAGTTTGTACTGTGGGTTTTATTTTTGAATTTCGGATTCAACCTCTCTCATCTGTGAGCAGATTTCTCTTTCTGTATGTTGCTGTGTGGTGTTTGTTGAAACAGACCACACATTCTCAGAGTGTTGGATCCATGCGTAGTTTTCTTGGCGACATTGTATTGACGCGAGAAAGGCACAACATGAGACGATGGTTTATGTGTATTATGAGTTTCTGTATGAATTGATGAGTCAGCACAATAGCTTATGTTGTGACTAGTCAATTGTTGTACTCCCCCGTTTGCGTTTACTTGGCAACTTTGACCCTTTTTTTTTATTTGCAAATACTTGTCAATTTATTTTTCCGGAGAAATCATTTCCAATATTGCCCCCAATGTGGACCAGATTCAGCTTGACAGTAGTGCCCATCTGCCCATCTGTCCGTATCATGTAAAAATAATATGAGCAGTCTTTGTTAAAATACTCCAGAAACAAATAAAGGAGGGGCTGAAACAGATAAAGAGAGATCAACACTAATTTTTACAAGGACCTACTACTTCTTAGTTGATCAAGTAGTGCTAATACGTACACCAAAAAACTTATATACAGAGATGAGTGCACATTTACATAGATTGATAGACTCATGTTTTCGGAAGTTCTAGCAGTAGTACTAATAGCTACACCTGATGAGACAAACTTTTAAGCAAAAGTACCAGACATTCTAGCGATCATATGATCCAAAAGTCATTTCCAAAAGACATTTTGATCATCATGTCTAAAATACCAAGCAGATATGAAGAGGACCACCCTAGTAGCATCCTTCTGGACAAACATTGAAGTCAAGGACAACCATTAAGTTAGGGAGTTAGCTTCATGTAGGACTGTAGGAGTATCCCTAATTGGCATTTGCCATGTACTGAAGCTCATAGGAAAACACTTTAGTGCAGCGAGAAGTATCCCATACTCTATTTTGAATTTCAGCAGGGCCAGAGACTTCCGTTTTGGCGTCAGGACAAATTTCGCTCCACTGCTCCCGGGCTTGTAGCATTTTTTTAAAGCAAGGGCATTTTCGTCCCTCCATGTAAACTGAATGGATGCCTTGGTTTCCGAGCCATGGTCAAATTTGCCAAATAAACACAAACGGAGGGAGTACTATTAAGTCAACCAAGTCTGCTTATTTTTAGTTTGAAAAAAAAAATCTGTTTATTTTTAGCAGATTGACTCTGTCAGTGATTTCTAATGGATATTTTGTGAGCATTTTGGTTTCGTTGTGAACCAAAGCATCTTGCTTGAGAATTATTAGGTGTTGCTTTATATTCCAGGAAAAAATATTTTGAATTTATGGCGACTTCATTCTTGTTAATCTCATGTTATAAACTTATGTCCTTCCAGTTGTTTGTATGCGAGCTCAATGCATTGCACGTAGAGTATCTATCCAGCAGTGCCACTGCAAACGGTTATACCAGATTGACTTGTTATGCATTGCACAACTATTTTGTCGGTGCACCATGGTCCATTGATCAACAGAACAGTTTTTTCCATGTAGGAATCGGTGCACTGGTTTGACTGCTTGATTAATGGTAGTATTTTCCGTGCAGTTTTAGGCACAGGGAGTGGCGATGAAACTCCAGTAGAGCGCCCGAAGAAACTTTACATTAGTCCCCCAAATGCTAACAGAATCCAACTTCCTGATGGACGGCATCTAGCTTATGAAGAACAAGGAGTGTCATCTGACAGGGCAAGATTTTCACTGATTGCTCCTCATTCTTTTCTTTCATCAAGGTTGGCAGGTAGGATTGATTGTTAACATTGTTTGTGGATTATAGTATTGGTATCACCATGCTATGTATTTGATCAACATTCTTCTTACCCATGCAGGAATCCCTGGAATCAATGCATCCCTTCTTGAGGAATTTGGGGCGCGACTCGTGACCTATGATCTTCCTGGTTTTGGTGAAAGTGATCCTCACCCAGGCCGAGATCTCAATTCTTCTGCTCTGGACATGCTCCATCTGGCTAATGCTCTTGGTATTTCGGATAAGTTCTGGGTTGTGGGCTATTCTGGAGGTGGGATGCATGCTTGGAGTGCTCTTCGTTACATTCCTGACCGAGTAGCTGGTACCTACCTCAGATTCTTTTCTATATTTCTTAGGATTAGCAAACTTATAGTTTTGTCCTGTTGTTTATAGGCACTCCTTTTAAAATTTGGTTGCAATTGTTTTGACACTATCACGACAGGGCCATTTTTTCAGCCTGTGGATATGTAATGTCATACCTTGCTTACACTTATGAATTTTTAAAGACTTAATTACAGAAATGCTTATGACTTAAAACCAATGTCATCCATACCTTAGATCTTCATAAGTTTGTTACTAAACGACTTATGAGGATAAGCAGTATTTAAGATACTTGTAATGCTAACTATCATCTTTTTGTCTCAATGAGAATGAAATGCACGTTCTCTGTTGAACCAGATGACTCAGCACCATCTAAATTTGTGTAATGATACTTCTATAGTGTTTATCCATTAAGTACAAGTGTATTTGGTTATGCTTCTAATTGAAAGGACCATATGCCTATTCCTTGTTTGAAACCTTGTTTTGGACAAGACATAGTAATTATTGTTTTAGCTTCACGCCTTACCACTTAATCTTAATATATAGTTCTTTCAGGAAAAAAACATTTTTTTCCATTGTTTTCAAGAAGATAAACGTTACATGCTTATTGAATACATAAGTGATGCTGATGCTCTACAGTTTTGATTGAATTCATCATATATATAATGTATTGCCCTAAATCCAGGTGTAGCAATGTTCGCACCTATGACAAATCCATACGACTCCAGGATGAGCAAGGATGAGAGGCGTAAAACATGGGATAGCTGGTCAACTAAACGGAAACTAATGCACATTTTAGCTCGGAGGTTTCCATCACTACTACCCCTCTTTTATCACCGAAGCTTCCTTTCTGGAAAGCAAGGACAGCCCGAGAGTTGGTTGTCACTGTCATTGGGGAAGAAGGTATGATGATATTATTGTTATGTATATCATAAGATGCCAATGCTAATGTAATGGTGGTTGTTTATTGTAAGGAGGAGAGGAGGGGGATGGTGACCACGGAGGTTGCCGGTGGCTATGGTGAGCGGCGGCTAGGGTTTTGGGCGCAAGGAGCCAGCGGTGTGAGAGAGAGAGGACGATGGTCGGCCAGGTGTCAAGTGTCTGGACGCAAGAAGAAGGGTTTCCCTTTTAATTCTTGCTTATCTCTTTATTGATGATTTGCCTCTCTTTATATAAGGAGGCTAATTTGACCCTTAAGTAATCTATTATAATTCGAAAAGTTCTGAAAAACCCTAATCTACTTAACGATCAAGGAATGGCATAGACCCAATGGTGCTACAGTACCCATGGTACGCCTGTGAACAGTACCCGTGAGTGGGCTTTTGGGCTGCCCAGTCTTATTGGGCCATGGGCTAGATCTTGACCCATGACATCTCTCTCCCCATTCACTTGCAGCTTGTACTCGAGCTGCTAATTGTGGAAAGCTCTGCAAGGTAAGCTTGAGGAAGCTCTATGCTGAAGAATGAGTTCTACTCCCATGCGGCTCCCTAGCGTGACGAGGTAGGGCCGAAGATGGTTGATGAAGAACTCCATTCGTCTTGTATTGATGATGGCGTCGGTGGCCTGGAGTCGAAGGAGCACGTAGACGATTGCATCGCCATTGATGTATGTGAAGGAGGTAGACTCGGCGATGAGTGTGATGAAGACGTGTCATGACGACATCATGTGTTGTGCTGGAGATGTTGAAATCCACGTACATCATTGTTGTGCCTGCTGTTGAATTCCTGCATGACAGAGTTAAGGTGTACCTTCTAGATGTTGATATCTGTTATGCACTGGAAGTCCATCAAATGCTGGGCAAGAGTATTGGGGATCATGCACGCAACACACGATCCTCCTGGTTCTCATGGAAACGTGGTAAACAGGTAGGCGACAAGGACCATCCTAAGAGCGATGAAGATCCTGAAAATGAAGGATGATGCGGTGCTGACTATCTGGACGATGGAGGTCTGGAATTGTATGTTGCACCCCCTACCCTATGAAGGCAATCCTCGTGGTCACCTGACAGGTCACACAATACAGGGTCGTCGTCGTTAGAGTTCCCGCTAATGAAGGTAAAGCCCGTGCAATTCTGATCTCCTACTGCATCATGGTTGCCAATGGGGACGCCAACCAACTTGTCGACTGTAGATGTGGCAAACAGTCCTGTCATGAATATCGAGGCATTAGCAACACCACTCGAATTTGCCCCTTGAAGATACGCTACGCGCTCCTCCTGAGCAATGTCATCGGTGGTGATGATCACGTTGTCCTTCCTGTGAAAAGCAGCTAGGCGTTCCTCCCGAACATTGATGGCTGCTTGATGCAATAGAGGGCTAGCAATTGTGGTCTCCAGATAGGTCGTGGCAGAGATGGAGGTGTTGGTGTTGGTGACAGTCACATCATGTTCCACCAGGATCAATCGACCTTGTATTGGTGTGGCCACTGGTGTACGCAAGAACATGACAAGTGACAATAAAGGCATTCTCGCAACTTGAAGCAGATGTTGGAGTAACGATGCCCAGCTTGATGTTGATGAAGTCATGGGTGTTGGAGGAACTAGCAGCTCCCATTTTCATAACATTGTAGACAGTTGCAGCTGCACCTTGGAGCGCCATGCCATGGAAGGGGCGTCGTTGGCCTTGCCTGCAGCAACTTCACGGCCTGCTGCTGATGGTGGTATCGTGCGGTCTGGATCATTATTGATGAAGTCACGATGAAGAAGAGGTGTTTGCAATCATGATTGTTGCTAATCCCCTAGTCGCACTGAGGGCAAAGGTTAAGATACCACCTCTCCATAATCTCCTTTCTAGTGAGGCGCTTGATTGGCGACAGTCCTGTGGGATCGGCATTTGGAGATGCCCTAGGGCCTCCTGCCCCAGGCGTGATCTCCAAGTCGGTCGCAGGTGGCAAACGAGAGTCCACAGCTGTTGAAGTGCCATAAGCCTCAGTGAGGGACGTCGTAACCGTGGACACCACAAAATCTTGTGTAGCGGTCATATGTTCTTCCTAAACACTAGGGGCTGCCATAATAACATGTTCTTCGTTGTGCGTGATATGACCATTTGCAGAGAAATTTTTTTGGTCATGGGAGAGAACATATGGTACAGTGGAACCTACGGAAAGGAAGTCTTCTGTCACATCCTCCGTAGATTCTGGAGAAGCAGATGAGATGATGTCATGCGTGTCGGAGAAAATGTCGTGGAGGACAGCGTCGATGCTGGTGGAGGAGTCGTCGTCGGTCACACCTAGGGAGACATGGCCAGCATCGTCTGGCGTCGAGATAGGGTGGAAGACTAGCGTAGAGGGAACTCGGCGTGTAGGCGATGTTGCAGGAGTGTTCATCTGCCGGTGGTCGTTGAGAAGTGTTGGTCGTGACCTCTGATGAAGCTGCTGCTGATGGGACGATGGCATCTTGCAGGATGATGGTTGTCGGCAGTGAAGCAGCTTGTTGCAGATCATCCTTGTTGGTACATGCATCTGAGGTTGGCGGTCGGAGTGGTCTCTGATACCAGATTTAATGGTGGTTGTTTATTGTAAGGAGGAGAGGAGGGGGATGGCGACCACGGAGGTCGCCGGCGGCTAGGGTTTTGGGCGCAAGGAGCTGGCAGCGTGAGAGAGAAGGCGAGGGTTGGTCAAGTGCCAGGCGTCTAGACGCAATAAGAAGGGTTTTCTTTTTAATTCTTACTTATCTCTTTATTGATGATTTATCTCTCTTTATATAAAGAGACTAACTTGGTCCTTAAGTAATCTATTATAATTTAAAAAGTTATGGAAAACCCTAATCTACTTAACGGTCAAGAAATGGTGTGAACCAGTGCTGCTACAGTACATGTGGTACGTCCATGAGCAGTACCCATGAGTGGGCTTTTGGGTCAGCCGGTCTTATTGGACCATGGGCCGGATCTTGACCCATGACAGCTAACTTGAGATGCTGTTGTAGAACTATAGAGAAATGGCATATGATTATTTGTTGTACCATCCATGCTCTTATTATATCATCTAGGTTTTTCGTCTCCACGGGTCCCGAGATTTCAAAACGAATAAACCTTCTATCTTGTACCTCGGACAATGATACATAGAAGAATTGGCACTGGATGGTAGTTAGAAAAACACATATTCTTTTTTAATCTCAACAGAAAATTTAGGAACATCAATGTTTATTAAAAAAAATTATATTCACTATCCAATGATCTTAAGTCTAATTAAAATGCTAATAAACTAGTTTAATAACCATTTTAACTCGTATGGATATAGGAAATGTGCTTTCTCTCTTAAGTGGCCTGTCATTTTTACACTGTTATGCCATTGATTTTAATGCCCGCGCTACAAGTGCTCTCTACTCCCCAACATCTGTTATTTTGCCATGTACTACAATGCTTGCGCCATCCGTTCCACAAATGACATCAACATCCTCAGCATTGCTGCCTGGACGTGCTTGTTGTTTATTTGTCCATGGCTGCTTGATGCTAATTTAAGAATCCTTAGTAGTCATCCCATTGATGGACTGTGAACATTGGCCTTTCTCATGCCAAGTGCCAACATTATGTGCATTACTCAGGACAAAACTTTACTGGAAGGTCCTGTGTTCAAGGCATTCTGGGAAAGGGATGTTGCAGAGTCTGTGCGCCAGGGAGATGCACGGCCATTTGTAGAGGAAGCTGTGCTGCAAGTATCTGACTGGGGTTTCAGCTTGTCTGACATTCAAATGCAGAAGAAAGAGGATCAGGGCTTTTTTGAGTTGATCAAGTCTCTATTCAATCAGGTTGAACGAGAGTGGGTGGGATTTCTGGGCCCAATACATATATGGCAGGTCTGTACTCTGTTCTCTATAGGTGATTCGAAGATTTGGAATAAATTTGACTTGTTCATGGCAGCAGTCAGTAGAAACTAAAGAAAACAAATTCTAGTTATTCCAACCATAGTTAGGTAGCACACAAGGGCATATTTTAGAGAGTATTCTGTAGCTGCCTAGCGTGTGGACTTATCAGTATTTTTTTTCTTTTCATTTTTGTCATTGATATAGACGTCTGGAGATTACCCCATTAGATGACTTCAACAACTTCAACAGCACAGGTGAAAAATTGCATCAGTAGTTAAATGTAGTTGGGATACAGATACTCTTTGTTTTGCATAATTCAGGAAGCTTGATGCATAAGTGTAGACAGCAGTTAGCACCGAGAATTGGTTCTGTAAATACTGAAAGCAAATCTCAAACTAGCATAAGAACCAGCTGAAAATGGACCCTATCATACAGAAATTAGTTCTGTGTGTTGTCATTGGACACAAACTGCTTATGTTGCTTGGTGGTTCATCGTCTCCTCAGATTATATGCCTTGCACACTCAGGTTGCTGAGGTCTTCCTGAAGCACTAACCTTTCATATCTAACAGGGAATGGATGATCGAGTGGTCTCGCCATCCGTGGCCGAATTCGTCCGGCGGGTGGTTCCAGGAGCCACAGTGCACAAGCTTCTCGACGAAGGCCACTTCTCGTACTTCTGCTTTTGTGACGAATGCCACCGGCAGATATTCTCCACCCTCTTCGGCATCCCCCAGGGACCTATCAACCCCGTACCAGAATCCAGTGAAGTGGCCTCAGAGCTCGCCGAAGAAACAACACTACCAGACAATGTTACAGAGCAGGAACAAGAAAAACCAAGCTTGGCCTGATCACGCTCAGCTTCAGGATCAGCAGTATAGATACGAGACATTACTACTACATAACACAATACCTCACAGGAAGACGGGCTTTTCTTCGCTGATCATGGGACGATACCTACAGCAGGTGGCCTGAGCTGCTCCTTTTGCGCAAGAAGTAGGCAAAGCTCTGGATAGTAGGAGGCTGCACTTGCACTGGATGTGCCGGTTCACTTTGATGTACAGCTCGTCAAAATTGGGCCCAACACCTACTCGGTGCGCATTTAGTATAGCCCAGTATTCACATTTGATTAACCTTTGATAATGTGACGCCGTCTATAGACTTCTTTTTGCTCATTTGCCTGCTTCTTTTTGCACATTTGCTTGCTCTGTGATGCGAACGCTGTGGTTGAACCGCGCTCTCAGTCAAAGCTGCGCAGAAGTGGCTTCCTGTTCCTGCCATTATGTACTGCTTCGTCAAGGATGTCAGACACATTTATGAAACGGTTAACCTGGGTCAGTGTCCAGTGATGGCAGCCGGAGCACCTCCCAGCTGGCCGGAGACGGCGGCGCTGAATTTGCTGTTCGTCTTTCTGTCCTTTTTTAGAGGAATTTGTTGGTCGTCTATGAAGGAATTTTTTATATTTTTAATATTTACAAAATTACATGATCATTCTAAAAAATTATAATTCCTCACATATCACTGACTAAAACTTAAATCTCTGATATACCATTAAGCTTCACACGTCAGTGACTAACGTGATTTCACGTGTCATATATACACGATGATTTGTGAGTTTTATCAGTAGTACATAAGTAATTGCCTCTTATAAAAATTATAATAATAAGCTATCATCGTCCATTCATCGAGCGAGATCAAGGTGTCGTCCGATAAACGAGTGACACTTTATGGGCCTTGAGTGCCAAAGAATAAAAAATTCAATGAGTGACATATGTCGCCGGTCATCAGGCGAAACCTTGCTATCACCCGGTGAACAGGCGACACCTTTGTCTCACCCATTGAACGGGCACAACGCCCAATGAACGAGCGACACCTTGCTTTGGTCAAATTGATTTAATTTGCGGCAGAATAGGTGTATGTGTGCCGCAACTTTTTTTTTATCAAATCGTCCAGTGCTATTAGATATTTGTGCGATATTTTGGATACTTGGATTTGATGGAAACGAAAAGTTAAACAAGGTGATTTTAATGGGAACTGCGATGTGCACAGGCGTTGGCATATACGGTACAAGATCATTATGACCTAAATAAGTATCACATTTAAAACTAACATACCTTAGAAAATGTAAATAACATGATTACAACATTTAGTCTACTGAGTGCAACGGAGGTACTTTCACTTCTTCATCGCTTCGGGTCTTGCATCACGCGCCTGACATGCCCTCTCTCGCTTCCTCTCCCTCTCTGCCTCACGGGCCTTCGCCATCATGCGGTTATACTCCTCCCTCATCTTCGGCTGCTCCTTTTGAATGCGCTTGCATATAGCCTCCCTCCTCTTGTTGGCTTCCATCTCATGAAAGCATTTCCAAGCGGTGCGGTGCTCAGTGTGGAGGAGAAACACATCCGCTTCCAACTGCTCAATATTCAGCTACTGTAAGAAGTCACATAGTGGTGGCGCACGATTGCAATGGAGACCCAAATGTCAAGTGGTAAATCTTAGTTATTTTTGGAATAGTTTGGCAATATTATTACCGAGCGATGAGAGCCAACATTGGTGCTTCCCTGGGGTGGATCATACTTTTAGTTGCAGCATATGAAGAACCTTCTTCCGTAGTTGTAGGAGAACTCAGAGGACTTCATCACCCTACAAATGTCTCCACACCAGCACATGGGCACTTCGACCCCATCAAGCTTAGTATCCGATATGTATTTCTTGGAGGAAAGGATCGTATGCCATTTTTATCGGAGTTATGGAGGTTGAGGCTAGTGGTTTGGTTCTACATGTGGGCATGAGATCATCTATTTATACAACGGATGTTTGCTGGTGCATGAACTAAATTTATAGAAATCGGCCCTGGAAAGCAGTTCATTTTGCAGTAAGGTGTAATCATATCAACTAAAAAGGCCACTTCTGAATAGCCTAATTCTGAAAAGCCTACATCTGAAAATGTTACTTATAAAAAAACTAGGTTTGAAAAGACTACTTTTGAAAAGCCTAGGTCTAAAAAAGGTTACTCTAAAAAGGCTACTAATGAAAAGGCTAATTCTGAAAAGGCTAGTCTGAAAATAGAGTATATGTTTTATTATCATGGTTGCATATGTGCGGGTAACACAAATCTGACGATAATATTACGCCACGGTAAAAAAGTTGTATGTTGCTACAACGTATTTATAAAAGGCTCATGTATCTAGAAACTAAAGCCACAATGATCAATGGAGGGTACGGACGGAAGGGGTGAGGAAGAAGGGGGTGTAGAGGTAGATGATAGATGGGAGGGTTCGTTTGGTCCAACTGAGCACGAGAAGCCTCTCTGTAACTTCCCTTTCCAGGTATGAGTGATTTTCGTCCTCCAAGTCACCTAAGGATTTACGAGCATTCGAATGAACCATGGCCCAAGTGCTCCTATGAATACGATTGCGTCGTTCAGATGTACGATGGGAGCATTTATGGAGGATGTCGATTCTTCCGATATTCTCTTAGTAGGGTGGGAACTATATCACCATGACCGTCTGTATCATTTTTTAAAAATATTATACATTATGACATTCACATTTTTGTAGGCCTTCGACGACGACTCTGACAACTGCTAGTACACGAGATGGATCGATCTTTCGATTCTACAGCATATCCAAGATTACGTCCACCACATACGAGACCAAATCTTTGACTTACAGAGAGAGGTGGAGAATATGTCAAGTCCTCTTGTAATATATCTAGAGGATCCTTCTGTATGCATCGATCCATGGTGCACATACCTGTGTCACAATAGGGATGCTCCTCCTACACCTCGTGGTCCTACTCCTCCGTTGTAAACCTTTGTTAAATTTGCAGTCTAATGTCGTACCTAGCCCCGTTTGTGTCATAGAGCAAATCTCATTTCTCCTTTAGCTAATTCTCAATCCATTCGCTAAATGACCTGGTAGATGACCTGGTTCTCCGCGTTATGCCAGCTTCATTGTCCATTGACAGGGACTCAAGAGGTACTGGTTCATCCTCCGGTCCTCTCACGGGCCTCCGTGCACGCTCCTGTGTTTGCTTTTTTATCAGCTCATCCAATGCCTTCCAAAGAGCATAAAACTTCTGCTTTTGGTTCAGACCGCATTGCTTCTTGAACATGTTCATGAGGTTCTTGTTTTGAATTGACGGAATAAGTTTGCACCCAAATCCCTTATGCACCACTTACTCTGTAGATTTGACTGCACATGTCCCATCACACCATCATCCGTTCCATTCTGCATATCTTGAGTAGCCTTGAGCATCCCTGCATCCTGGTCATGTATAAGGCATGCATTCGGCCGAGCACCTACGATTATCATCCTGGCACAGTACATGAATCAATACCAACTGCTGGTGCTCTCACTCTCTACAAAAGCAAAGGTCAACGGTAACATTTAGTTGTTCCCATCAACCCCAATATCAGTCAGGAGATGTCCCTTGTACATGCTAGTAAGGGAAGTACCGTTGATACAAAGGATAAGTCGATAATACTCGAAAGCTTTGATACATGGTCCTAATGTGAAGAAGCAATGCTTCATGACATACTTGCCAAGTTTCGATAGCAATATGTACTTATCAATGTCGTAATACGTCCCTGGGATTCTTCGTGCAATGGTCTGTAGCAAGTGTGGAAGGTTTTCATATGTCTGTTCGTACGTCCCGAACCTCATCTCAATTGCTTTCCTCTTCGTCCACATGGCTTGTTGTAGCTGATATTGTACTTGTACTCCTCCTCAATTGTCCTGATTATGGACACTGGTTCATAATTCAGCTTGTTTACAATCTGAGCATACATCACATTAGTGACAAAGGCTGAGGAGATGTTCATGTGGCTGGACTCAAATTCGTCCATTGTGCAAGTGTGATCCATCACAATTGACACATCCTAATACTCAACTCACTTCCCCTTGAAGTTATGCACTCGCCATGGGCAACCATCCTTTAAGCACTTCATATCATATTCCTTCTTGCTTGACTTAACAACATAAAACTACCATCAAAACTATACCACCTATTGAGCCACATCATCTTTCATGGCCTGACTGATATGATACCTAGCACCATCGATCATCTCATTCTGCGTATACTACTAGTGCATCTGATTCCCCTTATTCACCATAAGTTTGTTAAAGTTGGGATTGTTCCAGTCCACAACAACAGGGCATTGTCCTCATCATCTGACATGTCATACTTATGAGATTTGTCAGCCTCAAGACCATCCTGCTCCATCTATTCAATTAGAGAAGTGATTCATTTCCCCTCGTCTGTCTCACCGATCGGTTCAGTCGAATAATCCAATTAATGTGCACCATCCAGATTGACATCCTCATCACACTCCTCTGTGTACCCCTCACCTTGCATCTTCCCCAACCATCTCCTTATTCTTCTATTGCAGAAGCAACATAAGATACTAACCTCTTTACACAATATCGTACAGGTACATCCTCTAGACTTGGTCTTCCCTGAGAGAGTATACCTCTCAGTACACACCATCTCTCAAACGGTTACCTACAATGCTAATGGTCATCTCTTGAACCTCGAGACCTATTTTGAAACTCCGCATCAACCAGATGTACAAGTGTCCGACACTTATACGCATAGGTTTGGAGATACCATTCTCCATTGTTAGGAACCATCAAAATAGTATTCTAATTAATAATTAAGTCGATTATTTCCATAATCACAACTGTAATGATTAACCAGAATACCATTCAGGTAGTCGCGGTATGTGTTTTGTACCAAAGATTAGAACACACGTCTTTCCAACATACGTCATCACAACAATGCTTAATAAAGAGCGAATAATTGAAAATATATTACAAGTTTTTTATCAATAATGTATGACAATTTATAACAGAAGAGAGCTAGAAGAACAATAAAACAAATCATCACCTAACCAAAAGAGAAGCTACACAGCAGAAGAAAATATCTATCAACAACAAAAGATAGGTGGAGTCATATGCCCTTAGGCTCCACCCAAAAATAACGTCATACAAGTAGTTCGCACTACTCATCCTCGCCACCTACATCAGCGAGAGTGAAGTAGAAGAACATTACCTCCTCCGCGTCGGTAGCACCTGAAAGAATAACGTGAGTACGAAGGTACTCACAAGACTTAATCAATAATGGGTACATATAAATAACCCAACTCCAAGGATTATGCATTTAGATGTTAGCAAAGAGACAACCACATTGTTAAGTAAATTCATAAGTGAAAGCAAATTTGAGCACAGTAATGTGAACATCTATACTTAACCATCCACATATATACCTCATATCCTTTAAGCATCAACATCATAAATATTCGTAACAAAACCATCATAAACATATATGTGAATAGAACCATCTCAAATATATTTTTGAATAGAACCATCTCAACCACATCCCAACATACCGTACCAAATTATTCTACATTCATGACTCTACGACCGACGCGGATGGATAGAAGCATGCTCATAACTGAGAGCACAACAATTCAAATTATTTTTATACCCTACAAGGGTACTCTTTTACTCACACGACACGAGGATCATTCAGCTTGTGTGACCCGCTAAAGTATACACGAGGGATACTTGTGATAACCTTCCCCAAATAAGCCTCAACCATTTGAACAGTCGCCTCTAGGTGCGGGGGTCATCTAGAACTACTCCAGAGCAAACTAGATACCCCTACAAGTCTATTATGCCCACGACACCCGAGATGTGTAAGCCAAAGGGTCACAACTACATAAGGTATTCGTCTCATCCTTCCCATAAATGGATATGTGGTTAGTACGAAAAGTGCTAAAGCCAACGACACTGACAGACGGTACTTAATCGATGCAAGTGGTCTATGACATCTGGGCTACTCTCCCGACCTACTCCTAGCACTACCTACATCTCGTATCATCCTCACAACTCATACATCCTAATATCATTATCAATTCCTTTGTGAACAAGTATAAGCCCTAAGCTCACGAACCGTGATTGAATCCACCACTCAAATTCTATCGATGACCTATGCATTGCTAAGCATTCGGTTAACCTTTAAATTTAGATAACCACATAGTTAAACCCAAGTCACAAGGTAAAGAACATCAAATAATCATGGTAAGATCAATGCAACAACATAGGTTCTACCCACAATTCCCAACATTGACTCGCTATTCATGCACAACATACATATAGCATAACTTATCAAATTAGACACAACTGATCCAAAGTAGTGGATACAATATGCTTAGATACTTGCCTTGCTGCTCCGGTGCTTGCATGATGCTACCCGTGTAGCATTCACAAAATTCCAGACTGGCCTTGATCACACCCGCGTCACACTTCAGTTCTTCGTTCACTAAAGGAGAATGCATGCAATGTGATGACCATGAATGGGGTGCAAAGATGTATGCTACAAGATGCATAACAACAAGTGAAAAGTACAAGAAACGCGGAAGATTAACGAAGTTTATGATTTAAAAAAGTTTGGAAACCCTGATAGAATCCAAAACTTCAAGGTTGAACTCGGAACTTCCGGGTGAACCTCTAGATGGGTGTCCTCGGTTAGCAACTTTTGAATTAACTCAAAAGTTTCGGGTTGATGTCGGAACTTCTGGGTTGGGCCAAAAAATCCAGATTTGCTTCCAAATAGGGGTGCTTGGCTAATCCTAAATCGGATCAATCCAAAACTTCTGGGTTATACCCGGAACTTCCAGGTTGATCGGATTCTTCGGGTGAGGTTCCGAGCAAGGGTGCTCGGTTAAATTTAACTCGAGATAAACCGGAACATCCAGGCTAAGGTCGGAACTTTTGAGTTCTGGTAGACTTGAGTTCGCGGTGATTTTCCTCGATTGATTTGACTTGCATGTCAAATTTATCCCACATAAACATGTATGTGCACTACGTCAAGGGTTCTAGACTCAATTTACACACTAAACCCACACAATTTCTGAGTACAATTCAACGGGGACTCCCCAGTGATACCCGGAACTTCCAGGTTACATCTGGAACCTCCGGGTTTTTGCAGAGAGAGTTCTTCACGGGGAAACTTTGGGCGATTTGATTTGTGCACCACACCAATCTAAGGAGTGAAGGGTTTGCACTAACACATGAGTTCTAGACTTCATCCACCAACAAAGCAACATGATTTCCTAGCTCAAACTCATCTAAATCCTGTTTTTTTTTTTTGCTCCAAAGCTTCAAGAACTCGAGGCGCTTCGCAACTTCGCAATTGAAGCTCCAAAACTCGGATTCAACCAACCCGAAATGTGCATTCCTACCATGGAATCCTAGGAGACTTACCTAAGGTCCTTTGTCGAGGTCGATGACCGTCAGGTGAAGGAGGAAAAGCTCGGGGAAGAGGAAGAATGTCGTAGTTCCTCGTTGCTTCAACCAAGATTTATCCACCAAAAAAGGTCAAGAACGGCTCGAATCCTTCGGCACACGTAAAAGAATTGGATGGATGGGAAGCTTAGAAGCTAAGAATCACATGGGTACCTCATACATACCTCGATTTTGCTTCTCGTATGAGGAATCTGAGGAAGAAAGAGAGAGAGAGCTTGAGAGAGAGGAGGGGGGAGCAGCAGCTTGGCTGCTTGGGTGGGAGAGGAAGAGAGCGTGGGAGTGAGGGAGAGCTGCCCATTAAGGATAGGGGTGGTTGGCTAACTCATGTGGGCCCTATTTTCTAGAGAAACAAGTTCGTTTCAACTGCAAAAATATTTCTGATTTCATTTCTCTCTACCTATTGACTCAAAATGAGGTGCTCTAGTACTAAAAAATAAAATTGCTTAAAAATAAACATGATGCTTATGATATATAATTATGCTTAAGACATGGTTATGGGTTCAGGACGTGACATCCATTGACTTAAATACGAACAATACTACCCCTTCTAGACTATATAATATTTCACTGTTCCTATAAAAATCCTAAACTACCATTGATTTGTCATACCTGAAAACCATCGACAAAAATTCCTAACATTATTATGACATACCATAAAAATTACGTAAAACTACATCTACAATAATGCAAAATTCATTACAAACATAGCCCAACATATAATCTATACTGCAACAAAATATCTCTAGGTCACTACATCAATTAACCTCTAAACCCTACATCTACTACCTCAATTATACCTATACTATGTCTAAATCTTATGTCTAATACGTAGCATATGTCCAAACTACATCTAATTACTAAAATATGTGTACAAACATAATTTAGTTGCTAAACTATATCTAACCCTAATTCTAAACCTAGATCTACATTCTAACCTACGTCTAGTGACTATCCTATTGTGTTTGTAAAAAAAATCCTAGATCTAACATCTAATATATGTCAAAACCAAGCACGGATGACTATCCTACCTGGTTTTAAAAAAACAGATAAAAAATATAAATCTTTCCTCTGGCAGGATTTCACCTCCAATTTCTCCTCCCCCTCCCCTCCCCTCCCTTCTCCTCCTCTCTTGGCTGGGTTGGAAGCAAATGACTGACTGACGTCGGCAGGCTGGCGCTGCTGATTTAAATACCCAAAAGGTTTCGCCCACTGTTCGAGCGGCCCCTTTTGGGTGGGCCCGCTTAGCATCGCAACGAGGTAGATCTACCCGTTCAGCGAGCGAGAGTAAGGTCCGAGCGAGACCCCATGCATTTAATAATGACTGATCTTGCTCTCGCCTGATGAACAAACAACGGTAGCCTATTATTGCAATTATGTGCCTAGACTTAACTCTAGTTATTGTTGCGTCACTCCTAGTTATAATCTAAAAAATAGTTGAGTTATAATCCGCAAGACAGTGAGTTATAACCAGATGTAACTCTAGTTATTGTAACTAGTCTACCTAGCAAATTTTAACTGATAGTTGTTTAAGTTGTAACTAGAGGGTGACGTATCAGTAAACTACAGTTCGATTAGACGCAGAATAGACTTGCTATGTGTGTATATATATTATGTGACTAGGCTCAACACTAGTTACTGGTGCGCCTAGCCAACTCAGCGAACTATTTTTCTCCCCGTGCCAACCCAACGGGCCATTTTTCTCCCCAGGCGCCAACCACATGCATGGTCAAAGGAACCCCACAATCCCACCTCCTCTCTTGTTCTAATTTTTGAAACAATTTTTCTCCTAAACCGTAACTCCGATTGACGAACCACTTGAATCATCTTACTTAAAAACGTATGCTTAAAAAAACTAGATCCATTATGGATATGTTTTGACAAACTTTAAAATAATTACAACTATATAGTGATTGCAACTATAGGCATAGAGCAGTTACAACTATATGTATAATGAGATTGCAACTTACTTATCCAGACAGACTAATTGTAACTAATTGTGATCATATTGCAATCAACAATGTTGTAATTATATTGTTGAAGATGTTGTAACTAGAGTGTATACCATGTTGTAGCTAGATCACACTTGATAATACATGTTGTAACTATATTGTTTACTGTGTTGTAACTAAAGTGTTTATCATTTTGTAACTAGAGTGTCTATCATATTGGTACTAATACTCACTCGGTAATATTACGACCATATTGCAATCGACAATGTTGTAACCATAGTTATTACGGCGGCGTGGCGAGGCTTGGTGACCCACCACCTTCACAACTTTACAACTCCTATGGCGCGCAGCGTGGCGACGCCATACACACATCAGCGTGGCGAATACATACCTTTCAATAGTTTTTCCTAATACACATTATCTCTCAAAGTAAATATAAAAAAGAAAAAAGAAAGAAAAGGAGAATACACAAATTTGGCCCAAGTAAGCCAACTCAGCTACCCTTCTACTTACCCTAGCCCCTCCGCCCTCCTCGATCCCCATGTCGCATGCGCCCTCTCCGCGCCGCTTGCTCCCTTCGCCCTCCCTGCGTCACCTGCTCCCACTGGATCTGCATCGAGCATGGGCGATGAACGCAGATCCAGACAAGAGAGGTGGACGCCGGACGGAAGCGGCCTCGATTATATAGGTACCCCTCTCCCTCTATTGTGCCCGCCACAATGCACAAAATCATGGTGTCCCCGTGGCGAGACGCCGTTCTCCTCCACACCGATATATCGGCGTTATGGCGACGATATCCCAACGCCATGACAACTATGGTTGTAACTATATTGTTCAGTATGTTGTAACTAGAATGGCAACCATGTTGTAACTAGTCCACACTTAATTACCATGTTGCAACTAGAATGTTTACTATGTTGTAACTAGAGTGTCTACCGTATTGTAACTAGTACTCACTCGATAATTGCATTATCGTAAATAGTGTCTAATATGTTGTAAATATATTGTTCAACATGTTGTTACTTGACTGTCTTTGAATCATAACTACAACCTAAATTGTAACTGCAATATAGCACAAAGCGAAATTGGATGTCTAACATGCTGTAACTACATAATGATCTTAAAACTTCATCAAAATATAGCTTTTATGGATCTCATTTTGTTAAGCGTATTTTTTCAACAATATGCTTTAAACGGATAGAAAATCGGATTTATGGTTCTAGAGATATTGTATTTTAACGATTCGAATCAACAAAGAAACTTTGTATGTATGCTCTGGTGGATGGGTTTAGATGTGTATGTGGCATCAACAGATTGACTCTCTTGGTTTGTTAACTCACAGAAGATTCAGTTGGGATGCGCATATGAAGATGCTACCTCGGTCGGCCGTAGTGACGCAATACAAGTCTGTTCTGCGTCTAGTGATATAATAGACTTAACGTGTGTGTATATATATAATTCGTCTATGAAGGATGATGGCTTGCAAATTGGTCTGGCTATCGTCTCGTCGCTTCTGCTTATGCTGAAAACAGGCTAAACCAGCGAACATTGTGACCGATTAGCCCGCTAGATCACCAGACCCACGTCATGAAGCCCAGAAGGTCCAATGATCCAATCAATCACAACGGCCCCATGCCGAACCGCAGGCGTAGGGACGGGCAGACGAGAGGCGTAGGGACGGGCGGACGCAGGGTTCGCAGGCTAGGCTCCGGGAAACTGTTTGTTTGCTACCAAGATGTTTTGCGTTTCTAAGAATTGTCACCTTTTAAATTCGTTTTGATAGATTATCACCGAAGTGGATTTTTGGGTTACCACTTTGACATTTCTGGCTTTTTAATACGTTTTCACATGATTTACCTTGTACCGGCCACCTAAAATGTTCGTTTTGCTCTTGACCCAATTGAAGCAGACTAGGGACGGGAGACCACAGTCGGTTGGCTAGTCCATATCTCATCGCCTGCTCTTGCAAAACTGGGAGCTCCTCCACTAGATCAAGTAGCACTCACGCCAGACCAAGCTCCCCACGCGATTAGGGAGTAGAGGAGCGCCGGCCGGTGCCATCCCCATGGCACGATGACCCAAGGCGCGTCGGCACGTGCCATCACACACACTTTCACACACAAGTTGTTTTGCTTCAATTAGGTCTGAGGCAAAACAGATATTTCAGGTAGTCAATAGTAGAGGGTAAAACATGTGAAAACAAATTAAAAAACTAGGAATGGCAAAATGGCAACTCAAAAATTCACTTTGTGGCAATCTATCGAAGCGAAAAGGGCGACAATTCTTCAAAATGCAAATAACTTGGTAGGCAAACAAGCAATTTTCCCAACGCAGTGCCCGCTCCTCCCTCAATCTAGCGGATTGGAGCCAAGATCCATCCAAACGTGAATGGGATCGATTTCTTCTTGTGTTGGTAAGTAGTACAAGTTTATATTACATCTCTCAGCTACTGTTCGAGTCTGTTTGTCCATTTAAATTGTAAAATCAGATATCTCATTTTCTCTAACTATTTAAAGCGATAAAATTTACCTCTTTAACTGATTTTAATAGTGATTTCATCCTACGTGGCAATAACTCAGTCTGCCCTGTTGGTAGCTGACGTGGCATCATTTTTTAAAAAAAATCATAAAAATCATAAAAAATCTAAAAATACTAGAGATATCCTGTGAAAAATAATTCAAAAATAATATCTTTTGCATCATATATCATGGAGAGGAAGCTTGGACAAAAAGAAAAAACATACTTTAAATAATGTGCAGCTTATTTATTAACTCACGTTAAGAAAAATATTAACATGCAAATACATATTTTTTTATGTAGCATATACCTTAAGAGGATCTATAAAATTAGTTTCACTTCATTTAGAGGTTTATTAATTTCTCCATATTTTTACAAAATTAGTAAGCATAAAGTGAACATGTTGGTTTTTGTCGATTTCCTTCTAAAATAGATAACTTATTCATCTGTGCTTCAAATAAAGTGGAACAAAATTTTTTGGTTTCCTTGTAATAAAAGTATTTATACTCATGAAAAATTTGTATATTTTTCGCGAGAAAATTTATTTGCTAAACCTAGTTAAATGGATAGTTAATTATTTGATAATCCAAAAATCATGAAACCAATTTCTTAGTCTTCTTACATGATCCTCTATCTTCTAAAAATACATGAAATCGTGAAATAGTTATTGTAACATGCATGATTAAGTAAATGTGTTATAACTAGATTAATTCATAACTAATCCATCACATCCTCAAAATTAGTTAAACCACTTTTATTAGTTTACTTAAACAATGTTTTGTGCAGGAAAAACCATGGTATACATGACAAAGTTAATTAGGGTGTTTTTTCTTAATATGTTCACTTTATGCTTGTGAACTTGTAAAAATCGCGGAGAAATTAATAAAATTTAAATGAAGTGAAACTAATTTTATAGATCCTCTTAAAGTATATCCTATAAAAAAATATGTGTTTGTATGTTAATATTTTCCTTGACATGAGTCGATAAATGAGCTATACGATGCATGTTTTTTTCAAGCTTCCTCTCCATGAAATATGATTCAAATAACATCATTTTTGATTTTTTATAGAATTTCTTAAAATTGTTTCTAGTATTTTTAGAATTTTTTTTAATTTTTATGATTTTTTTTGAAATTTTTGACACTATATTAGCGAAAAAGCTACCAATGGAACAGACTATTTTTTTTTAACGAATGGAACAGACTAAGTTATCGCCGCCACGTAGGACGAAATCATCAAAATGAGTTAATAAGGTAATTTTACCGATTTAAATAGTTAAATGATATATGATATTTGGTTTTACGGGGACTCGAGCAATTTTGAGGGTATATACTCTTTCCTTCCATGGATCGCCATGGGAATGGACTGAATTGCCCCTTAGGTGTTGGGTCGGACTTAGGCTGGCTGGGTCCAACTGATTAGTTGGACCGAGCCACATCTCCACCGCTCCCGTTTCTCTCCTCTTCAGAACCCGACCACGGCGACAGGGCAGGCGACGGCGAGCCCGACCTCTGCACCTCCTCTGAGCCCGGCGACCGCGAGCGACGGCACTGGTGAGAAGCCCGGTTCCATTTCTATTCCATTTGCTTGGTTTGGTTTGGTTTGAGAAATCCCCTCTTTGTTTGATGCATATAACCCTAGCTCTGTGATGCTTGCAAGGAGAGGCCTGCGAGGAGCCGGCGGCATGAACCGCAACCCATTGCATTGTCAGAAAATTAACATGACACTGGTCTGCATACATTGCATTGTGCAACCTCCATTCCATTCCATAGCAGCATTTTTTACATGACAAAAGTCTGTGTTACAACACATAACCTTGCATTGCTACCTAATCATCACTTAACAAGCATCACTATCACACCTAGGATGACCACAACAGCAATGGCTACATTGGTCAGCACCATAAAATGCATCAAATTGATCAGCTTGTCCATCTTTACTTCAACACCGCAATTTTCTTTCATCATCAGTTCTCCTGTACCTTGTAATTTGGGGATGTCTGCTCAATCGGCCGTCCATGTCAGTGAAATCAGATCCTGCAAGAAACTCCTGATACTCGTTAAGCCATCTGTAGAAGCCGCATCTGCCAGGCATCTATCAACAAGAAAACGAGGAAATTTAGCCCCAATCCCAAATGATGAAATGCAGCAAAATTAACTTACATCTTGTTCATTCTTGTGGCATTTGAAGATCTTGCCCCTGTGTTTCCACGACTTGAGCTCCAACACCTGGTCCCCGCACCTAGGGCAAGGCACAAGTGGCAGGTCACTATGGCCTAACTGCACTTGGGAGAGGGTGCTGGTACATGAGGAGAAGCGGCCGGAGCTTGTGACATTACCTTGGGCAGCAGAGCAGAGCAGCGTCGATGAGGGAAGTGCTGCAGCGGAGAAACGTCGGTTGTTGTCACCTGCTCTGTCGCTGGGTTCGTGAGAGAAGAGAGGAGAACAGGATGCACTGAAGGCAATGTGGCTCTGTCCACAGAATCTGTTGGACCCAGCCAGGAGGGGCAATTCAGTTCTTTCATGTGGCTGGAGAGGGGAAAAGAGAATGAAATGAGTTAATATAGGTGATAATGGCAAATAAGCAAGGAGGCAATGTTGAAAATGACTCTTTAGAGTGTACCATCTTGGGAGTGACATTTTTGTGAAGCCCACTCTTGAAGTGGCTAAATCTCAAATTCCTCCTTGTTCTGATGGTTGGTTTTGTTTTTTGGGGGACCTTGTCTACTGTGAGCAATGAAATCCAAATCTCCCTTTCTCTCCGTTTAGTCAGTTGTGGACTTGTGTGCTGCGTGGTACGGTGCCCTACTAGTCCAAAATCCGTCCATCCATGGTTCGGCTAGGCTATTCTTCTCCTTCAACGTGCAAGATCAATGGCACGGGCACAGTTTATCTTGGGGGGGGGGGGGGGTGCTCATGCTAAGTCCGCCTCTGTGCACAGGCTTTGTAGATCACAATCTGCTACTACCTTTACTTATTATGTATAATCCATAAGTAACTCTGTGTGCTGATTCATCCTGTAGTTCCTACTGTAATGTTGTATTTGCCAGCTAAAGTTGAGTTTCTGTCTGATTTAAATTATTCATATATGGTTTATGAATTAGGTTAACTTGATTAGTACATATGAAGGGGTCCTCCCTAGTGCTAGTGTCCTAGTGATGCAGTGTGTAGAAGCAGCCAAGCAGAGAACCTTTTTACGGTGTTACAGTGCAGTATACAGTTCCTTTCTCATGTAGTTCCTAATCTATAATCCCAAAATTTGAAGTTATAAGGATTTGGTGCACATTTTTTTGTACTGCTCCGTTTTAGCTAGTAGTGTTGTCTGGTCTTGTTGATCTCATAATAGTGACTACTCAATAGGGTCCTCAGCTAACCAGAATAGAGATGACGAATGAACTACTAAATTTGTGCCCACATAGTCACAAGTAGAAATTTGCTTGTGTCTTAACATCGAACTGCTTTACATTTCAAGTGTGGTAGTTATTGACTTATTGATGCTAATTTAGACTGAAAATGTGAAAAGTTTCATTTCATATTTTCTCACATATGTATGCTGAACTGTTCTTTTCTTCTACTTGCTAGTCTTCTCCTCCTGGATCACATGCATGAATGAGACTGCAATGCTTCTCTGACAACTTATAGTTACAAACCATTACGACGTAACACTCTCACATCTTTATTTAAAGTTCTTTTCCTCCTATCTTATTGCTTTGTTCTCCTTAGGTCTAAAAGATTAAATCGACTTCAACGTATAAGGTGGTGCTTATTGCAGCTTTAAGTGTATAATTTAGATATACCCATTTCCTGTAAATGAGATGAGCTAGCCTCTACGTGGTTTTATCTGACAGTATGAATGAATGTGGACTTCTTCAACAACACAACTTATCATGAAACAACACATTCTTGTCCTGTTATATTCCAAATATCAATTGTATTAGCTTGGATGTTGCTCCTTTTCACTGACTTTCTTCTTTACAAGTAGTAACAGCTCAAAGCTGATCATGAATACAACTCAGAAAGTTGCTCCAGTGGAATCAGCTGCTAAGGTGGTCAAACAAGCCTCACAGTTCAAAAGATGGGGGCGAAAACATCCATTTGTTCGATATGGGTTGCCACTCATTTCCTTGACAGTGTTTGGTGCAGTTGGGCTTGCTCATCTTATACAGGGCAGGTAAATTATTCAGACTTTCGGCACTTGTCTAAATCGCGCTAATTAGTCCGTGTTTAGGGTTTCCTTTGTTTCTCCTATTTGAAGGTGCTGGTTCATTTGTATTCTTGCAGCAAAGAAGTGACAAAGGAAAAGGAGGATATTGAATGGGAGGTCGTAGAAACAACAAAAGCTCTAAGCCGAACAGGGCCGGTGGAAGGGGCCTATAAGCCTAAGAAGCTCTCTTTAGAGGATGAACTGAAGGTATGCTGCTTTCATATGTAAAAGAATTGCGCAGCTGCTTTGATGAGAAGTTTGCCATGATTGGCTTCATTGATGAGTTTCTAAATTACAGGATTTGCAGCAAAAGGTGGACATAAACAGCTACGACTACAAGAGGATCCCTAGACCCAGTGAAAAATAACTGTAGTGAAGTATAGCATGCTCTACCAACTTGAGAATTGGAAATTTTTGTGAGGATAGTTTCATCATCTTGTCCCTCCACGAGTTTTGTATGGCACCGTTCAAGTTTTTAAATGAGAAGGGGAAAGCTCCAGCAATATCATCAAATTTTTGTGCCATTAGCCACCAGTGACCACTTGTAGAAAATTAGGTTGAGGATCCTTGAACTGTAGGAAGCAGTGTTTGTAGCAACAGCTATTATGCGTTCATGGCATGTCTATATTGTTACTCTTCTAATATTTTGAGATGCTTGGATACCGACACAAGTGAATAAATTGTGAACAGGCGTACGACTCTGACATGTGAACATGCACATTTTGTGGACTGTATGAGATTTCTTCTTGGAAGATATTTTGAGCTTTAGTATGACCAATTGTTGGCAATTGTAGACAGGTCCCCATCATTGTTAAAAGGAGAAAAATCATACTTAAAAATTGCTGAAGACCTGTTAACTTCTCATGGTTGTACATCCAAATCGGGTTCAGACACCTGGGGATGAATGTTGAATCCTATTCACTCAAGTCATCTGGCAAAGAAGCAAGAGCATGGACCTGATTACTCCTTTCCGGCTTTCTGATTGCGAACAAGTGATCAGATTTACATTGGCAGTCTCCATTTGCGTACATTAATCATTCAGTCGAGAGTTTTTCCACCCCCTTTTGATCGCCAAGGATGGTCTTGTCTTCCCGTTTGCTGGAGAAAAAAAGGCCCGCCGGAGTTAAGCTTGCATAATTCCGGCGGCGGCGCACTCCATTTCTGTTGCCGAGTGAGGGAGGTTGTTCCACTTCAGTTGAGACTTCAGACTAGAGTGAAACTGAAACCTGATCAGGCGAAGGCGATCGGCCGGCCTGGCTGCCTGCACGGCTCCGAATGCACAGAGAGAAAGCTAAACTTGGTGGACTAATCTGCAGATGTACCCTTAAACCTCTTCTCCAACGCGATGGCCGCCGCCGCGGGCGCTCTACTCCTTCGGGACGCCATGGCCGGAGCTCAACGAAGGCCTCTACTACACCGACACGTTCCGTTGCGCTGGCTTGTGGCCCGGCGCCCTCTGTCTCCTCTCTCTGCGGTTTTTGGTACTTTTTCTGACTACTTCATTGCAAGCAGAAACGGACGCAACCACCACCTTGGTTGGGTTCTACTCTACTAACTACAAGAGCTCCGCGCCATTGCCAGGGTAAGTGCCTGACGGCCACGCTTACTTCCTGATCGGGCTGTGGTTTCCATGGAATATTGCGTTGATTTGGTGATGGTGGTGTTGCTCTGTGCAGGTGGATTCAGAGAATTCGTAACGGGCAGATCGGGCGGAATGAAAGTCTTCTCTATCTGGTGCTGTCTGTATCGTTCCTGAGCTATGGTGATTGGTGTGTGTTTAGAAGGGAACATGCATGTATCAAACCTTATGCATTATCTCGATTTTTAAAAAATCTGTCATATGTATAGGAAAATGAGAACTGGCTGTAGGTCAGTTGGTAAAGGCTCAATGGGAGGAGCTGACCAGTCGGGGCTCGAACCCCAGCACCCACAAAAAGCCTTCAAAGAAGATTGGGTCAAAAAGACCTTGCACCCACAAAAAGCCTTCAAAGAAGATTGGGTCAAAAAGACCTTTTTTAATTTTTTTAAAAAATGAGAAAGTTTCTGACTTTTCCCGCACATATTTACCCAAATGCAAATGAGGCTTCGTTTTGTTTGCAGATAACCATTGACGCCTTGACGGTGAAGTGATCACAGATCCAGATATGACTCTCAGGTAGCTTTCTTCTATTTCCATCAAGCATGCTTTTGTTGTTATCTTTCTACCAATCTTTAGTTGCATTGCATTATTTCCCTTAGGTCTGTGTTTATGATTTATAAGAAGTCCATGATAATATAACAGGTACCTAAGTTAACTCTGTTTTTGCAGGGATGGTTCTAAGTTGGTATATCATCGCCTCCCGTGGCAGGAGCCATTTGCTGGAAGTGCTTTACGAAGATGATGATATGGTATGCAAATAAACCTGGTAGTATTTCTAAGTTTCTGAGATAAAGGTTGTCCTGTACATTTTAACGTAACTTTCACATCTGGTAGCCCTAGTTGGTTAACACGGTTCAACTTTCAACGAAACGGAGGGAAAAGGGGAGTGGCGGAGTGCGCAGCGCAGCGGCAGAGACGCACAGCTCAATGGAAGGCTCGCCGGCGACGCGCCTCCCGGAGGCGGACTCGCTCCCCGACGGCTTCGTCGAGAGCTCTGCCGCCGACCAGGTCGCTCCTCCCTCCCCTGCCCCCGAGGCCGTTGATCCCTCGCAAACCGCCCTCGACACTGATCGCCCCGCCGTCAGCGTTCCCGACGGCGGGGAAACCCTGGGCGCCCCCTCTCTCCCCGTCCCCGCCTCCGGAGAGGCCCTAGATGCCTCCACTGCTGCCTCCGCCTCCGCCGATGTCCTGGAGAGCCTCGCTCTGACCGCCGCTACAGAGCCGGATCACGCTCTCGGGCAGCACAGACCCGCCGGCGACAGCCAAGGTGATCCGTCCATACCACTTTCTCGATCTTTTTTTTTTAATCCTGAGCCTCCTGATCTGAGTTGTCTTTAACGGCTGCCATTCCCGTTACTGTCAGGGCATGTCCAAATTTTTAGCGTGTCATTCGATCACTGTGGATTTAGCTCCCAACTCACCATGTTTCCTTACCTTGTTTTATTGTTCTTATTGCAGATGCTAAAGAGTCCTTGAAGGAGAGCTATGCCGCAGAGCCAGCAGAATCTACCACTGATCAAATGGTTGTCATTGCTGAGACTGATAGGGATTCAACTTATCTCTTTGCATCATATTTGCATTTGTAAGAAGAACTAGTCTTTGCAAAACGGGATTGCTTTGCTTGGTTTTGTAGGGGAGTGGTGAACTGAAACGTAAGGTCGTGAAGCGTAGTAAACTAGAGGACAGAGAGCTGCTGGAGCTTGCCCAAGGATACCACAAAGTGGTTGCAGAAAGGGATGCAGGTGAGCTTATGATGTGAAATTATGATTGCTATATACTTGCTCTCCAACAGTTAAATGTAGTGGATGGATCCGTCCCTTAAATCATCACCAGCAAAACATAACATGTATACTTTGTTTAGTTGGATGGATGCCTTCTAATGTTCATGTAATAATTAAGTAATGTTAATTGAATTTCCAGCCTGGACTGATTAGCATAGATAATTCAGTGTCATTAAAAATCATGTACAACTTGATTACTTTGCATTTGAACTGTTGCACGCACAATGTGCTCCTAGAATTTATCTACCTAACATTTGTCGTCTACGTTTGGGTCCTTGCAACCATTGCACTGAATCTCTTTGTAGGTAGTTTCAGCGTCGAAACAAAATCCTAAAGGTATGTTCCATAGTTGTCATGGCGTCGGGATATCGTCGTCATAATGCCGATATATCGGCGCGGAGGAGAACGGTGTCTCGCCACAGGGATGCCATGATTTTGTGCGTTGTGGCGGGCGCAATAGAGGGAGAGGGGTACCTATATAATCGAGGCCGACTCCGTCCGGCGTCCACCTCTCTTGTTTGGATCTGCGTTCGCCGCCCGTGCTCGGTGCAGATCCAGTGGGAGCAGGCGACACAGGGAGGGCGGAGGGAGCAAGCGGTGCAGAGAGGGCGTAGGCGACACGGGGATCGAGGAGGGTGGAGGGGCTAGAGTAAGTAGAAGGGTGGCTGGGTTGGCTTATATGGGCCAAATTTGTGTATTCTTCTTTTCTTTCTTTTTTCTTTTTTATATATACTTTGAGAGATAATGTGTATTAGGAAAAAGTATTGAAAGGTATGTATTCGCCACGCCGATGTGTGTATGGCGTCGCCATGCTGCGCACCATAGGCATTGTAAAGTTGTGAAGGTGGTGGGTCGCCGCGCCTTGCCATGTCATTGTAACAACTATGGTATGTTCAAAGTGTTTGGACTTCGATTCAAGTATTAGCAACGTTTTTTTTCACTTTTGTTCAATTGTGATACCTTTTTAGCTTCTTTGTCTCAGGAAGAGTGCCAAAGGGTGTCCACAGAGGGGCAGAACATGCGTATGGAATTGTCTGACAAATTCAATAATGCTATAAAGGTCAGCATATCAACATACATCATCTGATTATAGTCCTGGACATATATGTACTAGTGTTCTTTAATTATTTTGCTTATATGTCTATAAGCTCTCATTTATCAGATATTCACGATATCTTTATAGGATGTGAACATCAAGCTTGAGGAGCAAAAAAATGAATGCATCGCTCAGCTAGAAGAGAACAATTTGTAAGATACTAAGCTTAGGCATATCTTGAACATTAGGGGTTTCATTAGTTGATTGTATTAGCAACTCCATTAGTGCAAGTCCCTTCTGACTTTTGTACAGGCACGATAGTTCTCACTAGCTTTATATGCTGTTGTGGTGCTGTGGGTAAACTTGTTATGATATATATAGTTGAAAGAGAAGATGCTGGAACTTGAGCTTGCTGATTTGAAAATTCAACAACATCAAGAGAAGGCCGCTCAGGAACATACCCAAATGAAGTTATATGCTGAGCAAGTTTCTCAAATTATCACTACTGAGAAGAACCTACGGTTGCAACTAGCTGCTGATGAAGAAAGATTTTAGCAGTTTCAGGTACTTTCGCTGATAAGACCTTCTTGTTCAGAATAGCCAGAGTGTACTTTAGTCCCGATCAAGTTGGGGTAGGCTAGAGATGAAACCCAACAAAACATATAAAGATATTCAAATGTTTTATCCGTTTTTGTGGTGGCCTTTTCCCCCCTTGTAGGTGAATTTTTAAAATTTCAAGTAATTTAAAATTTTCTGCTATAACATTTCATGACGCCCTGTCAAAAAGCAATGAAGTCTTTGAAACTTACAAGCAGGAGATGGAAAAGGTGTCCTCTACAGCTTGTCTTGGTTTATGCTCAATATTGTATCTGATTTATTAGTCAACAGCTGTTTGTTGACAAAGTAAAAGCCTCGTATGATCTTCTGCATCAGATGGTGACAGTGATAAAGAATCTAAAGAAGGAGAATGAATTTTTGAAGGGAAAATGTGAGAACTCAGATATTGCTCTCGTAAAGCTCATTGAAGAGGTAATTGTGCTGAAACAGGGTGCTCTATTGAGACTACAGCTTTCTATAACTATATCTGCCTACCTTTTTAGCATTTCACATTGATCTCCTTTACCATGTATGAATAACTACCCTTGATTTTCTAGCTTATACAGTTTCATTTATCTTCATATGCATACTAGGGAAATCTTGTGCCAGTTGATCTTGCATAATATGTAAGCTGTTTCTGCTAATTTCGATGTTTCTGTAGAGTGAGCTAACGAAGAATTCAAATAGAGAGGTCGAAAAATCAAAAGAAGCTTGAATAACTGTGTCAATCGTTACAGGCAGAAAGGAAACATGACCCTTCCGGCGGTATTCCTGACGCCATTTCTAAACAAGCAGATCTGACAATGGATCGTGAAGGATCATAGTGCTTTATGTGCTTCATGTTGTGCATGCCAAAATACCATTGCTGCCGCATATAGCTTGCCGAGGTTTCTGAACCTTGAGAAACGGATATGTGACTTCTATGAAAGGAGATCGTCTAAGGTAGTTATACCGTGACGTGACCGCTGATATGTGGACTAACTTTTAGTGAGCTTTACATGTCAACAACGAAGTCATCCCATACAGTTACATCACATGAACCACTTCCGACTTTTATCCTGCTTTGCTCGTGATCTTTTAGTGTTCTGGACACGTTTGTCACAGATTGAGCTATCGACCTACATGTCTTGCTGTTCCAGAGTACGGAGGGCTTGATACTTGTCCATCTGTGGCGTTTTGAGATTGTAGCCAGAGGTGCATTCCTCCACAGCATGCTAGTGACTTGCTATTACTACAGGCATATCAACCTCGACTGATTCTTCCTTCGTGGGTGCTTATCAATTTATTGGTAGATCATCTATAACCATATTCCCTTTATTTCATTTCTTTTTCGATTCTCCTTTCCGTTTCTATTATTTTTATTTTCTCTTATTTTCAACAACTTTTTTTAAGGTATTCGTGAAGAGAAAATAGAGATAATCCCGTCCTGAAGGGAATGATCTTGAAAATTCCTTCGTGACGGGAACCATAAAGGAAAACCGTTGAAATGCTGAAGAGAAGGAAAATCCCTTCGTGAAAAGATTCTAGATCCTGACGGAAATCGGTTGTAGATGGTCTTAAGAAGTAATCCCATGAGTCCATGATTGGTAAGCTGGTCTGTACTCCGCTTATAGCGAGGTTGCACTGCATTCCGTTTCAACCACGCACTATTACTGTTCTTTAACCTCCCCTCACGGGAGCCAAAACTAACATAAAGTCCTCAAACAAGTTACTTCCTCGGATCCAAAATATAAGTTGTTTTAGCCTTCCATACCCTTCATCAAATATAAGTTGTTTTAGCTTTCCACTTATACGCTTATCTGACTTTTGTTAGTAAAGGGTCAATAATAGAAGGTGTAAGACAGTTAACACGGTTATTTCACACATTTTCTTATTCTTGTGTTCTAGTCTAAAACGATTTATATTCTGAATCAAAGAGTAGCTTCGTTTCCATGGAAATATATTGAAATTTTGGTAGTGGTATCCTTGGATCAAACTATCTTTAAGAAAAACAAAATGACTGAAAGAAAAAAGAAAAAAACAGTGGTGTATGCCTGGGAAGAGCAAAATGACACAACTATTATGGGCATTTTTTCCACTGATGTTGCTGCTACGAGTACATGTGCCGTGTGCAGCTTAACTGAAGCAAATATCATGCCGCACACATTCTTATAATCCCCCTAATGAACAGCAACATGCAATCCTGAATCATAACCTGCATTGACATAAGAAAATATGAGCAACGGTTTGATAGATGAGGTCAAGTAATTTTCAAATGGAGAAAGTTTGATCCAATTTGATCGTGACAGGAAAATTAGGGACTGTTATGTAAGGCCATACTAATGGTACAAGGTAAACCATTCCTAACACAAGTTTAGTGTGATACTCCCGATAGGGGTCTAACTTGTATATCCCTAACATGAATGTCATAAACTGAGGTAAGGTTTGATAGACGATGATAGCTTTTGGAGTTTCTAAATAGGACTAACAATAGCTTCCCGTGTATCTATAGCCTCTTCCAACCATGCCAAGAATATGGAGCAAGTGCATTCATGACTGAATCGGTATTCAACAAAACGTTCAGACTTCCTAGAACAAGAACAAGATACGCTAGCCTAAGAATTGTGATTTTTCAATCAAATGGCTTAAGTATAAGCAAAATATAGATATAGTTGCTATTTTCAGGTACAGTGCTTCATGTCTGAGCAACATCTGCTAATTGAGCAAAAGTCAAATTAGATGCTGTGACTTACATGCTCAATCAGTAGCAACTTTCTTCCTTGCTGCCCTTGCGTTATCATACTCAAACTTGAGCACATCTGGAATATGAGATGTGTCCTTGATGTACAACCACCTCCCGATTGCACTCTCCTCAATCATTGGGAAGTAATCAACAAGCATGGTGTTGACGATCCAGTACCAGATAGCACCAAACACAAGGCCTACTACTGCTCCCGCAAAAACCTGAAGAAAACATCAAATTTTAACTCACTTGGACTTTTGAGATGCACTATTTGCCATATTTTGCCTAAAAGAAAAACAATCAAATCAAAACACTTTCATGCAAATAAGCAGGTTTGTAAGGAGACAAGTAATCCATCTAAAGGAACAAATTATCATCCCGATCGCACTAAATGATGGATAGCAATTCTAGTATGCGCCAAACTTCTAGTCACAAATGCACACAACATGCAAATGTTTTACTGAACAAACTGAATGCTAAACAGATAGATACAACACGTTCGCATTATTAAACATTCGCAAAAACTAAAGCCACATAACTTTCAACAGAAAAATGTACAAGAACTTTCTTATGCAGATAAATGCATGCAATTAGGCACACTTAAATGCACGGTGGTATCCAGAAAAAACAAGGGACCAGTTCATAATTCTGACTAAACAATGAATTTACTAGAGTTTGGATGCTCTTTCATGGAGCTAATTGTTTCATACTTTTCCTTCAAAATGGCAGAAGAGTAGCGAGTCGTCAACTTTTCTGCTGCTTTCTTTGAAACTGTTTGGCTACTGGATGTGTGTCCCCCCCTTCTGTTAAGGTTAGGACAAGGAATATAATTATGGAAACTGCCATGGTTCCACACATGCTAACTCACCGTAATAACCTATCTTTTACTTTTACAATCTTTCGTGACAAAAAGCTGCAGGTTGGCAGCAGCGGCGCTGGTACTTGCGGCCGCACATAACAACTAACTTCCCTAGTAAAACAAATGCAATTTTTCCCATTAAAAGTCAACCTTAGCAAACTTTCACTGAGAACCACAGTGTCGACGATGTTCATCTGAAGCTCATTATACGCATAAAAATGTGATCTTTAGCCCCAAAAGGCATTAAATATGTCTAAACCAGCCAAACTACCTAAAAGTACACAAATATTTGGAATATTTCATTTAGGGAAAACTACATATCACCTCTGAACTTTAACCGGATCTTTTAATTTCCCCATAAACTATAAAACAAGATATATTTCACCCTGAGTTTTACAATACCACCCAAATTTCATCCTAAACTATGAAACCAGATATATTTCACCCTAAACTTTATAATACCACTCAAATTTCACCAAGAACTATGAAACAAAATATATTTTATCCTGAGCTTTACAATATCACTCAAATGACACCCTAGCCGGTTTTGAAGGGTGGTTTTGCCTATATGGTGGGTATGCATGAATGTTTTTGCCACAAGGGTATGTTGACATGGCTGATTTGATCTAGTTCACTGTCCACCTCACGGAGACGTGGCAGCACAGACACTAGTGGCAGGCCGTGTTAGCTTAGCTGACGTCAAATGATGATGAAACAACATGATCGAGTCAATACATGGCAAAAGCACTTAGAAAAAAGAAGAACAAAAATAAGATTAAGTGACATGTAGCACAGATCCTGACGGCAGCTCGTGTTAGCTCAGCTAGATGTCGAATGATGATGAAGCAACATGACTGAGTCAATACATGGAAAAACCACTTGGAAAAAAGAAGAATAAAAATAAGATTAAGTGACATGTAGCACAAACCTGGCGGCAGCCCGTGTTAGCTCAGCTAGATGTCGAATGATGATGAAGCAACATGACTAAGTCAATACATGGAAAAACCACTTGAAAAAAAGAAGAATAAAAAAAAGATTAAGTAACATGTAGCATAGACCCTGGCGATAGCCCGTGTTAGCTCAGCTAGACGTCGAATCATGATGAGGCAACATGATCGAGTCAATATATGGCAAAAGCACTTGAAAAAAAAAAGAATAAAAATAAGATTAAGTGACACATAGCATAGACCCTGACGGCAGCCCGTGTTAGCTCAGCTAGACGTTGAATGATGATGAAGCAACATGACCGAGTCAATACATGGCAAAACCACTTGTAAAAAAGAAAAGGAAAAACATGATCAAATGACATATAGCACATAACCTGGCGGCAACCTATGCTAACTCAGCTAGACGTCAAATGATGATAAAACAACATGATCGAGTCAATAAATGGCAAAACCACTTGGAAACAAGAAGAATAAAAACCAGATTAAGTGATATGTAGCACAGACCCTAGAGGCAACCCATGTTAGCTCACCTAGACGTCGAATGATGATAAAGCAACATGACCGAGTCAATACATGGAAAAACCACTTGGAGAAAAGAAAAGGAAAAACCTGATTAAGTGATATGTAGCACAGACCCTGGCGGCAACCCGTGCTAGCTCAGCTAGACGTCGAACGATGATAAAACAACATGATCGAGTCAATAAATGGCAAAACCACTTGGAAACAAGAATAATAAAAACAAGATTAAGTGACATGCAGCACAGACCCTAGCGGCAACCCGTGTTAGCTCACCTAGACGTCGAATGATGATGAAGTAACATGACAGAGTCAATACATAGCAAAATCACTTGGAATAAAGAAGAATAAAAACAAGATTAAGTGACATATCAGTCCACATGGCTTAATTGTTGATGCAAACTTACCACATAGGCAAAATCACTATCCAAAACTGGCTAGGGTGTTATTTGAGTGATATTGTAAAGTTTAGCATGAAATATATCTGGTTTCATAGTTTATGATGAAATTTGAGTGGTATTATAAAGTTCGGGGTGAATACATCTGGTTCATAGTTCAGGGTAAAATTTGAGTGGTATTGTAAAGTTTAGAGTGAAATATATCTGATTTCGTAGTTCAAGGTGAAATTTGAATATCAGTCTAAAGCTCAAGGGGTGATCTGTAGTTTTCCTTTATTTTACAGATTATGAACCTTATAGTTTGATAAACGATCTATGAACTTTCTATTGGAAATATAAACATGTTTAGACTTAATTTAATTCATAAGCTATTCATGAGCATAAACTGATAAACTAACATATTCATATTATCACAGTATAATCTAGACATGTATATGATAGAGTTATATATGATTAGATCTACTATATTTAAAATTATGAACTACAGAAAATAAAATACGAGTAACATGATTTTTACGTGCTGGTCCTGTTGTGAAGATTAATGAAGATGCCGGATTTGTTGACGATAACAACGGGTGGTGCCCAGACGACCAGAAAAACGAGCCGTAGTGAAAAATTTGAGCAGTCGCGCGGAGCGCTTCCCAATAACCTTATTCGTCCTCTTCCGGTGCAAGATCTCAAGAATGAGGATTTCGGAGAATTACTCTCCCGTTCGTCGGTGCACGCCGATATCTCGATAGAGTAGACTACAACGGCAGTGCAACAGAAAGAGGGAAAAACAAAAATCCTAATTCTTATATAGACTCACATAATGAAAATACTTTCAAATTAAAGGCTACTCTCTAATTATTAATCTATATTATTATCCCTATTGAGTGGGTATCTTTAGATATATAGTGGAAGAAAATCCCTCACATCTATTTTCATTAGCAATATAATACTAATGGCTAAAGAGTCTCATAATAGGCTGTCTCTCTGCAAGATGGTCATTTAAGATTTATTGAGAATTATTAGAATTATATGGACCTATAATTCTAACACTTTCTACTTCTTTCTTCTTGAAAATAACAACTTTCTAGTTAGAACTTTTAGGTAAAATTTAAATGGTATTATAAAGTTTAAGGTGAAATATATTTTATTTCATAGTTGGAGATGAAATTTGAAGATCAGAGTGATCTGTAGTTTTCCGGAGAATCACAGCTAGGACGTAATTTTCAATTTTTGAGAAGCGATGCAGGGGAACTGCATATTGATTCATGCAGAGGGAAACAATTGCAGGTTTAACAAGCTGTGAAATCGGCCATAACTCGAGAAATGCATGACATGATGGGAAAGAAACAATCTTCCCATCAAATCGGATCCTAAATACAGGGACTCTCACCTGCGCGACGGTGTGGTACCCCAGCTTCACCCTGGACAGCATGGTGAGGAAGGCGAGCAGCCACGCCACGGCGGCGACCACCCGGCGCGCGCTCGACCGGCGGAGCGCGAGGAGCGAGAGGTAGGTGGCGAAGAAGAACATGTACTGCGAGTGGCTGGAGGGCCACCCGTAGGAGTCGCAGGCCTCGAGCCACTCGCAGTACGCCGGGCGGGACTGCGCGACGGAGTGCTTGATGAGCTCGTTAAGGAACTGCGAGGCGAGGAGCCCCGCGGCGAAGCAGAGGCCCTGGAGCTCCCGGCGGAAGAGGAAGTGGGAGACGAACCCACCCAGGCTGATGAATACAGGGATGAGGGAGACCCAGGCGAGGACGAGGCCCAGAGGGTCACCCCGGCGGTAGCGGACGTGGGTCAGCGTGATGGCCTTCAGCGACGGCGGCACCGATGCCGCCATCTCCTGGAACTCCCCCGCCCCGGACATCGTCGCGCTCTCGCACCCCGGCCGCGCGCGTCGCGGGGGAAAATTGATGTCCCGGCGGGATTCGGGATTGGGGCCCGGCCGTTGATTGGATCGGCGCCCAAGGCTACCAGCTCCGATTGGCGTGTGGGCCGCGGGGATTTGTGCCCTCCGCGTGTGTGTTGGGGAGTGGAGAGCGAACGTGCCAGAACGGGGAGGCGACGCCGCGTGGGGAAGGAGTAGAAGGAAAGGGCTAGAACTAACACCGAACAGATCGATCGGACGGTCCAGATTGATAGCCGGGTGGAAAACGTTTTTCGTCTCGGTGGAATAGAAACGATTCGTGCAATTTACCAAGATACAATAATTCGTTCAAGGTTCAAACGTTAAATACAGTATGTGAAAGTAAGTCATAGCTTTTGAAAAATGCACAAGCCGATCACGAAATTTAATTTTGCGAGTTTGTAGGCAAGATCTTGCATCAGTTCTGTCGATAGGTAAACCGTCGATCTTATAAATTTATGTAAGTAACTAGAATGTTTTAAATAGTTGAATCATAAAAAACACAGAGAGATTTTAATACAGGTTCAAATCTTTCTTAGGATGATAGTTATATGTCATATTTATCTTGTATTATTTTTCGAGACTGTTACAAGTGGATGCATGACTATCCTAAATAGATTTAAACCTAATGGATGACATCTTTGTGAATAGTCGAGGAGAGATGCTAATACAGATCTAAACTGCAAAAGATTTGGAGGGTTAGAGCTTCTGCATGCTTCAAATGCGTGTGATAGCTTGTGTCAAATTGTAAGCGCTTGAGTCTACTTCATGGATCTGTCCTTTATAAGGTTCTAGACTTCGTATATATATGGGAGTTACCATGTAGCATACAGACTTCTTTTTTAGTAAAATTCTGTCATTTTTAAACTTAGAGATAAACTTTCTTATTTAAAGGATATCCTAAAACTCGCGGACAGTTTCTATATGTCTAGTGACTTCATTCCCATAGATGAAAATAAGCCTCGAGAATAATGAAAAACTCTAGGATATCCGGATATGTTAGTTCTATATTATTTGTCATCAAGCCTCCTACTGGTACGTGAGATAAGGCTATAACGGATCAAGAAACTTAGCCCAGCCGAGGAAGACATCTTGGCAGGCTACCTATCCGAGTGATAACTCAAGCTACCGGGTAGGATGTACGTCTATCCGGGTTCTTGGTTATTATCAGGTCATATAGTCGGGATATTAGGCCTTCTCCGAATAGCTCCGTGTAGGAACCTCATCTAAGTATAGAATTCAGGTCAACCAATAAGCATCATCCAAACTTCTCGGGATTCTGAGAAGGTTTAGGAAAATCTGGCTCTTCGTCTGGTGGGTTTTTCGAAAGTTGAACCATCATGGCGAAGATATCACGTGGTGGTGAAACAATATTTTCTCTTTTTCTAGCAAAAGGTCACTATAACATTTGGAAACTAAGCGTATTTGCCGTTGTCGTGCATCAGCTCTCCTGGTATTTCATACCAATAGCCCCCTGTATGCATCGGAAGAGAACCCGAACATAAAATATGGTGGGACCCTAGCACAGAAAATCATAGTTCCAAGCAGTATTCGGAACCTCCGCGATTTCTAGTCGGAGAATCACCAAGTCCGTTTAGGTTTTTTTGTTATCCTGTGCTTATAGGATCTTATTCTTTTGTTAGTAAAAAAAAAGAATGTAAAGGAAAACGGTATGACTTCTTGGAAACTCGACACCGAAGAGATACTGACAACCTAACATGCCTAATGCTACTTGCTTCCTCCTTCAACTAGGGTATGATGACTTTGTTACTAATCGGAGAGCTTAATCGGGTCAGCCCTAGGTCCGACGTGAGTGAGAGGCGTCGTAGTGCCTAGGCACTCAAGGACGTGATAGGAAATATTTGTCGCGTTCCGCGAGGTCGTAACTTAGAACATTGTCACCACGCGAAGGAAGTCGCTTTGACACATGCACAATATGTTATCGTTAGCTCTTGGTATATAGTATTCATCTAGCCCTGACTGGTTATCTAAAAAAACTCAGATAGATAATCAAAGATAATAAGATAAAAACTATCAACCAATCATTATGAATTAACCGGTCGGGATAAGAGAAAAGAATTGAACACTCATATTTCCCCTTTGGTCGTAGAAACTCTTGTTTCCTGAAGTTTATTCTTGTATGACCTTGTATGGGCTTATTCGGGTGCGTGTGATAGATAGAGGTACTCTGAATGCGATTTACAACTGGTGTACTCATCTTACGGGTGCCAGACATTGAATTTAAGGAAGACAAAAAAAAAAGAACACAACAAGATTCAAGCGATGTTACAGGAACTATAAACCTTTATTAGTGTAAATTTAGTTTTAGTACTTAGACATAAAACTTTTAGAGTTTGTCGATGTTCCAAGAATTATTGAAGACCCATCCATCTTCTATTGCTAAAAGACCCGAGGCGAGCAGACTCAGCCACCGTGTAGAGACCCTCCCACTTCTAGGATAGCTTATTGTTGTTACGTTGGCTCTGGATAGGTCATAGAACCAGGTTCCCGTCTTGGAGGGCTCGTTGTCAGACGTCTTGGTCGTAGTAGCTCCGAAAGGATTTGATATTTTGCTGATCGTATCAACACTTAAGTCCTTTCTTGGTAGAGGTACAGATGGAGCCGAAAAGGAACTTGAAGCTCCCAGGCGCCGCCCCTCGTCCGAGAAACCGGTTCTTAGTGTAAACTTAGGTGGAGTCGGCGACGTGTTGTATAGCGAAGATTCAGTGCCGTTGGTCATGATCCCCACGGACGACGCCAGCTGTCGACGATCGGTGAATCGTCGATCTTACGAACTTATAGAAGTACTATGGGATGCTTCGAGTAGACGAATCAAAAAAACTTGCAGAGGAGGGCTCATCCGGCATTCCTGTACACCGGGAGTGACGACGACAACACCCAGGAGAGCTCCATGGGTAACATCGTAGCTGTTTCTTTAGCGTTTCTCTTTTTTTTTTTGGTTTTTTGCCAGGCACATGACCCTGTACATACTCCTACTGTCTAGACCTCACTGATGAGGCTATCAATTCGCGGGTCCGCATCCTAATATCTGCGGTCCCAAGAAAAGATGGCCCTCTGCGCGGCGCTCCAATGCTATGTGATCTTCTTTGTCAGAGAGGGCTCGGCTCAGACTGGTAAATTCATCCTCTCCCTGCAATCATCACCCTAAATCCTTAACCTGGGAAAAGGGATTTGTGACTTGGACCGCTGCAGGGTCTTCCTGAGGTTGATGTCCTACGTCTGATAGTGGACAAGATCATGGAGGTCATTTGGGACATCAATCTGGATGCCCAAATAACCACCCCATCACCTAGCACCACCTCGGTTGGCTACCAGACTGCTCGGAGCTAGCCAATGACTACAGGTAGTGAATCTACGAGTGGTATCGGATGAACAGAGGGTTGACCGAAGGTCATGAAGGTCATTTGGGACATCAATCTGGTTGCCCAAATGACCACCCCATCGCCCAGCACTACTCCGATGTGCCGCTAGACTGCTCAGAGCCAGCCAGTGACTACGGGTGGAGAATCTACGAGCGATACTAGACGATAGAGGGTTGACCAACCCTGCCCTGACCAGACTCACTCCAATCAGGCCGGCACCGACCAGATACGCTTCGACAAGGCCGGGGGCAATCAGGTTGCTGCTGGCCAAGGCACTAGGCCAGCGGGGAAGAGATCGGCAGAGGACTTGGCTTCTGCGGAAGCGTCCAAATGCGCCTGTGGGACACTAGTCACCGGTGGCTTCACGAGGACAAGGCTCATACTTACCCTCCGCCCATGCGGTAAGTTTTCTAGTTAGGTGTAGATGCTTTGTAAGTTTTCTTTCTTTCTTAACTCTATAGTTTGTTGTTGCTACAAGTCCTTAACCCCACCATAGGCCCTGGTTACAACTCCTTTGACGCCTCAGCAAGATGCTCCAGCCCCCAACCTCTAGTGGCTCCAACACTAGGAGCACTGGTTATGACCTCTGCATTTGCGGAACTGATCGTGGAGCCCGCTTCGGGCTACAACTTGCTTTCCTTGGTCACCAGCCTTCCCGCCTTTATCCAAAGACTGGTCACCGAGAAGGAGGCGACGAATAGCAGGTGCGCCGAGCTGGAGAGGCTGGTGGCCGAAGAGAAGGAGGTAAGGCGCTTGCTTCAGCAGGAAAATGCCAAGCTTCAACAGAAAAATTTCATGCTCATTGTTGAACACTCTTAGCTCAAGGAGGATAATCGAAAGACCCGTGGTATTCTTGAGGAAACCTTTAAGGCAATCTAGCGACTCCTAAGGAGCATATGGCTGGACACCGCTGACCCAAAGGACGAAATGGTCGCTCTAGGCTAGGCCTGCGCCATCCATATCTTAACGGAGAAGTTTGTCTACTCTCGGGTATTCTGGCGACGAGGACCTCGAAGGACATGATGACGGAGACGAAAGCCGCAGAGGCGTACGTTCTCAAGTGCCACCGCTGTCGCAACCCTAACTTCAACCTCGAGACTGTCCGGGAGGGGGTTGTGCCCACCGGTCCCACAATCATGGAGAGGCTAGCGGTGGAGTGTTAAGGGTCGATGTATTTCATAAGGTCTATCTTCTAGGTGGAGACCATCAAGGAGGTCATAGAAGAAAAGTAAACCTCAAACTTTAATTTAGGCTTCTATTATGTATGAATGAAGCATTTAATTTCTCTAATAAGCTTGCGTCACTGCTATGGTCGTAGAGTCCCTGAATTGACCACCCCTCCTACTCGCTCTGAGCCCTTGACCACGCCTCCTGCTCACTCTGAGCCCCCGACCACACCTATTGATAACGCTGACGACCAACACAATTTGGAAGCTGTGGTCAAGTGCGAGCTTAAGTTTGTGGTCGAGTGAGAGATCCTGCAAAGCGATCTTCGAGGTGTGTTGGCCCTACCACCATTAAGCCACATGTAGTCCTAGGCTAGCTAAGTGGGACTCGACCAGCTAACTCATGTGTGGTTTGTAACCTGTTACCGTGACCAACTTGTCGGGAGGAGCTATTGGTGGCAAAGAGAGACTTGTAGCGAGTGATGAGGGAGGACGACCAGCAGCTGGCACGTTTCTACGATCATCTCAATCAGTCATTCACCCTTTCGACTCACTACTCCGGGCCGTCGACACTTATATTCGCCCCACTTCTGGAGACACCATAACTGGTCAGGTCGACTGGTTCTTGGCAGCCTCCGAGGAGATGGGTGCGCTCGAGCAAAGGCTACACAGGAACATTAGTGGCCACTTGTTTACGACCGTAATCTATGGTGCCTGCATTGCCTTCACTTGCATCAGCGAGCACTTCCCCTACTTGGATCTTGTTCCGGCAATCTCCGAAGGCTTCGTCAGCGTCCGAAAGATCATGGAGGAGCTTCATAACCTTACATGATCATTTTATTTTGTGACTTAGTCTTTGCTTTGGTCCGTCCGGTTTGACTCGTAGAGGGGCATCTTCAGATCATAGGGATACTGAATAAAACCGTTAGAAACAACCCTTATGCATTACCTGAGCGGTTATTTTGTAAAGCAAGGAACTGCTTTTATTTTCTTTGTGTTCACGTGATGAGTAGGTTCTAAGTGCCTATTGTATTTAAAGGGTGGGAAAGGCCTTTCATACTACTCACTAGCTATGTTTGTGGTGCCTAAGACAACTCTAGGCACGACAAGCCCTTCGGTGGTGACCCGAGTTAGGGCTTCGTGGTCGTAATCCCCTAGCCGCCTATATCTTTGAAACTGCATAAATGGCAATTTGAATCTCCACTCAAATGGTTTGGTACTCACCACATGAACGAACAGGCAAAGTAACTAGCAGCATAGAAAAACAGGAAAAAAGACTACATAATCTAAATCTGCCGACCAGGCAATCAAGCCTATGAATCAGAAAAACTTATAAGCCAGTAGGAGACTGTTTCTTTCCAAGAAATCCTACAAAACAGGGAGTCTGATTTTTGTTGAAAAACTTACAATCCATGTTCCATGCTCGTCCGAAAGATCCTGCACCATGGAGAAACATGCTTGTCTTCAAGTAACCCTACACATAGAACTTGCATAACTAAGCTATGTTTTAGGAGTTGTGCAGTTCACAGCCATCCTCCATGACTAATTTGACTGCACCAGGTCGGGTAACATTGACCACCTTGTAGGCCCCCTCCCACTTGGGGAGAACTTATTTCGACCTACCTTATTTTGGATTTGCATAAGGACGAGGTCACCTACGACCAGTGTCTGCTCTCGCACCTTGCGGTCGTGATAGTGTCTGAGGCTTTGCTGATATCAGGCTGCTTGAATTAGAGCACGATCATGAACACTTTGATCAAGTTTATGTCGTCCTCTCGTCATTCCATCTGGTTGTCGTCCGAGTAGCTAGTCACTCGAGGAGACTGAATGGCGATCTTGGAGGAGAGCATTGCTTCCATGCTAAAGATTAGGAAGAAAGGAGTTTCGATCGTGGCCCTGCTGGGGGTCGTTCGCAGCGACCAAAGTACTGTGGGGTGCTTGTCCACGTAGTATTTTGAATAGCTCTTAAGCCAATCAAAGACCTAGATTTTGATCTCTTGCAATATCATCACATTTGTCCTTTTGACCTGTCCGTTGATTTAGGGGTGTGCCACTGACGCGTAGCAAACATTGGTAACATTGGTCCTAATCTCTTCGTAGTAGTCCCAGAAGGCACTATTGGCAAACTGAGTCCTGTTGTCTATAATTATATAGTTTGGACTGCCAAACTGCACTACCAGCCCCATATGAACTTAATCGCTGCTGCAGCGGTGATTTTCCTGACGGGCTTGGCTTCAATCCACTTAGTGAATTTGTCGAATGCCATGAATAGGAATTCAAAACCGTCTGGGGTTTAGGGAACGATCCCACGATATCGATCCCACAGACAGTGAAAGGCCAAGAGAATGGTATGATTTGCAGTGCTTGAGCTAGTAGGTTGGTATGCCAGCCATGGTATTGACATGACTCACACCGTTTCACCAGCTCGCAAGCATCCTAGAGGACCGTGAGCCAATAGAATCCTTACCGGAACGCTTTTCTGACCATAGTGCGGTATGAAGTGTGGCTATCATACATGCCTTCGTGGACACAGAGAGCATTGTGCTCCCCTCTTCTTGAGCGATATATTTCAGAAAAAGGCCGTTACTCTCCTTGCAGTAAAGGCGTCTATCTACCAAGGAGTATTTGTGGGTTTGCTGTGTGATCTTTTCTGCTGACACATCATCGTCAGAGACTGCTTAATTCTAAAGGTAATCTAATATCTGATCCATCCAGGTCATACCTGAATCAAGCAGTGCGACCACATGATGGCCACTCGAGGTCGACGACACTAAAGAGGCGTTTCCTTAAAAGATGTTGCCTCGGGTGCTATGTTTCCAAGCATAGCATCCCCTTCACCTTAGTTCGAGACCCTGGTGGATGGTCGTGTGAGTCTTTCTTCAAAGACTCCGATCGGGACAAGTTTGCGAGAAGAAGCTAGACGGGTTATCTCATTGGCTAAGAGGTTATCCTTGCGAGGGACAGTGACCTCAAAACCGATAAAGCGTTGCTCCTGCCTTCTCACTTCAATGATGTATGCCTTATTATCAAATCAGAGCACTGAAACTCCTTTTGCACTTGGTTCACGACCAGTAGCGAGTCCCTATCACTAGCAGACGCTTTATCCCAAGTGTGGATGCCGTTCATATTCCGAACAAGAGGCCATTGTACTTTGCAATATTATTAGTGGCTGGAAAACATAATTGAACTACGTACCTGAGGTCGTCGTCGGTCTGTGAAGTCAGGACCACTCCAGCCACCGCTCCCTTCACCGTGAACGATCTATCGAAGTGCATGGTCCTATGCTCATAAACCTCTGATCGTTGCTCCTGCTCGGGCTCAACGAACGACCACTCGGTCATAAAATCGACTAGCGTCTGAGACCTGATAGCTTTTCGGTGGATGAACTGAATATCAAACTCCCCTGAATGTCCTTCTTGCCGCATCCCTGTTATGGAGATTCTCGAATGGAGAGCGATGAGGTTACTTGATTTTGTAGGCCTAAAAGTAGTGTCTGAGTTTGCGAGAGACCATCAATATAACGTATAACAGCTTCTGAGCCTGTGGGTTCCGAGCCTTCATGTCGTGTAGGACCTCACTGACGTAGTACTCTAGCAGCTGAAGACCTTCTCGTTTGATGACCAGAACCACGCTCGCGACATGGGGGGTAGCTGCAACATATAGCAGGAGCTTCTCATCTGGTCGAGGAGCGGTCAGTACAGAAAGTGACGAGAGGTATCTTTTGAGATCTTGGAAAGCGGTCTCTAGCTCCAGCGTCCGCTAGAAGTGGTCGTTTTTCTTCAGAAGTTAGCAGAGCGGTAACCACTTTTTCTCCCAGCCTCGAGATTAACCTGCTCAAAGCTGCCACACATCATGTTAGTTTCTGAACTTTCTTTAACCTAGTGGGGATCTCATCTGGTCGATGGTCTTAATCTTGTTAGGGTTCATTTCTATTCCTTGGTTAGACATGAGGAAGCCGAGTAACTTATCTGAAGATACTCTGAACGTGCATTTTTCTGGGTTCAACCTCATGTGTTACTTTTAAAGGTTGTCAAACGTTTTTCTCCGGAGATTCGCGACAAGATTATCCTTGGTCATACTCTTCACGACCACATTATCAACATATGTCTGGACATTTTTATTGATATGTGGTCGAAGAATAAACTGAACCACAGGTTCAACTCTGTGAGTTGTTAATTTGTTACACCAATCGAGTTTTTTCACACCATAATTGTACTCATCTATAACAAACCGAGTGATTCTATTCTCTAGAATACGAACCATTAAGTTTAAGGCTATACCTTTCATAAAAAAGATGTTTTAACCCTATACATCTATGTTCTCGCTTTCCAGGGAAGAACAGCCCTTTGGGATGCCATTCTGCTTCTGTGCCACCAAATAAACTTTGGTTACGGCGGTGTGGTTAGAGGAATCCGTATTAATTTATCCGCCTTGAACCTCCTGTCAGTTATTGATTCCGATACGGAAAACTGAATGGTAGGCATGCTAGGCCGCTTGCTGGCTTGTTTACAAAAGAATTCCAAGAAAGTTGAACTGTGACCAGCTCAGTTGCTGGTGTTACGTTGTAACTAACACTGGCATGTTTCCAACTAACCTAGCGTTATTTAGATGAGCTATGTCCTGGTGGAGGGGCAGCTGAATTTCATTCCCAAGTTGTACCTTCAGTTTCTGACGATCCGATTCGGTGATTTGCTTAACCTGTGGTTCTGTGCTTTGAATCACTTTCTGTCCCATTTTCTATTTTCGAGGAATTACTTACTGCAGTATCACTTTGGTCTGTTCGTCGATCCCATTTATTGTTTTCCAGAATGATCATTAACCATAATACTCCTGAATGGCGGTGATCCCGATTGGCACATGAAAATACAGTGGTACTAGCTAAGTGTATTTGTGTTATAACAAAAACATAAATGTTGTCTGTTGTGATATTAAGTATAAACTTAAAATATGGAGATAATATGAGAGTAACGCCGAACAAATAAGTTAGGAGTGATGATATTGTTTGATCTCAAACGAGATCCGAAAAAAGAGATTATCTGTTAATTTTTCTCCCAATTTTTTATTTATTTTTATTAGTAAAATATGTCTTATAGTCAGTAACATGACGGGAAGACAGAAGGACGAGTGTAAATAGAAAACATGGGTATATAATTTCAATTTTAAGAGGTTTTATTAGACAAAAGAAGAGTAAGCACAAGATGTGTGAGAAAATATATCAGCAAATCGAATGGCCCTAGCTGCCTTTATCCGGCCCAACCAGGGAGCCCAATACCACATAAAAGCTACAGATTTGGGGCCCGAATATTGCAGTTAGTGGGGCCCAACTACGCCCGGCCCAGCGAAAAACGCGCCCGCTCGTCTCCTCTCCTGGGAGCGGGCGGTTCAAAACATTTCAAACCCATCGACCCCAACGGCAACTCTACCCTACTTTTCCCACTCCAACTCCGTCTCCTCGTCTTCCACCGTTCCATCAATCGAACGCCTCCCACTTCCCCACAACGGTCGCGGCGGCCATGGATCCCCACCCCACCCCCTTCCCAGGTAAATGGCAGCTCTCTCTCTCTCTCCGGCGTCCCAGACCCTACCTCTCGGTTCGATTCGGCGGTGAATAACCTCGCGAGATGCGCAGGGAAGCGGCGGCCGGTTGCCGCGCTGGCGGGGCCGGCTGTGAAGGCGGTGGCGCTCCAGCCCAAGTCCATTGCCACCGCTCGCGCTTCGAGGATGGCCAAGAGTTCGCCGACCGGCAACACCAACGCCGCACCGCAGCAACGGCAAGGATCCGTTACCATTATATTGAATCTAGATTTGTTGTGTGCGCCCGGTTCGTTTCGTTGCTGATGTGAGGTCAGCTATTTTTTTAGGCCGCCACGACGCGCGTTTGGCAGCATCAGGAGCAGCAACGCCCTGGCGGAGAAGCCGCCGCCGTCGCAGAAGCCTTCAAAGTTGTCGCCGCCGCCAGTGCAGAAGCCTTCGAAGCTGTCGCCCCCGCCACTGCAGAAGCCTGTAAAGATCTCGCCGCTGCCGCTGCAGAAGCCTTCGAAGCTGTCACCGCCGAATCCGGTGAGGGCGACAAAGCCGTCTCGGCCTGTAGCAAAGCCTCTGAAGAAAGCCGCTCCGGGCTTGGATCTGGAGGCGAAGGCCAAGAAGAGGAGCCAACGAGTGAGCTTCCAGGATGCCGCACCTGTGGCCCCCGGATGTGGAGAGGAGGCGAAAGCGTCCACTGTGCCCGATGCGGCTGGGCACACGCCGATGGCGGCTGTGAAAGCCGTGGAGAAGCCAGCGAAAATTATGGCTGCAGAGACCCCGTTCTTCAGTGCACATAATTGCAGCAGCTGCGCGCTTGACCAACTCGAGTTGGCAACGTACTGGCTGGCGCAGATCCGTATGGCCGAGTATGTTGGGAAGCACTGGGTTGCTGCAGCATTCTTTCGCCTTGCATTTGAGTGCCAAGCTCAGGTGAGAGCTCACATGACATCGTTTAAATATTATAGTCATGCATTTTTTAGATGCACTTCTGAGAGTTGGTTGCATATGCACTTCTGATTTTTGGTTGCTTTGTGCTTGAATAGCCGATTGAGAGGAGCATGTCACCTGTGGATGATGTTATTATCAAATGCCAATCCTGATGTCAGGACTTCTCCTTTGAATAATGCATTTTTTTTTTTTGTGGACAGCCAATTCACAGGATCCAAAGTGAGCTAAGGAATTACGCGGTGCGCCATGAGAGTGCTGGCACTTTGACCCATTTGTTCGATGAGCTCCTTACTGCCCATGGCATGCCGGTGAGCCAACCAATCTTTGACACGGATGGTTTTGAGAAGGTGGATACACCTTTAGCAACAAATGTGGTAGAAAAAAAGCTTGACACTGCCACTCTTAAAGTAGATGAGTGCTTGGAATGTGATTGCGGTGATGATCTTGTTGATGTGGGTGCTGTTATTGTGGATAAACATGGCGAGGACGGCATTGACCAACCAAGCTTTGAGAGGAAACTGAACGAAAGTTTTGAGTTTGATGACTGTGAGGCCGTAATTGTGGACCAGCCAGAGGAAGCAAGCGTTGATCTACCAAAGAATGTCGAGATGAAAGTTTCTTGCAGCAGTGAAATAGGCCGGTCAATATGCAGATCCTCCACTGAAAAGTTGAGTTCAATAGGATCTATAGCGGTAATGGATTCTTCTTCAGGGCAGCTATCATCGGATAACCCTTTAGATAAATTATCTCCCAGCATGAGGAGTTCATCTGCAAAGCGTTTATCTTCTGGTAGCCCTTTTGACAAGAAGTCTCCGCTTTTGTTAAAGAGGCTAACATCCAGTTGCCATTCGTGTAAGAAGTCTGCTTCCACTAGAGACCTGTCTTCAAAGCGGGTGCCATCTGGTAGCCGTTCCGATGGGGAGCACAATGCTATTGATGGAGCTGCTGATCATCAGAGCAGAGTTACACAAGACGTGGGATCTGAGTGTCCTACTTTAGGTTAGTTTACATGTCCAGAACTTTTCCTTCAACATTGCCATTAAGATGAGTTATGTTCTGATTGAGAGCCCCTCGCAGTTTATCAGCTTGAGTTGAAAGGACCTGTGGAGGATGCTAGCAATAATGAGGTGTGTGCTGCTTCTACCTTTTGGGTTTCATAGCACCAGTTTTGATCGTTGCTGGTGGTAATTAGATTTTTTTTTATCGTTACTTTGGGCTTCTTCATCACACAAAAAATGACTGAATGGAGTTAGTAGCTGTATCTTAATTTTAATACTGCTGTGCCCAACTGCCCATGCATTCATTTCTAAAAGTGCCTTTGTAAGGATAGTGATCTCAATTCAAAGAAAATTCTTTCCTGTTAAAATAAACACGATCGCCTTCTCTAAGGTGCTTTATAACCTGCTAGTCTAACCTCAATAGGCTAGTACTGCTAATGTACCTACATTGAGCAAGTAATTACAGTACTTATCTACTGATTTTCTAAATTAATTTAAAGTTATTGGCGATACATCTATTCCTTGATAATAGTCTCAGGTTTTAAGCGACCTGTGCAATTTGGCATACTTGCTCACAATTAATCATCATCGAATTAAAAGAGTTGCATTACTGATGTTATCAAAACAATAATTCGGAATTAATGTAGCATTCTTTACAGATCCATTAGCAGCTGGAGCTGGAGTCAACACTCAACACAACCGCAATAGGGCTGCTATATAAAGTTCGATGTTACTATGTTAGTTTGATGGGCGTGTGCTTGTGCATGCAGTCCATTATTAGTCTGGAGCTCCGAGCTTGCTTAGTTTGCTTCGGTCTGGTAGCAGAATCATATGTGCGCTTGCTCCTGTGAATGGTTTTCTTTATCCAGTCCAAGAACGTGATGTGTGAACAAAGGTCGTCATGATCAGATGACCATTGTGAGATTGATTAGTTTATAGTTTGTATGCTTGCTTAGCATAACAGGGTTGTGGTCTCTCTGTTCGGTGTGGAAAATCAAATAAACGTTTGGGAATAGACTTTGATGTAATTTGTGCATCTTGCAACCTACTCTGTCATCTGAAAAGTTATAAAATGTATATCGTTGTCATTGAACACAACTATTGTGGCCTGTGAACGTTTGAGCCGTATCGATGAACCTGGAGAAGGTCCGTGACTCCATGGACACCTAATCTGTTCAAAACAGAATTATTCGGCAGGCGGCAATCTTCGACCGGCGCAGGGGGAGCTCACAGTAGCACGCACTAGGCGGCACGCGCTCAGGTCTGCGAGCGGCGGGCGCGGTTGGCTTTACACCGCACGACGCGCGCCGGCCGGGACAGCGTCAAGCCTAAGCAGCGCGTGCTTGGCTGTTGGCTGCCCGGCAGCTCGCGTCGCGGCGCCTGGCCAATTCGCGCGCCCGTTTCCTGCCGCGCACGCGGGCGAGCGAGGGAGGGAGGCCGCGACCGTGGACGTGCGGCCGAAGTTACGAGCGCATCCGACCGATCGCGTCACGTCAAGGCCGTCAGGGACTGCCTTTTCTTGCCGAACGCTGTACGGCACCGGTCGCGCGGCGAGGAAGCACGAGGAGACTCTGGGCGTGAAGACAAAACAAAGCTGGCTTAGCCACGTGCGCGGGTATACGGGCCTTGAAGACGTCGCTGGCACGGCGGAACCGGCGATGGAGAGCGGCGTAGATCATCGTGCGTGACAGGGATTGACAGTGACGAACCGTGAGACATGCCGTGGTTGACATTTCTGCAGGCCGGGGAAGTCAGGTGCGGTACTTGCTTAATTCCGTTGCCACATGCCAGCCAAAGAACCACCTTTGGCTAACAAAGCAAGACGTTTCATTCGCTCTGATCTTTTTTCTTTTGTTTTAACCCTGTACCGGGACGTCTAATTGGCCCGTTAGCTTCGAGAGCAGCGGTATAGATATTACCGTCCGTTGACGTTAAGAAAGTTTGAACTAGACCGCTACGTGGCTTCGATCAATTGAAACGGCAGTCGATGTTGAACTAGGTTAGAAAAAAGAGAGCACAATTCTACCCTCGGTTGCACCTACAAAGTACAAACCCACCGCGCCCACCCGTTATTATACAACGCTTGAAAATAGAATGAAGTACTTTCTCGATGTAAAACAATGGCCAATCTATCTATCTTTTAGAACAGTCAACCCTCAGCTGCTCAGGCAAGAGCAGGAGTTACAACATGCCCAACCTGGCGAGCAATGCTTCAAGCATGGCGGCACCAGCCCCTCCAGTACAGCGCCGAATTTCTCTAGACGTTCCGACGAATGGTTTATCAAAAATATTCATATATATTAGTATTTATATAGATGTAAGTAAAAAAAATTATAAAATATATAAGAGAATTAATAGAAAAATAAATATTAGATGTGATAAATAGATCGTCGATATAGCTTGCATATAAGAAGTTGTATTTCCAGATATCCCCTCACCAGCGCGAGAACAAGCGGCGAAAATATGTGCGGTGTGCCACTGATATGAGGAGCTGCAACGCAACAGTGTCACGACAAAGCTACCAAACTGGTCGAGCATCAGCACCCAATCTACAGTGATGTCTTCCTCATTAGCGAACAAAGAGTTCTGACGTTGCACCGTATCAGCTCCCGCACGGGACGGTGACCAGCACCGGCGAGACGATGACCAAAGGCTCCTCAGGCAAATCACACCGAGCCGTTAGCCCGGCCCCCACGCCTTCTACACTAAAGGTGTGTTTGGTTGGAGGAAGATGTTGAATAGGATATGGTCATCTATGTATTTCTGAATAGGATGATACAATTTTTTGTTTGATCGGGATAGATGAGTTAGTTTTCTATTTAGTCGGTGGGATAAGAGATAATACAATGAGTTAATTTTCTATTTGGTTGGTGAGATTAGAGTGAATAGGATGATCTATTTACATTTATAGTATATCACATGAGAATAATATTAGTGAATTTTTGTCATATTTTTAAGAATTTATTTATAGCATTCAAAATTATTAGAAATTACAAAATAGTATTTTTTTTAGAGAATTTTAATTTAATATTAGGTCATATTTTTGGATCAAAACAATTAAAATGGATTGCTAGTTAGCTCTAATTTACTCATAAAAATGTTTAAAAATTTTAGACTACTTTTATACTTATAAATAAAATCGTTAGTTAAATAAAAATTCACAATGCGAGCATACGAGACGAGGACGAAATAGATGGCGGATTTAACTGAAACGAGCCATCCACAATGAATATTCTCCGATACCCGGCCACTCCATTCACTCGATCGACAATTAAACACCATGTAAATATAGATGGCCATCTCCTTAAGGGCTCCGTCCAGCCATCCAAACGGACCCCAAACGGACGCGCACCAGAAAATTAAGAACGGAGCGATACGTGATACGTCTCCAAAGGAAAAAAAAAGGCGGAGAAAAAGGAAAACTGGAAAAGAGAGAAAAAAAAATGCAGCGAAACAGGGACGGAAAGACAGAAGGAGCCAAGCCGAGCGAGTGAGACGCCACGTCAGCGCGGATGGTGATTTTTCCATTTAATAACGCCCGGCCGAGGCGAGGATTAAACTATAGGCTAACACCGGGTTAAAGCATCCGGAATCCGACCAAGCTATACGCTTGACACGCCCAAGCCCAAAACCTCTGTCCAGTCTCCACTCGAGTCGAGCGTGTCGTGCTCTCGCCGTCTCCCACCGCACTCGCCCGCGCGCGGGAAGGTTGGCCCCGTCGGGGGCCGGCGAGCCTTGCAGGTAAGGAAACCGAGCCTCCGCTCTCGTCGATTTTCTCCCGGTTTGCACGCTCTTCCTGATGTATTTGTGTTTCGTGAGCCGTGGGTTTGGGGGTTTGGTCGGGAGCTAGGGTGGTTTTGAGCCGCGGATCAAGGGGGACTCGCTGTTGCATTTCGGGGTGAGGGGGGAGGTGGTTTCGCGGTCTCGGCTGCATAGACGAGGTCGGGGAATTGAGCGATGCTTGGTGGTGGCGCTTGTGGAGGGACAAACCCCTGGCGGGTTGTTGCTTGTTAGAGCAAGCGGCCGTGTTCTCATCCAACGCCGCGCCTAATCAGGAAGGAGCAAGTCTCCTCCTTTTTCCTCCTGTTTCTTCGTTTCAGATCCGTGCGGTAACCTCTCACTACTTCGTGCTATAGGGTCAACCTCGATTGATTGGTTGGTTACCTGGCTAGTTGGTTTACTGATTAATCGGTCGGGCGATCTCACTTTCCTCATCTTAATTTTCTGAGCTGAAAGATCCTACTGGGCGAGAGATTCCGATTCGATTCCGTCCATTTCTCGTGGATGGGATCGACAGGGCAGACTCCCGCCTGTGCTGTGTGCAATAGTTGATTGGATACTTGCCTATGTTCTGTATGCAAGTTCATGAGCTAATGCTTAGTATCTTGAGTCGTGACACAACATTAGTTGTTTACACACATCAGGTTCTGCCGTTTATTGATAGATTTGTCTAGGAGGTGAATGGGGTCATGATGCCTCTAGTTTTTCATTAGTCATGATATCTAGGGATTTTTCTAAAAGAATTAAACCACCAGGATTCCATGAGTTGCCTATATCTTTTAGGGATGGACGTGGAGCGATCCGTGGATTTACGTAGGTCCACTCTAGTTCAACTTAATTAACTAAACTACTCATTTTGACCTAGAGTGGATCCATGGATCGCTCCACACCCATCCCTAATCTCTTTCCACCACCATGCAAAAGTCCTGATTCCAGTAGTCTATTTTTGCACCACCAAGCAAATATGGCTGTTGCAGCACCTAGACATCTATCAATGAGCAAGATGCAGTGAGAAGGCACTGTGTAAAGGCTGTGCAGCAATAGGGGATTTCATGCTGGGAGGATGAGTTAGAGCACTTTGGGGAGGAGGAAAGGCAGGGAAGAACTGCTGCTCACTCATGTTTAGGGTTTGGTTTAGGGGAGGACAGGACGACGTGAATGCATGATGGCATTTATTTTGCCCATAAAAGATACTTTTGCCAAACCTTTACATAGCCTTTTACATTAATAAGAAAGCACAATAATTAACGTTGTGGGGACCATTCGGAAATTGGACTACAGCAGTTGTGATATGTATTTCTACTGGAATATGGATCCTAGTACATACAACTTTTAGTTGCCCTAATTGCACCCGTTAGTTACAGACGAGGAGTTATTGCTCGAGAATCAAGATACATGATCTTAAAGTGCAAAAGCTAGCAACAGCTGATATTTGTGGTAACGATCTTAAGGGCACGATTATGTGGTGTGATCTAATTAAGTGTCTTGTTCCGCAATGCCATGTTTGAAATCTCATGGTTTGAGATGACACACCATAGACACTTCCTAGTATTTATAATCATAGTGTAACTCAAGTTGTGAGGTGCATTCTGCACCTGTTCAATGATGTGTGTTAATCTTGTGTCTGAAGTGTAAAGTTGTGTGCTAAATGACATACGCCATTTCCCTTCTTTCAAAAATTGCAGGGTGAAAATGAATGGAAATACTAGAGGGGGTGGGCACTCTGAAGCGTTAAGAAACTATAACTTAGGAAAAACATTAGGTATTGGTACATTTGGAAAAGTGAAGATTGCAGAGCATAAGCTTACAGGACACAGGGTTGCTATAAAGATCATTAACTGTCGCCAAATGAGAAATATGGAAATGGAAGAGAAAGGTATGCTTCCTTTTACAGATAGACCTCCTTATTTCATTAATATATTTGGTAAGGGGCATTTTCAGTTTGTGTCTTCTGATATTGCTTTTGAGCTGATAATATTAGGTCCTGGAAATGCATCAGGCTATACTGCTAAAGGCTAATGCTTGATTTCATTTTCTCCTTTGTTTCCTGTTGCCAGCAAAGAGAGAAATCAAGATATTGAAGCTGTTCATTCACCCCCATACCATTCGTCTTTATGAAGTCATTTACACACCTACAGATATATATGTTGTGATGGAGTATTGCAAGTATGGCGAGCTGTTTGATTACATTGTTGAGAAAGGCAGATTACAGGAAGATGAAGCTCGCCGAATCTTCCAACAGGTATTTCTCCTTTCTCTCATTTATCTGCTTGTAGGAGCACAACATAATAGGTATTTTTTTAACCAACGGCTCCATCTCACTGTTTCCATCAATGAAAATTGAAAATCAATGGACATACTGTCATGTGGGGCCTCAAGTATGAGCGGCGCAAGAAGAGACCGGCCAGGGAGTAATCCAGCTCGGCGATCGGCACGCCAGGAGATTAGTTTTTTAACAGATGGATTGAGTTGTTAGTCATTGGTTAGGATTCAATTGGCAAGGAAGTTAGAGATTTGTTAGGGCCGGCTCGTGCAGGCATATAAGCACAGCTCGGCAGACTCTTTGGTTAGCAATAGGGAATCAATCTATCTCCAATCCCCCTATCTCTTCTATCTCATGCCTCTCCAGCACGGTTGCCAGCCACGGCGTCGTTGCCGTGCCGCCGAGGTCCAGGTCCACTCCCAGCAACGTCTCACGACTACGCCTTACGCCGCGTTCATCTACCAACACATACCATCCACGTTCCTAATGTGTTGCTGTTGTGTTTATGTGGACCTTCTAAGTATTTGGCTTAGTTTTGCATTTATTGCCTTGTTTTTTAGCTTCTGACCTTTAACCATGTTTACTTGCAAGCTTGCCAAGGTATACTTTGCGTTGAGGGGTGAGGTGATCAATTAATATATTGTTCTTAAAATCCTGATCATCTAAGTATCACAAATGGCATGTAGTTTGAACTTTTGATTTTTGAATCATACATACAAATATCCCTTGGAGGGTGAATACGCCATTTACAATATTCTGTTTTTGTTGAATCTACATTGAAGGTTTACCTCATCAGTTTTTTCTTGTGTGTTTAAAATTTCTTGAACAGACCATATCTGGTGTTGAATACTGCCACAGAAACATGGTTGTTCATCGTGACCTAAAACCAGAAAATTTGTTGCTTGATTCAAAGTATAATGTAAAACTTGCGGACTTTGGCTTGAGCAATGTCATGCATGATGGTCATTTTTTGAAGACTAGCTGTGGGAGCCCAAACTATGCTGCTCCAGAGGTATTTTGTTTTTATTATTGTGAGTCTGTGAGTCTAGCTTCCTGCTCCTCTACACACCATGTTTCTTAATACATAGTGGGTGTTCCTCTGTAGGTAATTTCTGGTAAATTATATGCTGGACCTGAGGTTGATGTATGGAGTTGTGGAGTAATCCTTTATGCTCTTCTTTGTGGCACTCTTCCATTTGATGATGAGAATATTCCCAACCTGTTTAAAAAGATAAAGGTGAGAAACACTTATATGGACTACTTTGACCTTGCAATGAGTAGATTTTTTCTGTTATGGAGATTTGATTGCCCCCGGATGTTTCGTGTTTCAGGGAGGTATCTATACTCTTCCAAGTCATTTATCTGCTTTGGCCAGAGATTTGATCCCTAGAATGCTTGTTGTCGACCCTATGAAGAGAATCACAATTCGAGAAATTCGAGAGCATCAATGGTTCCAGATCCGCCTTCCTCGTTACTTGGCAGTGCCTCCACCAGACACAACACAGCAAGCCAAAATGGTACTGTTCGTTTAACATTATAAATGGCTATGGTATGCTTGTAGCCATACTACTCTAACTTTGCCCACTAATATGTAAAAAAACTATTTAGACTGTTCACATCAAAATATCATTAATATATTTCTCATAGAAAATACTTTTATAAATACAATTCAATAATATATTGCGAACTTAATATTGTAGAAATCAACAGTCAAAAGTTGTATGTCGGAATAATTCCTTGGTACTAGTAGTTTGTTTTATTAGCGCTAACATGTCTATATCACGGACTGGAAAAGTAGTGCACTAAGTTCTCCTAGCAATGCCACTTTTTAATGCATTTTTAAGGATATTAATGTTGTTTTTATTGAATTGATTTTACACTAGCTAGCCATGTATTACTCTTCTCATGACAATGGTATAACGGTTTCCTACATGGCCATGTTTTGAAGATTGATGAAGATACTCTTAAAAATGTTGTTAACTTGGGATTTAACAAGGACCATGTGTGTGAATCACTGTGCAATCGACTGCAAAATGAGGTATAACAAGCAATGCGAGCCTTCCATTCCTTTTAATGACTCTGTAACTGTTTTTTAACAATTTTCCCAGGCAACTGTTACATATTATTTACTCTTGGACAATCGGTTTCGAGCTACTAGTGGCTATCTTGGGGCAGACTATCAGGAAACGACGGTTAGTCCACATTTACATCCTCTGGGACTTATTTATTTATTGATAGCTTAAGCAATATTGAATGTTTAAATGGATGGTTCTCCAGGATAGGAATTTAAACCAGCTGGCTTCTGAAGCCGCTAGTTCTGGTACAAGGCATTATCTCCCAGGAAGCAGTGATCCTCATGGCAGTGGATCACGGTCACATTATCCTGTCGAAAGAAAGTGGTCTCTTGGACTTCAGGTCTTTCAAATTGTTCATTTTACTTTGCTTTGTTTTGTAAAACCTAGCAATTGTATTAATGTATCACTTAACCAACAGTCAAGGGCGCACCCTCGGGAGATAATGATTGAGGTTCTAAAAGCACTTCGAGAACTAAATGTCTCCTGGAAGAAGAATGGACACTACAACATGAAATGCAGATGGTCCCTGGGGTTTCCTGAGGTTCATGATATGTTAGATGCCAACGGCAGCTTTCTTGGTGAGACTACCATCATGGATAATGATGATCTAAACGGGAGGCTACCTGCTGTAATCAAGTTTGAAATCCAGGTACGCAATTTTAGCTTCTTACTCAACTTTATTTTGTTCGCCATGTAATAAATTTTGTGAACTTTAACCCAATATTGTCTTACCATTCGGATACTTTATAAGAAATTAGGACAGAGGAATGCACTCCCTGTTCCTTCCAATCATGTATTCTGAATCATTGTTAAAAACAAGTAATTATAGTTGCTTTTCTCGCGCTTTTAGAAAAAAAATGTAAACCGCTCCTACTTATAGTTGCTTTTCTAGAATTTAATTACGCGCGATATGCATCTACTGTTAAAATTTCAATACTAAACAACATACTTTGACATTTTGACTCAACATACTTTGACTGTTGATGCCATTTTGACTCAACATACTTTCAAATTTTCAATACTACACAGCATCAGTAGGCCATACATTAAACTTCTAGCGAAGACTGCGTATTTCATCTCTTTGGCGATGCATTTGCTGACATTTTTCTTCTTCAGCTTTACAAGACCAGGGACGACAAGTACCTTCTGGACATGCAGAGGGTTACTGGACCTCAGCTCCATTTCCTGGACTTCTGTGCGGCCTTCCTTACCAAGCTCAGGGTTTTTTAGTGCCGTGTCTTGCTTCAGAGCGGTGAATAACCAAACCGAGGGTTCTACGGCGTGCGGTTTCACAGCACTGATGAATAAACTGTGTAAATAGGCAACTTTCATCTTCTTTTTCTTGTTTCCTGTCTTGGACAACGAACCGTGTTGCTTGAGCGACTATTCCTGGGTTAAGCACCTAAAGGTTGGTTGTTATAGAATAATAGATAGATAGTAAACATGTTTAGTTAACTGTCTGGGTGGGCAATGCTATTTCTGCAGGCCGTGGCACCGCTGGTGGCGATGCTGCGGGTAAAGCTTTTATGAAAAATGCAAGATCCGGCTTCTGTTCACCTTACTATACATAGTTGTCCTGCGTTGTACTTGAAAAACTTGCAATTGCTAAGATTTTCTTGAGAACCATGACATATCTACAAAAGTTCACGCCACTTGACCATTATTTTTTTACGTATTTACTACTGTACAATTGACTGAAATTGAGGTTCACTTCCGTCAACATTCATAGGAGAGGTTATGGTTTTGGGGGCTAGGGTTGTCGGGAGGCTTTAATGACCGATAGGCTTAAAAAATAGGTTTTGGGGAGGCAGACTAACCAGTTGGTGGTGGCGGGTGAGATGGTAAAACAGTGGGAAGACCACCGGTGGGTGGGACTAGGGTGGGGGCATCATGTGCCGATGGATTAGGGCGGTGAGGGTTGCAGGGACAAAGGCAGGGGGGTGAGCATGACAAGGATTATGTCAGAGTTAAAACAAATGTGGGCAACTAAGAAGGACGAAGAAAGAAGAAGTCTATGTCGTCCATTAAAACCAACTTGAATTTCAATCAATTGAAAAATAGTGTGACCTTTATTTTTTAACAAAGTATTTACTAAAATTATAGAAACTATAATGATATAGAAACCCTTTTGCGATGATTTTGAAAGTTCAATTGCAGTTGGGAAGTAGTGCGCGCGCGCAATGTCATCCTCCTGCCGCTTCCCAAGTCGACAACGTGAGTGAGTATCCCACGTGAACATTTGGAATAGCGATTTATGTCGCACGGTGGCACATGAACCACCGTTGGTTTGAGTGCCTAGTGTGCGGTGATTGTGCGCGGCAGTGTTGGGTTAGAGGAGTTCAGGTCATCATTGGCCGAGACGGGATTGCTGCTTGTGTGCGAGCTGCATAGCATTGGTGAAGGTGAAATGGCGCACTACCGATTTGCTTGAGTTTAGATTTGACTGTTGGGTGAAAGCAAATTCTATATGATCCCGTCCTACGAAAGATTCTCTCTCTTATGATGATACGTATCAACTTCTTCTCTCTCCTTTTCAGCTTAACCATTAGATCACGAGATGAATAACATGAATAGAGTCTCACGAGAATCTTTCTGTACAACGTCATAAGTATAAAATTTGCTTCCATATTGGATGAGACCTTGGCCTGAGTTTAGTTCCTTTAATAAACCATACAGTGAGTTTCACTGTTTCAGATTGAACCCAGCTCCTGCCAAACGAGATGCAATCTGTTTATGTAAATCTGTTAGGAAGTCTATTTTCTTACACGAGGGTGGCCATTTGAAAATAAAGAAAAATAAAAAATTCACAATATTAAATTTTCACACAAATTGATGAGTAGATCCTTTTTACTCATAGGGTCTAGGGCCTCAAGTAACAATGTCTCGTCACTTCAATACTGCTCCCATTGCTTTCGCGTTGAATATTCCGTGAAACATTTTAACCTGCGGATCATCCATTACGATCCTCTTTCCAGAAAAAAAAGAAAACTAACTGTAATAGAAAAAGGAAAGTAGATTCTTTCCACGTAAGCAACCGCCAACGCATCTGGCCCTTTACTTAACCACGAAACTCGCCAAAAAAAGAGAGGAGGAAAACAAAAACTGAAAGGCGAAGGAAAGCACAGCGCTGGCCATTCCGTCTCGCCGTTGAGCGCCGCGATTCCTCCCCCGATCCCCTCCCTCCTCCTCGCCAACGCCCAAACCCAACTCCTCGATCTCCCGCAACTACCTAGATCTCGAAACCCTCACCGCCGCCGCCCGCTTCCTCCCCGTCGCTGCGGCCATGGCGAAGGAGTTCACCGTGCCGCCGGTGGTTTTCAACCCTTCCACCCCGACGCTCCGCCGCCAACCTCCACCGGGCGCGGGGGCCTCCCCTCCGCCCGCCTTCGCGCCGCCCCGCCCCTCCACCTCCTCCGCCGCCAACCCGCTCCCCTTCATGTCCTTCGACATCTCCGCCGCCGCCGCGTCCTCCTCCTCCGCGCCGCCCCTCTTCGCGGGGCCCATCGGCATCGGCTCCGGCTCCTCCTTCGAGGACGAGGCGCCGCTCCTCGAGGAGCTCGGCATCAATACGCGCCAGATCTGGCGGAAAACGATCTCCATCCTCCACCCGCTCCGCTCCGCCGACCCCTCGCTCCACGCCGACGCCGACCTCTCCGGCCCGTTCCTCTTCCTCCTCTCCTTCGGCCTCTTCCAGCTCCTCGCCGGGAAGTTTCACTTCGGGATCGTGCTCGGTTGGGTCACCGTCGCGTCCCTCTTCCTCTATTTCGTCTTCTCCATGCTCTCGGGCGGCCGCCGCGGGGACCTCGACCTCTACAGGTGCGTCAGCCTCGTCGGCTACTGCATGCTTCCCATGGTCATCTTCTCCGCGGTCTCCCTGTTCCTACCGCGGGGTGGCGGGCTCATGTTTGGAGTGGGGATGGCGTTCGTGCTATGGTCCACCAGGGTCTGCACCAGGCTGCTCGCAGAGCTTGCATCCAGCGGCGACGAGCATAGGGGGCTCATCGCCTACGCGTGCTGGCTCGTCTACATGCTCTTCTCGCTGCTCATCATCTTCTGATACTGTTTTCTGGTATGAAAGGTAAGCTTGGACAATTTTACTAGATCATGCTAGTATTAATTTTGATCATTGCTGTTGCCATGCAATAGGGGTTCCGGTATGGAAATTATTTTCTTTGTAAGCCTGTAACATAATCAATTTAACTACGATACAAGTGATACAGAATTAATTGTGATTTGAGGAGGAATAGAAAATAAGTAGACATTTGTATAGCGAACATTTACACACTAACAATCTTGATTCAACTCATTGAATTCATAATGCTACATTCTGTTATGATTGGTCCTACATAGAGATTGGTTTGACCCCTCCCCCCCCCCCCCCCCCCCCGAAGCTCATAGAACACCCAGTTTGATGGATGCTGCTGTGTTTCTCTAATTTGAAGGGTATTCAACTAAAAGTCAATGTTTCCTCCTGATATTGGTTTGGATTCCACCATGATTGTAACTGCAAAGTGAGTATGTGCTACCATGGTTAATGTAGCCATATCAACACCCTTGAATCTTATATAACATTGTGTTGTTAGGCACAACTGTTCAGTTACGGTAGTGTCTGTCGGAGTTAATTGATGTTAATGTATAGAATGTCAAATGAGGCAAGTATTATGTAGCTGTTAGAAAATAGGAAATGCTGTATGCTAGTCGAAGATATTTCCTACAGAACTTAAAAGCACTTTGCTTGCTATTGGCCCAGTTTTATAGTCTTATAGGCTATCTTCAGCTGTTCAGCATCAAATACGTGATCCGGGGCCTAATACTGTCTCTGTCTGACTTACTTAAAAATGTCATCTGAACCAATGCGATAGTTATCAGTTTCATGCTAGTTTTCACATGATATAGACGATAATTCTTCTGTTCATGTTTGTGGATATTATCTGCAAGTATCATTTAGAGCTGGAAATCGACAAATTGTTGATAAACAGACTCAGTGATGTTAAATTGGGGAATGGCAGATTGAAGGTGCTTTCCAGAGTTAAATATTCTATTCCTTCAGCATGAAGTGCCTTAAACATAATTCTATAGTCTATAGATGACCTTTCTTTATTTGAATAGACTTCTTATCTCCAAGGTAAAGATACTTAAGACTTGCATGCAGCTTCAGCCCACATGACATGCTATGTGAGCGATCTTATAAATTTCTCTCTGTGCGAACATATTAAGATGCAAAATTGTTATTAGTGTAGTAGGAAGTAGGGACCAAATTGGTACTTGTGATGCACAATCATGTGCTTCATCATTTTTTCTGTTCAAAATTTTGCTAAAGGAATCTGTGCTTGCATTTTCCATTATGGATCTCAGTCCAGGATGCGTGCACTTGTTTGATATGCTAAGTAGAAATGTTTTGGTGATGAGATAAGTCAGATAAGCTCATGTACTAACGTATGCAGTTCTTTTCGAGAGAAAAAGTTTCTTCTACATGACTCATGAAGCCAATATAACTTCAAGCTATCTGAACACCTTTTCCCTAGAAAAATGTTTTCAGTGCCTTATTTCTCTTCTGTACATCTGCGAGAACTGAAAGATCTGTATTCACTCTTTTATACGTTAAATAAGCTTGGCTATATATAGCGGCTAACTGTTACGCTGTACAAGTTCAATTACGATTTAATAAGGTACTTGTGTTTGTAATTTTGTGCAATTACTGAAAACTTTTATGTTGCTTTTTACTATTTTTTTCCTTGTTATTGTGTACTAAACTGTTTTTCTCTCCTTTCTATGCAGATCATTTTCGGAATTTGTTCGGTGGATGGAGTGGACTGCCTTTTTACCTGTCACTGTAGTGGTCTTGGTGCGACGTTGCAGAACTACTTATGGTCTGGCCAGTTGGAAGATTATTCTGTAATGATCTGTTACTTTTGATCCTTTAGTTCCAGTGGGCATGGTGGGGGCTTGTGTAGATCTTGGTAGAGAAATGAAAGTAAAGATCTGGAAACAGCAGATATGAAGTAATTAGGTTTTGCCGAAGTTTTGGTGGGAATCTGACATTTTAAAGGGGGTGGTCGTGGTCCGTGCAAATTTGCTCATCGTGCTTAACTACCACGACTGGTTTAATTTAGGATCACTGTGCGTAGTTTCCTTCCCATTTCAGCGTTGCAATTTTATAAGAGATAATTGTTCTATCTTTAGGTAATGTGGTAATTACCGATTCATTAATCAAAGGAGGGTTAGTTTGTCTCTTGTTACAAGTCGTTCCTTGAGTTATGCCTTGTGGAATAGTTCTATATGCTGCATGCAATTGTGCTATTGTATTTACGCAGGGCACAATTTTTGGTTCGTGGCTTCCTGTCATTTTGAAATTTGAACGCCCTTATTCCTCAATTTTTCAGTGCAATTTGGGTTAGATTTGTGGTACAAGAATTGTTCATACAAAATTAGATAACATATACGACCGTATTTACTGAAATAGATAATATATTATCGTATTTACAATTTTAGTATTTGTATTCGACACCTTGTTTACCGAAAATTAACTTTCGGTATACTGTACATCAAAAATACGTACCGAATATGGCACTGTAGTATCGTATTTGTATTTGGGATAAGGTGGGTCAAAAATGACTACGGCGTTCCGAAAATGAACAGTACTACGCATGAACAGTAATAGCAGTACATTTTAATTTCGCTTTTCCTCTTTTTCAAAACGATGATCTTCTATTACTCCAAAACTTTTAATTTTTTTTACGTGTTTCATACCATTTTAATTGAATTCACTCAAAAATTCTTTGTATATTTAAAACTAAAATTCTCAAACAAAAGACTACTTTTATAACTTGTAATAATTGTTATAATAATTGTTAGTGTCTTAAATAAATTCTCAAAAATATAGAAAAATTCACTAATATTCTTTTATGTGATGGACTAATTTCTAAAATTATTTTCAGATCTAGTTTATACGATGAAAAAGTGAGTTTCTTTGTAATGCTTCATTTATATGTATTTTTATCATTTCATGTAAATGAAACATTACAAAAGAACTCATTTTTTCATCATATAAACTAGGACTGAAAATAATTTTAAAAATTAGTCCATCACATAAGAAGAATATTAGTGAATTTTTCTAGATTTTGGGAATTTATTTGAGACACTAACAATTATTACAAGTTATAAAAGTAGTATCTTTTGGAGAATTTTAATTTTAAATATACAAAGTATTTTTCGGTGAATCCAATTAAAATGGGTTGCACATGGATTATGGAACACATAAAAAAAAATTTAAATTTTTTGGAGTAACATAAGACCACCGTTTTGAAAAAGAAGGAAAGTGAAATTAAAATACATTGCTGTTACGGTTCATGCGCAGTCTCATTTTCGGTATAACGTGTGCCGAATACGGTGCTACAGTGTTATATTCGGCATACGATGTGCTGAATATGGTATTTTCGGTGTACGATGTACCGAAAGTCAATTTTTGATAAACGAGGTGCCGAATACGAATTCTAAAATTATAAATACGATCTATTTCAGTAAATACAATCGCGTATGTTATCTAATTTTGTATTTTTACCCAGCATATCTTCATGGCGGACCTTTTGTACCTTGTGTTGTACATCAGTTTGTATCTTTCTCGGAGTGAAACAAGAGGTTATTGGCTGTATGATTGGCAGCTGGGTCTCTGGCTGTATCATTCTCGTGAAACGCCCCGAACTTGGATGTGTGCTTGATCTGAAACTCTCAAAACTTGGTAGTGGCATTTGCCAGCAAAACACGTCCATTCACGCACGCTGTATTCGCAGTCGACGCCGCCCCGCAGCAAAACCATTCGTCATAACGAACACACGTTTTTGGCCCGACGAAGCAGTGATGCCCGTTGGGACGAACATGTCCCTTGCCACCACGGCGCTCAACGGCGTTAATGGCGGTACAAAAACATGCATGCACGCCTGCACGCTAGCACAGATGCGCACCACCGCATTTAGAAGAAGAATCAACGGGCAGGCGGAGAACTTAACCGTCTGCCTGACAGGCGGTTCCAAATTCCAATTAGCCTCCTCTCCCCTCCTCTCCGCACCTCCACCTCCGAACAACCGAATCGCCCTGAAAGCTCGCGACGGGCATATGCCCAAACGAGACAAAGCTTCCCCATGCGCCTCTCCACCCCACACACCTCCGTCGGGACGGGGCACGAAGGCGAGGAGGCAGAAGAGACGGCGGCGGCGGCGGCGGCGGAGATGGGGACGTACAAGTGCTGCATCTTCTTCACGCGCAGGTTCGCGCTCGGCGACGCGTCCTCGCCGGAGGACGTGCGCGCGCTCTTCTTACATGGCCGCCGACGATCTCCGCCGCTACCTCGCCGCCTCGGGGGGCGTCGGGGGCCACGGCGACGGCGAGGACGCGGAGCAGATCGTGGACCGGGTCCTGCAGGAGCGTAGCCGCACCCCGAGATTTGGGAGGCCGGCGCTCACCATCGACGACTTCCGCCACTTCCTCTTCTCCGAGGACCTCAACCCGACCATCCGCCACTCCAAGGTATAACCAGCTAGTTGCTCGAGCACTAATCCCCAAATGCCGCTTAATCCATCGTATCCCTGTGTTTATTGCTGCGATTGCGAGTTGGGAGGCGCATTCGGGCACAAATTAAGTAATGTGATAAATTAGCAGCGTTTGCGGATGACAAAGGGGATCTGTGAGCTGCTGCTTATATTATGCGTGTCATATGAACATTTGCAGCCATTGGCGCAATCACATAATCAGATTATTTTGTCTCGCTTCGTGTCATTGCCTCATAGGCTTACTTCGTAATTCGAAGTGTTGTTTTTAGCAATTAATGCAAGTTCAACGCTGTCACATTGCCTTTGCTAATGTTGTGTCATGACCCATCACGCTTAGCATGCTGGTGGGTGAATGATGATGCACTGATTACTATTTTTCATAGAGCTCTGAACTTAGTAGACTAACTGAATATGCTGGCTGTCATTCGCTGTCAAAGGAATATTTTGTCGGCCATTATCTCCTGTGGTTAGCATCTGAAGCTCCGTTATTGATCTGCAATTCTAATGATCTGGTATGTACTATCTGAATTGTTTGACAGTAAATACCCTGCTTCCAGGTCCATCAGGACATGAACGCACCAGTGTCGCACTATTTCATATACACCAGACACAACTTGTGTCTCACCGGTAATCAACTCAGCAGTGACTGCAGTGATGTTCCCATCATCAAGGCTCTGCAAATTGGTGTTCGTGTGATTGAATTGGACATGTGGCCAAATTCTTCGAAAGATGACATTGATATTCTCCACGGAAGGTACAGATCATCATGCGTTGTTACTTAGTGCATTCGTTCCACGAAGATACTTTTCAATCACAGCATGTTGTTGTAACTTTATTTCTGTACTTAAAACTAACGATGCATTCCGTATTCTATGACTTCATTCCACGTTTTAACTCTTGATAGGACACTGACTGCCCCAGTGTCACTTATCAAATGCTTGAGATCCATCAAAGAATATGCTTTTGTTGCATCTCCTTATCCTGTTATTATAACATTAAAAGACCACCTTACGTCTGATTTGCAGGCAAAAGTAGCTAAGGTAATTGTATTTTTCTTTGACTTGTTAATGTAACGGTGCATGTGGTTCTACTGTAGATAGTTCTGAAATTCTATATTACCCTGAATCAAAACATCTTCAAGAATTCCCTTCATCTGAAGCTCTGAAGGGGCGTCTTATCCTCTCAACAAAGCCCCCAAAGGAGTACCTGGAATCAAAAGACGGTACTATGAAATAGAGAGACATCGAGCCTCAGTTTAAAAAAGGAGAAAGCGAAGAAGCAGCTTGGGGAATAGAAGTCCCAGATATTCAGGATGAGATGCAAGTTGCTGACAGGGTACTGATAAAAAATTCTGCTACATGTTACCCCATTGTTTTCTTAGTCTGCAATTTCTACCAATCAAGATTTTAATAAATGGTGCTCTAGCAGAATGGCGATGATCTATTATGCCGCGAAAAAGGTGTGGAAGGTGAAGATGAGCAGAAAGCATGTCAGCATGTTGCACCAGAGTATAAACACCTCATTACTATCAAGGCAGGAAAGCCAAAGGGTGCTCTTGTGGATGCCTTAAAGACTGATCCAGACAAAGTTAGGCTCAGTTTGAGTGAACAAGAACTTGTAAAAGTGTCAGCATGCCATGGTCCCAACATCGTGAGGTTTGTTTAGCAAATACATTTAATTCCTCAGCAAATGCTGGAGGAGAGACGAGATAATAGTGTTGTCATTCTTTACCTGAGCTCTTGGTTGCCTACTTTTCTCTTACTGAAAAGCCCTTTCTGTTTGTTCCAAGCAGCTTCACACATAGAAATCTATTGAGAATATACCCAAAGGAACCCGCTTTGATTCATCCAAATTGTTATGTGGGGCCGTGCATACAACAGGCGCCACAAGCACCCCAGCCTGGCGCAGGAGTAGGTGCCAGTTCAAGATCACGCCGCTTGCCAGATAGTTAGTCATCGAAGTTAGTTAGCTCGGTTGTTAGCCATTGGATTGAGTTTGTTTGGATTTCAGTTAGCAATTGTAAGCCAACACTCTTTATAAGGAGGTTGATACATTGAATAAAGGCAAGCAACAGATTGATCTCCTAATCTACCCCTCTCTCTTCCTCTCGGTGCTGTACATCAGTTCTCCACTATAGCTCTGGGGAGGCGAGGAGTCATACCCCTCCCGTCGAGCATCACTACACCTGTGCAATCTCCGCTGAACCTCCAGTCATAACACAACAACAATCCATTCCTTGGCTGGGTGCATGGTGCTCAAATGGTGGCACTCAATATGCAGGTCTATTTCTATTTTGAGCAACACATTCTACCAGATTGAACTCCTAAAGTTTCTAGTTGTCCGGTTACTAGGTTTAGATCAAGATTCACTTTGCCACTTTTGCCACTGTGGACTGTGGTAATTTTCTTTTAAGATCAAGATTCATTTTGTCACTGTGGCGGTGTTTTTTTTTATCAGTTGGTGTGAGGAACGGCGATGTCCTAAGAGAGGGTGAATTAGGACACTTAGAAACCTAAAACAAATTGGTTTAAAAAACTTCACAAGATAAACCTATATCAATTTCTATCTAAATATGCTCTAGGTTTATCTAGTGTGTCTACTTTACCGCTCAAGAGGATTGCAACCTACTCTAACAAGATAAATTATAAGTATGTAAATGCAGAAACATAAATAAGGTAATAAGACAAACTCGTCACAAGAGATTTTTATCCCGTGGTATCGATAACATTAATGTCACCCCTAATTCACGTTGGAGCTCCACAAAGGATATACTTCCGATCGTCAAGTCTCTTCTGGTCACGGCTATTGAGCTAACAAGTCACAAAGATAAGATCTCAAACACGATAAGCCACCAAGCCATCAAGGCAAGGTCTCACCGCTAGCCTCTCTTCCGGTCACTTGTCGCCGTGATCACTTCGGAGCTTGAGGCACCAAGGCAAGGGTCTCCACGTTCCCGTACACGTGTCTTACCGTCGCTCCACACCAAATCAGAGGATCAACAAACTTGAGCCACAAAGACCCAATATGCCGAAGAGTCACTGAGACTCCAAGACGCTGACGTACCACTCGGTACAAGCTAGAATCACTCATTGATCCCTTCTTAAAGCTGTAACACCTAGCCACAACTCACTTTAAACCTATAAGAACTAAACACTCTCTAATATTATGCTTGATTGCCTTAATGATCACTTTAAACACTTTGGTAGATTTGAATGTCTTCTCAAGTGTATATGAGTTTTCTCTAAACCTCAGCAGCATGCCACACCTTCAAATGATTGAGTGGAGGGGTATTTATAGTCTTAAAGCCGCCAACTAGCCATTTTTCCAACGACTTAGAAAAACTGTTAACACCAGATGATCTTGTGAGAACAGTATTACTAATACCGGATCATCCGGTGAGTATAAACTCAAAAACTAGCCATTGAAACTCCATTCACAGCTTCTGTGAACACCGGACACTTCGATGTGCCTTCAAATCCATCACCGGACCTTCCGGTGAGTTATCTTGAGTCATCCGAGTTTTTGCAGTCTCTCTGTGTAAAATGCTCTGGTGCATTCATCCAGTGTTCATTCTATTCACACGGGACCATCCGGTGAGTTAAACCTTCTTCTTCTTTTCCCTGAAAATGCTTCGGTGCAACTATATCTGTGATTACTGGATTATCTGGTGAGTTGATCTTTATTCTTTAGCACTTGCAGTTGCCTCTGCAAGAAATGCTTCGGTGCTATACTTCGGTGTGCACAAACCAAGTATCAGACCTTTTGGTGGGTTGATCTCCAGTCCTCTGCACTTGTATTCTTCTCTGCAAGAAATGCTTCGATGTTATCCTGTGCAGATCACCAGACTATTCGGTGAGGTCCTCAGTCTTTCCCCGTTTTGTCATAAATACTCCGGTGAGTTCAACACATAGAGCACCGGACTATCCGGTGAGGTTATGAGCCTCTGTGCACAATGCTCCGGTGAGTGCAAACTCCTCTGCACCGGACCTTCCGGTGAGGTCAATTATCCTGAGACTTCTCTAATTCAATTAAACTTTGTCCCAGTTGCGGTGGCTTCTTGATGTATTACATCCATGAGACCTAATAGCATATATTCTTGACAAACATATTAGTCACAGTGACTATATTATCATTAATCACAAAAATCATAATCATAGCCTAATAGAGTTATTTTTACTACAATCTCCATTTTTTTGATTGATTATAACACAACCAAAGCAAGTGGTAAATAATAAATGATACCAATCGTAAAGAGCACAAATCCTTGCCACATTGCTTAGATGCATGCTCTTACTATTTAGTCATCCTTTGTTATGGCTCTCTATTTTTTTATTCCTACTATCTTCCTTGATCGATCTATGTAAGAGCTTTTCCCCTTTGTCAACCTAGTTGCCTCATATAGCTTCTTGTATCTTCTTTTTCTCCTCCTTTGTTATCTTGTTTTGGTTATCAAACTTCTCCCCCTTTGTCAATAATCTCAAAAAAGAGTTATAAATATATGTTGAACTCGAGAAAGAGTGTTAGAGCATATGTGAGAGAGCTTCCTAAATTATGATCCAATGACATGATACTAATTTAAAAGATATACCAATTGTAAAGATAAGAGATATTGATATCAATTGAAAAAGACAAACAATAATTATAATTAATGAAACTCATATGATATAATCTAAATTCCCTATTTATATGTGCATACATATAATGGGACTCACTTGTGAATACTACTTGTAGAAATATAGCAATATATGCACATCTAGACAATAAGTAGAGGTAGAAAATGTAAGTCATATAATGCATGAAGGTAGCTTAAATGTAGAAATGAATTGACAATGATACCAATTGAAGCATTATATACCTTTGGGGATGTGTTGATTTCTCCATAAGACTATAAAAGATATATCTAACAATACATGTTAGTCTTAAAATCACAATTCATAGGATATACTTTCCCTAAATATGTGTATACAAGTTTTGAATACTTACAAGACATATGCATTTGTTATTACTAACAATGGGAAGAGTACCCTATAGATTGATTCATGGCACATAAAATATACCAATTGTGAAACTAATATCATAAAACGAACCTACAACTAATAAACCATGTAGGTTGCTCATAGATTAGAGACAAGCATAAGCAACCTGCCATATAAAAATTAGGCATTGCAATAAATTAAAATATACATATGCAATCCTAGATAAGGCAATTGTTCAAAAAATATGAACAAAAGTCTAGCTACCATTACCTCATTACCTTTGGATGGGGATTTAGGTATATGATAATCATAATCTTCATCAAAGCATCTAATCTTATACATTTGACTTTTTTGCTTGAACCTTCACTTCATTTTGTGAGTTAAGTCTTCAAATCCTTATAGCCGTCTCGGGCTTCAAGTCTTCTTTGGAACCCAAATTGATTATGGACCCTTTATGTTGGTGATGACTTCCTTGGACATTCAAATGGGTTGGTTCCACCCCAATTGTTTCTCCTAACCATATCTCCTTCTTGCTCTTGTTCTTCTTCTCCTTCTTGATGCGATCAATAGTTTTGACAAAGTCTTTTATAGAGATTCGTTGATCAATCTTGGCATTGATCTTCTTGATGTTTTTCTTCACTTGAGAGATGAGCTTAACGATTTCGAGATCTATTTCTTCATCACTTGATGTGCTTTGCTCATTATCTTCATTACTCTTTTCATCTTCATTTTTATCTCTATCATCTTCGTTTGAGCTTGGCTCTTACTCTTGCCTTTTCATCTTCGTCTTTATTTGTGGGCATGGTGCTTGTTTGCTTATGAGAGCAATGTTTTTAGCGTCGGATGAGGAAGAAGCTTTCACCCTATGCTTATGGTCATCTTATCAAGTGGTGATCTTATCAAGCACTTGACTTTGCGTTATCTTCTTGGTATCGCTGTTGTCATAGATGATGAAGACTAGCAACTTGTATTTTGAAAGAAGATCTTGAAGTATTCTTTTCACCACTTGATAATCGTCAATTGACATCAAACCTAGCCTATTGATCTTATTGATAAGAATATTTAAACATGAGTATATGTCATTAGTATTTTTATGAGATAGTTGTTTGATTTTATTGGGCTTAGTAACAAGCACATATATTTCTCATTATGCACATCCTTTGTGTATTCATGTATTTTAATGAGACTATTCCAAATATCATGTGCATTGGTGAGAGAATAAATACGATTAAATGCATTAATATTTAAAGATGACAAAATGATACTTTTCTCCAATACATTTAATTACCTATCCGTGTTGGTGATCTGAGGTCTCATCTCTTCCTCGGTGATTCTCCAAACATCTAGACCTTTAGCTTACAAATAACAAGACATTAGAATTTTCTAATGTAGAAAACTTATGCCAACGAAAAGTGGAGCACTATGAGTATCCATCTCAACTTCGGATGTAACAACTTTAGGATGTTAAGCCTATTAAGAGCACGAGGTTCTAATACCAATTGTGAGGAACAGTGACGTCCTAAGAGGAGGAGGTGAATTAGGATACTTAGAAACTAAAACAAATTGGCTCTAAAAACTTCATAAGATAAACCTATATCATGTTCTATCTAAATATATTCTAGGTTTATCTAGTGTATCTACTCTATCGCTCAAGAGGATTGCAACCTACTCTAACAAGGTAAATTACAAGTATGTAAATACGGAAATGTAAATAAGGTAGATAGACAAATTTGGTACAAAGGATTTTTGTCTCGTGGTATCGATGACATGAATGTCACCCCTAATCCACGTTAAAGCTCTACAAAAGATATACTCCTGGTCGCCAAGTTTCCTCCGGTCACGACTCTTGATCTACCAAGTCACAAAGACAAGGTCTCAAGCACGATGAGCCATTAAGCCACCAAGGCAAGGCCTCACCACTAGCCTCTCGTCTGGTCACTTGCCACCGTGATCACTTTGGAGCTTGAGCCACCAAGGCAAGGGTCTCTGTGCCCCCGTACACGTGTATTGACGTCGCTTCCCACCAAGTCGGAGGGTCAACAAGCTTGAGCCACCAAGGCCTAAGATGCCGACGAGTCACCAAGACTCTAAGGCGCAGATGTACCACTCGGTATAAGTTAGGATCACTCATTGATCCCTTCTTTAAGCTGCAGCACTTAGTTACAACTCACTCTAGGCCTATAAGCACTCAACACTATCTAATCTTGTGCTTAATTATCTTGGATGATCATTTTAAGCACTTTAGTGGCTTGTACGTATTCTCAAGTGTACATGAGCTTCCTCTAAACTCTAGCAGCATGCCACACCTTCAAATGATTGAGTGCAGGGGTATTTATAGTCTTAAACCCGCCAACTAGTCATTTTTCCAATGACTCAGAAAAGCTGTTAACACCGGATGATCTGGTGAGAACAATAGTACTAACGTCGGATCATCCGGTGAGTACAAACTCAGAAACTAGCCGTTGAAACTCCACTTACAGCCTTTGTGAACACCGAACACTCCGTTGCGCCTTCAAATCCATCATCAGATCACCGGTAAGTTATCTTGAGCCATTCAAGCATTTGCAACGTCTCTGTGTAAAATGCTCTGGTTCATTCATTCAGTGTTCATTCCATTTGCACCGGACCATTCGGCGAGTTAAACCTTTTCTTCTTTTTCCTGGAAGTGCTCCGGTGCAACTATCTCTGTAATCACCGGACTATCCGGTGAGTTAATCTTCATTCTTTGGTACTTGCAGTCATCTCTGCAAGAAATACTCTGGTGCTATACTCCGGTGTGCACAAACCAAGCACCGGATCTTTCGGTGGGTTGATCTTCAGTCTTCTGCATTTGCATCTTCTCTGCAAGAAATGCTCCGGTGTTACCCTGTGTAGATCACCAGATTATCCGGTGAGGTCCTTAGCCTTCTCCACTTTGTTCGAAATACTCCGCTGAGTTTAACGTACAGAGCACCATACTATCCGGTGAGGCTATCAGCCTCTATACACAATGCTCTGGTGAGTGCAAACTTCTCTGTAGCGAACCTTTCGGTGAGGTCAATTCTCCTAGGACTTCTCCAATTTAATCAAATTTTGTCCCGACTACGATGACTTCTTGATGTATTGCATCCATAAGATCTACTAACGTATATTTTTGACAAACATGTTAGTTCTAATGATTATATTATCATTAATTACTATGATCATAATCCTGACCTAATAGGATAATTTTTGTTACAGTTGGCACATGGTTAGGCATACCATATGTTTTTTTTTTTTTGCAAAACACCCTAATAAACCTTGCATAATTAGATTGGCGCTGTAACAACAGTAGAATGCCGGAATTAGTTGTGTTATGGCGTATTTTTCCTTTACTTAAACAGTCGTTAATAGTGTAGTAGCTTCCTTAAGTCATGAAGTCCTGATATTTCCTTCCTTCCTTTTTTTCCCCAGGGAGATGGAAGAGCACTTTGGTTAATGCATGGTTTTTACAAAGCCAACGAAGGCTGTGGTTACGTGAAGAAACCATATTTCTTGATGCAAAATTGTCCAGATGGAAAGGTGTTTGATCCAAAATCTGATTTACCTGTGAAGACGACATTGAAGGCACATGACTTGTTTCTTCGTTCTTTCCTCTATGAAGTTTAGAAATGGGCCAACTTAGATACTGGTTTTCAGGTCAAGGTATACATGGGCGAAGGTTGGCAGAGGGACTTCAAGCAGACACACTTCGACACGTATTCCCCTCCAGATTTCTATGCAAAGGTCTATCTACTTCTCGATTCTAGCATGCCAATCGAGCCTGAAGCTTGAGGAGGCAAGGCATTGCTAACTTGCTTCTTGTTCACCAAACCAACAGGTTGGCATCGCCGGCGTCCCGTCGGACTCGGTGATGAGGAAGACGAAGGCCGTGGAGGACATCTGCGTGCCCGTGTGGGGGGAGTTCGCCTTCCCGCTGACCGTCCCTGGGATCGCGGTGCTCCGGGTAGAGGTGCACGAGCAGGACGTGAGCGAGGACGACTTCGGCGGGCAGACCGCGCTGCCGGTGTTGGAGCTGCGGCCGGGCATCCGCGCCGTGCCGCTGTTCGACCACAAGGGGCTCAAGTTCAGGAGCGTCAAGCTCTTCATGTGTGCTTCGAGTTCGCCTAGCGTCCCATAGCAGAATGAACATGGTGTCAATTGATCGATGCTTGCTTGCATCAGGAATCGATTTTCTGACGGTTAGGACCCTTGCCTGTCTTGTGCCGCGCCGTTGCCGCTAACGCGCCCTTAACCTGTCGATGCGGGACAAATCAGCGCGCCCGAAATCTCGTCACACTCCGCCTCATCTATCAGGATGAATCGTACGGTCAGGAGCTGTGTTGACCCCCTATACCAACGGCGTGGATTGGACCTAAAATATCATGCGGATAAGAGTGACCTGGAAACGTATGCGAGTGGGGAGTGAGGCATGAACTGACAAACAGTAACCAATCAGCCGGTGGCCATGGCGATGGGTGCCGCGGCGACCGCATCCACCTGCTTCGCCGCCTCCCCCAGCTTGTCTCGATGCCGCTCTCGCGTCAGGGCGCAGGCGACGTCGCCTTGGGCCGGGGGCGCGGAGGCGCTGGTGCGGTCGGGCGCGGTGAGGGCCGTGCGGCCGAGGGACGCGGCGGAGGCGCTGGGCGCGGAGGGGTTCCGGCTGCTGGACGTGCGGCCGGAGTGGGAGCTCGCCCGCGCCGGCGTGCGGGGCTCGACGCACGTGCCGCTGTTCGTGGGTGACGACGACATGGGCCCCGTGACACTGCTCAAGAAGTGGGTCCACTTCGGTTACATCGGGCTCTGGACAGGCCAGTCCTTCACCAAGATGAACGATCGCTTCGTCGACGACGTCGCCGCCGCCGTCGCCGGAGACGGGAAGGACGCCAAGCTCCTCGTCGCCTGCGGCGAAGGCCTCAGGTAAACTAAAGAAGCTATAAGAGCTAGCACATGCTTGTTATGCGCGGTCGGCATGGTTTCCTGGGCTCAGGTAAACAAAGCTACCCTTTTTGTATGGGTATCAAGGTCGTTGATCGCGGTGAGGATGCTGCACGATGACGGGTACAAGAACCTTGCGTGGCTCGCCGGGGGGTTCAGCAAGTGCGTCGACGGCGACTTCGCCGACGTGGAGGGGGAGAGCAAGCTGCAGTACGCCACCGTCGGGGGAGCGTCCTACATCTTCCTTCAGATCTTGCTGCTGCTGGGGGTGGTCAAGTGATCAATGGAGAGAGCACATCGGCATGATGCCCACGTAGTCTCCAACCTCATGCGGTCTTTTGAGCTGATCTGATTTGCTCTACTTTGCTAGTATCGAGTGTACTTGCATGTGGTGGCACATAGCTAGCAGCTGCAGAATTTCTCGCAGCTAGACTTTGCATTGGCACGATGAATCATGTGTGCACTACACGTTTATTTCTCCATTCCATGAATCAGTCAGGAGTTCAACCCCAGCGGAGAAGGATTATACAGGCTCCTGGGGCTCTTTAGCTTAACGGGCCGAGCCAACCGTCTCGTTGCAGCCTTAATTCACCGAGTCCTTTTACTTTCACACTTTCTAGTCTTCAGCACGTGAAATCGCGCGCTCGACTTCACACGCCCTTTGAGTTGAACGCCGGTGAGTTTAGAGATGTTAGGATTAGGTGTTTGGGGTTTCTTGGTGACTCCGAGGATTAAAGAGAGACAAGAGTGGCGGCAGCAAGCTGAAAAATAGATTGGTTAATGTTTGATGGGCAGTGGCGATGGATCTAGCGTCGAGGATGCCATCGGAAGTGGGCGATGCTAGGGCAGAGCGGCTGGGGCAAAGTAATAAAAAGAATAGTGTGTTGGAGACGGTAGGTAGAAAAAAATATGTGGACCATTGGATTGAGATGGGATGTTTTAGATTCGTTGCCCCAAAAAACAAACGTTTGGCAAATACTGTCGGGCTTTTACTTTCTTAAGTATATAGGACCACGGGCTAAATCTTGTTTAGGACCGTCATAGGCCCACTGAAGTATTTGGATCCATTCTCGCGCCCCCTCTCGGTGGCGGACAACTTCTTGGGCTGTTGGCCTCTTGAGCCCATCCCAGCAAGGCGCTGCCATGGTTCTGCACGGGAGCAACGAATTAGACAACCTCCCTCAATAAATAAATAAATATACAATCACACATTGTGCGTGTACCGATCGATGTACAGCGGCTATATGCAGAGGAGTTAGCGAGCGTGCATGTCTTAGGGTCCGCTAGCCATAACTCGTTATGATATATTTTAAGTGTGTCATATATTTTTAGTTATATATTTAGTTTAATATTACAACCGTGGCTTGTTAAATTTTTTTAGTCCTCTATTTATATGTTATATACTTGTTTTCTCGTTAAACTTTGTCATATGTGTAACGATCATTTGTTTATCATATCTTTTTATAGCAACCACACTTTATCTATTTTAATTACGATAAAGTTAGACGCTAATTAAATAGGCTCCGCTTCTTAAGTCAACAGGTAGAACATGTAACAAAAAAGTTTAATTGACCTTTCTACACCATGAATCATGACTCGATTTACGGCCCCATTCAGCCGTGTCAAAAAAAATGATATGCCGTTAAATGGTAGAATTCTATAACAGCTTACGAGTAAGTAGAAGTGGAGAGGCAAATGTTACTTTTTCATACGTACAAACTATGTGTGCACGACGAGTCATGTTAGCACTACCCTGCTTTGCCGTCCTGCACAGACAGAAGCCGTGCCAAGTGGGCCCATCACTTTACCCAAGTCGAGGACACTTGCCGTGGCTCTCAGCTGCTGTCTTTTCAGCGCGTGCTTGCGAGTGTTGCTTTCTCGCACCGTATGTACGTGACCGCACGGAATCGGTTGGGCCGTAGGAAACCCGGCCCACCCTCTTTTCCTTGGACCATACCTAGCAAAAAGTGCAGCACTAGCTGGTCACTGACAATACCTCCAAAAAAGCGAACGATTTCCTCTCAAAGAAAAAGAAAGAGAAGAAAAGCTAGTGGCTAGTAAGTACACCGTCGCTCAACAAGTGTCCATGGCTATGGAGTATTGCACTCATGAGTAGATCTAAGGGGCAGGGTCTTGCCGGGGCATACTTAGAGCTTGTTTGGATGGCTCAATTTTCATAAGGGTCCTGGTTTATTCTATGGGAGCAATTTGTTATGTAGATTGTATCTTCCGCTAAACCCCGGTGACCATTTGAGTGTCAGATGAGCCAAAAATTCTGCGGCCCATTCCACCCGAAACCTATTGAACGACAAGGAAGTAAAAAAACACCTCCTGACTCGTGGTAGGAGAACCCTGTCGTTGTCGCCCTTGCTTGCTCCACTCTCACGACACCTCGCTGCCGCCGCCCTCACTCGCGAGTCACTACGCCTCACCATCTCATCGTCACCGTCATCTTTGCCTCGACATGAGGCCTCATCGCGTGTATCTCCTCTATAACCATGTGTGACGTAACAACTAGAAGCACCTCCACGCGTGCCCTCTATGCCTCTCTGCACACACCTTGCTCAGCCATGTCTCTTCTTCTAGCCTTCCATCCTCTTCATTGGATACATCCCCTCCCCATGCAGCCGCTGGCTTTATCTCCAACTGCAACTTCTAATTTGGTGTGGCCGTACGACCACCAAGGTAAAATTTTGATCCAATGTAATGCTACAGATGGTGAAGAAGAGATGGACATGACACATACATTCAATTCAGGTTTGCAGGTTAGAAACTGGCTACCAGACACACCTTTTTTTTTAAAAAAAAATCACAATTTTATTATTGGATTTTGGTGAATTTTTTAGTTTTGAATGGCGAGGATTCATCCTCTTGCACCCCTTTCAATCCCCAAATACAGAACTTTGTTTTTCAGAGTTTTGCTAGGGATTCATGATGGGCGTCTTAAATTCTCGTCGGGAGATAAACTCATGTGAATTTTTGCTTGAGCACCCAAACAAGTCCTTAGCGTGCCCAAGACTCCTATAATTTTTAGGAATGGAAGAGGAAGGAGAAAAAAAAAGAATTAAAAAGAAATAAAAAGAAGAGAAAGAGCTACTATTTCTTAGCTCTGAATCTGCCACCGAGTCCGCTCCATATTAAACCAAGCTAGACATTGCACGATGTGAACCGCATGGATCACGAGGCATCATCCAGTGTGATCGATCAAAATCAGAAGTGGTGCCATCTTTGCACGCACCCGAGAGCCAGTGAGCCACGCATGGACCATCACTCTTTATTATCGGCGCAATTTCTCGCCACTCAAATTGTAAGATTGGGCAAGCGAGAATTTTCACACCAGCTGGAGTTGAGTTTGTGAGGAGTAGATGAATAGCAACGTCCCTTTTACCCACGTGCTTGATTTTGCCAGGTAATTAAGGACATTTGCAACGTGTACGTGCCCAGGAATTAAGTAGCTAGGGGCTGAGAAACTTTTTCTTGTGTGTTTCTAGAGCTGTGTCAAAACACCAAGGAGGAAAGGAGCAAAGCCAACAATTTCTAGACTAGGGTACATGGAAGACGCGGATCTAAGAAATCCAATGCGAAATTACTGTTCCACACGTGAGCGCTTGCTACCAACTCCTGCCGACGCATGGCCCACAATAGCATAAGTCGCAACCCAAGTCGCGTGTAGCTTTTTCTCAAAAGTGAGTTAAACTTTTTCTAAAATATTTCTTAAAAGTTTGAGTTAAATTGTTCCTTAAATTTTTTTTCTAAAAGTTCAAGCTAAACTTTTTTTCAAAAGTTTTGACAGAAAAGTTTTTTAAAAACTTTAAAAATAAAAAGATGAGAACGGAAAAAAGTTTTAAAAAAGAAAAAAGGAGAGTTATCAGGAAGTAGACGTGAGTTCGCCTGTGCAGGCACGAATTAACACGATCCAATCCAATGCCTCGTCTGGGGCATATGACTTTCACATGATTCGTAAGTGATCTAGACCATGTTCCGTAAAATTCCTATGAACTTTCTGAGATCCAAACAGAGTCGGGAAATCCATGGGTCCATGTGCATCCACCGTCGAGGGGTGGGTCTCATTTGCCATCACTTGAGAGGTCTGGTCTCATCACCTGGAGGTCACCGCCACACTCTTCATCCCCATTGTTGCCGCTATATACCACAATCAGTTTGCTAATATAATTAAGCTTCGTTGCCACCACCAAGCCGTTGCCCAAGCACCTCTAGATATGTCACAGCAGAGTCACAACCATCGTTGCTCGATACAACAATGAAATCTTGCATTACTGCCATTGTTTTGATCTATGGCGGAAGGGGTCAAAAGATATCACAAAGAAATTAGGTTGAGATGTTCATTGAGTTCTCTTAAAAATATTAGGTGTGCCAGCTCATTTTAGATGGAGGAGTGCGTGCTAAAACTCTGTTACAAAACAATATAGAAAAATTATACTCTTTGTGATAGTGTCCAGCTCCTTTTTATTTTTCATCTACTCGGTGGTTCAGGTTGCCAGCAGTCGACCAGAGTCTATAGGTGGTTAGACCATCGAAGCGCAGAGCCGAAATACCTTTGGTGGTCTAATTGGGAATATGGCAATCAGACCATTAGAGCCTGCGAACTCCAGAACAAAACTCGAAGGGGTATTCTCCTGTGCGAGTATGAGCTCATTAGCGAAGAGAGAGTTCTTGTGTGAGAGAAAGGTAGGGTTAGCAAGAAGTGAGGAGAGTGTTAGATCCACCAATTCTAACCACTTAAGAGTGAGATTTGTGGGGGATTTGGAGCCTCACATCTCCTATTAGCTCCCACCTCTTGTACTTCATCTTCATAGTAGATTGCTTACTCGTCGTCGTCTGTGATTTTTTCCTGCAAGGGGTTTCCACGTAAATCTTTGTGTCTACTCTTGATTTGGTACTTCTCTTATCATATGTGTTGATTGCTCATCATCTAGCTTGCTATTGGTGCCATCTCTCAAGTTCTTGGTGTATGTCTAGTTTTCATATGAGGCATGCTAGTGTTTTTTGATATGTTGATATTTGGATCATGGGGATTGAAGGTATAGTGAGTTAATTGCCGTAAGTGTTTGCTTGTAGATCTATTGGACAGTTTGTAGTCAAGAGATTTGAAGCTTAGGCCTTTGCTCTTGTTTATGAACATAAGGTGTTTGATGAAATGCTTGTCACACATTAGCTTGATAATTAGCCCACGCTTGCGCTGCCCCTCTGGGACCACAAGTGGTATCAGAGCTGAGTCATATCAAAGACACTTGTTTAGTTGGTGTATTTTTTCAAAAGGTCAAATTTGGAAGTGAGCAAGTTTGATGGCAATGGTGACTTTCGGTTATGGCAAGTAAAAATACAATCTGTGTTAGTTGATAAGGGTTTAGACAATGCTTTAGAAGAAGGTGATCCAGATTTGGCAACCACTTCAAAAGATGAGATGAAAAAGATAGATAAGAAACCATTAGCAGTGCTCCGTTTGGCTCTTGCAGATAATGTGTTGAGGCAAGTTTATGAGGAGAAGACTGCTGTAGCTCTTTGAAAAAAAATTGGAATATCTCTACTTAGACAAGTCACTCTCAAGTCATTTATACCTCACGATGCACTTGTTTAGGATGCATATGCAAGAATGTACTCCTATCAAGAAATATATTGATGAGTTCAACAAAGCGGTGCTTGACTATCAAAATACGAGCAACTCTATAGACAAGGAACATTTGGCTATCTTGTTCTTGTGTTCATTACCAGATCCATATGATGGCATTAGAGATTAGATCCTTTATGGTACATATTCTATCTCCATGGATGATGCTACTTCTATCCTTTTTGTCAAAGGATTTGCCCAAAAAAACTCACATAGAGGGTCATGGTCAGGGTGAGGGTCTTGTTGTACCATGTGGGAAATTCATAAACTATGGTCATAGTGGTGGTGATACTTCTAGCAGCGTTAGAAGGAAATCAAAGTCCCGTTCAAAGTCACATTTGGGCAAGAAAGGTATCCATTGCAACTATTGCAAAGATTTTGGCCATATTAAATGGGATTGTCCTAAATTGAAGAAAAGGAGGGACATGCAAAATGATGGCGGCAAGGGTGAAAATTCTTCAGCTATTGTGGCAGTTGCTGATGGCGATTCAGTTGAGTCTGGTGAGTTACTTGTTGTTAGTGCAGATATTTCATCAGTTGGGCATTGTGCTTCTAATGCTTCAGCTGGATATGATATGGGTTTCATCACTGGCTAAGTTCTTGATTCTGCTTGCTCTTACCAATGTGTTTGCACAGAGAGTGGTTTGCCACTTATGAACCATTGGATGATGGTTCAGTTTCTATGGGCAATGACACAAAGTGTTGGTATTGGCACAGCTAGATTCAAGATGTTTGATGGTATTGTTCGCACACTCACACATGTTCGTCATGTGGTTGGACTGAAAAAGAATTTGATCCCTTTCGAGGCACTTGATCGGAAAGGCTACATGTTTATGACTTATAGATATCATATCAAGGTGTTCAGAGGCTCCTTGTGTGTGATGAAGGCTCTTACTACTCTAGATACAGATGATTTGTATTTCTTGCAGGGTAGTTTGCTTACTAGGTCAGCTGCATTTCCTTCTTGTTCCCAGATAGATGATGCCATTATGAATACATTATGTCATATGGGATTGGGGCATATGTCAGAGCGTGGTATGTCAAAGTTGAGTCGTCGTGGTCTGTTGGGCAGTCGAAAGACATGTATTTTGCAGTTTTGTGAGCATTGCATCTTTGGGAAGCAAACTCGTTTGAGGTTCAGTAGGTTTGTTCACATGATAAGAGCCATTCTTGACTATGCACATACCGATTTATGGGGTGAGGCACCAGTTACTTCTATTAGAGGTGGAAAATATATGCTAACCTTCATTGATGATTTTAGTAGGAAGGTTTGGGTCAACATCCTAAAGTCCAAGGATGAGATATTTGTTCATTTTCGTTAGTGGAAGGCTATGGTAGAAACAGAGACAGAAAGAAAGGTCAAATATTTGAGATCAGACAATGGCATTGAGTTCCATTCGAGAGAGTTTAAAAACTATTATCGGGACACCATCATTATTCGACACTACACCACAGTTAGAACTCCACATCAGGATGGAGTTGTGGAACTTATGAATAGGATACTGTTGGAGAGGACCCGTTGCATGCTCTCTCATGCCGATCTTCCACAGAGTCTTTGGGCAGAGGCAGTTACTACGACATGCTATTTAGTAAACCGATCGCCTTTGATATCTATTGAGTGTAAGACACCAGAGGAGGTGTGGTCTAGCAATCCATCTTAGTATGATCACTTGAGGGTATTTGGTTGTCCGACGTATTCTCACATTCGCCAGAACAAGTTGGAACCTGGAGCATTGAAGTATGTCTTCCTTGGTTATGGTGATGGAGTTAAGGAGTATTGTTTGTGGTGTAAAGATTCAAGACCCCCTAAGGTGATCATCAGCAGAGATGTGACCTTTGATGAGATGACGATTATTACTCTAGTTTGTCGACAGTTGCGAGAGGCTTCCACTTCAGGTGGAGCTTTTACAGGTGGTGGTTCAGAGGCTGAGCAGATGGCACAGAGGGTAACATTTGAGGTGGAGACTCCAGTGACTGAGTCTACTTTAGTTGATAGTTAGCAGCAGGAGCAACCATTATTGTTATAGTCTGCAGATGGTGTTCATAATTACACTGATGAGGCAGAACATGAGTCAGATGCAGCTGATAGTCCGTTAGAGAATACAGGTTCAGGTGGAGCTTCAGAGGCTCCAGACTCTCCTATTGCACATCGCATTCAACGATCGATAAAACCACCATAGTACTATGGAGAGTGGGTCACACCAGTTGCGAGAGGCAGAGGTTTAGCTGCTTTCGCTTTGACAGTTGCTGAGGATATTGAGCATGATGAGCCTAGCACATATAAAGAGGCAGTTCATAGTCCTCAAGTAGCTAGTTGGGTCCAGGCTATGACTGAGGAGATGGAATCATTGCATAAGAATTGCACTTAGGACTTAGTGTTGATGCCCAAAGGGCACAAAGATTATTGGTTGTAAATGGGTATTTAACCTTAAAGATGCTTCTCTAGGAGTTGATGCTCCAAGGTACAAGGATAGATTGGTGGCAAAGGGCTTCAGTCAGAAAGAAGGAATTGATTATCATGAGGTATTCTCTCCAGTTGTGAAGCATACTTTGATTCAGGCTTTGTTAGCTTTGGTTGCTCTATTTGATTTGGAATTAGAGCAAATGGATGTGAAAATAACATTTCTTCATGGTGAGCTTGAGTAGGATATCTTTATGGCACAATCAGAAGGTTTTGTGGTTGAAGGCAAAGAAAACCACGTTTGTTTACTAAAGAAGTCATTGTATAACTTGAAGCAATCTCCAAGGCAATGGTACCATCGTTTCAATTCTTATGTTAGTAGCCATGGATTTGAAAGAAGTTCATATGATGCTTGTGTGTTTTAGCAGTTACTTGTAGATGGCTTAAGGGTGTATATGTTGCTTTATGTTGATGACATCCTTATTGTAGAAAAGAGTCGTTCAAGTATTGATAAAACAAACGCCATGCTCAAGAGTGAGTTTGAAATGAAGGATATGGGAGTAACAAGGAGGTTGTTGGGTATGGATATTTTTCATGACATGTCTTAGGGTAGACTTTGGCTTTCACAGAGTCAATATATTGAAAAGGTTCTATATCGCTTTCACATGTTACAGGAGAAGCCCGTTTCTACTCCATTGGTTGCTCATTTTAGATTGTCTAATTCATCTGGAACTTTGGATGTAGAGGAGGAAAGGTACATGTCTGAAGTTCCTTATGCCTGTGCAGTTGGCAGTTTGATGTATGCTATGGTTTACACATGTCCTGATATTGCACACGCAGTTAGTATTGTGAGCCGCTTTATGTCAAATCCAGACAAAGAACATCGAAAGGAAGTTTAGTGGATCCTTCAGTATCTTAGATGCACAAGCAAATATGGCTTGATGTTTGATTAAATTATAGCAAATCCGGGACATGTTGTTGGTTATTCTGATTTTGACTTTGCTGGGGATCTGGATGAGAGGCACTCCCTCACAGGCTACATATTTTAGCTTTGTGATCATGTGTTAGCTAGAGGGCAACCTTGCAGCATACAATTGCTTTATCCACTATAGAAACTGAGTTTATTTCTTTAGCTGAGGCGGTGAAGGAGGCTATTTGGTTGCATGGTTTTCTTGGTGATTTGGGCATTGAGCAAGTTGATCGTGTTGTCTTTTGTGATAATCAAAGTGCGATTCACCTTGCAAAAGATGAAAAGTTTCATGGGAGAACCAAGCATATTGATGTGCGCAATTTCTTTATTCAGCTTCATGTGAAAAAGAAAGCTCTGTATGTTGAGAAAATTGGCATAAAAGACAACCCGAGTGATATGTTAACCAAGGTGGTCCCAAAGGCCAAATTTGAGCATTACTTGGACTTGGTTGATGTTCGCGCCTGCCCAAGTTAGCTCCATGTGGAGCTTTGGAGGTGGTAAGGTTGTTACATGTTAATTGGTCACCTGAAGATGAAGCATTTGAAGTTTGAAATTTGGCATCAAGAGACTTGATGTGTTGGCTCTATGGTTCAATTGTCGCTGAGGTGGAGAATTGTCATAGTGTCCAGCTCCTTTTTGTTTTCATCTACTCAGTTGTTCAGGCTGCCAGCGGTCAGCCGGAGTCTATGGCGGTCAGACCGCTGGAGCGCAGAGCCGAAATGTCTCTGGCGGCCTGACCGGGAATATGGTGGTCAGGCCACTGGAATATGCGAACTCTAGAACAAAACTCGAAGGAGTATTCTCCTGTGTGAGTCTGAGCTCATTTGGTTCGTGTGAGAAAAAGCTAGGGTTGCGGAGAAGTGAGGAGATTGTTAGATCCACCAAATCCAATCACTTAAGAGTAAGACTTGTGGGGGATTTGGAGCCTCTCCTCTCTTGTTGGATCCCACGTCTTGTACTTCATCTTCATAGCGGATTGCTTGCTCGCCGTCACTCATGGTTTTTCCTCGCAAAGGGGTTTTCACATAAATCTTCATATATTTTCTTGATTTGGTACTTCTCTTGCCATATGTGTTGATTGCTCATCATCTAGCTCGCTATTGGTGCCATCTCTCAAGTTCTTGGTGTATGGCTAGTTGGCATATGAGGCATAATAGTATTCTTTGATATGTTGATGTTTGGATTATGGGGACTAAAGGTGTAGTGAGTTAAATACCAAGTGTTTGCTTGTAGATCCATTGGACAACTTGTAGTCAAGAGATCTGAAGCTTAGACCTTTGTTCTTGTTTATGAACACAAGATGTTCGATGAAATGCTTGTGACATATTAGCTTGCTAATTGGCTTGCGCTTCTGTTGCCTTTCTGGGACCACACACTACAAGAAAAAGGCCCTCTAGGCACGCTTCTGTAGTTGCATTTTTATAAGCGTCTATACACCAGCATCTAAATATGCTTTTTGACACGATATTGAGAACGCCTTAAAATGACATGATATTATACACCTTTGAATGTCATTAGCCACTTAGCGATGCTTCTTGATACGATATTGAGAATGCATCAAAAGTGACATGATGTTAGACATGCTTTGACCATCAGTAACAACTTAAAGATGCTTCTTGACACGATATTAAAAACGTCTCAATTTTAGACACGCATTGATCGTCACTAGCATCTAGAGATCTCATAGAACGTATCAGACAAGTTGTCACAATCATCTAGAGACGTTATAAAATGTTATAAAGATGTTTTCAATATGTAGTAGTGTACATTTTTGAAATTCATTTATATTCATATGAAGTTGGATAGAAAAATAATTTATATGAAAATTGTAGCCCTCGACAGGCTCTATAATTTTGTAATTGAAAACTTTTCCATTTAAAGTCATTTAGATATCATAATAGTTGTCAACAGTTTGGGTGAACAAGGGTCAAAAGGAATATATATATATATATATATATATATATATATATATATATATATATATATATATATAACTCTAGTTAGGATTGTATATTAGGTGAGTAGTTTGTGTGTTCGTGAGGAGTCAAGAGATCTTGAGTTCGAGTCCTAGGAACCGCACATGTGAATATCTCATGAGAAAATTTAATTTAAGAGGGGTGGTTTGGGCACAACGTGCATATATTTGTAGACACATAATATAAATATATCTATGAAACGTGTCTATACAACGTGTCTAAAATAATAACCACATATTGTAAATGTATTTATGAAAGCGTATCTACATGTGTAGGCATGCATCTAACGTCTCTATGAAACATCCTATATCCTCCAGACATGTTTACTAAATTCATCTCTACACACCCAGACACGGTACGCGAGGAGACGCTCTTAACATGTTGTATGAAAACACCTCTACATTCTACTAGGGATGAAATAAAACGTATCTAACCTATAAATAAAGCGTATCTACACAGCCTTTTTCTTATAATGACACTCAAAACACATAAAATGAGGAACCTATACTTTCTGCTAGATCTACATCAACCTTATGTACACAGAATTAACAATACGGTGCCTCATCTGTCTTTCTTTTCTCAGTAGAGATAAACATTATTGTTAGGAAATTTAGCTTTGCAGACGCGACAGATTGATCTATCGAAAAGATACACACTAGATAACAAATGACATCAAAGACACGATGTGTGTTAACAAGTAGTGGCACTAGAATCATGGTTGGATTGGATTTAGAGTCAATGGGTGAAAGATCACATGGATGCATCAGGATTATGCATCTACAAAGTGTCGTGCAACGCACATGCGGTGCGTTACGGACACGACACAAGGTAGAGCATGACGGTGACCAGTGCACACATACGGTACGCATACGGCCATGGCGGGTAGACATAAGCATTGACGATGGCTAGGGTTTCTAGCCGGATGCATGTTGTCGTCAGGGGTGGCGTGGATGTCGTCGTATAGGTGTCTCGGAAGTATCATGGGCTCCGAGCAGTGCATCGAGCAGAGGCGTAGATGAGGCGAGCGCAGCAAGGAAATCGCGGAGCTGCATCACGCTACTTCGTGGCGTGTACCGTGCACCATGCGGACTCCAGGTGTGTGGCGCCAAGTAGTGGATGGCGGTGTGGCTGGTTGTTGCGCAAATCGGATCAGGATCTTGGCATTTCTTGTTTGGTTCATTGAGTGTGTCCTGCACAGACTCGGCTTGTGACCAAGACGCTGTATTATCGAATCCAAGCCAGACTCAGCTCTCCGAGCATCTCACAAGGTGGTTGTGTGGAGCATAGATGCGCATGGTCCAGCTAAGGTGGCTTAGTAGCCCAGGTCGGCTGGGAGAGTAGCAATACGGTGGACACGAGCGAAGAGAGCCCAGGAGCCGTTAGGCGACATTGATGCAGGCGAAAGCATGGACACCCATGAACTTAGGTAATGCCACCTGCAACCACTAGTCTGGAGAGAGCCCTACCTCGCCCGCCAGCTCCTTTAGTGATCGGTTCCGTCGGTGCGGCTGTAGCCCCTCCCCTGCTACGGGCGCTGCAGCATGGACAGGAGATTGCACCTCCTGCTACAGCCACTGCCGCCTCTACTCTGGATCGACGAGGTTCACAAGAACGATGACGGGGAGGGAGCAGCTCGAGTGGAGGGTGGAGGGGGCCAGCGGTGGGGAGTGGGCGGGTGAGAGAAGGGACTGAAGTCAGGGGAGGTGAGATGAACAGGTAAAGGAAGAGTTGTGAGAGTCACATCTGGTAGCATGTGGGAGCAATATTCTCTCTACTTAGCTATCACATCTAACTTATCATCAAATCAAAAAATACCCATTCAACCAAATACACAATCTAGATAGCTACCTGTAACCCATCAAACACACGTTGCACCTGCACCAAAAGATCGCCGTCACCACCACCGCCAGCAGCAGCGACACGCACCGTTGAGGCATCCATTGAAAACGACGCGCGAACATACGGCCACATGGATGAAATGATAGGTTGCAGGTCTCATTTGGCTTGTACAGCTTGGTCAAGCTTAAACCGACTAGCTCCGAAACGAGCCGAATTAATATTATTAGCACTAGCATTCAAATATTCGATCAATCAACGCCGGCAGTTGGAACGAAAGATTCCAGAGTCCGGCCCCGTGATGGAACCTGCAGGGAGGTGACTGCCACAGGCCACAGCACAGCTGCACGGCCCCAATGACGGCCCTTGTGTCTCTGCAGTAGCCATGTCGTCTCCCTTCCAACTTCGGAAAGCACACGGTATGTCATATCCGGAAACAGAAAAAAAGAAAAAGAAAAGGCGATTCCATCTATAGTTCTGTACACAAGCTGCCTTTAGTTTGTGCCATTCAATTGGTCTGAGGTTGTTTTTAGTTTTTACAACTGACTCCCTCCTCCCTCCCTCTTCAATTAAACGAACCATCGATCACGGATCTCATAAAAAGTACTCGTGTGCCATTCAATTGGTCTGAGATTCGTGTGCATGTGGTCGCATGCATCATGGTCTCCAATTCTTTTGTGCAATCCAAAACAAATCAAGTATAATATACATATATAAAAGCATTAATTCTCCCCTCATCAGTAGATTGTACTATGCGTTAAGGTTATATATGTACCTGTCCTGGTTCATCGTGACCTTTAATTTCAGTTGTATGCATGAGACGAATTTACACTACTATAGAACGGATCAAAAGTAGCGTCCTATTAGTATCGATTGAACCGTAACTGTTACTGAAGAGGTATCAATATCGGTTCTTAATCTCTTGCGCTCGAAGCATGATAAAACCACTAAGAACCGGCACTGATACATACTATCAGTGCCGGTTTGTAAAAAAAAAATCGATATTGATAGTATCAGTACCGGTTTTTAATACAAATCATCACTGAAGCCTGATCCAGACTCGAAATTTCAATGAAATAGGATTTTGGTTCACCCCTCACGCGTCTACTCTTCTCGCTCACGACTCAGTCCTCTCTCTCGATCTTATCCTCTCTTTCTCTCTCACCCTCGCATCCTCATCCTCACATGACCTTATCCTCTCACTCTCTCCCCCATCTCTCCCCCGTCCTAATCCAAATCTCCCTGCGAAACGAACACGAGAGGAAGACTAGAGTACTAGACTAGAGGAGAAACTGCTCTCTCAGCGATCGGCGAGGCCTCTTACGATGTTAATTTCCCGTCTGATTCTTCGTTTCTCCGCTTATTTTTCTATGATTTTTCCGTGTTTCTTCTTTGTTGTGTTGAGAATCACGTTTTGGTGGGAAGAACTTATGGGGATTCAAAACTTTTGGTTTTTTTTACCCTAAAATTCGGATCAGAAGTAGAAGAGGGCATAATGATTTTGAGAAAATCCACTGGGATTTTTCGAACTTGTACTTAGGGATTAGTATAGTTGTTAAACATATAGATGCTTAATTTTTTTCCCATCATTTCAATCGTTATCCTGCAAGGTTTCGATAGTGCTTCTGATTATTTCCCCTTTTCTCATCGCATCTGTGTGGCTTTGTTCAGGTGGTGCTGCAACCAGATCAGTTCCTGAGCGAGCTGACGAGCATGTACGAGCGAAGCATAGAGAAGGGCTGCGTGTGGGTCACCATGAAGTGATGTGAGTGCTCCTTCTGTTGCCTAATATAATGGTGGTTCGTAGATTTGGGTGGTTGAAGTCTTGATTTGGTGCAAATTGTCTGATGTGGCCAACGTCGCTCTAGGACAAGGCATAGTTGCAAAAGGGGTGGACAACGGCGCCACGGCTTGGCTCGTTTATTTTTTTGGCTCGAAACCTTTTTTAGTGCCGGTTGGAGACATGAATTGGTATTGAAAAAATTTTCAGTGTCGGTTCCAGTCCAAACATTGATAGTCACTGACTATCAATACCGAGTAAAGAGTGTCGGTTGAAAAATAATTTTTTATGATAATTTTTCAACCGACACTTTTATAACTTTTTGCAGTATTGTTACGTCAAAGCGAGTGTTGCATCAACGTTTCCACATAAACTAAACATCGAATTATTCACCGATCGATCGAATTGATATATATGCACAGCTGAAACCTGGCCTGCAAATAAGCAGTAGCTGGTAGCTAGCTTCTAGCTAGAGTACGTCGTGCTAGCTAGAGGACGAATCAGTTGGGTCTGAACCAGCAGGGGAGACGGCCGCACTATTGCAGCCGGCGGTGGCCGTGGCCTGCAGTGACTGTAGCTGCGCCTTGCCGGCCAGGCCGCGCTGCCGGATGTAGACGCGGTACTCGTCGAAGGTCATCTCCGGGTACAGCGCGGGGCGGCCGGGCGCCACCAGCTCGACAATGGGCGCGATCGGCAGGTCGCTCCGCGGGTTGTAGAAGAAGGCCATCGACAGCCGGTCCTCCGCCGCGCTGACCGTCACCCGGTGCTCCACGCTCTTGTACACCGCGTTGCTCAGCACCTGCATATATGGCACGCGTGCATGCGTATGTTAGTGCTACACTCGCTGCAGCTTTGGCAGAACATATATGCGCACTGCATGCAGATACATGGATGGACTAATTAATATGCTGTTTAGGTTTACACAATTTTATAGACGGACAAAAGTTAGGCCGCTAACTCTGGCCGGTGATATATGTATATATATTTGTAGTATATGATTACGTCTGCGACTGCTACTGGTTTAGATCACTCATTATATGTAAAGGTGATTTTCTACTGATCTATATACTATGTCTAGGTGCATACATGGGACGAAAACGGATGGACTGTCATGTACTGAGGGTATATATAAAAATAGTATTTATATGCACAACTACTCTGTCTCAATAAATACTGTTCCACTTGTGGCCGGTAGTCCCACGTGGACGGACAATGGCGTTTTCGTGAGCGAATGGCTCAGGGCCTCCGCGGATCCGCTACTTGATCCTCACTTCCTCAGTGATAGCAATGGCACATCAAGTGCAAATCCATGTAGGCACACATCCATATACGCCTAACAAGATGGAGCACGTATCTGGTCACTGAACACAAACATGAGTCAAGCTAGGAGACAAAGTAGCAGGGCTGGTGTGTCTCACCTTAATCCACAGACGGCTGACTATTTGTAACATGCATTTGCCCACTGCTTAAGAGTATATAAGCAAATATAAGCGGGAACCACCTTTTGAAGTGGTAAAGGCGTGAGAGTGACTCTATCTATCAGGATTCAAATCCCGGTGCTTATAATTTACATACATATGAGTATTTTCAGTATTTTATTTAAAAATATATGATGGGGCCTACTCATGGTTATGCCAGTCTAGAGTGCGTGTGTTGTGTATTTGCATGTGCGCCATCCGTGTAATCGAAAAAATAGCAAATATAAGCCCATAGTAAATTAAGGTTCATGAGAACAGAAAGCATGTGTTTTAGAAATAATTGAGGAATGTTTTACCTACATTTTTTATATGGAAACCTTTTACCTACTCCATGTGTGCAGTTGGTCCCTTCTATTTACATTACTAATATATTATAGAGGAAATTGCAAATACCTCCCTATAAGTCACTTCAAGTTACAAATAGCTCCCCACAGTAACATAGTTACATTTACAACCCCATAAGTTTAACCCTGTTGCAAAATTCTCCCTTAGGGTTCACTTGATGCCCTATCAACATATTTGTCATGATGTGAACTCAATCTTTCCATGTAGGGCCCCAGCAAGGAAAGGAGGGGATGAGACAATACTGAGTGAGGTGGTACAAGTAGGTTATTTGGTTAGATATATACGATAGTATGAGAATGTATTTGGTTGGTTATATGAAATGGAATGATTCGGTACAAGATTCTATTGAATGGATTGATCCTGGATGGGCGGTATAGATGATAAAAATACATATAAATAAAATATTACAAAGGAACTTATTTTTTTTACTATATAACCTTGGACTTAAAATAATTTTAAAATTAGTCCATCAAAAAAAATATTAGTAATTTTTCCTAGATTTTTGAGAATTTATTTGAAGCCCTAACAATTGTTAGAAGCTATAAAATTTGCCTTTTTTTAAATAATTTTAGTTTAAATTATAAATATTTTTTTGGATGAATCCAATTAAAATAGATTGCATATAGATTATGGAATACACACAAAAAGTTTTAGGATTTTTAGTAACAGAAAACCAATTTTTTGAATTGAAAAAAATCAAGTACTGTTCACACGGACGTTGTACAGTTGTCGTTCAACATACACGGCTCGTCGTTAGGCAGATTTCTCCGTATCTGGTGATGCAGCATCTGGCAGGGATATTGTAAGAATCTGAATTAAATCTCATTTTAGGCGAGCTCTCAAATGTCCAAGCAAATGTGACGATGATTTTCTATCCTGAACTATCTTGTCCAGGACAGGCCTCGTACTTCCAATCAAATACTGTTTAATACGATGCAAGATACAATATTTTGTATGCATATGGTTGGTATGTTTATTATTTTACAAGGAATATAGCCGAGCACTAGCTAAATAAGACAGCTAGCTGTTCGATTAGGTTGAAAATTAAATGGTCCAAAAATTTTGAAATATTTCTACAGAGATTTGAGAGGTTTTCATCATGTAATAAAAAACAAAACCCGATCTTTCATCAGGGTTTAACAAACCAACAGTAACCGAGAAAAATCGCGATAAGCGACCATCTCGGTCTGGTTCGGTTTCAGAAACCGAACGGTAACCGAATTTGAATTCAAAAATTTCGAAAAATAAAAAAATAAAAAATTCCAAAAAACTCTTAAAAAAACTAGACACAATTCTAAGACCTTCTGTAAAATTGTTTTTAAAAAATAATATCGTTTGCATCATATTCTATAGGGAGGAAGTTAAAAAAAAAATAAAAAAATTGAAGCGTACGGCTCAGTTATTAACTCATGTTAAGGAAAAGTTTAAAATGCAAAAAAATATTTTTCTTGTGTAAAACGTACCTTAAGAAAATCTTTAAAATTAATTTTACTTTATTTAGAGTTTTATTAATTTCTCTATGATTTTTACAAAGTTCACAAGCATAAAGTGAATATGTTAAGAAACAGCACTGTAAGTAACTTTTTCATGTCTAATATTATTTTTCCTACGTAAATCATAGTGTAAATAAACTAATAAAAGTGGTTTCACTAATTTTTGAGGTGTGATGGATCAGTTATAAATTAATCTAGTCGCAACATATTTACACAATCTTGTATGTTACAATAACTAATTCATGAGTTCATGTATTTTTAAAAGACATAGTATCATGTAAGAAGACTTAAAATTAGTTTCATGATTTTTGGATTAGCAAAGAGTAAACTATGCATTTAACTTGGTTTAACAAATACATTTTCTCACAGAAAATTTTGAACTTTTTTATGAGTATAAATACTTTTATCATGTAGATCATGTTACAAGGAAACCAAAATTTTTTGTTTCACTTGATTTGAAGCTAAGATAAATTAGTTATTGATTTTACAAGATTGAGATAATTTTTAGGTTTTTTTAACTTCACTGAAAATCGAGAAAACCGCTCGATAAATCGAGAAAACCGAGCGGTTACTGACAATGCGAAAAATTCAAGAAAACCACTTGATAAATCACAAAAAACCGCTCGGTAACCGGTCCAAACCGACCGGTTACTGAGCGGCTAAAATCATGATTTTTCCCAAATTTCAAATTTACCAAATAAATTTTATCTAATTTTTTTTTAATTTTTCAACCGATTACTACAGTAATCACGACTTTTTGGTACCACCGGAGCTCGATCAAGCTTCGGTTAGTAAACCGAACCTGTCTTTCATGTGGATCCGTCCTTTTGTTCCGAGTCCTGACACAATCAATCAGATTCGGCGACCTTTTCTTCTGCTGGTGTACTGTAGCAGCTTCTTGTCCATTTTGATGCCGTTCAGGGACACGTGTCGATATATTTGGCACGACCTTGTTCCTCTATTCTTCCCCTCTCTCTCACTCTCCTTTTCTTTTTTTTATCTTTCCGGGCACTTAGATAGGTCCACGTGCGGTTTCACTGTGGTTGGACGTATCGTAATTTCTGTCACGTTTGCTACTATCTAGTATTTATTTGTACACAGACACATGTCCAGCGATCAGTTGCACGTACGTATGTACATACACGGAGTATCGACGTGACGACGTGTACGTACCTGGATTTGGTCTCCGATGTTGACGATGAAGGCGTCGGGAACGGGGTCGACGGTGATCCACTGGTCGGCCCTCCTGACCTGCAGGCCCCTAACGTGGTGGTCGACGAGCAGCATGGTCATGCCTCCGGGGTCGGAGTGCGCCGCCACGCCGAGCGTCATCTCCGGCTGCGGGCATCGAGGGTAGAAGTTGACCCGCATGCACGCCCCCTCGTGGCCCGCCCCGCCGAACGCAGTCTGCAGCCTCCCGGCTTCCAGCCCCAGCCCGCTCGACAACAGCTGCATCACCCTCCGGCACAGCTGCACCACCTCCTCGCCGTACTCCTCCGTCGTCTCCCTGCACCCGCCATGTCACATGCATGTAAATTGTAACACATCAAGTAAGTGCTTGTGTAGCATGCATGCGATCGATCGATGCACGTATGGTGCTTCGATCCGGTGTTCGTACCGCAGAGAGGGAGGGAGGGAGGGCCACTTGTCGTGGCTCTTGAGGGACGGGGGGAGGAGGTGGAGGAAGTAGTAGTCGCCCCAGTCAAGGGGACCGCCTTTGGTGGTGCCCAGGCGGCTGCCGTACCCTTCGTAGGTCGCCGGCGAGTTTGCATATCGCTCGCGCACCTCCGCCGGCTGCCGGAAGAAGCCGCGCCACGCCGCCCGCGCGCGTTGCAGCTGCTCTGGGCGCACACCGTGGTTCACCGCCTGGAAGAACCCCCACTCCCGGCACGCCGCCGACACGGCGCGGGACGTCGCGTCCGCGTCCGGCATTGACAGGTCCACGACCGGGATGTTCAGGCCGCCGCCGCCACCGTCTGGGGCAGGCGAGAACGACGGCCGCTCGGACGGAGGCTTGACGTACCGCTCGGGGATCGTCGCGCCGCAGGTATCCGATACGGCCTGCACGCGCACGACGGGCTCCGGCCAGCCGGCGCCGCCGTTGAAGCAGCTAGCCATCGGAGCTGTCTGGTGCTAAGATGCACAGGAGACCTGCACTTACACACGCATTGCAAGTGGCATATGTACAAGGCGGTGTGAGATTAATGGTGCTGTATTTTACCCCTTTATAAAGGATAAGGGAGAGACACTGCTTTTGTGCTCAAGTGTTGAATACAAAATTGCAGCCAGTGCTAGGGCTTGAAAGCAACATAGGGTAAAATAAGCACGTGCTAGAAAAATTATGATGCCACCATCTGAAAAGGATTAGTGTATAACTCCCTCCGTTTCGTTATGTTTGCCTATAGGCTCAGGAGAAAATGTTTTAAAATATTTGTTCATTGAGAAAATCAAAAGTATAGTTATTACAATATTTTTACTCTCTATCCCTAATCAATTGATCTAAAAGAGAAAATATGGTTATATTATGCCACTTAATAGGCGTATGGATGGTCATTTTACATTGATTTTTCTTGAACATATTACTTCTTTGGTTAGTGCCGACCGTGTGCTATGGCCTATGGTCAATATAGTAAAACAGGGGGAGTAATAGTGTGCTTGGCCTTTTGTGGACATAGCTATCTCTGGTCCTGTTAAGGGAGGATCCACAACAGGCCACGCCTTATAAAATTTTCACCCACGGAATAAAGCTGGGCTACAACTTTTAGTTAAATTGCAACTAGCCAATACTTAAATTTAAGATCTCTTGGCTATGACATCATAAAAAGTTGAATGCACCAGCTAGCCAGTGCCGGTGCACCCAAAAGCGTAAACCGATAAGGAGATTAAGTATACTTCAACATTTGGTTCTTAATAGGACTTAGATGGGCTTTTAGTCCTAGGCTTGGTGATGAAGCCCTGGTAGTTAGTGGCACAACCAGATTGTGACATATGGGGTCAATGAGCTTCTCAAAATTTTGCAATTGAACAAGTCCTAATCTTGTGAAAAATTACATCAAAATACACACAACTCTAAAGAACTTAGTGGAATTGACACACATGTTTTTATCCTGGCTTCAAGCTCTAACGGACTGTTTGGTATGGCTCCATCTCCAGAACTTTAAATTTTTTTGAGCTAGAGCTAGGTAAGGGGTTGCTTGGCAAAGTTCTAGATATTTAACCACTTAATTTTATTCTTAGCTTTAGAGAGTCTAGTATCTAGGGCTGCCCTATGGACAGTTTGAGAGTCTTTAGTTGAAACATTTTATTCTTATTTTGAACTAAAAATAAATATTTAAACCACTAAATTATATCCTACAAACTCGAAATCCTATATAGATCTCGGAGCTAAAGCTCTGCCAAACAGTTGCTAAGTTAGGGGTGTTTGGTCAAGCCATATTTCCATTTTAGCCTAAAAACATAAGCTTAAACCGTGTTATTTTAGACTATAAACTCCATATTATATAAGAATCTATGAGCTAAAGCTCTTCTAAATATGCCCTAAATCTTCTAGGCGCTAGCTCTTGTGATGATGATGTATATATGTTGTTGTCTATGATTGAATTTCACCATCAGATCAGTTAACACAGAGCCGGAAAACTTTAGTTCTTTTCACATTAATTGACGTTAATTTGATAGGAAAAGGAAAGCGTGCGTGTTTTGCATTCTCTCCTGCGCCGTGTCGTCAAGAGCATTTTGAGCAAGAGGTGAGTGTTACTAGAATGCCATAGCGCTCTCACTTGGGACTTTTGAAGAGAATACACAAATGCTAGTAGTGGAGCATAATTCTAGGTCATACGTCGGGATGAACAACATCACTTTATTGCAAGCGCGATTATGACATGAATTGAGTATTAGACAAGACTATATGGAAATTAAGTTTTGTGTTATTCTTGAATATAATGACACATATTCTAGCTAGCTAGGTCAACTTAACCATTTGATCAGGAATCGAAACAGTGAAGGTTTCTATATTTTTGAAACGAAAGATTAGAGGGTTTCTAACTTTTTATTATTAATTTCACTATTTCTCTAATATTTTTCTTGGTGACATAGTTTGCAAGGATATTACATGTCGGCTCGTAGACAAATATTTAATCCTTTCATCAGGTCAACAAATTTGCATCAAACTACAAGCAGGTTATATGCAATGTTTGCTGGTGTTATATACACATACACCCATTGTGTGTTGATGGGTAGGAAGCAGGCATCGTGAGCAAGACTATTCAATTGGATTAATAGGGGCATAGCACCATCAACAGTGCGTGGGGCCACTGCCTCCTTATGTTCCTCTCTGATCAATTGTTTTCTTTCCTTGAATGTATAGTGTAGTAGTAGCATGTTTGGTTAGACTTCTCTTCCTCCTTTGAACCACGTGGGCTAAATAAGGGTCCTTTTGGACCTATCTAGTATTTGTTGAACTACAGCTAGGGCCAAATCTACACCCCTCTCTTGTTTGTGCGTGTATAGTTTGTAGTGTAGCTTGAGCGCAGGGAAGATGCCAGCGTGGGTAAGACGTTTGTATGCGCGTGAGTTTAGATTAGACATTACATTACTACATAAACATATTTTATTATCAGTTCTAAAACTCTCTTCACAGTTAGTTTTAGAGTCGGCAGTTGGTAACGAATAAACAGTGAAGTAGGTTATCACTATTGGCTGAAGGATTTAACCGACAGTGATGAATTGGTATTATTGCCAACTAAAGGATTTAGTCAGTAATATTTTGCCTCTCCTCTCTCTATCCTCCCTCTCTTTCCCCCCTCTATCTCTCTCTTATCTATCCTCTCTCTCCTCGATCTCGCCATCTCATTACATAAAAAAAGTTATTAGTGATGAGTGATAACAGCCATTGTAACGGGTCCTGTACCTATCAATCTTATCGTGTCATTAATGATAGGTCATTAGCGATAGGTGGTGACCCATCACTATTGAGATCATTAGTGACGGGTCATAGTCGTGACCCTTCACTAATGTTCAGTCAATAGTGATGGGTTATAATCTTGACCCGTCACTAATGATCGATGAACATTTTTTTATTTTTTGGACACAAAAAAGTTAAAAAAAATATTTTTTTCATCTGAGCCATCCCAATGTAGATCCATCCCATATGTCTCACAAGTCACGCTTTTTTCACATTGTTTTTAAGTTTGCGTTCTATGAGAATCGAACGCGTGACCTCCTCCTTATGTGTGTAGCCACCTTACCACCTTTGCTATCACATAGTTATGATAGAAATAATATATTTTATCCTTTTAAACTTCTTCGCCAAAGGTTATTAGCAACACGTCATAACCATGACCCATCACTAATGACTAATTTTGCCAAATTTCGTATTATAGTGCTACCGAGGTGAGAAAAAAATAAGAGAAAAATAAAATAAAAATAATAAATATTTGCGAATACCGTCATTAGTGACCAGAGTTGGTCATTAGTGACAGATTACAAGTTGACCTATCACTAATGACTAACATAGGACGATCCGTCACTGATGGGTGGATCATTAGCGACGAGTCAAGTTGTGACCTGTCACTAATGGCTGGTCTAGGACGACCCATCACTGATGACCTAGTCATTAGTGACGGGTCACAACTTGACCCGTCACTAATGACTGACCTATGAAAATATGTTACTGATGACCTTATCATTAGTGACAGGTCATAACTTGACCCACCACTAATGACTGGCCTAAGATGACCCATCACTGATGACCTAGCCATTAGTGACGGGTCATAACTTGACTCATCACTATTATCATCACTGATGGGTCATGTTACGACCCGTCACTAATGACCACTCATTAGTGACGGGTCTATATCTGGTCCCGATTAGAAGACACATTAGTGATGCGTCCTTATTGAACCCATCATTAATAGGACATTAGTGACACGTGTTGAGCAGTCGTCACTATTGTGGTGTCTCCTTTGCTAGTTTCTTACGTAGTGTCTCTCTCCCTCTCAATATGTATGTATAGAATGAGACACATATTTAATATAAATCAATAATTAATAAAGACATATTCATTAATACATAGTAATTCATATCATTCATCAATACATAGTAACTTATGTCATTCATTAATATTGTGTCATTTATCAAATATAATAAGTTGTCAAGCCCCTTGGTAGGCTTTCTCCTTGTTGCATACTCTCTACTAGAAGGTACGGTGTCATCTGAAGGTCTCTCACGCATCGATGGCACGATGGGTTCATGAAACTCGCCGTTTAGGTTGATAACATATTACATGAAGAACCTGACGATCTATTCTTGAAGGGCATTTATTTCTACATGTTGTAACGCACTTATGCGTAGTTTGGAGCACTGCGTTTGAAGAATTGAAAGAATTAGTCCTTAAACATAAATAGAAATTGAAAAGAAGACATCAATATATAATTTTCTACCTCAAGATCATTGAACCTGACAGCGTTTCCATCAAGGCTGAATGCATGCATGAAAGTAAAAACATAAAACCCACAGAGATTGTTACCGGGTGGCTGCCTCATACACTTCAAGAGGAAATAATTTGTCAGTGGAATGAATTGAACTTTTTTATTCAGTAGGAAATGCAAGACATAAATATTCTCTGTGTCAGAAAGTCAGTTTTTACATCAAATTGCTTCCTGAATGCAAAGTAGGTAACACTATTTTTGCAGTATCTTGTGTACGCCCTGTACGTGAATATAAATACCAATTAAACTTAGATTCAACATACGAGAAGATTAAATGATCGAGTTTACCTGTTTATCATATTGATGAGGTCTGTAAGTCGTCTTATCTCTCTTTTGTAAGTCCAAGACAATGATCTTGCTCAAATCTAGGTGGATGACAAGGAGGATTCAATGAAAACTGCAGGAATATGTGACACCATAGAAAATTAGTATTAGAATCGAGTTGCCCATAAAAGGAGAACACCCTAACTTGCAAACACGCACTCAAAGCTGTAGGGTAAGAGTACAAATTACTTGTGTTGGTGGTGAAGCAGACACTTCAATAAATAGTCTTCGGTGAAGTTTGGACAATCCCTTATAATTTCCTCATTCACAAGCCCAGGATTGATGAATCCTACTTTATTATCTAATTTTTTTTGCATGTGTGGATCTCCATTCTACGAAAGAGAGAATTTAGCCATGCAATTTGAAGGTACAAGATCATATAATATGAATTATATGCATAAGTCACTTAAAGAGTCCAAGGTCTAACTATAGCCACATCGAGAGCATCTTCTTTGTACAATTCAAACAAGTATTCTAATTTCACGCAGAAGGAGCCATCCTCGTTGAGAAAATATTTATCTCTGTATCTTATGATGAACGCCTCAAAACCCTACATGGATTGCTCTAACTATCACTGATGTAATCGATGCATTTGAGTTGTAAAGTTTCTTTCTATACCTGGTTTGACCAAAGGTTTGATCAACTCAAATGGCCATGTAACATCCAACTTTGGGATATCCGCTCCCACAATAAGTCGTGCTAGTTCTTCTGCTGTTAATATAGAAGAAACTAGGAAGTCCCCAATGCTTGGAGCATGCAAAACGACTGAATCTAATTTGCTCTTGGCCTGCTTCTTGCTGATGCGTTCGTAGTCAGTCGGTGGCTTTATTGAAGCCGCCCCCATCTGTTTAACTTTGGATATATTCATGAAAAATTTCATGCTATCTTCATACACAACAGGCTATGGTGGAGGTGCTAGAGGATATAAATGAGCTGTGATAGCGTCCATAATCTTTTTGTATTTCCTCAGGAGTAAGTGAATAGACATCCTTGGGTTTCGCCGACTTCTTAGATGGCACCGACTTCTTAGATGATGTCGTCTACATGGATGCTGCGGAACTTGATCGTGTTTTCTAAGATGATGACCAACTTCTTGATGGTGTTGGCTTCTTGAGCAGTGGACTTCTTTGAGGCGATGGCTGGGGAGGTCGACTTCTTCTAGTAGATGGCTGAGGAGAGAGAGATCTACAAGGCGACGACGACCTAGGGTGTAGTGGAGAGTAGAGGTTCTCAGGAGCTGTTTTTGATGGAAACACTATATAGACCTTCTCCCACATAATGAATGTGTGCTCGTTCTCTCCTATAGTGTTGGTCCCCTCCTCTACGGGATAGTCCACCTAAACATGACGATAATTGTCAACTGCCTCATCCATTTTGACCATGGCGTAGCTCTCCGGTATCGGACATTCGTGCAAAAGGTCATGGGCATCACGAGGATAAGCCTCGCTGGAAGCCACCTTGATGGTAATGTTCTTAGAACCAATGTGTAGTTCGCACGGTGTCCGTGCTATGGTATGGTCCACGAGATAAGTGATGGAGTCAGCTCCCGGAACTCTTGTGGATGCATAGCTACTTCGATAATCACTAGGGCTGGAGCGAGCAACATTAGAAGATGATACCAGCAATTCCTATTCATTCCCAATGGCGCCCTGTTCACGCATGAGGGCTTGCTATATTTCTTGTGCTATGTTTTTGTCTGTATGTTCTGTCTCACGTTGTAGCGCTTGTTCAAGCATTTCCATCATCCTAGCTTGTTTTGCCTCTCGTTTTGCATCTCGCTCTGCTTTGGATCTCTTTCGACTCTTGTAACTGTCAACGATGTCTAGGAATCCATATTTCTAACCCATCACACCAACGCCTCATGTGCGACCACCATGCTCCTTGTTTCCTAGGGCCAAGGTGAGCTCGTCCCTATCCCTGTTTGGCTTGAAAGAGCCTTGTGCAAACTACGTGTGGGCTACCGTAAGCTTTTTTGCAAGAGTTTGCGTCACTTCCTAGTCTTTGGAGGTCATAAAGTATAAGCTTCTATCAGACGATTAAGAAGCACCTCTCCCAATAAGGAAGCTCGTCGATCGTTTGCTCCAGCCCTCTGCCTCATATGTGACATCTCTCTCTCATAGTTCATCTAGCTGTTGTTGTCACCACCATTCTTTCCTCACGTACCCATGACTGCCGACTTTGTGGGGGGTAGATATTCTTCTTCGAGTTTGCTTTGTCGACCTCACTCAACATATGTGCTTCTTCAAACAACTTGTACTCCGCAAAGGCTTTCCAATGATCTTCCAGTTGCGGCCATTTACTAAAATCTAGCGTTGTACCTTTTTGCACATAGGTTCTGTTTAATGTGGCCTTCCAATTCTTAAATGAAAGCCCCATAATCATTTGCGCCTTACGCTTAACTACGTCCATATCTATTTCTATAGGGAACTCGAACCTCTCTAATATTTTGGGCCACAAGATATCGTTCTTGATTGAATCAGGAACTACGTACGGATCACCTCGTTCGCCAGTTCACAATCTATAGCTGGTGGACACGTGATCCTTAATAGCTATCCCATATACTGACTTGTATGATCCCAGAACTCTCTCTGGTGCAGTTGGCTCCCTTGCTGGTGAGACCTCCGTGATCACAAATCATCCTGTAGGCATCTTCGAGGGCTTCGGGCACGATGCTGCTCCTAGGATTGCTCATTATCGTGACCCTCCAGAGCATCAGGCATCTGCGTATAAACGAAATAATTATTGAGAACCTATATGATAATATGTAAAACAGATGCATTCATCTACTTATAAATTACCTCATCGCCTCCACATGCATATGTTTGGTCCAGGTTGAGGTAGTGGCTCAGGCTACCTTCTTCAATGTTTGACAGCGACACTACATCTCCTTCTGGCACATGGGTCGGATCCACCGTTGGTGGTGCCATCCCTTCCTAGGAGTTCTGCATATGATAATGATGAATGATTGAGTATTCTACATATAGAGAGCTAAGGAAAGAGAGAGATAGAGATAAAGCCGCTGAGGGAGGGAGAGAGGCTGTTGAAAGAGTGAGATAACCATGAAGGTATCGATAGATAGGATACATACACATAAAATATTGTAATTGAGAACATTATGATCACATTTAACAAAAAAAGTCACATCTTATGTAGCAAAATAGGCACAAATATGCACAAAGGTATTGTCAAGTGACACATTGCTCTTACAAGTCGCATCATCTTACATAGCAAAATAATGATGATTACAACCAGAACTAGGATTACAACATCTTTACACGTGAAATCATATTTCTTCTCCTTATTTTCAAAGCTATCCAATTTTAGCTCGGCTTAGATGATTTGACTGTTGTATGTTGCAACAGCTTAATGTTTGAACTTGTATCCTTTGTAATATGCTCCTTTGAATCTATTAACTTGTGCTTGGCATGCCTCCCAACTGAAGAACACTCCACTTTGCCGACTATGATGGATAGCAGTCCTAAATTTTAGAAAATATGCTTGAGCAGACAAACTAGAAAATAATCCATATTTCAAAACCTACACTCTAGTTTTCATTCACATCAGAGTAAAATGCAAAGAGGCCAATTTTTATTCGTAGTAAAAAAATCATGTCACATGCAATGCAAGATGCTCATAATACAATGGACAACCATGAAAAGTGTCTCTTTCATTGCGACCATGAAAAGTCTCTCATGTCACTCCAATTAACACACAAGTTTAATAATATCCCCATTTACATCAGAAATACAATGGACAACCATTTGAAAAAAAAAGATACAAGACTAGGCACCAAGACAAAGAACACATATATATTAGAAAAGATATAATTTATTACATCCACACATGAATGGCAACTAACATCATCCATTGGATGGGTACACAGATCAATCAGGGAGACAAGATTACTTGAATTCATAATCAAATTAGCAGATAGTGACATGCATGCATGCAGAGAGAGAGAGAGAGAGAGAGAGAGAGAGAGAGAGAGAGAGAGAGAGAGAGAGAGAGAGAGGAAAATAACAAAGATTCACCCAAAATAATTCTGCGAAGCAATGTAGTTCTTTAAGGAAAATAACTAAGATTCACTCAAAATATTTCACTGTATAAACAATTTAGTCCTATTGGAACCAAAGAATCCACAATTAAATCCTAAAAGATGAAACCCATAGAATTTATCAATCAGCTATGATGAAATTTTGGAACAATAAACTGTATTAAATACAATGAAGCATTCTATGTTTAATCCATAGTGTGCCATTTGCAGAGAGAGAGAGAGAGAGAGAGAGAGAGAGAGAGAGAGAGAGAGAGAGAGAGAGGGAGAGAGAGAGAGAGAGAGAGAGAGAGGGAGAGAGAGAGAGAGAGAGAGAGAGAGAGAGAGAGAGAGAGAGAGAGAGAGAGAGAGAGAGAGAGGATGTGCCCTCCATTATTTCCAGTTTTGTTTGATTCACATAAACTAATCAGAGTTAAATGTCTAATTTGATCTACAACTCCAACAAGGGAACTACATAGATCCTCCTCTAGAATGTACCAACATGAGCAACAATTTAGAGTCGATGTCAAAAGAATGACAGCAGGAACAAATGGACTCAACATCTGATAAGTAACTTATCAAGTATTGACATAAGTCTTGAGCACAATATATCAGAAACTAGACGACATACTATTAATCTACACACTCATTAATGATTCTTCATTTTGATAACCATACTCTAGGATCATTTTGATAACCATACTCTAGGAGGCAAATCTATCAAGTTCATGATGCACAAAACAAAACATATGTAGGATATTTTCAAAATGCATTTTCCTGATGCCCTGCCTTTGTGATGCATTTTACTGATGCCCTAAACAACTGCGCATCATAACTCACATAATTCCACAGCAGAAACCACAAAGGCCATAGTTAAGGTGGACAACTCTTATCACTTTCATTGCGTAATCATGTGCATGTTTAATCAAAATGGTTAACCATAATATGAAAGAAATGAAATGCATTGGCAAATGGAACAAGAACATGCTAAAGAATATTAAAACAATATTATCTTAGATATATCTAGGTCTTGTTAGCATCAAGCCACATATTTGCAGCAATTATGTGTTAATGTAATGTCATCAATGTCTATGGTAGATTATATTTGCCATCCAGATGAGAGTAACTAACTAGTTCCAAAGAAACTAAGCTAGCATGATGAGACGTAATTAGCTTAAACTTCAGTGGTATGAAAAAGAGTCACATTAGGGTTTTTGTTCCACAGTAGACAAAACTGGAAAGACAATATAGAGATCTCTATGATAATTGAGTTTCCCAATGTGCATAGTCAATCAGGAGGAACAATCTATGCAAGAAACAAACTAGGCTGCCATATGGAACAAACATTCCATTGAACAAAGTAAACAAAACAAGAGCTATCTTAGGTATCTCAGCTTCTCACCATCACCATCTAACAAACCAGCATCATCAAGCAATTTAGCAGAAACTAGGTGTCACACCCGGTTTAAAGACCAAAACCAGATGTAAACTATATGTATGCCAGGATCAGTTATTCATACATATAGCGACTTCATTAGTGTAACAGACACAATGTTTCTTATTACAACGCTAAAATATTACAAAATGACCACCCACGGGTCTAAAGAAAAGAACACCACGGCGGAAAAGGGAACGGTGCAGCTCCAAACCAACAGGCAGCCGACCGAGAGATTCCACAAGCCTAGAACTCGGCATCATCCTCGGGGAAGTCATCCTCAGGAAAATCTTCAAAGGTGTCACCTTCTGAAACAGCAAGCGTGAGTATTTCCAATACTCAACAAGTGGGGGAAAACAAATGAATCTAATATGGTGGCTTGAAACAAGGTTTTCCTAATCTAGGGTTTCATTTGCATAAAAGCTGGTTTTTAGCCCTGAACTACGGAAACAAATTTTTATTTTAACCGAGAAAAGATGTACCAAAGATTTTCTTTAACCTCCGGGAATTCAACCCAATTCCCAAAGATCTTCTTTAACCTCCGAGAATTCAACCCAATTCCCAGACCCAGAAAAACACCCACCCCGACTAATCATGCGAGGGTCCAGGCTGCTCATAACCGTGAGCACGGCTGAATATTCAGTTTGACACTCTGCAGAGTTTGTGCACTTTACCCACGAGTCGTGATCTTCTCTGTTGCCGGCACCTGATGGTACCTTACACACTTCCGGGGTGTGCGCCAAGAGATCACTACGAGGCTTTTCCAGAGAGTCTCCCAGTATGCACTTGCCCACTGAGGTTTCACCGCCGTACATAAGTGGAGTAACCCTCCACCCCAGAGGCCCCCTCTTGTGCCGGGTAGAATCGGGAAGTAACCCTTCCTTATCTACACATCCGATTGGCTCATACAACCCTGGGAGAACATCTAGTTACTAGGCCAAGCCGTACCATATTGGTCTCGTGGTTGCCTTGTTTGCCCTGGGTGTTCGCTCCACGAACCGGTCCTTAAAACGGTCTGGGCAAGACCTCCAATAACCCCATAAGGGTATACTACCCAACAACCAAACAACCAACCATGTCGGAAAAAGTAGCCCTTTCTTGCCCAGAACCCCAATTATCTCCTTTGTTAACTCCCTTAACAACATTAATTTTCCATGATATTCTTCCTATATCAATTTTTAGTTCATAACTCAAGATTCATCATCCTACACGCTACATGTTCATCTAAAGCATGGCTAAGCAAAAACATGATGATCTTGTATGGATAAAGCATCTATATCCAACACTAGTATTTGCTATACTACCCATTTTTGTAAAGCATCATGCATATTTTGAGAAAGACTAACTTGATGTAAAACTGGGTTTGCAACATGGTCAAGACACTTGCCTTCGTTAAAGTGTTGCACAGGTCCTTCAAAATCTTCTTCTTGAAAGTTGCCGAACTCCTGGACTGAATCGTCTACACGAGCACACAATCTAACATGATAACAGTAAACCAAACATTCCTAAAACTAGATGAAAACCCTATAGACAGATTCTACACGATGCTACGATCGTTTGAGCGCGAAAATCGCCTAAATCGGAGCTACGAACAAAAAGTTATGAGCTTTTGAAGTTATAGGGGCTATTCTGCAAATTACTTGAATTTCAGAGAATTACCGAATTGTTTTTATACTGAAAATCTTATTTATAAAACAAATCCAGGGGTTTCTACAAAAGTACAAAGCTTTTATGAGGTTACAGAGAAGTCTAGGGGCTAAAGTGCAAAAATACCACTTTTCCCGAATTAAAACAAATATAAATCTGACTGGGTATATGGATGATGATGTGGCATCGCTACGCGGGCAAAAAGGCTGAGGTGGCCGGCTTACAGGGGCGATGAGGTGGCGGTTCTTTGCCAACTGGGATTACATAACACACGTGTCGCAACGGAATTGGCTAGGCGAAGGGGTATTGGAGCATCTAATCTGGGCCATCCATCACGGATCCGAAGGTGGGAAACAGAGGGAGCTTGGACCGGTGGCGCAGACACGGCGGCGGCCGGCCGGCGGCGGCGGAATGGTCGGAACCGCACCGGAATCACGCAAACGGCCACGAAATGCAACAGAACAACTTTCAAACGGAGGAGGAGCTCACGAGGAGTGCATACCGAGGCTTCACAGTGGCGGAGATAATCCGGGTGATGGCCGGCGACGGGGAAGAACGGGCGGCGGCCTTGGAGCTCGGTGCGAAGGCGTTCGGCGGCGGGAGAGACACCGAGGAGCGTCGCCCGGTGTCCTGCGACACCAAAGAAGCGAAGACTAAAGTTAAAAAAAGGGTTCAGCACGGTGAAGCAAGGCGGCAGCGAGCTTCTCACCGGTGGCAATGGAGGAGACGGCGCCGGGTTTGAATCCGAGCGGAAGAAGAGGGGGAAACGGTTGCAAAAGCACGGAAAGTCACCAGGAAGACGATGGTCCGCTTATATACGAGAGAGGGGAGGGGATCAGCCGGAATTTGAAGAAAATGGCCGGCGGCCATGGCTTTGAATGGCGTCGGTTTCCTCGCATTCAATCGAGCTATGGAGTGGGGAAACCATCGGGGAAGAGGGAATAGGGGGCGTGGAACCCGGCAGTGGTGATTAATTGGCGAGGTAGTGCGCGGGGGCTCGAATTTGAATCGGCGGTGGTGGATTTTGGAAAAAAATGGCCGGCGGCCGGAGATGGGAGAAGCAGAGCCGCGGCTCGGCGCGGGTGGCTCAGCGCGGGTGGCTCAGCGCGGGGTCCACCCGACAGAGGGGGGGGGGGTCGGCGGAAGAGGCCGGCTGGGGGCGGCTGCAGGCCGGCTCGGCTGATGGGCCGGCGCGGGGGAAGAGAGGACGGCCCACAAGAGAAGGAGAAGGGGAGGAAAAAAAATGGGCCGGGGGAGAAAGAATCGGCCCGAGGGCATTTTTCCTTTTAGAAATTCTTTTTCCAAATGAATTTCATCAAATTTTCCAATGAGGTTTTAAAGCAGCGAAAACTAGCGAAATTTTGCAAACTTTTTTTCCACCCAATAAAACCTTATTGCATCTACAACGGTATGAATGCATTCAAACAATTATCCTAGGCCATGTTAATTTTAGAAATTAATTTCCTATTGAGCTAAGTTGCAACACCTGAGTTAATTCTAAGAAAGTTTTAAATTATTGCAAAAATTTGAATTTTGGGTGTTACACTAGGTAATGTAAAATGTTGAACATCAAAAGAGGGAGATGGAGGTGGTGACGTATTTGGGCGAGGGAAGAGGGAGACAGTGAGGGCGGGCTTGGGCTTGATAGCGTGGATGGCAGGCTCAACAGAGACGAGAACGTCCTGCAGTCCCTCTGCGGTGGGGTACCTTGGCGGCGTGCTAAGGTCCCTTGTCCTCTATTGGGCGAGCGAGGACAATGGCAACGGCGAGGAGGAGGGCTCTAGGGCTCAACGACAATGATGATGGTGAGGAGGAGGACTCAACAGTGGTGGCGGTGGTGAGGGGGCGAGGAGGCGGCGAGGAGTAGACGATGTGGGGAGTGCACGCGACGAAGCCATGGGGTCGACGGCGTTGTGGTCCTCGGCATTGTGGTGCTCAGCATCGCGGTGGAGGAATACGATGTCGTGGTCCTTGTCATAGGGTGTAGGCGCAGGTGGGGAAAAACTCTAAGTGTTGGGGGGTTGTTTTTACCGTCAAAAGGATTACCGGCAATGAAAGGGGACCTTCACTGTCAGCTCATGAGGTCCACCGGTAGTGAAACCCCTTTCAGTGCCGTCTAAGGAGGGAGCAAAAAAATTTTATGCTGCGTGCATGAGTATCAAACCCACAACCTCTGTGCTCGAGTCTGAATAAACATACCGCTGCGCTACTCAAGTGTATTCGTCTGAGTTATACTTAATAACATATTAACATATTAAAAGGTATAATTAATACAAATCAACATAGCCTTTAATTAATACAAACTAAAGCCATCCTTAATTAATACATTTTACAACACCTCCTTAATTAAAATAAATTACATCATGTCATTAATTAATAAAAATTAAAGCGTGTCCTTTGTTAATACAAATTAATAATGAATACAATTTAGCTACTTTGTCTTAACAATTTCCCCTTCATTATGATCACGGCATACATAGGGAGGTTCGTTGATGTCTTCCATGAGACCTAGGTCGACATCCTCTCAGAAAGGAGGTATCGCGTCGAATTGATTGTAGTCTTCCTCATCAACGACATTCTCCACTCCAACAATTCTTTTTTTCCTTGAAGAACCACGTGGCGCTCCTCGTTGTTAGCCGGATCTAAGTTCTTTACATAGAAGGCTTGCATAACATCGTTCGTACGAATGGTGCTTCTCTGTATCTAATGAGTTTTCGGTCCACTGTAGTCATACCATACTTGTCGATCTTCACGCCCCTTGGGAGTCTGACCCATTAGCATCGAAAAAGAGGAACATTTAACACTATATAGTCGAGCTCCCAGATCTCTCATATGAATCCGTAGTAGGTCTCCCTATTTTTATTGCAGTCATAGGCATCAATACGGACACCGCTATTTCTCTTGATACTCCTATTATCCTGAGCTCTCGTATAAAATGTATAGCCATTTATGTCATATCCTTAGAATGTGAGGATTTTAGTTGATGGTCCGTTAGCCAACACATTCATTTGAGCACTCTCTATCTGCTTATCCATCATCTATCTAGGTAATAAGACGCTAAAATGATCTCGGTGCTCTCGCGCAATCTAAACATTAGACTTTTCTGGGTTTTTGGTGTGTAGCATCTTCTGGTGTTCTTTGACATATGGGTTCACTACAACTAATTATTGCAGAACTGCGAAATATGCTTGTGTGAATGAAATAGGGTCGTTAGTGTGGAATGAGCTTGCACCTATCGTCCCTTTCCCTGTAGCCTCCCCTCATGACGAGATACATGCACACCAATCATTTTGAGATTCATGTAGTTGACGCAGAAATCAATGACTTCCTCGGTTCCCCATCCCTCGGTCATGCAGCCATCCGATCGATTTTGGTTACGAACATAATTCTTTAGAACTCCTATGAACCTCTCGAAAGGGTACATCTGATGCAGAAACATGGGGCTAAGAATCCGTATCTCTTTCATAATGTAAACAATGAGATGAAGATATCAAAAAATGATGGAGGGAAACACGCCTCAAGTTGGGATAGAGTCTTGACCACGTCTTCCTACAGCTTATCTAGTTTGGTCGGATCGATTACCTTCTGTGATATCGCGTTGAAAAATGAACACAACTTTACGATTGAGTTTCGGACCTTCAGCAGCAGAATACCTCTAATTGCAATTGGAAGCATCCGTGTCATCATCATATGATAATCATGAGACTTTATATACCAGTTAATTTCAAATCTTTCATGTTACTAGTATTTTTATGTTAGCAGAGTAACCAGATGAAACTTGATTCCATGCAAGCACTTGCACATTGCAATTTTCTCCACCTTGCTTAGACTGTAGCTAGCGGGACCAAGATATTTATCATATTCTTCCATATCTTCAGGATGTAGATCATATCTAAGTTTCAAATGTTTCAGGTCCTTCCGTGCTTGGAGTGTATCCATTGTTTTGCCAGGTATGTCTAGTAATGTACCAATCAAGCTATCACACACGTTCTTCTCAATGTGCATGACATAGATTGCGTGTCGAACCATCAAATCCAGCTAATAAGAAAGTCATAAAAATAGATTTCTTTTTTAATATAGGAGCTCTATGATTAGATTTCGGAACTGGTGAACTCCCGCATCCCTTTGCAATGACATCCCTAAGTCCCTTTACCATCTCATATGCATGTCTTCCAGTGCGATGCTTAGGAGGTGTTCGAGTTTCAAATTTCCCATCAAAAGCTCTCTTGTTGCTGCAGTACGGGTGATCCTTGCAAAGAAATTTACGATAACCTAGGTGCACCATTTTTCGGCTATTCTTTAGTCTTTGTTTCATCCAAGCAATGCACATATGCACAATAACCTTTGACAATAGGTTGCTAAGAGCTGTTCTTGGATCATTACGAACAACATTACGCATAGGGTGAAGTTATAAGATCTTCCATTAATGGTTCTAGGTAGATATCGATATCGTTATCAGGTTGCCTTGGCCCTGGTATCAGCATCGTCATCATAATGTACTTCCGCTTCATACACAACCGAGGAGGAATGTTGTAGATACAAAGAGTCACTAGCCTAGTGCTATGATTATAGCTTATGTTGCCGAATAAATTCATCCCATCTGTACTCAACCCAAATCTTATATTCCTCACATTTTATTGCATTTCCATCGATGTTCCTCCACTGTGTATAATTAGTGGGGTGTCACAGCATTCCATCATCCTTGTGCTCCTCGACGTGCCATCGCATCAATTTGGCATGCTTTTTATTTGCGAATAAACGCTTCAAACGAGGGACTATAGGAAAATACAACATCAACTTGATGGGAGGCCTTTTCTTCTTTTCTTCACCATCGATATCATCAATGTCACGCTTGCACCGTGCTGCACCACAGATGAGACATGCTTCCAAGTCTGCACTCTCTTTGCGATACAACATGCCATCGTTTAGACATGCATATATTTTCAGTACTTTCAACCCCAATGGGCACACAACCTGCTTGGCCTAATATGTGTTTTTTGGCAACACATTTCTCTTTAGAAGTAATTTCTTCAAAAATAGTAACAACTCTGTAAAGCTTGTATCAGACCACCCATTGCTTGCCTTCAATTGTAGCAGTGAAAGCACGGTATGCAACCTTGTGTGCTCCTTCTTGCAGCCCAGGAACAACGGTGTTTTAGAGTCCTCTACCATATGTTGGTACTTTTGAAACTCTCTTTCAATGATGAAGTTTCCCTCTCAATCGCACAACATTTACTCTAGATCATCGTCATCGGCATCGGTTGACATTTGCTCTAGATCATCATCGACTAACATATCTCTGGTAGCTGGTATATCGGTATATTCGTTAGCCGGCATATCGGTGCATAAGTATTCGTCTTCTCTGCCAATATTTTGCCATTCTTGTATGATCTCATCTTCACCATGCTCGGTCCAACATGTATAGCTAGGCATAAAGCCCCTTGACATCAAGTGGGAATGTATCTGCTGGTGGTGGAAAACCGTTTCTTATTCTCACAATTGACGTATGGACAACATATGTATTGAGACTTTGTATTTGACTTGTGGGTCGTGGCTGCTACCAGAAAACACTCCACACCATTCTTGTACTCTATGCTCACACAGCTCGCATCATACATCCATCTTCTATCCATCTATAATTATATCATTATTGTAAATCTATAATCAAAATAAAAAAAGATTTTGCAATCACGAACAAATAAATTATATTGCCATCTCCTACCGGAAATTGCCCCGGGTTGGAGGAGCTACCTTTTGTATGCTTTCGTGTCCGCTTCCGATGAGTATATGTTGATGCCATCCTTAGAAATTTTATTTATTATTCAACCCTTATCTAGCACTCATTAAGTAAAAATGAAAAATAAATACGCTCATACAAAAAGTTCCTATATTAGAGCTTGCTAATTAAATAATATAAAAAATACAATTGGATCTTGCTATGTATCTCAATATCATGGCAAAATTTTCTAATTCATTAAATTCAAAATAAGTACGCTCATACCAACAGTTTCCACATTGGAGCATGCTATTTAATTAAAATATAAATTATATATTTGGAGCTTGCTACATACTAACTATCATGGCTAATTTTTCTTTAAAAATAAAAAATAAATATGTTCATACCTAAATTTTCTATATTAGAGATTGCTAATTAATTAAAATAAAAAATATATAATTTGAGCTTGCGATATACCTTAATTTTGTGGCTAATTTTTCTAATTCATTAAAAATAAAAAATAAATAGGCTCATACCTATAACTAATGTAAATCAATAATAAATACAGTTTCCACCATAGGCACTCCTATAGTGTCTGAGGTTAAATTACATGGGAAACCTATGTGACAATAATTTTCCTAGATCGAACAAGTCGACAAAGAGTAAAATCAATGTGATTTGATTTCCAACTTGATTTCCAACAATCCTAAGCTATCCAAAAGGTCATTACAGACTTTTAAATTCATTCGTATTGTTGATTAGGGTCATTATTTGACATAATTTGAAGATTTTCCTAGGGTCTCCATAGGGATAAGATCAACTTTTGTTTTTAAGCTAAAATTTTGAGTAAAAATGCTAAATATAAGATTTAACTTGGGATTTCACACTACACCAGAACAACACATTAATGATGGGTGATAACCGTCATTAGTGATGGTTACGACACCCATCACTCTGATTACGTCACTAATGATAAAACACTATGACAATCACCAGTGACAGGTCATAATTGAGACTCGTCACTAAAATACGTCTCCTATAACCTGAGCAAGCATGTTGCCCGTTACTGTTTCTGTCATTAGTGACGGGTGTATGTACCACCCATGACTAATTATCAATCCCCAGTGACAGGTAGCTTTCCATCCTGTCTCTGGGATTACTGACCGAGTCATCAGTGATGTGTTGTTACCACCCGTCATTGGTTACTGAGTCATTAGTGACGGATAGATTTGCAACCCATCTCTCGGACTCGGTCATTAGTGACGGGTGTATTTACCACCTGTCACTAATTATCTAGAACCAGTGACGAGTAGCTACAACCCGTCACTGGTGTTATGAGTCATTAGTGACGGGTATCTTTTCAACCCGTCTCTAATGACTGAGTTCCAGAGACTGGTTGGAAAGCTAGCTATCACTGGGACCCGATCATCAGTGACGGGTGAATTTATCACCCGTCACTAATAGTCTCATCCCTTGAAGGGATTTACATTTTACTTGGCTGAATCCTGAAGCAATGTCAAGATTTGGTAGCCGTCTTCTTCTGCAAATAAGACACATCCAGATACATTCATGCCATAATCACTATTCATTTCAAGATATATACCCACATTATAGGGACCAAGCCACGAGATATGCAACCACAAATTACATAATCAAAAGTCCTCAAAACGTACAATGGCGTAAGTCCACATCAAGAGCTCAAATTACATAAGTTGAAAGTCCAACTTCGAATTACCAAATTCAAAAGTGCAACCACAAATTACATCAAGATAGTTACAAATTACATAAGTCGAAAGTGCAACCACAAATTACATAACTCAGAGCCCTGCCTCCCTACAATAGAACTCACCTTTCGAAGAGACGACTTCGATCATTAAGAATGAGGTGATCTGTGCTCGAATGTTGGAGAGTGCAGACTCCTCGATATTGCTATCTAGTAAGATGAATTCCTGCTGAATAAAAGTAGTTATGGAAAAAGTATGCAATTAGAGTGAGCAAAATCATTTTATTCTCAGATATTTGTAATGAATAAAAGCAGCTATGAAAAGACTATGCAATTATCTTACATATGGGGATTTCATATCCTTTGCTGCCATGAATAGCAGCATATGACACACAACATAGAATCCGCAGGAGTTGCCTGGTGGTTGTTGGTGACACTGGAGAGGGAAAAAACTGTCAGTTCGAAAGGAAAACAATATAGTAGTAGAGTATTTACAAATATGTCTACTAGCACTTACCACGAAGATGGTCTTATGTGTCAGTGTACGGGGCTCCTTCGGATTGTACTTTGGATCATAGCGCATATACATGTCAAAAGCCCTATATGCGAAGAGGGATCTAATAGTCAACATTTGGTGTGAGTTTGAAAAGTTCAATATATAACCTAAGTTATGAAGAGCTTACTCGTCGAGGATTTGTTTAACGAAAGTATAGTCACGTTGTCCCCGTTCGCCCTTAGATCCCACCACTAGTCTTGATGAATCGAGGTACTAGACCAGTAAGATCCAATGATCACCCGTGTTGTGGACGGCCATTTGGTAGTCCCTCTTCGAAAAGTGGCTCATTGCCCTAGCCACATATTCCACAACGAATTCCGTTTGTTGTTCCATCAAAGAAATCAGCAAATTTTGGGGGTCAAGGAATCCAAAGGGCTCCTTCTTTCTCGTTTCTTGTATCAAGTGTCTATAGATAAGAAATTAGTGAGATTGGAGAATTTAGTGATAATAATTAATATTTAATTTGAAAGGGCTTACAATGTAAAGCATAGCAATAACCCCACGTCCAGGCCATCGAGGTTGAGGAGGTCGTATAAGTCATTGAAGACCATGAGGAAGTAGCCATCCCCAGTCAATAAATGACGATTTTGGTAATATCAGACAATGGAAGCCTTCTTCTCTCTATAACCTTACATGTAGTAATTATGCAACTCAACACAAGGTTGTCCCACCCGCCTAAGTGGATTTGCTGGTAGCAAGGGCTTCCCAAGCTTGAATTTTGGGTTTTCCTTAGTCCAAGCTTCCCCTATCTAACGCTTCTCGGTGATTGAGTCCTTACCAGAGGACTTGGATTTCTTCGGCAGCTGCTTCTTGAACCCTAGCTTGGACCTTTTCTTCTTCTGTGGGCTACCCTCATGTTGCTTACTTGTAGGTGGCGGAGTGGACAAATGCTTCTTCTTCCTCTCTGGGCTACCCTCAGGTTGCTTAACTGTAGATGACAGAGTTGGCAAAGGCGACACAACTAGTGCATCTCGAGGCTAAGGTTGGGTAGGGAACTTGAATGTCCAGGCGGATCGCTCCTAGATACCGTGTGCACCACGATGTCCCCCTCTTCCATCGAATCATTTGAAGACAAGCTTGACTTAGTTTTTTGATCTCATCATTGGGGGGTGGGGGCGGGCAAATCTGTGTCCATGGCATTGGCATGTACAAAATCCATGAAGACCACGACATAGCCACGACGTATCAGGACCGTGTGTAACACCTGGACATTTGGATGCACCTGGCCCTTTGCAACCTCAATATAGTAGCCTCCAGGTCTTATGACCAGTGAGCACAGTGTGGGCCCATTGAGAAGGTCTATGGTATTAGGCTCCACAGATGGAGAGAAGATATGTTGTTCAACCTCCCTAGAGGCTTGACTACTCTTGTGTCCAGTAATGGGGCTACCACCCACTGGTGCACTAGGAATTATGACTCCCTGTGCCACAAACCTTTGCATGACATCTTGATAAATGATGTCCCTGATTGATTGGGTCAATACTTCCACATCTATTGGGACCAACCTCTTCCTCTTCTTATACATCCTGACGTGTTCAGGGAAGCCTAACTTCCAGCCCTGGAAACTGGATATATCTCAAATGCGACATGGGTGCTCAGGGTTTCCCAGTGCAGTGGAGAGCACATCATGTTCCCTGACCCCGATGAATGAACCTTTGGAGGAGTAGGTTGCTATTTCTTTCACCTTTTGAGCGACTGTCTCAGTTTCGCTAGATTTGATGGTGATTTCTCCACTATCTGATAGTGTACCCCTCGCATGCAAATACGATTGCGATCATCCTAGGAATTGCAACCAAGGATTCTCGTGGCCTTCGTTGGCTAACTTTGCATCCTCCGCCTGCTATTTATCCCTTTTTCCCACGTACCCGCCTGTGCCCAGGTTGTGATTCTGCTTGTTCATTGCCTGAAGCTGCTTCTTTACTGAACACTTCGTTTGGAACATCTCAGAGCTCTCTAATGCCACAAAAGCTTTCCAATCCTCTCTTTTAATATATGGGTGTTTGTGAAGGGCTCCAACTCTTTTGCCATATACTCATTCACAAGCTTGCTAATGTGGCTCCTCCAAAGTTTGGTGATCATTTTCATATCAGCCCTACAAGCCTTCGCCTCCATGTTCTCTGGGAACTCCAAAAATGTATTGACACCATCATTGAATAAGGCGTTCTTTTGATCCACAGTGAGGTCATTGAGCTTTCGAAGGGTCAATGGCACCCTCTCCCAAGCATTAAGGCCCGCGAGCTTCCGCAACATCTACAGGGCCTTCGTCTCCGTAGGCACACCATCATCATTGATTTCCATGACGGTAATCATTTTAGTCGGCCACTTCGCTTGTGCCCTTGCCTTTCGTACTGTTGCTCCACTGGGACCTAGTTGCGCAGACGTCTGACTGGGAGCTTGTGCTTTGTTAGAGGATCCCGATGACTCGTTGGCAGACATCTAGTAGATCCGAATATGCAAATACAATTGTATAAGTCTTAGTAACTATATTCACTTTTATATGAATTTATGAAAATATGATGTATTTCTTATGTATAGCGAAGGATCCTACCTAATTTATAAGAGGCAAAGATAGGCCCTAATCCTATTCGAGGATATGTGGCCCGAGTATGTTTCCATGCTCTTGTACGGTTATGGAGAAAAATTTCGGCAGCACCTCCCTATTGTTCTCCAAATACACGTCTCGACAACGAGCTGAGAGGGTGTGTATCTGGAGAACAACAGGGATACGTCACCAAAATTCTCTCTAGAACCATACAAGAGCACAAAAACCTACTACTTGGGCAACATATCCTTGAACTGTCCAAAGTACGTGGATAATTCAGGAGCATCTTCTTATAAATATGATGAGTTGCCAAGTCATATTTATAATAAAACACTCCCGAACGGGAGACGACGTACTAAGTTACACAACCTAAATTCATTTTTGGGATTTTCTTACAAAATTAATAATCATCATGAACTTGTTGTGTAATATGCATACATTAGTACCAAGAATATACAGCAGTAGATAAATAAGAATAAGAATTAATGTGTGTTGTCAGAACTGAATATAAGCAAGAATAAAAATAGGTAAAAATGGAAATTGCATATGCCAAGCATATAAACATCAAGAACATGTTTATGTTATCAAGTTTTACTCTCAGAAAGCGGGTTACGACTGATGTCGCCATCCAAACGCCAAATTGGCTATCTCATATCATCGGTATGTGTGACAGCACACTCTTAATTCTCAGATCATTCCCAAGAACAGCATGCAGTGTAGCCTCCATATTTATGCATATTGAAAAGCAAAAATTCAACATGGTTGTGCTAAACTGCTAACCATTGATTCACATACCCTCTATCTCCTATATTACCGTAAATACTACATAGAAATTGCAACTCAAGGATCAACATTAGGAACATGTAGAGTTTTAGTATTCAATAGTAAGTGTTAAATGGGTAAGATAATAACGCGCCTAATTCATATGTGCTAAACTGCTAAGTTCATATTGTCGCACCTAAGTAGACTACGTTGTCACACATAACCTCACTTAGCCGCTGTCATCGTCGAGTAATATAATCTGACATACCATTTGCATTCACCCCCGGCACACAAAGTATGGCAGAATGCACAAAAGTAACTTACAATGACGGATGAGGACAATGGCGGTAGGTGTCGATGAGGAGGGGACGGTGGGAGGTGTACCATGACGGATGAGGACGATGGCGGTGCAGAGCACGGTGGCGCGGGCTCCTCGGCATCGGGGTGCTCGTTGGGGAGGAGGAAACGGCAGTGTGGGCTCCTCGTCGTCGGGGTAGCCGGGGATGAAGGCACAGGGAAAGACGACGTCAGGGAGGGGAATGGGGATGGCACAGAGATGGTGTCGGCCTCAAGGACGACCAGGAGAAGGAGGCGAAGAGGAATGGAGGCGGGCGTGGCGGGACTTAGGAAAAAGCAGAGGCTAGGGTTCCCGCGCCCGTTATTTATAAATATATCATTAGTAACAGGTGAATTTATAACCCGTCAATAATGATTGGGTCACAGTGACGAGTGAATTTACCACCCTGTCACTGGGACTTGGTAATTAGTGACGGGTGGTAAATTCACCTGCACTAATGAACTCTTTAGTGATGTGTGACATTATCACCCGTCACTAATGTGACTATTTACATGTATATTGGCTGCATCATGAAGCAAAGTCAGGATTTGGCGGTAGGATAATCCGATGATGAGAGAAATGTACTCAATTAGCTGTCTCACTTGCATTCTCAATTTAACACACATTTCCAATTAACTAACCTTTTCATTAATTTAGGATAAGTAAGTTCGTCATTACAAAAGAAGGTCTAGATTACACAAAAAAATACCCATCCGGACTATAGAAGAACGGTGCTAAATCCAAATTGCTAAATTTGGATTGTCACCATAAACCTAGGTAAGTAATGGACTACAATTCGCCCATCTCCTCATCCTCTTCCTCCTCGTCATCGTCAGTCATGTTAGAGTCGCTGCCCATCTCCTCCTCCTCCTCATCCTCATCATCGGTGTTGGAGTCGCGGCCAATCTCCTCATCCTCCTCCTCCTTGCCGCCGTCCTATACCAAGAGGTGTGTGATGGCCTCCATCATTCCCTCGGCTTCGCTGATGAGTTCTGCCTCATGGACGGCGTGAGCGATCGCCTCGTTGTTGGCAATCACTTTCTCCTTCTCATACTCCTCCTCCGCCTCCACCTTCAAGAGGTCCCAATCGATGTATTCGTCATCGAGGGCTGGCACCGAGGACAATGATGCCAGGTCCTTGTCGTTGGTGGCCATAGACGGCACTAGATTAGAGGAGCAGGACGGTGGGTGCGACGGCGAGGAGGAAGCTTAGGATGTATAAATCGGAGGCTAGGGTTCCCAGGCTGGTTATTTATAAACATATAATTAATGACAAGTTATAGATATGACCTATCACTAATGACCAGGTCTCTCCATCCTGGGATTCGATCATTAGTGACGGGTCGTAAATTAACTCATCACTATCTATATCTTTATTGACTCGTTAAGTTCTCACCCATCACTAATGTGCTCATCCTTCTAAGGGATTTACCTATATACTGGCTGCATCCTGAAGCAAAGTCAGGATTTGGCAGCCGTCTTCTCCTGCAAACATATCACAAATTTGAGGTTACATTGAAATTCAGACTTAACTGAATATTACATATATTACAAATTTTGGGTTACATTGAAATTTAGACTTAATTGAATATTACAAATTTGAGGTTACATTGAAATCAGACTCAACTGAATATTACAAATATTATAAATTTGAGATTACATTGATTCATGTATCATTTGGCATGTGGCAACCATTTTTGTGCTTTCTTGACATGGATCTCTTCGTTATGGTCGGAACGTAGGTATGAAGTCTTCTTATTTTGTGAAACTTGTGGCATGATTGCAGTAGCAAAAGGGGGGATTTCAAAAATTAATTGTACTCGTCCTCATCAACCATGTTTTCAACTCTGACGATCCATCTTTTCCTGGCGAGAACCACATGAAGTTTCTTATCTGCCGTGTTAGTCACATAAAACACATGTGCAACTTGTTTAGCGAGTACAAAAGGTTTGTCCTTATATCCAACAAGTTTGAGATTAATGCTAGTGAATCCGTACTTGTCTTTCGTAACGCCCTTTGTCCCGTGTACCCAACGGCACCGAAGTAGGGGTATCTTGAATCTCAAGTAATGCAGTTCCCAGATGTCCTCTATTGGATCGTAGTATGTGCTCCTGTGCATGTTATCATCATAAGCATCTATATGGACACCACTTTTCTGGTATGCGCTTTTCTGATCTTGGGCAACCATGTAAAATGTGCAACTATTTATATCGTACCCTTGATATGTTGTAATTGTGTATATAGGGCAAGCTGCTAGTTTCCTGATCAAATCACTTGTAGGAGTACTCGATTGATTGATTCGATCTCAAAAAAAAAGTGTTGAACCTTTGCATATGTTGCTTCGCAAGCCAAGCTTCGGTCTTCCCTGGATTCTCCTAAAGAAGCAACTGCTTGTGCTCATCGATATATGGGGACACTTCGCTCATTTGTTGTAACACAAGGAAATGAGCTTGGTCGAATTCCTTCAGCTCAAGAGTAATTGTATGTTTCCCCAGAATTCCTTGCCCTGCGAGCCTACCCTCGTGGTGAGAATGAGATACACAATTTGGGTTATCTAGGTCCGTGTAATTAACACACCACTCCACTACCTCCTCTGTAGAGGAACCCTATGCAATGCACCCCTCAGGAAAAGCTCGATTCCTTATGTACGACTTGAGAACGCTCATAAATCGTTCATATGGATACATCTGATGCAGGAACACAGGGCCAAGAAAATAAATCTCCTTCACAAGGTGAGCTGTGAGATGAACTATGATATCAAAAAAGGATGGTACGAAATACATCTCGAGAAGACATAGAGTCTCAAAGTATCTTTTTTCTAGCTCGTCTAGCACTTTCGGATCGAGTACCTTCTGACCAATTGTATTGAAAAGAAAGCACAGGCTCATGATAGCCTCTTGAATACTAATTGGCAACATGTTTCTAATTCCAACCGTAATCATCAGCGTCAATATCACATGGCAATCATGAGTTTTCATGCCGGCAACCATTTTCAGCTCTTTCACCGAAACAAGTCTTCTAATTTTGGATGAGTAACCGGAGGAAACTTTTACACTGTGCAGGAACTTGCAAGATTCTTTTTTCTCCTTCTTGGATAGGGTGATGCAAGATGGGGATAGGAATTTCGCTTTATCTGTATCCTTGACATGAAGCTCCAGCCTTAAGCCCATTTCTTTAAGGTCACCTCTTGTGTTTTTATGATCTTTTGTTTTCCCCTTCATGTTGAGCATTGTATCGAGGAGACTATCACAGATATTTTTCTCTACGTGCATGAGGTCAATACAGTGACAAACGTCTAAGTATTTCCAATAATCAAGCTCCTAGAGAATTGATTTCTTGTTCCACATTCCATTTTCATTACTTGTGGAGGATTGTTTTCGCTTGCTAAGGACAATATTGATATCCTTAACCTTATCATAGACATGTTGCCCACTGAAATGCCTTGGAGGTGATGCTTTCTCCCTTGTGCCGTCAAACTGAGACTTCATTTTCCGGTACTGGTGGTTCCTTGGAAGGAAACGTCGATGCCGCATGTATACAGTTTTCTTTGACTCGTTCAACCACATACTCTCACTGTCATCTAAGCATCGAGGCAAGCTTCACCTTTTTTCACTCTGCCCTGACAAGTTACGAAGTGCTGGCAGATCATTGATGGTGACGAACAACATGGAATGTAGGGCGAAGTATTCTCGCTTGTACTAATCTCAAACCTCAACGCCTTCAGACCAGAGTACTTTAAGATCATCCACCAATGGCCTGAGGTACACAGCAATGTTGTTGCCAGGTTGCCTCGGACCAGGAATTAAGGTTGACAACATAATGTATTTTCGCTTTTTACAAAACCAAGGTGGAAGGTTGTAGATAGACAGTACAATAGGCCAGGTGCTATGCGAGGTACTCATGTTACCGAATGGATTCATGCCATCTGTGCTCATAGCAAACCTAATATTTCTTAATTTTTTTAGCGAACCACCCAAATGTGGAATCAATGGTTCACCACTAACCTGAATCTACGGGGGTGCCGTATCATTGTGTCATTCTTACGACCCTCCATGTGCCACCGCAACAATTAGGACTCCTTTTTGTTTTGGAACAAACGCTTCAAATGGGGAATTACAGTGAAATATCACATCATCTTCTAGGAGGCCCTTTTCTCTTGTTGCCTTCCTCCATATCGCCACCGTCATTTCTACTCTTGTATCAATGGATTTCACAAATAGGACATTGATCTAGGTCTGCATACTCTCCACATAATAGGACACAATCCTCCTTACATGTATGTATTTTCTCTACCTCCAATCCCAAAGGACAAACTATCTTCTTTGCGTCGTAGACGGTCTTGGGCACCTTGTTCCCCTCTGGTATTATGTCCTTTAGCAGATGCAATAATGCTTTGAAACTCCTATCAGACCAACGATGGGTTGCCTTCAATTGCAGAAGCGTAAGCACCACAAACAACATCATGTATTTCTCCTTACAGACAGGATAAAATTGTGTCTTTGAGTCCCGCACCAGTTCTTACAATTTGGCAAACTCACCATCACTATACTCGTCCTGCCCCTCGGTATCACACACCATTTGGTTTACATTCTCCACAAAATCCACGTAGTCATCATTGAATCCTAATATGTCTGCGTCCCTGAGATAATCATCCATATCACCGGCTGGCGGGAGTCCTTGATTCGTACTGCCGTCCAGGAGGACCTGATCCATTTCCCCTTCGTTAAGGCCTTCCTCGCTGTGTTTGTTCCAAACGTGATATCTCTTTTTGAATCCACGCCTTAACAAGTGATCATACAAATTGTCAGGTTTTGGGAACTTCTTCTCAATCTTGCAATCACAGCATGGACACCAAATTGTTGTTTTACCCAGACCTTCCATATCCGCCACCGCGGCAGTCAAGAAAGACTTCACCTCGCTTATGTACTCATTACAAGTACGGCAATCAAGGTACATCCAACTTCGGTCCACCATTTACAAATTGAAAAAATATTAATTCTAAATAGAAACGACAGAGAAGATAGAATAAGTATAAAATTCTAACTCAATTTAACTAAATTAAGTGTGTACGTATGTTCTAGTGATATTCAAGAGAACAATTAACATCCAAATATGATACATGTTATGTATGGTGAAGGATCCTAGCTAATTTCTAATAGGCAAAGATAGGTTCTAATCCCATTCAAGGATATGTGGCCCGAGTAGGTTTTCATGCTCTTATATGGTTCTGGAGAAAATTTCGGCAGTACCTCCCCGCTATTCTTCAAATACATGTCTCGACAATGAGCTAAGAGGGTGTGTATCCGGAGAAAAAAAAGGAGACGCCACCGAAATTCTCTCTAGAACCAAACAAGAGCACATAAATCTACTACTCGGGCCACATATCATCGAACAGTCCAAAATACATGGATAATTCGGGAGCATCTTCTTATAAATATGACGAGTTGCCAAGTCATATTTATAATCAAACAATCCTAAATGGGAGATGTAGGTTACGCATGTACTCTAATTAAGGGGGACAATCCATATATATCAAGATCTAGGCGAAAGAGCAAAATTATTGATTCCAACTCAAACCCTAGAATCCACCATGCATATATGAGCAAGAGGAGGAGAGGGAGGAGGCAAGCCTTCAAAGGCCAGGGACAAACACCAACTTCAAATCACCGAGATTTAATTTGGCCTCAACAGAATCACCAAAAAATTCGCCTTTGCTGAGCAGCCGCGGCGGACAGACAATGTCTGGTCATGATGCAAGGTGAATAAAATAATAGTAAACATCACTCATTAGTGACAGGTTATAAGGACACCTGTTACTAATGAGTGAACCATTAGTGACTGATCTCATAATAACCCATCACTAATGGGTGGCCCCGGAAGGGAGCCGCCAAGGCTACATTTAGTGATGGATTATAAAGACACCCATCACTAATGACTTAACATTAGTGACGGATTATAAGAACACCCTCAATAGTTATTTAACATTAATGATGGGTGATAAGGATACCCGTCACTAATGACATATTAGTGATGGGTGTAACTAAGACCTGTCACTAATGACTTCTACAAGAAGAGATCGACTTTCAGAATAGAGCCATGCATGCAAACATAGAGTACTTCAACATCCCATTCAACAGAATAGAACTGAACTTCGATGGATGACATCCTAAAGCAATGTCAGGATTTGACAATCGTCTTCACATTCAAGAACACAGATATACATCCATAAACTTGAATTTTACCCAAATCAATCATACAATATAGTTATGCATACATTATGTATTTATGCAAATATCCATACATCACTACACTTGAGTATTTGCTGGAGCACATAATCTATGATATTTAACATAGTTGAAATTTACAATACTGTATCCTAGTACTTCATCGATATACATTAGCGCATGAATTAGTACACTCTCTTTCGCTTGACATGGATGACCCGATGCTTTACCATAGATAGTAAACAAGGTCTTATTAGCGGATTCATTTCCACTTAAATGAAACCTTATATCAGCCTGGAAGTTACCTTTAGCAGTGAAGTCCAATCCGGGCCCATAAAAGCTTAACCCAAGATGTTCCATAGCTTGATCTAGGATAGCATGAAGGCTAATTGCCGCAATGGTGTCACCAAAAATATCCTACAAACAAAGAAGATAAAATTATGAAAATAATACATGCTAACAGTCATGTATATCAAAACAACCAGATTACATATTATTATATCATATCATATTCATCGAACTGAGCAAGACTCTCACTGATCGAAGCCAAATCCTCTTCTCCCTCCTCAAGCGCTTTTATTTGAAAATAGTTGTAGTCAGGCAAAATGAACCCATGCTCCTAAAGCACTTTCATGCAGCCTTCAACAACAGTTTTTTCGGAATGCAATGAAATCGGTGATGCCTTGTCACATGCTCTAATAGTGATATTTCCACTACTTTTTTCCCTTGAACGTATGTCAAAAGAGATAGATAGCTTCACAAAATTCCTTCCATTTAGAGTGGATTGCGCTAAAGGTACAATACCACGTATCGCAGGGATTACCTCTTTAAGCCATAGGTTCGGTTTCAACACCTACATGATAGGATGATATGAATTGAGCCTAACAATGAGGGAGAAAAAGAAAAGAGGTTACTATGATCGGTTCCGATCATGGTCGGTGGGGGAATGCCGGTGGGGGAACTCCTGGAGGGTAGTGTACGCCTGGTACGTGAGCCGATTGAGGAGTTGTTGGGATCCATCCAAGTCCGCCACGACGACGACAACCTTGATCCATCGCCCTAATCCTAGCGGGTAGAGGGGGCGGCGGCGTACGTCGGGCTGTGGTGGAGGGGGGAGGATGGCGGCACTGTCGGCGGCGAGGTGCGAACGGCGGCGGTGGCAGGAGGAGGAGGCGAGTGGACGTGAGTAGAGATAAGAGTGGTCAAGTGAGAGAAATGAGCGGATAAAAGTGGTCGAGCAGATAGGAGTGGCAGAAATTAGCGACAGGTTATAAGGACATCCTTCACTAATGAGTCAGTCATTAGTGACGGGTCTCATAACGACCTGTCACTAATGAGTAGGCTACATTTAGTGACATGTGCCACATATACCCGCCACTAATGATTGAATTATTAGTAATGAACATTAATGTGACCTATCACTAATATCTTTAGTGACGGGCCATTCACTCGCTGTCACTAATGAACCCTCATTGGTGACAGGTTATGGCTGGGTCCCGGCCTGGGCCACACATTAGTGACGGGTCGGCACTGTACCTGTCACTAATAGTGCACTAGTGACGAGTACTGATAAGCCGTCACTAATGACGTATCTCCTTTGATGGTTTCTTACATAGTGTCAACTTACTTAAGGTCAAGAGGCTCCTAAAAACTTGCTTATTGTTAGAGAAAAATTCAGGGTTCACTTATCCTAACAAATGAAGAAAAGGTAATTGAGCAAATGGAGAGGAAAGAAGAGATTTTGTTTGGATAGCTAGAGAGATAACCTAGACCTTCTTCTTGACTAAAATTGAGTTTGAGTGATGGGAAAATCAATGGGGGAGAACGGATGAAGTGGTTGCTACCATGAGAGAGTTTTGAAGTGGTCTGTTAAGCTCGTGCTAGAAGAAGCTGGGGAAGGGGAGGGCATCACTACTAGCTCATACTACAAGTCGGCAGTGATGCCCTTCTATCATTGCCGGTCGGTGGATTAAGCCGGCAGTGATGAGGGAGCAGGGCATCACTGCTAGCTGAATCCATCGACTGACAGTGATAACCCTTATCACTGCTGATTCATAAGCCCCGATAACTGATTCTTTCTGCACGGCTTATGAACCGGTAGTGATACCATATCACTGCTGGCCCATTAGAAACCTGCAATGATGAGCTAGCATATAAGATGGGTTTTATAGTAGTGTTAGCATTTTAGGGCTGTCCTAACCTAGCCCAAAAAGCCCACCCACGTAGGCCCAACAATGCTCACTGGTTAGGCCTGAGTAGAAGGCAATGAACCCGAAACACCTTGGGCCTGAGTCTGGCCCAAAATAGCATTTTATACGTACAATGACCGGGCAGCCTAATCTGATTTTGCTGGCCCGGCCCAATGGTTTACAGGGCGGGCATGGATAAAGGTGTCAGGCCCAAAAAATTGGGCTTTTTTGCAGGTCCAGCCCGGCCCGCAAAATGGTTAAGGTCTAGTTCTGATATTACATCTGTACCTCAGTTCTTAACGTCCATGCTTTCTCCGACGTACACCGCTACATATTAAAACTCTAATATGCGCATGTGTAACATTACTGTCGGGATTAGTTAATTCAAATCAAAGCACTCTTATTTTACCTCATCAACATGCATGGTGGAATGATAGATGAAACAATTTAGCTGGCACTTCCTCTACATTTTCTTCACATGCATGTATTTCCATATGTCAGATTTCTTAATAGAAGATGCGCTGCTCTTTGTTTAGAGGAGTTTGAGATGCAGTCATGTTACGCCCTTTATTTTGCATCGATTTTATTAACAAAATAAAGAGGGCGAATGTGTGTTAGTCACTCAGTTGTACATGTGAGCCACGATGCTGAAGTGTGAGGAAAAACAGATACGCCTAATGAATGGGCCAGAACTCAGAACAATATAAAAATATTTCAAAAATCAAAACGTTCCTTTCACGAGTGAATAAAAAATAAAAATACATACATAGAAATCCACCGTGTGAAAGCACGTTTAGTATGAGACGATTAAGAAAGTCTAGACCCAAAAGCAGGGCCATGGTAACCAATCACGCTTACGTATCCATTGTTGTCCCTCATCTCTCAAGCTGTCTCTTGAGTCTTGAATCATGTTTACGTATGTGTGATGCTACTCGTTTTCTTATTTTGCCTTGTTAACAATTGACCAGTTTGCTGGTCTACCCTGGAAATATTAAGAATCCAGACGGTGTGACTCATCACTTAAACTACTCTCAATCACGCGAGCCAGGCTTAGCTGCGACTGATGATGTTCAATTCACATGTTTTGAGTAGTCGTAACCTCAAGGTTTTGGGTCATAAAAATGATAAAGATATGACTATATATTTAACAAGGATAAAGAAGTTCACTGGAAATTGAAGTACCTTATTGCATGATTATTTTTGTAGACTGACAATATACATATATAATACAGCGCCTGGCATTAAGTCCAATAAAAATTCATATGTTGCTCTAGGTAATTAAGTTAGCTACGGAATTTTTAAGTATATATAATGTAGTAAATGTATTCACTAACTTATTTTTGCGGGGTAAATGCACTAACTTATGCTATCGATCTCTACCAACCTGAGGATTCACAACCTTTTGTATCCTGATGCCAGCGGTAAGCCTCGTTTTCCGAATGTAGGGATCTTGCAGGAAACATCATATATAATTAGTTAGAAGATTCATTTATATGTTTAGGGATGACTTCTATATTTTAAATGTGCATGAAAGTAGGGAGAAATGATAATTTCGGATTATATGACCTTATAGCAATTCAGTAGAATGTTTGTAGAACTAAAGCCTGTTTGTCTTTGATTCTGATTATAGATTTTAGCCTTAAAAGCAAAAGCAAAAAAACAAACAATATCAATCTAAAAGTTAGTTCTCACAATTCACAAACTAAATTGTAGTACAAAATCTCACAATTCATAATATGATGAGAAGGAGATTCTCCATAAAATTCAGTATGATAATCCACAGCAAAAAGAAAAAAGGCCTAATTAATGAACCTTTCTCTCATCCGCAGGCTAACTCTCACTAAAAAAAACTAACTGGATTACTCAGCTACCTTCGATAATCGCAATGCGTTGTCGACCAAGAGAACTTTCACATAGCAATCAAATGTGCGCAGTTGCTATTCGTACTGCGTACATCCCCTAGTTACAACCCGAAACACTGTGAGTTACAACTTGTTAGGTAGATCAGTTACAACTTCATATCCAGAAATGCATAATTGCAACACGAGAAGCTAACACTGTGAGTTACAACTTGTTATTCGCACTGCGCACATCCCCCAATTACAACTCGAAATACTATGAGTTCACAATTTGTTAGGTAGACCAGTTACAATTTTACATCCAGAAATACATAATCGCAACATGAGAAGCTAACACTGTGAGTTACAACTTGTTATTCGCATTGCGCATATCCCCAGTTACAACCCGAAACACTGTGAGTTACAATTTGTGGAGTGTGCACAGACATAAACTACAATGAGCATACATGCAGAATATACATACAGTATATATATATATATATATATATATGTTGTATCACAAATCCATGGCACTATGCAGGGGCGGAGAGAAGACCCCCTTCCCCCCTAACCACCGGACCCATAGGCTCATGAAGAAACTTAGCTCAGTATGGAAGAGCTAGGCCTAGGTGGGTAGTAACATGCAGATGAAGCAGCCATTGTTGATCGCCGATCGCACGGCCGCACTCCCGCACTGGCACATGCATGTTGATTCGTTTCTTTGAGCTGGCTATCGCCCAGTCACCCTCTCAGCATCTTGTTTCTTCGCGAGTTCATGTGATCGTGTCACCGGCTGCCAGCCGCCGCCCAGTCGGCCAGATGGCGTCGCCGGAAAAAGTTGTGACATTGAGCCACAGTCGCGCAGGTGCTGAAGCAAAAGCACAATCTCGTCGAGGCACATGCGCTGATGAGCACAGCCGCACTTGGCCAGGTAAATTGATATGCTTCGTTAGAGTTTAGTGCTTACCTAATCGGCTAATTTTAATCTCTTGGTGACCCGGCCATCATAATCTGATAATCTCCAATAACTGTTGTATACTTCTATGGAAATATGATTTAGGATTGGAATCTTAGATTAATCGTGTAGTGCCCGGTAAGGGGAGGCATGAGAGAGGGAATTTCAAATTTAGAGGTGACGCGGATGGTGACTCGGGCGGCAACCCCGGCGACCACCACAGGAGCCAAGGGTGGCTCGCGTCAGGTGGAGTAAAAGGGGGAACACGTGAAGCCACCACGGGTTTCGAAGCGCCGGCTTACCCTAGTAGCGTCCATGCCCCAAGTGAAGGGGAATGGATCGACCTATCAACCCCACGGTGGGGACAATGAGAGCTCGATTCGTTTGGGGCGACTAGAGGGGACTGGGTGCTCGAAACCCACCGGCAGGCTTGTCGCCGACCAGGAATATCCTCACCATGGATGGAGCTTTCGTGGGAGAGCCTGCAGGGTCATTGGAATCCGCTCAGCCACAAGGAGCGGAAGGGTGGCCCATGGAGGATTGCTGTTCACCATCACATTTACTCAACCAACCCGTCCGAGGACAGGATCCTTAAGTGGTTGAGAGAGCGTTCGACCTCAGCTCTGATGAAAAAGAAGTGGAAACTGTTAGAGGAGCACCAGCAACTTGCGAAAGAGATTAAGCAACAAATGTTCTTGGCATAGCCAATTTCAGGTGATTTCTATGATTTAGAGGCAACTGTGTGGGAGTTGGAAGAATTCTTACGGAAAATCCCAAGTCAGTCGGATTTGGGGGAGGACCCGGGGAAGGACTGGCTACCGGTGTCCACAGCGGCGCAGGCTGTGGCGGTAGTGGAGAGGGAGACCGTTTGGAGCCCAGGTCAAAAGGCTTCGAGATAGTTGGACCCGTACCCACCCAAGGGGTACGAGCCCCCAGATCCCACCCTATTTGGATATTCTCCCAAGGACATTTATGCCCACTCTTTCCTCCTGATGTTGCACCCCTAGATTTGGATCCCAATAGCCTCCACTACACTAGGGTTAGGGTTCCGGCGACATGAGCGGAGATCAAGCGATTTGGAGCTGGTGCGAAGAAAGTTAGTAGAGGGAACACTCCACTGTTGTTGGTGCCCTCTTTTGCACAAGTGGTGAAGGAGGGATCCATGGCGAGGCATTCAGATAAAGACCCAGGAAGATCTTGGGGCAAGTGACAACAAGATGAAGGCTGGGCGGATGAAGATGATTTTCTTGGGGGAGATGTGCAACATGAGAAGGATTTGAGGCACAAGCTTCAGTGGAGCATGGGCACTCAACAAGATCACGAGAGTTCTTGAATGCCACCATTAGAAACTAGGTTGAAATGTGCCTTGATTTGCTTGTTATGAGTGATTGACATTGGTATTGATTTGGTTTTATGATCTTCGGTTTTGCTTATGCTTTGAACCCGAAACTTTCAGGTGATTATCTGGTGTTTAGAGTTTTTGTATCATTGGAGCTTTCAGTGTTCAGTTTCAGTTGCATGAACCCGGAACTTCTGGCCTGGACCCAGAATTTTCGGTTTCATGGGAAAACCAAAGATGAGAGCCCCTATCTGGATTGAACCCAGAACTTCTAACTACCAAAACTTCTTGGTACCCTCGGTGAAGTTCGTTTGTCCCGTTTTCATGATTCTTCTTGTGAATATGATTTCAACTGAGAATTTTGATTTTGGACTAACTGAAGTTGGGATTTAGAAAAAATGTGTTTGCTTGTCTTATGATGTGTAAGTAATGTATGCAACCTGGTGGCAAACTGTGGGATGATCGGGGCCAAATGGGGTGATTGGTGCTGGACGATCGAGGAGGTCGGATGGAGTTAAGGGTGATCCTAGCTTTACACGTGGAGGTTAAGAAAATCATGGAAGATGGATGGAGACGATATGTTGACAAAGGCAAGAGAAATGGATGCCAGTGTAAGTAACAAGGTGCTCGAGGGATCAGAAGCGGGAGAGACTTATCACCTATCAAGATCACAAGAAAGAGTACACGTGTCGACATTGGGAGCCTTGTTTGAGGTCAAGCAAGTGGCAGTGAGTCACGCTTTGAGGAGCGTGCAAGGGCTTTTAATGATTTGGCCTTAAAACCGTGGGAAGGGTGGAAGTGCATGTGGCATCATTGCGAAGGTTGCTTCAAGGCAATGCTAATTCACGAAGGTGTCACGATCGTCCAATGGATGAAGGAGAAAATGGATGAACATGCACTTGATGGTAGGTAGGAGTGTACTACAATAGAGGGGTATTTTGGAACAAGGAAATTTGGCATCCCAGAAAACTCTCAAGGCCTATAAATAGAGTGATAGGGCTATGTTGGAGGATGAACCAGCCACTTGAGCCTCTTGAGCCATTCATATGAGAGCTTTGTGCTAGGGTTTTAGATGAGAGGAAAAAGAGTTCTTAGCCTATGTATTAGGTTAGAGGTTTGCTAGAAAAAATCTTTATAATCCACCTAAAATAGGACTGATCTCTGCAAGCAATGAAATTTATGTTTACTCTTGTGCTTGAATTCGCCTCATTCTAGTTTCTCTCTATTGGTTCCCTTACGAGTTTGCAAGTTTTTCATCCTTTGCTTGTGATTTTTGTTTTCATGCTTAAGCTTAAATTCTCACCTTGTTGGAGTGGTTTTTCTCGTTGCTATAGGCATAAAATTTACGTACAAATGTACACAATTGGGTATTGGATTCCCTTGCCTCTTATCTATGAACTTGGAGACTTTCTTCACCCTGTGTTCATCTTTTTGATGTTTGGGTGTTTCTTCTCAATATCTAAGCCTTGATGAATCATGGATTAGTATATTGTGGAATCTTCGATTCCAATCATGAGATCTGTCATTGCTTGGATTTTCATCTTTGGATTTTGAATTTTCGAATCTTTGTTCTGTTCTGTTCTGGTCGGAACTTCTGGTCCAATCCGGAAATTCCAAATGGAAGTTTTAAATCATGACAGAGAACCCCAAGCTAGAGTTCATATGACGCTTCTGGATACCCGTAACTTCCATATCACACCCACAACTTTCGGATGAACAATGTTTTCAGCATTGAGTTTCCGCTATGTTCTTTGTTGAGTTTTGTTGAGATTCTTTTTTTATGTGCATTGGGTGAATATAGGAGAAGGTCATCAAAGTAATTTTGTAAGACACATATTCACCCCCTCTAGTCATCGTTCTCGGTCCTATAATTGGTATTAGAGCTAGTTTGATCACCTGTTGACCTTAACTGGCTTTGTGATCCGTAGGCGACAATGGAGAGGTATAGAAAGATTCTGCTCTTTGAAGGTTGAGATTTTTTGTACTGGAAGATGTGCATGGAGGCTTATCTATTAAGTTAAGGAAGTGCGATATAAGAGGCCGTAGACTCCAACTATGAGATCCCTGCCACTTGTACTACTTAGGTTCAAATCGAACACTAAGAAGCCAACAACAAGGCTAGGAATATATTGTTCACAAGCTTGAGTCGTAATGAGTTTGACAGAGTCTAGTGCCTCCGTACCGCTCGAGAGATTTGGACTACTCTTAGTGTCTTTCATGAGGGCACTAACCAAATCAAGGCTCGGCGCCAGAACACGTATGACCAATAATATCAGATGTTTGTGCAGGGCCCTAGAGGGCCTTTGGATGCTATGTTTGCTAGATTTTATGAAATTAGGAGCAACCTTAGATCCACTAGGGTTTTGCCCTACTTTCATCATGAGAGGGCGATTAAGCTTCTCTATGCTCTTGACCGTAGCATATGGGAAGTGAAGATCTCGAGCATTAAAGAGTCATCTAACTATGACACATTGATTTTTGATGAACTCTTCAGCAAATTCAAATCTATCGAGATCGCCAAGGTAGTGTGGATAGGCTTAGAAAACCCCCTATCTCAGAACATGGTGTTGGTTTTAGGACCTAGTGGTGGCAGTCAGTCTAGAATTGGTGTTTCTTGTGCTAACCCCTTAACTGGTGGATTTGCTTTGTCTTTCTTAGTCTCTATCATAGAGGAGTAGGTGGATGTGCCTGATGATGAGGATCTTGCACTAATTTTGAAGTTCACATGCTTCTACATCAACCATCGAGACCGGATAAGGGGTAGTTCTTAGGCCTGCTTTGAGTGTGGTGACATCACAAACTTTAAGGCGGATTACCCCAAGCTCAAGAAGAGGGAAGACCGCAACCACGATAATGGTAAGCACAAGAAGTCCAAGAAGCCCTTGTTCAAGAACCGCGATAAGATGGCCAAGAAGGCGGCTGCCAAGGTAGCTTCAAAGGCATTTGTGGCGGCACTTAGCGACATCGACACTTCCTCAAACGAGGAGGAGAGCTTGGAGGAGGAGGAGCAACCCATGAAGAATAATAAGAAGGCTAATGACTTCACTGGCCTTTGCTTCATGGTGAACGACAACGACATCGACTTCGAGTTTGATTCTTCTGAGGTTTGTGAAGTCAAAGAACTCAAGTTGATACCTTGAATGATGCGTTTTTTAGCTAGGATAGATTGCTTATGAAAGCGGTTTGTGAAGTCAAGGAACTCAAGTCTAGTCTAGAATGTTTATCTTTTGAACTTGAGTTGTTTAGGTCTAAGGCTAGGGATGAAGAGTGTGATAGTTGCCTTGTGGTCATGAGTGAGCTTGCCGAGCTTCAGACTTTGCATGCTCAAGTTGTTAGTCGTCTTGATACTTCCAAGCATAAGCTCCTTGAGGAGGAGTCTAGATCTACTCTCTTGGGCACTTGCAAGAATTGCTCTTTGCTCTCAAAGGATGTTTATGTGAAAGCCAAGTGCATAAAGGAGCTAGAGTCTAGATTAGAGAATGCTGAGAGTTCTAAGGATGTGCAGCCAAATTGTTCCACCTGCATTATCCTGAAGGACAAGTTCAGCTGGGTTAGAGGGCAAGTTGAGAAGTTCATGGCCGAGAATGAGTATCTCCTTTCTCTTGTGGAGAGCTGCTCAGAAGGCAAGGGCAAAATGGATTTGATCTCGTGCATCATGTCCCACCAGCCGCACATCATCACGTCCACTTGCGAGACTGTTACACCCGCTTGTAAGGCCATCCTGTATCATTAGTTGCTACGAGATGGGCTACTGCACCACTGCACCAGCCACAACTTTGCTCGCCAAAAGAAGGTGCCTGAGGAAGGAAAATACTTGAGTGGGTAGCATTAAATGAAATAAGACTAGTCAGATGAATACTTGACCTATGACCAGCAAAGGCTGGTCGTGGGGTTTCCTTCTGCGACCAGGGGACTGGTCACGCAAGTCCTACCAATAGTGCTTGCCGGAGTCAGCTTTTAATAATATCTACTGCAAGCAGGCCTTTGCTAGTGTGGACCCACAGATTAGGGACCCCCCCCCCCTATTTTTTACATCAACAGTAGCCCCCAAGTTCCCTTGGGGATGTGAGATACTGAGTGGTTTTGCCACGTGATCGTGGTCATGGCCTAGTCATATCACTTGGGCCCTAGGTGAACATAAGTTCCAGCCTAGGGGTTGGCTATCGACGCCATCCCCATATGTGGTTGGCTCAAGAAACTGCTTCCTGAGGGGAAGTTAAACGTCCAGAGAGAGAGATAAAATGTAAGTGGGAGAGAATCATGGGAGAGAGAAACATTAACTGCCACTGGAACTGAGAGAATTTTGGTTCTCCATGCGTGACCCTTCGAATTTCAAAAAGGGTGGACTCCACGACAGTTGGGATATCGCGCAGGCCCTAAAAATTAGAAAACCAAAGGTTCCCTATGACCTTTCTCCAATCTCTCCCAGCCTTCACACCTTCACACCCAAAGCCCCTTGTTTCCATCGTCATTCATGTTCCTACTACCCCCTATGCCGTATTCCAATGGCACAGTGCACGGGCAAAGAGCTAGACTTTTCTCAAGTCCAAGTGTAACATGATGAGGATGAAGCAAATGCACGACAACCATCAGCTCCCTCGTCGCCTATCTTTGGGGTACCACCCTGGGGAGGACGTCCCTGCTCCCCGCAAGGGGGAATCGTGACGTTCATCTCCTTCTTCTTAGCTAGCCTTGTTCCTTCCGTTTCCGAGTTCTTCACCACCGTCATTTCCTTCTATGATATCTGCCACCTCCATCTCAACCACAATTCCATCATCATGCTACGTGTCTTTGTTTACATATGCGAGAATTTCATTAGGGTCGAGCCATGCCTCGACCTCTTTAGCTTCTTCTACACGTCCAAGTTACAGATCAAGCCAGCCACCGGAAGCTGCGGATTTTGCCTCTGTGATGGCATCGTGGGCTCCTACCTCGAGATAGGCCTTAAGTCGTCGTGGTCGGGCTGGAGATAGGAATGGTTCTATCTTGCGATAGAAGATTCCTTGGAAAATATTTGCATTCCAAGCTGACCAGCGCAGACCACAAAGAACTAGGGGAGCACTCCGTTGGCAACTTCAGGGTTGCTAGTTCTCGTAGCACGGGTTAAGTGGCTTGCGGATGCCAGGCTGTCGGGGTCAGATGTTGTCTGTGAATATACCAAACGCCGGTTGTACCCTATGCTGAGGAGAGCACATCTAGCATACAAGTACACTGAGAGAATTGACATCATCCGAGAGAGCTCTGTAGGTAATATTGTAGCCGCATCCTGTGCGATTTTTGTTTTAGCCGTCAGCATCTTAAGTATCTCCCTCTTACACATGTCTCCCTAACAAGGCCATCAATTCATAGGTTAAATTCTGAATGGCCCTCTACGTGATGCTCCTCCGTTGTGTAATCTCCCTTCATCAGAGAGGGCTAGAATCAGACTGGTACATTTAGCATTTTCTCAGAATTTTTACTTCCAAGCTTTCTCCTAGGCTCGGATTACTTTAGGGTCTCCCCGAGGTCAACGTCTTGCATGTGGTGGTTGACGAGGTCATGGGAGTCATCCGAGAAATCATATCTGGTGCCCGCCCCGACCCCTCCATCAAAAAATACCACTTTGGTCAGCAGCCAACCTAGTCGCGGTGACGACCAAGCCGCCCGTAGTCAGATATCAACCACGAGTGGAGGTCCTGCATGCAATGCCGGTCAACAGAGGGTTCACCAACCTTTCCCCGATCAAACTCGTCCCGTCCGAGTCCATACTAACTAGGTCCACACTGATTAGACCCGCCCCAACCAGAGTCACTCCGACCAGGCCCGTACCAACCAGGTCCGTCCTGATCAGAGCCACTCTGACCAGAGTCACTTTGACTAAGACAGGGGCAACCAGACTACTGCTGGCTATGGCTTTGTGTATGGGGAAGAGAGCGGTGGAGGGCTCTACTTTCACGGAGGCATCCAAATGCACCCATGGGACACTAGTCATATGCAGTTTCACAAGGACAAGGCTCGTGCACACCCCTCCGCTCACACAGTAAGCTTCTTGGTTAGGCCTAGGTGCTCTAATTTATCTTTTTTTTCTTGACTTGGTAATCTGTTGCAGCTACCGGGCCTCAAACCCTCCATAGACCCTAGTGACAATTCCTCCAGCGCCTCCGCAAGATGCTTCGGCCCCCAGCCTCTAGTAGCTTTGATGCCGAGAGCACTTGCTAAGACCTTCACACCTATGGAGCTGGTCATTGAGCCCACCCCAGCCTCTGACCTACTCTCCTTTGTCTCTAGCCTTCCTGCCTCCATCCAAAGATTTATCACCAAGGAGGTGGCGGACAACAAGTGCACCAAGCTGGAGAGGTTGGTAGCCGTAGAGAAGGAGAAGAGGCACTTACTTCAGCAATAAAATGCCAAGCTTCAACAGGAAAATTCCACGCTCACCGTTGAAGATTCTCAACTAGAGGAGGGTGAGCAAAAGACTTGGGGTATTCTTAAGGAAGCCTCTAACACAATTCGTGGACCCCTGAGGAGTGTCAGACTAGACACCCTCGACCCGAAGGACGATATGGCTTCTCAGGGTTGGCCTCTACCATCCACGTTCTGGGAGAGAGGTTTGCCCAGCTCTTAGGCATCCTGGTAGTGAGGACCTTGGAGGATGTGACAATGGTGGTGAAAGCTGCGGTGGTGTATGTCTCATGTGCTACCGCTGTCGTGACCCCACTTTAACCTTGAGACTATCTAGGAAGGGGTCACAACCACCGGTCCTACAACTATGGAGAGGCTAGATGCAGAGTGCTAAGGGTCAGCGGATTTTATAGGGTCTATCTTCTAGGTGGAGACCATCGAGATGGAGACTATCGAGGAGGCCATTGAAAAAGCTACCGACCAAGCGGTCAAACCTCATAAAAGAAAAAACTTACAAGTTGGTGGGAGATTTTTTGAATTGGAAAAACCTACAAGCCATGTTCCAAGCTCGTCCAAAAGATCCTGCAAAATAGAAAAACATGCCTGCTTTTTAGCAGCCCTAGACATAGAACTTGCGCAACTGGGCTACGTTCCAAGAGTTGTGCAATTCACTGCCGTCATCCATGACTTACTTGACCACACCAGGCCGGGTGATATCGACCACCTTGTAGGGTATCTCCAACTTGGAGGAAAGCTTATTCCGGCCTTCCTTATTCTGGACATGCCTAAGGATGAGGTCACCTACAACCAGTTTTCGTTTCCACACTTTGTGGTCGTGGTAGCATCTAAGGCTTTGCTGATATCAGCTGCTCGGACTAGAGCATGATCGCAGGACTCTTCAATCAGGTTTATATCATCCTCTCATCGTACCACCTAATCATCGTCCAAGTAGTTGGTCACTCGAGGAGACTAAAGGGCGATTTTGTAGGGGAGCATTGCCTTCGCGCCAAAGACCAGGAAAAAAGGAGTTTCAGATGTGGCCCTGCTAGGAGTCATTCTCAGCGACTAGAGTACTATGGGTAGTTCGTCCATCCACTATCTTGAATAGCACTTAAGGTCTTGATCCCGTGCATTATCATCACATTTGCCCTTTCGACCTGTCTGTTGCTTTGGGGGTGTGCCACTGATGCATAGAAAATTTTGGTCATAATCTCTTCACAATAGTCTCGAAAGGAACTATTGGTGAACTGAGTCTTGTTGTCCATAATTATATGGTTTGAACTGCCAAACCGCATTACCAATCCTTATGAACTTGATCGCAGCTATGGCGGTGATCTTTCTGACAGGCTCGGCCTCGATCTACTTAGTGAATTTGTTGATTGCCACAACAGGAATTCAAAACCTCCTGGGGCTTTAGGGAATGGTCCCATGATATCGAGCCCCCAGATAGCAAAAGGTCAAGAGACTAGTATGGTTTGCAGTGCTTAGGCTGGTAGGTTCGTATGTCGGCCATGGTATTGACATGACTTGCATCATTTCACCAGCTCGTGAGCATCTTAGAGGGCTGTGGGCCAATAGAATTCTTACCAAAACGCTTTTCCAACTAGAGTGTGGTACCAAGCGTGGATGCCACAAATGCTTCCGTGGATATCAGAGAGCGTCGTGCTCCCCTCTTACTAAGTGATGCATTTCAGTAAAAGGCCATTGCCCCCTCGATGGTAAAGACGTCCCTCTACCAGGGAGTATCTACGAGCTTGCAATGTGACACTTTCTATTGATGCATCATCTTTAGGGATTGCTTGATTCTAAAGGTAGTCTAAGATCTGATCCATCAAGGTTATACCTGAATCAAGCAGACCAACTACCTGATGGCCACCCAAGGTTGATGGTGCCGAAAAGGCGTTGCCTCCAAAGGTGTTGCCTCTAGTGGCCTGTTTTCAAGCAGAGCATCCCCTTCACACGCGACCTGTCAGGTAGTGGTGGATGGTCATGTGAGTCTTTCTTCAAGGACACCGACCGAGATAGTTTCATGAGAAGCTAGATGGGCTAGCTCATCGGCTAGGAAGTTGCCCTTGCGAGGGGCATGCTTGGCCTTGAAACCGATAAAGCGTCGCTCTAGCATTCTCACTTCTACGAGGTATGCCACCATTGTTGGCTCAGAGCACTAAAATCCTTTTGCACTTGGTTTATGACCAATAGAGAGTCCCCTATCGCTAACAGGCATTTTATCCCAAGTGTGGTGGATGCTCACATTTTAGATAAGAGGCCCTCGTATTTTGTAATATTGGTAGTGGCTAAAAAATATATTTAAACTTTGTCCTTGAGGATGTCACCAGTTGGTGAGGTCAAGACCACACTAGCCCCGCTCCCTTCAATGTGAATGATCCATCGAAGTGTATGATCTAGTGCTCGTTTGTCTCTGCTCACTATTCTTGTTCGGAATGAACGGATGACCACTTGGTCATAAAATTGGCCAGTGTCTGGGACTTGATAGCCGTCCGGGGAACGAATTGAATATCGAACTCCCCGAGCTCTACTGCCCACTTTGTTGTTCTTCTTGCAGCATCTCTATTGTGGAGTATTTCTCTAATGGGAAGCGAGGAGATTACCTTGATTTTGATGGCTCTGATCTTCTCAGGGTTTTCCTCTATTCCTCAACTAGATATGAGGAACCTAAGCAACTTCCCTGATGGGACTCCAAATGTGCACTTCTCTAGGTTTAATTTCATGCGGTACTTCCAAAGGTTGTAGAACGTTTTCTGGAGGTCCCCGACCAGGTTGTCCTTGGTTCTACATACCGAGCTGTGGTTAGAGAACGATTTGAATGCTATGTTGGTAAGTGCCACTAGCACTTTTTAGACCAAAAGACATTTTTACACAACAAAAGATCCTAAAAGGTGTTACAAAAGCAGTCTTCTCCCCATCTACCCTACACATGCTAATCTGATGGTACCCTGAGCAGGCATCTAAGAAGCCTAGAAGATCACTACTGACTTTTGAGTAAACAATCTAGTCGATCCGGGGTAGAGAAAAGATATCCTTTGGGCATTCTTTGTTGGGGTCGGTGAAGTCAACACACATCCTCCACTTATTGTTGTGTTTCTAGACCATGACTGGGTTAGCCAGCCATTCCGGATACTATACCTCATGGATGAAGGCTGCTTCAGGAGGTTGTCGACCTCCTCAGGAAGTGCTTCCTTCCGGTTGGTAGAGATATAACACACCTTTTACTTTACTGGTCGCCCGTCCGTTCGTACATATAACTTGTGCTCAATCACGTCCCAAGGGACTCTGGGCATATCGGACGGACTCCATGAAAAAACATCCGCATTCGACTGGAGAAAAGTGATGAGCGCAAGTTCCTATTTAGGCTCTAGGCTGACAGTGAGGAATGGTGACGTCCTAAGAGGAGGGGTGGGGTGAATTAGGACACTTAGAAGCTATTGGATCCAAAACTTTACAAGATAAATCTATCTCAATTTCTATCTAAATGTGCTCTCGTTTTATCTAGTGTGTCTACTCTACTGCTTAAGAGGATTGCAACCTACTATAGTAAAGTAAATTGCAAATATGTAAATATGGAGATGTAAATAAGGTAGAGCGACAAACTTGGCAGAAGGGATTTTTATCTCGTGATATCGGTGGCATATAAGCCACCCCTAGTTCATATTGGAGCTCCACAAAGGATATGCTTCCGATCGCCAAGACTGTTCCGGTCATAACTTTTAAGATACCAAGTCACCAAGACAAGACCTCAAGCACAATAGGCGACCAATTCATCAAGGCGAGGTCTCAGCACTAACCTCTCTTCCTGTCACTTGTGACCTGTCTTTAGTTCGGAGCTTTAGTCACAAAGACAAGGGCCTCTGCGTCCTCGTACAATCTTCTTACCACCGCTCCACACCAAGTCGAAGGGTCAACAAATTACTCCAACTATTGCGTGGATGGGTATAGATAGCCTCAAACCCACCAACTAGCTATTTCTCCAACTCAACTTTACTGTGAACACTAGATGATCCAGTGACAATAGTAGTACAAGCACCGGTCCATCCGGTGTGTACATCAATAGTTACTAGCCATTGGAACCCCACTCAAATATATTCTGAACACCAGATTGTTCCATGTATCCTTCACTTTAATCATTGGACTATCCAGTGTGTTGTCTTGCACAAAGCCGAGCCACTTCTTCTCTGTGCAATTAGTCCAGTGTGTAAACCCTCTGATCATCGGACCATCCGGTGTGTTGATTTTCATCTGCTTTGACACCTTCCTAGAAAACACTCTGGTGTGTTGGCTTCTTCATCACTGGACCATCCAATGTGTCAAAATCTTTCATTCCCTCATTTGCACTACTTCTATTAAATGCTTCGGTGTAGGTATCCGGTGTGTAGTACTCTGATCACCAGACCATATGGTGAGGTCTTTATTTTCCTCTTCTGAGTGAAAACACTCCGGTGTGTATAGCCTTCTGAGCATTGGACCTTCCGGTGAATATAACACACCCGGGAGGTGTTGGGGAACGGGTTGGCTACGCTAGCCTAAAACAAAAAATTTCTACCACATTCACCCAGAAAACCATACAAGTAAGAGATCATAGATCATTACCACTTGACACGTAGTGCAGCGGAAGAAGAGTTGGAGTAGAGAGGAAGTTTCCAAACAAGCCACATGAAGTCTTTTGCATTGCTGTGTCGTTCGTGCTGAATTGGAGCATCCTTTTCACAAAAGATGACAAGCTTAAGGTGGATAGCGCCACGGTGGAGATCAGGGAGTGGATGTGTGGTTTCACTCCCGTTGAGGAGCTAGTGTCGGATGTATTAGAGCTTTAGGGCCCTTAGAACCTCTGTGTAATAAGATAGTTGTGCTCCGAATTTGCCTCGTTCATCTATTGCGTTTTTTTCCTTAGGTGTTTGATCTGCGCTAGTCTGCAGAGCTGGCATCCCCAACCTTTTCTTTTGTGTATGTGTTTTGATACCAAGACTCTTTCTACTAGCTTTCAATAAAAGCCGAGGTTTTTCTCCCTTGAAAAAACCGTGTAGTGCCGTAAGGATAGGGTTAATTATATTAGGTATTCTTTAGATTGTTTTATACTTGTATAATTGTGATGAAGAATTGATGATGCTATGCAAAATATAATTCACTTTCCCACAACTTCAGTATGCTTTGATAGCTTTTAGCTGTTGACTTGTTTAGCCATCAAGAGAATAAGGACAATTGATAGTTTTTATAAACTAGTTAATTCAAGTTCCGTTTGTGCTAAAAATCTTAATGCGATCTAAACCAATAGGTTGATGTGCAAAATTCTTATCAGAATACTTCTGCACCGCCACAAACTCAACAAGCAGGATTTATAACTACAACATTTGAGAGGGGTCCATGTAATGGCTTTCAAATTTGAGAACTCTGTCCTACGGAACAAGATGGCCTAGGTATCAACCAATCTTGACTTTATATATTCGAGATCCTATATCAACCAATCTTAACAGAGTACCTATTTAATAATGAGTAAATTTTAAAAATCTACAACTAATTTTACATATGATGCAAAAAATTACAACTTCTGATGTCTATTTTAAAAACCTACAACTATTTTAATATGTTTTAAAAAGCTATAATTTTCTCATCGTAGACCCACCTATCATCCTCTTGTTATAATTGGGTTCACGGCTAATCCTCCTATTAGGATGACAGGTAGATCTATGTTGAGAAAGTTATAGTTTTTTAAAATATATATCAAAATAGTTATAGATTTATAAAATAAACATCAAAAGTTATAGATTTCTATAACATATGTCAAAATAGTTACATACTTTTAAAATTTACTCTTCAATAATTCATCAAAACATTGCTATCAATTGGCGAGTTGCCCATGTTCGAATCCTGCTTCGCCCCTGCACTATGTATGATCGAGGAATAAGCAACGTGAGCAATTTGATGGTACACGATGAAGATTGAGTGATGTGACGCTGGAAATGTGGCCGACACATGGTTCTGGTTGCAGATACAAGTGGATTGAACTCTCCGTGGAACGCGTCATAAGCCATAAGTAACAGCAGGAGCACGTACGTCCTCTGCAAGCAATGCCGGTTGCACGTTGGAATCATTCCTAATTAGGACGAAGCGTGCTCATTTGCATCGCCTCTCCAATGTAGTACTTCACTGCCCGGCCGTCAGCATGAAAGCTGTTTGCTAACCATCGAATAATGGCTACTGAAAGGCGCATATATATATATATATATATATATATATATATATATATATATATATAACATGTGAAGACCACGACACAATATCATCGATAGAGCATCAGTCCACTGTAAGATCCAACATCTGGATTATATATTTTTCTAAAGAAATTATGAAATATGAAATTAGGAGAAAATGCAGAATTATTGTGAATCCATACCAATCGAAGGTGAAAGAAGAATCGAATATTGAGTAATCAAATAATTCATTCTTTAGATCTTTTGAAAAACGGATTAATCGGACCAGAATAAAGAGAGAATCCCATTCTACATGTCAATACCGATAACAATGAAATTTATAGTAAGAGAAAAATCCGTCGACTTTCTAAATCGTGAGGGTTCAAGTCAAGTCCCTCTATCCCCCAATGCCTTTTTACGAATGGCCAACAGCTATTATCCTTCTTTAGAAATTTTCCCAAGTTGCCGAGTGTTTTTAATCTATTTGAATAATTCCTGAATGTTATTTCCTAAATTGTCAACTGTGATATTTTGTTGGGAATGATTGTTTGGTGATTTTTTTTCCTAATTTGTTCTGAATTTTTTTTTCCTATCCAAGTTGCGCACTTCTGCTGTGCTTTTTTTTATCCCTTTGTTTAGGTCACGGTCCTTTATACCTGGGCCATATGGCAAATCGAAAAAGTTTTAACGACAAAACACAGGTGGATCAAGTGGATAGGATGTGGATAATGTACCGCGTCCATTTGGTCCCCAAGTGGGCGTACGTGCAATGACATTAGCTTTGAGTGTCTTTCTGATGACATTTATGCCAAATACGAAAGGTTATGCGACATCACTAATTTTCCGTCGCTTTTGGTCAGTTTCGATCATCTCGTGCGCGGAAAATTCAGATAGCCGGTGTGCACTACATGAGGATGATGATGATCGATTTGTTTGAAGGGGAGCTGCTGGTGACTCGATCGTCGCCAGTAGTCTTAACAAACGCTCAAGAGAGATGCTCCGTATCCGAGAAAATTTTATCTTGCACACACATGCGTCTTCCACCTTTCAAAACGTACATGGAATAGGTCATCAGGTGATAGTTAAATTGAATCGAGAGGATCCATCCGGACACAAAGTCACACAGCTAGCAGCTGAAAGAATCAAAAATGACGACGGGTTGTTGTCACGCGCATCTTTCAGATTGGGATTGGCAGATAAAAAGAATTGAAGACACCTAGCTTGTGTTAATCTTGGCATCTGGCCAACTCAATGCTTGTGTTGCCAGAATAATTGGGCAAAAATCTAAAAATAGGTAACAAACGTACGTATTTATTAAAATAGATAATATATCGATGTATTTGTAAATCTAGCATCTGTATTCGGCATCTTAAACACCGAAAAATCGATTCCGTTACCTGAGGTACCGAAAACTCCTGTATTCGGCACCTGACGTGCCGAATATGGCACTGTTTACCGTATTTAGCACCTAAGGTGCCGAAAATTCTCTGTATTCGGCACCTCAGACTTGCTCACGTCGCGCCGTGTTGTTGCTTTTGGTGCGCCTAGTCGCGTCGTTTCGCTTTTATCATCGTTTTACACCCACACGCTATTGTCCCTGAACCCACACGCTATTATCCCTGTGTTAATTAGTTAGCCCTCACATCGTGTTGTGTTGTTACTTTCGGTGCGTCTGGTCACATCGTTTCACTTTTATCAACGTTTTACACCCACGCGCTATTGTCCCTAAACCCACATGCTATTATCCCTGTGTTAATTAGTTAGCCCTCACGCTGTCGTGTTTCGCTATAAGATGAGAACGGGCTAGTAAGGTCTGTGTTAATTAGTTAGCCCTCACGCTATCGTGTTTCGCTATAAGATGAAAACGGGCTAGTAAGGAGCTGCAGCGTGAGCAAAGAGGAAAGGATAGGAGAAGCAGCAGCGCAGCGTGTGGAGGGGAGAAGCAGTGCGAGGTGAGGAGTAGCAGCAACACGAGGAGAGGAGAAATAGCCCAAGACGAGAAGAAGCAGTAGCACGAGTTAGAGTAAGTACTTAAATTACGTATTTAATTAATACTTGCAACAATAATAGTAATTAGAGTAAGTAGATTACTTAATACGTTCAATTACATTTGTTTAATTATTTGCTTAGTTTGATTATATGAATTTGATTATTTGCTTAGTGTAATAGTAATTAGTGTGAATTTTTAATAATAATTACTATGAATTTGTATAATAGTAATTAGCGTGAATTTGTATAGAAATTATTTGCTTAGTCATAGATTGTATAACAGTAATTAGCGTAAATTTAATTAATCAGTGTAATTAGATTATTTAATTAGTTTAATAACATGATGGTGTAATGGTGGCACTTTCTGTTAGTGGTAGCATTGGGTAGTGACCTAGTGCATGGATGCTCTTTATAGGCATGGGTGTTGGTGCAATGAGAAGAAAGAGAGAAAAAGAAAGTAAAAATGGTAAAGGATAAAAAAATTTAGAAAGATTCAAAAAGTTTCAGTTGGACAGAAAGATTTGATTAAAATTATAATGCAACAAAAAAATTGTCAAATTAATTTTTTAATTAATAGTGGTGTACGCTTGTTTAATTAGTATTTTAATTCAATCTATTAAAATAGTGGTGCGGAAAAAACTCATGTTCTTAGTTAACGAAAAGCAGCAGCTATGAAGTCAAACAGAGTAATATTTTTAGTATCTTCTACTCACCATAGACAAGTCTCTTTCTCTCTATCAGCTCACTCAGCATAAAAAAAATCTATGAATAGGTTAATAGCATATTGTTAAATGTGAGCACTGAAATTTTGCTAGGAACTATAGGCATAGTAGTATTTACCATAAAAAGGAGATGATCACTAGTGTTGAGAGCGGTATGCTGATGCTTCTGACTTCTGAAAGAGTAAATGTGGTGTAATAAAAACCTAGCTAAACTAGCTTTCAAAATAGTTTTGAAGTCAATTTATAATGATATTGAATATTTGCTCAATATAAATTTCATGTTAGTTTAATTAATAATTTAATTCAATATTAATTATTAATTATTTCATTTGAATTCAGTATTGATGACTTAATTTGCATTGGTAATTACTTAAATATTTAGCATTGTTAAGTATAGTACTATTTAATTTGCATCATTAATTTGTTTATTATTTATCAAGGGGCGTAATTAGTTATGTATCGTACACACATCTAAGTAGTTATTATATGTGCCTTCGTTTAGCATATACAGTATGACTTTTCATATTTATTATGGAGAACATCCCGCAGTTTTGCATAGGAGGCTTGTAACAATTCAGAACTACCAGCACATAGAGAGTTTGGTTGACGTACCTAATCACAGGATGGCCTGAAATCAAATACTATGAGCCGTTTGCGTGTGAACCAGCAATCCATACTATTACCCTAGAGGGTGTGCGGCCACAGCTTATTCCAAACAATTCGGTCGTTGTCCATACATTGTTCGAGATGAGAAGGAAAAACGCATGGACTTGATACTCACGCAAAGCATTGGAGAACTTTGATATGGGGTGTACGTAAACATAGTGTCACGACTGGTGCAAGGTGATGTAGTGACTACCGTGCAAGGATTAGGCTAGTAGGTGATGCACGAAGAGAATGGAGGGCATGTCGGGGAGGGCAATTTCTGTACAGAGGGAGCTAGAGTGGACCCTTCTGAGGTCGAAACAGGATGCATAGATGATGAAGCAGGTGGTAGTGGGAATGAAGAGGCTGCTAACAATGATGACCCGATGCCTGCGATCCAGTACTTTCTTGGTGCTGGGCTACTAGATTATGTCGTCGTTGAGTATAATACCTTATCTAACTGGGGATACTAGAATAGCGATATCCAGGTCGGGCAACAGTTTCGTAATAGGGGGATGTCATCCACTTTATTAACAACTATGCTGTAATGATAAGAAAGGACCACAAGTGTGTCCAGGCTAACCCTACGGAGTATGAGGTTAGATGTATCAAATACCCGAATTGTTCTTACTTTGTACGAGCACATATGCCGAAACATAAGAACTATTTTATGATCAATAGACATACCTCACATACATGTAGAGAAGAGGCTATTAGGAATGTGAGCCATACCGTTGATGCGAGGTTCATAGCCTAACTCCTCATCGCTCTTGTTGGCATGGACATTTGTTTGTCGCAAAAATCCATTATGGAGGAGGTGCAAACTAAGACAGGTATGCTGATCAATTAACACACAGCATGGCGAGCGAAGAAGAAGGCGTTGAAGATGCTATTTGGAAGATTCGAGGAATCTTACAACTATGTTCCGAGGCTACTACAGAAGATTGTCATGATGAATCTAGGGACTCAGTGTGCCATGACGGATGAGCTGATCAAGCTAGAGGATGGGTCATACAGCATCACTGACCGGTACCTAATTAACTTATTCTGGTCCTTTGGACAATGCATCAAAGCTTTAGACATTGCAGGCCAGTTGTATGTGTGGATACCATATTTCTGAGCGGCAAGTACCATGGTACCCTTATGACAGCAATAGCGGTGGATGCAAATAATTAGATCATTCCTTTTGCCTTTGTAATGTTTGAGAGTGAGAACAATGATAGCTAACTATGGTGCCTCACTTTGGTGAGGACACTTGTCGTAGGAAACAGGAAATGAGTTTGCATTATCTCGGACCGCAACAAGGGCCTTTTGCATACATTGGATGTGCTGCATGGTAGCACAAACAACTCTATTGCATGGCCTGATGTGGAGAGAAGATGGTACATATGACACTTGGGAGCGAACATATACAAAAGGTACCACAACAAGTCTCTTATAAAGATATTCAAAGGGTTGTGTCTGCAGAACCAGTAGACAAAGTTCAATGAGTTATGGAGCGAGTTAAATGAGACCACTCGCAAGATGATGGCAGATCAACAAGCACAGATGGACCATCTGCGAACGCAAATGGTTGGGGGATAAACTATCGTTAGCCGTTCACGTGTTACGGTTATCTAGTGGATAAAGGGAAAGCTGACGGAGTGTTGGGCTCCAATCCATGCCACTCACGGTGTTAGGTTAGCACATATAATTTAAATGATCATATTGCACCCTTTCTTATGCAAATAGGCCTTCTAAAATTATTGTATCCCATGTTAGGAACACCATCATAACAACAAACATAGTGGAGGTGTTCAACAATGTCCTAAAGGAAGTACGGGGCCTCCCGTTGTGTGCCATCATTGAGCTCACATTCTATAGAACGGCAAACTATTTTTGAGACCGTGATAATGCTGCTATGAATTGCAGCACGAAGTTTGCACCTAAGGTGGAGAAAATCATATCTAGTTGGAGGAACAATGCACACTTTCACCAGGCGAGGATCTATGACCTAGCCAACAATGAATTTGAGGTCATGTACCGCCGTAGGTATGCTTCAAGGTATAGCGCAGGGGACACCGTGCAGCAATGTCAACTTGGGCATCACGAGGTGAAGTGTACATGCAATAAGCCAAAACTGCATCATATGACATGCTCACATGTCTTAGCTGCTTGCAGCGACATGGGCGACAATGACGAATCACAATACGTAGCAATGTACTTCATGATCGATGCATTGAGAAGCACATGGCTTCCAAAGATACGGTCCTTCAACATCGGAAGAAACTACAAAGCGATCCAGGGGTCTAAGTGGGTACCTTATCCCCAAACATGACGCACGGATCCTGGAAGGTCTAGTTCCATGAGGCTGCAAGGTGATATGGATGAAGCAGATACTGTTGATGGCCTACGCAAGTGCAAACTTTGCAAACAACCTAGCCATGACAGGAGGACATGCCCGACCCGGCAGTAAACTATCAGGCCACTTTCGAACTGTAGTGTATTAGAGTTGTTGCATTTTAGCTTATTGTTTGAAGTTATTCGCAATTATGGTTTGTATTCTAAATTATTATTCACCTATTAGTTGTACTACTTATCTTTTAATATATCGTTTGGTACTGGCATCACATACAATATTTTTTATTGAACCATGAAGCTTGTTATTCACCTATTTATTGAACCACGAAGCTTGTAATATATTCTAATTTGTTATTCAAATACTTATTGAACCATGAAGTTTGTAATATATTCTAATTTGTTATTCACCTACTTATTGAACCATGTAGCTTGAAATCATTATCATGGCTCATGATGGTCTTCCTGAGCTTCTTCAACAGCGGTACGATGACAACCATAAGGGACAGATGATTTTCATAGGGCATCAGGTACCACGATTATATGTGCTTTTTAATTACCATGATAATTTGCTACTAACTCAGTATATGTATTGGATACCTTTTGCAGTTGCTTCTGTTACGAGTTCGGAGTGTCCACATGATTAAGGACTTAGACCCTCAATTGCACGAGCCAGTCGCATGGGCAGGACTACTACCTTTCGCTCTTATGATGGCCAGAGCTCCCATGGCGGGTGTTAGCAGGACACCTCTCCAGCCAATTGAGGAGCCACTGCTCACAGGTTTTGTCGATTGGTGGAGTCCTAAGATGCACACATTTCACTTTTCTTTAGGTGAGATAGCTGTAACATTGAGGGACGTGGCCATGCTGACTGGGCTGTCAATCAGGGGCGCCCCGTTAATAGTTTTGCGACCAACATAGAAGCAGTGGAAGGGTTACATTGAGAGTAGGTAATTATTTGTTATGTAATGCACTTCAAATATTGTAGTTCTATTCAAGCTCCATTGACCCTCTACATCTTGTAGGTTTGGTGTACAATATGACAAGAAGGATGTTTGCCTCTCCATGTCCTGGATTTATGGGCTACCATAGTTTGATCCATGCCCACCGGATGTGGACGAGGCTACAGTTTTACAGCACTATGAGGTGTACTTGTATATCCTACTGGGAGGCATCATGTTCTGCAACACGGCGATTATATCGTATCCCATATTGTATGGTTAGCGAGTCAGCTCGCGTCACATCCTTATGAATTGACACCTTACGGTTGAAAATCTACTGTGTTGGCTGCCACGTACAGAGGATTGTTTGATGCCAAGGGAAAGTTGTCATCAAGATTCATTGGACCCTTCAAGATATTGGATAAGAGAGGAGAAGTCGCTTATCAGTTGGAGTTACTACCTTAACTATCGGATATGCATGATGTGTTCCATGTTTCCCAGTTGAAGTGTCTTTGAGTGTGTCGGAGAGTGAACTCCTGTCGCAGGGATCCCGAGAGACCCCTTTTTAGAGATTCGGCCGGGGGGATGATCCTAGAAAAGCTTGCACGGGAAATGAGCGGAAAAGGAAATAAAATGCGATGGCTTGCGGGGACACCGGGTTTTTGGACAGGTTCGGGCCGCGCGGAGGCGTAACACCCTACTCCTGTATGAGTGTTATATCTATCCTTGAAGGAGATCCTTCAAGGGTATATCTGGTTCTCGAGGGAGAGCTGTTTACAAAGAGCAGGAGGCTCTTATGTTCTAGCTAGCTGGTTTCTTGATTGTCTTGTGATCGGGGGTGGTGATTTCTTGTTCTTCGACTGACCTCTTGTTTTTCTCTTGTCCTCCTCTTTTTCGTTGTTCGTCTCTCTCTCCTCTCTAGCGTCCTCCTTCCTTTCCTTTTATAGATGCGCCGACCTCGACATATCCTGAATGGGAAAGAGGGGATGCCAATGCCCAGGTGCCACGGAGAAAGGCCTAATCATCTCATTTTGGTGAAGTGACAGGGGCGGTGGAGGAAGGCGGCGCGCATTCGACCACTAGCCGCTGCGGAAGCTTCGGGGTGCCAAAAAAAAAGGCCCACCGGACAGCCTCAGAGGTGCCCGGTGCGCCCACTCTGTCTTGTTCTCCTGCCAGGGCAGGGTGGCAGGCCGAGTGCTTCGATTCTGGTAACGTTATCCCGAGGTGCGCAAGTGGAAACGGGACGGGACCCGTGCATTTAATGAACCCACGCCCCCCAGCCAGGGCATGGCCGGGTCTGACACTGGGGCGTGGGCAGCCGAGAATGTCAGGATGTCAGAATGCCAGGCCACGCGCGCCTATTAAATGCGGCATCGGGCCCTTGACTGGATGACACTCTGGCGACGGGGCCCTTTGAGTCTTTGAACGATCTTGCGCGAACCTTCGGGGCACCGAGTCCTCGCGGGCTGCCACGTGCAGCCCCGAGCACCCTCTCCCGAGTACTTGAGTGCGACCTTCGGGGCACCGAGTCCTCGCGGGCTGCCACGTGCAGCCCCGAGCACCCTCTCCCGAGTACTTGAGTGAGACCTTCGGGCACCGAGTCCTCGCGGGCTGCCACGTGCAGCCCCGAGCACCCTCTCCCGAGCACTTTAGAGGGACCTTCGGGGCACCGAGTCCTCGGGGGCTGCCACGCGCAGCCCCGAGCACCCTCTCCCGAGTACTTGAGTGAGACCTTCGGGGCACCGAGTCCTCGCGGGCTGCCACGTGCAGCCCCGAGCACCCTCTCCCGAGTACTTGAGTGAGACCTTCGGGGCACCGAGTCCTCGCGGGCTGCCACGTGCAGCCCCGAGCACCCTCTCCCGAGTCTCTGCTTTTACCTTGCAGGGTGGTGATATGTGGTGGGCGGCCGGTTTGGCCTCGGGACTTAGGGACCCCTGGTTCTAAATACACCGACAGTAGCCCCCGGGCCCGTTTGGCAGCCGATGGGACAGAGACTGCGAATGGGCCCTTCGTCGCGACCGAGGTCAAGGCGGGCCGAATGCCACGCGGCAAGCTTTCCGGAGGTGGCCCCTGCGGTTTCTAGACATCAAGCAGACCCCAACGGGCAAATGAGTGGACGCGTGTCCATACAACTTCCGAGGGGTGTGATAATCATACGGGCGGCCCGTGCGGTTGCCGCGCAGATCGAGGAAAATACGCCTGGCAAAATGCTGACATCGCGCGATCGGCGGGAGATTCGCCTGTCAGTTGCGTCGATCGAGGCGACACTTCGCCGAGCGAACCGTCGGGGCGGCAGTTTTTGAATTTTGAGATATAAAAGGGGGGAAGGATCGGTCCGTTCCCTTTTTTCACGCTCCCTCGCACTCGCGCTTCTGCTTCTTTCGTGCTTCTACTTTTCTCTCTCCTTCCACCGAAAACCACCCTCTTCTCCGACGAGATGTCGAAGGTTGGAGGGGGACGCCGGGATCGGGCTCCGATCAGCGTTTTGCCGGAGTCTCGCCTGAGGAATGAGGAGGCGGCGGACAAAATTAGGAAGCTGCTGGTGCCGGAGGGTCAGGAAGGCGCTGTGGCGGTGAAGCCGGCAACTCTGACGCCGGCGACGACCGTTCCCGGACGAACGGTCCTCTTCACCTCCTTCGTGGCGGCGGGGCTGGTGCCGCCGTTCTCCGCATTCTTCATGCAAGTGCTGGAGACTTACGGCATCCAGATGGCGCACCTGAGCCCCAACTCCGTCGTGGCGCTGGCGGTCTTCGCCCATCTCTGCGAAATGTTCGTGGGGGTGGTGCCGTCGGCGACGCTGCTTCGCCATTTCTTCGTCCTTCGACCGGTGGGGAAGAAGAGGGGGCACTCCACGGCGGATGTTGCGGGGTGCTGCAACCTTCGGCTTCGGGAAGGCCTGGGGGACCAATATATCCCCCAGGTGGTGCGCAGCAAGTGGGAGGAGTGGCGACGGGACTGGTTCTTCGTCGACACCGACCCCCACGAGCGGCTCGAACTGCCAGAGAAGGCGGCGGAACCTCGGCGATCGACGTGGGAGGCGCCGCCGCCAGAAGATGCGAGGCTAAAGCCGGTGCTGGAGCGCATCCTGGAGCTGCGCGAGTCCGGGCTAACCTCCGTTATGGTGGTCGCGGACTTCCTGCGACGTCGACTGGCGCCCTTGCGGGAGCGGGCCCGGCCAAGCTGGTTCTACACCGGGCCGGAGGACATCACCAGGACCCAGATCGGCGCGAGCTGGGATCTGGGGCAGGCGGAGCTGCGAGGGATGATCCGAGTGATCACCGGGTCGGAGGACATGAGCCGGGCGGAGCTTCCGTGGCCGGAGATGGCGCTCTGCGCCAATCCCGACCGGGTGGCTATCCTGAAGCGGCTGCCGGAGTTCGACGCCCAAGGGCCCGTGGACCGGCCAAGAAGCCGGAGTCCCGAGGCCTCCGAACTCCCCGGGCTGGAAGATCTCCTGGGCGAGGAGGGCGTTGGCGGCGCGGCGCAGGCCGGCGACGGGGCTGCCGCAACCAGCAGCCGCCGCGCCGGAGAAGAGGCTGCCCCCGAAGCTGCCGCGGAGTCGATGCCGGGAGACCGGGGAAAAAGACCCCGGAATTTGATCCTGCCGCCGGAGTCTCCGCCGTCGCCGACGGCAGCGGCGGCGTTCCCGGTGCTGGAGCCGCGCCTGGTGCGGATGGGGCCCGCGCCGACGCCTGCGACCACGCCGGCGACCTGCACGGCGGAGTCCGAGACTCGGGCGGCGGCACCCGAGGCCCGTGCTGTGGCCCAGCCGAGCCCCCAGCGGAAGAGGCGGCGGGAGGGGTCCGGACCGACGTCACCGGACCCGGACGTCCGGCTCCCAGCGGCCAAGTGGCGATATCGGTGAGTTATTTCTCTTGCTTTCCCATGGGTATTTTCGGCCCGAACTAAGTTTTGACTCTTTTACTTGTCTCCCGTAGGCCGGCCGCAGCCGTTGCGGCGTCGGAGAAGGAGCAGGCGCCAAGGGCGGAGCCGAACCTGCCCGCTGCGCCAGCGCAGGCAAGTGTAGGAACGGCGGAGGCGCCGATTGACGTGGAGGCGTCAATCGACGGGGCGGCTGTGGGGAGAGAGGTAGTGGCGGCGACTACGGAAACGGCGCCGGCGGAGCCTACCCCGGGCGCGGAGAGCCCGGGGCGGAGAACAGTGGAGGCGGATGCCTCGTCGGGACCGGTGGCCAAGGCGGCTGATGCAGGAGCGCAGCCGCCGTCCGAGGCCTTGGTTCCGGAGGAGCCTACCCCGGTCAGTCAGAGCCCGGGGCGGATGGCGGCGCAGGGCCCGACGGAGAGCTTGGCCCCCCTGGAGGGATCCGGCGGAGAAGCCCGGGAGCCCTCGGCGCTCGCGGTGCCCGGCCGGCCTACCGATCCCTTCTCGGCCGCCATTGAAGGCGTCCGAGCTGCCGTCGAGCAGTTGGGCGCGGCGGTGGATGCCAAGGAGGGGGAGCTCGAAGCCGAGCGCGCCCGCCTGGCACTGGAGAGGGCGCAGCTGGCCGGCGCCCGAGAGGAGGCCCGTGCGGCAACCGTGCGGGAGCAAAAACTCCTTGATGACATCCGCGCGGGAGCCGCGCGGGAACTTGAAGACGCCGCCCGCCTGGCCGAGGCGTCGAGGCGGCAGGCTGCCGATGCCCTTGCCAGGATGGGGCAGGCGCAGGTGAGGGAGGCGGCGGTCACGTCCCGGGAGCGGCTTGCAGAGGAGCGGCAGGCCGAGCTGGCCCGCCGAGAGGGCGCGGTCGAGAAGACGCGCGCCGACCTCCAGCGCTGGGAAGACGACCTCCAGAGGATCAGAGGAGAAATCAAGCGCTGGGAAGAAGACGTCTCCATCCGGGAAGTGGACAACGCGCTGTCTGCGTCTGACCTCGGAGCCCGGGAGGACTCGGTGGTCCAGCAGGAGGAGGCGCTGGCCCGGCGGGAGAGTGAGCTGAGTCGCCGGGAAGGCGAGCTGAGTCGCCGGGAAGGCGAGGCAGCTGCCGCGGCGGCCGCCGCGGCTACCAGGGCGGAAGAGAACGCGAAACACGAGGCGGAACTGACCGCCCGTGAACAGGCCCTGTCCGAGGTGGTGGCCAAGGCGAAGCAGGATGCTGCCCCTGCCGCAGCCGGCGGTTCTTCTGGTCCGGCCGGGGACCAGGGACTTGAGGCACAGCTGCGGGTCGCCAAGGAGAAGCTCGAGGCGGCCTTCGTCTCGCGGGTTAACCTGGTGCAGATGCTGGAGGATATACTCCGGCGGATGCGACGGGCCATGGAGAAAGGCGGCCTTGGGCGGCTTGTCGGCGGCACGAAGGGCGACGGCCCCGCACGGCAAGTGCTGGAGCTGCAGCAAGTCTGCGAGCGCCTCGAGACCCTGCCCTGGGCAGTCCAGGAGCTCGCTGCCCGGGAGGGACGTGGCCTGGCTCATGCCGTGGCTGAGCATGTCCTGGCCTGCTACCGAAGCAGGGACCCGAACTTCCCGCTGGAGCCGGCGCGGGAGGGAGTGGTCGAGGCTGAGGAGGAGGCCGCCCGGGCAGCGGTTAGTAGTACCGCCTCTGTGGTGGCGGCTGGCTTCAGGCGGGAGGTGCCGCCACCGCCAGCCCCCGGGGACGACTCAGAAGACTCAGCCGACGCCTCTGCCGCAGACTAGGCCGTCGGCGCCCTTATCTTTTTTGTTGCAGATGTAGGAGTGAACCTTTAGAAAAAGCTTTGTCCAGGTCTTGTGAATATAATGGCAGCTTTTCCTTGGGCTCGAAACTCCAATTTCTTTTGTATGCTTGAGGTTTCTTTCCGGCGCTCTGTCTGGAAGTCCCGAGGAGTACTCAGTCGGGCCGCTCCCGACCTTTCCATCCCCGAAAAACGAAGTAGTTGTGGTCGCCGGTGTTGGCGCAGCCAGCCTTCGAGCTCTCGCGAGTCCGTACTGCCTAGCTTAAGAAACAAAGACACAGACTCCCTGCCCGGGAGATAGAACGGCCCTGCCCGGAACACGCCGTGCCCAGTGAACACCTTTTCACTTTGCGACCACTCAGCCGGTAGAAGGGAGACGCGTGCGAGCGAGAATGTGACCAAGAGTCCTCGCGGTTCGGTGGTGCCCGGGCTCAAAAAAGGGCCGGACCGAGTACTGACAGCCTGCCCCCAAGGCCTGAGCTCCGGACTACTCGAGCAGCTCGAGTGATAGGATTACCCAGGGCACCTGAGGACTCGGTAGTGCTCGGGGTCCTTAAGAGCGGACCGACCACCACGACCACCACGAAGGGCTTCGGTCGAACGTTATCGCACGCACGGTACTCCTTTCTACGAACCGCTCTGTCGTTCTAGAAAAAGGCCGACACGCGGCAGGGTTTGTTCACGGGCCAGGAGACCACCTCACCGAGCAGATTAAAGTGCGAGAGCCCCCGAGAATGACTCGGGAACATAAAGTTACTGAAAGCAGATTTGTTTGAATATAACCACTCACCGGGCAGCCGTCGGCCTTCCGGCCAGCCGACCCAGAAGGGGTTGATTCCGAGCCCGGGGGCCCGGGAACTTGATCCTTTCAACGGAGCGCCCGACCGCCCATGGGCATACGAGGCTCCTAGGGTCGGGTGATCCCGACCACCCAAGCCTAGGCGGTAGGACCACCCGAAGAACCCTGGGGGCCGACCAGAGACCGGGGCATTGAAGCCCTCGCGGCCGAGCTGCTTGTGATTGCTGTCCTGTGACTTGATAGAGAAAATGTAGAATTTCTTTGTCTGGTGCGCTCTGTTAGTGCGGTACTTGCCTTAGACTGCTCTTGTTTTTTCGACCCGAGACCTCTCGAATACCCGAACCGGAAGACAAGGGCGGACAGAGGCATAACCTAGAGGTCCTATGGTTCGGTGGCACCCGGGTATGACAGGCCAGACCGAGCACCGACAGCCCGCTCCGGGGGCCTGAGCTCCGGCCTACTCGAGCAGCTCGAGTGATGGGATTACTCAGAGCGCCCCGAAACTCGGTTAGTGCCCGGGAGCCCGTCACGACACCGAACACCACAGCCTACCACGTCGGACGTAAGTCAGCGGTGACTGCTCGCATGTATACCGATTGGGATTCTTTTATCAATGGGAAAAAACGAGAGAGCGAACTTTTTCTCGCACAACCGAGCACCTCACCAGACAGGTTAAACATAGGGAATCCAGAGAAATAATTCGCCATAGTGATTGCTTTATTAAAATACTGAATGTACGATATTTACAAGGTTGGGCGACAGCGATTTACCATACGGGGCGAAGCCTCCAGATTGCTCGGGCGAGGAGAAGCCCCCGGCCTTATCAACCTGAACCGCGAGCTTGACCATCTACGGGTAGAAGCGTCGGAGATGCTCGATGTTCCACGGATTCGGGAGTGGCAGCCCCCGAGGACTCTCGACCCGTACCTGGCGGCGAGCGGTGCCGACCAAAGCGGCGATGTCTTGCATCCACCGGCCTTCCGGAGTGTTTGGCGTGGCCTGAATGGGAGGGTGCCTGAGGAGGGCTTGCGCTGCAAGCAAGGCGCTCCCTGGGCTGGCCTCACTAAAAGCGAGCCTGCGCCGGGGCGGCGCCCGACGTGATCCAGAGGCGGGCCTAGCGGCCGGGGCCCTGACCATCTGCTGGGGGTCAGAGAGCACGCCGGCAGCGGCGGCGCTGATGGGCCCAGCGCCCTGATCCCCTTGGGCGGGAAAAACCTCTTGGCCGTGGGGCGGCGTTCCGTTACTGGAAGTGGAGCCGGAACACTGGAGACGATGCCCACCGGCCATCTTTTCCTGTGGAGAAAAAAGGGAAACAAACAATCTAGGGATATTCCCCCCTACCTGGCGCGCCAGCTGTCGGAGAGTGAACTCCTGTCGCAGGGATCCCGAGAGACCCCTTTTTAGAGATTCGGCCGGGGGGATGATCCTAGAAAAGCTTGCACGGGAAATGAGCGGAAAAGGAAATAAAATGCGATGGCTTGCGGGGACACCGGGTTTTTGGACAGGTTCGGGCCGCGCGGAGGCGTAACACCCTACTCCTGTATGAGTGTTATATCTATCCTTGAAGGAGATCCTTCAAGGGTATATCTGGTTCTCGAGGGAGAGCTGTTTACAAAGAGCAGGAGGCTCTTATGTTCTAGCTAGCTGGTTTCTTGATTGTCTTGTGATCGGGGGTGGTGATTTCTTGTTCTTCGACTGACCTCTTGTTTTTCTCTTGTCCTCCTCTTTTTCGTTGTTCGTCTCTCTCTCCTCTCTAGCGTCCTCCTTCCTTTCCTTTTATAGATGCGCCGACCTCGACATATCCTGAATGGGAAAGAGGGGATGCCAATGCCCAGGTGCCACGGAGAAAGGCCTAATCATCTCATTTTGGTGAAGTGACAGGGGCGGTGGAGGAAGGCGGCGCGCATTCGACCACTAGCCGCTGCGGAAGCTTCGGGGTGCCAAAAAAAAAAGGCCCACCGGACAGCCTCAGAGGTGCCCGGTGCGCCCACTCTGTCTTGTTCTCCTGCCAGGGCAGGGTGGCAGGCCGAGTGCTTCGATTCTGGTAACGTTATCCCGAGGTGCGCAAGTGGAAACGGGACGGGACCCGTGCATTTAATGAACCCACGCCCCCCAGCCAGGGCATGGCCGGGTCTGACACTGGGGCGTGGGCAGCCGAGAATGTCAGGATGTCAGAATGCCAGGCCACGCGCGCCTATTAAATGCGGCATCGGGCCCTTGACTGGATGACACTCTGGCGACGGGGCCCTTTGAGTCTTTGAACGATCTTGCGCGAACCTTCGGGGCACCGAGTCCTCGCGGGCTGCCACGTGCAGCCCCGAGCACCCTCTCCCGAGTACTTGAGTGCGACCTTCGGGGCACCGAGTCCTCGCGGGCTGCCACGTGCAGCCCCGAGCACCCTCTCCCGAGTACTTGAGTGAGACCTTCGGGGCACCGAGTCCTCGCGGGCTGCCACGTGCAGCCCCGAGCACCCTCTCCCGAGCACTTTAGAGGGACCTTCGGGGCACCGAGTCCTCGGGGGCTGCCACGCGCAGCCCCGAGCACCCTCTCCCGAGTACTTGAGTGAGACCTTCGGGGCACCGAGTCCTCGCGGGCTGCCACGTGCAGCCCCGAGCACCCTCTCCCGAGTACTTGAGTGAGACCTTCGGGGCACCGAGTCCTCGCGGGCTGCCACGTGCAGCCCCGAGCACCCTCTCCCGAGTCTCTGCTTTTACCTTGCAGGGTGGTGATATGTGGTGGGCGGCCGGTTTGGCCTCGGGACTTAGGGACCCCTGGTTCTAAATACACCGACAGAGTGCGTGAAGATCAGTTACCAATGGAAGAATTGGATGTTCAAGAGGATCTCTCCTATACAGAGTATCCAGTGAAGATCGTTGAAAGATCAGAAAGAGTACCAGAACCAAAGTAATACAAATATGCAAAGTGCAATGGACTGGCCACTCAGAGGATGAAGCGATATGCAAAAGAGAAGAAGATCTAAAGATGGAGTTCCCCCATCTCTTCTCCGATCTGTATGAATCTCTAGGGCGAGATTCATTCCAAGGGAGGTAGGTTTGTAACACCCTGATTTTCAATTTTTGCAATTTCCTAAAATGTTCTAGAATTTAACTAGTGTTTAAATAAATAGAATAGGTTAAAACCTATTTTCTACAATAAATTCAATTTGACATAGGTTATATTCTGATTGAAGTGCATTCATGCTGAAATAGGTATTAGGGTTTATTTGATTTTATTTGGATTTGATTTGTTTGTTTGATTTGGTTTGGTTTTGCTTAGTTTGAAAATCAAAAGGAATAGAACAGAAATAGAAAAAAAGATAAACCTAGCCTCTACCCAAGTTGCCCCTTTCTCTTTTCAGCTCAGCCGAGCCAAGCCGGGCGCTCCTCCCTCCCGCTCACCCACCTCTCACGCGGTCCACACCCCAGCACAAGCGCACGCTCACCAACGTAGGCGCCTGCATCCCGTTCCGCCTTCGTCATGTGCCTGCGCCTCCGTCTCTATCTCTGATTCGAACGTGTCGCTCTCCAAGTCTGAGTTGAGCATGAGCTGCTGCCCTGGAGTCCTACCTCTCCCTAAGCCCTTTCACCCGCCTATATATATCCCCACCTCCTCTCAGCTTTTTCCCATCGATCCAACTCGCCAAGTCATGAGCAATCCATCGAGATCCAATCGTTGTCGTCTCCATAGTCGCCGCCCTCGGCTGAGCATGCCGCCAAGCCGCTCTAGTGCTGATTAGCCCTAACTGAGCCGCCTAGAAGCTTTGTCGCAGTCTCCCAAAGCTCGTGCTGCCATCGCCTTTGCCTTTTGACCGCCGGAGCCGTTGTCCCGACGAGATTCGAGCTCCTTCGTCGCCTCCGCCATCGCCAACCCTCCTCATGTGTCACGCCACTCTCGGTAAGCCCTCAAACAGATTTGCCGTGTTCCCCTCTCCATGTTCCGCTACTCATCGTCACCACCGGTGAACCATAATGCCTTCTTGGTGACCATTCTGGTTGTGCGCCGCCGTGCCTCCCCTAAAGCCGTCTTGTTTCACCCCTCTGATCCCCCCTTTCCTCCTGAGCCGTTAGATCTGTTACAAGCGGACTAGATTAGCTCCAGTGCTTACCCCTTCGGTGTCCAATAGCAAGACGACATGTGTCCATCATAAACACAGTCACGTCATCGAGCCACCTCAGCCACCACGTTAGCAGAAGTGCTGATGTGTCAGGCCAGTCATGCTTAGTCCGTAGCTCAGTCAACGCTTGTGCAATAAATCAGATTTTAGTACAAAAATAATTCCAATAAATGCTATAATTGGGAATTTTACACTTAAGCCCCTGAACTTTTTTATTTTTACCTAAAAGGCCCTATCTTTTATATATTAGTTCCTAAACTTTTCTATATTTACAAAAAGGCCCCTCTATTTTTACAAAGGCTCCTAATCTTTCTATTTTATACAAATTAAGTCCTTTTTTCATAATTAAACTTTAACCTTATTTTTAGCGTAACTTTGTCGTCTTAGCTCCTTTTTCAATGTTTCTTATGCTGTTGGATTCGTTTTTCAGAGTTTTATCTTTCTAAATAGATTTTGTCTCATTGTTCTTTTGTTTTGTGTACTGTTCTTAGTTTATTTGTTTTGTGTACTTTGCCAGTAATTGTGCGATTGGACGACAACGCCTTGGTCAGTTTGAGGAACGTCAGGACCAAGAGCTAGAGTACACTGAGCAGCTGTAAGGAGAAGGCAAGTGTCCTTGATCATCTTGAAGACGGTGAATGGTTTACTCTTTAAAGTATTCTTTTGTTTATAAAATTGAGTATATGACCATCGTACTATTAAGAGGGGTGCAACATTGTGGTTTAATTTTAATCTTAGTGCTCAAAAAAAGATTCTACACTAAGTCTAGAAAGTGATACAAGCTCACAACACGATCACCGAGTCAAATCCTTCTCTGTGACATCGTATGTTTTGAAGTTGATATCTGATGTTCTAAAAATTCAGAACATAGAGTTCTCAGTTTTGGTTTCTTTTTAATATCGGATGTTCTGATGTAGGTCAAAATGTCTTACTTTCTCAACCTTAGAGGTCTTGGTTTGAAATTAAAATCCAACATCGGATGTTCTGATAGTTGGACCGTATGTTCCAATCTAGTCAAAACATCCAGTTTAGTGAACATAGACCCTTCGTTCTTGATTTAATTATCCACATCAGATTTTTTGATTTTTGCATCTGATATCCCGATGTGTTATTTTTACCAGATCTGAGTTGGGTTTTGAAGTTCAAATTTTGTTATTTTGAATTGATCGGATGTTCCGATATGGAGTTTGGAACCTCCAATGTGGGTTAAAAAGGTGTCCAATGGCTAGTTTTTGAAGGGGTCTATTTATATACCCCCCCTTCCCCCTCTCACTCCACACACCCTACCCATTTTGAATCAGATAGCTCTTGAAACCAAAAAGGTCCTCTCATCTCTCAATAAAGTGTTCCACGTTTGAGAGGGATTTGAAAAGAAAGTTTGAGTGCTATAAAGCAAAGGTTGATCTTTGAGTACTAAGTGGCATCTCCAAGCTTTTGAGTTTGCATTATTTTATCTTGGAGTTTGAGGACTCCTAGACAGCTAGGAGTTGCTCATGAGTCACCAACAAGTTTTTGGTGCACGTGAGAAAGTTTATGAAGGTCAGGCTTCACCTCTACATGGGAAGAAATACCATAAGGAAGTTGAGAACTGCTTTGTGCAACCTTGGCAAAAAAAAAAAGGGTAGAAAGAGACCCAGCTCAAGTGTGACTATGCCCTTCAACGGAGACGTAGGATCCGCTCAAGCATCCGAACTTTGGGAACAACATCATCATCTCTCTGTCCTTCGGTTATTTTGCATAATTGCTTTACTTTATTGCAAGTTTATAAATTTCTTTGTGTTTATCCTAGTGTTTATATCTCATATATGATTGCACCTTGTTACTTGCTTTAGAGTATATTTAAATTTGGTATTTAATTTGATTAAGGCAAAATTTCGGCTTGTTTAGAAGTTCTTCACCCCCCCCCCCTCCTAGGCTGCCATCTCGACTCTTCAATCACACACAATGGCTCTTCTTCCATCATGACGCCCTCTTAATCACATCTTAATCATGTTCTATTTTCAACACATTTGATTAAGAATCTCATCTCAGTTCGGTCATTAACTAGAGATAGTTGTAGATTTTTTTTAAATGAGCACTAGAAGTTGTAGTTTTTTATAACATATGTCAAAATAGTTATATGTTTTTGAAATTTACTCTTGGTTCTAGTAGTGATAACGACAAGTGTTTAAAGAGTATCTTTCACAATAAATCTACGAATGATAAATTGTGAAATAGTATGGGCGTTAAGTTATTAAAAAATGATTTAGTCATATTTATCGAGCGAGATATTTTCTTCAATGCAAATAAGGCTTCCGTAGCCATGAGACAGTATGGGCATTAAGAATGATATAATTGAGATTTTTGTAGCTATGAGAAAACGCAAAGTGAAAAATGTAGAGTAGTATTGTAATCTTCTATTTATGTAAGACTTTATTTCATATTTGAACTATTTATATTGTATTTTTTGCAAATTTCAAACTTATTTATTGCATTTCCGATGTATTAAGACCTTCTTAATACATTTGTATTGTATGTTTATCAAAATTTTTATTTATATATTAAACTTACAGTCTTATGAAACGTAACGTAAAAATCTTAGCTCCACCACTGTTATACATGTATTATATATTGAAAGATAAATACAACTCGAGTTAGTTGGCTCCCGCCTCTTGGTCAGATCGGAGCTTCCGCGGTAGCTACAGTATGTGTCAAACACCACGGTGATTAATATGCTAGTGGTGTCGTATGTGTTACAGCACTGAAACGCTACATGACCAAGGATCGATTTGTGGCTCGCTAGCTCCGTCGTGGCTTGCTACAATAGACCTGTTAGTGTTATGCTGTAGCTGTAGTGGTCCCCGAAGATCTTAAGGTTCATTTTCCCAGCTGACAACTGTAAGACAAAGGTGAATCCATGCGTTCTTTTCCTGTCAATGACAGGCTCATATCGCACATGGGAGATGAATGGTGAATTCTTGACACAGATACCTATCGCATGTTGATTACTGCACCCCCTTTTTTTTTCTTGTATTCTACAGTTTATAGAAAGATCATGTGGTTGTACAGGTCAATTTTTGGTCGAAGATGGCCAGCAACAACGATGTATGAAAATAGATTAATTGGGCCCGTTTGAGCCCAGATGAGTCGCAACTAACAAAAGAAAAAAAAAGGCCCATTTCACAACCAGACTAACGCTTGCGAACTAGTACTTTGCTCAAAAGGCCCGATCGGAACGATTACCTGTATGGGCTTGGTCCTATCTGTCTTGGTACTAAAGATTCAGGAAATTTGGTATCATACTAGTTATAATTCTTGATACCTTCAGGATGGTAAAAAAGCCGCGCTCCATGTGAGCGACTGACCTTCCGAGTCTCAGGTTAGTCCGTGACTCCGTGGACACAAATCAAACGAGTGCACCAGAAAAGATAAACAATGCGGCGGCACGCTGCACGCCAGTGTAACCCGGTCCATGGTTGGAAATATTGTCTCCATTCAGAATAGTAGGTGTGTTTTTTGAAAAAAATCAAACTTGGTATATTTTGACTAATATTCTTTATCTAGTGTATAAAAATTATACAATTAAATTTATAATTTAAAATAATTTCACACTATATTGATTTTATAGCTATAAATGATATATTTTGTGAGAAAATTTTAGTTAAAATTCAATTTCGAAAATCGAGCTAAAAAAATACGTCTATTATTTTTTAGTGGAGAGTACTACAGCTACAGCATAACACTAACAGGTCTATTTCTGGTGTGGAAATAAACTATGCGTATAGACATTGTTCTGACTGAATCTTACCTGACGTAAACGGGACACGGGTCATGAGGGAAATGGGATTACGAGAAGGGCGTGCTGTGGCCTGTGAGAGAAGTGAGAATGAGACATGGCTTTTTAAAAGTTGAGGAAAAGGGAAAGCTCCAGTGGCAAGGTCCAAAGGTTACCATGGGCGACAAGAAAGGTAGCGGCAGTATGTAAGACGCAAATCTGACGTATTTTCCTTTTTGAACTCTTCACTTCTGCATGCTTGACAAAAGAAAATATTGAAATATAAAGTTGCAGGCAGTTGCAGTCAGAATCGAGAAACACGAGCTCGTGCAGTGCGACGGTGAGTTTTCAGAATTCAGAAACACAAGTAAGGCGAGAAGTTTCAGATCTATTGTCCGTGATATAATAGCGAACATGTCAAACATAAGATCACTAGACATGGAATATTGCAGTCAAATAATAACTGCTTTTATCAATGACTTTTCCATGTTAGCATAGTGTTCAGTTGCAGAATAAAACTGGTCGGCCTTCGTATGAGAGAGTGGATCAGAACTGGGAAAGCCATTAGGTACGTAAGCTCTTTTTTCGCTCTTTACTGTAACATATCTTGTCCAAATAATCACATTTTTGTTACATCAGGGATAACCTGTGTCGTCAATCATTGGAAAGAATTACATTTACCCTCTTTTACAATGATAACACTTAGCCAACTTACATTCTTGATTCGTTGTATCACAGGTCCCAGGAGGCTGCTCAGGTGTTAAGGCACAGCCTCCTGAGAAAATGGAGAATAAGCTACATGCTATAGTTTATGTCAATCAGAATTTTGTTCAGAGGTGTTGGTTTTCGAGTCAGATTGGTAGTAGACTACGTCTCCGGTATCGCCAACATAGTGGTCTCGCTTTAAGCTTTCCACCAGTACCCCAAATAGGTGGAATGGGAGAAGGCCAGACTTCTTCGGTTCTTTGTAGTACTTGCCAAGTACCGGTTTTGCTGCCTCCGTCTGCAGGTTAGACCCAAAACGGCATGACTTAGTATTGTTGCTGTAGCCAAATACATTTAGAAAAAGGCAAGAATAGGGGGCAGACGCTTACCGCCTCAATGAGATGGTAATGAGGGATTTGTGGGAAAAGGTGATGAATGACATGAGTTCCAATGTCATGATGGATGTTGTTGATCAATCCATAGTCCCGATCGAGCGTCGTCAATCCTCCACGCAGATAACTCCATTCCTAATAGTAGCAAAAGACAATGTCATATCAATAAGCAATCTATCTTCAAAAAGATCAAGATAAAGTAACCATAAAGGAACAGCATTTGACAGCCTGAAAACGAAGTGAAAAGTATTTCATAGGCTGAGCTAGCATTATCCTCTGGTAGGCGACAAAAGAGGAAGTTACATCTATTCCCGTAAAAAAGACAAAAAGGGATTCTACTTCTTTGTTCTGTACTTCTATAGCATCCTCTAATTAGATTTACTCCAGAAGGAGACGAAAAAGGCTAGACCTTTGATTTGTAACATCCACCAATAGGGTTTATTTGATTTGAGGTTTCACGGGTACATTGGGCATTTGTGCATAAAGTGATTCTAAATCTTGAATAATTACCAAACATGTATACACCAGCAATAACACATAGGCTATGGAAGCTGCAGTCAAGTGGTGTTATGGACAACAACAACTGGTTTTATCCGACATTAGTCAAAGGGAGAGCAAGTCGTTGCACATCTAATATGTGTGGCAGGGTGTGTCCTAACTATCTTCCATTTTTGGGAAAGGATGTATTATGATTCTGCAATTCGCCAACATTTGCTAGTTGTATCATCACTTACATGCAAGGTCCTATACCGAATAACTAAGCCTTATGTTCTGCAATTTATAACGCCTTGACTTAATTGAGGCAACACATTAACAGCTCCTCACCAACCAAAAACGGACAGTGCACTGGTATTTGAAGATTACAGCTACCCTGGAACATTGACATTTGACAACTTGCAACTTCGCTTTCTTAATAATGATACTCACCTTTCCACGGTACCAGGGAAGCTTGTCTTCGTGGCCATGATGGTGCAAGTATGTGACCATATCCAGCCACATAACAAATACCTGCACAAGGGTTCACCAGAGGCAACCACATGAATTCTCCAGTACCACACACCGCACCAATCCAAATTAACATTTTGCAGGAAGTGAACCTGTAATAGAAGACACGTCACTCTTACCAAGTATGGGACAGCATAGAGCTTTAGCATCTGAAGAGGCCCCATCACAAAGGTCAGACCGGCCAGAACACCAACCATGGCCAGCCAGGATGCCGTTGATGTTATTATGTCCTTCTTTTCATTAGGTTGGAATAAACTGCTGTTCGGGTTGAAGTGTGATCCTGATTTCCCTGGACTCCTTGCGAACTGTGCACAAAAATGAACCCACGGGCTAGGAATTTAGCACCACTACCACATTACACAACAGAAAATTCGTATGTCTTGGAAATATTAGCTTTTAGCCTCACCAAGTATAGCGGGAATGCGAGCAAGGGGAACGGCATGGTGAACCGCAACTTCCGGGTCATAAAGTCCAGGCTGTTGTACAGCCTCTGTGGTAGCTGCAAGTTATCACAATCCAACAAACCATCAAGGCCCATTCATCAACATGAACCATCTGATTAATTCCCCATGGACACACACACAAAGACAAAGCAACAAGATAGCTACCGGGTGCCAGGACTCGTCCTTCTCGACATGGCCGTGGTTCTGATGGTGCGTCCTGTGGCTAATCCTCCTGCAATTCCATTCAAAGACATCGCATTTTCCTTAGCATCAACGGCAATTTTCAACAAAAACCAAGAAGCATGAGAAAACATATGTAATCATACCATCCGTGGTATGGGACGAGAATGGAGGAGTGGAGTATGTGGCCAACGACGCTGTTCAGCTTGGGGTTGTTTGAGAAGCTCCCGTGTCCACTGCAAATACCAGACGGCCGTGCAGGACAGAGTCAAAGAAGTCAGCTTTGAAGCTAAAACCCGCATAGAAATCCAACAATTGGCATTGTGTGGTGCTGGTGTAGCCGTACCAGTCATGCCCGAGGACGAAGAGCGCCCAGAACATGGTGCCCTGCGCGGCCCAGTAAAGCGGCCAGACGAGCCAGCTGTCGATGCGCGCGGCGGCGGCGGCGAGGCCCAGCACGACGACCACGTCGCGCAGCACGTAGCTCATGGAGCGCCAGGGGTCCTTGACCCAGCAGTGCTTCGGGATGGCCGCGCGGATCTCCGCCAGCCCGAACGGCGGCGGCGCCCCGGGGTCGAACTCACCCTGGCCCCCCGCTACGGCGCCGCTGGCCGCCATAGAACTGGTAGCCTCCTCCTCCCCCAGCGAGCTGCTCTTGTCCTCCTCTACGGTGGAGGTGAGGCGGGTGGGTGCGGAGACGCGGAGTGCCCAGTCCCGGTGGATGGCCGCGACCGCGGGCCGGCGCGGGCCAGCGGCGAGGAGGGGAGGCGACGGCGCCGCAATGGCGCCGCGGCCGCCGCGCAGGCGGAGCGGCGCGAGGCCGCAGCACTCGGAGAGCACGAGCCGAGCCATTGGCGACGGCGCCGCCGGTAGCAGCAGCGGGGCGCAGGTACGGATGGGCGGATGGCTATTGGCTGGTCCAAAATCCGTCGCAGCCGCCGCCACCGCCGCTCGCACGGGATCTTTTGCGTTCGGGAGGGGTGCGGATGGGTTCGATGCTTGGATGTGCGGTGGCCGGGATTGCGAGGCTAAGCTAAGCCAGGTATTTTATACCGGCGCGCGAGGCCGCCCCGGTAACGGGTCTGCTCGTCAGCTCGTGTGCATCGTGGTGCGCCGCGGTGGGCGATGGAGGACGGGACGGGACGCGGTGTGGTGGACGCGAACCGGGACTAGTGTGACCCGATGGGACGGGTCCAGACACGTGGGGTGGCACGGGTGTGAATCGCTCCGGTCTGGACATGGCCAGGGTGCTTCTTCGCCGCCCTGCTTTTTAATTCGTGTTGACTCCTTCGCTGATGGGCATTAGTTCTTCTAAAAAGCGTGTCGTGTAAAAGCCGTGCGCTCGTGTGGAAATTGGATCATGGCGATATATATCATTCCAGCACTAAGAGAGTTATTGAAGTACGACATGTATGCAAAGCGTGCTTTCTTCGTTACGGTGACGCTTCACAGAGCAGTCGAAGGGAATTGTTGCAAAAGTGGTGGAGTCAAAGTCAAATCCACGTTAAAAAAAAGGTCGTTGGTACCATCTTACCGAGCTGTCTTTCGCAGGAATCAAATTCGTACTGCAGGACCAGAGCGCTCGTGTAACAGCTCAAAATTTAAATCGAATATAAAAATGACTTTAGAAAATATCTAGAAATAGCTCCTAGATTTTTCCTATTTTTCTTGTGAATTTTGGATTCTCTACGTATCAAAAATGCATTTAACAAACCTCCTTGAGCATGAGAATAATCAATGTGTAAAAATGGCAAATAAATAAATCACCAAATTGTGGCAAAGAGCTCCAAGAACACCATAATATTTATGATGAGTCTCCCATAAATTTTGAAGCAAGTATGATTTAAGTTCAAATAAAGTTTTTATTATATGAATAAAACAAAATCCCAAACCTTACCTAGGTTGAGCCCACCTTCGCCCATCTCTCTTCCCCCTTCTCTCGACTCAACTTGGTCTTGATGGCCATCTCTCCTTTTTCCCTATGTTGGCATGTTAGCCTTTCCCCACCCCTTCCCTTTCGGCCTTACTTGGCTGCTTTTTTTCTCTCTTCCCCTAGCCCTCCCACCCCCCAACTTAAACCTGATAGGTGGGCCCTCAGTCCCGCACATCAATCACACATGTGCGCCCACGAGCCATTCGCCAGGGCCATCTCCCTCCTCCCGCCATCCCTCTCTCTCATTCATTCCCTCCTCCATCTCGCATAAGCGTGCACAGCAGCGCCATAGCCGGGCCCAGCTCGCAGACCGTCACTAACACGTGGCTAACACATGTCATCATTCGCTCTACGCATAGCTACACTTTTGCCTCCTCTCTCTTGATTGCCTTCGTGCTAAAGGCAACACAGTCGGGCAACCCACGTAGAGGCATCCCCGAGCGCTACCGCCACCTATTCTCGCCAACCATGTGCGATGACATGCCACTGAGCTCCACCTAGACATTCACCGTGCACCGCCACGTCCCCCGACCCTTGTGGACCCCACCCCTCTCCTATGTCCTCTCCTCACGCTGACATGTGGTCACGACCATGCATCAACTATGGTGAGTTCACTACGTTCCCCTCGTCTCCACGCCTATAAAGCTATGAAGACCGCGTCATGGCCCTCCTTTAACCTCTCTCTTCCTCTCACACCACTCCAAATCTTGGGCCTCTACCTGTCACACCTCAAAAACCCTAACCTAGTCATCAAGCATACATATGTATCATGACATCATGCTTCATGTATTTGGCTTTTGTTTTATGTATTTAAAAATATTTTGGAAATGTTACATTATTAATCAACATGCGTTTCCACCATGTAATCATGAGTGGGAATTATTTAGAAATAGTTAGGAAGCCTCAAGGCCATTTAGGAAGGACAAGAAAAAGAATAGAAAGAAACGGGAAAAAGAAAGGTGACTTTCAGCATATGGGCTTAGCCCGTGGTCTGATCGGCGTCCCCCGCGATCTGACTGCCATAGCTCAGTGGCGCCACACAAGACCCCCTCGACTCTCTCACTCACTTCCTCCTCCACCAAAATCGAGAGAGAGAGAGAGAGAGAGAGAGAGAGAGGGTGACCACCTGGACCCGATGGCCAAAGATCGAGAAGACTTCCCCGAGCTTCTCTAACACTTCCCTGAGCTCCTACCCGTCATCTTCCTCGTCGAAGACGCTTCCCCACATCTTCTTCCCCCTTAAGGCCAACTAACACCCTGGAGTTCGATCTTCGAATCGAAGCTTCCCCAAAGTCGACCAACCCTCTAGGAAGTTTTCTTACACCAAGGTGAGACTTCTCAACTATTTCCCCATCATTACCGAACTTCCTAGTCTTGTAGAGTATTTTAGTACCATTCTTGGTCAAAGGTATCACTGGCGACCTCACCGAGGTGCCGCCAGCCAGGCCCAGTGGTCTAACCAGCACTAGAGTCGGTTTGACCACCGGGATGAGACTTGGCCAGTTAGACTTCAAATCAGGCTCCATAGTCATGAGTCAGACTATCACTTCGGTCGATCTGATCGCCATGGGTCCAGTCTAACCACCGAGTCTACTCAGTACCATTTTCTTCTTTGTTCGATCCTCACGATTTGACCGTCACCTAGGCTGGTTTGACTGCCAGCCACTCAAAATCATGTGACCTTAGTCGTCTCATGCAAGGTTTAAACCTCTTCTAACCCAATCCCTTAGGTGTTATTCTACAAATGTTTTCATGATTTGGCACATTGCATCTCATTCACAATAATGCATCATGAACATACATCTTTGTTCATTTGTTTGTTCATTCAATGTGTTCTTCCATTGTTTATAGAGTGACACGTCGACGGTTCAAGCAGTTGAGGCCGATATCGAACTGGAGGTGTACGTGATCAAAGCACCAGAGCATCGAGGCAAACATCTAAGCATATTTTAGCTTTAATTTGGATCTTGTGGTGTCTAATTTGATAAGTTATCGCTTTATGTATTGTATGTATGTTTAGCAAGTCAATATCGGGTTTTGTGAGTAGAATCTATGTTGATTGTATTATCTAGGCCCCTATGTAAGTGGTAAGTGTTTCAGTAATTAATAATAATCCTATCATTGTGACAAGCAAGTGTGTTTTGAAGGGTATCAAAAAATTAGTTCACAATGATGATTAGGTATTTTTGGTCCCTAAGTTGATTCTATGGACGATCAAAGGATATAAGCATCAAGATTAACGATCTTTTAGTTCTAAGTGTCACAATGAGATGAATGACACTTAGAGTAGTATATGTCTCTTTTCTCAGTCTTTTGATCGTACTATAAAGAGGAGCTAAGATAGTAGCTTGACCTAGTTGACTCCAGACTTGGTTAGATACACAATTGTAAAATTCTAGCACTATGTAGCTCATAGGAGCCCATGGATGAGATGATGTGAAGTTAGAACTCAAGAATGGTTGACTTGAATGAGTTCAGAAGAAAATGCACACACCGGATAGTCCGGTGATTAGGAGGTTATACACATTATAGCATTTTTGGTTATGTGTAGAGAGATGAAGACTTCATCGAATGGTCCAGTGTTGAACCAATATGCACATCAGAGTGTTTTACAGGAGAAGTGCAAATTCTTCAGGAGAATGGAATTGAATACACCGGATGGTCCAGTTTTCACTGGTATAAAGCACCAAAGCATTTTCCAAGAGATTTATTTTTGGCTCAATGAAGTTCTTACTTACCGGATGGTCTGGTATGTGTGGACAGAGAAGCGATGGAGCATTTCTTAGTAGTGATGGCTAATGACAACTGGCAGTGTGTGGGCTTTGAAAAATGTACACACCGTATGATGCGGTGTGTGTGAGAATGTGTACATCGGATCATCTGGTGTTCACAAGAAACATGGATGGTTGGGTAATGACTAGATTTAGACCTCTAGCTTATAAATACTCCCTCACTCGGTCTCACTTCCATCTCTTGCAAACCCAAAGGAGCCTATACACTGTGTGTTATCAAGAAGTAAGAGAGTGCACTAGAGTGATTTGTAAAGTTCTTAATTGAAGATTAAAGACATCGTTAGTGCATAGATAGTAGCAAGTGTGTATCTAGCTGCAGTCTAGACCTGATCTTGGTCAAATGAAGTTATTAGCTTGTTATTCTTTGTGGTTGGCAACATCTAGCCAGTCCTTAGTGATTGGATGTGTCTTGTTGAGCTCTTGAAGTTCTTGTGGGAGTCTCGAGAAGAGCGATGTACTTGGTTTGATGCCCGCTAATCCAGAGATAGAGAAGTAAAAATGATGAGGGAGCACTTGAGTCTTGGTGGCTCAAGGATGAGCAATATCCTTGGTGGATGTTCCAACAAGGATTAGGAGGGAGTGCCAACTCTTCGATACCTCAGAAAAAATCAGTGTCTTTTTATCCATCTCTTTACTTTTCCGCATTTACTTTGAGTATTTACATTCTTGCAAGCTTTCAAATTCTGCATTTACTTTGTGTTCTATCTTGATTGATTACTTGTTTGATTTTGTAGTTGCATTTCTTTTCATGTAGGCTAAGCTTGCTAATTGTTCTAGAATCGGGTAGAAGTAGTTTTCCATTAGAGCCCAATTCAACCCCTCCCCCTTGAGTCATTCGATTCGTTCAATTGGTATCAGAGATTCATTCTCCTGATAGACTTAACATCCTAGAGCAATGGCCCTTGGAAATGGCCGTAATGTGCCAAAGTTCGAGGGAAAGAACTTCGCTTATTGAAAAGTTTGCATGCCAAACTATCTTGAGGTTATTTCCTCCGAAGTTTAGCTAGCCACATCTATTGGGTTTGATCAACCTTTTATCAAACAACAAGTTAGATGAAACGCTAAGGCTAAACATGTTACTTTTTAGGGAATTATTGAAGAGGTTTTGTCTAGAGTAAGAAACAAGGAGTTAGCTCATGACATTTAGACTGGTCTATGTGAAATTCATGAGTGTTCAGACAAAATTCGAGATGAAAGATATCATGTGCTAATTAACAATCTTAATCAATTTAAGATTAAGATTGTGTTAGCACATGGTATATCGAGAGATAGACGCATGGTATCTCTCATCTTATTAAATAATCACCTAATTAATTAACTATAATACAATTTAAACGGTTTATCACACCATCAAGGCAGTCGAGCTAGGCTCATCTTCATTGATGCCAACGGCCTCCACCATGTCGTTGAGCCCTCTGGTGAGCTTCCTCACCCAAGCATCATGACCCTCAACTCCCCACTCTCCACTAACTCTTTACATGTGCCTATTGCCCCAAGCGGGTGTCGTCATCTTCCCCACCACCGGCCATTCCCCATCCCCTCCAATCTGTTGTCCAAGTGAGCTTCGCTGCAATTACTCTCACCCAGAGCATCTACGACACTTGCCTAACCTCTCCCAACCCCCCTGCAGAGCTCATCGGTTGAGGAGGTCCCGTGACATGGGCTCTTCTCCATCGCCGTTGTATGCCATTGACTGCCCTCACTGAGGCCTCTCTGCCTCCACTGCCCCGTTGGTGAGCATCATGGAGCCATGTAGAAGCTACCCCATCCACCATGTGAGCACTTGTGTGGTCGGAGCGGGAACTCTTCAACTCCATCCATCTTCCGACACCTTTGCTCACTGTCGGCACGGCCCCAGTAACCATCAGGTCTCGAGACGCACCAACACGCATGGTGGAAATCCCCTGCATCCACGCAAACGTTCAAATCCCACAAACACATCCGTGCACCCGAATATAATAACTCTTTTGAAGAATATCGATACTATATCGTGTTGTAATATAATTGTGTAGAGATGTGATAATAATATTATCGTACGAACTTGCATACTAATCATATGACAAGTACTGTATTCACTTCTAGGAATTTGGGTATTCCACGCCCTGGGGCTGACAACTCCGTGTGAACTTGCATACTGATCATATGACAAGTACTGCATTCACTTTTAGGAATTTGGGTATTCCATGCCCAGGGGCTGACAACTCGTATGTACGCGCGCGATCAACTCTTTTGTATTTGGAACATTTTATGGAGAGAAGAATTAGCTCGGTTTTGACCGTACTGCAAGTCAGTGTCAATGACGATAAACAGCACCATTTCGCATGCAGGGTGCGTCTCCGTCCAAACCATCTCGTTGATACCGGAACACAGTGTGTGACCGCATGCTCTACTCGATACACGCTTCCCCCTCGGCGACAAGTTAAATGCTCACTCGCATGTCACAAACTAGCTAGAGTGTTGCAGTCGCCATTCGGAGAGTCAGATGATAGAAGCAAATCCTCATGGTTTACATCATATATGTCTTCGTGTTTGATTCAACAGAACAAGAATACCCCTTCCTCTTAATTTTTAGTTAATTTTAAGGGGCACGAGACTCTCTCAGTCACTGTCCTCTAGTGCTATCATCGAACCAACAACTCGGAACGTACAACGTGCGGAACTTAAAAAAGCGTCTGACATTGCCCCAGTAGTGATCGAAAGGATTGGTGATGTCTTAATAGATAATGAATTAGGATATTTAAAATAATTTAATTTTAAAAAATTTATAATATAAATTTATATCAATTTCTATCTAAATATATTATATGTTTATTGAGTGTGTTTACTTTACTGTTTAAAAAGTTTGTAACATATAGCTAACCTTAACAAACCACTTACAAAGCTAAACAAGCAAAGGTAAGTAAAGTTAGATTGCAAGTATGTAAATACAGAAGCGTAAAGAATGTAGAGAAAACAAACTCAGTAAAAATAATTTTTAACCGTGGTATCGATAGCATAAATATCACTCTAATCTACATTGGAGCAACCACTTAGTTTATAGCTCATGGACGGCACCGGTCACGACCCTCGAGCCTTCCTAGAGCTTAAGTGGGTTGAGCTGCTAAGCCACTAAGATAAGGCCTCCCTATAAGTCTCTTTTCTAGTTATTTGCCGTCATCTTCACTTCGGAGCTTGAGCCACCAAGACAAAGGTCTATACGTTTCCGTACAAAAGTCTTGCTGCCGTTTCACACGAAGTCGATGGGTTAATAAGTATGAGCCACCAAGGTTCACAGTGTCGATAAGTCACCAAGACTCTAAATACCGACGTACCACTTGGTACAATATATGATCATTTCTTGATCCTCCATTTAGGCAGTAACACCTAGCAATAACTCTCTTTATACCTATTAGTACTAATCACTCCCTAATTATAAATTTAATTATCTTAGATGTCCACTTTTAGAATTTTTGTGGCTTGTATGTCTTCTCAAGTGTCTATAAGTTTCTCTAGACTCTATCCCTTTCAAATGGTCAAGTGAAGGGGTATTTATAGCATCAACCCCGCAAATTAGCTGTTGCTCTAATAGCTTCAACAAACTGTGAATACTGAATGATTTGATGTCAATAGTAGTACAAACACCGAACCATCTGGTGATGTCATTTTTCTAAGATTTCTTCAATTCAATCAATCTTTGTTCCGGCTATAGTGGTATCTTCATAAATTGCATCCATAAGACCTACTAAGACATATACTTGACAAACATGTTTATCTCATTGACTATGTTATTATTAATCACCAAAATCACATACATACCTAAAAGAAGTATGTTTGCTACGGTGATGTAGCGATACAAGTAGGTACTTAATGTGTATTTCTTAATCACTACTTAGTTTATTTTTTTTCTTAACTTAATTAGTTAGGTTAATCTTTAATTTGTTTTTTAATTTTAGATTGACCCAACAACTAAAAAATATATAAGTTGCATCCTTACCTGCTAGCTACTGGTTCCCAAGTAGGTATAGCGACGGACACAAAACCCATAAATAGTGGCTACACACGTTCATACCTACAAACTAATTCCTAAATTCGTGTCTGCACTCTTTACCTGTCCCAGGTAAGAAATGCCACTCACGTATGTTGTTCACGGGCACATCCGTATAACCGTCAATGATATAAGAAATTGAAGCATCCATTGAAAGATGTAGTTACGGATATATTGTGCTCGTAAGAAATCAAGAGCAATAAATAAGATAAAAACTAAAATAATATAGAAGTATTTAGACACATATGCAGTAGATATATAGGTAAAGTGGGTACAGATAAAGGATTTTTTATACCTACTTATATACTGTTAGGTTTAGATACAAATCCACATCTAGATCTATAAACAAATAATATAACTTAAATCGACCCCATTAAAACATTTACCCGCAAATATATGAGTAGTCTGTGCCTATTACCATCTATATTCGCAAGTATCGGCCCTTCCGCCCCTTCGTATCGTAACAGCCATAAGTCAGAACTAGCTCTTGCACTAATAGTCAACAAAACCAATAAAGTTATACGACTTGTATAAATTGCAATGCAGGTGAGCCGGTACATGTAGGCTCTGCTCGAGCCGTGGAGCAGGCGCGCCCACGTCGACGGACGGCGTGCCTGGCGCTCCTGGCACGTGGACTCGTGGCCTCGAACGCGCCGTCGATCACCTGACGCCCGGCGTGGCGCTGAGATGTTTCCCCCTCCCAAGTCCGAAGTGGTGGTCGCCATCGGCGCGCGATGCCATCTCCGCCACGGGTCTGACCAGTCGGGCCCGCGGAGAATCTTGGGCAGATGGGGAGCCGCTTTGGCGTGATGTGGACCTGTGGTGGGACTCAGACCAGGATTCTAGCCCGTGGCCGGCAGGGTCCTTCTGCTCGCGCGCCGACGACGGCTCCTATCCCTGCATGCGCGTGGTCGGCGGTGGAACACGGCATCCCCTGGGCACCGGGGCCCGGGTGCAGCGCCATGTGGCCGTGGTGACCACCGATTAGTGGATGCAGTGGAGACGCCGGATTTCGTTCGGATGGGGCTCGTGGCCTCGTCATTGCGCCAGGACTCCCCGGTCCAAACGGGCTGCACGAGACAGCGAAAATACTCGCTCCCGGCCTCCAAAATACATAAAACAAAGCTAAATTTAAAATACAACTTTGATTACTATATTTTATTATAATTTATTAATAAAAACATAATAAAATATATTATTTTAAAAATATTTTTCAAGATAAATCAACTCGTATCAATTTCAAATATCTAAACTTAATATATAAAAGTAATTTGTAGTTAAAGTACAAAATAGTGAGTATACATAACTAAAATGATATTTATTTGTGACAGAGGGTATCAGGTTTAGCGTGGAAGGGGACGGCTGTTGGACGTAGTGTTATCGTGTTCGTGGGGCCAAAAACTACAGTACTTGAAGCACTAGTTCTACAGCGAGACCCGTTTGCTTGTTCTGTTTTTCCACTTGAATCTAACTAGCACGTCACGATCCTGTGGAGGGGTGGTTGGGGGGCTAGTACGGCACCTGTGGTTAAGCAGCACGAGTGCAGGACCGTCCGATTAGGACATTGCCGTTTTCTGTAGGTTTTATGTGAAAGATCTTTTTAAAAATAAACTGAGAGAACTGTGAGTTTAACGGCCCATCATGCTTAGTATATGTAGTAACAGTGCATGCACAGAATAAGGTTTTTATTTGGTGACATAACGGTGATTATGGCCACGCCAATGGTACTAGCTAGCATTATTAACTGTTGGAGAGAAAATCAACAGGAATCCCTAGATGCAATTGATCGAACTGATAAGGTTGATACTACACCAAGGGCACCTCCTACGAGCGCACGTCAAGCTATTCCATGTCAGCATTTGTCTATATAATGGAAAAGGAGGGAAGACTGATAAAGAGATGGTCTATAAAAGAAACATAATGTATGAGCATTATAAATATGAATTGATAATTTTATGGATAGCTCATTAGAGAAATTATCTTTAGTATAGCCTATAAATGATATGTATAGTCTTAGAACCTCTCCAATAGTATAGCTAGTTGCTATCCATTATTTCTTACGTGTCATCTATATTTGGTGCAAAAACTTATATCTTTAATAGTTGGTCTATAGCACAATTGAAGTTTTAATTAGTCCATCCATCCATATTTTCTCTCAACCAATCATCATATACCTTTTGTTATGTATTTAATGCACTATGTGTTACACTCTATCTATGGATTAAGAGCTAGTTTTTCTCTCTCTTCATCACCTCTCTCCTCCATCTAGATTTTTTTATATGAACAATTTTATAGCTAATTAATATGTACTGTTGAAAACGCTTTTAGCTAGCGAGCTATCTATACTATTAGATGCGGTAATACGGTTGGATAATTAAGAGATCAACCAGTGGCGGGAATAGTGTACGGACACCATTTAATATCTCCGTCCATCATTTGGTTCAAACATCAAAAACCCACACGAGTGAATGGCAGAACTCCTACCCAAATTTGTTTTCCCTTATTATAAAAAAACCACTGACTAGTTTTAGTGAGTCTGATAGCATTGCTAGCTTGCTTACCGCCACCACTCTCCCTAATCTATCCTAGAATGTTGTCCTACAGCCGTTGATATTTTGTGGACGGAGAAGGGGATTAGTTGGGGTGGTAGCATCACCATCGCCATGACCGGTAGTGCTGCGCGGTACTGCCTACTGCGCCATGCGCGGCATGCTTCGGTTGGTTGATCATGCCGTTGTCCTTTCCGGATGGGGACCTGCACAAGCTAGGGCTAATAAGAAAACTTGCTCGCGAACCGCAGTTGTGGCCGGCAGCGGCACACGAGGTCCTCGTGGCCAGGCTAGCATCCAATTCCGACCTGAATTTTTTCGGTCCCCTTGCTTCGTTTAGTAGTGGCTAGTACTATTACTACTAGGAGCTAACCAACTCACAAAGCAAAGAGATTATTGCGTTGCCTGCCTAATTCACATTGAGCTGTACAGTACCAACCAATGCTATAGAGTACCCGATAGTTAATGGTCTACAGGGCTCAATCTTGATTTCGTACGCAGGTACCAGGTCATTTTTATACCAAATTAGTCCCATTTTTCTCTATTGAAGACTAGTTTAAACGATGCCCTGGTCTTCTTCAGCATATAGTACTCCGGCCTACCCACATGCTTGCATATAATATCGTTCATTCCTGTGTGTCAAGATGAGAACAGCGCCCATTCTGCAGCTGAAATCTGGGCAGTCAGCATGGATGAGAAGGGGACATCATCAGTTCCGAAGAAGAGATCTGGGCTGCCCATGCGGGATTGGGATGGCCCAGAGACGTACTCCTCCACATTCTCGGGGACCCATATTTTGCTTTCGCACCGGCCGATTAATGATCCGTATCCAAGGAAGTCAGAGACAGCATATGCGCCCAGACGAGGGCACGACGCGAGCGGCTCTATTGCCCCCACCGTGGCCTCTCTTCGCGCCATCTGTTCTGCCGGCAGTTTCCTTTTCACGTACCGCCTCGTACTGTCAACCATGCTGGCCTGACCGAGCGTTCAGAAGCTCCGGCAAGTGAAAGCATGGGTAGCCGTCAACGATCAAAATCGCACTGAATAGACACATCAGGTCGCATCGCATCGAAGCAGACAGCGCTAGTTCGTTAACTACACATTGCTTCTCTTTCATTCAGCTGGTGTGTATATCGTCTTATATTAACAATGCTGGTGTTGGTGCAGAGAGATCGACGGGCAAGAGTGCAAGACAACAAGTTACAACCATGCAGATGATCAGTATGGTGTCTTGACTCTTCGTGGCTTCTGTCGCCTCTTCATGAGCTACGTACGTACGTGTGTGCACAACCGAGATCGGTGAAGCTGCCTGTGTAGGCTGTAGACAGCGCAGGGTGGTACCTAGCAGGCAATGAACAGGCGACGTCCAGAGTCCAGGCGCAGGTCACGGCAAGATCACCGCTTCCACCATTTCTTCTCCATATTTTTCGAAATCTGCTGGGCAAGGGAGGCGAAGTTTTCTGCTTCGCTCTCGAGCTCGGCAGATTGTTCGGTTATTCTCTGGTGACAGGGAGGATGGATGATGATCAGTTACCATGGCTGTTCATGCTCGTAAACAAGAACTGGATTCATTTACCGCAAGTTTCTCCTGCCGCTGCACGAGCTTATCTTTCGCATGAGCCGCAGCAGCTGCAGCGTCCTGCAACGGAATGCGGAGTTCGGTAAACCAACAAAAAATGAGAAATTTAAAACATCTGTGAAATTACCCCGGCAGTTCCGCAAAAAAAAAAAAAATAATAATAATGTGAAATTGTGAAAAGAGAAATACCCCTTTAAATTTGTATTTGGTGAGGATCTCTTGGGTGCTTTTCTTCCGTGGCGTCAGAACATCACTTGATCCTTCAAACAATTTCTCTCTCTCCACCTCTAGCAGATGGTAGACATTGTGATTAGAAAAGGAGAGCCGTAGCATATCCTTCAACTGCTGGAAACTACTGCCCTACCTACCTGTCTTGCTCTTCTTGTTCGGAATAGATGTGGACGGTGATGCAGCTGGTTTTGACGGTGCTTCGTCGTCAATCTTGATGTCATCTGCATTGGATTATGTTGTGCTAAGTACGCGCCACAGACACGCACAGAGAGAAAAAGAGTAAGAGAGAGAACCAATTGTCAATTCTTGTGTTGGTCTTGGTCCATTATTTCCCATTGACAGTTCAACAAGATAGCGCTCTGGGATGTCAACTTATTAGTTTCGCCCAGTTAATTTTTCTTTCAATTTTGCGTTTCCTTCCTAATCCTTTTATGACGCCGCCAAGAACTCCAGATGCTAGATCCTGCATTTCAAATTTCCAGCAGTATCAGAAATCATTCAGAGAGAGAGAGAAGCAAACAGATCCGTCACCTGCAATGGAGGATGGGTACAGAGAAACGTGAGAAAGACAGCCGTGTTCTGAATTGTAAAAAAACAGCATAACAGAGGTCAGTTTGCATTCCCAATGTGGAACAGCGGGCAAAGAGATGAAAGAGATTAGGGACAAATTTTGTCGGTCGCGACGTTTCGCCACCTTGAAGTGTGGCTTGCCACGAATAGCTCGGTGCCCTTATTTTTGGGCAGCGCAATTCTGGCTTCTTATTTTAAAAATAAAATAAAATGTAAGTCACAAGGAGCCAGACATGTGAATTCCACGCCAAAACGAGGACCAAAGCTGAAATTAGTTTTCAGATCAGTGTAAATAGTATTCAGATCAGTGTAAAGGTGAGCCTAAATTTTACTATGGCTAGTCCTTTTGAGGAACAGAAGAAAAGGTTTTAATTAATCAGAACCGAGAAATAAAAACTTTGTGCCGTCGTCAACCATGCAAAAGCCTTCCGTTCAAAAAGTCTGGTGGACAATGAAATTAGTACGAAGAAGGTGCACAGTTGGCCAGAGCGTGTTGTTACGCCAACGCCATCGACGTCAGTTCTCACAAATTTCACAATCAGATCTCCTTCACTGTATTTCCCTAAAAAAATATAATTCCAGTATGATGCACTATCTTCCAAAGCTTGTGCATATCGAAGCACGTCCTACGCAAAGTACTGCTGCATATCTGCACAAGCGTCGTAAATCTGGGGGAAAACCCTCCGAGGCCTGGCTCCGCATTTCTGTGAGGGGATACCCTTGCCAGTTGCGAGCTGCTTCCAGCAGCTGGCTCGCAGTGACATCAGTCATCATGCAAGAGTTTCACTACCACTTGAACTCAGTCCTGGCCTCCTCGGCTATGCAAGAGCCAGCTTTCCGCTAACTTTGGAGCGTGGAGTTCTATACTCAGGGCCTGTTTGGTAAAGCTCTCCAAAGCCCTGATTCTGTGGTGGAAGTGATTCTGTGACTGAAAGTGATTCTCTAGTGATTCTCTAAAAAAAATTTGCCAGAGAAAATGATTCTCAACAGAATCAGAATCAGGAGAAGCTACTTTTTTCAGCTCCCCAGAATCAACAGAATCAGAGAATCACTCCCACGGATTCCAGCCGGGGAACTAAAACCTGATTCTGCTGTTTGGCAGAACTCCCCCTGATTCCAGCCGGGAATCAGCTCTGAGAGCTCTACCAAACGGCCCCTCACAGTCCCCTATTGAAATTTGAAGACAAATTATGGAGTCTAATCTGGGGCTACAAAGTATCTTCAGTTTACAGGATAAGAATGCAAGTTCTCAACCGTCGAGGTAAAGAAACCGGACAGTATAGTCATTTGTTAGTTTACTGCTTACAGGACCAGAAGACCAACCAGCAAAACTTATTTAATCTACTCCCACGATGCGTAAAATAACTTCCTAACTTTTTAACTTCAATTTCTATCATATAAGGAAAAAAAGATCAGGAATTAGATTAGACCACACAAACGGGGCCTAGAGCATAACTGCTTTCCATTTGCTTTCACCAAGGCTATTACTCCAACTGTCAAGCCTGCGCAGATAATGGAGGCGACGAAGTGTTGTGCGTTCCGTCCAACTGCAGATGAGATGAGACCATGAATGTTACATTTAGACTTGTGCAACTAAGTTTCTGAGATAGCATATGAGCACTACTCATGTAAAGAACATGACACTATGAGCAAGCAGACCTTGACTAAGAGTGAAGGTTGTTGCAGTAATCCCACCAACTATGATTGCTGAAGCCACTGGAAGATACTGCAATTTGTTTTCCCCAACAATTGCAAAAGGAAATATCAGAAGCGATTACATGCCAAAGTAGAGCCGCTGAGAGAGTAGCAAATTCCCATCAGGGAAATGAAAATATAAGCTAATTACCGAAGCAGATTCAAATCCACTGATTTGAAAAGGAGAAGGGCTGCCTCTGCCAACTGTATAGTATCCACTAATAAGGTCTAGAGCATCCTGAAAATGAATAATAAAGCATTAAAAGAGGCACTATATAAGCATAACTTCTTATAATCTAACCTGCTAAACAAAAGAGTGTTAGCAGAGATAATCTAACATGAAGCACAGGAAAAGAATAAATTACTACATGAAATGGCTGTAAGTTGTACCTAAATCAATATCTCATGGTGCATCCTTAAACGTGGAAAAGAAGAATGATGCAATGAGCTCTAGATGATGAGAAGCTTAGTTAAGTGATCCAACGTTTGAAGTGCAACACAAAGTCATACAACAAAGAAAACTAAAAGGATCCGTAACTGATAAAAGTAGAGAGGTCATTGACAACAGCAATATCGGAACAGCCAGTATGTCTACAACTTACTTGTCGCACTCCATCATGAAAATTATTCAAATAATATCGTGAAAGAGCACTCATGCCATCTTTAATTAATCCAGGTAATGTCTGCCTTCCATACCTGTGTTATTTCAGTTGTAATGGAAGCCACGACATAGCACAGTTGATTTATGAATTATTAATGTGGGAAGACATGCTAGGCATTACCTCACTAAATCCCCTTTCAAAGCATAAGAACCAGCGTACTCCAAGCTTACCTCATCTCCATGCTCAACCCATACTGCCAGGCATGGCCACAAGATATGTAAATAACTGTCTGAGGATCCACAGTAAATATTACAATATAAAATATCCTTACATTTTTTAAATATATCATTAATGTTATCTGATATAGAAATGCTTTCAGATGATGATAATGCCCCCATTCGCTGCAACTGCGAATCCAATGATTTTCTTGCAAGGAAACTCTGGAAAGCAAAAGAAAGGGTGTTCCAAAGGAATTAATAGCAATAATGAAATGATTAAACTTCATGATCATTAATCCACTGCAAAAACATCATTTCTACTCTTGCTATCATGTCTAGTAAACATTAGCATTACATACAGCTGCATGTATTTAGACCTGAGGAACTATTAAGCACAGGCTACATCATTGCCCTGCCTGGCACCTTGTTACGCAAGGTATTATCATCTAGAGATGTTTGTTAGGAAAAATTAGTTATGTTAGGACATAGTGACATACCCATTAAGTCGTTACTAAGGTCTAACTAACGTGTAACTGATCGAAACAAATTTATGATGGACTTGAGTTTTGCAACTGAAAAATGCCCATTAAGAGATCATCAATTTTAAGGGTTGTCAGGATAAGATGTGTGAAGGTTTATTACAATATAAGTTACTAACTTCACAATTTTATTAAGTTGAATAACAGAAATATGATGGAATATACCTGTGTTACATTTGTACGGTCCAGGCAGTCAATGCAATTGGACCGAACTACACCACTTTGCTCCAACAATATCTCTCCTTTGGAGCTCATAAGAAAATATCTGCTCAGCTGGCCCAGAAATGAATCAAGAGAAAATTACTTGCCACAGTTAAACCTTTTGTTGGAAACGAATCTTAAAGTGGTATCATCAGGAACAAAAGGTAAGCATGAAATGTTGGACATTTAAAATTACCCTTGTCCCTGAATAGCTTCCTCAATTTGATTGTAGAGAGCTTGCAAATTATCAAAATTCCCACCACGGCAAACATGATGGAAATCAAAATGCACATACCTGGAAGAGACAAAGGGCACATCCAGGTTATAACTATTTTTTTATGTACATGCTATGATGCTAATCCCTGGAAAATGGTAATTATTTCATCACCTACAATATCACAACTAGAAGCACTAGCTAAGCATTTCCAGGAAACATAAAGCACCTGACATCAGGAATTTTCTCCATTTCAGCAGCAAATGCATTGCTTAAATTTCCTTCATCACCTTGCTGCAACAAAAAACAAACTAGATGAACTGCGTGTATCCTCAGTGACCCAAAAAGAATAACTGTTTTAAGAGATCCAAATTAGAATACCAACTACCAAGCAGGGAAACATGAGTGAATACAGCACAGCTCAAAGTGCACCATACCAGACATAAAAACTTCCCTATAGTTTGGATTGCACGAGTTTGACTAGGACTTGTTGCACTTTTTATAGGAAAAAAGCCACACCTGACATATACAGTTTTTCCAGGACATTGCTATTTTTTTCTGTTTCAATGTTCATTTATTTGACCGAATTCAGTTTCTCCTCTCAAACAAAGCTAAAAGACCAAACATAAGTTTGTTAGATATTCATGTGTTTGCCAAACTGTGAAGAAAACACTAGATCAACATACCACAAATGAACACTTTTGCTTCATAAAGCCTCACAGTACTCATTTATTTGACCAGATAATACTGCATAACATCAACATGTACACAAAACTTACTTTGTCAGTCAAATCAACAACAATTGTCTCGCCGTATCGTTGTGAAAGATCATGAAAGTGGCGCTGAACAACCTTCGGCTGTGAGCGTAATAGTAATTTGAAAAAAAAAATCAACAGGTTATTTTAAGTGTGGGCCACTAGAGATGCAAATAACAGCAAGAGATTCCTACTGTTTCTTCATGTTCAATAATGCCGAGCCGCGGTTTATAGCTCAGGTCCACTATTTGTTCCCAGAGAAGTGGAATGGAGCCCCGAACCTAACAATGGAGTTAGTAAGCTTTTAAGACAATAGAAATGGGATACAGTATAACTAAACGACATTCTAAACTTTTTTTTTTATAAAAAAATCTTACGCATGATATATGCATACAAATGAAAGTATGAATTCCAATCAGATATTTATGGAACAATTTGATTCTTTATTAAAGTAGATGGATACTCAATTACTCACATGTTGCTGTGGAAATTTCTTGATTGGGCTGAACAGCTATGATTATTTTGATCATGTGGTATGATTGCATTCTTCTCCCTTAGGATCAAATTTATAAGTTTGTATCCATTGAATCAAAATACCATCCTATAATATAGGCCTCGTTTGGCACAGCTCCAGATCCAAGATTTCTTAGAGCTGGTCAAACCTAGCTCAAGAAATCTTGGATCTGGAGTTGTGGGTGGATTGAGAGTATTTAGTTGAGTCATCTGGTTTTTTATTTTGGATTGAGGGTATTTTATCATACAAACTCTATATCCAGCATGGATCTCGGAGCTAGAGTTGTGCCAAACAGGCCCATAGCATTGGTAACAAAATCCATTTTAAGATTAATGACAATCTGTATTTTGAACGTGTCATGATCGTCAAGCAACAAGAAGTTTAAATCCTTATATCATGAAGTACCTGTATAAATGAGGATGTGAAACCATCGTACTCAACCAGTTGTTCTGTCTCTACAAAATTTGCTGTGGCACCTTCAAGATTTGCACCCCTTCTCCACATTCTTGTTCCTGCAATGAATGCATGACAATGCATTACAAGTAGTCACTGTGTTCTTTAAGTCAATCCTGTCTCAAGAAGTGTCAGTAAAGAAAAATAAATAAATAGAAAGAAGGTGCAACCTAGACGCCTGTTGCATCTCCGTGAGAACAGTGTTATTGTGACAGGTGTATCCTTCATGGTAAACTGTGCCAACTGAAAACGTAAAATAGTTAAGGATAGACCAACTTCCTGAAGCATGTTACTCCTCCAGTGGTGGGAAAACAATAAGTATTGCATTGCATGTTTGAAAAGTTGTATGTTCTTCCAATGTGTATAGCAAAAGAGAGAAGCCAACATTACATGTGGAAAGCAAGTACACACTACACTCCACCAGACAATAAAGATACGAATAATTGTGCATGTCATGAAATTTGCTGAACTTTTTGGATATTTCCTTGGATCAATGGAATGATGAACTCATCAAGCTGCCAAAAAAATATCCAGAAAAGTAAGTAAGAACGTAAGAAAGGAGACAAATCCACATATACACATGTTTTGTCCCGTAATATCTGATTACCTTAGCTTCGATAAACTCTTCTAACAAATTTTTGTTCCAAACAAACCGTGGATCAGCCTGAAAAATAAAGTTAAAGAACAGTGAGCATGAAAGATTACTTTTAGCACACTACCTGATTCCATGTCTGGAAAAAGACTAAAATGGGCATCATAGTAATATAAACAGGAAAGGGATTTTTATTGTTTTGAAAGCTGTGTAGCATGTCTCCAAATATCATGCTCACTAACCACTTCAAAACGTTTGGGCACATCAAGCTTCAAATAATTAGGCATGATGAAACATGCATTCGAGTCTATAAATAGATTACTAAGGTTTCTGTGGCGAAGCATATATAAATGCACAGACTAAGTTCATCACATCTTTTGCCTAAGTGAGCAAGCACAGAGACTTGATATGCTGGTAGCACAGATAGAGACCATTAGCAACACGTCCTAATAAGAACAATCAAGAATTGCTACTGGCAGTTCACGTCTTCACGATGCCAGTGGAGTACACCGGTCCGGATAAATGTTGAGCGTGTGGGAAGAGAAGAGAGTGGGAGGGGGAGCATGTAATGTTACACTTACACATAGTATAATGCTAAATTAGTTGCATTAAAATCAAATGGTAATGACATACATTTAATCAAGTGCTTGTTTGAGAAGCACCTAATGGTTCATTGACATCTCTGGCTCAGTAGGGATACGACAATGCCACTCATTTACTTATCTACGATCTTATCATGAAGATCAATCATAATTACATTCATGATTTGCTCATCCAGTTGGCCATCTTTCTTTCTCTATAAACAATAAGATTGCACACATGCATACAAGACCAGTATACATGCATGTGCGTGAGGAGGTGGTGTGAATGTGAAGAGCGGGTACTTCTAATTAGTAATTACTAAATCACTTGAAATTAAACACGATATACACTGGACATGTCAAATAGAAGCAGCTCAACCACCCAATCAGTAATAGTAGAAGTAGAAGTCGAAGAGTACTCCCTCCGTTCAAGAATACAAGGCATGTTTTATGTGGCCCTGTAGGGGGCGCTGATTTGTGGGAGGGGATTGAGATTGAGATAGACAGAGGGAGACGGAAGCTCTTTATTGGTGTTTGGCCAGGGCAAGGTGACGCTAGGGTTAGGGCACAGGAGGAGGTGGCGGTGGCGTGCGGTACTGTTCACAGACCCACGAGTGGTGGCGGTAGCAATAGGGGAACGGAGAAAGGAGTTCAGGGAAAACCCTAAACCTTTCTTGATCTCATTGATAGATGTCTCCCTCTATATATAGAGAAGACTTGACCCCTAAGAAACTAGAGATTGGATCTTATAGATATGATCGCAATCTTGATTACATTCTTCTAAAACGAAACCTTCTAATTTTATCTAATGATGTGTGGACCAACTGGGCCCACCCTAATGTATGGTGGCTTAGCCCGCCACCTTGCTCTTCCTGCGGCTATACTGCTGGCCGACCATGACAGGCCCTTTCTTCGAAATTAGACTCTGACCATTGTTTTCTCACAACATATATTATTTATAGATACAGAACCAATACAATGTGAAAGCATTGTGAAATATGAATCTAGTTGTACAATTTTTATACGCTAAGTATACTTATAATTTAACTAATTGTTGGTCAAAATATACAAAGTTTGACTTTTCCAAAATAAAATACACCCTATATTTTTGAACGGACAGAGTATTATCTTCAGACATTGGCACAAGAAGAGTAATTCACATTCCACACACATCTGTGAGCAGAGGGGGGTGACTGTTCAACCCATGCTTTCAGTCTTTGCTTTTTGCTATGATTTTATAGTTACCAATGCATTCCAGCCATTTCTACTAGTTTAGTTCATCATAATTGGACCACACTTATATTTACAAAAGAAAATGCACGTTCTAGTGACAAAATGAAGAATTAAGTAAAGAGAGCAGCCACAAAGATTCAAACGCCAAGGACATATAAATACTAAATCACAGCGATAAAGCATATCGAACCTGCTTCCATAGTGGCTTATGTATCCTACCTGCAGCCAACTTTGATGCCCTCTGCAAGCTACAAGACAATAATGTTTATCTCTATTAAAGGTGGGTTCAAAACAAGGCATGGGAGAGGAGAGTGCTACATTATCACATTCTTTCCTTGTCGTCTGATTCCAATCAGATTAACACAAATGCACCAAAAGAGAAACTCAGTAGACAATACAGCCGATAGTCATACATCTAATAACTACTAAAGATACTTAATATATCATAGTCTATAACCTACTACACATAAAAAAGCAATTATATTTGTCCTTGATTGATATGCTCAACTAATTTCCCTATATGGATTGCAAGTTCAAAATAGAATCACAGTGACAAGGTGCGACCCAATCGCAACTTATATCATAGAGAACATGTCAAGTCCATATGTCTTTCTTGAAGACTAAAGGTTATATGTCTTTCAGTTGCCTTATTCAGGTACATGCATGACAGATTACTTACTTTAGAGTCAAATCCCTGTCGTATGAGTAATACAGTCCACAAGTAGTTTCTGCAATTCTCAGTAGAGACATGAAGTATGCCTCATCCCTTTTCTGCAGGAAGATGGTATAGAAAAGTTAAATGCAATTCCAGTTACCAAGTGCCAAAGAAAGATAATCACTGCCTAGTTCTGACCAAACCATGTGAATGAAATTGCATGAGCAGTCAATTTTTTCCATACTTCCTGTGAAGTTAAGTGCTTTATAGCCTCGTTGCAGCATAAGAATTTCATCGAGTTCACATGGTACACAGGGGAACCCAGATAAGAGCCAGCATCCTTTCGTGAAGTGATGACAAGTACATAGCTTCCTGATAAAAACAAAGTTTTGCGAAGTGAGAAACCTACTCCATAGAAATGTTCTCGCAATACAGCATTCTGCAGCATGTCTGAAACCAACAAACCCCATTCAAATCAGAGTCTAGAGTATGCTTAACTGCAAATGCAGAAATGCCCAGTGGAGCAGTTTATAGTTCAGACTATAACCAATTTATAATATAAAACACATTAACAAGTAACATATCACCAAAAATGAAAGTTTAAGTGCAGAACACTGTGGTATGTCATGCAATTTTCGTTAGCATCGAGTTGTAAATTACGCGCTACAATTGCTTCTCTAGCATTTATAAAATGTCTGAATAAGCTTGTGTTCAGAAGTAACCATCAATATCAGTTGATAGCCAAATGAAAGCTACTAAAAAGGCATAGGTGTCGACGATTGGTGAACTGCTGGACTTAAGGACTTATAGAAATAGTAGGGAATGCTTTGAGTAAACGAATCACACAGTACACACATAATCTTATACAGGTTCAAGTCTCCATTATGATAATAGCCTTACGTCTTGTTGGTCTTATATTAATCTCTAGGACTGAATACAATAGGGTGCTTAGCTAGCCTAGATAAATCTAAACCTAGTCGGAGGGCTCCCTTATATGTAGTCGGGAAGAGAAGCTAATACATATATAACTTGTGGAGGGCTCAAAGGTGCAGAGCTTCCGCAGGCTTGTATGGCATCAATGGAGTTGTGTTGACTTCAATTGGCTTATCCTTTGCAGAGTCCTCTGGCTTCGTATATATAGGCGGTCGTCGTACGACTCCTTGAGTCTTTCCTTATCATTCTTGGAGATAAACCTCCCTGTTTACGAGATATCCCAGTTATCTACAGGCAGTTTCCATACGTCTAGGGATTCCTTTTCCGGGGATAGAGATATACCTCAAGAATGTAGAGAAACCTAGGGTGTTCGGATATGGTAGTTTTATACAACCCATCATCAAGTCCCCACTAGTACGTGAAATGAGGCTTCGATGGGTCAAAGGCTAGGTCAACAAAGATAAACGTTTTGACCGACCACGTCCTCGAATAGAGCTCGGATCCCCAATTAGGGTGATACATCTAACCGGGTCCTCAGGACCCTCGGGTGGTCCACTTGGGATTTTCGAATACCTTCGAGTGCTCAGGCGAGCCCTCAAGAAGGTATTCCCTCCGAATAAGAATTTGGATTCATTCAAGAAAATACGTCCTAACCTTTCAAAAGGATGAGGGAGAAAGGACTTGTTGCTGGCTGGACTTGAAATTTTAACTGTCACAGCATAAGTTTGCGTGGTGGTAACGAGATTCTTTACCTGACAAAAGATCATGATGACGCTGGGAAACCGCGTGCACATGGCGACGTAGTGCTCCGGGTTCTTTGGGTTACTACTCCTGCATGTGTCGGGCATTAAATGTGATGTGACGTTAAAGCATGAAAATGTGGTCTCAAGTCGGACTTGGAACCGTCACAGCGTCAGTTGAAGAGCCATTTAGAGAGCCGTCATCCCCGTATAAAACAAGACAGGGAGCCCACATAGCGTTTACCTCCTCCGTCATCGCTTTCCTTAAGCCATTTTCTTATGTGACTCTCGCTTCGAACCGCCCCTAAAACCCTAAAACCCATCAACTGCCTCGTCTCGACGCCATGGGTCACAAGAAGACCGAGAGGGTGGAGAGTTCTGCTGGTAGCGCCGGGCTGTCGCGATCACGCCTTGGCTGGAATTCGAGGTCTCGAAGGAGGTTCTGGCTCGGGCGGAGCATGACAAGGTCATCCCTTCATGCACCTTAATCACCTGCTCACCGGCGATGGGAGAGACGATCCCTAGTCCAGACCTCCCTTAAGATAATAGTTCTACATCCTGTCACCTAGTCGGAGGGATTCCTTGTATGTAGTCGAGGAGAGAAGCTAATATAGATCTAACTTGCGAAGGGCTTGTAAGGTGTCAATGGAGTTGTGTTGACTTCTAATGGTTTGTCCTCCGCAGAATCCCCTAGCTCCGTATATATAGGAGGGGTCGTCGTACGACTCCTGAAGTCTTTTCTTATCATTCTTGGAGATTAACTTTCTTGTATATGAGATATCCCGGGTATCTACGGGAATTTTTCATACATCTAGAGATTCCTTTTCCGGGAATAAAGATATACCCTATAATATAGAAAAACCTAGAGTATTCGGATACGGTAGTTTTATACTATCCATAGTCAAAAGCTAACAATCCCGCACTGCTGCAATGTTGGAGGATAAGCAGGAGATATGACCGTATGCGAGTTAAATCCGCTCCACAAGCGCAGCTAAGGAGCACAATATGCAGAGAAAATCCCAAATGATATGATCCAAGTGGGCGCGAGACCAGGTGACTCACCGGCTAGCAACCTGATGATGCCGGCCACCCCGTATATCCTCGAGACCTTGCAGTCGCTCCCCGCCGCGGCTTCCTCTGCACGCGAACAAACGCACGCACAGGTAAGCTACCACCACCGATTCACGAGTCGACCAGCTCGAACTACCCAAATCTGGAAGCGAAGCCGCGAAACTCCGCGCAGCTAAGCGGCCGGTGAGGTGCTCTACCGTTTAGGGAACAAGGAGTGACCTGGCGAGAGAGCGCGGAGGGAGCCGTCGGACCGGGCGACGGCGAAGGCGCCGCGGCCGTCGAGCGAGCGGATCACGTAGCGGTCGCGGAACTCCCGCAGCTCGAGCTCGCGGCTGCAGGCGCCTGGCCGGAGGGGCTCTTCGGCGAGCAGCGGCGCTTCGTCGGCGTCGGTCGCCATCGGCGGCGAGCCGCGTGGTGCGGTGGTGAGACTGGTCTCGGTTTGGGTTGGTGTTGGTCGCTCGGATGTCGGATCCGAAACGGGGGAGGGAGAGGAAGGGGGAACCAGCGTGTAACGTGTCGCTGACCTGGTATCACATGTGGGCCACCTTTGGATTTACTCGGTGGGGCCGACGAGCAGTTGCGGGGGGGGGGGGGGAGCCGAAAGGGGCCCGCGGGATGCGTACCACCAGGCGTTTCGCGGCGCCGGCCGGCCGGCGAACAGCCGTGCGGCGAGAGCAACGTCTGGCTTCGCTCTCGTGATCTGGCTTCGGCGTGTGACTCTTCGTTTGTGCAGTTCCTTTTCTGATACTCCATTTGTGCAGCTTTTGTTCCGAGACTCCATTTGTGCAGCTTTTGTTTTCATCTCAAGAAAAAATAATGTACAAGCACTTTTCTGCGGGTCACGGAACTTCTCTTCCGGCTTCATTTGGAGAAGCCAATGCAGAGAGGCTACAGTTCTCTGCATTAAGGTGAACGTGCACCGTTCGATTAAAAATGGAGAGATTAGATCTGTCGCTACAGTATGCTACAGCACTTCTGCTACAGTATTTACTACAGTAATATCAATTAATTAATACAGGCTACTGTAGCTACTGACTCATTACACTGTTTCACACAGTGATTCTCTGTATTAATCATGATTAAGGCAGAGGATCCGGGTCCCGGCCCAGTCTCATCCCAGTTTTGATGGCGGCAACTTCTTATCACATTTCTCCTTGTGTCACAAGAACAATAGATATCAACTAGGAATTGAAAAATTTAGGTTGGGTTCAGAAGCAAACGGGGGGATTAAGATCGAGAGAAAGGAGGGATACAGGGCTCAGAGTTTCTTTGTTCATATTTTTTGTCCACACACAACGGTCTCTCCCGGACGTGGCTAATTCATGGACGCACGTTAGGAAGTCAATTAGCAAAAATCCTCTCCCTCTGTAACTTTTTTTTAGAAAGTTTTCTAAAAAACTTTTATGCAAAAGTTATTATTAGAAAAAGTTATAAAAAATTATTGAGAAAAGATTATCAAGATTTTTTTTTTCAACATAAACATTTTCAACGCGTCGTATTAGGATTCATGATATTTCACCTATTTATCTACTCGATCACAGCTCTCGGTCGACCAATTACTTATTATTGTATCTCGAGATGGACCTCAAGCTTCTTTGCCCCTCCCATCAGCTTTCAGGTACGATAGTGAACCATATAGTTGTGACACCTTGCTCCAAAGCTCCCCATGGAACTCAAATTGGGCTTGACTGCTACTTTTTTCTTTTTCTTACGACGTTGGTGTTCTTCCTCCTCTGCTTGCAACTTCTTTAGGTAAGGTTCATGGCTGGCTCCATACAGCAACCAACTCGCCTTGGGCTTCGATTGGTAGGTCATGTCCTTGCCTTTGGTTCCAAATGCCAACCCTCCCATTGGATTTCCTCCATGCCCCCCCCCCCCAATCCTTCCATGTCTTGCATTAACGAATACCTAGGGATCGGAGGCGATAAGAGTTCAAGATCGACCAATCGTTGTTGTTCCTATCAATCCCTTTTAAGAGACCACGAAATTTGTTGACACAGAACCTGCCTCGTGAAGATTTTCGTGTGCATACCCATTGTTACGATTCATGAACGAGCACACACATGAATTCACACAATAGTCTGGTGATTTTTACTGAGATACGGAGGAACTCGAGAGTAGCACAGCAAAGATTCAGAGAGGAGGAAGAACAAAAAGGGGTTGTTCAGAAGAATGATTCCACACACCTGTCTACAGCTCACCCCTCCTGCTTTCAGACCCGATACTGCTCTAACCAGGTGCGCTCTTCAGGCCCACACATCACTCAGGTATAGCTTGTTAGGCTGACATTGTCGCTCGCCCCTTCTTTGGGACTTGGCCTTGTTCCTAGAGCTCTCAGTCTCGATGTCCAAGTCCGGTGCTGATGTCTTCAGTGTAGCATTGGTCCTGACAATCCTTCCCTCTTCAGAACCAGTTTACACCCAAGCCGGTGCCGCAGGGAAGCGATGTCGAAGCTCCGAAAGTCGCTCCCAGGTAGCAAGAGAAACAGGTTGACCTCCCCATTGCACCAGGACTTGCTCAACCGCCTGGGAGCCACGACGATGTAGGTGCTTCTGCAGAACTCACATGGCATTGTTGTCAGACATTCTTCAGAGTTTGGCATCAGAAGGTTAGCGTGACAGGAAGCAGCCGGAGGAAGGGCTCGGCGAAGTTGCGATATATGAAACATCGGATAAAATTTTCTTGTCTCTGGTAACTTCAGCTTGTATGCAACCGCGCCAATCCGTTGAAGAACCTGAAAGGGACCAAAGTACCGAAAAGCTAGTTGTGATTAGCTTTGTCTGTCACTGAAGTTTGTATATATTTTTGTAGTTTTAAATACACCCAATCGCCAACTTGGAAATTCCTTTCAGATCTCTTTTTGTCTGCTTGATCTTTCATTCTCTTAGAAGCTCTGTGAAGATGTTGGCGTAGAAGATTCAACTTGAGTTGGTGCTCCTTAAACCAAGTAGCCAAATCAGCATCAATACAAACCATGAATCCACAATACCAAAGTGATGGGGAGCATGACCATATAAAGCTTCAAACGGTGATAGTCCAAGCATGGAATGATAGGTGGTGTTATACCAAAATTCAGCAAGAGCTAGCCATGAATGCCATTTGTTGGGTGAAGAATGAACAAAGCACAAAAATTGATTAATTCTTTCGGTTTGTCCATCCACTTGCGGATGATATGCAGAACTCATGGTCAGTTGAGTGCCAACCAAACGAAACAACTCATTCCAAAGATTACTAGTAAATATATGGTGTCTATCTGAGATAATGGACTGAGGAAGACCATGCAGCTTAAAGATGTGTGTCAGATAAGTGTGAACCACTTGCCAAGCTATGAAAGGATGATCTAGAAGAATATATTGAGCACATCGTGTTAGTTTGTTGACCACTACCATTATGCAGTTATACCCTGCCGATCTGAGCAATCCTTCTATGAATTTGAGAGAGGCCACTTGTCAAGCTTGAGTAGGAACTAGCAATGGCTACAAAAGTCTAGGATACAAGACATGCTCACCTTTAGCTTGTTGACACACAGAATAACCACTCACGAATTCTTGCACCTGCTTCTTTAATCATGGCCATGCAAATAATTTCCTTATCCTTCTATAAGTCACTTGGATGCCAGAATGTCCACCCAAGGCACTCGAGTGCATAGCTTGCAAAATTGTGTGATGCATTGAGGAATTTTTACCCACCCATATCCTTCCTTTGCACCGCAAGATTCCTTGTGTCAAAGTCCAGCCAAATACCTTCTCATGAGTTACAATGAGTTCAGTTAACAGTTGTTGAGTATATGGATCATTGATAGATCTCTTAGCAATTTCAGTGATCCAAGCTGGCACACAGGAAATGCTGCTGCTAATTCCACTTGCTCCAATGCCACCCTGTATAAGCAACAACAATAGTATTATCACTACTTCTTTTTATAAATGATTCTATATTGAAGCCCTTGCTACTTCATCAAAACCTTCAATTGCCATAGTGTAGACAATCTCTGGTCTTGTAGGTGCACCAAATTTCTTTGCCATTCGGATGATGAATTCTCTAGCTTATAAATATGCTCTCCAGTGTTCCACCGCCAACAAGATAGCCAAACATTCCTTTTCGTAAGTAGAAAGTTGACTATTCTTAATGCCCAATGCTTTGCTCAAGTAGGCTAGAGGATGTCCTTCCTGAAGGAGCACAGCTCTAATGCCTCTGTCCAATGCATCAGTTTCCACTTCAAATTGCTTATTGAAATCGGGCAATGCTAGCATAGGTGCAGAAATCAAAGCTTGTTTGAGAGTGTGAAAGGCTTCCTCTTCCAGCTCAGTCCATCTGAATATCTCATGTTTCTTCAGTAGGTCAATTAAAGGTCTGCTCAATATACCAAAGTTTCTGACAAACTTCCGGTAATACCCGGCAAGCCCAAGAAACCTGCGCACTTCCTTCACCAATTTGGGTTGAGGCCAACGATGGCCGCCTCAACATTCTTAGCATCCGTCGATACACCAGATTCACTAATCACATGACCTAAATAGGTAAGTTTCCATTTTGCGAAAGCACATTTAGACCTTTGATTTTGAGTTCATGGTCTGATAACAGACTGAAAACATGGCGCAGAACAATAATATGATGATTCAGAGATGGACTGTAAATCAAAATGTCATCGAGAAACACCAAAACCCCTTTTCACAACAATGGATTGAGGATCGAATTCATCACATTTTGAAATGTGGCTAGGGCTCCCCTCAGCCCAAATGCCAATACCTTGAATTCGTAGTGCCCATTGTGTGTTTTGAAAGCGGTCTTCGGTTCATTAGCTTAAACCATGCATATCTGATGATACCCATCCTTCAAATCCAATGTGGAAAACCAAATCGCTCCCACTAACTCATCTAACAGCTCGTCAATTATAGGTAGAGGATACCGATTCTTCATTGTAATCGTGTTTAGATGTCGATAATCCACGCATAGTCACCATGAACCATCTTTCTTCCCAACCAACAATGCTGGCAATACAAAAGGACTATTGATGTGCTGGATTACTTCTTGAGCTAACATTTTTGTTACCTAATGTTCAATTTCATCCTTTTGCGCCGAATTATGTTGATATGGCCGCAAGTTCACGGGTTTGGTGCCAAGTAATAAAGGAATGGCATCATCAAATTCTCTTTGAGGTGAAAGTCCCTTCGGTTCATCAAACAAATAGGCAAATTCCTTTAGTAGCTCCTCAAAGCCTTGTGGTAAATATGTGAGTTTAGAACATGTCTCCATCTGAAGCAACTGCACAATGGACTGAACCACACCTCTATTCTGCCAGTTCTTCAGAGTTTCAGAGGATATCATATTGCAAGTATTGAGCTAAGGTTTAACTCCATAAAAGTGATTCATTGACCTTAATACTCAAATGACAAAGTCTTATGTTCCCAGTGTACACTCATGGGACTCAATGGCTCCAGCCAATCCATACCCAGTATATCGTATTTGATTGTATAATATTGTAACCACCAATGGCAATGTAGAATTTCCCACTGACACAATAGAACTCCACCATTGGCTATCCTCACACGCACTAATTGAGCAGCCTTCACCACTCCAGACAGCTTGGATACCAATTCCTTGCTAACAAAGCAATGTGAGCTTCCTGAGTCAACTAGCATAGCCAATTCCAGCTTATGAATTTGTCCATTCAAACGCATTGCTCTTGGGTAATCGGCTCCACTAACAATCATTTTGGAGATAGTCATCATGATCTCAGTGGATAGGGCCTCCCCATATTCAGAGTCTTGAGTGACTTGCTCCACTGCCTCTTTGGGAATTAGATACCCAAACAATTCCTCCATGATATGCAACTGGACAGTGGATGCACACATATGATATGGTGACCATTTCTCCTGACAACGGTAGCATAACCCGTGGGCACGACAGTAGGCACAAAGAGTGGATAGTTTGTCCTTCGTGCCATCCGCTCATGCCACATCCACACCTCTCCTATCTTCTGATTGTTCTAAACCCGATACATGAGAGAACTCCCACGCATGCCTAGAATGCCTTCAGTTCGCCGCTCACGGCGCCAACTACCATCCAACACCTCCTCCTACAAGATAGCCAAAGACACATCAATCTCGAGTTCTTTTAGGCAATGTAAAACCACAGCACTACGAACATCCTCCCTTAATCCATCAAGAAATTATGTGACGAAAAACATGAGTTCCCATGAATTATACAGAGCTAATAAACTTTGCATCAATTGATCAAAATGCTTCGCAAATTCCATCATTGAATTTGTCCGACGGAACCACATGAATTGTCTTAGAACCTGCTGGAACTCATCCTACCAAACTTATCGGCAATAGCCATGGTGAGTAGTTTCCATGTCAATGCGTGCTCAGCTAATCTAGTCGATTGCAACCACAGAGCTACGGTACCCGCAAAATGCATCGTAGCCAAGTGAACCCACAATTCCACTTGCACCCAAAAAACATACTCCCAGAAACGATTTCAGATGAAGGGAACTTACCCTTGATCGGAGGTGAAGTTGGGGGTAGATGGTTCCCAAACTCCCTCCCCCGGTGTAATGAATCGAAGCCGTAGCCTCTCAGCTCCAAGTGATTGAACTCCAGCGTGATGCACAGGTCGTCCAATCACTTCAAATCCGGTGGAGTAGCTAGTTGAACGTTTATCTAGCCTCTAAGTGTGATTTTAATAATTAATGACAAGATCTATGAAATAATAATTGTGTTAAGAATTGTTACTATGTTATTCCATAGGTGATGCGTGAAGAATTAAGCATAAAATCATTGAGGAATGTCATGTACTTAAGAGAGATGCATCAATATTAATGAGCTCTAGGTGATGCTCATAAGATAAAGTAGAAGCTCAAGAAGATTGACGATAAGCGTGAAGGGTAAGTCACTTATGGAGATTAATTGACTAAATATATGAGATTGTCAATTAGATTTTATGGACTAACTCATGTGCTATGTGCTTGAGAGTGAGTGAGGTTAGGTTCCATATAAAGATTGACAATAAGAGTGAATGTCAAGCTACTTGTGAAGATCAAGTGATTTAAGGTATAAAATTTTCAATTAGGCTTTATAGACTAACCTATGTGATTTGTGCTTAAGAGTAAATTAGGGTTACGTTCCATAAGAAGGCATGGGTTGAATTGAGATATTCAATATGTCAAGTTGGAAGACCAAGATCAAGATAAACTTAGTAGACAACTTATACGCGTGATGCTTACGATTCATGTCTTGGTGATGAACCAAATAAAAATGATGTGAAAAGAGAAGTCTTTCACTCTTGGTGCATGCGAAGCAATCAAGTGAACTTTATCAAGCTTCCAGAAGATCAAGAGAGGATCGAGATAGGAAGTGAGGATGAACATTGTCATTAAACTCAAGTCAAGAGTTGATAACAAGCCTATGAGAAGTGTCAAGGCTTGAATAATGTGTTCGTCAAGTTCGATGGGATTGCTTAAGGCAAAGGTATAGCTAGAATATATTTTATAGTTTTGCTGGTCTCAAGGAGTTTTGTGAGAGACCGACTTATAAGGTCGATAGCCTTACTATCAAGATGGTCTGCCGAAAGCGTTGCTTGTTTGTTGTGTCGAGTGCTCAAACTATTTGCTTAGTGTGCAATGGGTTTGTGTTGAGAGTTTGCTTTACGAGTCCAGGGTATCTAAATGGTATTTTAGATTTAATCATTTGCTGTTGTCGGTCTTAGTGGTAAAAAGTGGTTGTGGCCAAGACTTAGTGGTGTTTACCATGTTCCATGGGGTACCTAGTTTAATCTTAGGGGATTAAGCTTTGTACAATAGGTGGAAGTGTCTGAATTGGCATTCAAAGTGCTCCAATTTGATTAAGATCATGAACTTAGTAGGGATGTATAGCCATCTGAATAAGCCTTTCGTAGAGTCTGGGATCACTGAAATCAGATATCGGGGTCAAAAGTTATCGGCGTTTTTCAGAAGGTCACCCGTGCTGATTTCTGATGTTTCGATGTAACTTCGGATGTTCCGATGTGTCGGAACCTCCGATTTTAAGAAACATGTGGCTCTCAGGTTTGAGTTGATCCAAATATTAGATGTTTTGATGTGTTCTTTTTCCCAGATTTGACCATTGGGATTTGAAGGATCGGATGTTATGATAAATACAGAGTATGTACAATCAATGCAGAGTCTGTCTAATGACTAGTTTTTCAGAGTGGGGGGGGGGGTATAAAAACCTATTTGTCTCCTTGTGTGAGGGCAAGCCTTTGGAGGGGTTTTGAAAGTGATTTTCTGGTGCTTGCAAAGGCTTGAGATGTGTTGGAACTTGGTGTTCCACCTTTGAGTATTCACTTTCTCTCTTTAGGATTACTTTGTGGTATCCATTGCCTTTGTGGCTTAGTGAGTAGAGAAAGAGAGGTGTGAGAGGTTTGGTGCCTTGGTGGCCCATGGTTGGTGCATTAGTTGCGTGTGTTTGAGCATTTGACGTTGATCGTGCGTGAGTTTGGTTGTTACTCTTGGAGACCACCGTCTTCTAGACGGTTTGGTGGTGGATTACCAACGATCTCCTAAGTAAAGATTGTGAGGAGGTCTGAAAATGGTAGCGAAACTCATCATCTCCGAAGTGGAGGAAGAGTTGATCATAGGGGAGATGAGAAGTTCATGTGTGCAACCTCGAGAGGAAAATGGTTGAAAGAGGCCCAGCTCAAGTGTGACCGAGTTTACTCAACGGAAACGTAGGATATCAGTGGATATCCGAACTTCAGTAACAAATCATTTGTCTCTATATTTCTTTATCTTGTTCTTTACATTGATTTAATTACTTGAATACTTATATGTATGTGCATTGAGTTAATTTGTAATATTCAATCTAGCTATTTTTAAATATATCGGAACATCTGGTGAACAATATCAACATCTAATGAATAGTATCAAAACATCCGATAAATAGTATCAGAACATCCGATCAGTAGGTTTGGACCTTCTAATTAGAGTTTTCTTGCATATTTTGCTATATTTGAATAATCTTTGTCACTCTAGAGTTGTAACATTCATATTTTTTTAGGGTGATTGTGCACTAGCTGAGTCTAGCATATTTAGGTTTTTCACTTGTGAAAAATCTATTAGTTCATTTTCGCTGCAAGTTTAGACCAATTATTGAACAAGGGAACAAATTTTTTAAAATGCCTACTCACTCCCCCTCTCTAGACGACATCATTGTCCTTTTAGTAGCAGCGGGGGACAATCATCGGTCGAAGTAGTCCCCTTCTCCATCGTGCCGATCTGATGTACTTGAATATTCAAATCCTTCATCTCCTCTTGCAATTCTCCGACCACTGCCTCCATCTCTGGCTTCTAGTCGGTGAGCAGCATCATCGCTGGTGCCATGTTGTCCACCCTCTGGAGAATCACGGCGTTGGACGCCTTCACTTCCATCGTGGTATTCACGATTTCCGCCACTTGATGCTCCATTTCAGTCGCCTTCTTTTGATCCTGCGTCAGGTGTTGTGGCCACACGAGGTAATCAGAAACTTCTGCTAGGATCACGAGTTATGATGCCAGTTGTTATGATCCGTGAACGAGCACACAAATGAATTCATACGATAGCCTGGTGACCTTTACTGAGATACGAATGAACTTGAGAGTAGCACAACAAAGGTCCAGAGAGGAGGAAGAACAAAAAGGGGTTGTTCATAAGAATGATTCCACACGCCTATCTACAGCCCACCCCTCTCACTCTTAGCCTCGATCCCGTTCTGACCGGTTGCGCTCTTCAGGCCCACACTTCACTCGGGTACAACTTGCTGGGCTAACGTTGCTGCTTGCCCCTTCTTTGGGCTTTGGTCTTGTTCCTAGAGCTCTCAGCCTTGATGTCCAAGTATGAGGCTGTTGTCTTCAGTGTAGTATTAGTCCTAACACCCATGTCGAGCAAGGCATAGTTATAGTGGCTAGCCTTGGGAAGAAAACCAATTCCACTTTGAGCCATGACTTGACCCGCCATTTTGACATTCAAAAGATTGGACGTTTTGTCCAAACCAATGCCTAACCTAAAATGCTCACAAGAATCTCAATCTCTCTCTCTCTCTCTCTCTCTCTCTCTCTCTCTCTCTCTCTCTCTCTCTAATCATTCTGAGTGAACGTACCAAATCAATCGAATTGTGTCAATTAAGTGGCTTCCTAAAAGATTTGGTTCCTCTAGATCAAAAGAATTATGAGCTGGCCAACCGAAGATCTATTCTTAGAGATAAAGTAGGTGAATATTTGTTAGGAGGGAACTGAATCAGATTGATACAAGATTAGTTCTATTCGCTTGGAAATATTACGTCTATGCAAAAGATGATGGGTTCTCCAAGAAATGATCGACATGAAGCACGCAATCTCATGCATGTCTGCTAATCGTTGGATTCCACCCTGAGTGGCGACCAAAGTCAAATAGAGTGTGAGTAGCAAGCACACTGAGATGTAAAATGCATGATTATCTCTCTAGAGTTAGTTTCTTTTTTACTTGGAGTCCAATCTTTTTAGCACGCAAGGATAGAGATAGTCCATAATTGATTTTATTTTTTGTGCTTTCATATGATTAGGATCGAATTAGATTTGGTTTTATAGGGCTCCTGCTGAATATCCGCCTACATAAAGGCCCGTCTATTCCCCATGTATGGCAGGATATTGATTATGAATTTATGTGTGTTGTGATGGCTTTAGGGAGATCATGGTTACAAGCAAAACTTTGTGTATTTGTTTTTGAGTGTAAATTGGAACACCAAGTTCCTGGGTCACTAATTGGCTCTGTAGATCGATTTGTGAGCTTGTATTGTGCCGGTCGCATATGTAAGTTCATATTATATTTGGTGCTATTTATCCATGTTCTTGATTTGCACCTTACAAACCGAGAATAGTTTTTTTAGGGAAAACAGTAGGAGAATCTCCTATTGTGCTATGTATTTATATAAGTAAAAAGGAGAAAGAGAGCAAACGATCTCACTGTACAAAGCCCCCCCCCCCTCCCAATGAAGGGCAGGAGCAGGAAACCGAAAGCAAGAAAGAAAAAACAACCTATAGAGGTAAAAAAGAGAGTGAAAGAGCTACAAAGGGAGGATAGCCAATCTAAGGAGTCACAGAGAGGAGATCGTTACTTGTTGAGTTGTAAGTGTGCTTCATTTTTAAAGTCAGCATTTTTCTAAACATAAAGTCATTTCTCATTTTCCAGATGGTCCAGGCAGCAATGATGAAAGCTTCATAGAGAAATCATGCACATAATCAATCTTGCTTTCTGTAGAACAATAAAGAATTGCCTCTGATGATCCCAGTTAAATTAAAGATGGTGCAAGCATCTGATAGTAGAAGGGTAAGTGAAGAAGAGGTGAAAAGTAGTTTCTTCTACCCTTAGATTGCATAGAATGTAGTTGTAATCATCTCCATCGATCTTGCAATTTTCCTTTTTAAAATGTTTTGGGTATTTAGTCGGTCCATAAAGAGGAGCCAAGTGAAGACTTTAAGCTTTCTGCTACATCTACATTTCCAAATCCAAAGGAGGTGGCACTATGAACTCCATGAAGGGTAGAAAGTAGAATTTTCTATATGAGTACTTTAGACCCCCATATGTAATACCATTCATCTGGATGTGTAATAGAATCTTCATCTGGATGTGTAATAGAATCTTGTAAGTGTGATAAATTGGCCTGAAGCAGAGGCAATTCCTAGTAGGCTTGTTCTGAAAATGGAGGATGAAAATGCCTTTGAATTGACATATCTTTTTGAGAAATCACCACCGAGACATTCTCATTCTTGGTGAACGAGAAGAGTCTTAGGTATAAATCTCTTGGGAAAGAGTTGTTCCACACATCATTCCACAGAAGCATGCATTTGTCGTCTCCTACTTTGTAGTTCCCAATGCCACGAAAGTGGTCTAACAATTTAGAATGTCGTGCTACCAAAAGGAGCCTTTATCAGTTGATGCTTGTGGAGTTTGACCATTCAGATAATATGAGTTCCAAATAAGCTTCACCTAAGATAGATCTAGCTTGTTGAAGAATTTATGCAAATGTTTGATGAACATATCAAGAATAGTTATCTTCGTTATTCACCTAGCATGAAAAATCAAGCCATTCGATGCCGATTGATATCATCCCCAGATTAGATCCACATCACTAACTCCCTACATATAGTTGCTAGCTGCTAATTATTGGAAATAATGTGCGTATATACACATTTATCCAGTAAATTCCAAGGCATTCAGAGGCTTGCATGAAGGCATGCAAAAGCAAGCATCCTCTATCTCTCTCTCTCTCATTCAAATCTCCTGAAAGTGAATTTCCAGCTGACCGTGTCTTATGTTGGAAACATGGGCATGACGTTCGGTGATAACTTTCTTCGCAGATACGATATGTGGATCAAGCAATGGAGAACCAAGTTGTTGGAGCATCTTGGAGTGGCACGTTCGGTCAAAAGCCCTTTGAAAGGGAGGGAGACATCCCTAGCAGGAATAGAACAAGACCCATAACTCATCTTCTTCATTTGTCTCTAGTCCATTGTCACATAGCTGCTCTGCTTTTCATTCCAAGCTGGTCGTGCTGCGCATTGCGCAATGGCAATTCGGCGATCGGTGTATCTCTGAGCCCTAACTGTGTGAGTTCCTGCACGGGGGTGGCATAGAGGTTTCTGGGCAACACACCGAGTGTGCGACCACTTGACATCCTCATTAAATCATCCACGAACATCACTCGATGTCGATGGAATCATTCGGTGAACACGACTGGTTCAACTATGTCATCGACTTGTCACCGCTGATCGAGATGTTGCACCGCATCATGCATGAGATCATCATCGAGATAAAACAGTGAGTCCATCCTTTTCTTTGGGTCTCACTGATAGTGATTGACTAGTATATTGCTTGGTCCTAGTCATGTACTAATATATATGCAAGAATTGCTTGTCTACTAGTTTGAGATCATGACTAGTTTAGTCGTATATGATCAGCCTGTTAGCCTAGACCATTACATGCATGATTAGTAGTACTAGATTTTTTTGTTAATGCAAGGCTAATCAATATTGTTCTACTAGTGCATGGTCTTATAGTTTGGCTATCGTGGTTCTAATCTCTTGCGATATACTGATACTAGTTCATGTGTGCAACTTTACTTTGCAAATGATATTGAAGGGAATTAAATTAGTGACAATTTGTGCTTTGGATTTATCACTAACAACTCATCCTCCTCACCAGTGTCCCTCTTCTCCTCTACCTCACCAATGTCAACCATCACATCTGCTAGTTCAGATTGTGAGTGATGCTAGTTATCCTCCTTCTTGATTTGTAATCTACAACTTGAGAATGGTTTTCTTCGTTCTTTGTCTGCCTTGGAAGATTAGAAATCCGACGCTGATCGATCTTATCCCAAAATATCCACATCACTAACTCCCTTCATGTTGTTGCTACACATCATCCCCTAGTTATCCTCATTCTAGATTTGCATTTTACAACTTGAGAATAATTTTTTTTGTTCATTGTCCTTCACGGAAAATTGGACATCTAAGATTGGTTGATCTCCTATTGAGGTTAGATCCGCATCAACAACTCACTTCAAGTTGTTGCTACACCTAATCCTCCCAACATGTGTACCTTCTCCCCTCCACCTCACCGATGTCACCTCAACACAGCAAACACCTCCTTTGCTATCGCAACCCTCCCCATGCCGCCCTCCTCCAATTGCATCATGTCTATCTCCCCCCCCCCCCCACTATCTTTTTTGTCATGTTGACGATCCCTCAACACTTCCTCTCCTCATGTGTCGCCATCCTTCATTGTCTTTGGTGCTTGTCACTATTAGATCCATCATCATCTCTTGTTGTCTCCTAACACAACATGCTTGTTGCCCCCACCGATCTCCACCGCGCACTATCCTCCTCTACCCATTCCTTGGCAACATCGCCATAGCCTCGCTATTCTCTAGGGCAACATCATCACCCAGGTAATTCTAGCTAGCGTTAGGAGCATGTGAACTCTGAACCATAATCTCTAGCCATCCCGATATTAAAACCATTATAACTTTGATCCTCTTGATCTTACAACTTGCAGGTTAAGAAGCATCTCTTCAAAGACGAAGCTACTCTCCATTGGAGCATGAACCTTGACATGGATCTGAAGTTTGATTTCATCTGGACACTCACCATGATAAGCATTTCTTAGCAGGTGCATAGACTTAATCTTTGCAAAAGAAAATATAGAATACTTATGTTAGAAACCCTATAAACAAAAGATAGAACAAAGACAGATAGAAAAATTCATAAACTCTAATGCTCAATCGTCTGAAGTGTCGAGTTTTGCGATGTGGCCCATATGGGTTAGGGTTCAAGGTTGGAGGGTTAGATGGAGGAAGGGGCGGCGTCAGGGCAGGGTCGTACATAAGAAATTTGGCTGGTCCTTGTGTGAATTCCGTAATTAGGTCCTAGTATAAGAAAAGCTAATTGAAAAAACAATTTTATTAATCATAATGGTAATACAATTTTCTCCAAGAACAACAACTTGCTAAAAGGTAAATCTTTGAACTCTTAACTACTAAACTATCTTTTAGTTGAAACATGCCATCCTTCTAGCATTCCTTGATACAAAATATTTAAAGATCTTTATAAGAATCCTTCTCTATAATATCATTTTCGAGTGTTCTTGTGTCATTGTAGAATGCACATAGGACTTCAACAGTTTCAATCTATATCTATATAATTTAAATAGTGCAAGTTGGGTGGGGAACTTTTGATTTTGACTGCCCATCACTTCTTATAGGAGGGCTTGAGATACAAAGTTGTTCTCCTAAAATTACACTAATGGATTGCATGATTGATGTCAATCACACCTTAATCATGAATTTAAAGTTGATATAACACGTAATGCAATCCTCAAACCCCAACGGAGATCAACCCAACTTCCCAGGAGATAATAAATTGTATTCTTTACTGCTAATACAATAGATTACTTATCTAATTTGATAATTAAACTACTAAATATACTACTTAAATAATTCGGGGCTCTGTCCACGAGCACATCCTGCATATGCCTTCGTACTAGCCTGCATCAGGGTATGGTGACAAGGCGGCCATGTGCCCCCGAAGCCACGAGTCTGATAGGAGGGCAATGATCTGTGCCCGCGGCGGGGTGACATTTAGGTAACAGGTGGTGACGGTGATGAGGCAAGGAGTGAGGCTATGCGTGCAACGCAGGATGATTTGCAACATTCTGAATTTGTATCTAGAGGAACCAACAAACTTTTTCCTTCACGCAAAAATCGCCAACCCTGCAAGTCTGGAGCGGTTCAGCAAAACAGCAATGATGCAGTACAGCACGGGCAATGCATGCCCAATATCATCACTCAAATAGCGAAAAAGAAATTTAGAAGAGATGAAAAGAAATTCGTATAGAAAATGACAAACATCGCACTAATCACAGGAAAACCCACAAATGTTGGCGATCGAGCTAAATCGCCGGACTTAACGCCCTCGTCAATCAGCCCGTAATGAACCCATAACAACGGCACCGCCGCCCAATAGGAAACCTCACCGAGGCATTAACCCTCCCTCTCTCTCCTCCCCCTTCCTAGCTTCCTCCTCCGCCTCCTTGTCGTACACCCAACTATCACCACCGCCTTCGCCATCCAACTCCCAAGCCCTACCCCAGCAATCGGCGGCCGCTCCCCGCAATGGCGCGCGGGACCGAGACGAAGCGGCGGCGCGAGCCTTCGCCCCCTGCCGCCGCGTCGCGCGGCGAGAGGAAGCTCCTCCCCGGCGAGCACGTCGAGGTGAGCGCCATCGGCGCCGTCATTACCGATGAGGCCCGCCGCATTGCGGTTGGGTTAGGGGTGATGGCTCGCGGGTGCTGGGCTGGGTGCCTGGGTTTACGGTTTCTTGTGATTTCCGATGTTTACTATCGCTGGCCGCCACGATCAAGGTCGTGATCAGATGAGTCTTGGGTAATCTTGGTACAGCGCGTCGGTCATTGTCGTTTAGCACGGCGATTCGGCGCGTACGGGAATGATAGCGTCGGCATCTGAATGATTTAATGGGTGGTTAATGGTTAGAAATAGCATGTTTTTGTTAATCTGCGGTAAAGTGGATGCTTATACTTAATTACATGTGTTTAATTGGGCTGCGGAGTTTTTTCTTGGGTGGTTGGAGTGACCTCATCTTCCTGATGTGGAAATGCGATAAAAGATTGTATCTTTTGGATCAGTTTAGCAACAACAGTACGGCAGGGAGCCCTGTTTGTATGCACGTGCGAATAGTTCAGAATCTTTGGTTCTTGTTTCTAACACCAATGAGTTCGGATAGTATTATTGACCTCTGAGCTAAATGTCAAAATTGCAGTAGCTGTAGTTCTTGAGTGATTTGCTGCGTTGTGGACACCAATTGCCTTTGCATGTTGTCTATCAGTGCCTGACGCCCTGACATTTGTGCAACGTTGTGTTAGTTTGATAGGAACCGCAACGAAATAGGAAATGACCCAGCGCTCTTTATTATTTGATACAGTTGTTGCATGTATGGATTTAATTTGACCTGTCAATGAGCCACTAACATGTTACTATCCTTTTTAAAACACCCCTGTTTCTTCCTTTAAAATTTCCCAATGGACTCATTATTGTTGCAACACACTGATGGTTATTGGAAATGTCAACCCCTATTTCTCTTTCGCACTGGCACTGTCACTATGTTTGCCCTCATATTGTGGTTGGAAATGCCTAACCGTTATACAGTGATATCTTTCTGTTCTGTAGGTGTTTAGTTGTGATCCAGGCCTATATGGCTCGTGGCATCAGGCTGTAGTCATTGGTATTTGGGAGAATGCTCGCACTGTAAGATATACTGATTTCATTGATGAAAACGGTAGTGGATTGCCTCTTGTTGAGAATGTCAAAGTGTCAGATGCTATTGATGGCAAGTCAGGGATGCCGCCTGAGGAATTCATTCGTGGGAATGTAAGGCCTATGTGTCCACATCAATCACTGCACGTATTTGATGCAAGCTATGGACTCTGTGTTGATGCTCTCTTGGAAGGATCCTACTGGGAAGGTGTTATCGTTGATCATGCTGAAGGCTCCATGGAAAGGAAGGTCTTTTTTCCTGATGAAGGTGATGAATGCATTATAGTGGTCGATCAGCTACGTCTTACTCAAGATTGGGATGAAGTTACTGGGAAATGGAAACCACGTGGAATCTGGTTGTTTCTCCAGATGCTTATGTCACTTGAAGAGAGAGATGGTTTACCTGTATCGGTCAGGCAGATATGGTTTGACTTGAGATCTAAACCTTCTTTTAAGACAGATGCCAAAATGTGGATGTGTGGAACAGAAGCTTTTTGGGAGAGATCACTTGCAGACCTCATTGCTGAATTGTGGTCTCTATGTGGCAGGCCTACCCTAGATGGATATCAAGTGGAAGCTTATTCTAGATTGGCAGAAGGTTCAAACTCAGCGTCTTTTCAAAAGGACAAAGTTGAGACCATTGCCTTGTATAAGCTGGATTCCATTCCAGCTGTTATCTCCCAAACCATGTCAGAATTCATCTCATGTTATCGCAACAATAATAGGAAAAGTGCTTTTGTCAAAAAGGAGTCGGCAAAGCACTATCTTAAATCTTTAGGATGGACCATTGTTGATGACAGACCTAAGAACAAGTATTATGTCTCACCTGATGGGAAGCGGTTCACATCTTTGATAGGAGCATGCAAGGCTTGTTTGGCTCAAAAAGAAGCAAATGACCACCAAGATGATCATACAAATAATTTGCTTCTAGACAGCGTTAGTGTGTTGCACAAGAATGCACATTGCAGTCCGACCAGCATGGATCTTGCCTTGAGAGAGAAAGAGTACAACAATAAATGGACTGCAACTTCATCAAGGTCTTGGGAATCGGTTCAATTAGATGCACATTTCTCCACGCAGATAGTGTCACTTCTTGCTAGTTACCAAAATGACACTACTCTTCTCCAGAGGCGCATTAACAGAACTCTGAGTTTAAAGCTGAAGAAGCATCTATTGGCATTGGGTTGGGGTATCAAGTTCAGAATTGATGAAAGTACGAAAGAAAATGGCAATCATAAAAATATTAAGAGGCACCGGTACGAGTCACCTGATGGGAAGACTTATTTTTCTATCATTCAGGTAATCTGCAGCTTGATAGTTGGAGGTGTTAAACAAGTTGATGGAAACAGAGTTGAAAATATAACTGACAAGCACAATTATTTGGCAGCACCAAAAAAAGATGTTCATATGACAGTGTCAACAGGTCTGGCAAGGCTCAGTAAACGTAAACAAGGGAATAAATCTGATGCCCTTGGGAAATACATATACTATATGGAAGCTGATAAGCATAATTCTGGAACAAGGAAACTGTTGAGGTCAAATGCTAAGAAGTTTCTCAAATCTGCTGGATGGAAATTGTGGCTTAAGCAAAAGTCTAGAAACAAACTGGAGTTGAGGTATAATGCTCCACATGGCAAGTCCTACAACTCTCTGCTGGAAGCGTGTAAAGGATACCTAGAAAAAGGATATCAAGAGACCAATGATGCACGGGTCGTGGACAGATGTAGTGACATGTTTGCCTTGTCTACACGTCATGGTAAATATAAGAAAAGAAAATTGTCTTCAGTTCCTGTGAACAATGCACGAGTTCTTTGTTCAAGACATGGGCGGGTTCTTTCATGTCAGCATCGTGCTAAGACAGTGTTATCTTTGTTGATAGAGAAAAATATTCTATTACCAAGAGATAAGCTTACTTATAAGCAAAGAAGTGATGGGCCTGGGATAAAGGAAGGTTCCATTAGCAGAGATGGGATAAAATGCATGTGTTGCAATGAAATATTCACTCTGGAGAATTTCGAGGTTCATGCTGGGAACAGCACTCCATTACCTTCCACTCATATGTTTTTAAAGGATGGAAGGTCCCTATCACAGTGTTTAGTTGAGTTTATGGGAGGAAACAAGCCCAGAGATTCACTGCATGTGCGCTTGAAGGGAAGATATTCTGATCTGGAAAGCGATTCTATATGCTCCGTGTGCCATGATGGTGGGGAAATATTACTGTGTGACAATTGTCCAGCATCTTATCATCATGATTGTGTTGGTTTGGAGGTAAGTGAACCTAGTTTCTTTGTCTAGAGTTTATATCTTCTCGTGCCTATATTGTTGTAAGCATCCAGTAAGTATTGTAGCATGACAGTTTCAGCGGTCATACATTTAATATGCCATTTCCTTTAATTATTATTTGATCAAAGAGTGCTTTTATGAATATTTTTTTGCTCAAGTGATAACCCTATTATAGTTAGTGAGAACTTGCAATAACTGTTCCTTCTCTCTTTTGAGAATGAGGAGCATGTGGTTTGAGCATCATAGTTACCTGATACCACTGCTGGGTTTCCTCGGTTCTTATTTTTCCATAAGTTTTCATTTTCATACGCACTAGTTTGAAGAATGATATTTCAGTTACATTCTGCTTTTGCAGGCCATTCCAGAAGGAAGTTGGTACTGCCCATCCTGCAGATGCGGTGTTTGTAACTTGAGTGATTATGATCCTGATACCAGCCAATTCACTGAGAAGACTATAGTGTACTGTGATCAATGTGAACGGGAATGTATGCTTGTTTCAACACTTATTAATACAATATGCCAATTTTTTTTCTAGATAGCTGATTTCTTGTTCATCTTATTTTGGTAGATCATGTTGGTTGCATTCGAAATAGGGACCATCAGCTTATCTGCCGACCGGAAGGATGTTGGCTTTGCAGTAGGGGATGCTCAAAGGTACGATATTACTTGATTAAATTTGAACTCGATTCATGCTTGTTATGCTGTCTTTTGGACACCAAATGGTTGATTCTGATGTCCCATTCTATTATGCAGATATTTCAACATTTACAAAAGCTCATTGGGAAATCAGTTCCAACTCCAATTGAAGGCTTATCATGTACTATCTTGAGATTTTATAGAGAAAATGGGGGCAACCATGGTGATTATGATGATGTGACAATGGCCGAACATTATGGCAAATTGTGCATTGGGCTTGATGTTCTTCATGAATGCTTTGTTACTATTATTGAGCCTCGCACACAGAGTGATCTTTCTGAAGATATTGTCTTCAACAGAGAGTAAGAGCTGCTATTGAATCATTTCCGTGTCTCTTTTTATTTTACTTTCCATTATGCTTGTTTTCACTACTCTTTGTGTATCGACTTGAAAGTATTCTGGAAAGCATTAGCAGATACTTTATTTGCACAGTTGCAAAGAATTTTAATTTGCAAAGAGTCAAAACAGTATACCATTTATTAAATGCTACATATTTCACTGGATAAAAAACTAAAGGTAATGCAAGCTGTGGTTATGCATCGTGCGTGATTGTATTTTGCTACTCTTTCCTTCTATTAATGATTGGTAGAGCTCCTGCCCTGCTTCTCAATATTTTACTGAACTGCTCAAATAGAGCTACACTCACTGCAGTTTTGCAATGGCTAGTCAGCAACCCCTGATTCTCTGTTGACTTATTTTCTTTCCCTTTTTTCACCTCCCACAGTCTGGGAACCTTGTCTGAAATACCTGTTGTTTTTAGTCTATACATCTATGTCCGGATTATACATATATGTACGTTTGATGTTTCTTTGGCCATTATTTATTGATATAATGGAGACTGCTCTGAGTAATTTTTGTATCTATTCTCCACAGATCGGAGCTCAGACGTCTAAATTTTAGGGGATTCTACACAATACTTCTACAGAAAGGTGGTGAACTAGTATCTGTCGGCACTTTTAGGTATTATAGCCTTCACAGTGGCCCTCCACAGTAATTGAATCCTTTTGTGAAGCATTTTTCTCCATTTCAATTACTTTTTTTCTTCTGATTAGGGTATGTGGCCAGAAGTTTGCTGAGCTGCCTCTGATTGGTACAAGAGTTCCGTATCGTCGACAAGGAATGTGCCGACTTCTGATGAATGAACTGGAAAAGGTTTGTACTTGTTAAATATATTTAAAACCATCGGCAGTCATATTTGACTTTGGATATTGTAACAAAGACGTTCCCATTTGCTTCACAAATACTCCTGCCATTTTCTTGGTGTGTGCTGATTAATTCACTTCCTTTTTCACTTACCAGTTGCTTTCGGACTTAGGGGTAGAAAGGCTTCTCTTACCGGCAGTTCCTCAGCTTCTGGAAACATGGACAGGATCATTTGGTTTCACAGTGATGTCGAACTCTGACAGGATTGAGTTGGCAGAGAACGGCATTCTTAGTTTCCAGGGAACCACCATGTGTCAGAAAGTTTTAAATGTTGCATGCAACAATCCACAAGACTATTGTGTTCCTTGGATGCCTAACTCTGAGAGAATAGGGTTGGCAGAGAACAACGTTGTTAGTTTCGACAGAACCACTATAGGTGACAAGGTTGTAAATAATGCATCCGATCATTCAGAAGTGTTGAATGCAGCAATGATGTCTAGCTCTGACAGAGAGTTTGCTGAAAACTCCATTCTCTGTTCTCCGGGAACCAATATATGTCAGACGGTTTCAATCAACGAGCACAGTCATCCAGAAGGATTAAATGGTCTCTCTCCCACTTTTTTTCTGTTGATTGAGCACTTGCTACTTGGTTATCTGAGCACACTTCTAGAGGACTTTAGTCTCTGGAATCTTTAAGCAGAAAAATAGTTCTGAAACAAGTATTCATTTTTTCAAAAAAAAAAAACAGCATTCTGCATTGTTAATGCTTTCTCTGCATTTGGATATGCAAAAAAAATGATTTGATGAACTAGTAATTGCTACAAACGTGCCTACAGTTTGCATTTTTTGATACAGTTCTTATTGACAATTTTTAGGGTTTGACTACCACCTCGAAGATACTAGCATGATTGGTGAGAAAATGGAAAGTGATGGCCAAGAAAACACTTCAGTACCAATGGAAGACACAGAGCAACTGGAGCCTGAGCTGCTACTGAAAATTCAGAATAACAGCGGTGAAGAGGGCGTCTGTTCCATTGATGCTCCGACTAGTACGCCAGACCGTCAAGTTAGTTTTACAGGGGTCAGGCATGAGCAACAATATGGCAGGTATGGTTTCTTCTATTAAGGTCAATTGATATTGGCTTATAAAAAGAAGTCCACTCGTGCTTGTTTGACTGAACTCAAAGAGTGAACATTGAAGATTTTGCAATCACTTTGTTACATTGCGAGGTGTTTTTAACGTTAAATCTAACTGTGTTGCAATCAGGACATTTTTAGGACATACTGCTCCTGGCTGGTCCTGACAAATAACCAGTTAATGATTGTATATGGGAAAAAACAAAACCTACAGTAACCTGTCAGACATCCCATTCTCCTAGTTGCTATCTGCGTTACTATCTATAGTCACTAGGGTGAGCCAGTATCTTGTTTATATCAACTTACAGTTTCACTGGAACTTTTACACCAATTTCTCTGTAACTTGACTAAAATAATTCGTTCTCGCAATCTTTACATAAACATAAGCATTCTCCCCTTATTGGGTACTGATGGTGCTCCATTTCTAGTGCCTGTGCAGATCAGTGCAGCGAGAATTGTACTTCGTCTGAGGTTAAGCCTGTAACAGTACGTATATATGCTCTGACTAGTTCCCCGACTATTTAGGTAGCTGCTTGTAGCTAATCATATCCTCTCTATGTTTTGCAGCAAAACTCAGCTCCAGGATTGAAATATAAACTCAGTTTTCAGGAAAATGCTACGAGCAGGTCAAGAACGGCGCTCGCCGTAGGAATGTCTGGCTTAGAGTCTCCAGAAAGTAACCAAGGGTGGATCCAGCGGATTTTTGGATGGACGATGCTATAATTTTGTGCAATAAACTTTCAGCCATCGACTTAGCCTCGTCAGCGCGTCAGTTGAAAGTTGAAACTAACCTACGGAAGTAGTGACTTTGTATGGTACGTTGCTTCATAGTGTAAAATAGTATCAAGCTGTTAGCATACTATCTGTAGATACTTTTACCCGTAAGCTTAGGTACTCTCTGTTTTTTTTTCCTTTTTTGGCGAAAGGGGTGGGCTTATATTAAAATTGGATGAGCAGTACAACCCCTTTTACAAATAGGCCTACACAAGCATAATAAGAAAAGAAATACATTGAGGCTCCTAGAGGCATCTTCACGTCGGATGCCATCAGCCATACATCCTCTTGCTGTGCTGATGAAACGATCAAAAGGTCCAAGAGGGAATTAATTGGACTATTAAAAATTTACTCCTATCGAATTCTATAACAAACAATATATTTAGCTTAGATGAATTGAAATACGACTACACGATCAAACAAAGCATAAAAATAAGCAAGTTATGATATAAAGTAAATACGAAAAGTAAAACTTACAAGTAAGTAAAAGCTTAAATGTAAATATGGGAAAATAAGGAGATTGACAAAAAGCTTAAATGTAAATACGGGAAAATAAGGAGATTGACAAAAAGCTTAAATGTAAATACGGGAAAATAAGGAGATTGACAAGAGAACAATTATTATTTTTTGGGTATCGACAAATTGGCACTTTCTTTGGTCCTCGTTGAAGCACTCTTTTGAGTCATGAAGTCTAAAGTGTTTACTCATGATTATCGTTTCTTCATCTTCAGATCAGTGGGTATCAAATCAAACACATAGTTCTTTTCAAGGCTCCCATAAGAACTCTAAGAGTTTACTGAGACACCTCTAACCACCAATGATCGACTATGTGTTGTCAACCATCAAGAGTAACAAGCTAATAACTTCACATGATCAAAATCAAGCCTAAACTACAGCTAAATGCACACTTGCTACTCTTCAAGCACTAAAGATGTCATTAACCTTCAATTAAGAACTTTGGAATTTACTTAAGTGCACTCTTTTGCTTCTTGATGACATACACAGTGTATAAGCTCTTTTGGGTCGCAAGATAGCCAACTAAAATCAAGTGATGGGGTATTTATATGCTAGAGATCCAAATTTAGTTGTTACCTAATAACCCATTTTTTCTGTTAACACCCGATGATCTAGTGAGTATCCTCTTATAATCACCGGACAATCCGATGAGAACAAACTTCAGAGCCCCACTGTGCCAGCTGCTATTAGCCGTTACTGTAGAAAAATAATCTAGTGGATTCATCCGGTGCGACTTAGTTCATCACTGGACTATCTGATCAGAAGAACCAACCCAGATAACTCGTTGCAACATTCTCTACAAAAATTAGTCAGATGGTTCCTCTTTACCTTTACTGAACCATATGATGAGTGTAGCTTCTTCTGGAACCAAAAATTCTTTTCTGCAAGGAATGCTCCGGTGCTCCCATCTTTTCATCACCAGATAATCCGGTGAGTTTAACTTCAATTTCACCTGGAAAATTTACTTTTACGGAAAAAAAAGCTCTGGTGCCCTCACGGGGGTAACACCGGACCATCTGATGCAACACTTTGAAAAATTCAGGACACATGTCATAAAGAAAAAAGGTTCCGGTGATACCTACAAGTTAACCACCGGACCATCCGAACTTTTCATTTGTTTTCTATCCGAACCAAGAGAAATGCTCCGGTGAGAACTAGAGTCACACCATCGGACTATCCGGTGAGGCTAACTTCACTGAACCAGTCCAATTCAGTCTTTTCTTAAGCTCTAACTTCACAACATCTCAACCACGGACTTCTATAAACTACCTAACGCTAAAGATTCACAAGTGTGCATGAAATCAAGTCTAGACTCATATAGGTTAAACTACTACTTTTAGCCTCTCTTTATAGTACAATCAAAAAGACTAAAAAAGAAGACCTATACTACTTTAAGTGTCATTCATCTCCCTTATGACACTTAGAACTAGAAAATCCTTAATCTCGATGCATATCTCTTTTGATCGTCCATATAATCGCCTTAGGGATCAAGAATACCCAATCATCATTGTGAACTAAAATTTTTTATACCCTTCAAAACAAATTTGTTAGTCACAATGATATGGTTATAATTAATCATTAAAACACTTATAACTTACATAGGGGCCTAGATGCTACAGCTGACGCAAAGCAAGGCGAAATGATGAAGGCTCAAATCACCCCTCCTGCTGATGGGAACGAAGAAGCCCAAACAGAAGCCGCAACATCCCGCACCATCGAAACACTTCCATGGCACATCTTTCGCTGTGAAAGAATATCAGCAACTCTAACGCCAACATCAGTAGAGGGAAACAACATCTGGCACCACCATCCCCAACAGCGTCGAAGACAGAGGCCCAAAAAACCAAAATCATCGTTACCGGATCGAAATCTGGCAACCTTACAAGCACAAAAACCCATCCCCCTCCACATCTTAACCAGCTCGCACACACATACCTCTCTAGGGGTCGCCGGAGACGAAATCAACAAGGATGTTGTTGCCAGAAACCACCATGAAGAGCAAAATCCGGCGTGGTACCTCCACTACGTAGGCACCATTGGATCCCAAACCTAGCAAAACTACACCCCCTTTTTTTGAAAAAGGAAGCTTTTATTGAACTCGGACAATTACATCAATATGATACAATCGTACTGAGAACACTCCGAGCCTCTGCATAGCCAAGATGCACACAACCAAAAAGAAAAGAAAAGAGAACGCAAATAAAAGTTTTACATAGGTGAAAACAGAAGATGCTGTTAAGGCGCTCCAATCCTTAGACTAGGTTGCCATCAATACACCTTGGTAAAACACTCCATGACCATCCTCTCCAAATGCAGACATATCGTTGTAATCGTATTCCGATAATTTGGTTTCTATAATATAACCCAGGTAAAGACCTAGTGAATACAGAGGAAGATAACCTGCAAAGGAGATGAAATATCTTTTTATCAAATATCATATCATTTCTGCATAACCAAAGCGACCAACGAGTACCAGCTACCCTCAACAAGACTTCCAGTTTCAAGTCCCTTCTAATACCCCATAACAAAGTACCAAGCATATGTGATACACTACGAGGCCGGAAGAGTCATAAAGCCGCTGTATAATAGATCACACGGCGCAGGCAAAACAGCATTCAAAGAAAAGATATTTAATCGTTTTCTCATGATGACAAAAACAACACTTCTTATTCTCTTACCAATTACGCTTAATCAGATTATCCTTTATAGATATCACACCTTAGCGTAAGCATAAGAGAAAGATTCTATCCTTAAAAAATACCTTCAGTTTCCAAAGCTGTCATACTAGGTACCCCACGCGTCGAACTACCAATACCCCTCTCTCACTGGCGTCGGAGAGGCAACCGGACGAGAGAGGATTGGCCGGATCGGTGCCGGGATTTGAAGATCCCTTGAGTTCGCCTTGGACTACTGTAGCTGGGAAAGGTGTCTCGCGAAGCCTCTTTCCGTGGTACTCTCGGTTCTGTTACTTCATGTGCCGCGCTAGCGCTAATCTCTTGTTTCCATTTTCTCGTTACGATGTCTTTGTCTCGACTCGCGATCTATTTTCATAGGTTGCATGCACTTATTTTTATTCATCGTACAATCGAGCTCAGCCTGAGCTTGCCTGATTCTCAGCATTTAATTTCATTGAGCAGCAGAGGAGCCTTACACTCGGTCACTTAGAGGGAATAAACATGGCCGGTGGTCAGTTTCTGCCTTTTTGGCGAGGGTGATTGAAATCCTAATCCAATCCCTGATCAATCAGGTGGAGGGAATGCTTTCTTTCCTTTTGCGCAAATGCGTAGCCGCGACACCTACCGCCAGGTGGAGGATTTCAGGTTTCCACTCCACCCAACTACTAAGCGCTTTGCGTTTCATTGCCTTTCCATGGGCCTTCAGCTCCCATCTTGGGCCTGCGGGCTGGGAAGTGCGAGATTTTGGGCTTCCCGCGCTAAGAATAGCCTTTTTTTTATATATATTTCCATTTTTCAAATTTTAGAGCAATAGGCATTCGTTTAAAAAAAACATAAGAATAGCCTTTTGTCGCCCGCTACGAGGAGAATGGGTGGCGAGTCTATGGTCGAACGGTAAAAAAAATGGACAACCGATGGTGGATCTAGAACTACTAAGTAGAGGAGCTCTCCCTCTTCTTCCTTTTCTTCTCTTTTTCTTCTTTTTCCATGCCAAAAAATTGAAAGGGAAGGGAAGGCTCCCAAATGCTCTCAGGGTAGACCTGAGCCCTCCTTGCTCCCTGGTGGATCCGCGGATCCGCCATGGTGGCAACCACGTCGTCATGTCACCCGTTGGAAGGGCTTGCAAGGGTAAACCGCAAAATATTGTACTAGTTTAAAAAGTTTGGCTTGTTCTAGTGTATCCGAGACTCCAAGTATGGTTAATAGGGGCCTCCAGATTACCTCTATGCCTGTTGTACTTCTCAAATAATTTTGAAAGAACAATGGACGGACCCATTTGAAGCAGATTTTGATGGAATTGGGATCAGAGATTTTATAAAGTTGTGGATGGAGGAGATAAGCAGATAGCCCATCCATTTTCCTGCCTGCCGCAAGAAAAGCACAGATGTCCTTATCGCCTTTGTAAAATATAGCATATGTTCTATCTTCCTCATGAAGACATACCCTTAAAGGAAGAATCAAAATAGTGTGACCCCTCTTTATTCTCCAAAATCAGAAGACTAACTTGTCACTTGTTACAGGTGCCCCGGTAGAATCAAGAAGCTCGTCGATCAATCGTTACTGCGGTTAGTGGCTCGTGCTCGGCATTGTTACCGCGCCAACACCAGTCACCAGTACGGCCATAGCAGGACAAAGGAATAAGCAACAATATCCTCTCTGTTTCGGCCAGTCCCCGATCCGGCATCCAACATGTGTACCCCTATCAACCTCGATCCAGCCTAACATGTCTTACACGCTACTGATTTTTCCTTTTGCAGGCGTGCATATATGCCAGATTTGCCAGGCTGATCGCGTCCTGTTTTTGAAGCTCTCAGACATGCTGTCTCGAACAGACAGAACTATCATAACCAAAGCCGAGTGCGAACGTCAAGATTCCATTTCTACGAACGCACGAATTCCAAGGCTGAAAATCTTTCCATATACCAAAGACGGCGTACTCCAAAGGGCAAACCGGCAAAGGCAACGAATCCATAGATTCCATACCAGTCGCACAAACTACTACGATCATAAGATGATCTCCAACCCCTCACGTGAACTCCAATCGATTGATCGGCAACTCTGCCCTCAGATGCACACTTCCTACTGGATCGGCTTCGTGATAATGCTTTCCTGTCCACAAGCCGCTTGATTCCTCGCACAGCAGGATAATTAGCGCAGCTAAATTGCTTGCAATAGCGGCGGATTACTCGTAGCTGGCCTCGTGATCGATTGATTGATCAGTGGTATAAAGGAGCCATCAAAGAGGTGCCTTTGCTCCACCTTTCCTTCCCTTCTCGCCATGATGCTACCGTTCTGCTGGAAGAGTGCCGTCCTTGCCGCCGTTGCGTTGTCTTCCTCCGTCCTCCTGCTCCACGCCTTCTCGCTGCCCGCCTCCGCGCTCGCCGTCGGGCTCGCGGCGCGCCACCGGCGCGACGCCACGTCCGGCCTGGCGGCCTGTGACGTCTTCAGCGGCAGATGGGTCCTCGACGGCGACTCGGTGGCGGCAGCGTCGTACACCGGGTACAACTGCCCGGTCATCGACGCGGAGTTCAACTGCCAGCTCTACGGCCGGCCGGACTCCGAGTACCTCCGGTACCGGTGGAAGCCGGCCGGCTGCGAGCTACCAAGGTGCGTACCGTACGTGAGCGTGGCCCATGCCATGAAACCATGGCGCTCGCCATGTCGTGCGTGCATGCTTAAATTGGTAATTCTACTAGGTTCAATGGAGCGGACTTCTTGACGCGGATGAAGGGGAAGACGGTGATGTTCGTGGGGGACTCGCTGGGCCGCAACCAGTGGGAGTCGCTCATCTGCCTGCTGCACGCCGCCGCGCCGCAGTCGCCGGCGCAGCTCGTCTCGGAGGACCCTCTCTACACCTACAAGTTCCTGGTATGTATTTACGTGCGCAATTACGTCAAAAAAGTTTCATCACTTACATTCGTATCCATCTGTTCTTGCATTGGTACGAGCAGGAGTACGAGGTGACGGTATCCTTCTACCGCTCGCCGTACCTGGTGGACATCGACGTGGTTCAGGGGAAACGGGTGCTGATGCTGGACGACATCTCCGAGAACGCCGAGGCGTGGCGCGACGCCGACGTGCTCTCCTTCAACTCCGGCCACTGGTGGACGCACACCGGCGCGCTGCAGGGGTACGCACATTCGTGTTAATTCCTCCGGTTTGTAGAATTGATTCTTGTCAATGTGCTCTGAGAATCTGCGTGCATGCAGGTGGGATTACATGGGGGAGTCCGGGCGGTACTACGAGGACATGGACCGGATGGTGGCGTTCCAGCGCGGCCTCACCACCTGGGCCAACTGGGTGGACCTCAACGTCGATCCAGCCAAGACCCGTGTCTTCTTACAATCCATGTCGCCCACTCACTACAGGTAAGCTCTGGCTATCTGTGCACCGGCCTCGTTCACTCACCCGTGACTCCATGACTCCGTGACCCATCTCTCTCTGAGCACTCCACACTCCCTGTCCGACCCTCGGAAGCACGTGCAGGCACGTGTGCGCGCGTGCCGTTTTTGGCATCCAATTGATCAATTTGTTTTGGGCTTTATTTCCATGGGCTCGATCAGTTCGAAGGAGTGGCCCAACCCAGTGTCCAAGAACTGCTACGGCGAGACGGCACCGGTCACTGGGCTCAACACGACCAGTCAGGCCTCGGGCCAGGACCAGGCGATCCAGGGCGTGCTGCGGGGCATGAAGAGCCCGGTCCGTCTACTCGACATCTCGGCGCTCTCGGCGCTGCGCAAGGACGCGCACCCGTCGGTGTACAGCGGCGACCTCTCGCCGGCGCAGCGCGCCAACCCCGGCGCCAGCGGCTCGGTGGACTGCAGCCACTGGTGCCTCCCCGGCCTCCCGGACACCTGGAACCAGCTCTTCTACACCCTGCTCTTCTACAAATAGTAGTGATACAACGATTCATTCACCATTCAGATAGCTAGCTATATTGTTGCACTGCCTATTTATTTGTTTTCTTTTCGGTGCGTGTAAACTGCCTCTAGTGTGACGTGGTGATCGTAGGCGTAGCGTATATAAGTGGCTGGGAAGAATGTGTATGCCTGTTGATCTTGCAATGACAAATTGCGGAACGCACGTTTACACTTAATGATTTTAATTGTTGCAAATGCTGGATTAGCTTGTGATAAATGTGATTCTGGTAATCAAAGAACGTCATATACGCACTACTCCTACAACTTTTATAGTTACCGGTGATCATCGAGGAGTTGGCATATTTTTTTATGGCTGCAGTAGTGGGTGCAGGTGTTAACATGACAATTTTTGGGTGCTTCTTTTGTTACCGACAGGGAGTACTTGTTTTGTTAGCTTTAGTGATTAGTGGTTGCCTTGGGTTTGAAGCTATTCCGTACCAAGTGTGCACAGATTCTTGCGGTTAGCGTTGTTTATGCCATCATCCATGGGCTGAATTTCTGTTGCAGGAGTAACAAAAGGCAAATGATTTCTTTGATTAGGTGCCGGGCAGTTCTAATTTCTTTGTCGTGATCATCCATTACTTGCAGTGGAAGTATTATTCATGTGCAATATTGTCCTAGGTTTCCATAATTCTCTCAACTTACCTCTCGTTGAAGTGCAGTGTGACTGGCATCATTTCAAGAATCTCGCCAGCAATTGGCCGGCCAACATAGTCCCATCAAGTATATACCTGCACCCATTTCACCTCTGACATGTCAAGATCAAGTTATTCAGTGTTCTGATGCACGACACATGTTCTCTAGCGTTTAAGATTCTTGAAGAAAATGAAAATGGATGCATGTAGCGAATTTCATGCGAATGGCTATATGGCAGGTGTGCATAATCTGGTGAGAATTGCAGATTGGCAACCTAAGCACTAGTTTCTCCAGATTGATGGTTCTAATGATGAACGCGAACTGCTTGCCACTTTGCCAGTGAAGTGTTGTTGTCCGGACTTTGGTTTGCCAACAATCCCATAACATTAAAGAAATACTTACGACGTAATGCAATGCACCATCTGTCATATTATAATTAATGCTCCATAAGATCGATAGAATATAAAATGGGGCCTCTCAGTAAAGCATCGAAACAAACAGCATAACCAATAAACTGGTCAAACATCTTATCAAAACTCAAAACTACATGTATTCTTTTCTATCTCCTGCTCATGCATGTTGCAACTGTCAGTCATGTTTACAGATAACACACTGTACTTTTTGAGAAACCTTTGCCTTGCTCTGAAATTGGGATCTAAGAAAATGAGTAAGCTCTCAGTTAACATAAGCTCAACGAAGTGTACAAAAAGACAACATGTTAATTACTACTGGTTAGCCTGCACAGGACAGATGACGCTACCCAAATTCGGGAGAGTATATGTTGCCTTCCATAGCGAGTTGAACAATGATACAGTTCAAATGAACGATCATACATTCATACTACTGTATGAGTGCATGCATGATTCGATGAGCTGATCAGCTGCAGCTTTCACAGCATTCCATCTTGAAATGATCGATGCTTCCCACTGCAAAAGGCAGACACCCAGACCCCCAATCGGCAGTTCCTGATGCAAGTGTGGAGCACACAATTTGTTGGAACAGTATCTAGCTTTTGCACTTTGTTCTTTTGAATGGATACCCATGGAGCCTAGGCTATAGCACTTTAGACAACAAGTGAAAAAAGATGCTCAGATTGGCTGCCTCAGCTGAACCCCCAAACGTTGCTTTTGCTTCACTCCTACTCAAGTTAGTAGACCAAACAGTTAAAATCAAGTGCCAAATGCACCTGCCCTGTCCCCACAGTGCAGTCATATGATTCCCTCCCTGACTATATGTTCTCTGCAACTGCATGCACTGCTACTACTAAAAATAGCTGCAGCATCTCACTCTGCTGCAATCTGCAACAAGCTTTGCTGCCGGCCTGCATGCACGTAGGTACTTCATGGTCCAGGTACCAGCGATGAAGCGGGTGAAGGGGCGGGCCCCGCTGTCAGTGGTGGTGGCGATCATCGGCGGCCTGGCTCTGGCGGGCATCATCTTCACCGAGGACGTCCGCTCACTCACTGGTACACGAGTATATACAAGTAGTACTAACGCTTCTAGTCCAGCTGCAGTGCGGTACTGAACTGCGTTGCGTTGCACTTGCGCCTGTGCCTAGCGTCATCTGCGCTCTGTGTAACGATGTATGCTTTTGAACTTTAAATGGTGCTCTCCTCAGATATCATGGAGAAGAAGAAGGGTAAGGAGAAGGGGAGGACGTCTCTACCAGCCGTGACGAGGTCGACGTTGACGCGACCGGGCGAGAAGGTGACGCCGCCGCCGGCGAAGATGGCGTTCGACCCGAGCAGGTGCAGCGTGACGGAGGGGTACTGGGCGTACAACAGGTCCAAGAAGCTGCCTTACACGGACCAGACGTGCCCGTACATCGACAGGCAGGACTCCTGCCAGAGGAACGGCAGGCCGGACAGTGACTACCTGTACTGGGATTGGCACCTCGACGACTGCAGTCTCCCAAGGTCAGCACTCAGTTCTCAGTCGTGCTTTCAGTTCCAAGCAGCGGCGGACCTATAATTTTTGTGTCGGTGTGCACTCTAACATTTTATAAGACTGCAAATTCAATACAGGAGTATAAAATTTGCCAAAAATACAATATAAATGTATTTAAAAGTATTATTACATCGTAAGTGCAATAAATAAGTTTGAAATTTACAAAAAATACACATAAATAGTCAAAATATAAAATAAACTATTACATAGATTCATGTTAAAACAAAACATTACACTGACAATGGCATCATTCCCTCATAACACCATCTTGGATGGCATCGTTTCCCTCATTAGCATCTCTTAGCCGCTGACGATGTGACCGAAGCAGGAGCAAGCACACAAACTATATGATCCATGTTGCGGCAAAGTTTGCATCAGCCATGATGTGATCTTTGAAGAGAACAAGAGCTGGAATTGGAGTTAACTAGCTGCATGTGGCCATTGTACGATGCGATTTCGTAACATTCATCAGAGCAACAAGAAAAATAATGATGATGAAATAAGCAACGAATTTCCCAGCCCGTCTTTATTTCACCCTATGGGCCATCAGTTCCTACCTGCAAGCCCACGCGCGTTCTTGACGGTTTCTCCCCGCCAGCCCGCACGCATTCTCACCAGCCCAGGAACATCCTCCCCCGGCCCCGCGTGCGTCTTTCCCGTCGGTCCATGCGCGTTTTCCCATCAGGCACTGGGGCTGGCCCGTGCGCATGCCCTCCTCCTCGCCGGCCTGCGCACGTCTTGCCTCCTCCTTCTGGGCTGGCCCACGTCCGACCGCGCGTCCGCCTCACAGGCCGGCATGCGCCTCCCTTTTCTTTTCTCTCTGCAGCGCAGGACCAGGCACCGGTCTCAGCTTCAACCTCCTGCCGTTGTTCTCCCTAAGACCGAAACAAACTAACCCAAAAATCCCCTAAAATGCAGGGTAGTCCTGGCCTACATGGACTACCCTGTCACCGCCTATGGTTCCAAGGGCGTTCAATTGTTCATCGAGTAGTGAAATGTAAGCCGGCAAATTAGCATCTTAGTTAGCTAGGCACGGGGCATTAACAATGCAATTAATGGGCTGCGTTTCTAGCTTTGTTTTCCTGCTCAATTATAGTATATATTTCGGGTGAAAATGATTTTTAGGGAATAAAAAATAACAGATTGAACAATGTCATCTTAGAATACAGAGACCGGGATAATCTTATTCTTTTATTAAAAAACAGATTAAACGATGTACTGGTAGCATATAATTTCTGAAGATAATTTTTAGGGAATTAAAAATAACAGATTAAATGATGCCATCTTAGAATACAGAGGCTGAGATAATCTTATTCTTTTATTAAAAAATAGATTAAACGATGTACTAGTAGTATATAATTTTCTGACCGAATATATCTTTTTCGTGAATACTAACTTAACACATTTGACTTTGTTTCGACTTATGTATTGGATCTTATGGGTGACGCTAGTGGGTTTCTATGAATAAGTGGCCTGAATTTGACCTTACAATTGGGTTCTTATTAAAGCATGGAAAAATTCATTCTGTCTTCTTCAACTATTGTGCATGCATTAACCCTCTCAACTCGTCAAAATATTCCTTATCTCACTCAAAGGTGGTTTTGCTCCTAGGTGAGGTTGATTTGTCAATGATTTTGACACGTGGACTGGTTTTTAACTGATGTAGCAAAACAGTCATCAAACATTGCAGTGGGACCCACTCGCCAGTCTCCTATCTTCGTCGTCTTCCTCCTCTAGTCAAATGATCGACGTTTGGTAAGTGGCCATTTCCCCGTCATGCCCATGGCATCAGCTACAACCAGAGCTCGCCGAACCCATGGACTACGTTGCATTTCAAGATCACTTCGCCCATGGCTGCTACCCCAACCTGAGTTCATCGTGCCCATAGCCGACACTACATTTTGACCTCTCGCTGCGCCCATGGCCATCGGCCTCATCGCCCAAATCTGACACCCCACAGTACAGCGTAGAGAGGCAACAGCAGGAGAAGGAACAGCCGACCGGCTCCAGCCACGCACTATGCGCCATCTCGAATCTCGCCGAAGTACGGCCTTCCTGGCTGGAATCGACCGGTCACAAGCCATTTCGCACGACGAGCTCCTCCACAACCTCGTCTTCCTCGCCATCTTTAACTCCTACATCGGATTCAAGATGCCGCACCTAGTCAAGTGGCTCGACCGCGGCGGCTCGGAGCTGCCCGTCCGACGAGGTCTGCGCCGTCGTGAATAACTGAATACTGACCGAATACAATTTTTTCGTGAATACTGACCGAATAGATTTGATTATCCTGTGATCAAGGCACGAAGCTAATGCAAAGAGGTTAAACAAACTCACTGTCACAGGCGCTTATATTAAACAAATTTGTAGCTTTAGGCCATCGGCAAAAGCAATTGCTTATACTAACACTGATGAAGATTCAGTGTTTCACCTCTCTAGAAACGTTGACCTAATAATGTATAGAGAATGTGTTGATTTTGTTGCGGGTTGTGTATTAGATCTTATGGGTGATGCTGGTGGGTTACTTTGAAGAAGTGGGCCGAATTTGTTCTCACAATTAGGTTCTGATTAAAGCCTCCCGTTTCCTGGAATGGATTGGGCAACTTTCTGAGTTGTACCAAATTTCAACTTGCAGGGCGGCCCGCGCATTGTCCTCACAATTGTGTTCTTATTAAAGCCTCCTGTTTCATGCAATGAACTGAGCTTATGGGTGCAACCGGATACGGATGGGTATATTTTATCCTATATCTTATCACGTATTTTTTAAGTTAAAGCCATATACGGATAGTGTCAAATACAAATATGGATGCAGATAATCTTAGTCACGAATACAGATTGATACGAATCACATATGTTATGGTCATTTGACCATTCTACATGTCAAAAACTCAAGTACATTAGCGGTTCAACATGTAAATTAGTAATATTAGAGTCATATTTGAGTGAACTTGGAGAAGTTACTAGTACCTAATATGCTGGTTGAAACTTCTTCTAATTATTTAGACACATTAACGATTTTAAATAAAAAAGTCCTAACTTTAAAGTTGTAGATCTCGCCAATAGCTACAATTTTTATATAAGATTCGTCTACATCCAATTCCGTATGAAAAAAGTTACAATCTCTAGAAGGTAGACTCGGATAATCTTCGGATATATTCGATTTTATTCTCGGATATCTGATATCCGACGGATACCTATCTCCCTACATTCAAATCTGATATCCGATATAACTATCCAACTTCGACTCTAATATTTGAAAAATTATCAGATATCTATTTTTTTTTCTCCGAAATGTTATACGAACCCCTTTGGACGGTCGAAAATATCTAACTCATTTACACCCCTAACTGAGCTACTTTATGAGTCATGCCAAATTGCAATTAGCGGGGTATCGTCGTGGCCTTATCATCAATTGTGCATGTATTATTGTATCATCCTAGCTTTTATCATCAATTGTGCTTTAACTTACCATCCTCTTTCTTTCTAACACTATTGTGCATGCTCCTGTTTGACATAATTCGAATTTGGATCTACCATAAAAATGTTTTCATCTGTTCGGTCACTATATCGTCTTTTTGCTCTATTTCATGTAGATTACACACTGCAATCACTTTTGTTATTCTAATTGATTATCTTTTGTTTGGGTTAGGAGGTCATGCTCTATTAACTACGTGCTCTGTAGATCACGTCTTTTCTACTTGCTTTCCTAACGTTGAGATCTTGAACTACACGGTTCAAGCCTAATATAGTGAAGCTCATATCCTCTTGTACCGTTTCACTCCAGTATCCTGCTTTGCAGATCAACGACTTTGTCTACATTTCTTGTCGTTGGCAGAGGTTGTAATTTCACCATCAGTGATCTACGGGCTATGTCTTGCTTTGTCACATAGCTGACACACCGTGACCTCATGCTACAGGTCCAATTCATTCTCTTTCGCTACTGCAGTGCGGGCAACATCGTTAGCCAACTGAACCGATAGTCCATCTATGTTGTTCGGGAGAAAGAGAGAATATGTTACAATGTTCTTTTTTCTTTGAGTAGACATTTGTTATTTCCACGATCTGGATAGGTCGGTCATCCACTTGTATTGTTTCTTTTTACACCTCTCGTATTAAGTTATATTTCTAGTTTTTTCCTATTATATTTTACATCAAAAGATCATTTAAATTGTAACTTTGAACTCTTAAATGCTTGCATGGTGCAATAAACTTATACATTAATCAAATTATGTTATTTTTTTTATCGGCACTTGACTTGATTTTTTAATAATGGCATGGGTGTGAAGCAGAGAAGTGGGTTTTTTGGGTTTATTTTTTAATTACAGCGATGGATAATTTATAAGCATATATATAGACTCTTTGTTTTCTTTATTCTCTGATTAACGTAGTAATTTTTAAGCTTAAGAGCGAATGAGAAGACTTTTTTTTGGATTTGTAATATAATACGGAGTAATAGATTCTCTACAGTTGCTAACCGGTGGGCTGAAATTGTGCGTGCGGTGCGTGCAGATTTGACCCTGTGGCCGTGCTGGAGAAGCTGCGGGGGAAGCGGATGATGTTCGTGGGTGACTCGCTGCTGCTGGGCCAGTGGCTCTCCTTCGTCTGCCTCGTCAACTCCGTCGTGCCCCACACATCCAGGTCCATGGAGCGCAGCCGCACCCTCTCCGTCTACACCGCCAAGGTAAGTAGCACAACCAACCACGACGGTGCACGTCACACGTACACCCCATGTTAAGCACGCTTAACGCCGAACGACCCACGTTGCAGGACTACAACGCGACAATCGAGTTCTACTGGGAGCCGTTCCTGGTGGAGTCCAACTCGGACCGCAACATTCGGCTGGGGGCCGACGGCCGGGTCCTGCACGTCGATGCCATCGAGGCGCACGCCAGGCACTGGAAGGGCGCCGACATCCTCATTTTTGACAGCTACGTCTGGTGGATGACCGGCAGTAGGATCAAGACAGTGTGAGTTCACCGACCCGCGTGCAGCAACTACATTCTACACACAGCCGGCGTAATCCGATGAACTTTCAGGTGGGGCTCGTTCGGGGACGACGGGTACGAGGAGCTGGACGCCTGGGTCGCGTTCCGCCTGGGCCTCAAGACATGGGCCAACTGGGTCGACTCCAACATCGATTCTAATGCCACCAGGGTCTTCTTCATGTCCATCTCCACCACGCACATGAGGCACGTGAGCATCTCTACCAACTCCATTCGTGATCCAACTAATCAATTAGTTTAACACGCATGCGCCGATGACTTGTGAAATTTTCAGGAGCGAAGATTGGGGCAGGGAGGGCGGCATCCGGTGCTACAACGAGACGTGGCCGATCATGCGGAAGGGGTACTGGGGTAGCGGCTCGGACCGGCGGATGATGGAGGTGATGTCCAGTGTGCTGGGCCGGATGAAGGTCCCCGTGACGCTGCTCAACATCACGCAGCTCACGGAGCACCGCGTCGATGCCCACGTCTCCGTGTACACCGAGACCGGCGGCGAGCTGCTCACCGACGTGCAGAGGGCCGACCCGTGGACGTACACGGATTGCATCCACTGGTGTGTGCCCGGTGTGCCGGACACCTTCAACCAAATCCTCTACGTGCATTTGTGAGTTGTGACGACTCTCAAGGAGAAGATAGACGTAAATGAGGAACAACGAGAATAATTTTAGATCGGTCCATAGCTTAATTCAAAGGTCGAGTTCAAGTCATCAATCGGCACACATGCCTCAATCGCTCGCGGTCTCGCTCGCTCACACACACACACACACAGACACATACACATACATGGACACGTATGCTAGTGACAGTACAACATATAACAAGTAGCACGTGCCACCTCACAATGAGATGGCACTTGAAATTGGTTGGCACGTCACACCTACTAGCCTCCATCTTATGCTTTAGCTTACACCGCAACCGCAACCTCGTTGCCGTTGACTTTGCCGTTCACCGTGCTGTGCCCGTTCGCCACCGCCACCCCATTGCCGTTGGCATGGTCGCCGCCGGTGTTGTTGGAGTTAGAGTCGTTGTGGGAGGAGATGAACCGGCCAGAGGGGTCGTTGGAGCCCTTCCACTGCGCCACCCACTCGATGGCTGCCGGCGTGCTGCACGCGATGCTCGGGCCCCATGGCACCGTCTCCCTCGCCGAGTCCTGCATCAAGATTCGGGCAGCGCGTCATACACGATTCCAAATAAAATAGCACGACCGTTGTAGAATCCGTCAGCATCTGGCTGAATCACCTGAGGGAAGAGCCTCTCGAATATCATCCTGTAGTAGTACGCCTCTTTGTTGATGGGCGTGTTGTCTGGGTACACTTGGGCAGCGTTCTTCATCATTTCATCGGAGACCTGAATGTTGAGGAACAGAGTGTTAACTGGCCAAATTTGGTGATTTAGGACATGCAAACTGCTGCACAACAGCTGAAACGGTTATAAATCACCTGCTGCTCTGTGAAAGCCTTGAGGCCATCGATCCAGTTGTACCCAACACCATCACTGAACTGCTCTTTCTGCCTGTACAGAATATGCTGCGGATAGGAAAAAAATTGATTCAGTCTTAGCTCAGAATATGAACAGAGAGCAAGCAGGGGCAGGGCATATCAGAAAGGGAAGCTCCAGAAACTGGTGCTGGTACCTTTGGCAGGTAAGGCTGCTCCTCGTCGTCGAACGCCTTCCTCAGAACCCACTTCTCCATGCGCCCCAGTTTAGGGTCGTACTGCATGCGCAACCAGTAAGCATCAGCAAACTCAGAGCAACAAAAATGAAGTTGAAACGGACATTTCTTCTTGACGGTGCCAGAGTTGAAACATACCATTTTCGATTCAGGGTCCATGCTCATTGCGACGTTGATGAACTCCTTGTCGAGGAACGGCACGCGGACCTCCAGCCCCCAGGCTGAGGTCGACTTGTTGGCGCGCAAGCAGTCGTACTGGTGCAGCGCTTTCACCTGCGGATTATGTCGGAATCAGGAACAGTTTTGCGCCAAATACAAAAGGAATTGACAGGTGGTGTTCAGTGATCGTTCGGTGCTAGTGTGACCGAGTGTATAGATACCTTGCGGCACGTTTCCTTGTGGAACTCGTCTTTGTTTGGTGCGAAGTGGAAGTAGAGGTAGCCGCCGAGAAGCTCGTCCGAGCCTTCCCCTGACAGCACCATCTTCACCCCAAGCGACTTGATCTTGCGCGCCATCAGGAACATCGGCGTGCTAGCCCGTATCGTCGTCACGTCGTACGTCTCGTCGTGATAGATGACTTCCTCGATCGCGTCAATACCGTCCTAGGAGAGAAAGGCCAAATGATCCGTCACTCATCAGCATCCTGACCCGCCAAGTTCATGGCCGAAAGCCTTGTGACTTCAGGTTTTAGTGTCACTTCGTCTAAAAATTTGTTCGAATTTTTATGTTATGGCTGGTCTGATCAAGCCAGTCGTTGCCAGTACATTTCTGTGATTTACCTGGACGGTGAAATGGAACTCGTGATGGATGGTTCCGAGGTGGTCGGCCACCTCTCTTGCAGCCTTCAGGTCAGGGGAGTCCTGAAACGTCGAACCACAAACTCAAAACGTTAGCGCCTCATGGTTGTCGAAGAAGACAACGCTTGCAAATAATCGAGCAAAACCTCGAGGCCGACGACAAAGGAGTGGAGCTCGGTCCCGAACTTCTCCGCGGCTTCGGTCTCGATGAGGTGGCGTTTGGTCACGGAGGCGACAAGGGAGGAGTCGAGGCCGCCGGAGAGAAGAACCCCGAAGGGCACGTCAGTCATGAGCCTCTTGATAACCGCCTAGAAACGCAGTAGAGAACAAGCACATGGCCAGGTCAGTGTCAGTCACCATCTCACCAAAACAACCATGTGGTCGTACACGCACCTTCTCAAATGCCTCTCTGAGGACAAGCGGCTGGTACGGCGTCGCCGGGACCTGCTCCAGGAACCACTGCGGGTTGTACCACCGCCGGAACCCGCCGGCGGCGCTGGAGTAGAGGTGGCCCGGCGGGAAGATCTCGAACCTCACGCAGTCCTCGTTCAGCGCCTTCATCTCGGACGATATCCAGACGGAGCCTGCAGTGACATCACCCAAGGACGACAAGGAAAAGATCGATCGGTCAGCGTGTCACAGCTTCCATATGATGCTTGGCAGCCGCACTGCGAGGCTCTGAATCTGACCGCCGCACATGCGGACGGATACAGAAACGTGAACGGGTAGTGCGCAAAAAACAGGGAACCGAGCGGTTTGGCACATGCAGGACCTACCGTCGCTGCCCCACCCGATGTAGAGCGGGTTGACGCCGATGGCGTCGCGTGCCGCCATGTACGTCTTGTTGCGGGTGTCGTACAGAACGAAGGCGAACACGCCGTCCAGCTTGTCGATGAAGTTCTCGCCGTACTCCTCGTACTAGAGACGACGATGACAGCAACAAGAACAAATAAGGTCAGCATCAACTCGCAGTCTTTCGCTCATATATAGAGACGTGCAAGGCTAAATCGGTCTTTGAAACTGAAGCGATCTGTCTCACCAGAGGGATGATGACCTCGCAGTCACTGCCGGTGATGAAGGTGTGCTTGCCGGCGAACTGCTTCCGGATCTTCTTGTGGTTGTAGATCTCTCCATTGGACTAGAATCAGCAGATGACACATGGATGGATCAGAACATGCGTACGTGCGCCGGCCGTCGAAACGTGACATGATAGCTGATCGTTCAATGTTCCTTACCACCACGACGACGGTGCGGTCCTCGTTGAACAGCGGCTGGTCGCCGGACAGCGGGGAGACAACGGCGAGCCGCTGCTGCGCGAGGAAGTTGCCCTCGTGCTGGTACAGCCCCGACCAGTCGGGACCCCTGTGCTTCATCCTGCACACCACATGGATCACGTCCGCCGGTCAAAAATCAACCCAACTCGTCGTGCCAGCAACTAAAAGAGTAAACAATAACGCATAAACAGAGCTTAGGGAAAAATGAATATTCTCGTGTTCTTTTTTTATATCTGCCCTTGTTTATTATTATGATTACTACGAGCCTCCAGCAAAGAGACAAAGCGCCCAACAAGGACAAAACAACAACAGCTACCAGTCCTTGATTCCCATGGCTAGCTCTTTCCGGGAAGTTCAAGAACAGACTCAGAACCTCAAGATCACTCAAATGATGGAATCAATAACAAAACGGAGTATAGAATCGCAAGGTGTACTAATTGGAGGGTGGCAGGTTCAATGGGTGCATGCTTGCCTTCTGGAGCAGGTGAGGATGCGAGCCCTCTTGGCCTGCGACCAGTCAGCACATCCCAGGACGGCTAGGATCCCACACATGATGGCACGGAGGAGGGAGGAGAAACGCGAGCAAGCTCTGGGACAAGGCTACCGCGTGGGAGGAGGGAGCGAGACGGTGAACGCTGGCGTTTTGCTGCGGGACTAGGAAGAAGATGAGCCCTCTATTTATAGCGGGCGCGCGCGGCTCCGGGGCCTCGCGTCTGCGACCCAGCGGCGCGCTCCCTCCGACACGCGGCGGGTGCCGGTTCGGTGAGCTCCGTGCGCGGCGGGAGCTTATCCGCTCGGGATGCAGCGCGGCCGAGTCAGCGTGGGGCCCGCGCCAGCGTCAGCACCGACGCCGGCCGTCGGATCTGATCGACGGCTTGGTGCAGCGCCTGCGGCGGGCCCGGGTGGTGGGGCTAAGCGGACGGGACCCGCCGGACTCACCAATGGCCGGATGCCATTTTTTTGTTTTTTGATAAGAGGATGCCAGGTTACTTTAAGCTTCTTTTCCTTCGCGGAGATATTGTCGCGGATGATGATGCAAGCGACCGCAATTATTGTGAGCATCTTGGATATGATTAATATACCCAGAGACGTAAGCTCAGATGCGGGGGAGATTCGATGAATCCGCCAATGTAATTTCTAATCTTCAGCGCTGATAATTAGAATCCGCATTTGCCAAAATTCAAACATCCTCACTGTTTGACTTAATGAACGAAATGGAGGACAAATTATTTGTGTATCTTTTCAAGACTTCTAAACATGTTTTCTTTAGGATTTTTCATGATTTCATCGAGAAGTGGACTCCACCGAATATTTTCCCAAAATGGAGATGGGTTATCCGACGCTAGCCTCCAACATTAATAACGAAAAGAGCTATTGTAATGTGAATAGCTGGCAAGGGTGGGGGCTGGTGGAGGTCTGGAGGATGCTTGAATGAGAGTAGCCCTTGCATAATTGCTCGACGATAATGGTTAACTATACCCCGGCTCAGTATAAAGAATAGCTTCTAGTAACGAACAGAAATTAACGACCGGTGGAAGATTTTGTTCATTAGCTGCATTTTTAGGCCCATCGAGCGCTAGGTGGATCCACCCGGCGATCAAACTAATTCTCCGTGGTTAAATTAACATCGTTGTTGATATACTGAAATATATTTTTTATATTACTAGTCCATTAACCCAATCGAACAGCATACGAGACCGCAACCCTTATTCCCCAAAGCAGATTTGCGCTTAGGGCTTTCGGCGATAGTGCGCGGTGGCCTGAACCAGTGCATTCGAGGCAGCGGTGGAGGTCTACCAGCAGCGCAGCTATGGACTCGACCGTAGCCGAGGCCAATGTACAGTTGGCGAAGCCACGTACATCCTGTGATGTCAAGCGACATGCATGTTCCTCGAGGATAAAAATCAAAGCGTAGAGTAAAAATTGATGCCATATCAAATAAGAATTACTACCTAATTATTGATCTATTACATGTAGAGCTTAATGATGGTTTTAGTGAGAGCAGCACCACCTTCCTTCTTGGGATGGCTTATTTGGATCCTTCTGTCTCTGTTCTCTAACAATGACAAAATATTATCAACGGCTCACTTATATTCTCATGATTTTAAAAGTGAAAGCAAGATTAAAGAACTTAGCTGTCAACTTGATAATTTTGTTGAAAATATTTGTAATGACTCAAGACTCTCCAATTTGAAAAGGATTGATGATCTTTGCCGAAACTAGTTGAGACAAAGAAGCATATTATTTTTCCTCTAGTATTTCTTTTGGTGAAGATAACATTGATTTTATCGGTAGTGATAGCGATAGTTGAGAGAGCTTTTTGTAAAATGAAATATATCAAGTCTAATTTGTGCAATAGAATAGGTGATGATTTTTTGGTATCATTATCTGATTACCTATGTTGAAACTGATGTATTCTAGTCTATTAATGCCGATGCTATTATGCATACCTATCATGTTATGCATGAGCGCAAAGGGTTGCTGGCATAAAGGGTATTGTAATAATGTATGTCATTTTATGTTTCTATATAATCTGCCAACATAAATGTTTTATTTGTAAAGTGTAGGACCGATAATGACGACTAGAGGAGGAGGTATGAATAGGCACCTTACCAAATTCTTTCGAATCGGATGATCTTCTCCTTTGTTTCACCTAACACACCTCAAAACTTAAACAGAAACAAAATCTGAAAAGAAACAAGTTGCAATCAAGAATGTAAATAAAATCATAGCTCTCATGGTTGTATATGAACCTTGGGTTCCATTAAAACCAGTTTCACGAGTCATAGCCACAAAAGATTGCAATTTGAAGTAAGAAACACTTTGATCCAAAAGGATAAACTCAGAGGGAAGAAACTCTCCAATGTGATGATTTAGAGGTAAGAGAATTCAATATCCAATTGTGTATATTTGTACACAAATTTTATACCTATAGCAATGAGAAGAATGACTCCAAAAGGGTGGGAAACTTCAGCATAAGCGCAAAAAAAACGAAAATCTCAACCAAAATCCGAAAAACTTGCAAACTTGCAAGGGAACCAATAGAAAGAGACTAGAAGTAGATAAATACAAGCTTATGCGAGAAAATCAACTTCATTAAGCACAGAAGTCAGCTCTATTTTAGGCATATTATAAATTATATTCCTCTCACAAAAGCTCTAACCTATTACAAAAGCTAAGCCTATCATCTAATCTCCTCCAAAATCTATCACTAGGCTCTCAAATAGCTAGCTCAAGGCCCCCTTATAGCTCTACCCCTCTATTTATAGGTCTAGAGAGGTGTCTTACCCGTTAAATTTCATTGTTACTAAAATACCACTCGCTTACAATGGCCTCATACCTACCACCGGGGCATTTTAGTCATTTTTTGCTCCGTCCATCGAACGGTCGTGACAGCTGCACGACTTAGCTTCGTCTTGATGCTTGCTTTGCGATGATGCCATATGCACTCCATCCCTTCACGGTTTTGAGACCAAACCGCGAATCCACCTTGCACACTTCTCAAAACATGACTCATTATTGCTTGCTTTGACCTTAAGTAAGCATTTCGATGTCGACACATGTACTCTATCTTGCGAGACTGTCGGCAAGTCTCTCCCACTTCTGATCTCTCGGACCACCTTATCACTTGCACTGACATCCCTTTCGCTTGACTTTGTCACCACATCGTCTTCATCCTTTTTTCCATGCTTTGCTTGACTTCTATGTGCACAGCTAGGACCACCCTTGACTCCGCGTAGCCTTCTTGATCGTTCGGCACCAAACCCTACTTAGCCCTGATCATCCTGTCGTCGACTGCCAAGTTACATCCATCACATGCACAATATCAGACAAGCAAACATGCTTCTCTAATCATTATGAGTTAGTCTAGAAACCAAAATGCTCAATGGAAAGAAAATCCTACAGAAAACATGAACGCCGTATGGTCTGGCGTGCACACCTCCTGAGCGCCGAACCATCCGGTGTGTGCAAACCATCAAGCCAACAACTTCTTCAACCTCTTTGCACTAAATGCTCCAGCGTATTCTCCAGCATGCACACTTCCAATGATCATTGAAGTACATATACATGATGATCATTGCAGTACATATACATGATTATCATTGCAGTACACTTTCAACTTTGGTTAGTCATGATTATCATTGCAGTACATATACATGATCAAGCAATCCAAAAATCATCGAACCAAATTCACACAAATTTGCCAATCACTCATCACACATGAACCAATGCACATTTTCACTTGGTTTCTCAATCTCCCATTTGATGAGTGCATTGACAACTCTCAAAGCACAAATAATTTGGATTGAACAACACCAACAAGGGAAGCTCATTCAAGTGAATAAAAAACTCGAGAAATAACCAAATATGTCACTTGGCATAAGAGAGATTGCAAATGCAGAGACTTAGCCAAGAACCTCAAAAGCTCAAAAATGCACAAATGGTCCCCCTTGATGAATGCACAGAAATTTAGATTTTCTCCACATTTCATTATGTAAGATTCTTCTTTGCAGCTTAGTGCATACTTTTCTCCCCCTTTGATAATGCAAACATCAAGAATAAAATATTATATAATGTATGAACATGTAATCCTAATAAGTTTACACAAGTATACAACAAAGTATTTGCAAATGCTAGAAGTGTCAAAGGGCTATGAACAATAGAATGTGGAGCTCACAAGCGCACAAAGGCTAAAAAAGATACATTGTCACAAGAACACGAAACTATACAAACTAAACTAAAGAATTATTGACGCATTTAAGTTCATATAGAAAAATCATATTAAAAGTGACCACCGCATAAGCATCCACTCGTGCTGAGGCAATACATGCATTAGAAACTAGCAAACTTTAATCTCAAACTAGACAAACAAGCATTCATGATAATAGGCTTTGCAAACGATCACATATGAAACCAATACTTAGTTAGATCAAGTGATTAAAATTTTAACATTGAAGCATATTTCTTTGTTTTTCTTTTTATTCTCAAGTTGCCTCTTATCCAAGTGAAGTATCATGCGACTGGATATGGCAAATACCTCAAGGCCTCAAGACAATCGTATTGGATTATATTTTAGCACAATTTGGTTTCTCATAATTATTCTAATTTGCATACATTATCAAGTGTTCACATGATCAAGTCAAGTAGTGCCGTTGCAATACAATGAACACATGTTCTCCCAAGGTTCTATGATGAACTAAATATTTGACAAAGACAGAAAATATAGTGCATTATTCTCAAATCCACTATCTTTAATCAAGAAACCTAGAACAAGATATTCATCAAACTAGCCTTAATACAAGCATTGATTACGCCAAAGCAATTATGAACATGGTGATAAAAAATGTAGTATTTCATAGTCTACATGATTCGTAAAATTGCTAAATTTCATCTTTAGAAAAGCTAGCTTGCTTGAAATGTTTCATGTCAAAGCATCAAGATGAGCCTAAGATTAAAAGCTTGTTCCGCACAGCTACTCAACTTAGTCCAAATTCAAGTGTAGCAATAAAAAATACTAAAGATATACAAGTCAAAGTTCAACTACTATAATTATCTTATAACATGATATTCAAAGCAAATGCAACAAAAATAAAATAAAGTATGTATAAGAACAACTCCCTTCACGCAATGCTATAGGGATGGCACACTCCAAGCTCTCCTCTTAAATAGACAAATCTTGTTGTATCTAGAGACTTGGTAAAGATATCAGCTAGCTGGTGTTAAGTATCTATGTAGCTCAACTTAATACATCCCTTCTCATTGTGGTCTCGTAAGAAATGTAATCTCACATCTATGTGTTTGGTTCTGGATTGTTGAACTAGGTTATTTTCAAGGCTTATGGCACTGGTGTTGTCAAAAAAAGTGGCACACTTTTGAAATCTAACCTATAGTCTCTCAAAGTAGCAAATATCCACAAAATCTATGAGCAACAACTAGTAGCAGCTGTATATTCAACTTCAACAGTAGACTGCGCAACGCTAGACTGCTTGCAAGAAGATCAGCACATAAGAGAAGTACCTAATAAATGACAAGTACTGGAGGTACTCTTCCTGTCAATTCTATAGCCAGCAAAATCCGCATCCGAAAAACCTTGAAGAGAAAGAGAAGAAGAGGTAGAAAACCAAATGCCATACTCTAGAGTGTGCTTGAGGTACCTTAGAATATGTTTCATCGCTTGGTGGTGAGACATCCTTGGTGATGCCTGGAAGCGAGCAGACAAATTTCCATATTCCCGAAATACCTCTCACTCACAATAGCCTCCTACCTACCACCAGGGCATTTTGGTCCATTTTACGCTCTGTCCATCGAAAGGCTATGACACTTTCATGACTTAGCTTCGTCTCAACGCTTGCTTTACGATGATACCACGTGCACTCTATCCCTCCATAGTTTTGAGGCCAAACCGCGAATCCACCTCGCACGCTTCTCAAAGTGTGACTTATTGCTGCTTGCTTTGACCCTAAGCAAGTATCCCAATATTGACACACATACTCTGTCTTATGATCTTGACCATCAGCAAATCTCTCCCGCTCCTGATCTCTTGGACCGCCTTATCACTTGCACTGACATCCTTTTCGCTTGATTTTGTCACCACGTCATCTTCATCCTTCCTTCCATTGTTTGCTTGACTTCCATAATGCATAGCTAGGATCACTCTTGACTCTGTCTGGCCTCCTCGATCATCCAACACTAAACTCCCTGCTTGACCCCGATCATCCTATTGTCAACCGCCAAGTTGCATCCATCACATGCACAATATTAGATAAGCAAACATGTTTCTTCAATTCCATTATGGGTTAGATAAAAACCAAAATACTCAATGGAAAGCATATCCCGCAGAAAATATGCACGCCGGATGGTCCAGCGTGTACACCTCTTGAGCACCGGACATATTTATGATCAAACAATCTAAAAATCATTGAACCAAATTCACACAAACTTATCAATCACTCATCACATATAAACCAAGATATATTCTTACTTGGTTTCTCATAAAGTGTGATAACAAGGATTTGGATCCTGGTACCGCCACTGTGATGGATGCAGTGCAGCTTCGGGCTATGAGGTGGTGGTGCAGTTCGCAGAGCTCTCATGTGCCCTATGTTCCTCGAATCCTCATCTTCATCAGTCTGCACTTCACATGCCCTATTTTTTTTCTCCATAGACAGGAGCAGACATAGCCTAGAAATCGAGCAGGGACCTGCTAGCTACAGTAACATTGAAGTTGTAGTAAAAAAGTGTCTACGGTCCACTAAACCAGCAAAAATAAGTGAGGACTTGTGCCTCCACTCCTATAACACTAGGTTCACCCCTGTCCATAGAACTAGGAGCTAATTCACGGCGATGCACTATAATTAGTTGTTGGACGTGGATTCCTCGCTACATGTCCTCTTTGGTTGTAGCGCCCACCAGATACTCTTGTCGTTTCAATACTATTGTTTCTCGCACCAAAGATTTGAACCTTCTCATGTCTCGTAGTCCCTGCTGTTTGGTTCTTGCATCTACACTAGAGGGTTGAAAGACTTCCTCGGTTTGGTTCTTGCATCTACACTAGAGGGTTGAAAGACTTCCTCGATAAGCCAGATCTTTACGCACTCAAGGTTATTTCATTTTGGTATCAAGTTAAACTATCGGAAGGAAGATGAGGAATCAGCGAGTCTCTGAGGAAGGAGCATCATTGCATTAAAACTTTTTAGGTTATAGGTTGATGAAAGAAAATGTCTTTCACAAATAAAGTACAGCGAGAATCAACTCACAAGAGTGACCTAAGTTTGAAAGAGAAGTAGAGATGATAAGAGTGTCTAGAGATCTTAGGAAAAATCTGTCTTTCTTGGTTGGGTGGTCAAAAGTCAATATTTATACTTAGAGTGTGAAAGTACAAACGTGTCCATATGAGGCCGGTAGACATACAAGTTCTTTTTTTACAGCATGACATAGGGATAGCCTCGTAAATCATCGCTACAGCTAGTGAGATGGTTGTCCCAATGATTGGTCGTCTATTCCGATGTCCCACTGCACCAGCGTGTCAGGCGACCACTACTTACACCAGCGTGTCAGGCAATCACCACTTGCACTAGCGTGTCAGGCGACCACTACTTAACGGATATTAAATACTAGTCACTTAACTGCAAGTTGGGGGCAACCCTACGGACTCTCTTTTGGTTGATCTTTTTGAAGTTCCGATGGCTCTGGGAATCTGACTCCGAAGCATGGCGTCCAAAACCACTTTGGAGCCATGGAGCCCCATAGGGATCCTGAGATGAATGTTCCTTAGGCCTAGACCGGTGGAGCCTAAGGACGTCAAGGGCCTTTGATGATAACCCCAACATTATGTATGTCTACGTAATACAGATGTGCGTTATCATCTTTATTATATTATTATCAGTAAAAATCTCAAAACTACTAATATTCATTGCACCTTGTGATCTTAGATTAAACAAGGGTTTCTGTTAAAAGGAGTCATGGAACATCTTTCCACGAAATCAAACGTGTGACAAGAGATATATGCTAACATGTGCAATTCTTTGTGTACTGTTGAAGGAACTGTGACAGGACTGCGTACTTAATCAGGGCACCCTGAAAATACAGCACAAGATTTGGGACACAGTGAATATATGCAGGCACTCTGATTTTAAAGTTTGTTGCTCTCACCCTTGTCTTTAGATTCTTGGAGCTCTATTGTGTTGTTGATCCGACTTCGTGGTTTGCAGATAAATTTTCGGGTTACGTATAATGGTAGTTACAACAAATTCCAAGGAGTCGCTGTAGGTAAGATGGAGATGCTTGTTGTCTGACTCAAGCCGAGATTAATGTCTGGGTTATTTTATTCAGCAAATTAGCAGCTGCAGCCATCTTTGTTTTTAGTTGATCAACAGCCATCTCTTTATCTGCTGATTTTTTTTTCAGGTGACAACACTATAACTTAACTGATTTTTTTTCTTTCTGTTCGACCTATTTGCAATGGCAAACATAAGTTAAAGAGCAGCGGTCAGGCGTGTCCCTTTATTGTAGTTTGCAATATGAATTCTTCATTGATCAGCCGTGGGTGCGATGTAACTTCTAATGCATTCAACATATGGGGAGCCATTTAACAAAGTCATCCAGTGGGCAGTTGCTGCGAGGAACACAATTTATTAGTGCGCTGCAATCTCTCTCTCTCTCTCTCTCTCTCTCTCTCTCTCTCTCTCTCTCTCTCTCTCTCTCTCCTTATATGGCGTTCAATCTGTCAATTCTTTTCAGCTGGAGCACAAACTTTGTAGGAATAATTTTGCATAATGTTGGCTATGTATAAGCACGACAGTGCTACCATTCCACAGTAATAATGTGATTTTAATCCAATAAAGAATGCATTACATTCTTCCAAGCTAATGTATGAAGCGTGTGGTTTTGCTTATGCTGTAAAGTGGTCATGGCCGTTAATACTCCAATAAAGGACATTGCTGTAATAATAAAAATGGTTTGGTTGCAAATATAAAAAATTGTGGTCGTAACAATAATACAGTACGACCAAAAAGTGGTCGTTAATAGTACTACTATGTCATCGTTAATGCTTCATAGTTGCCAGCGTAGTATTATTGACGATAACAACTGTTGTCGTTACAGTTAGAGAAGTGAAAGTTGTTTCCTCATTATTAACGACCACATACTTTTCCGTAATTAAAAAAATTAACAATAGGAATTTGTATGTAGTAGTTAATTCTTTTAACGATGGAGCCTTTAATGGCCATGGACGACCAAATTTTTGTGGTCATTAAAAAATTTTAAGAGCATATTTGGACTATTAACTACTACTTAGTACATCTGTTCTTAAATAGATATTGTTTTAGAATATGTCTAGTTAAGCTTTAAAATTTTTGATCACTAATATACATAAAACTATTAGAATTTAGCATATAAAAATGAGAGTAGTGAGTTTATCATAAAAAAATACTTTAACATCACCTAATTTTTATAAACTTTTATCAAAAAATAGTTATCAAAAATAACAATTAAACATGCTTATTAAAGACCGTATACCGGCGTGCTCTGCCACATCCTATGGCTTTACCATCGGGCTCCATACCCGTTCGCGCGGCTGGTAGCTCCTCTCTTCATATATTTTTCTATCCTGGCATGCTTGATGCTGCATTGGAAGTGAAGACAAATGTAACCGTAAGTTTAGAGCGTGACTACGTCTTATCTTGTACAGTATGTAACTAAACTGTTTTTTTTTTTTGGTAAAATCAGATGGGGGAGCTCTCCCCCAGTCGTTTGCCTAAAAAAATGTAAGCTTATATGTATCTTGACATATAGGTCCCCATGTTATACTAACATTTTTTTCCTTATTTTTGACTCTCGAGCTATCTTTGAATCTTTCTATCTCTAGAGTCACTAGAGTTATTGATCTATTGGATTTAATGTTTGCGCGTACAAAAACTTGATGGCAACATTCTCAACTGTCGTTATATATCCAGATCATCCGTTGATCATGTAAATAGACATTTATTGGTTGCATAGTTTAATTCCAAGCCCCCCCCCCCTTCTAAGTGCATGTTATGACGTTTTTGAACTTATAAGTGCATGTCACGACTTTAATACACAGATATGTGGAGCAACAGTTGCCAACAGGTTCTTTAATCAACTGAAGATTGCTCGATCAAACTGTGCACGCAGTCATCACCAAACGCTTATTTAGCAACCCAGTAGAGTATTGGTCGTCACCAATGAGTTAACCATGGAAGACCGTCCAAGTTAACCACGAAATTAACCTCGTCAATTTTAGCACAAACGAACGCATCAGCTGACGTCGTGACCACTCCAATCATGGCAACAGCTTAGGATTTCCGAATCCTCAGCGGGGACGAGGCTGAGGACCTCCGATCCCGTCGGCGAAGCTTAGGACTTCGATCGATGCGTCTGCTCCTTAACAATCGGACAAAACCCCCGTACGCGGCGATGACAGCCGCACCTCGTCTATTTCCTCGATCGATCGCGTACTAGCTAGCCTGGTCCTCACCACGAAACATGTGTACATGTAGCTGGCTAGGTAGAGCGTTGTTTTAGGCCGGCCATCGCCATCACTGTAAGCCTGTACCGCATGAACAGCTCTTTGGCCTCACACATGCTGGCAATCGACGATGCTCCGAGGTGGACGACTGGACGGTGCATGCATATCGGCGTTTGTGTTTCACGGTGGTGCTCGATCGGATGAGGTCGACGCCGGGTCATGACATGGTGGACGGTTGTGTAGGAAGAGAAGCAGGCCAAGCAAGGCCTTGCTTTATGGGAGCTAGCAGAAGGGGGGGGGGGGGGGGGTGTTACTGTCACTGTGCTTGCTGCCGTAGGGTCGCACAGATTAGAGAATGCGATCGATGCACTGTACTGCTGCAAGAACAAGGGGAGGCAGCAAGCATCCACGCCGAAATAGCCAAAGCGTATGGTTTATAACAAAGGCGTGCAAGATTTACATACATGATGCATGTACTATACGCCCTCTTTCCGGTGAAAGGGATGTGTGGGGCTACCGCTAGCTGCTGGGTTTCAGTTTGGATCGACATGCTTCGATTTAAAAGGCTGTGGATTTCTCTCCATTTTTCCCTGGCTGAGAAGAGAGAAGTAACACAACTTAGTTCTTTGTTGCTAGGAGCTTTTAGAAAGGAAATGGGAGGGAGGGGGGGGGGGGGGGGCTCCAGCTTAAAAATATGTAGACGATACGCTGTGTTATTACTATAACTATCATAGTATCATAATCATCACGTGGTATGTAAAGGGGTGAAATACTCAAAATATCTCTTAATGTACATGATTGTAACATAATATCTTAGGGACAGACTGGTAATTTCTCATATCATTTCTCTTTATAAATAAGCTCTCAAAAAGCAGGAGAAGAGACCCCTTGAGGTTTTCCCCATAACATTGGCTTCATTTCTCTCTCGTTCTCTCATCATAGCTCACTGTTCAGGTCTAAGCTTGAGCCTCCTCTTATGAACGGGGCTCTCGTTGTATCTATTCGGGGTACGCTTCATGCTCCAACAGTATACTGTATGTGGGGACTTCGACACAAGAAACCATGAGAGGGGAGAAGTTGAGAGCATGCTAAGCAAGCACGATAGGAAAATCTAACACCCTTGCAATATTCGAGTTCAGAGTTGACTACTACGCAGCTAGGCGCGCCAGACTTTCGCGGCCTCTACAACGAGTATAGGGAGGTCGCAACAGCACGACTCCACTCATACGAGCACGGCTTCTCCCGTTGGACCCTCCGCCATGCGCGTTAGGCCCAGGGATGCCTCTCGTTGGGTGTCCCCTGATGTCCTCCGTACGCTATGCAAAGGGTAGTTTTGGTCACGTGGCTCGTCGACGGGTAGCGCAAAAGCTTGCAGAGGCACGCGCATAAGAGTATGACAACCCAGCATGCCCACGTTCTTCGGGCTCACCTTGCTGTGCCTTAATAGATGAGTGTCGTGTTGCAGTAGCTTTTTTACTAATAAGGCCTAGCGTGCGTTTGCATGGGTAGTCTTTCTGCTCTTCACAGGCCATAGTAACATGTGTCTAGGCTCCACATGCATGAGTATTTATTGTTACTAGGTGTCATCTATCTCGTTTTGTCTCTGTTGGCCCACCATGCATGTAAACGATGAAAAGCCAAGAGCGGGTGTCTACATTAGATGAGAAGGGGCTCCTTTTGGTGAGGTATCATACCTCCGCATAGCAGGCCTAGCCTTCAGCTCTCCTCTGCACAACAAGCCTCCTCCAACCCCTCTGCACAGTAACCGGAGGCCTAAGCTTCGACTGTCCTCCATGCTAGAGGTCACGCTCCTCGCGCTAAAGGTCATGCTCTGGCCACCTCGCTCCAGCTCCTTGCTCAAAATCAATACATCCACACAGCACACACTCCAGCTCGAAATAGATGGGGAGGAGGCTGCTCTGTGGAGCCTCCAACTTACTTCCGCGTGCTCTAACCTCCCAGCCAGATCCTACTATCCGAAGGCCGTCGTCCGGCCACCGGAGCCTCCGCCCTCTGTAGCTCTGGCCTCACCTACTCCAGCCACTGAAGCCTCCGGCCCCTGTAGCTCCGATCTTCGGAGCCTCCGACCTCCGAACATTGGAGCCTTCGTCTTTTGTAGCTTCCGTCTTTGGAGCTTCCGATCTCCGATCTTCGGAGCCTCCAACCTCCATAGCTCCGGCCATTGAAGCCTCCGGCCTCACCTACTCCAGCCTCCATAGCGTCGGCCTCACCTACTCCGGCCACTGGAGACTCCGACTTCCATAGCTTCAGTCTCTGGAGCTTTCAACCGCGCGCACACCCCTCCGTCCAATCCTTTTGACTCCGCAACGGCGATCCGAGGTCGAGGCTGCTCCACCGCTCACATCTCAAGGAGCTGGTGGAGCGGGTATCCATGACATTCTTCACATACTATGGGGCCGACCTGCCCAGCGGGCTCGACCCAAGCGTCGTCGCCACACTCTCCGTCATCGATTACCATGACGCCCGCTCAACATCAGTGGCGCTCGAGTGCGCTGTGTACCTCACCGAGTTCGCATTAGGGGGACGACTCAAGAAGCTGGTTAGCAGCACCCACTCGTTCCCCATAGACTACATAAACACCGCCTCCACCACAATGTTAGTTGCTCGCTCTGCCGCACAGTAGTCCCTGATGGCCTGCTCCTGGTGTCCCGCGACGAGCACGAGGAGTCCAGCTGTGCGCTACAGGTCGACGAGAGGCACATCGACACAATGACAAGGATGGCTACAGGAGCTCATCCAGGTTTTCGACCAGAAGCAACGCTGTGCAGTGGTCGATCCACGGCTAGAGGCCGCAGAAGGAGCACGATAGCTCGTAGGCCGGACCAAGCCACATCAACGTCACCGGTAGCAATAACAGCATCGCGAACATGGGTGGCACCGGTGAGACGAACGAGCGGCTCCGGCCACTGCTGTCATTGGTCGTACCCCCAGACCCCGCTTCGCACCTCTCTGGCCTCTGGCCCACCCCGTGCTCTGGAGCCTGAGCTCCCACCTCTATGTCACAGACCGTCCCCAAGACAGAGTCCACTTCCTTCATGTTGCGTGCTCCGAAATAGCTCCTGCCACCTCCGTGTAAAGCGCACGATCCATAATCAATGCTCCAGAACAACGCCCTCTGGAACAACCCCCACTATCTCCATGCCGGAAGCCATCTACCGGCTGCTTCTTCGGTCGGATCCTCTGGCTCGCCGTGCCTCGAGCGGCCCCTCTGGGCTGCCTCTCCCCGTTGCTAGCCACCCGAGCTAGAGGCTCCTATGGCACCGCTCCGAACCAGACCCTCCAGCTTGTCTTTGAACAGGTACTCAGCAGCGCACAATGAATAGTCATGCGGACAGCATGCAGATGCAAGTGGGCAGCAACACGTGAGCGGCTGCAAGCACGTAGGTGGACGAAACAGCAGGGATAGAAACCATCAGCTCACCGCACCATGGGCCACCCTGTGTCGGAGGTAACCCTCCGACCAACTCCGCCTGGCTGCACGTCCCTGCCAAGATAGGGCCACAGAACTCTCCAACTGAGTACCCCACTCCAGCATAGCATCTTGGGATTCCCCGACGCCATCACTACTGTCAAAGGATGGACTTCTCAAGCGGGGATCCTGAGGGACCCCCTTTGAGATTCAGCCAGGGGATGATTCTGAATCTACCTCGTACGTGGATTTAATGCGAGTATGAGAGATGTAGGCAGGACAGATGATCGTCTACTAGTGGGAGTAAATGCTCGAGGGATTTTAGACAGGTTTGGGCCGCCGGAGCGTAATACCCTACTCCTGTGTGTATGCTATTAATGCTTTGGGAATGCCTTTCTCTGGATCTCTTGTGTTACAAGGTTTTTTGTCTAAGTCTAGAGCTTCGGTCTTCAAGTGCCGACCTCTAACTGTGTGCTAGAGCTTCTTCTTCTTTGACCCATCAAAGCTTGTACTTCAGCTTGTCCGAACTCGTTCGACCCTGTTCTTCTCTAGAGTGCACCCCCCTTTTATCCCGTCGGGGGAGGCTTGGCGTGCCCAGAAAGGAGGGCACGAGTTCCCATGAGCCATAAATGGAAAGCAACCATCATGGGGTTGCAGCTTGATGTTACGGGAGGTTGAAAATACGCCCTCGGCTGGTCTTGTCGCCCATTATGCCACTGTCGGTGTATCAGGAACCAGGGGTCCCTGAGTCCCGAGACCGGGCCGGCCATCCGCCACGTGTCACCATCCCGCGAGGTCCACCCTGCAGGATGAGAAGAAACCAAGTTCCGGGAAGAAAGTGCTCGGAAGGGTTCTCACTTACCCCCGAGTACTGTAGTCCCCCGATGATCCAAACAGCCAAGTGCTCGGGAGAGAGTGCTCGGGGCTGCACGTGGCAGCCCCCGAGGACTCGGTTCCCCGAAGGTCTCACCGAAGTGCTCGGGAGAGAGTGCTCGGGGTTGCACGTGGCAGCCCCCGAGGACTCGGTTCCCCGAAGGTCTCACCGAAGTGCTCGGGAGAGAGTGCTCGGGGCTGCACGTGGTAGCCCCCGAGGACTCGGTTCCCCGAAGGTCTCACCGAAGTGCTCGGGAGAGAGTGCTCGGGGCTGCACGTGGCATCCCCCGAGGACTCGGTTCCCCGAAGGTCTTACCGAAGTGCTCGGGAGAGAGTGCTCGGGGCTGCACATGGCAGCCCCCGAGGACTCGGTTCCCCGAAGGTCTTACCGAAGTGCTCGGGAGAGAGTGCTCGGGGCTGCACGTGGCAGCCCCCGAGGACTCGGTGCCCCGAAGGTCTCACCGAAGTGCTCGGGAGAGAGTGCTCGGGGCTGCACGTGGCAGCCCCCGAGGACTCGGTGCCCTGAAGGTCTCACCGAAGTGCTCGGGAGAGAGTGCTCGGGGCTGCACGTGGCCGCCTCCGAGCTCCTGGTTCCCCGAAGGTTCGCACAAGATCGCCCGACGACCCAAAGGGTCCCACCGGCGGGGTGTCAGCCAGTCAAAGGTCCAATGCCGCATTTAATAGGCACGTGCGGCCTGACATCCTGACATTCTGACATTCTCAGCTGCTCACGCCCTAGTGTCAGACCCTGCCAAGCTTTGGCAGGGGGGCGTGGGTCCATTAAATGCATGGGTCCCGTCCCGTTTTATCCGGGTGCCTCGGGATAACGTTGCCAGGATCGAAACGCTCCGCCTGCCACCCTGCCCTGGCAGAAGAACAAGACAAGGTGGGCGCACCAGGCGCCTCTATGGCTGCCCGGTGGGCCCTCTTAATAGCGTCGAAGGACATCCACAGTGGCGGGTGGTCGGATGCACGCCGCATTTTTCCACCGCCCCTGTCACTTCGCCAAGACGGAATGATGGCGCCTTTCTCCGTGGCACCTTGGCACTCGCGCCCCCTCTTTCCCATTCAGGATAAGTCGAGGTCGGCGCGCCTATAAAAGGAAAGGATGGAGAACACATGAAGTCGAGTCCAGATCAGACGAGACAGCACAAACAGGAGACCTAGAAGAAGCGCGACGAACACGATAGAACAAGAACATCTCAAACAAGCTCGAACAGAGCTAGAACACGGGAGCCTCAAGCTCTCTGTAGGCGACACGCCCTTGTAACCAGATACATCCTTGAAGAATTCCCTTCAAGGAAAAATATAGCGCTCACACAGGAGTAGGGTGTTACGCCCCCGTGCGGCCCGAACCTGTCTAAACCCAGTGCATCTATCTCTTTTTTTGCACTAGATCGATCATCCCCCACCACCAGCCGTTGCATTTATTTCCGTTTCCATTTATTTCCCGGACAAGCTCGTTCAGGATCATCCCCCCGGCCGAATCTCTAAAAAGGGGTCTCTCGGGATCCCTGCGACAGGAGTTCATCCTCCGACAGCCACCTTTTAGCGGGTGTAGCAGGGGGGCCCACCGGGCAGCCATCGAGCAACCCTGCATGCCCGCCCGGTCAGGGCAGGTCTGACACAGCAGGCGGCAGGCGATATACCTCGAGCCCAGCGACGATATCTCCAAGCCGCGCAGGGTGACGTGCGATGGGACCTATCGCATTAAATGTCCCCACGCCTTTCTACCAGGCGGTGGCAGGGACTGACGTACTCAGTACGACAGGCGTGGGGGGAGTGGTTGGAAGTGACAAGCCACGCTCCCTCTTAAATGCAGCATCGGGCCTTTCACCAATTGACACCTCACCACTGAGCCCTTGTGGGGTCCATCGGCAAAGGGCTTCTCAGGTCCTCGGGGAACTCTGGGTGCTCGGGGACTACTGTTCATAGCCCTGAGAGCCCTCTCACGAATATGTCTTCTTGGGTCCTCGGGGAACTACGGGTACTCGGGGACCACTGTTCATGGCCCCGAGCGTCCTCTCCTGGAACTGTGTCTTCTTGGGTCCTCGGGGAACTACGGGTAGTCGGGGACCACTGTTCATGGCTCCGAGCACCCCTCCCGGAACTGGGTCTTCTCGGGCCTCGGGGAGACGGTCCTCGAGAGAAGTCGCCACGTGGAATTTGTTGTCCTGGCCTCGGGACTCGGGGACCCCTGGTTCCCAAGTCACTGACAGCTGCCCTCCACTGTCTCATCTCGCTCGTCATCTGCAAGGGCCTTCTGCTAGACATACTTCGCATGGGGGCTTTGCATGAAGGCATATGTGAGCTTGTGCCCAAGGTGATATATTGTCTTACCATTCCCACGTGCATGCCCATGCACTTATATTCTCTATGAGTAGCACGCGTGTGTTTTGTAGTTGAAGCTAGAACAAATCAGAGGCCACGCTCATTGCTCAAACACACGTGTATAGTCCACCTCTTTTGTGTGGTTGATCCCTTCAGCAAGCCAAGCTCACCGTGCTGGAGGCCACGCTCTGGCCACCTCGTGCTGGGGCCCACCTTCATGTAGGAGGCCGAGTTTCGCACTAGACACCGACTGACCTGGAGGCTGCTTTCTTATGGTGGAGCGCCGCGCTCCAGTCCACATCACCGGAGTTGGCACCCCAAGCCAAAGGCAGCTTTGCGACCCTGTGGCCTCTCCGAAGGCTCAGATGGATCCCCCTATGGTGGAGGCCCACCGGGCTCTGGCTCCACCACAGAGGCCCTGGTGGAGCAACCCCTTCGATAGACTAACCACGCAGGAGGCGAGGGCCAACTGGCTTTGAACTTCGATTAGCCTATCACGATCGTCTAGAGCACGCAGGCCTCCCATAGTCGTGTCACCGCACATGGGCGTGCTGGCTTCTATCATGGTCATCTGGGATGGCTTCACACAGCCAATTCGTGAAAGGTACGCCCGACCACTGCCCTCTTCAAGTTTAGAACTGCAGTTTGCTTTCGACCCTTACATGAAGTACTAAGGGCCTTAGTTTGGCATGTGCTAAGAGTAACCGTCAAACATAGATATAACATATGCTGCAATTAGCTATTCACTGACAATAGTAGATAGTAAAACCTAAGTTATATCTCTATTCAAATAGTAGAAAGTAAAACTTAAGTCACGCCTTTGCTTAAATGGCACACAACACTTGAAAACCTCTGCAAAACAGAGATGTTTTATTAAACCTCCGAAACACGGAGATGTTTTGAAAACCTCTGCCAAATGGAGATGTCTTGAAAACCACCACAAAATGGAGATGTCTTAAAATCCTCCACAAAACAGAGATGTCTGAAAACCTCTTCAAACAAAGATGTCTCTAAAAACCTCCACATATGGAGATGTCTTAAGAAAACCCTCCGGCATCTTGAAGGTGATAGCCCCTGTGCCGAAGAGGTAAGAAACCCTCCAGCATCTTTAAAGGTATACCCTACGTGCTGGAGAGATGTGAACCCGCCGAGCCTTCGGGCTGACAGGGTATGGACCCACCAGTATCTTGAAGGCCTAGCCTCTGTGCCTGCGAGGACATAAACCCTTTGACATCTTTAAGGCCTAGGCTATGTGCCGGAGAGGTGTGAACCCGTCGAGCCTCCAAGTCGGTGAGGTATGGACCCACCAGCATCTTGAAGCCCTAGCCTATGAGCCTGCGAGGACATAAACCCTTCGACATCTTTAAGGCCTAGCCTATGTGCCGGAGAGGTGTGAACCCGCTGAGCCTCCGGGGCGGTGAGGTATGGACCCACGGCATCTTGAAGGCCTAGCCTCCGTGCCAACAAGGACATAAACCTTCCAACATCTTTAAGGCCTAGTCTACGTACCAGAGAGGTGTGAACCCTTCAGCATCTTTAAGACCTAACCTACGTGTCGGAGAGGTATGGACTCGTCGAGCCTCTAGGTCGATGAGGTATGAACCCACTAGCATCTTGAAGGCCTAGCCTTCGTGCCAGCGAGGACATAAACCCTTCGGCATCTTTAAAGCCTAGCCTACGTGCCGGTGAGGTGTGAACCCACCGAGCCTCCGTGCCGGAGCAGTATGAATCCCAGGTATCTTGAAGGCCTAGCCTCCGTGCTGGAGATATCTACACCTTATGCTCCAAAAAATACGCAGGTCATGGCAAACCGCTAGCCAATGTAGAAGCTATTTTTTCTTCTAACCAACGCAACTAAGCACCCCTAAAGAATCACACCCTCTAGCCACAAGCGGCCGCAAGATGCAAGGGGGCTGGGGAAAGGGGAGATAGGCGAAACGTTGGTGCGACCAAAATTGTAAGGCAAAAAGGTAAAGTCAACATAGTACAGTTTCATGCATACATATTCATATATTATTCATACATACATACATACATATGTACGTACATACATATGTATATGCATACATATACTCATACATTCACACCTCATACATCCATACATACATGTACATACACATACATACATACCTGCATACATATACATACACTCACAAGTGGTATAACCGCTTTAGAAGCTTCCCTGCCTTAGCTAAAGCCATAACAATAGCGCTAATAGAACATGCCCTTCGCCCGCTCGCGGCCGAAAAGTGCGAGGGGGGCCGAAGAGTCAGGGAGCCAAAATGCTTGGTCGATCCTGCACAAGTTGAAGAATTTTACTATCCCTATCGAAACACATTGTTTTCATAACAATTATAGAAACAATGCATGAGCTGAGTTTCCAACAAACTTAAGCGGGACTCGGAATATGTTGGCTCCGGACGGCTCTGCCTCCTAGATCTACCACTGAGGGGGTATCATATTTCTCCCTCGGCCTCACCGACGACTCCACCTCTGGCATCCACCACTAAGGGGGTAGCGTACTTTCCCGTCGGCCTCGCCAACAACTCCACCTCCTGCATTCACCGCTGAGGGGGTGGCAGACTGTCCCCCTTAGCATCTCCATTGACTCTTCCTCTGGCTTCCAACGTGGGGCTCTGGATGGCCCTGCCTCTTTCGGGCCCCACCGCAGTTACCGTTGATGAGGTGGCAGACTGCCCCCCCTTAGCATCGTCGTTGACCTCGCTTTTGGTTACCGTTGTGGGGGGCTCCGAACTGCCCTGCCTCCGTCGAGCCCCACTGTTGCTATCACTGAGGGGGTGGCGGACCACCTCCCACAACATCACCGTTTACTCCGTCCCCGGCTATCACCGCGGGGGGCTCTGGATAGCCCCATCTCTGCTGAGCCTCAACGCGGATACTGCTAAGGGGGTGGTGGACCGCCTCCATCAGCATCGTCGCTGGCTCCATCCCCGACTATCGCCGCAAGGGGCTCAGGACGGCCCTGTCTCCATTAAGCCTCGCCGCTGCTAACTGATGAGGGGGTCACGTACTGCCTCCCTTAGCATCACCATCAACTGTGTCCGCGGCTATCGTCGCGGGGGGCTCGGAATGACCCTACCTCCATTGAGCCTCACCGCTGCTAACTGATGAGGGGGTCGCGTACCGTCTCCCTTAGCATTGCCGCCGACTTCGTCCCTAGCTATCACCACAGGGTCTCCGGACGGTCCTGCCTCTGTTGAGCCTTGCTATTGCTAACCCATGAGGGTGTCACGTACCACCTCCCGCAGCATCGCTGCCGATTCCGTCTCTGGCTACCACCGCGGTGGGCCCTACTCCATTCAGCCTCGTTGTGGCTAACCGCTGAGGGGGTTGCATACCACCTCCCTCAGCACTGCCGACTCTGTCTCTAGCTACTGTTGCATGGGGCTCTGGAAGGCCCTGCTCCGTTCAGCCTCACAACGGCTAACAACTGAGGGGGTTGTGCACCACCTACCTCAACATCGCCGCTGACTCTATCTCTAGCTACCGTCGTCGGGAACTCCGGACGGTCCTGCCTCTGTTTAGCGTCGCTGTGGTTAACCACTTCTACAACTCCGTCAGGCTAGCCCTCTGTCACCCTCAGTCGGCAACACCATCGAGCTCCACCTCTAGAGTCACTGAGGGAGTCTTGGTGGTCAGTCCCCGTCAAACCCCACTGCAGCGATGCTTCAGGTGGCATGACTCCATCAGGCTACGCCACTGTCACCACTTGTCACGTGACCTCGGAGGACCTCATGACGCTCGCTCTTGGGCAAGGATGTTCACGCTGCAACAACAGAAGACCACCCCAGATATCTAGACTTCGAGGGGTTGGAGCTAATTCATGGTGTATCCTCTCGCCCCTTAGAACCTCGGAACCAGCGGATAAGGGGGTACAATTGGGGGAACGTCCTAACCTAGAGATATTTAGATGATGCACTATGTTATTACTATATCTATCATAGTATCATAACCATGATGTGGTATGTAAAAGGGTGAAATACCCGAAATACCTCTCTATATACATGATTGTAACATAATATCTTAGTGGCAGGTTGGTAATTTTCTCTGCCTGTTCCCTCTATAAATAAGCGCTCAAAGAGTAGGAGAGGAGGCCCCCAGAAGTTTCCCTATAACACTGGCTTCATTTCTCTCTCGTTCTCTCATCTCGGTTCACTGTTCAGCTCCAAGCTTGAGCCTCTTCTTATGAGCGGAGCTTTCATCGTATCTGTTTGGTACACGCTTTCGTGCTCCAATAGAAATTAAGGCAATTTATTATGGAATCATCGTCCTCATTAGCTTTATCAAAAAAAGGTTCTTTTCTAAATTAATAAAAATCATAAAATGGGTGTACAGAGATTTCCACCTAAACATGAATGTTATCATCAACTTTAGCCACTTGCGAGAGAGAGTTTGGAAATATGTCTACACCCAAAAACTTATTGGGATATATGTTTGATGATACGTGGACACCCTACTCTTAATACGTGAAACTTTAGCTTTTCGATTCAGAGAGTGTGTTTCTTCCAATAAACTAACCGTTATTGAATAACATTATATGTCATTATTGTGTCGATAATATAAAGATTCAGATCTTACATGTTATCATCACAATTGAAGATATATTATAGATTAGACAGTTGTTTGGTGGCATGTTATGAATTTATTAAAAAACTAATAGTGTCAACATCTGATAAATTTCGTATAGTTAACCATCTTTTTCGTGCGAAAAGTGCCTCTCCGTTTGCACCATAAAAAAATCTATCCGGCTAGACTTCGTTAGCGTATAGCTAAGGATGAATATCCGGCTAGTTTGATCTGCTAAGCAGCTAGCATAAACCCGACAAAATGACGAAACGGTGAAGGTGGCGCCCATCCTATACTTTGGAGCCCTAGCTAGCTCAATACATGACCGACCACTGAGCAATGATAGATGGTCCATGCACATTATATTGGCAGAGAATAATTGAGATCCACATCCCTTCCTGTCAGGAATATACTCGAATCAGGAATCATCATCTCGTGTTGTACACAGTACATTGGCCGTCTTTATATACACGTTACGAGCTTGTATTAGCAGCAGTACATGTACATGGATGGCAAGATCACTGGCTTGATCGACACGCATATATATAGCTACTTGGTCCTCCCCGAGTACAATAACGACAAAACACATTGATTCATTGTCCTTTTCATTCTCTCTCTACCTCCAAGTGTGTGTATATATATTCATCTCCAATTAATTTCGTCGCAGAAATGCATTTCATTCCCTGTAGGAATAGGGTATGTATCACATCCAACTAGTAGAATTCCACGATAAAAATGAATATTTCTGTACCCTGATTGTCAAGAAGGAAAAGGAAGCTAGGGTTAATTTATTTGACTCGAGCAAGCGCGTGTAGCACCTAGCAACACGGCAGAGTTGTTCAACCTCTTGGCGCTCTGGCAGCGGCCGATTCCTTCACGGAACCACACTCCAAGACGACGTGGACACCGAGCCCCGCGGCGAACCAACGTTGCCCAGTCTACCTGGCCCGCCCAATCGCGGAAGCCCGTCCAACTCTTCCAACTCTGCCGTCCCAATAATATGCTGTGCCCTCCACCATTGGGCGTGCAGCAAGCTTGTTCGAGACTTTGAGCAGGCAGGGCCAAAGTGACCATGGTCAGATACAAATAACCGATCAAAATGCGCTTCTTTCTAGTGAAGCGGCGACGAATGCCGTAACGCTCGAGAAGTTAGCGCTTGCGTCCGCGTGAAAGTTCAATACTGAAATAGTTCGATTACGAATACTTTTACGAAAACCTATCAAACTGTAGGAAGTGATTAGAGAAGTGTAAATAGGTAATTTAACATTTTTTTACGAAATTGATAACTTTTTTTATTTAGAGCACCTAACGCACCTCAAAATTTAAATAAAAATAAAAAATAAGATAAGTTTTAATAAAAAAATCGAGATAACACGACATCACAGATGGTATATGAACCATAGGTTCTATTTAAGATCAATTCATGTGTCTTAACACTCGAAAAACCACAACTAGCAAACAAACAAGAAAAGATGAATACCGAGCAACGGAACTCTCTAGTTTAATTATCTAGAGGTAAGAAAAATCAAAATCACATCACATAAACATGTGTATGTGAATCTTATGCCTCTAGCAACTAGAAGAATAACCTCACAATGTGCTGAAATTTCAGCCCAAAAATAAAAAAACAAAAATTAAAACTAGAAAGAAAAAACTTACACACAAGGCAAAGGAATCAAGAAAGAGAAACTAAAGGGAGTGGAATCCAAGCATATGAAATAAAATAAACTTCATGACTCAAGACCAGCCATATTATAGACGGATTACAAATATTTTCCTCTCAAAACTCTCACCTATTACATATATTAAGTACCCATCTTACTCTCCACTAAAAATCTAGCATAATGCTCTTATATGGGTAGCACAAGAGACTCAAATGGTTGGTTCGTCCTCTCTCATTGTCCTACCCCTCTCCTCTATTTATAAGTCTAGGAAACTTGACACCCTAAATGTCTTAACTTTTTTCCAAAATACTTCTCTCTTATAGTACACTTCAACCTATCACCGAGGGTATTTTAATTAATTTTCTTCTCCATTCATTGGACGACCATGGCGCCTTTATGATTTAGCTTCACCTCGATGCAAACTTCGTAATGGTGCTACATACTCTATCAGTCCTCCCACAGTTTTGAGGCCGAACCGCGAAACCCTAGCAAGCGCCACTTTCTTCCACCTGAAGCAAGCGCTCCGATGATGACGCGTGTCCTCCGTCTTACGATCTTGACCGTCGGCAAGTCTCTCCCGCTCTCGATCACTCGGGTCACCTTGTCACTTGCACTGGCATCCCCATCGCTTGACTTTGTCAACACACCATCTTCATCCTCCATTCCATACTTTGTTTGATCTTTATGTATACAGCTAGGATCACCCTTGATTCCATCTGACCCTCCTTGATAGTCCGGCACCAAGCACCCACTTAGCCTCGATAACCCGTCGTCGACTGACAAGTTGTATCTATCACCTGCACACATTAAAACAAGCAAACACATTTCTTCACACTCCAAAACATCTCCAGGTTATCATAAAATCAAAAACTTCAACTCATAGCACATCCTGCAGAAAACATGAATACCGGATGTTCCGGTGTGTTTTGCTCCTGAACACCGGACCATCCAGTAAGTGTAACACTATCTTTTCTAGAAGAAACTCTGCTCTCTGTAAGAAAAGGTCCGGTGAAAGCTTCCGGTGATCTCATGTCTATCACCGGATAATCCGGTGTGTGCCAATCCACCGAAATACCCATCTATAACCTCTCTGCAGAAAATACTCTGGTGCTCTTAAAGTTCATCACCGGATCATCCGGTGTTTGCTTTTATTTCTGCTTCAGCGCTGAAAATGCTTTGGTGATACCCTCTGATGTAGCCACCACATTCATAGGACCTTCCGGTGTATTGATCTCCAATTTCTCCTGAAAAGCTCTCTGCAAGAAATAGTTCGGCGAGTACACACTGCCCACACCGAAACTTCCGGTGAACACCGAAACATCCGATGTTCATACTGGAACTTTTGATATGTGTAATTTTTCTACGTATAGAGAAGAATTTGTCAATTTCAAATACCACCAACTCGAGTTAGATATGAACAAGAACAAGCATCCACAAATACATGCAAATCAAGTTCAAGACGCATTAACTATTGTCAATGCCTCATCACATACAAACCAAGATACTTCTCTGCTTGGTTTCTCAATCTCCCCTTTGATGAGTGCATTGAAAACCCTTAAAGCACAAAGATTTGGGATAGAAGAAGTGAAGCACATCCAAATGACCAAAAACTTGAGAAAGAGTAAACAAAAATCACTTGGCATAAGATAGATTGCATAAAGGCCAAAGATAGACAAAGACAAGTCAAAACCTCAAAAGATCAAGAAAAGCTCAAAAATTTAAAAACAAAATGCACATTTTTTCATTTTTTATTGAGGTTTGTTGCAAATTTTCTTATTTCTCCTCCTTCGTAGCATATTTGTGCATATTCTCATCTTTGTGCATATGCTCTCTCCCTTTAGCAATGCAAATATCAAGGATAAAATATTATGGAATGCATGAATATGCAAATCTAATGAGCTTTCACAAGTATACCACAAAATATTTGTAAAAGCTAGAAACGTCAAAAGGCTCTGAAAAATAGAAAGTGGAGCTCACATTCTTATAGAGGCTCAAAAAGAGACAGTGACACAAGAACATGAAGCTTTACAAGCTAAACCCGAAGTATTGATTGGCGCATTGAAATTCACATAGCTAAATCATGTTAAAAGTGACCACCACATAAGCATCCACTCGTGCCGAGTCAATAAAGTATTAAGAACTAGCCAACTTCAATATTAAACTAGGCAAACAAGTATTCATGACAATAGGCTTTGCAAACGCTCACATATAAAACCAAGACTTAGATTGATTAAGCGATTAAAAAGAATTAAACAGTTAGGCATGTTTCTTTAAATGTCATTTTATCGTCAAGTTGCCTCTTATCCAAGCAAACTGTCGCGCGACTAGGTACGACAAACACCTTGAGGCCTCAAGACAACCATACTGAATCACATTTTAGCACAAGAGACTTGATTTTTCATGATTATTTGATTCGCACAAGTTATCAAGATGGTCACAAGATCAAGTTAAGTAGTGCCTTTGTGACACAAGGAACACATGTTCCCCTAAATTTCTATCGTGAGCTAAACATTTGATAAAAACAGAAAATATAGTGCAATATTCCTCAATCCATAATCTTGAATCAAGAAGCGTGAGCAAGATATCCATCAAGCTAGCCTTAACACAAGTATTGATTGAGACAAAGTAATTACGAACATGCTAATCAAGAATGTAGCATTTTATAGTCTATATGATTCATAAAATTATTAAATTTTATCTAAAGAAAAGCTAGCTTGCTTGAAATGTATCATGTTAAAGCATCAAGAAGAGCCTAAGATTAAAATATTGCTCCACATAATTACTCAACTTAGTCTAAATTCAACTCTAGCAATCGAAAATGCTAAAGACATACAAATCAAAACTCAACTACTATGATTATCTTACATAATAAAATGTAATGCAAATGCAACAAAAGTAAGATAAAGTATGTACAAAAGATAACTCCCCCTCATACAATGCCATAGGGATAGCACACACAAGCTCTCCTCTCAAATAGGCGAATCTTGTAGCATCTAGAAGCTTGATCAATATATCAGCTAGTTGGTGTTGGGTATCTATATAGCTTAACTCAATGTCTCCTTTCTCATTCTGGCCTCTTAGAAAATGGAATCTCATATCTATGTGTTTGGTTCTGGAATCATGAACTTGGTTGTTGGCTAAGCTTATAGCACTGGTGTTGTCACACAAAAGTGGCACACTTCTGAAATTCAACCCAAAATCCTTCAAAGTAGCAACTATCCATAAAATCTGTAAGCAACAGCTACATATTCAGTTTCAGTAGTAGACTGCGCAATGCTAGACTGTTTACGAGAAAACCAACACATAAGAGAAGTACCCAAGAAGTGACAAGTACCAGAGGTGTTTTTCCTGTGAATTCTACAACCAGCAAAATTTGTATCCGAAAAACCTCAAAGAGAATGCGAAGAGAAAGCAGAAAAACAAAACCCAAACTCGAGAGTGTGCTTAAGGTACCTCAAAATGTGTTTCACCGCTTGGTAGTGAGATATCCTTGGTGAAGCCTGGAGCAAGCACACAAGCAGACGGCAAAGTGGATGTCAGGTCTTGTCGCCATCCAGTACAGAAGAGAGCTGATCATGCTCATGTACTCCCGCTGGTCGACCTCCTCACCATCTTCATCTGGATCAAGCACGGTCAATATAGCCATTGGTGTTGCCAAGGGCTTCGCATCATTCATGTCAAACTTCTACAACAAATCTTTAGTGTACTTCGTCTGGTGGATGAATGTAACTTACTTGCATTACTTGATTTGCAGTCCAAGGAAGAAGTTGAGCTCGCCCATCATCGACATCTCGAACTCCCTGCTCATAATTTCTACAAACTTGACCACAAGTGCATGAGAAGAGCCATAAGAAATGATATCATCCACATATATATGAACAAGTAAGAAATCTTTGCTATGCTTGAGAGTGAACAAAGTTTTATCCGCTGACCCTATCACATACCCATGCTTAGAAAGAAAGATCTAAGCCTATCATACTAAGCTCTAAGTGCTTGCTTAAGCCTATACAAAATCTTTCTAAGCTTGTAAACTCTATATGAGTATTTGAGGTGCTCAAAGCCCAGGGGTTGTCCAAAATAGATCTTTTCTTGAATCAAACTATTAAGAAAAGCACTCTTGACATTCATTTGGTACAACTTGAAACCTCGGGATGCCGCAAATGTCAGGAGGATCCTAATGGCTTATCGTCTAGCTACCTGAGAAAAACCTTGAGCCATTAGTCTAACCTTGTATCTCACTACAGACCCATCCTCCCCCTGTTTATTTTTTAGAACCCAATTTATGCATATGGTGTGAACATTAGGGGGTGGATCTACAAGGACTCAAACATGGCTTCTCTCAAAATTTTCAAGCTCTTCATATATAGCATTGACTCAACTTGAATCAGATAAAGTATGTCCAACATCATGGAGCTCAAAAGAAGCAACGAATGCAGAATCAGTAAAATGAGAACTAGAACTAGATTTGGATCTCGTTACCCTCTAATTGATGTCATCGATCATCATTTGTGGAGGATGTCGCCGCTGAATGTGTTGAGGGGCCTCACGTTGTGAGTGTACCTCCCCCTCAAACACTGTTGATGTAGGCCTGAAAGCAACTTAAGTGGAAGTAGACGCGGCAGAACCCTCTATTGGAGTAAAAGAAGCAGGTGCCAGCTCAGAAGCAGGTGTGGTCGAGAGAAATAGTGAATCATCCTCATCCTCACTGAGAGCTGAAAGGTTGTTATCTACAAAGATGCTCTCGATCATCTCCTAATCATCTGCACACTTAAAGACAGAATTAGCACAGATGGTTGATTCATCAAAGGTTACATCACAGGACTCTATGATGGTGTTAGTGTCAAGATTAAAGACCTTGTAAGAATGACCATGAAGAGAATATCCTAAGAAAATACCATCAAAAGAATACGACTCAAACTTGTCAAGGTTACCATGCTTTAGGATGAAGCAACGACAACCGAAAACTCTCAAATGTGAAACTTTTGGCTTCCTCCCAAAGCGTAACTCATAAGAAGTCAAATCCAAGATCGAGCATAAGAAGATCCAAGTGAACTCCATGGCCTTCTTCTTGTTCTTTGCTTACAGTTCATCCTCCTCCAAGCTCTCGTCATCACTGAAAGAAGTGTCAATGTCACTGAGAGTTGCCATGAACACCCTAGAAGCCACCTTGGCCATCTTCTTAGCCATCTTGTCATGGTTCTTCTCGAAGAAGGGTTTTTTATTCTTCTTCTTGTGCTTGTTGTAGTCGTAGTCATTGTCCTCCCTCTTCTTGAGCTTAGGGTAGTCCTCCTTGAAGTGAGTAGTATCACCGCACCCAAAGAAGGCATGAGAACCACCCCTCCTCCGATCTCGATGATTATTGTAGAAGTGGGTGAACTTCTTTACGATCAGCGCAATGTCCTTATTATCCAGCGCATTCACTTGCTCCTCTATGACATAAACCAAGGATGACAAAGCAAATCCACTCAATGAAGTGTTAGCCCAAGAAAAGTCAGCTGCAGACTAATTGCCACCATTAGGTCCGGAAACCAACACCATGTTCTAAGATATGGGATTTTCGAGACCAATCCGAGCCTCCTTGGCTATCTCGGTGGATTTGAGCTTACTAAAGAGCTCATCACAAGTCAACATGTCATAACTTGTAGACTCTCCAATGTCGGAGATCTTCACTTCCCATATGCTACTGTAAAGAGCATAGAAAAGCTTGATTGCTCTCTCATGGTCAAAATAGGGAAAAACACCAGTTGATCAAAGATCGCTAACAATCTCATCAAAACGAGCAAACATCACATCCAAAGACTCTCCGGTACCTTGCACAAATATTTGGTATTCTTAGTTGTATATGCTTTAGCGTCTAGCTTTAATCTGATTAGTGCCTTCATGAAAGACAGAGTATGTCAGATCTCCCAAGCAGTATGGAGGTGCTGGATCCTAACAACTCATTCCGACTTAGTCTAGTGAACAAAATATTTCTAGCCTTATTATTGGCCTCATACTATACGATTTGAACCTGAGTCGTGCGAGTAGTAGGGATCTCGTAGTTGGAATCAACTACTTCCCATATTGCACTTTCTTGGCTTAGAAGATAAGCCTCCATGCGTACCTTCCAGTACAAAAAATCACACCCATCAAACAGCAAAATATTCTCACTTCTCTCCATGTCACCTACGGATCATAAAGCCGGTTAAGGTCAACAAGTAATCAAACTGGCTCTGATACCAATTGTAAGAACAAGATTATCGACTAGAGGGGGTGAATAGGTACATCAACAAATTTCTTTCAAAATCGATGGTCTTATTTGGATCACCCAACAAACCTCAAAACTCAAGCGGAAGCAAAAATCAAGAAAAGTTTTAACAAGAGAAAATCGAGATAACATGATACCACATATGGTATATGAACCATAGATTTCATTTAAAATCAATCCATACGTCTTAGCACTCAAAAGATCACAACTAGCAAAGAAACAAGAAAGATGAACACCGAGCAAAGAAACTCTCTAAGTTGATTATCTAGAGGCAAGAGGATTTAAGACCCCATCACATAACCGTGTGTAATTTATATCTCTAGCAAATAGAAGAATGATCTCGTAAGGTGCTAAAATTTCAGCCAAAAAATAAAAACAAAAATCAAAACTGGAAAAAAAAACTTACACATAAGGCAAGAGAACTAAAAGAGCGAAACTAGAAGGAGGGGAATTAAAGCATAAACTTCATGACTCAAAAAGATCAGCCCTATTTTAGGTGGATTATAAAGATTTTTCTCTCAAAACTCTCATATGTTACATAGGCTAAGCACTCATCCTTTTTTCCACTAAAATCCTAGCGCAATGCTCTCATATAGGTGACACAAGGGGCTCAAATGGCTGGTTCATCCTCTCTTATAGCTCTACCCTCTATTTATAGGCCTAGGAAACTTGGGGTGTTTGCCTAGCTTTTTTCCAAAATACTCATCTCTTGTAGTACACTTCTACCTACTATTGAGAATATTTTAATCAATTTTCTTCTCCATTCATCGGACGGCCGTCTTTATGACTTAGCTTCACCTCGATGCAAGCTTTCCGATGTGCCACGTACTCCTCCATTTCTCCCATGATTTTGAGACCAAACCACGAAACCCTAGCACGCTTCTCAAAGCATGACTAGCCGCCACTTGCTTTCACTTGAAGCAAGTGCTCCGATGATGATGTGTGTCCTCCGTCTTGCGATCTTAATTGCCGGCAAGTCTCATGCTCTTGATCCCTCGGGCCGCCTTGTCATTTGCATCGATATCCTATTCGCTTGATTTTATTAACACGCCATCTTCATCCTACATTTCGTGTTTTGCTTGACCTTCTTGTGTACAACTAGGATCACTCTTGACTCTGTCTAGCCCTCCTTGATCGTCCGATACTAAGCACCCGCTTAGCCCCGATCATCCACTGTCGACCGCCAAGTTGCATTCATCACCTGCACACATTGAAACAAGCAAACACATTTTTTTCACACTCCAAAAGATCTTCAGGTTAGCACAAAATTAAAAACTTCAACTCAGAGCACATCCTATAGAAAATGTGAACACTGGATATTCCGGTGTGTTCTACTCCTGAACATCGGACCATTCGGTGAGTGTAACACTATTTGTTTTAGGAAAATTTACTCTCTGCAAGAAAAGTCCGATGGAAGCTTCCGATGATCTCATATTCATCACGGATAATCCGATGTATGCCAATCCACTGAAGCACACTTCTGCAACCTCTCTGCAGGAATTACTCCGGTGCTCTTAAAGTCCATCACCGGACCATCTGGTATTTGATTTCATTTCTGCATCAGCGCTAAAAATGCTCCGGTGGTACCCTTCAGTGTAGCCACCGCATTCACCGGACCTTTCGGTGCATTGATCTCCAAATTCACCCGAAAAATTTCTCTCTGCAAGAAATAGTCCAGCAAGTACATACTGCCCACATTGAAACTTTCGATGAACACCAGAACATCTGATGTTCACACCAGAACTTTTGCTATGTAATTTTTCTGCGTACAGAGAAGAATCTACCGATTCAAAACACCGCCAACTCGAGCTAGACATAAACCAAAACAAGTATCAACAAACATATGCTAATCAAGTTTAAGATATATCAACTGTTGTCAATACCTCATCACATATAAATCAAAACACTTCTCCACGTAGTTCCTCACAAACTAAACCTTTTCCCTTTAGATCAAGAGCTTTCATTCAGATTTGGACAATATGGGTACAGTTATAGTGCAAACAACCAGCTAAAACTTCTTTGTTTTCATTCAGAATTACGAATACTTTTACAAAATCAAACTAATCAAATTAAGGTGAGCGTGTGTCAGCGTGCCGACGATGATCCGACAACTTGGGTGTTTTTTCAACGATCACAAAATTTCTGAAGTGGCCATGAGTGGCAATGTGGCATTCACCTATACGCGATGATGGATAATTTCGATCTCCTACCACTTGTTTGTCGACAACTGGCGTATGTGTTTATCAATTATCATGCCTCGTGTGAACTATCTACATGTGGTTGCTGTCCTTCTGTGTGTGGTATGTATCACGAGGTTCGCGCGTGCATTATTTATGCAATCAAACATCAACTGTGATGATCGTATATAATCTTTAGCAAGAGGACCATAGGTATTATACAAAGCATCTAACTCAATAATCGATCAATGCATCACGATATACTGATTCGACTAATCTTTTGCTGAAATTGTTAGAACAAACCTAATAAATCTCCATTGGTCAGAGGCTCAGAGATCCACTTGAATTATGCTCGGTAGCTAGGTAGCTCGTATTCGTGGCGAATACACTTACTGCAGGATGCAGCTGTTACCTTCAAAGCGACACTCTTTCGTCACCGGAAGGAGTAGTGTACTTCAAAACATTAATCGGTGAAAAAAAATCGAGATGCACAAAATATCTCTGCCTTCAGTTCATGGTTGACATATGTACTGAGATATTCTCCGCTGCCACTTGATATCTCCGTTCGGAGGCCACCGAGTTGGTTTTAACCATTAAATTGAAGCAAAGGGCAAGAGCCCTTTGTCGTCCTAAGTAGGAATTGACATCCTCCGACTTCAAAATGTTATAAACTATCGGATCCTAGATGGATGAATAAAATTTAATAATACAACACTTTTATAAATAGTATTTCTCTGTCTTAAAATATAGGACGTATTCGGATTTTAAAAAATCAAAATTGTAAATTTTAATCAATAATTAGTCAGATTATACATATATTTTAATGTATATAAGTTATATCAAAAGATTCATATTTCATAGATCTTTTAATACGATATTGATTTTATAGCAATTAATAGTATATTGCAAAATAAATTAATGATTAAATTATATTTTAAAGTCTTTTTTAAATTCTAACACGTACTATATTTTGATAGAGTAAGTATAATCGCTACAGTACTAAATTGGTACCGTAACTGATTCGAGTACTGCATCTCCACTAACAAGTTACCGTTCGTCTCAACTTCACACAGGTACGCATAAGTCGATCCTTTGTACGCATGAGCCTCTTTGAATGACTGACACTTCGACCATTTTCTGCAAGAAGAAGAGAAAAACTAGTTCAGGTCGACAGTATAATCTAATGCGAGTTATGAGTCGCACAAGCAAAGTGCAAAGTCGCTTCCCTTAATTTGGTATATCAAACTGATCGCTGACAGCGCAGATGGGGCGAACCGGTCGAGCCTTGGATCAGACATCGTTGGCATCGCACACTACGTTTATTACTTTCAGCTCCTCAGATACAATAATGGGAGGAGAAACATTCCAAGTCAAGAAATTAGCTCAGCTTGCTAAATTAATGCAAAATGCACGAATAAGCATCATCTGAAAATGGGCATGCGGTGGTGTAGCATCAGCCTGACAACGAAAGAGCAAGCTCTGATGGGGACGATAGGTTCCCAATTGATACAACATAGCGTATTACTACACCTTTCATAGCGTATTAGGTCTAATGGAAGCATATAGTAATGTACAACAATGTCATGTTGGGTGCAATTGACACAATCAAGCAATTCAACTTGCAGAGTTCTTTGAAACACAAAATTGCAACTTGCAGAGTGAGCTCTGTGCATGCATGGTGTGTCTGGTTAGTTTCGCGCCAGTACATGCATGTGCAGCAGGCATCTGTTTGGAGGAATGTCCCACGCTGATGCTATGCCTCTTCCAGAAACGTGCAGACAATGCGACTGAAGGCATGTTCATGATTTGCCAACAGAGGTCTGCTCCGACGAAACGGCTCATTTCAGCATCTCAACGGTCACTGTTGGGTCCAAGAAGGAATGGCAGAGATTAAGACTCCATTTCTCAGAGCTCTGGTTTCCAACTCCACATCAAATTTTAAGGTTGTAGATTATAATAAAGTGACTTAAATCATTATTTTTAATTAAAATAGAATCAAGATAGCTCGTTTAAATATTCTTAGTATATCTAAAGATCTAGTTTCATAAATTCTTAGAGCTAAAAATACTTAGCACAAAAGATTTTTGAAACTGAAACTCTATCAAATAAGATCTAAAACATGTCTCCTTCGTTGCTTCACCATTTGCATACGCAATAGTTTGATTTTTCAATGTGTGTATGTTTGTGACTATTCAGCGTACATGCGTCATGTGGTCGATGTGAACTTCATCTGTAAAGGCTGAGCTGCAGCCTGCAGGCCGATCGAAGTATAACAAGTGAAATACCGAGTGATCATGTGCAGTAGGACGACGTGCGATTCAGATTAATCGAACTTATCCGTGGACGCGGCGAAGTGCCAACTCTGCGGCAGCGAGAGGTCAGTTTATTAGGGGACGGTGCAAGAAAAAGAGCCTTTTCTTGACTGACACTTGAACGTGCAGGTGGCCACGAAGACTCGGAAGCGCTCAAAGGCCGTCGAAACCGCTCAAAGGTCGTCGAAACCGCTCAAAGGTCGTCGAAAGAACCAGCTCTTGTGCTTTTGCCTCGATTGTCCTTTTGTGGTGGAAGGTAAGGAACTGAAAGAGGAGCAGCTTCCCTTCTCACCTTCGGCAGCGCAGCCATTGGAGTCCGCTGCGTTGACACGGCAAAAGTGGAATCGATGCGGCGGCGTCGAGCATATCCGCAGTTGATTCTTGGTTGCCGGCGGCGAATGATGGGCATTTTGTCAAGCTATGACTTGAACAAATCGTGTTCACGTGTTGTTATTTCTCTGACAGCTGTGACCCCCACTCGGCCGGGCTGTCCCCGCACCACTCGGCGGAGGAGGCGAGGAGGCTTCCGCCGGCCAGCCGAGCCTACACGTCCTGGGCTGGGCCGTCATGGCATAATCTCCACGGGTGTCCGCATTGCCTTAACAGGCAAAAGCTCGCTCCAAAAGCAGCCCGCCGTGCACTAATACATACTACATCCGTTTTCATTTATTTATAATCAATTTTTTACTTAGCAATTTTGACCTTATATTTTTTCTACGAAAAATTTAGATATTTAGAATTTTGTATCATTAGATTTGTCGAATGTAGTTCATTAGTATTGTATACTTTTAAATATTTATAATTTTTTCGTAGAAAAAAAACAGAAAATCAAAATTGCTACAGTAAAAACCTGGTGACAAGTAACAAAAATGGAGATAGTATATGTGGATCTATATTAAGTACAATTTAATTAACTAATTAATTATTTTAATTTAATTAAAATAACTAGTTAGTTGATTGAGTTGAATTAAAATAGATCCACTAGTGGGCTACATGCGTGTGTTGCCGCTGGAAAGGCCGGGCCGAGAAATCACAAGGCCTTTCGCCTCTGTCTCCTCTCGTAACAATTCTCGATGCCCATGATCCCTTCGGCATTCAGATTTGCTGGACTGCATTACGACTGCAACCTTACGCTCGCGCAAGCTTTCTAGGCTTTGGGGTCACACTTTGCATCATTTTGTGCTATTGTTACCTGCTACACGGGAACAGAATCATGGCTCACCGGCTACACAAGATACAGGTTGTACCAGCAGCAGGACGGTAACACCTTATCCTGGATTCCCTTTAGTTGGGCCCGATTTACAAGCGTACCTGAGATGCATCTAGTGGGCTTAGGTTACCGCTTCCAGTGGAAGTGCAGCAGTTGTGAAGGTTGCGCTTTGACCTGCACATGCTCCAAGCTTCCACCTGCTAGTGACATGTTAGTTGTAGTAGGATTAATAACTTGATGCTTTTGGTACGGGCTTTTGAGCGTGATAAGACACCACTACAGTTTATGTTACGTGAAGCTAATCACTCCTTCTCTGCATCCCGTACTGTCAGAGTGTTTTTGTGTCAGTTGTTTGATCTTAAGCTCTAGATCTGCACCATGGTGAAACTTAGTTTCCCTTGGATTGAAACAGCGCTCTTTTCACTCATCCGAAACTTACTTTCCCTTGGATCGTAGAACATGCACTTATACACGGATGGGTAGGTGAGCTGACAGAGGAATCAATATTTCTTCGAACAGTTCTCTGCAATGCACTTACAGACTTACTGAAAAAACGGTGTCATCACATGAATGCATGCAAAAACGGTGTCATCCTTGACAAAGAAAGGGCACTAGTACTATTTTCTATCCTCTCGTTTTCTCTGAAAACAAGATTCTATCTTCTGCATTTAGTTCGGCCGTTGCAGCACACCATTCTGTCAGCAACGTTTGCCCTGCTGCGAATTATGTTGGGACGTTCGTCCTCTGCAAACGTGCAGGAAATCCGAGATATCGCATTCGACAAGCGATTCAGGTGTTGTTTTCAGTATCCGTACACGCACATTCCGCATGACTTTCTGCAGCTACATATATTTCCTGGACCGATACCAACCGCCGTAGCAAAGCCTTGTCAACTTGAGTAAATATAGCCATGCGTGTGGTCGCAGGAACTGTACCGTCGTAGCCTTGCGAGCCAAGCAGCAAAATCACCTAGCACATTCCTTAGTACTCGAAACAATCTCTCCGTACCAAATGCCAAATGCGTATGTCCCTACTGAGTGCTGATCATGTACTCCCCAAGCTCACCTCAACACCTCCTAAACATCGTCTCGCCTCGCCCATGTGTTTAACCAGCTAGATCGTGGAGTTACACAGTTAGTTGCGGCTAAGAAAACTGATCAGACGCATGCACGCCTGACAATAAAATTAGTACTACTAAGATTCATTAGCATGCGATACTCTTCCATGAACTGATCTCAAATGGTCGCTATCAGCACGGCGCTGCAGATCGTATCCGACCCTTATGCGCCACGGCAAAACGGACCGGACGTTTCATACCACATTATTAGAGGACCTTTATGGTGCCTGATACTAGTGAGGCACTAGTATGGAGTAAATCCGTGCGTTGATATGTATGGATATTTTTGTAATTGTCATACGATTTTAGGAATTTACTTATTTCCGATCGGGCAGTTGTTGTCGGAAGCACAATCTCAGGCGATAGCAGCAGAGACCGGTGACGTGAGACGTGTGATCCCTTGGCGTCTACCGACCCGTGTCCCTATGCACCATCTGCCAGTCGGCCATTCCCCCTGCCTCCCAGCCCGCGCCTCTCTGCTCCATCTACCGCTGCCGGGGAAGTAATCTAGGTGTGGCCGTCGGGGAAATCAGGGGCGACAGCACTGATCGGCGACACGAGACACGCAATCCCGTGGCGACGCGCGATGCAAGATCATCTGCTAGTCGCCGATTCTTGCCGCTGCCTAGCCGTCCTCCTTTGCCATCCTGTAAAGCCGCCAAACCCTTCAGCACCATCACCTAAGCGACTCCATGGCTTAATGAGCAGGCTGCGGCGCCATGGGCCCCTTTGTGTTCCCCATAGCACATTACCGCATGACGATGTGACACCTCCCTCGCGAGGCCATGGCATCTTGGCGCAGCTGTTCATTGCTAAGTAGTGCCGCCACCGGATGGTTGCAGGCGTCTGGCGTGTTCCTTGCCAGACCATAGGTGGGGAGGGGAGGGAAGTGGTGCACGGTTGCTCAGGCAATCACGTCTCGGTGCTGTCATCAGCGAAGGAGGGCTCAATAATTTCTACAGATACAATGCAATATTTGTGCACATAAGGTGTTCGATGAATTGATAGTTAGCTTTTTCTATTTAACTTGCCAATCTTGTATGTCGTTATTAAAAAAAGGGACAAATTTTTGTCTCATTTTAATTTTCCATTCTAAAGGTTATTTACTGTTGTGCATGTATGAAAAGAAAATATGACAAAAAAAAAGCCATATCCTTTGAGGAATGGACCGTATATAAAGTAAAGATCCCATTCATCATGTCTTAAAATGTAGTGCCTTAATCTCCCTAATTGATTTGTGACCACATTTTTCTGTTTGCTGATTACATGTCTTCCTTTTTTGCCTGACAAGCAAACAAATCACCTTTTTCAGTGTGATCTGCTTGTGACTATGATCCCCTCATTTCTGAGTGGACATGTTTTTAGTTGCTCCATATTTTCAGACTGAATAATATAGACTTTATCATCTAGATAAATGTCTTTCAATTATGTCTTAAAATACTGCTTCATACAAATGAACAATTAGCAATAATTTGATCAACATGATTTAGATTGTTTTGGTTGCTTTAACTGTACTGTAAGCATGTAACTATTGAAAATCATCTTATTAATGCACATTGCATGACATTTTTTGGTTGTTAATGTAATGTATTGAAATCATGTTACTTTGATGTTTTTTTTTTCTAAAAAAATAGTGAAATGGTTTTGAGTAGCTGTTTTGAATAGGTTATGGCTGATAAGGTGAAAGGGTACGTTAGCCTGGAGAAAAGTGAGGAATATAACTTTGTTGCAAACCAGACGTTTAGGAGCGAACACAAATTCAATGGGTTCTATAATAATTATGCACACAGAAAAGGGTTTAGTGTTAGAAAGGACAATATGAGGAATAGACCAGACACAGTCGCACAGAGGAGGTGATATGGAGATTAGTTTTCTCATGTAAAGGATATAGGTCACTGGAGTACTTTGTAAGGACGGATCAAAAAAGGTAGCCACACTTAGTAATCTGTTATGGATGCGCGGCTAGACTCGATGTCCAGATGAGTGAGAAGAGTGGCATATGGTATGTTAAGGATTAAGGATTTTGTGGATGTCCTTTATCACCCGCTTGCAAAACCGAATCATGTTTTTGTATTGCGATCACACCGTGGGCTTAATGATGCTTAAAAGCCGAGGCAATCCAGCTGGAACTGGGTGGCCTTTGTCCATGTTAGATAATGGATGTCATGGAGAAGAGCCATGGTTGTCCCGGAGAGATAGCTTTTCTACTACAAAACTTGTACAACTTTTTTGCAAGGGAGAAGAAGGAAATAATTGAAGGAAATGATGCAGATTATGTTTTGAATTATATGTAAGTTTAGCAAGGCCAAGATTTAGAGTTTTATTTCAAATACAATGTAGATGAAGAAGGGCGTCTTCAAAATCTTTTCTGGTCAGATTCACCATCGCAGGTAGACTTTGGTGACCTTGTGGTATTCGATAGTACGTACCGCATGAACCGGTACAATCTTCCATTTATCCCTTTTATTGGAGTTGATCATCATCGCAATACTGTTCTATTTGGATGTGGTATTGTTTCTAATGAGATAATTGTCTCATATGTGTGGCTGCTTGAAGCATTTTTGGAGGCAATGCACCAGAGACACCCAAAGTCATTGATCACAAATGGGGACGTTGCAATGGCGAAAGCAATTGAGATTGTTATGCCCGAGGCCAATCACCGTTTGTGTCGTTGGCACATAGAGTAGAACATGATTAAACGTCTCTGTGGTCAAAAGTTTAGAGACTTCGGAAAGTTCATCTACCATATAATGAATGTAGATGAATTTGAGAGATGTTGGGTGGATTATAAAGCAAACCATATTTTCAAAGAAGAAAATAAGCTATGGATGTGGAGGATGTAAGAGCTTTAGAAACAAGTGGTCTGCGACATACACGAAAGGGAGACATTTTTTGGGCATGCAAAGCAATTAACGGAGTGAGAGTCTTAACTCAAGGCTTCATAACCATCTGGACCGGAAGATGTTGCTCATTGACTTAGTTGAGCATTACCAGTCCTATGTGTCAAGCATACATAGGGATGAGGTTGAGCTTGATGCAAAAGCCTTGACTTCTATCCCCTTCACTGATATAACTACCAACCTGTTTGAGAAAAGGATTGCACGTATTTTCACATCGGCGATGTTCCCAAAGGTGAGGGAGCAGATGTGTAGACTATATAAATGGGAGGTTACAGAGGTGACGTGGAACAATGGATGTGTAAGGTATGAAGTTGCATCAAAAGGTAAGGGTGAAATCCCAGTTAATGTGACATGTTCCTTTGATGGCTCTTCCTTGGTTAATGCTAGCTGCAATTGCTGAATGATGGACATTGTAGGCATTCCATGCAGATACATATGTTGTGTTATGAGGTCCGCCCATATAGACACCATTCCTCCTTGTTGTGTTAGTCGTAGGTGGGTGATGCAAGGGAGCAGAGCATTCTCGTATGAGAAAGGTAGCAAAATAGAGGTGTGGTCAGAGCAAATGAACTGTTTTCATGCCCTCCGCAAGAAGGGTAATCTTGCTTTATTCAAGGCTTCGAGGAGTGTGTAGGTTACGAAGAGGCTCATGAAGGTCTTTGATGATGTCATCTGCGAAGACATGAAGAACCAAGATAGCATAGAGGCGACATATGTTGGGCCTTTGCCGATGCACTTTTCAGGGGTCAACCAACCCTCTACAAGCAAAGTTCTCGATCAAAAGAAGATTGTTTCGAAAGGTGCACCGTCATTGAAGAAGAGGTGGAGGCCATACCACAAAGCATGGATGGCAAATTAACTTCTGGTTACATCCCAAGTTAAATTTAGTTGAGAGCTGCAATATGCACTTTAATATGTTACCGTATAACCTCTATAACAATTTTCTTATTTATTCATAATCTTGTTCATATCAAGTATGTGCAGCAACATAATGCATCGTATGCTAACAACATCTCTCAAATTGACCAGACCAAACAGAAGACACCAAGAAACAACGCAAACATCATCGAGCAAAAGTGGCCTCCATCAGGAAGCGAACCCAAGCCAATCCATGAATCAAACGCCAAATTTACCTATTACAGTATGCATACGAAGCGTACCACGACAAGCCAACACAAAATATAGCAAAAATCGTCAAAGAAAAGAACCAACAAATGGAGCCAAAATCAACGAAAATTACCTCATATGGTACACTTATTTGCTATGCGGCTATTGTCATTTTCTTTTCCTACATTAAGTCCATTATGTCACTATTTTCTATTTTTACTTGACCATTGCAGACTATATGGTTTCCACTGAAGACTTACCGATTGTTCAATATATACACTCAGCGCTAGAAAAAAAACTTTGGTGGACTACTTTACTTACAAAGCAACAAAGTACAATTTGCAATGTCTCCTAGATTTAGAAGCTTACGGCAACAGCAAGTTACGCCCATCTTTACAAAAAGTCCTAATTCAACATAAACTTATCTAACAATGAGATATGTACATCTTTTTACATGTCAACCATGTTTCTTCGAACTACAGACCGCAAATGCATACATCCACCTTCTAAAATGATGTAGCTAGTTTATAGAATAGGGAAGATGGACAAGTCTACTTAGAGACAGCATACATTGCCAACATGTTAAAACGAGATGGACAAGATGTAAACTTTTCAATAGGCGAAGAAGATAAAACTCAACATGACTTCATTGTAAGGCGGGCATTTGAAGCATGATACGGTAAAACTTGCATCCTTCCTTATGAAATTTAAGCTTTTTTCTATCTATGTATATAGCTTACTTGTGCTTTGTTCAGATTTTCTATCCAATTAATATTCATGAATCCCATTGGTATCTAGCGGTTTTCAACGCCCATAAACACGAGATACAGGTACTCGACTCAATGGGTACTGGAAGCAGACGCGTTGACCTAACTCGTGTGGTGATCTATTACTACTTCCTACTTCTCCTTCCCTAACATTATTACATGTTTTACATTTACTGCTAATATTGGTCACTAAACAATTGCAAGGACTGCAGAAGCATTTGAACATCGTCATTCGGCTAAATTTGTTTACAGACACCAAGTGGAAGGACAACCCGGTTATGGATTGGCCAAAGTATGAATATGTACATATGCGAATGCAAATTAACATTGGAAATGATTACTTCTGAACAAAATATGTTTTTTTGACAACTCTGTGCCCTAATAAATATACACTTATCATGCAGCATATCATTTGGTCTATTTATGCTTAAATTCTTCGAATATTGGATAGGAAATAGATTATCTACCATTTTTACACAAGTATTCCTACATAATTAATTTCCTATCAACAAAAAGTGGCACACATATGGAGTCTCTCACTAACATTCATTTTCAATCCTACTGCGTAGAAGGATATGACCAATTTTAGGCCAAACTAGCTGTCATATTGGTTAACTCTCTACTGAATCGTGATAAAGGAAGTCCAGATTACAAAGATACCGGCACCAACATATGAATTCCAGAAGGTGACAATTAACTATGAAATTGAGTTGTCATGTTATATGCCTGTTAAAATTTAGTAGAATTATGAATAAAAAATTATTGTACAATTTAGAGAATTTTAGTTCATACATGCATTAATATTAGTTCTCTACCTTTTTTAAGTCAAACTGTTTTTGTTCTCTGTTCTTGAACTATTGTAATAATGTTAGTTTCAACTCTGAGTTTGGCATTGAACTTTGCTTTCATATCACGTATGAACTCCATGGAATGAAATAGTACAATTTACATTGTATCAAATATATGCCTAAGTAACAAAATAAATGGGGGAGAGGATAACATGTACAAGCTGGTGGCATGAGTGACTCGATCAGCTTCATCTCCCTGTCAAAGTTATGCGCCCACACCTACCGCACCTCCACGTGCGGCAGTTGCCTCGTTCTTATTGCCTTAGCCACTGTCCTCCTTCTTGCCATCACCTTGCCCCTAATTATTCTCCTCCTTCTTCTCCAACTCCTTGGCCGCCCCAACCGAGTCAATGGTGTCGATGCCTGATCACAAGCCAAATTGTTCAATTCAGAACTGATAGAGAGTCGTCTGCGAATAGACAAGTATGGTTGCTTGCTCGATTTGATTCAGCAGCAACGTGAGAGATACGTATCGACGAGCATGAAGACGACAACGGCAAGGGAAGGAGGAGAAGCCAAAGTTAGGCGAGTGTTCCACAACATGCAACAACAGATCGATACGACAACAACATTTGCAGCACCACCGCTAGCCCCCAGGCGGCCGACTCCAATGAGAAGGCGTTTACAGGCATAGGCAGCTTCGCTACCATGGCGGACTTCTTGTCACCGCCGCCGCCGCCTTCCCCTTTCTTGGTTGTGCCCGCATCCATCTGCATATTCAATTATGGTGTCATATGTTCTTGGAGAGGCAGTTCGGATCATGCATGCGCGTGCCACTTGATTGGCGGTGAAGACAACTAGTCGAAGGCGGCATGATTGCGATCTGTCAATCTGTCGCCCAAGGCGGACGTCCCCTAACTGGATGCCTGGGGATCTCAACACCTGATCTGGACGAAGGGGCATGGGGATCTCCACAGCTGTCACACCCTGATTTTCAGATTTTTGAAATTTCTAAAATTTTCCAAGATTAGATTGTAGATTAAATAATTAGAATAGGAAAAATTCTATTTTCTAAATTCAAAATCAAATTTGAATTAGGTTATAGTTGTTTGTATGCATTCATGCTAGAAATAGGCGTTTAGATTTTATTTTGAGTTGTTCAGTTTTCTCTGGATTTTATTGGTTTTTATTTGAGCTCATTTGGATTTTATTTGATTTTTTTGAGTTATATTTATTTCCAAAATATAAAAATGTTTTCATAAGCTCGAAATATTTTTATTTGGCTTCTAAATGATTTCAAAAGCTTGTTGGGATTTTCTAGGATTTTTAGGTTCCATTTGATATTTTATTTGGGATTTTATTTGCTTTTATTCTTTTCTAGAATTCCCAAATCAAAAGAAATCCTAAATCTCAGCTAACCTTCCCTTCTCTCGGTTCGGCCCAGCTCAACCCGGCATGCTCCCTCCCCTTTCCCCCTTTGGTCCAGCCAAGTCGGCATGTTCTCCCTCTCCACTCCCTCCACCTAGGTCCGGCCACCCCGGCCAGCGCACCTGCTACCGCCTCTCTGGGTCATGCCAGACGCGCACACCAGCCCGCGCCCCCACTCCATCCCACCTCCTCTATGTGACACTATCATGTGGGCCCTGCACTAGTCATCGTCTTTGATCCGGAGTACGTCACGCCGCCGCTGAGAGTCTGAGTCGAATCCGTCACGGCCTTCGAGTCCCGATCCACCACGAGTCCCTCCTCCTTGCCCATATATTCAAGACCGCTACCCTCAGCATTTCCCCAACCCAAACCTGTCGAATCCCAAGCTAAATCCGTCAAGATCTCGAGCCTGCCATCGCCAAAGCCACCGCCTCGGAGGATCTCACCGTCAAGCCACCCCTGTGCCATTTTGCGTCGTCTAAGCCACCCAACGGATCCGCCAGCGTTCCCCGAAGCTTGTGCCACCATCAATGTGCTTTCCCGACCGCCGGAACTGTCCTCTCATCGAGCTCTCGAGCTTAACCGCTGCCCCAATCATCGCCGACCTCCTTCCAGTGCTTCACTGCCCTCGGTAAGCCCCAAAAAGGACTCCTGCTCCCTCATGCTTCTGTTTTGTCACTCAACGTCGCCGCCGGTAGTTGGAGTGTTGTCCGGTGTATTCTCCGGTGGGTGCACCGTCGCATTTCCCTCGGCTCTGCCATGTTCATTCCCTCCGGCCATCCCCTTTAGCCTCGCCATCCGATCTAGGTTAAGCGTTCCAGATTAGATCAATAGGATACCTCTTCATCCACCAATCCCAAGCTGACACGTGTCCCTCTTGAACACAGTTAGTGTTTTTGCCATGTCACCTAGCCATCTTAATGCCACGTCATCATTTTAGCCGGCGTGTCAGCCTAGTCCGCAGTCCAGTCAGCGCTTGCGTAATAAAAGAGGTTTTTTAGTATAAAAATAATTCCAATAAATCCAGATAATTGATAGTTTTGCACTTAAGCCCCTAAACTTTTCTGCATTTATCTGAAAGCCCCTATCTTTTTATAATTTAGTCCCTAAACTTTTCTATATTTACAAAAAGATCCCTCTATTTTACAAAAGGCCCATATCCTTTCTGTTTTATTCAAAATAAGTCATTTTTCTTTTATAATTCCTTGAAGCTTATGTTGTTTATGGTTAGGTGTCCTTTGGGTATAATTGCTTAGACATGATGTCGGGGATATTTAGAAGTGTCATATATTTGACTAATGAACATAAGCAACAATGATTGTTAATTTGTTAATGGTTTAGAAACATGGAACCTTAGGCCTTGAGTATAGTGATGTTGGTGATAGTGGTCATGGTTATATCGTTGGTTTAGTATTTGCTCAAGTAACCTAAGTAAGGACCAGTTCATGGAGCGACAGTCCAAGAAATAATGTACCAACCATGAGCTTTTATGGGAGGGCCTCGCTTATTAATTAGTGGATTCCAGTTTGTGCGTGACAAATGGTAAGACTGGATGTGTGAGGAAGGCTTTTAAGCTAGAACCATTTAGCTAGTGGTAGTGGACGTGTGGGGAATGGATCTATGATCTTGAGAACCATCTGCCGCAAGAGGGGGTTTCTGGTAGGATAGATGCGTGTGTTCCGTAAAAACCTGGTGGTGAAACCTTAACGGGCATGCACATACTGGAAGAAACTTTGTAACAGCCTTGCAGTGATATCTTGGTCACACACCTTGGAAGTGTATAAGCGTCTAGCTATTGCGGGTAAAATAGAGAATTTAGTCACTTGCTTGCTGGTGATGAAATCACGTCTCATGGGAAAAGCAGGACAACCTCTGCAGAGTGTAAAATCTGATATATCAGTCATGCTTATGGTCATGGGAGACTTGGATCCTCACATGATTAGATGCTTTGGGTTATGGTTCTAGTTTTGGATATGGTGGTGAAATGGTTATGGTTATGGTTATGGTGCGGTAGTATTGGTGGTACAAGATGGTTATAGGTTACAGGATAGTCAGCCTTGGGTATTGATTTACGGTTCGTTTAATTAGGTTATATTCACTTAATAATTCATCAATACTTTTGAAGTTTAATTGTTTATTTTACTTGCATTTATGCAAATAAACCCTTTTGTTAGCCTATCATTGTTAGAAGTCTGCATATCATTATTCTCATGTACACTTATTGAGCGTGTCACGTGCTCACACTTGCTATTTTTCTTATTCCATGCGACATGTGCAGTGCTGCTCAGTGAGTGAAGATATTGAAGATTGTCAAAACGAGGATGTGACGATCTAGGCGCGTGTTCTCCGGTTGGTTGCATGCAGTGTTGTTGGGCACCAGTGCTTTTGTTCCACTACAAATGTCTACTTAGAAGACAATATATATCAATTGATGTAAGAGTTGACCTTTATTCTTGACTTTTATTCTATAAAGGAATGCTTTTGTTACTTCATTTGTGATGTCCTTATATGTGTTGAACATCCTAGGCACACATAAACCACATCTGATTTTGTTTCTTTAAAACTAGGTGTGATAGATGTGGTATCAGAGCTATACTGACCTAAGACGTAAGCCTAGATAGAATGGTCATGCCATACGGTCATATTTTAAATGTCTATTTTGTAAAACTCATCCTCGTGCTTTTCTGACCTCTCATTTTCTCTCTCCACTTACCTATTCCAATCTATTAAGCAAAATGGATTTCCAATACTCCTCCTTTCAAAACTCTAAGTTGTTAAACCACCCCAGTTACTTCGTTTGAGAAGGATGCACTTGAAGATCTCACTTGACACTTCTACCTCATATGAAGATTCTGATGATGAAATTGAAGACCTTCGCTACAAGGAAGAATTATCTACCATAACACTGAAGCCATGAAGATTTACCTCCATGCTTCTCCCACTTTTAGTTTTTCGAGGCATAGGAGGATTCTCCTAATCTTCGAAAATGTTAGAGCGATATTGGTAGTGTGTGTTTGTGTTGTGTGCCTTGTGTGATTTAGATTTTCTATCTGGGTGCTGGTGTGCGTTATGGGATGCTTTAGCATCTAGTACATAGCCACATTTCCTATAGGCTTACTATCTCTATTGTTAATAGTTAGCTGGGTTCTCCCCTTCTAGTCTTTTCTCTTCTTTCCCCAACCTTCCTCCTCAATTCTGATCAGATGGTAAACACAAGAAGGAGCAACATTGGCAGCAATGAGGCTAACAACATCAACAACCAGAACCTACCGCCACCTCCTCCAATGACTATGGAACAACATGTGACCATACATACTCAGATCTTGCAGGCCTTAACCCAAATTATGGTGCATATGTAGCAGCAACAACCAACTTATGTCCCCCCACCTCATCAGCAGCCATCAAGATTTAGAGAATTCAAGAGAACTTAGTCCCCAGTCTTCAGTTATGTAGTGGAGCCTATGGATACAGATAATTGGTTGAAGGATATAGAAAGGAAGCTGTAGTTTGCATAGTGCAATGATAGGGAAATGGTTCTCTATGCTTTGCACCAACTCAGTGATCAAGCTTTGGACTGGTGTGAGGTATATTGTGCTGCACATGACAACCTATTTGCTATCACTTGGATGGAATTCAAAGCCAGTTTTCATATTCATCACGTGTCATTAGGGGACATCCGCCTGAAAAAGAAGAAATTCATGAGCCTGAAGTAAGGATTTATGACAGTAAGAGAGTATGTGACTAAATTTACTAAGTTATCCAGGTATGCACAAAATGAAGTGGACACATATAAAAAGAAGCAAGAACATTTTCTAGAAGGTCTAAACAATGCCATAGAATATGCTCTACTTCCTCAATAGTTTGCCAATTTTCAGGCTATGGTGAAAAAGCTCTAGTGGTTGAACACAAACGCCGTCAACTGGATGAGAAGAAAAGGAAAATATCATTCCAAGGACAAGAAAGTAACGCACGTTCTTGTATGTCAAATCAAGCTCCTCTTCAAGGGCCCATGTATTGTCCCAACAATCAGTACAAACCTTAACCTCAAGAACCTGATCAGCGCTCCGATTATCAAACACCTCGTTCTACTCTGCCTGTCACTCCTAAAGCTAAGAACATCCCAATTACTCTCTCCTTGGGCAAGAGGTGTTATTATTGCGGGGAAGAAGGACACTTTGTGAGATAGTGACCAAGAGGTATCCAAACCAGTTCAACACCAACAATCCGTAGCCTACACAGTCTCAACCCTAAGCACATGATGGAAGTCAAACGCCCGCTCAAAATGACCGTGGACAGCAAAACTTCGTTAGTGAGAAGGTCAACCATGTCACTGTAGAAGAAGCTCAGCAGACACCAAGAGGTTTAGAGCGATATATAACATGTCAAGTGCAACCTTGTAATAATGTGAATCCGATGTTATCTCTTCGTATCATCAAACTATGTGGCTTAATTATAATCTGTTTAAGACTTGAATGGAAATTCGTTTCCCCTCGTCCTATCCGAGAAATATTAATGGTTATCTGCTCTATCTCTAGTTTGTCTACATCTCAAGAACTAGAGATGCATATCAAAGAAGTTCGCTCTTTCTAAGGGGGCTAGACTCTTCCATCAACGCTATAGATTCAAATACAAAGAGCAAAGACGCATTATTGGAAAGGCTGACTAGCCAAGTTCAGTGGAATAACAGAATGTGCTAGAGGCAAAGGTCCGACCTAGGGGAAAGTGGTCACTACGATTCATTGGACTTTTCAAGATATTGGGTAAAAGAGAAGAAGTAGCTTATTAGTTGGAGTTACCGCCTAAAATGTCAGATATGCATGATGTCTTACATGTTTCTCAATGGAAGAAGTGTCTACGAGTGATTGAAGAATAGCTACCTATGGAAGAGTTGGATGTCCAAGAAGATCTCTCCTATACTGAGTATCCGGTGAAAATCATTGAATGATTAGAGAGAGTAACAAGAACCAAAGTAATACCGATGTGTAGACTGCAATGGAGTCATCATTCAGGATGTGAAGCTACGTGGGCGATATTCCTTTAAGAGGGTAGATTTGTCACAAAAGAATATTATAGGAGACCCTTCACCGAAAGACCCCTACGACACCTTGATCCATACCGTCCTTCCCTGATCCAACAGCTGGCACGTGTAACTGAGAGGAAGGAGAGGAACACGTGGCATGCACAAGAGGGGGTCTTTCTGTGAGACCGGGTCTCATAGAATTTCCTTCCATTTGTCACACCCTGATTTTTAGATTTCTCAAATTTCTAAAATTTTCCAAGATTAGATTATAGATTTAATTAGAATAGGAAAAAATCTATTTATAAATTCAAACTCAAATTTGAATTAGGTCATAGTTGTTTGTTTGCATTCATGCTGGAAATAGGCATTTATGTTTTATTTTGAGTTGTTGAGTTTTCTTTGATTTTATTGGTTTTTATTTGAGCTCATTTGGATTTTATTTCATTTCTTTTAAGTTATATTTATTTCCAAAATATCAAAATGTTTTCATAAGCTCAAAATATTTTTATTTGGCTTCTAAATGGTTTCAAAAGCTTATTTGGATTTTCTAGAATTTTTAGGCTTCATTTAGTATTTTATTTGAGATTTTATTTGTTTTTCTTCTTTTCTAGAATTCCCAAATAAAAAGAAATCCTAAATCTCAGCTCACCTTCACTTCTCTCGATTCAGCCCAGCTCAACCTAGCCCGCTCCCTCCCCTTTCCCCTTTCGGCCCAGTCGAGCCGGCCTGTTCTCCCTCTCCACTCCCTCCACCTGGGCCCGGCCACCCTAGCCAGCACGTCTGTTGCTGCCTCTCTCGGCCGCGCGAGCCGCGTGCACCAGCCCGCGCCCCCACGCCAACCCACCTTCTTTTCGTGTCACTACCATGTGGGCCTCATGCCAGTTGTCATCTCCGATCTAGTACGTTGCGTCGCCATTGGGAGTCTGAGTCAAATCCAGCGTCGCCTTTGAGTCCCGATCCACCACGAGTCCCTCCTTCGTGCCTATATATTCAAGACCGCACCCTTGGTTTTTCCCCAAGACAACCTACCGAATCCCAAGCCCAATCCGCTGAGATCTCAAGCCCACAGTCGCCATAGTCGCCATCTCAGAGGATCTCACCGTCAAGCTGCCCCAGTGTCGTTTTGCGCCATCTGAGCCACCCAACGGATCTGCCAGCCTTCCCCGAAGCTTGTGCTGCCATCAATTTGGCTTCTCGGCCACCGGAACTGTCCTCCTGTTAAGCTCTCGAGCTTCACCGCTGCCCCAATCATCACCAACCTCCTTTCTGTGCTTCACTACCCTCGGTAAGTCCCAAAATGGACTTCTCATGTCCTCCTGCTTCTGTTCTGCAACTCACCATCGCCGTCGGCAGTCAGAGTGCCATCCGGCGTGTTTTCCGACGAGTGCGCCGCTGCGTTTCCCCTCGGCTCCGCTGTGTTTGTTCCTCCGGCCATCCTCTTTAGCCTAGCCATCCGATCTGTGTTGAGTGTTACAAATTAGATCAATAGGATACCTCTTCATCCACCAATCCCAAGCCGACATGTGTCCCTCATGAGCACATTCAATGTTTTTGCCACGTCACCATGCCATCTCAATGCCACGTCATCATTTTAGCCGGCGTGTTAGCCTAGTTAGCGGTCCAATCAGTGCTTGCGCAATAAAAGAGGTTTTTTAGTATAAAAATAATTCCAATAAATCCAGATAATTGGTAGTTTTGCACTTAAGCCCCTGAACTTTTCTATATTTATCTAAAAGCATCTATCTTTTTACTGTTTAGTTCCTAAACCTTTCTATATTTACAAAAATATCCCTCTATTTTTACAAATGCCCCTATCATTTTTGTTTTATTCAAAATAAGTTATTTTTCTTTTTTATATTTAACCCTAAACTTGTTTTAGCATAACTTCTTCGTTTTAGCTCCAATTTGAGTGATTCTTGAGCTCAATTTTTTCTAAAATCATGATCTATCCAACCATGCTAGTTTTAGATATCAAACCTCACATCTCTACAATAGTTATTCTTTATTAACATCTAGATCCCTGCAACATGAAGATATTATTTTGATTAGTAAATTTATGGTTGTTACTATGACATATAGATCCTGATCAAATTTACATGTCATTGTACCTCAAACATAAGTTTATGATATTAAAATAATATACTAATTTGTAGACACATATGTTAATGTTTCAGTCAATCTTTTCTATCATTTAATGTGAAACTTTAGTTCCTATCGTTTTATCTTTCCTTGAAAGAAGTCTAGTCAATTTCGTTCTCCTTGCCTAGTTCAATTAGGATCCCAGTTCATCATTCTATTCCTTTTATATTTATAATTTGGAGTTTATCTGGTGTTTATTCGATGTTGTTTTTATTTGTTGGTAGAATTCGTGACTAGTCGATAACGCTTTGGATCTATTCGAGGGACTTCAAGACCAAGGTTTCTAGTGTTTATTCGATGTTGTTTTTATTTGTCGGTAGAATTCGCGATTAGTTGATAATGTTTTGGATCTAATCGAGAGACTTCAAGACTAAGGTTTCGTCAACACTGAGAAGCATTGGATAAAAGGCAAGTTTACTTCTTGATCATCTTGAACCTATGTTTTTAAATATTTTATTTTACAAATTTGCATGCAATGTCTATTAACTTGATGGTAGTCACCTATGTTAGAATTTACCTAGTTTTTCCTTATCATTCCTTGAAGCCTAAGTTGTTTATGATTAGGTGTCCTTTCGGTAGAATTGCTTAGTCATGCTGTCGAGATGTTTGGAAGTGTCATATAAATGACTAATGAACATAAGCAACGCTGATGGTTAATTTGTTAATGGTTTAGTAACATGGAACCTTAGGCCTTGAGCATAGTGATATTGGTGATAGTGGTCATGGTTATTTTATTAGTTTAGTATTTTCTCAAGTAACCTAAGTAAGGACCGGTTGATAGAGTGATAACCAAGAAATAACCTACCAACCATGAGCCTTTATGGGAGGGCCTGACTTATTAATTAGTGGATTCCAATTTATGCATACCAAACAGTAGGAGTGGATGTGTGGGGAAGGCTTTTAAGCTAAACCATTTGGCTAGTGGTAGTGAACATGTAGGGAACAGATTTAAGATCCTGAGAACCATCTGGCACAAGAGGGAGCTTCTGGGTAGGACAAATGCGTTTGTTCTGTAAAATCTGACGGTGAAACCTTTAGCGGGCATGCACATACTGGAAGAAACTTTGTAACAGCTTTGTAGTGATCTCTTGGCCACATACCTTGGAAGTGTGTAAGCGTCTAGCTAACGCGGGTAAAATGGAGAATCTAGTCACTTGCTTGTAGGTGATGAAATCACGTCTCGTGGGGAAAGCTGGACAACCTCTGCAGAGTATAAAATCTGATATATCATTTGTGCTCGCGGTCATGAGAGACTTGGATCCTCACATGATTAGATAGTTTGGGTTATGGTTCTAGTTTTGGATACGGTGGTGGAATAGTTATGATTATGGTATGGTAGTACTAGTGGTACAAGATGGTTATAGGTTACAGGATAGTCAACCTTGGGTATTGATTTATGGTTTGTTTAATTGGGTTACATTCACTTAATAATTGCTAATTAATTTTAAAATTTAATGATTTACTTTACACACACATATATATGCAAATAAACCCTTGTGTTTAATTGGGTTACATTCACTTAATAATTGCTAATTAATTTTAAAGTTTAATGATTTACTTTACACACACATATATATGCAAATAAACCCTTGTGTTAGCATGTCATTGTTATAAGCATTCATATCATTATTCTCCTCTACATTTGTTGAGCGTGTTATGTGCTCGCACTTGCTATTTTTTTTCCTATACCATGCGACATGTGTTGTGCTGCTCAGTGAGTGAAGATATTGAAGATTATCAAGAGGAGGATGTGATGATCTAGGCGCGTGTTCTCCGGTTGGTTACCTACAATGTTGTTGGACATCAATGCTTTTGTTTCGCTGCAGATGTCTATTTAGAAGACAATTTATGTCAATTGTTGTAAGAGTTAATATTTATTATTTAAAAGTATTGCTTTTGTTACTTTATTTGCGACGTCCTTATATGTGTTGAACATTTTGGGCATACATAAGCCGCATCTGGTTTTATCCGTTAAAACCAAATGTGACAACAGCTGACATGGGTGGTATTATGGGGTGGGAATGGGCAGCACAACCTGAGGATTTGGACGATGCAGTGTGGAAATGGGCACCGCGGCACTGATGGAGGAAGATACGGAGGAGGGAACAATTCGATGCAAAGATACTTAGCCGAAGACAACGACACGATCCTTGGCTCGCGCGGTGCCCATTGCCATTACGTTGCCGATGCAGGTGCACCTGGATGCATGCTCCAGGTCATCGCAGATGGAGCCCATGGCCATCTAGGGGGGGGGGGGTCGGTGGCTATGGGAGGGGGTTTGACAGGATGGACACCTGGGTGGTGGTGGTTGATGAGGACATCACTCCCTCGGATACATACAATGATCCTCCATTGAACTTTCAAGGTCCAATCACAAGAGCTCGCGCACGACAATTAAATTTAGAGGTGAGCTCGTTCCTAAGCAACTCTTTATATAATTTTGAGAATAGATTACTACCTAATAATTATGTGTTGTTTAGGAATCATGGAGAGGACAAGGAAACACATAGAGGAAGGCTTGGAGGCGTGGAGGAGCAGCTAGGACGTCCAACAACAGCAGGAGGTCCAGTCCAACTCGAGTCCGAATCAGCCTCGGCCTCCAGGACCAGCGAGCAATAAAACGGACGCCCAGGACGCATCCGGACTCCGTTTTCGACGATTCACATATGGTTGGAAAGATAATTTCATAAGGAAACCAATGGCGTTAGTTTGAGGTCTAAATTCCTTCTGAGTCAACGGGAAACGTCGAAACAAGTCAGAATCCAGAATCTGTCCCGGTGCTGCGTCACCGTTTTTGGTCCGTTGGGCCATGTATCGTGTTGGAGTCCATTAGGGACGCGTCTAGGGGTCCTTGGCCGACCCTAATCCTTTATATACAGTAGCCGCCGTCCTAATTAGGGTTGGGTTTTACTTAGATTATTCTGTCAAGAACAGTTTCGCCGTTTCGTCGGTTTGTGAGACCCCAACTCGTGAGATTAATCATTCATCTGCAATTTGGTTGCATTCTTCCTTGTTCTTGCTTGTGTTCTTCGATTCGCAGGCAAGGATTTTAGCCTTCTTGGCGAGGTCAACCGTGCAACGCCGGTTGATAACCAGAGGAGACGTGGTGCTGCGATTGCGGGGTTTCGGATCGTGTTGTTCGGAAGCCGGATCGACTTGTGTCTCGTTTCCACCAAATCGAGAGTTACCAGAACCTTCGAAAGATCGGGAACCCTTGTTCATATTAAGTGGTATTCAGAGCTTCAGGTATACCGTCAGGTTCATATCTACCCTTAGTTTCGAGTGTTTTCGCCTTCGTTCCATAGTCCACTGCCATATCGTTTTTTTTTCCTGTCCTACAACCCTTCCGCGCCTTTAGCTTTTGCATATTTCAGTTTCAGAGTTCGTCGTGTTGAGTTTGTGTCCTGGTCAAGGTCTTGTTGCTGGTTAGGTCGTGTTAGAGTCCAGTTCGTGTGTTTTCCCCCACCGTTTCCATCAAACCCTAGCCTCCGTCGCATATTTTCCCCACTTTCTTCCCGTTTTGTCCTCTAATTCGGAGTCGTTTCTCAAATCGGGCATAACTTTCGCATACGAACTCCGTTTTCAGAAAAGTTAAAGATGTAAAGAGGGACGTACATGAAACAAGTTTGTGATCAATGATGGATTTGTGTTTAGAGCTAACCGTCTATGCATTCCAGTTGGTTCCGTTCGTCTTTTGTTGTTGCAGGAAGCACATGGAGGAGGATTGATGGGACATTTTGGTGCTAAGAAGACGGAGGATATGTTGGCCACACATTTCTTTTGGCCAAAGCTGAGGAGAGATGTTGAGCGGTTCGTGGCACGCTGTACCACATGTCAAAAGGCTAAGTCTCGCTTGAATCCACATGGTTTGTATATGCCTCTTCCTGTTCCTTCTATTCCTTGGGCAGATATTTCGATGGACTTTGTTTTGGGATTGCCTAGGACTAAGAGGGGGAGGGATAGCATTTTTGTTGTTGTGGATCGTTTTTCTAAGATGGCACATTTTATACCTTGTCATAAAAGTGATGATGCCGTTTATATTGCTGACCTCTTTTTCAAAGAGATTGTTCGCTTGCATGGTATGCCTTCTACTATTGTTTCAGGTCGCGACGCTAAATTTTTGAGTCACTTTTGGCGCACTCTATGGAATAAGTTGGGTACAAAACTATTGTTTTCTACTACTTGCCACCCACAAACTGATGGCCAAACGGAGGTAGTGAACCGCACTTTGGGTACCATGTTGAGAGCTATTTTGAAGAAAAATTTGAAGATGTGGGAAGAATGTTTGCCCCACGTGGAGTTTGCTTATAATCGGATAACACATTCTACCACCAAGGTAAGTCCTTTTTAGGTAGTGTATAGTTTTACCCCTCGCGCTCCTATTGATCTTTTGCCTTTACCTACCACTGAAAGAACACATAGTGATGCTAGTGCACGTGCTGATTTTATTCGTAAGTTGCATGAAACAACTAAAATAAATATCGAAAAGATGAATGAAAAGTATAGAATTGCTGGTAGTGAAGGTAGGAAAGAAGTCAAACTTGAACCGGGTGATTTAGTGTGGTTACATTTAAGAAAAGATAGGTTTCCAGAGCTGCGTAAGTCTAAATTAATGCCAAGAGCTGCTGGTCCTTATAAGATAATTGAGAAAATAAATGATAATGCATATAAACTTGAGTTGCCACCCGAGTTCGAGGTTAGTCCTTCTTTTAACATTGCAGATTTGAAACCTTACTTGGGAGCCGATGATGAGCTTGAGTCGAGGACGACTCCAATTCAAGAGGGGGAGGATGATGAGGACATCACTCCCTCGGATACATACAATGATCCTCCATTGAACTTTCAAGGTCCAATCACAAGAGCTCGCGCACGACAATTAAATTTAGAGGTGAGCTCGTTCCTAAGCAACTCTTTATATAATTTTGAGAATAGATTACTACCTAATGATTATGTGTTGTTTAGGAATCATGAAGAGGACAAGGAAACACATAGAGGAAGGCTTGGAGGCGTGGAGGAGCAGCTAGGACGTCCAACAACAGCAGGAGGTCCAGTCCAACTCGAGTCCGAATCAGCCTCGGCCTCCAGGACCAGCGAGCAATAAAACGGACGCCCAGGACGCATCCGGACTCCGTTTTCGACGATTCACATATGGTTGGAAAGATAATTTCATAAGGAAACCAATGGCGTTGGTTTGAGGTCCAAATTCCTTCTGAGTCAACGGGAAACGTCGAAACAATTCAGCGTCCAGAATCTGTCCCGGTGCTGCGTCACCGTTTTTGGTCCGTTGGGCCATGTATCGTGTTGGAGTCCATTAGGGATGCGTCTAGGGGTCCTTGGCCGACCCTAATCCTTTATATACAGTAGTCGCCGCCCTAATTAGGATTGGGTTTTGCTTAGATTATTCTGTCAAGAACAGTTTCGCCGTTTCGTCGGTTTGTGAGACCCCAACTCGTGAGATTAATCATTCATCTGCAATTTGGTTGCATTCTTCCTTGTTCTTGCTTGTGTTCTTCGATTCACAGGCAAGGATTTTAGCCTTCTTGGCGAGGTCAACCGTGCAACGCCGGTTGATAACCAGAGGAGACGTGGAGCTGCGATTGCGGGGTTTCGGATCGTGTTGTTCGGAAGCCGGATCGACTTGTGTCTCGTTTCCACCAAATCGAGAGTTACCAGAACCTTTCGGAAGATCGGGAACCCTTGTTCATATTAGTGGTGGTGGTGGTGACGGCGGCGGCGGCGATGGCTTCGTGTGAATGGGATCAAATGAAATGAATGAATGTCTTACTCGTGTGACACGGAAGAACACAGATTGAAGGTAATTTATCGATATCGAAATTAACAAACAAATAAATCAGTGCTAGTGAGAGAAAGTTACCCGCGAGCTAATGTTTAGTTAGGACTTTGGAATCGGGATTGCTCTAGCTTGAAGAGAAAACGATCTCTCCCCGGCCATCTGGTCTGATTCCTCCTTTCTAATAAGCTTCTCCCTGACTCCCAAGTCCCAACTTTTGCTTCTCTTTTATCCTTTGCTAGTACAATGCTCGAAGGAAGCTAACATAGGTTGCTTACATTCCACTTTGTTAAATCCCTAAGCTAGACAGATGAGTCCCTTGCATATGTAACTTTACATCATCCATCCATCCATCCATCCATCCATCAACATATACAAAGCGATCAACTGATCGATCAGACAAATACTAGCTGCCATCGACATGTGAGGTAGTTGTCTGAGAAGATTGGTTGGTGATGCGGTAGCACACTGCGGGTGGACCATACACTATGCAAGAGCCTACACAGTACACTTGTGCATTCGTCGGATACATGCTGTTACATATATCAGCACCTCTTGTTGCAGGTACCGGTCTTTGGGTATGGTATAGGCAACTGTCTTCGTGCTAACGACTGTGTAATAAGTACAAACTAATGGAAAATGGCGACAGAAAGAGCAATGCTGTAAGGGAAAAATATATGGAACTAGCGCGCAAAGGAAATAAGTTGCTGATTGCCTACTGAGTTTTGCGAGCAGAAGTGAAGAAGTTGATCAAATGTTCATGTCGATTCTCGCCGAAACAAAGTTATGTCGAGTTACTGAAAAGTTTATCGAAATACAAATTCATTCCTACAAAAACGGCCGGCCTGCGGTAGGTGCTGCTACTAGCTGAGAGAGGCACACTCAGAACGCTCTGAAGAAATATTTCTGTTGACTCGTGAGTTGCAAAAGAAGCACATTTCGAAACCTTGACTGAGAAGATTATTAGTTAAGAGTTTGCGGTTAAAGTATAAGTGAATTGATCATATTTTTCTATCAGCTTAATCTTTTGAGTGAACTGATTGATGCATTCAACTCATTATGAATGAGAGTCATATGTTTTGAGTTAGTCTTGACGGATGCAATTAAACAAAAAATTACAACCGACTCCTATTACCACGTCTAAGACCTAAGAAAGCCTCTAAGTGAGGGAAATGTTAAAGTATAAATAAATTGATCATATTTTCCCATCAATTTTGTCTTTTGAGTGAACTGATTGGTGCATATAGCTTAATATTTTCTTCGCAAAAAGCTAGCAAAGTAACGAGGGAGATGCTGTACATTTCATAGTGTGTCGGGTGAGCTTTTCAATTTGTTCAGAAGCAACATATTCTCAAATATATTGATCTCTGTTAGTACCAGAAAGCATCTAGTATGTCTTTCATAGATTTTGAGGTTGTTATGGTCTTTACATTTGGTACATCAGATCAAACATATGATTGCGATTCAACCAATGCCAGTGTTCGCGAGTACCCTACATGTAGCTAGAATACTGAATGATTGAGCTCGCGTTGCATGGTTTTGTTCAACCGTACACAAACCAAATAAAGGGATCCAGATGTACTTACTCCATCAACTTCTAGTTAAACCAAAGAACATTATTAAGAGCATAGACAAATCGCCATAGTTTCTATTCTACGATTTCCAAAAGAGACTCACCAAACTAACTTTTGGTGGCTGTTCATCGATTTGGATATGCAGTTATCGAAATTAGGTCGCACTGGAATTGTATGACTTGGATATGCAGTTATCGAAATTAGGTGGCACGGGAATTGCATGATTTTAAGCTCCCGACGCATCATACCTTGTAGGTTCGCACGCTTGACGACGGAAGAAAACACGCGACTCCGAAGAAGTCCAGGTGCAGAGATGAACACGCGACTCCGAAGAAGTCCAGGTGCAGAGATGAACACGCGACTCCGACGTCACGAGTCGTGTAACCTTGTTTCAGTTTACAGTACCCGTACTCTTGTGAGAAGATGTTCCTAACGGCAGATGGGCCTGATGCACTTGATGGGCAGCAGAGATCATCTCTCCCATGATCGTGGATCTTATCCTCCACATGTTGGCCCCAATGCTAGGTTAACATGAGCCACCGTCCAGCTGACTGATGTCTGATGATAAAATAGGCGAGGGGATGCTAATTCTATATAGAAATAAGGCCCAAAAAAACAAAATTGGAAGTTAGATATAAGAGGAGTGTCGTTTTTCTTTCAGGAAGTAGAAAGATTTACCATCGTTAACCATGCATGGCTAACTAGCTAGCTACTCTTTTAGATTGCTGCTGTGCTTCAAAAATTATTTCATGATTAGAGGATAAAATAGAAGTGATCATCGTCTGCACAGAACATGGATACTGTTATTTTGCAAAAGAGAAAAAAGAAAAAGGAATAAAAAGATCATGATGAATATTTTCGTAGGCAACATGGCATCAAGGATAAAATAGCAGTGATCAGTATCAGGTGAGTAGTGATAACTCGCCATCATAGTGAGGGGACGCAATCCATTAAGCTGGTCCTGGTCTTTCTCCTGGACGCAATTATGACCAAATTATGTTACTAGTTGACTTCATAAATGCTCCTTTTCACTCCATCGATCTTAATCAGACCAAGCTCAGTACGACTTTGTGTTCATGCAGTTATATTGGACCCCGAATATCTTCACAGTTCACAGAGCTGAAGGACAGAACTGGATCTCCTTGACTACAAAATCGATGTTTGTTTGGTACCTATAGAAGCTTATGTGGAGTGTGGTATTTGGAGTTTCGGACTAAAGCTTGTCTCGACCTAGTGGCTCTGTATACTTTTGTCAAGAACACCCGGTGGCTGCAGTGTCGAACATTTGAAGGCTGAGGTGAAGCCTGTGTCAGATCGATCGTTACAATGCAAAACCTAATCTGTAAATGGTCTCTGTACTCTGTAATGACCACACTAAAACATGTGTTCTTGGACGACAAAAACAAATAGTTGTGATAGTACTAAGAGGATCCACCTAAACAGAATAGAGATGCTATACCGGCTGGCACACACGAGAGAGTTTGAGGACACTGAGGAACTGTGATAGCTACCGGCAGGTGAGGATTTCTGAACACGGCAATATGAGGGATCCCCATGCTGCAATGAAGCCACATGTCTGAAGGAGGAATGTAACTGCGGCTCACTTCTATAACAGACAATTTCCGCAGGGAATTCTGTGGTGTTGTCAGAGACCTAAAGGCCAGTGTAAGTTACTAACAACCAAGGAACATGAAAACTCTCATGATGAAGTAGATGGATTGGGAGTATCGAACCTTCCTGAACCACGAGGGATACCAGAGACTAATGAAGATGATGCTCAGGAGCTAGGTCCAAGAAGTTTCAGTGCCTTCCCAGATCGATCTCTCTGCATAATGTTTCTTGATGCAAATAAAGCATCAATTTTAGAGAATAACTGAGTAGATATATCTTTTTATGAAAGTGATAGAAATATCTGAAAATAGCACTTCGCTTATACTTAACTATAGATAGAGTAATCCGTTTGGCCTCTCGGATAGCCTCGTGCTACACTAAAAAGAAGATCTTGAGAAGCCTTCCATTCCGTCGCAAGCCGGATCCGGCCCCTCCCCTCCATCTCCGGCTCGCCACCAGCAGGGTGAGGAACCCTTCCCTTGTATAGTGAAAGTATAGTTCTAGATTCCTCGACGCCTCTGCCCACCACGTCGGTCTCTGATGCCGCAGCCACCGTCGGCCTCCACCGCCGCCGCCCTTTGCTGCACCATACCGCACCACCGGCCATCACATCGCATCGCTCGTCCTGCCACTCGCCCGACCGCACTGAGCCTCGTTGTAGCCCCGTGGGTGCCCCACAGTGGTGATGGATGGGAACGCACGGTGGGCGTGCACGGGGGCTGTCGTCGTCGGCCGGCCACGAGGCCGGGCGGCGCGCGCTAGAGGAGATGGTGTGGCTCTCCCGCGCTGGGCATCCGCGAGCTCAACGCCTTCTTCTCCAACGTGACCTGGAGCCATGGAAAAAGGTTTAGATTTAAAAAACATCAGGGGGGAGGGCACTGGTAAGACCAAAAATCGAAAAATTTCAGTTCGAAATTCTTCAAAAATTTGGACAGAAAATGACTAAAATCAATAAATTTATTCAAAATTTATTCAAATTTGAATAATTTCAGCCATTTTTTACCGATAACACCAAATACCAGAGGTGACCGGTAGGACCGAAATACCGGAGGTTTGTGTGGGTGTTGCATCTCCTGCCACTACCATGGCCTTCGCAATCTCCGTTGCTGTTCTCGTCGATGGAATCATCGTCGGTGACCTTGGAGGTGGTCCGCTGAGTGCCCCTCAGTACTGCTCAAGGGTTGACCTGTTTCGTAGTCCGGAAGAATCGAAGGCAAGCTTACACCACCCATATTCTTCTTTATGTGGCTGACCCGGAATAGCTCAGTTCAAGGGGAACTCAAAGATTTCCCCTTGAACCTATTAATAAAGCTTCTCATATTCCCCAGTCTCGCTCTGTTCTACGTTCGAGCCCTTGCCATGGTGTCGCCGCCCTTGTGTTACCAGGGACCCCATCCCTACTCATCGCAATGTGAGTGGCAAAGGCGAGAGGGGACCCCGTGGACGTGTGGGGGCCGGTGCCACCGGTACAGGTGGCCATGGCATAGGCACTCGTGGATGTGTAGGTGTGATAGGTGCTACGTATGCATACATGTATATGTTTCTGTTAGGTTTGTATATGGGTATGTGTATGGGTATTGTCTACTAGATCACCGGTGTTTTTGTCGATGGTGTTGCGTGTCGATGGGCTGTTTCTGGTCGATCGGCCTGCTGCGGATCTTGCCGGATCACTGGTTTGTAGGAGTTTGTTTGAGGAGCTCCAGATTTGGGAGTTGGCGGTGAGGGAAGTGCAGTAGCGTTTGGATCTGCACCGTGTCTATATCATGCTTCTCTTTGGTGGCGTCTTCAGCCTACATGAGCTCTCCATCGACAACTATGATAGGTTTGTAGGTAGGGTTTCTAAATTTGGGGGATTCTCTTGATCCCCTGGGTGTTTGTTCCTATCTTTAGGTCGTCAGGGGTTGCTCCGATGAAGTCCGATCTGCTTTGGGTCATCGGACCTCGCTCTGGTGGCGTTTGATTTGTTTTCCTCGATCGAATTCGATGATGGTTACGCCGATATTCATTCAACGTGTCAGATGCTCCTGGCAGTTGGCCTGGGGCGTTGGCTCTTGCGACTTCTTCTAAGGTTTGGGGCTCGTCGCCAATGTTGACTGGAGGGGTTGAGCTTCTACGTCAGCGGCTACATCATTGTGTCCCTATGGTGGAGTGTTACGTCGATCGATGGGATGCTCCATGGAGAAGGTTGCTATGGAGAAGGTTGCCCCGGATGTTCTTTTTTATTTCCTTTTTCTCTAGAGACTTGGTTGTAAGTTAGAGGTGTAATGTGCTTCCAGTTTAATATAAATCCCACCCCATTCAGGAAAAAAAAGACAGAGACTGATGGACGGCAAGTCTCAAACGGATGAGATTTGGAAGTCGAAGCAGAAGGCCAAATCGACAGGGATATCAATTCTTGTGCGTACTAACTGCCATGCAAGAAGAACTAGCTTCAGAACGTTGGTCATTATTTCATTTCCCAAAATAAAACGTTGGAGATTATTTAAGCGCCCACAGAAAACATGAATAAAATTGAAAAAAAAAATGCGTTGGCCTATAGAAACAGGACAACAGACTATGATAGAAAGCAACATTTTTGGAATTTGTCAAGGCTACCTCCACTTTGTCCCACATATATTAATTGTGATTGAAGTTATCATACCATCTCTTGACCATGACTAACATCATCTCTTCAAGAGCTTGATCATTTTTGCTCTCCCTGTAAGTGGTTCAAAAACCGAGTATATCTCAGCATATTCAGTATTCTCCGTTAGGACATGCAAAGTTACGAACTAGTCCGAATCTAAGGAAAAATATGTTCTGAACAAATAAACGCGAATAATCGCATAGTTGCTTGTGAATTGTGATTTCCCTGAAGCAATACTATTTAAACTATGGTGTCTGGCAGCTAACACATCATTCTCTGTTAACATCCTCAGTCCATCATTATCACTGATGTCTAAAGAATATATACTGAGCATATGATATCTGCGTGGTGATACATCCAAATACCTCAAGGATCTTTAAAACAATAAGAAAGGGGCAGTGACGTAGCAGCGTGAGGACGGGTTTTGCCTCCACTCACCACCACTCGCATGTCCCTCGTCCCGCTCCATCCTGCCCTGATTTAGGACCGCGTGAAATTTTTTCTTGCCTTGCCCTTCCTCATGGAGCTCCGATTTTGATCCGATCCGTCACGTCTCGCTCTGGTTAAATTGTTAAAAGCTCTAGATCAAATTTAATTAGGAGATAACAGTTGCCATAATGTACAAATTAATAAAAAAATTACATATAAGATTCACAAGACATAGCATAATATGATAATATTTACATATATACATTAGTTTACTAAAAATTTCATCTAAAAAGATAATATTTTTTTAATAAACCCGCTAAACGTGTATGTAACATATATTTCAGAGTGAAACTGGGTATAACCTGACCTGCCCCCGCACCCTGCTCTGATCGATGCCTCACCCAGTTTTGCCCTAATCAAGATGAGACCTCTAGCTTCAGTCGACATTGCTTCCCCGTCTCGCCAAGCTCCTTCGCTCCCACCCCAGGCGAGACAGCCACGGTCTACCCACTCCATCCATACCATAAACAAATACTCGCGACCATACATACAACGACGCCTACGTCCATCCCGTGCCGAACGAGAAGGAAGAAAAGAAATGTACCAAGAACAAGCAACAACTGAACACTAGAATACACACGCAGCATGTATAACCTCCAACCACCTCCCCCCCCCCCCCCACCCCCGGGAAGCTTTCCAATCTTGCATGTTACTCATTTGACCCACCCAGCACCCTCTCTATTTCTCTCTCTAGACATAGGAAGGAGAAGCAGAGCCATGCTAGAAAATAGAGTTAGAACTTATAAGTGTTGGTGGAGAGGAGAGATCCGGCAACCATAAAAGAAGAAAGCAGCAGAAGCAGGCGAACCAAACCAAACATACCAAAGTGAAGCAAAGGAAAGGCACGCATCCAACAAAAGGGCACCAAACCCGTAAAGGGATCGGCGACATATATAGAGAGAGAGCCAGGGGAGAAGGACGGGAGGCACGCAGTCGCAGCAAGCAAGAGCTCCACCGTTTCATCTCTCAACCTCATAGAGAGGGAGAGGGGGAAGAGGAAATCAGAGCAAAGAAGCTATCTTTTCACTCCCTCAATCTTTCGTGGGTGTGCACGCCACCCCAAAAAGGCCCCGGTGGCGGCGGCCGGGAGTGGTAAGTTTCTTTAAAGCGCAGGAGCGGGAGGCCACCCGAGTACTCCGGAGATGCAGCAGCGGCGCAAGTCGGTGTTTGCGTCGGCGCCGTTCGCGATGAAGCAGGCGGCGCTTGGGGCCGGCGTGGCCGCGCGCAAGAACGGCGCGCCGCTGTCGCTCGCCGCGGTGGTGTTCGCGCTGTTCGTCTTCGCCACGTTCCTGTACAACGAGGACATCAAGTCCATCACCGACTTCCAGTTCAGCGCCGGCGCGATCCGCGCCAAGGCGCCCGACCTCCACCTCCTGCAGGAGGCCGAGGCCGCCGCGCACGCCGCCGTCAACACCCTCGCCAAGCGCGGGGAGGAGGTCATCGTCCGGGTCCTCGAAGCTCCCTCCTCGGGGGCCATGCTGGCGGCCGGCAACAGCACTGGCACGGGCGAGGCGGCGGCGGCGGCCAAGACCAATGCCAATGCCAACACTGCCAACGCGGGCGCGGACAAGGTGGACGAGGGGCAGGAGAAGGACAGGGACGTGACGCTCCCGACCGTGACGGGAGGCGGCGCGGACGAGGCGAAGAGGCGGGCAGACGAGGAGGCGGCCGAGAAGGCGTCGTCAGCGAAGGCCGCGGCCGCGACGGCGGCGCTGCGGACCGTGGTGAGCGTGCCGGAGACGTGCGACATGTACCGCGGCAACTGGGTGTACGACGAGGTGAACGCGCCCGTGTACAAGGAGGGCGAGTGCGAGTTCCTGACCGAGCAGGTCACCTGCATGCGCAACGGCCGCCGCGACGACTCGTACCAGAAGTGGCGCTGGCAGCCGACCGACTGCGACCTCCCCCGGTACGTTTTTGCCACCCCCCCCCCCCCCCTCTCTGATCGTCTCCTTGCGTTTTCCGAGTGACTCGGCGGCATTGTAATTGGGGGTTTGTGTCTGCCGGAGCGCACGGCGAAATGCCTCGTTTTCACTCTCAGCGATGCGCGCCGGCCGGTGATCATCGTCGGTTTGAGAAACTGATGCCGGCTTTTACCGTTTTCTGCAAACGTCACTTCCATACGCACAAGTAGTCAAAGTACACTACTCTTTTCTTTTTACTACAAAAAAAAACTCACTTGTAAGAACACGGAGAAATAAAAGGTCAGCGTGTCAGATACATTAATTCGACTGGAGTGTAAATGACTTAGTGTACAGCCGTATTAGTCTAAGCACATGTCAGCTGCAGCAGCGAATACAAAACTCGATCAGGCACGCAAAAATATTCGCTATTCCAACTGGGAAACAGCTGCACACAACTTGACGTGAATAGAACATACTGCTCTGTTTCAGCAAATTAAATTAAGCCAGGTCATGGCCATGCATCCATGGTCCGTGGATGGTGCGGCGGATTTGGAGCTGCTAAAAAGCCTAACGAAACGCAAGGGTGCGTGCAGGTTCGACGCGCGGCTTTTGCTGGAGCGGCTGCGCAACAAGCGGCTGATGTTCGTGGGGGACTCGCTGAACCGCAACCAATGGGAGTCGATGGTGTGCCTGGTCCAATCCGTGATCCCCAAGGGCCAGAAGACGCTCACCAAGTTCGTCAACAACGGCTCCAGCAACGTGTTCTACGCGCACGAGTACAACGCGACGGTGGAGTTCTACTGGGCGCCCTTCCTGGTGGAGTCCAACTCCGACAACCCCAAGGTGCACAGCGTCCCCGATCGCGTCATCCAGTGGCACTCCATCGCCAAGCACGCCCGCAACTGGGTCGGCGTCGACTACCTCATCTTCAACACCTATATCTGGTGGCTCAACACGCTCGACATGAAAGTCCTGTCAGTATTGCTGCTGCTGCTGCTGCTGTGCTCTTACATCCATTGTCTGTAAGCTGATCCATGGCTGACATTGCGCGTGCACGCGTCCCCCCTGAATTTCTGATGGGATTGGCAGGAAGGGGTCGTTCGACAAGGGCGACACCGAGTACGCCGAGGTGGATCGGCCCGTGGCGTACAAGGAGGTGCTCAAGACGTGGGCGAAATGGGTGGACAGGAACATCGACCCCAACAGGACGACCATCTTCTTCATGGGCATGTCGCCCAACCACATCACGTAGGCCACCCCCTCCCCCTGCCTGCTACCACGTACTACTTCACAAATTCTCTGTGGATTTGCATTTCGTTCCGTGATGATAGCATGGTTCCTTGGGTTTTGGTTTACCAAGACGAGGACCGCGACCTGCACCCAAACCGCACAGTGGCACACCTCTGTCGTCAATCAGGTGCTGCAAGAGCGATGAGCGCTGCCTTTGAGAGGGGAAACTAGCGACACTGATGGTGAATTAGATCTTACACCTAGCCAGCAGTGACGCTTGATTTGCCTGGTTAGGTGCTGAGAAAGACCGTTGAACCTTCAGAGGTGTAGTACAAGCCGCCTTCACTCGTGTAGTGTAGAAGCAACATGGTATCCGCTCACATGGCCAAGTAGGCACAACCAATTCGACCGACCATACTACCCGATCGAGTATCGACTGTAGCAGATGTGTCAAGTACTGGCATCGACGCATCGTAGTCTGCTACGGTATTTGCCGAGCCAATTTTGGGACGAGAAATCTCTAACCTGGCCCCGGGTTGCATTTCAGGATATGCGCAGTGGACTAAAAACAACTTCCGTGAACTTTCAGGTTAGATGCCGTCGATAAAATATGGTTGACGTAGGTTGAAATGCGACCAATTCATACGTAACATACAGATATGAAAATGCATTATGATAGTTTAGACTTCAGACAGCGTTGGACCCCAATTGCGACGGGAATAGGCCAGGATAAGCCTGCATTTTTTTTCCAGAGAAAACGCTCGTTCAAATGGAGTTGTTAGTCTATTACATATATTAAAAGGCCAAGAAGCAGAGCAAGTATAAGATTAAGTTACTGTAGGCATATATATGTATACATATATATACATACATATAATTTTTTTTGAGATTTCAAAAAAATAGCGAAATGAATAATACTTATATTGATAAATCATCTGAAATAATCTAAAATGCAAAGAAAAATATCTAAAACTCAAAAATATGAAACAAATTTAGTTAGTTTCGTATTACTATCATCTACATGTTAAAATTATGTACATGCATAAAATACCATTGTTTTTATCATAATTAAATGAATATATTAAATATTAATAAATTCATAAATAAATATTGAGCTGTTCAAAATAGTTAATCTAATTTATTTTTTTTAATCAAGCTGTAACCAAAAAAACGGAGCCAATCCGCTAGTACATGTGGAGATGGGAAGATCTGGTGATGCAGGTGGACCATATAAAATCCTAGGCCCACCCATAGGCATGTATCTCGATGTGGACCCACCTACCTAAGACTAAACAGGTAGCATACGATACAATTCCAATTTCTCGAGCCCCGCGCAGGAACAGCGACACCTTAAAGTAGAGGTTAATGACAAAAGACAATGCGATCGATACTCCTGTCCACTTCGATAATTCTGCCCCCCAGCAAGATGAACAGCAGAAATATTCATACTAACAGCCTTGCCACTGCATCGTTTCGATCTTTTTTATGGTTATGTCTCTTACGCAAAGAGATTCGTGTAGTGTTCCTTCCATCTGCAAAGTTATTTTGATCACCGTGGAATCTCGATAAAGAATGGACGACCAAGGCTTCACATGCAGTAATAATGGCAGTAATATGTACGTGCCATGATCAATTTATTCACTACTGGGCATGTACAGTAACGCAGCTAAACTCGGCGTCAGTACTCTGATGCTCCTGGTGTCAAGTGTGAACTATCTAATCCTCCCTGATCGCGTGCTGACGGGTCACTCGCTTTTGCATCTCTGACTGAGCAGGCCGGAGGCGTGGGGCAACCACGGCGGGATCAAGTGCGCGATGGAGACGCTGCCGATCACGAACCGCAGCACGTCGCTGGACGTGGGCACGGACTGGCGCCTCTACGCCGGCGCGCTGGAGGTGCTCCCGACGCTGCGCCGCGTGCCCGTCCACTTCGTGGACATCACGGCGCTGTCGGAGCTCCGCAAGGACGCGCACACCTCGGTGCACACGCTCCGGCAGGGGAAGCTGCTCACCCCCGAGCAGCAGGCCGACCCCAAGACGTACGCCGACTGCATCCACTGGTGCCTCCCGGGCCTGCCCGACACCTGGAACCAGTTCGTCTACGCGCGCATCGCCTCGAGCCCCTGGCCCGCCGAGACCGAGCTGTAGGATTCGGATCCCCGGCCGGTAGCTGACGACGGGCCCCCAGCTAACGAGGCTCCAGTGTTACTGCCATACAGGAAGAGCGAAGGACAAAGTTTGACACTTGACACAAGGGATGCTCACCAATTTTCGTTCTCACTTTTTTCCCCGATTTTTCTTTTGGTTGCGTAAAGCTGTTCTGTGCTGTTAACCTGTGATTCTTTGTTGAAAGAAGTGGAAGGTGTAGGATAAAGAAAATGTAAGGGCCTCGTTCATTGGCAGCTCATTTCCTCTCCTACTGAGGATGGCTAGGAGAAAGCAAAAGGTTGTAAGAGGGAAAGCAAAGAGGGGTTGCATGTAAAGAAGATTTTTTGTGTATTACACTATGCTGGTGCACCCAAGGTTAAGAGAGGTATAAAGACTACCTACGAGGTGCATCTGTTCTTCAATCATGACGATTCCTATGTCGTTTATCCTTTCCCCTTTCCCCTGTCTAACTGTTCTATTACTACTGTACAATAATGTTCAGATAAAGATGATCAAGGCATCACCTACTCTTCTCTGCTCTGAATATGAAAGGGAAATAAAGTTCTTAGCCCTGGAGGCATGCATAGCATAGCTCCCTTTCGTTTGGCCGTGCAGATACAGGCAGCATATAATTTGAGGCATAAAGATGTAAGAACAAAGAAGCGGTTCGGCTGCATTCGTTCAGTCCAGTACTGACTGGATGTAGAGTGAAAATTACCGGAGAGGATATCGACAGCTCGGGGTATATCAGCCAGTATATTTTCGAAAAAGGAAGATTTATTGTATAAGGTGTTGTAGATTAAGAGTATGCTTCAGTTTTTATATAACTAAAATGCACATAGCTAAAAAATAAAAAAAAGGAAAGGTTAGGGAGCTGGTGAACCGAGTGGTTCCTTGCGCCAGCTCCTAGGCAGCGATTCTCTGAGCACCTCTAATGCTGGGTAGGTGTGGACCTCTTTAATGAAAAAAAAGAAAAAGAAACACAAATCAAAAGTGGATTTCCAGTGCTGATTTATGATGGAAGAGCCGCTATCCACAATCTAAAATATCATCCAAACAGGATAAAAGCTCTCTGACCACTGACTCAAATGCGCACAACTACTGCCGTCCCTATGTACTCCTGCCGCTGCACAAAAGATAGCCGCGCTCAGAGGAACTGGCGAGGAGAAAAAGGCGAAATCATGCATAGATAACTGGATTCTTGGTTGCAGTCCGCATCTGGGTATGTCAAGATGCCTGTAGAGCCCTGGACTCCCTGTGTCCAACAATGACTTGATGAGGAGGGGACACTGAACTGGACCTGGGCCCAAGACTGCAGACAGAGCACAACAACTCCAATAGCAGAATCCACTTTACTATGGCACGACGGCTGGGAACAACCAAAAATATACAGCATGCGCAAGATTCTCGGATGCAGAATGTGGAGGGGTCCTCCATTTGAGAGTAACATCAGTATCATTTTCAGCTTTACACCTCAGATTTAACTGGGTTGTAAAAGAGCGCTTGCTACAGTACCGATAGTAACTGCAATCACTAGAGTTTGTTGCCCTCACAAAAATTGGGAACTCAACTGTTGCAGCAGTCCTTTGAGTCACCGATTCAAAACCGGTTTTAGTAGGACTATTGGGCCAAATGTCCCTCCAAATGACAAAAATCGAGCCCAAGAGCCTGAATACAGCCCAGATTGGCTGTTGACTGTCATCATGCTGAACAATTGACATTACTGCCTGAAAGAGGATGAACGATGGAAACCTAGCACTTTCCCTAGTGCTTCGTGAGCAAGGGTTTTGCCCCAATCAAGTAAGGAGAGACCATTAAAGAAGCGAGGCAGTATATAAAAAGTCATTAGGAGGATCTTGTTGGCCTTGGCCACGCCCTTCGCAGTCTTCATCAAGCTGTTGATTGGTAGAGGAAACGATGTTTGTTCGACTAGACGTCTGACCATTTATAAACTTATTGATCAATGATCTATATAGTTGGATTAAGAATTTGATTAGTTTGGCACCGTATTTAATGGCTTTTTATGCTAAGGTAATAGCAGATTGGACATGTTGTTTGCATGGTGTGACCATAACTCTGAAATGGACGTTTTGCATTTTCAGTATTGTACGTACCTGAAAGTTCCATTCTGGTACATTGACTCTTTTCAGCTTAAATTTCGGGGTAATAACCTTGCTGCCAAAACGTAGTGAAGCTATGCGAATTCAGCAATACAGACCAATTTGCTTGTTAAATGTTAGCTTCAAGATTTTTACAAAAGTTCTGATGAATAGAATTTCTCTAGTAGCTCAAAAAGTCATCAGGCCTACCCAAACAGCCTTTTTACCTGGTAGGTTTATTATGAAAGGTGTAGTGATCTTGCATGAAATTTTACATGAGATTCATAGGAAAAAAACGGATGGTGTCATTCTTAAATTAGATTTTGAGAAAACCTAAGTAAAGTGGACTTTCTTACAACAGACCCTACGAATAAAAGGCTTCTCCCCTACTTGGTGCAATTGGATAGAACAAGTAGTTTCTGGAGGAAGTGTTGGGATTAAGGTCAATGATGACATAGGAAATTTCTTTCAGACTAAAAAGGGTCTACGACAAGGGGACCCCCTTTCTCCAATCTTGTTTAATGTGGTTGTGGATATGTTGGCCATTCTCATTGAGCGAGCTAAAGAGGAGGGGCAAATTGCTGGTGTCATCCCTAATCTTGTTGAAAATGGTCTCTCTATCTTACAATATGCCGATGATATAATTCTCTTTATGGATCATAATGTACATCAGGCCAAAAATATGAAGCTTTTGCTATGTACGTTTGAGCAGCTTTCAAGCCTGAAAATTAATTTCCATAAAAGTGAAATGTTTTGTTTCGGTAAAGCTAAAGATTATGAGGCCGAATATTCATAGATTTTTGGATGTAATTCCGGATCTTTCCCCTTCAAGTATTTAGGCATTCCGATGCATCACAAAAAGCTTCTGAACAGAGATTGGACAGAAATTGAAGAGAGATTCCAGAAAAAAATTGAGTTGTTGGAAAGGAAAACATTTATCTTATGGGGGCCGTCTTGTCCTTATAAATTCGGTTTTAAGTAGCTTACCCATGTTTATGTTTTCTTTTTTTCAAGTGCCTAAAGGGATTCTAAATAAATTAGATTATTATCGTTCTCGTTTCTTTTGGCAATCTGATGGGCACAAGAAAAAATATAGACTTGCGAAGTGGAGTGTTCTTTGCACGCCTAATGATCAAGGGGGATTGGGTATCCTCAACTTGGAATTGCAAAATAAATGCTTGCTTAGCAAATGGCTATATAAGCTGATAAATGAAGAAGGGGTGTGGTAAGATCTTTTAAGAAAAAAGTATCTGAGAAACAAAACAATGGCTCAAGTGGAACATAAACCTGGAGATTCTCAGTTTTGGACTGGCCTGATGGCGGTCAAGCATGATTTCCTCAGGTTAGGCTCCTTCAACTTGAATGACGGGACTCAGATAAGATTTTGGGAGGATGTTTGGCTAGGACAAACAACGCTCAAACAGCAATATCCGTCTTTATATCAAATTGCATACAGAAAAAATGCCACAATCGCAGATATTTTTAGGACAAGACCCTTAAATATTGCCTTCAGAAGAACACTGGTTCAAAATAATATGATAGCTTGGAATGAATTGCTTCATAAGTTGGTTTCTATACAGCTTAATGACAGTCGTGACACGTTTCAATGGTCTTTACATCAACATGGAAGATTCACGATCCGATCAATGTATAGATCTTTGATTACTGTTTTCACCATTTCAAAAAACTTATATCTTTGGAAGCTAAGACTTCCACTAAAGATTAAAGTGTTCTTATGGTTTCTCTTTAATAGAAAGATTCTAACCAAAGATAATTTAGTAAAAAGACATTAGGAAGGTAGTACCACTTGTTGTTACTGTCATCATGAGGAAACTATACAACATCTATTTTTTGAGTGTCGGTCGGTTAAATTTATTTGGCGTGTGGTTCAAGTTACGTTTGGCTTAAATACTCCTTCAAATGTATCCAATATGTTTGGTACCTGGCTTAATGGGATAAGTCAAAAACTTAAAAACCACGCTTTGGTTGGAACTAGTGCAATTTGTTGGGCCATTTGGTTAAGCCGAAATGATGTAGTTTTTAATAGGTCAAAAGTTCATTCTTCTATGCAGGTTCATTTCAGGGCATACACTGGATTCGTTTTTGGTCTTTACTGCAGAAGACGAAAGATTGGCCTCTTATAAAGGATGCTTGTCGAAGAATGGAAACAACGATGTTGGAGATTTACGCCCGATTTGGTTGGCTGTTTAGTAATAGAGTATCTGCTTAACTTGGATTGGACAATGTTAGTATTTCTCTTGTTTTAACATAATTTTTCCGGAATACCGGAGGTTATGGTTTACAATGTAATAATGAACGGCTGCGTGCATGTTTCTATGTAGAGGCCGGAATAAATGTTATTCCTTTATAAATAAATAAAAACGTACCCGAAAGTGCTAGCGCTTACTGTTAGAACAAACAGCAGCAACACCCAACGCGCGTAGACAGTGGTCTTTTCTTAAACATTACAAATCCAACATAAACTTACTACTAAGTTTTATTATCCCTTAAAGTCGAAGCTCCACTGCATACCCATGACCTCTAGAATTGTCGGTAGGCTGTGCAATGAATTTTTTCAACATTTTCTTTGAAAGAATTTTCTGAGTATACTAATTATACAATTATCGACAATGCCTCTATTGTAACCTGTTTCAAACTAAAGCACGGGTATTATCTAAATCTAATTGTTATAAAGATTTGTGGAAGATTAGTAAAAATGACAGTGCAATATTTGTATGGGGGTAAGTATCATCTGACCAGCACTGTCAATTGTAAGATCAGAAATAGAGACACGTGACTGTCAATTGTAAGATCAGAAATAGAGACAGTGATGTAGATAGGTTCATGTCTCTTACGGTATAATAGCCCTATATTCAATATATTGTCTTGAACTTTGTATTAACATGAGAAGTGGATTATAATAAGCCTAAACTTTTTTGACGAGTTCTTCCAGCTAATCTAGAGGGTTTAAATCTCCACGAGTTGTGTAAGCTTCGATTGTGTCGAGAGAACTTTTATACGGAGAGGGATTGTATTATGAGAGGAAGACATATGTTATCTACTACTCCTCTGGTTAAAATAAGTGTTGTTTTGGGTTACGTATAGTCAACTGTTTCAAACTTGGCTATAAATTATTTTTTATGTATTAAGTTCGGATACTTAAAAGTGATATGGGTAGATTTATCTTAAAAAATATTTTCATAATACTTAATCCGTTCAAAAATAGTAGATGCATTTTTTTATTGGAAAAGTCAAACTTTGTATACTTTAACTAATATTGAATTAAATTATAAAAATATCTAGTGTATAAAAAATATACAACTATGTTCATAATTCAGAATGATTTTATACTGTATAGCTTTTTAGTTATAAATGATATATTTATGAGAAAACTCTAGTCAAAATTCAAGTTCGAAGACTGAGTTCAAAATAAATGCTTTTGTTACTTTTATTAATATATTACAATAAAAAAATAGTAGTTAAAGGGTTATTTTGGAGAACATATGGGATGACCCTTAGGGTCCGTTTGGTTGCTCTCAGGCTCAGTCTGGCTCTTATCTGGTGAGCCAAACTAAGTACAAGTTGGAGATATATAGTAGAGTCTATTTGGTTAGTTGTATGTGTTCAATCTGGCGGATAAGAGATTGTATTTGGTTGTCCGCATGAGTATATGTTGTATTATAAAAGAACTCATTTTTAACCAAATAACATAGAGTTGAAAATATTTTTATAAATTAGTACATCATATGATAAGAATATTATTTAATTTTTCCTAGTTTTTGAGAATTTATTTGAGGTATAAAAATTTCTAGAAGTTATAAAAATAGATATTTTTGGAGAATTTTAATTAAATATTGGCTTAGGCTTTTTGGATCAAATCAATTAAAATAGATTTCTAATGAACACTAATTTACTCATATAAATATTGAAAAAAATTAGACTACTCTTATATACTAAATAAAATTAAGAGTTAAATAAAAAATATATGCGTATACCGAGCGAGCAAGGTCCGCCAAAAACACGATCAAATCTGTTTCGCGCGAGCCTAGCCAATACAACGGTTTTGCACGAGCGGGCCTAGCCATCCCACGTGCGCACACAACCAAATGTGTCGGGACTATACGCGCGGAGTCAGACCGACGCTCATGCAACCAACTAAATACGTCCTGCATCCGAGCGGCGTCTCGGTTGGCAAGGACGGCGCGTGCGCCTGAGCCAGCGCACGTTCGAGCGTCGCTCGACACGGGTTTGCACCGGGTTTTTCTGTTTAATTTCAGGTCTGCCTCTCGTGCGTGGAGCTAAAAGGGGATCGTGATGTGCCCGTCACCTACGGAACCAACTGGTTTCGTCAATTCCTAGAAGGACGCTTTGCTTCGTATAGATGTAGGTCTGTGTGTGTTTGTGTGTGGTGTGTGGTGTGCGTGTGTTTGTTCGAACAGATACTAAATTTGTACCCAGTCAAAAGGTGTCAAAAAAAAACTAAATACGTCCTTATTTCAGATTAGATTGGATGAAGTATCTGTTTAGTTTGCATCTCGTGAAAGGAAGTTGCTTCAACTTCTTTTTTAGCTTTAACTCGGAAGTCTTTAAATCTTTCACGGATGACTTAGCTCGTCATCTGAGAAACCAAATTGAAATATACTTTATTTTCTTGTAACGAGTGATTGATATTATTTTTTATTTAGTTCGATGATCTTCGATTTTACATGAGCTTTGATGTGATTTAAATTGATTTGAAATTTTATTTGAGCATAATGATTATGGACTAATTGGAATTAAAGTTGGAGATATGTGTTTGCTTGTCTCATGGTGTACAGGTGATGGATGCAACTTAGCGGTCGACGATGGGATGATCGGGACCCAGCGGAGTGCTTGGTGCCAGACGATCAAGGAGGCTGAGCGGAGTTAAGGATGATCCTAGCTAAACACGTGGAGGTCAAGCAAAGCATTGAAGACAGATGGAGACGGCGTGTTGACAAAGTCAAGCGAAGGGGATACCAGTGCAAATGACAAGGCGACCCGAGAGATCGGGAGCGAGAGAGACTTGCCGGCAGTTAGGATCGTATGACGGAGTACACGCATCGACATCGAATCGCTTGCTTAAGGTGTAAGCAAGGCGGTGAGTCACGCTTTGAGAAGCGTGTAGGCGGTTTCGCGGTTTGGCCTTAAAACCGTGGGAGGAGTGGAATAGTATGTGGCACAATTGCGAAGCTTGCGTCGAGATGAAGCTATGTCGTGAAGGCGCCGCGGCCGTCCGATGAATGGAGAAGAAAATGGACCAAAATATCATCAATGATAGTTAGGAGTGCACTACAAGAGAGGAGTATTTTGGAGAAAAGTTAGAAAACTTAAGGACCAAGTTTTCTAGACCTATAAATAGAATGGTAGGGCTAGAAAGAGCTTTAAACCAACCACTTGAGCCCCTTGTGCCACCCATTTGAGAGCTTTAGAGCTATGATTTTAGATAAAAGAAAGATTAGTGATTAGCCTATGTAATATGTGAGAGTTTTGAGAGATAAATCATTGTAATTCGTCTAAAATATGGTTGATATCTTTGAGTAATTTAGTTTATGTGTTTGCATATGCTTAAATTCCTCTCCTTCTAGTTTCTCTCTATTGGCCCCCTTACAAGTTTGTAAGTTTTTGGGTTTTGGGTTTTGATTTTCGTTTTGATTTTTGGGTTGAAATTTTAGCATCTCGTGAGATCATTTTTCTTGTTGCTAGAGGCATAAAAACTCACATACGAGTGTATGCTCATAGATCTTGAGTACGCTTGTCTCTAGATCATCAATTTGGAGAGGTTCCTTGCCCGGAGATCTTTTCTTTGAGCTGCAGTTTTTCACCTTTGCAGGTTTGTTTTTCTTGATGCTAATAGTTTAAACACTCACATACTCATGTACTTGAGCAGGTCTTGAGTCCCCTTACCACTATATTATCATATTGGAGGATAATCTTATTATGTATCTATCTTATCTAGTTTATTTAGAAGTTATGAATTTTTTATACACAAAGATACATGAAATGATCTTGAATGAAATCTATGCTTTATATTCCACTTGTGGAGTCATATTGTCATAGAAGTAATCTTTTGCTTTGTATCTCTAATTCTTTTACTTTCGCTCGAACGTTTTGAGGTACGTTAGGTGAGAAATAAAAAAGATTCATCTATTTAAAAAAATTATTAAGCATCTATTTACCTCCTCTAATCATCATTGTCGTTCCTACACAATCGTAGAACCGTAAAAGCTATGTGTATTCGCGGTGGATGAACTCAACGAGTTCATGGAAGCATCCTCGCCGATTCTGATACTCCCATCCTGTTGTTGTTGTCAGAGTCATTTATCACGTATTGTCTGGCACACATTCTTTTGGTTTGTTTTCCCAATTATTTTGCCACACGCAAAAATGAATATCACATAAATTAGAGACATAAATATATATGGTCATATTTGTTACAGATAATGGAGCCTCTGGGGCTTCAAGAGTAAGCCTGCGCTCTTAGTTTTGCTGGCTTCAGTATTGGCATGCCCAAGCGCTCTCTTCTTCTCGGTTCTTTTTGTCTACTTTCATGGATTCTTAGGCCCTAAGTCGACTCTGCCGAGAAAGAGCGCAAGCCAAATCTTCGGCTGTTCCATCATCCATGGTTGGTCATCGTATTTTCTGATCTATTGATCGAGCTTGCAACACATTGCTTCTTGTGCCTGTTGTAGCTGAAAGTGCTAACTCTTATTAGATTTGTGTTGTAACTAGGTTTTGTTTAGTCTTGTGATGTTGCTCTAGACGTCATGAACCCATTGTTCCAGTGATAACATGTTTTTCTTTTACAAATGCAAGGACGGAGCGAAATAACGTATCCAGAGAAGAAATGTTTTTCAAGACAACAGAAAATTAATTTCGGCCTCTGCATCTCACGATGCACGCAGCTGTGATCCAGAGAAGTCACGTATTTAGATGTAAACGTCTACGTTGAAGTGTGGTCGCAATGAGTTCCTTTTCCCGCGATCTTACATATGGGGAGAAAAACGAATAACTACATCAGAATTCGCATAAAGCATTAAGCCGTCGACGTTCTTCCATCTAGTTCAACTTAACTGCATCAGCTCTTATTTTTGCGGTTTCATACATCGATCCCGATTCCCGAAAGTTTAGTTCACTTCGATATATAGCAACCTGTACACGGTTCGAATCTGTCGTAAGAATCCAATATTGTATCATATTGCTAATTTCTAGACTGTCATATCAGTAAGAGAGCAATAAATAAATTTGTTGATAAAACATTTCCAATTTATTATATTATTATTTGAGTGTTAAAATAAGTAATCATGTCATTTTGAAATAAATAAGTAATCATATTCGCTCTTAAGGTCACAAAATTATCACGCTAATAAAAAAAATATCTAGAGCACTAATTTTTATAAACATCTAACCTCTAAATTAAACTAAAAAGTCCATATCACATATAATTAATAAATAGATGAATTCGGACAATTAAAAATTATAAAAAATTAGCAATTCGATTATCATACGGTTTAGAAAGCAAAATATCTAAATAAAAGATCCAAATAAAATAAATTAATAATAAAGAGCCCAAACAAAAAGAAAAATCTATATCAAATATAGTCTTAGAAAAAATAAAATACCTAAATAAAGAGTCCATATAAAATATAATTAATCAATAACTAAAATTCATGATAAAAATAATGAAAAACTTTCAAAAATCTTACTAAGATAATAAATTAAGAAGCACGATATAGCTTAAAGTTATCGTATTAAGCATGCAGTAGGTAAAGTACAACACACACAAGACAAATCTATTTTAATTTTGGTTAGGCTAGCTACACCTAATGCACGATTTAATAGTGGATCAAAATATATGCAAATCGAACCAATACATGTATACAATTCAGGTAAGTTTAGAGCATAAATAATTTTTTCTTTTACTAACATAATTTTTCTTTCTTCTTCTAATTTTATATGTTTTTGTAACTAATGACACTAAACTCGTAAAAAAAGAGAGCTAAAGACACTAATTTTTAATCAAAGGTTACCATGAAAAATATCGTATGAGGCTAGTCACGTTATTAGTGTGGATCATCTTGCTAGTGCATAATATCGTATTGTTGTTTTGCTAGGATTCCTAAGATATTTAATTATTACGTAGGTTATGAGGAATTATGTTACATGATACAACACAATGTATCTAAACATGGTTCCTAATAAAGGATTTTGCGTCTAAGTTATATCTTGTACAAGATACATCTTTCTCCTCACTATTATTTAACTCCATGACATGTAAAAAAAAAAGTCCTATGTGACACCTAATAAATATGCATAATATCATCTATTCAGAGTAGTTTTAAGATGTGATTGATTGAAGGAATATCTTTGTATGAGAGATGGTGATCCAATTTTTTATGTGTTTAGTTAGAAGGTAAGCTAAATGGGATAATCAATTAAGAGAAATATTCCTATCAGATGCTGGATAACCCATCCTATTAAATTGGTCGGATGAAGTCATCTATATTCTGAGTTTTTCGTTACTGATGTGACAAATCTCAATAAATACATTTTTTAGCACACTTTAAATAATACTGTCTACTGAATCATTTATCCAATTAGCGATCATCTAAACTTATTCTTCAACCAGACGCAGACAGCTTCCAAGTCCTTTTTTTTTATCCCTTCGCTTCTCCAAAATCTGGATACGTTTCTTGAGAAGATACCCTGGGCAGTGCGGTCGTTTGCGTGGGCGGCGCCACGTCTGGTCGTCAGTCATCACCGACAACATAGCAGGCGGAAGAAGCAAAAGTAGCCAAAGCTAGCGATGATCCAATGGACAAAGCTTGACCGGTTGACCAACAATAAGATGATGACACTTGCAGAGTCTAGGCCCTGTCAGCGTGGCACGGATGCTCGTGTACAGTTGCTGCACAGCAAAGCAAAAGAAGGCAAAAGCAGTCAAACCGCAGCTACGGCCCAGCTTGAACGTTGACACGCACTGAGCCTCTAGATACGCCACGTCTCACACCGTTGGGTTCTGCACCGCCGTTCGTTTACCTGCTCCCGTCCCGCTCGCGCACGCGGCGGTGCGCGTGTGCGTGGGCGAAGACGTATGCACGCAGCACGCGGCGGTGCGCGCATGCGTGCAGTCCTGAATCCTGATTGGCTACAACACGGCACCTTGACAGGGGAGTAGAGTAGCACAGACTGACATCAGCGGCCACGTTGGATTGCGTGAGGGGAAGGGACTGGTCTTTTGACCGTTGATCGATCAACCACGTGTAGGTAGTTCTGGTCTGGATGACAATGTGCGCAGGCAGTATGGTACCTGCGCCCGTACGGCTGCACGTGCGTGCATGAATCGGTAAATGCTAGGATGTCACGTGCTAGCTAGCCGGTCAACGTTGCTTAGTGCTTAGCGTCTTGCGAGTCGCGGGACTCGCGGCTGGAATTCACCGACCAGCGAACGAACTGAGGCTTTAGCCGATCAGTTGCTTCAGACGCATCTGCGAACGAACTGAGGCTTGTCACGGTCCCTAGACCGGCCCGGGAAAAATGCTTTAGCCGTTTATGAACCGGTAAACGCAGCTCCTCCGACTCGAGCAAACCTAGCTTCCCCAGCTAGCACAGGGTGGAATAAGGTCATCTCTTTATAGGATGGAATGATTTTTTTTTAGTTGGATAGGTAATATAATATTTTTTTATTTGTTTGGGATGGGTGAAAATTATCAACTAATTATATCTTTTAATTAAATAATAATCATTAATAATATACTAATCGACACACTACCGCATTCTGATGTTATTTTTGCCATAATCATTACTAATTAAACAATAAAATATGGCAATTAACCCTAATCATACTCTAATTAACCTATTAATTAACACTAATTAGTACATTAACATTTACAAACTTCAATCTTATAGTAATATATATTGATTGGTAATATAACGTACTAATATCACTAATCATTTTATCACTAAACATAATTATTAAAGGTGGATATTTTCGTTCCACCGTTTTGAAAAATAGCTCCATATAGCATATCAGAAAATATCCCCTAATAAAAATGATTCTATCCCTAATGACAAAAAACAGATATCGCCCCTCCTATCCAAACACGCACCCCTATACGTCAGGCGGGGCGGGGCGGGGCGGCCGCACCAGTGCAGCGGAATGTGTCACACCTGAACCAACCGCCGCTGCTTCGGGACCCCACCGCGCTGCGTGAGCTCAGGCCAGCCACAGTGTAGACGAGGCTTCAAAATTAATCTCGCTGCCACGTCCCAACATGCTTCAACTGGTTTTTCTGCAGTGTCAGCATCGATGCCAAAAGCAAAATATAGGGCTACTCCTGAATAAACTACGGTAGGTCATCTCAACTAATGCTTGTTTGCATCTTGTGCGTCTGAACTAAATTTTGAGGAAATGGATCCTGTGACTTGCCGAAGCAAAATCACAGAAAATTGCGTGGCGGTCACTGTAGCCTACAACACAAGTATTCGTTCAGTAATACTTCAGTAACACATCTCATAAAAATTAGAATGGCAGCACATTTTAGCAGCACACTAGTATTTTTTTTTCCTTTTTTACCTGAGAGTTGTAAGCCTCATGTGCCTCATTTTTCTGTGTGCTCTAATACTTAGAGGAATTTTTGGCAAATTCATGGATTGTAGATGAGTTGTCCATATACTCGCACTTCACAGTTGATTCAACACTTTCGTTTCTCTGCGTCGATATTATGATGTTACAAAACATCTCCTTGAAGTAAGTGGTTATCCATATCCTCTTTTTATCATAGAGGTCATGTATCGTCTTATTCTCTTGTAGGATGTACGCCTCAACCATTTTAGTCCATGCATTCTCAAACTCAGTTGGAGTTAGCGGGTGGTTGATGATGGATGTGAGCTTATCACACAAAACTTTGTGTTGGGCATATAACTTGTTCAGTGGGTCCTGATACTTTCTCATCATATACGAACTGCAGTTCCGGTGATGTGTTTTCTTAAACACCTATGATATTGCCTTTTTTTGTTGCATTGTCTTGATCTGCACAAAACAGTCAGCAAATACAGGGGTTAGTACTTTTGGTAACTGCTCAGTAGTTCAACATACATATAGTTTTTTTGTTTTTCATTATTGAACTTATTTTTTTACTTTGTAAGCAATATCATACCAGTGAATATGACTGTAGGATCCTTGCCACTCATGCATATCTAAAATTGTCAGAAGAGAATGTTTTGGAGCTGATTGTTGCTCCCGACAAACATGGCAAGGGGCATGCTATATTGATTCATCATGTATAATGTGTCAAATGTCACAACATCTCCTTAATCTGCATAACACTTTAGTAGGTTAGTTGGTCTGTCAGCTCTAGTATTTTTCACCAGATTCTGGTATTTATTTATTTTGTATCCGCATAATCTCCTTGCTAGCTTGCGTGGCTCTAGAATACGTTTCCCACGACATTTTTGTCTTCCACCTAGAAATAAGAGTAGAATTTTGGATTATTTGCTTTGCATGCTCTAAAGAAAACTTGGAGTTTCGATATATCATCCTCATGCTCCTCACGCACGAGGGCAACTTGACGGAGAGACAACATACCATTTTTTTAAGGTTAGTCTATTACAGAATGGTAAGAACAGAAACTGATTCAGTAGTTGTTTAATAATGTATTTTTAGGAAATAATGCAATACCTATTCTGGATGTCTCGCTTAGTTAAATTCAAGTTCTCTGACACTCCAACAGAGTTTTTAAGCAAGCTCATAACAGTATTGCGCTTGACTTTGCTTGTATGCATTGTGTCCATGAGATTTAGAAGGCCTAGGTCACGTTGTTTGTGTACCCGCATACGCTATGATGTGGGGTGAATGAGTCAACTTATGGTTATGCTCGAGGATAATGCTGTTGAAGAACGCTGAACCCCCTTCCTTTAATACCATCGCACAAACTATTGCCTTGAATCCTCTTCTCATTGAGGTCTTCTCTCGTGTGCAGTCCACGCCAAGATTTATCTTGTGCTTTTCCTCGAACGAGCACTGATCTGCTTCGAGTCCCTAACAATGGCTAACCAAGGCCCCGCTTTCTATTCTTCTTTATTGAAGATTCAGCCAGATACGTATATGATTCGTAAAATATAAAGGCAATGTCCAGATTATCAAATTCAAGCTCCAACGTTGGTACAAATTTCTTATAGACTCTCTCATACTACACACAGCAGTTAAAAAACCCAAAACGATAGTTTCATCTAGTAAGCATTGACCTGGACCTGTTTTGGGATACGGGTGTATTAATTGTAAAATTAAATTGGTTCGGTCGGGTTTGGGTGGAGGGGATCCGATTGGGGTGGATTAGTATTCTAAACCCTCCCATATATATATATATATATCAGATTTTTTATACAACGGTAAGTATGTGATTAATACAGTTGTATGTGGCCGTTGCTGGACGAATTATCCAACCGCTATGTGACTCGGCAACACACTAAATATTATTCTATTCACCCTGAGGCAACTACTTCCTTGGCAGTCCTTTTTTTAACTCAGCATCGGTTGCTGCAGTGGGATGCATTGATGTCGTAACCTTCTATCTCTTTGATCATCTTCAACGGGTTTTTTTCATTACATTTTTTTAACGCTTCAACGATTTCTTTTTATGATTTTTTTTAAAAAAATTCTCTCCTATTCTTTGATTATCTCTATTTTTTTTATATAAATTTTTAAAGAAAAGTTATTATAGATGAGAGTAAGTAAAAAATATAGAGATAGAAAAAGAAATTAAAAAAGAAATAAAATAAAGAGAATATAGTTAGCGATAATCTTATTCAAACATGTATTTTACACACTGTGGCTGCTTTGAGTGTGCCGTTTCCGTTAGCTAGTTGGCCCCACCGTAGCGACCAAGTGCCAACGGCTAGTACATTTTCTCCGCCTCGTGGGCTTGTGCCCTCGTCCCCTCTCTCTCTCTCTCGATTCCGCTCTGGGCACGCGTGCTCCTCCACCCAGAACCTGTACCAAACTCAGGCTGGTGGGACCGGAGCACAGGTCAGCTATCACCATGGCAAATGCTAGTACTACTGCACCGGACCACGGTCCAATGTCAAGGACGATTTTGCAGAAGTGTATCCACAGAAACTTGCCCTTGTCTAACGCGATGCGAAGTGAAATACTCGTATGACGTTGAGCCAGCGCATGGCTTTCTGGAAGACGAGCAAGTAGATGGCGGCGAGGTTGCTTAGCCGAGTGTGGTGGTCACCTCGCGTATGTGTATGTGTACGCGTACGCGAGGCGATATGGTGGTCACCTCGCTTCCAACGTTCGTCTGGCTCGGTCAAACCGTAGACGGTCCGCGTCGCGTCTGTCCCTCTCTCTCCTCGTTGCAACCGTCGACGCATCGCAAATTCCCAGGCCCAAGTCTTCTCCCCCGCCCGCTTCTGGGCACGTTCCCCGCTCCCAACTCTCCTCGCACCGTATCAGGCCAGCACACGGCACGCGGGCGCGCGTCCTCCACCGAGACCCCGCCACGGCGCCGTGCGCCTTCCGTGGCGGGCAACCGTTGGCTGGGACCTGCGTTTGGTGATCCCGGACGAGGAGGGGATGCGGGTCGTGCTTGGGCCCGTGAGAGAATGGGCTGACCGCGTCATGGTACGAGACAGAGCGGCGTTCACAAGCCACATCAGCCCACTCAGCCAGCCTCGCTCCTCTCGCCGTCTTCTCTCACACGGGATTATCGTATCTTTGACTCGCGCCCGTTCACTCCCTCGGAGGGATTTACTCGTTTGGCAGCTTAGAAAGTAACTATTACTGTTAAGGTTAACATACGAGATCTTTTAAATCTATATATGTAAGACAAGATGATAAGTAGAATGTTATCTATAAGTTTCCGGTGACAAATAAGCTAATACCCTCTCCTAAACTTTGCTCCCCCACCTCACTTGATTCCTTTACCGTGACTGCCCGTGTCCTGTTTCTCCATGGAATTGCTATTGCCGGTGTCAAAACCTGCACAGTAAAGATCGGGAATAATACGTGCTCCTGAAGTGTGTTGTTTATCAGAAGTAAATCACTCACTTTCAAATAAAAAGTGCTGGAAATTGCATGCTGCTACTTCCTGCATCTAGTAACAATATTTTTTTTTCTGATATAATCTAGCAAATAACTCAGCTGTGAACTTCGGTAGCTAAGTATCTAAATTTGCATATTTTCAGTGATCGCACAATATAATTGAAGCCGTTCTTTATATTGAACTTAAGAGGCCATGCAGATGGTACTCAATGGTAGTGAAGCAATAACCAGAGACAAATATGGTGATATAATTTTTATATACTAGCGAATCTTTATAGTTTTAAACATATCGATGATCGGCACAATTTCTAGCGTCAGATACAAATAATGGAGAGAGCGGCCTTATGTATTCTAGCCCTACCATTGTAGAAACAATTTAATGTTGCTACTTCAAAGTTCGGAACAAAGTTTATTCTCACCTAGAGCAAGAGTTCATCTTTTAGTAACGTTTAGTCGGAGAGAGAGGGGTGATATAAGATAATTTTATTTATATATTTGAGATAGTATGATTCTATTTATATATAGATGTTTGTTTGGTGGTTAGGATGGAATTGGTCTATTTTAGTACCTCGGTTTCACCGTCAGTACCACGTTTGAAATGAGACAGCCACGTTTCACCTTTTTTAGAATGACTTCGTTCTGAATCTTTGAAGAATGGAGTATTTACTAATTTCGAACCATTTCATCCCACTGCTTTCCATCTAAATAGCTCAAAAATAAGATAGATTCGCTCATCTCATCCCATCTCACGAACTAAATACTAACTTAGACGAGAGCAAGTGTGCACTCTAGCAAATATTTTATTCTACAAAATTACCTCTGGTTTCCACTAAAACTTTGCTGTACTCTCGTCTATCTCAAATATAAATCCATTTATATTTATCTAAGTCTAACTTTAACCATTAATAATAAAAAAAATAGATTGATAATATAAGATTGATATCACTAAATTCGTTATGAAAAATACTATCATAATATATAAGTATTTTTATTTTAATATATTGTTACTCAAAGTGACATATTAAAGACGTGTCGATATCTTAAAAGTTTATATTTGAGATCGTGGGGAGAGTATCCTGCAACACAAAAACATTTGGAAAAAAGCCTCTCCGTCTGCAATATTCCTCGGTTTCTCACTAGGCCTGTTGATTGTTGAAGTCATTTAGGAAAACACCTCTCCCGGCCCCGTATATAAAGGCCCTTCCAAATGGCCATCTCCGCAGACCCATCCCATTCAGAAACACAAACCGAAACCAACGAAAAGGAGTTGGAATCGCGACGAACCGACGAGGCAGGCACCATTAGAAGAGCGCCCGGAAACCCTAGCCCGCCGCCGCCTCCCGATGTCTTGCACGGTGGCCATCCCGAGCTCACCGGTGTTCTCGCCATCGCGCCGCTCGCTCTCCTGCAAGGCCGCCTCCGCCTCGCCGGACCCAGTCCCCGCCTCCGTCTCCTCGCCGGCGCCCGCGCCCGCCGCCGCCTCGCCGCTGCGCCCCTTCGCGCTCCGCGCACTGCTCCGTGAGGAGGCCTCGCCGTCGTCGCCCCAGCGGGCCTCCGCCCCCGTGGGGTCCGTGCTGAAGAGGCGGCGACCGGCGCTGCTCGTGGTGCCGGTGTCCGGCGCGGCGGCAGCGGTGGCGGCGGTCGAGGCGGATCCGAGGAACGAGGTGGAGGAGGAAGGGGAGGAGTTCGCGGCGTACTGCCGGAGGGGGAAGGGGAGGAGAAGGGTGGAGATGGAGGACCGGTATGTGGCCAAGGTTGCCCTCGGCGGAGATCCCCAAGTGGTAAGCTCGATTGAAAAAGGACTTAGTTAGATCTGGGAATTTTGATTGTGATTTTGAGGAAAAAAGTTGATTTTTCCTCCAATCGCGACGATTCAGTCCTCGTCGGCGGAATATTTCAATTGTTTCCTCTGAAATTGTTAAAAGCACTAAACCTAAACTTAATCGTTTTTTTTCAATTATTTAGGCATTGTTTGGTGTATTCGATGGCCACGGTGGGAAGAATGCAGCAGAATTCGCTGCCGAGAACTTGCCCAAGTTCATGGCAGAGGAAATGAAGAAGGTAGACGGCGGTGAGATCGAGGGGGCGGTGAAGAGGGGTTACCTCAGGACGGACGAGGAGTTCCTCAGGAGGCAGGAGAGCGGGGGCGCTTGCTGCGTCACGGCCGTGCTAAAAAAGGGCGACCTGGTCGTCTCTAATGTTGGAGATTGCCGTGCCGTGGTCAGCCGAGCGGGGAAGGCGGAGGCGCTCACCTCCGACCACCGGGCGTCCCGGGAGGATGAGAAGGAGAGAATTGAGAAACTGGTAAGTAATGGCCGTCCTAGCCTTCTCCTTTCGTGGACAACTTTGTGTGTTATGCAGTTTGAAGGATGCATGGTAGTTAAGTGAAGTAAAGACAAACTCATCCTACTCTAATTACATAAGCAATTTGGGCTAGTTATTTACTTGAAAATTGAGCAATTCCTTAACAACCTTGTATATTTCATGAACTTGAATTGTGTATTCGATTGTGTTCTGCAATGTGACTTACGTACCTTCTCCTATCCATTTCAGGGTGGATTCGTGGTGAATTGCCGAGGAACATGGCGAGTCCAGGGTTCATTGGCAGTGTCAAGAGGCATTGGGGATGCACACTTGAAGCAATGGGTTGTGTCTGATCCTGATTCCAGGAGCCTCCTGGTTGACCAGCAGTGCGAGTTCTTGATACTTGCTTCTGATGGCCTCTGGGATAAGATCGGTAATCAGGAGGCAGTAGACCTTGCACGACCTCTCTGCGGCAGCAATGACAAGGATTCTCGCATGGCTGCCTGCAGGATGCTCGCTGAGACATCTATTTCCAGGGGCTCTACTGACGATATCAGCGTCCTGATCATACAGTTGCAGAAATTTTCAAGTTCTTAACTGGAGAGAAACTGGATTTATAACTCTAGCCGGTAGCACTAACAGAAGACTCGTGGTAATGGAAGGGCAGGATAGGTAGGCATCATATGTTACTTCGAGGGCAGAAGTTTTCATGAGCTTGCGCTATTTTGTGGGGATTTTAACATTCATTCTTTGTAGTAGAACTATTCTTTGTGTACTTAATCAATCTATTTGATTCATTCTTTGACAGTGCCATAATAATGCGGGTGATCTCTCACCTCTCTGTAAAGGAAAAAAATTTATTATTCGTTGCTCAACTATCGACAGTTTAATTTTTCTGAAATCTACCACTAAGAAATCTTTAATCTTCCAAACTAATAAAACCGTTCAGCTTGTTTTAAAGTGGTTTTACACATGTGACAGTGCTGACTTGGATTACACGTGTACAATATTGCTGACTCAGCATCTGTTGCCCATAGAGCCCGGCTAGTAGCTAAACAGGTCCTATTGCACTGTGCTGATCTACGTGTCTCAACTTCAGTTTAGGTACATTTCACAAACTTATTTTCACTTAGAATCCTTATAAACAGTTAAATGTGTCGCGGCTCCAATTTAAGTATAGTCTAAACCATCGTACCGTATCAACCTGACTTGTTAGCTGTTATGACATATCGTGCCTAGGTTGAACCAAAATGATGTACCTGCTGATCTATTAGGCACGATCTACTTAACCACCTTTAGTTACCTTTCTCCCTCTCCCTCTCTTGGCTGCTCTGTCTGAGCGACGCGCTCTGTTGGCAGAGCCATCTCCTTTGTTTTTACAACTATATTGGCTAGGCTGCTTGGTTCGCTAGGCTGCTTGGTTCTGTGGGAGCAAGAGGAAGGCGTAGCTACTGGCACTGCCCATGGAAGCAATGCCGAAGCAAGAGGTGGCATATTCCGGTCACAAGCTTGACGACGCAGGCTGACCTCGCAATCTCTGAGCAGAACTGAACCGCCATTCCTTTTCCCAAGAACCGGCGTGAGGCTTGATCCGCAGAAACCCACCCCCGAACCACCAATTAATGTGCAGAATCCCCTTTCCACGAGCTCAACAAAGATTTGTTGCAACAAATTTCTCAGTTCACAGTGGAGCAAAGGAAGTAAACACAGGATACGGTGGAGCCTGATTTGGAAGAAGCAAGGCGGAATTCACATGCTAGTGCAGCTTAGCTTCCAGCACCTCTAGAACTTACAGCAGTTCATGGATTGCTCGGCCATCCTCCTGGTGAGCTCAGCGTCTCGAGTCTGAGCTGGGAGAAAAAAGAGATACAGGGGAAGGCATGGAACAGGAGAGGCAGAATTGATGATGTGGCTGCCACATCATACAAACCACTCACGAAAGTAGCCTGAAGACGTGGTTTGCTCTGGTTTTAGAAGATGGAGGACGATTTCTATCTGGTATTGGAGATGAGGGACTAAAACTAAACCGAATGAATATTTGAGGGACTAAAAATAGATTTTTTCCTATTGTAAAATCAATTTGCTTATGTACATGTTTTGATACCTATTTACTTCATTTGAGATTCACTGATTCAAGTTTGGAGTGTTTCTGTTATGTTGCCCTTTAAATTTTTATCGGTTGGATCTAAAAGAGTTTATAAGGAATTTTAAGCTTTTCTGCATATTGCAAGCCTCCTCCTTTTTGTGATATCTATGTCATCTTCTTTTTGTGATATCTAAATGCAAGGTGCATTTTTATCCACTACATCAATATCCAATCAAGCAATCTCTATTTATACCCAATGTTAAGCTAGTATTTTGTACCGAGAATGACGATAAGAGAAGTGAATAAACGCTTAAATAAATTTCTTATAAAATTGATAATCTTCTCCTATTCTTTAACCCAACGCATATAAAAATAAAAACAAAAGCAAGATAGACAAGAATAGATTGCAAGACTTTCAAAACTAACACTCCATCTATCGAACGACCGTAGCTTCTTCATGACTTCGCTTCGTCTCGACACAAGTTTCACAATAATGCCACTTATACTCTATCCTTCCACGATTTTAATCTTAAACCACGAAACCGTCTTACACGCTCCTCAAAGAGTGACTCACTGTCGCTTACTTTGACCTCAAGCAATCATCCCGATATTGACGTATGTACTCTATCTTGCGATCTTGACCGTCAGCAAGTCTATCCCGCTCTTGATCTCTCTGGAGTGCCTTGTCACTTGCACCGACATCTCTTTCGCGTAACTTTGTCAACATGCCATCTTCACCATTTTTTCTATGCTTTGCTTGACCTCTATATGCACAGCTAGGATCACCCTTGACTCTGACTAACCTCCTCGATCGTCCGGCATCAAGCACCCTGTTTGACCCCGATTATCCCATCATTGACCACCAAGTTACATCCATCGTATGCACAACACAAGGGAAACAAACACATATCTTCAAATAATCTCCAATTCGTTCCAAATCGAAATCCTCAGCTTAAGACACATCACAGAAAAAAAATATGAACGCCCGATGATCCGACGCTCATACCTCATGAGCACCGGACCATTCGACGTGTTCAACTCCTCAGACATGCCGTCTGAAATTATCTTTGTAAGAAATAGTTCGGCGTACACAATTTCTTATCGCTGGACCATCCATCGAGTTCATCTCCACCGGACAATAATTTTGCAATCTCTCTGGAATAAATGGTCCGGTGTATTCTCTGACGTTCACATATTCCATCGTCGAAATATTCGGCGCATGTAAGTTTACTAGAATTGATTTGTATCCTCTCTGCAAGAAATATTCTGACGTTCATTGTGCTCATCCCCAGACAATCCGACATGTACTTCAATTTTTTCTGAGCTAAAATACTCTGGTATGTAGTCTTCTCAATCGCCAAATTATTCGGCGTGTATAAAATTCTCAGCGCAGGATCATCCGACGTATACAATTTTTTTAGACTCAGAAATAAACATGTCAACTCTATTTCCTTACAACTTTGATTAGTCATGATTATAATTACAATCATATACATACTAATGCAATTCAAAAATCATCAAACCATATCAATACAGTTGTCAATCATTCATCATATATAAACCAAGATATATTTTAATTTAATTTCTCATATTTGTTTTGAGAAGAATCACGCTTTTTAAAGGGCACATGAATAGGGTATCCCTATTAGTTTTGCTTCGACTATTCCATAATTATGGGGCTGTTTGTTTCAGGATGCTTCTGGCTTCTGTTTCTGTCAGAAGTATAGAAACTAGAAACTCAAATAAACAGGTTTGCTAAAAAGTGATTTTTAGAGAAGCTAAGAGCTTGTTTATGAGGAAATAAAGTAGAAACTGAGAAACTAGCTGATAGTAGTTTTTCTAAGAAGTAGTATGCTGAGAAGTAAAAAATTATTATATAATCTAACAGCTAAAATCTAAAAATAATTTTTTAAAAAATTAAAAACATAGCTTTTCAAAAAAGACAGAAACAGAAACCAAATAAATAGACCTAAATCATCAGCCGAGTACAGAGTGCACTGAGCAAGCGCAAATTAAGGTTGGAACGGAACGGGGTGATGAGCAGTTCTCGCTAAGCCGCGCCTTCGCGATCGTTAGCCAATGTGATTGAAGTAATCCCCGCTACGTTCTTTTCTTTCTTTCTACAGGTTTTTTTTTAAGTATTTCTTGCTACAGAATGAAACGCGTGTTTAGGTTCAGATATCTTTTGGAAGTACAAGGAAGGAAACCGCGTAGAATATGGTAGAGCTACCGAGCAAGCAATTAGCTAATTATGGCTCTCTCGAAGTCAACTAATATTTATTAACGCTAGTTGAATTAAGATCTATTTCTTTTCTTCCAGTCAATTTGCACGTGACCATATGCTCTAAGAGCATCTTCAAAAAGATTATCTAAAATTCACCCTTATATCTTTATATTGTGAGTTATCTCAATAATATTTTCTCCTTAAATCTCATTTCTCTCTACCAGATTTCTAATACCTATTCTCTATATTTTCTCTTATTTATCACCGACATGTAAACCCACCTATTATCTCTGCCTTTCTTCTTTCTCTCTCCCTTTTCTCTTTGCAAGCAAATAGAGAACACTCGATTCCACTTCCCCACGCACACCACATCTCCATCCTTCGCAAGCGAGGTAGCTCGTTGGATTCACGCTCATCCCTAATCACACCCTCCGCCGCCTCATCCAGGAGTGGTGCATCACGGACCGCTCCATGGGCGTCGAGGCCGGTGCGTAACTGGAACATGCCGACGCGTGGTGGAGGGCGGAGTCGGGGAGCCCGAGTGCGCGTTGGCCGCGGTGGAGTGGCTGTGCCAGGCGGAAGACAAACGCGACGCCGTGGTGGTCGCCACTCTCCGTGGCGGTGTCGACGCTGGTGCGCGCCATGTTCTGATGTCATGGCGTGCTAGTGGCTGTGGTGGGCGGGTTAGAGGTGCTGCAGGTGGAGGCCGTTTGTGCGGCTAGCTTTGATCGCTTAGCTATTTGGTTCCCTTGCCTCCGTTTTCTCTCCTTCCTCTCTTCTTCTAACAAACCGCAAGGTCATTCATGGAATCCAGCAGCGGTAGCTAGCTCGATTAAAGCAGCAACAACCTCGATTCATGCGGGGAGAAGCTCGATTCTGCGGGAGAGAAGCTCGGAGCAAGCTACAGAAGCTCGATTCGGCAGAGTAGAATCTCGATTCGTGCAACAGAGGTTCGATTCTTCTGAGGAGAAAGTCGATCCGCGGGGAAGAAGGTCAATTCGTGACAGGGCCGGCAGCTAGATCCCTGATGGCGGCGTGGAGGAGCTCGAGCGGCGGCAACACGTCAGATCCGCGATAGGGCCGGGGTGGTGCGCGATTTGCAAGTCTGCGGCATGGTTTGGGAGAGGTAGTTGCAGCTCGGGTGGCGGGGCTTCCGGCCAAACGCCGGAACGGGCGCGCGCGGGCCTGGCGGATAGCAAGTGAGCACGGGTTCGCCAGAAGTAGCGAGCGGAGGCAGCGATTTGAGAGCTCGGTAAAGATATAGAGCTGCATATGGAGTCTGTTGGAGCTGATTTTTTTAGTTTAATTTCCTACTTTTAGCTATAGAGAGCCGAATAGCAACAGATGCTCTAAGATCGGAGATGGCAGTCAAGTCATTTTCTTTTAGATCATTCCAGTCAAGGTTCCTGATCTGTATTCGTAGAGCTCACTAGTAGCAGAAAAAATGTTTCTCTGCTGAACCTATCGCGTGTGGTGTGGACTGAAGAATATCCCTCCCTCCGACGCGTGTTAATGCTCCGAATTTACCGCGTTTCGATTTACTTTGACCAAAATTTCTCACAGGACTTTTACTTGTATTGTGATACATGTATCCGGGCGGTGTCCTCACATCACCATTTTTAACTCGATTGGTTAGTTCCATAGTTTCTCCAACAAAAGTAGCAAAACAAGCAGGAACCGCGGCAGTTTGCTGAGTCCTTGGAAGCTGAGAAAAAGGACTTGTTTGCAATGCAGCACACTTTACCTGCTCATCCGAGTAATGCCATTCATGTAACAGCCCTGGGTTGCAGGTGGATGGCAAACGCGTCAAGCTACACAGGGGAGCGCAAGCAATGCTCCTCCGGGTAGCTCCTGGAGCTTTCAGCGCAAGGCATGGATGTCAAGAGATTAGAATGCGGTCGGAGCATTAGATTTTGCATTGACGAGTGGTGTCGGTTGTGGTTTCTTCAGTCTCTTCTGTATCGCGGTGGTACCTGAGCTCCGTGTCGTCGCCGCCTTTTGGCTGCCGGCGTGCCTCCGCTGCCGCTATCTTCGTCGCGGGACCGCCGCTGTTGCTCCGTGGTTCCGTGCGTGTAGGAGAAAAGCTAGGAAGAAATGAGTTGGAAAAAAAAGGAGAATCGGCTTGCTGTGTTCGTGTTGTGCTGGCCTGAGCAAGGCCCATTGTCCCATACGCTCGTCGGGCCGCATCCCACCTAGCCCGGCCCAGGTGTCCGTGCAATGCAGGCCCTGCCGGGGGTGCTGTCAGGCCGAGCGGTCAAAAGCATAGCCTGTAGGTATCCCAAAGAAGCCTGGGCAACACTGGCAGGCCGTCGGATTTCCTATAGTTGGTGGATGTGGATGAGAATCTCTTTTGAATCTCAAACTTCAAACGATTTTTCTCCAAAACAATAAGTCCAATTTTTAATCAGTTTGAACCATGGTGTGTTTAGAATTATTTTTCGTTTTTTATATTTTAAATATTTAACAATTCGAATGTACTAGTTCAACATTTTTATTGTACTATTTCATCATTTTCACATAAAAAATACTGAACCGGTTTTTTCAAATTGTTGAACTAGGTCTTTCCAAATATTTAACCAGATTTTTATAAATGTTGAATGCATATGAGAAACAAAAACTACTTCGATGTATTGGATATACTATTTCAAATTTTTCACATAAATGTTGAAGCGGTTTTCTCAAATTGCTGAAGTAGGTATCGCAAAATATTGAACCCTAGTCTTTTAAAATGTTGAAGGCATATACAAAGAAAATGATGTTAATATAGTAAAACCATGAATTAATTACTATGATTAGAAAAAAGAAAAAAAAGACAAATACCTGGTTGTGTGGGCTGGCCTATTTGATAATGGGCCTTATTAGCCGTGCTGACCGTTGGAAACTATGGGTCTTGCTGCCTATGTGACACTTCACGTCTTCACCCACCAAAGATGACAAGTGGCACCACAGCGCAATACCGGCCTACGTGACCACCGAGGTCCGAGGGAGAAGATGGGTAGGTAGGGCGATTAAATTGATGATTTATTATGGAAAATGTGATATTTTAATTGTGACGTTACTCAGTTTAATGAAATATAAAATCATCTGATTAAATGACTATGAGATAAAGTGGTAAATAAGTAAAATCACGGCGCCAAAAAAAATCAATTGCACGGCCCCCAAGAATTTGCAGTAAGCTGTGATGTGAGCAGTCTACACTCTACAGCGTGCTATGCTGCCACTTGTAGGTGGGACCCGCAAATCGTCCGAGCGACCGAGCTTCTCTCTCTGCCATGTTTCACACGATTCTACTGTCACGTGGGCCCCATGTCGCTCATCGCACCACGACAATCCGCCACGGACCTGACGCCGATACCTTTCCATATAAACAGCGCCGCTGCTTTTTCGGGTGCTTCGCTGCTGAGATGCGGTAAAAGTGAAAAAATCGGACCCGCTCCGCCGCCACACCCGTTAAGGCCACCGCTTCACGAATGGCCTCCGCCTCGCCGCCGCCGACGCCACCGCCACCGCCGTCCCCCGGGGCAGCCTCGCCGGCCGAGGAGTCCCGCGGAGCTGGGGGCCGGCCTCCGGTCCCGCCGTACGTGAAGGCAGCGGCGGGGTCCCTCGGCGGCGTCATGGAGGCGTGCTGCCTGCAGCCGATCGACGTCGTCAAGACGAGGCTGCAGCTCGACCGCGCGGGGGCGTACCGTGGCATCGTGCACTGCGGCGGCACCGTGGCCCGCGCAGAGGGCGTGCGCGCGCTCTGGAAGGGGCTCACGCCCTTCGCCACCCATCTCACGCTCAAATACGCGCTCCGGCTCGGCTCTAACGCCGTGCTGCAGTCCGCGTTCAAGGACCCCGCCACGGGCAAGGTCTCCGCGCACGGGCGCGTCGCCTCCGGGTTCGGCGCCGGCGTCATCGAGGCGCTCCTTATCGTCACCCCCTTCGAGGCAAGATCGCTTAACTCTGTTCCCGAATCGTTGTTGAGTTGTTGGCTTTGCTGCGATGTGAATGTTATAGCTTATACGGTTAGATCGATCGCCCAAGAATTCTTTACTGAGTCAACAATTTTTTTTTATTCTTTATTTAGAACATCTCTAGGCGTTTATTGCCGAAAAAAGAACTTGCTAGAGCTTACGTGCAGGTTACGAATGTAAAAGCTACCAATTACATCATTATTGTATAGAATAAGAACGGGTGCAATTTTTTAATCGCATGTTGTCAGATGCGTTTTTGCCAACTTAAGATTCGGGACTAAAGAAATGACAGCTATGTACTTTGAAGCCAAATTGTTGGCTAGTTACCATGGCCAAGACTGATAAAGCAAATTGGGGAATCGGTTAAAACCCTGATGCTGTGAAACACATTGACTAGAAGGTGCTGTTAATCACCTGTTTCTCTTTTAATGTTAACTTTGCATTGATACTAATTTTCGTCTGTCTCAATTGAAGTACTCCCTCCATTACTTTTTGTAAGGCGTATTAGCATTTCAGAAAGTCTTTCAGAGTATATTTTGACCATTATTTTCTCTTATAATATGTTATCAATTGTTACGAAAGCAATATCTTATATATTGATACAACTTTTTGTACACTAAACATGCATATACTTTGACTAATTGTCGGTTAAAATTTACGAAGCTTGACTTTTTTTTTTAATCCTAACATGCCCTATATTTTGAAATGGAGGGAGTAATTCTTTTTCTTAGTATACTTTGTTTTCAGTGGAAACACCAACATTTTTAAATTAGTATCTCAATGGTCCTTGTTAACATCATAGTGGTTATTAACATAAGAAAGACAGGACAACTATAAGAAAAGATAAAGAGCAGATGCAAAGGGAGCAATAAGGTAATACGATCTAATTTTTGTATGAAGTCCGAACAAAAATGTTTTGTTCATAGCTTTGTAGACCTCTAGTGAAGGAACGGGAGCTTGATTTGGAGCTTCCTACATTGTTGTTCTTATGGATTGTTGGCCAAAGTGGAAGCAAGCCCGAGTCTAAAAAAAGTGGAAATAAGTCTTGTCCAGCTTGTCCCTCTTCATCAGAGGGTTGGTATTGTGTTTAGTGGTATTTGTTTGTTGCTTTTGTAAGGATTAGAAGTTACTAAGCATTAGAAGTTACTAGGAGTTAGTAGAAGTTAAAGAAAGTATGAGATAAAGTTTAAAATTGACCTGAAAACCAAATTGTTTTCTTACCCTTACAAAGTTAGGCTTCTGAATCCTTCACTGGAAATACAATTTCCTACAATCATCACATCAGAGCAGTCTGATAACTGGATAAGGCCAGGCAAAAGCCAAGCTTTTGTCTGTGATTCCATATTTGAGGTAATGGAGGGAAATAGAACAAACAACACACCTACTGCTTACATAAAGTTTGATAGCTTGTGCACGTTTTGTTTGTCATACCTATGGGAGGAAAGCAATTTACAATTTTGACACCAACATTCTGCTCATTCAAGCTTGGACTCTGTCGAGGTAATTTTTGTAACCTGTTCTGTTCTTTATGGTGGATGCAGGTAGTAAAGATCAGATTACAGCAACAGAAAGGATTAAGTCCTGACTTGCTCAGATACAAAGGGCCTATACACTGTGCAAAGACTATAGTTCGGGAAGAAGGCCTTTTTGGTCTGTGGGCTGGAGCATTACCAACTGTCATGCGCAATGGCACAAACCAAGCTGCAATGTTCACAGCCAAGAACACATTTGACATTGTTCTCTGGAAGAAGCATGAAGGAGACGGGAAGGTCCTCCAGCCATGGCAGTCAATGATCTCAGGGTTCCTTGCAGGAACAGCAGGACCTGTCTGCACAGGACCCTTTGATGTTGTGAAGACTAGGTTAATGGCCCAAGGAAACACTGGTGACATCAAGTATACAGGCATGGTCCATGCGATACGAACAATATACGCCGAAGAGGGGCTGCGAGCCCTGTGGAAAGGCTTGCTTCCCAGGCTCATGAGGATTCCACCTGGACAGGCTATAATGTGGGCAGTGGCTGATCAAGTGATGGGCCTCTATGAGCGAACTTATCTGCAGCCAGCTCATCTTTGATCATCCTGCTTCAGTGCTGCACTTTTGTGTTAGCTCTCATGATTTTGAATTGGTGGTTAGACGTGAAAATCATCAATCAGAAACTGTAAACTGTTCCAGTGCCTGGATATTCATTTGTTCATTGCAAATAGTTGGGTATTGCTGGAAGCAATGAACTCTTGTACCATTTTGTAGTCAATAATGTGAAACCCCCTTTTAGATTGAGAGACTTTTTCTGTTCTGACTTCGGGTGATTGTTATGGATGTTAAACTGCAATAGCATAAATCATAAAATCTGCTCTCTATGCCCAAGTGGAAATCTAAAGATCCTGGTCATAGCTGGGGCAGTCAGAAGTGACAATGTAGCCCATCTGCCCATAAGCAAAACTAAAGGACCGAGAATTGAGTAAATGATACCTGTGCAAAAATCTCTCTGGTTCAAGCTACCTACCTCCTCCCAGACGGAAGGAAAAGAGGTTCATGGTACCTGAACTTCCCCAGAGAATGCAGACCGCTGGTTTTCAACCTTCAAGTTTCAAAAGCACCATATCGATTTAGCACTGTGCAAAAGGCAGCTGCTCCAGTCGATTTAGCACCATGTCACCAGGTTCAAAAGCACATCCCAGTTGTTATCTCCTCGCTCGAGACCTCACTTGGGAGTACTGGGGGCCCCTGACTGAACCCGAGACAAGATTCTGTCCGTGACGCTGCATTCATGCACGACCATCTGAGCTCGCGCCTGCGCACCACCTGACCTCAAATGCTCCTCAGTGCTCACCTCGCCTGATGGCTACATAAGGGTAGGCCAGCATCCAATTCCAAGCTTTTGAGCCTGCGTCGCAGCGACCCTCTTTTGGTTGCGTTCTCTGACGAAAAGCTCAAGGATCCGGTTCTCCTACGACCGACCGAGTATCGGCCCTCGTCGCCACAATCCTCTCTGAAAAGCCAAGCCACGGTCTACCGTCGCCGAGACTGCCGAGGTTCTGTACGCTTTCTGCAGCCGGGTTGCTGTCTCCGTGCAATTCTGTTTCTGAGACGCTCGTCCATCCATGTATACACGTTCGTTTTCGTGCCGACCATTGCGTTCGCGTGATTAAAGAATATTTGGAGCAGAGCGTTTCACATGATGACCGAAGGAATCGCACTGTTTCACGTGGAATTGTCGTGTTCGAAACGGTTTTTTTATGTGATGGGGAGCGCAAGGTTTTTCAGGTCGTCTGGAGAACTATGGGCAGGCGAGCTCGTGCCAGAAGAAACGATGTGACCAGCACTCCGGCAGCTTATCTGGTACAGCCCGGACGCAGCTGTTCTCGTCTGCGCCATACCTTCCTGGAGAGGAGTGAGCTGAGTAGGTGCATGAATGTGCGGCTGCGGTGTCCTAAAAGATCTTTTTCATGGCCACATAGCTTTCTCCACCTGTGTTTCTTAGTTTTGCAATGCCACAGTGGCAGCTACAAAACCGGCCCTCTTTCACACGGGACATAGATGCAATGTTGTGGTTGCTTGGTGATCACACGGTGCATGCAAGCTATTAGATTATAGTGTCTTCATGGGGTATTCGATACATGCATATCAAAAGATCGTTGCATGATTGATTGGTGTGTAGCCCGCTACAAATTGCACTAGATTCGCGTGCTCATTTCATGCTATGACATTTTATTTTATTCTTTCCCTCTACCCTCCTTTTCGGATCCACTGGTTGAAACATATTGTACCACTAAATCTTATCTATCTATTTGAGATCCAACGGCTCACGAAGATTTGAATTTACTGTGCATTCATCTCACGTGAAGTCAGAGGATACCATTCCCCTTCTTGATATGGTTGTCGAGGGTTAATACCTGACAATGATATTAAGGTGTACCGAACGAAGGGCACGTGAACAACACTAAATGTGTGCGTTCGTCGGTGTGTGTTAAACTCAAAAACACCGAGTTATCTAGGTTTAGGCCTCCCGAAAGATAACAACCATACATCATGTGTATTTTGTTATAAGTGCTTGTGAATCGATTACCCTTTTTCCTTTATAAACCAGATCCTCCTCTCTTTATATACCAGAGAGATGAAGAACTTACAAATGAGTCCTGATTAGCAAATCCATGCCTAGCTAGATATTTAACTCTTGGATCATCTTTCGAGAATCGGGTGAGCCCAACTTTCCCTGAGAGCTTTGAGTACCTGTCCCAACCGTGGAATGCCTCCACATCTTCCTTCCCTGGCCGCCCGGCCTGTTCCATCTCCGTGCGCCATAAGATCGTCTGCCAAGCCATCATGTCCATGCATCCCGCAAGTCTACTTGCAAAGCTATCCACTTGTCTGATCGTTCCCCATATCCTATCTTGTCAGCCGTACAGTGCTACACCGGCTCGCAAGGCCTCATCCATAGTATTTAATGCTACAGGATAGGGCAATGCCCAACCACGTTGGTCATGACTTTGTTCATTGGATGAGGTGTTTAGAGAAGGAAACCACTTGAGTAGATAGCAATAAATGCGATTTACTGAGTTAGGTAAGGACTGGCCCTGTGACCAGCAAGATATGGTCGTGGGATCTCATAATATCGTAAGGAGGCTGGTCGCACAAGCCTTGCGCGGGTTGTGTGAGCTTGGACCTGATCGCACGATGGGCCAGGGTTCAAGAAATATTCCCCGTCGGTCATCATACCCCTTGTGGGGGCCGATAGCTAGGACATCCCCTTACTCAATACTTTGATAGTAGCCCACATGCTCCCCCGTGGCTGTGGTTAGGTCTGATCGCACCACTCGGACCCTGGGAGAACATAGTCCACCTAGAGATGGTCGTTGACGCCATTTAGCTTTCAGATTTTAACTCTGAACTTTACGTCATGTGGGGAGGTTAAACGTCATGAGAGGAAGAGAGAGATATTGAATGTTGCCAGGCCCGAGGGGCTTTTGATTCCTTATGCGCACCCCTTTGGACTTCAAGCGGTTCAGATGCCGCGCTGGTTGAGATTCCTCAGTACTTCCTGAGACGAGGTGTCTATGATGGAATGTGTATAAAAAACTAGGATCCTGGTGCCCAGACGCCACCACACGTGTACGGGTTTGACTAGGGCATGACCATGAGTCCCCTGGGTAGTAAATGGTAGGATCACTGGGATGTTTTCCATGGTGTTTCTGCCTTCCACCCTAGGCGTGAATCAATGGCTGGTTGGGCTATAAAAGCATGGGTTCACCCAGCTGGCCACCCATCGATGCCTTTTGCAAAGAAAGAAGACAACTCTTCCTGAAGATCATGGAGTCCTCCTCTCATCCTTCATCGGAAAGGTCGATGGGTTTGGAGGATTTGGCAAGATCCGAGCTGCCTCCGACGCTGGCTCTGCTGGTGGTGGTGCCCCTAAGGGTAGACAATCTCAAGGACCAGCTCGCACGGTTGGAGCCAGCCACCCTCGTGCTTCCCTCGCTGTAGAGAGGGCATTCCCATGTTGTTCCCGTCCAATCATTGATCCGAGTGGTCGCCCTGGGGGAGGTTATAGATATCTTCGACGATGACAAGGAGATTGACTGGGACCTTCTGCAGAAGATGATCGACAAAGAGGAGAATGCGAAGGAGGAGCAGAAAAAGGGTCCGTTGGGTTCACCGGCGTCAATCAGCAACTCCAGCAGGGTCTCCGCGTCGACCATCCTTCTTGGCCCCTACGCAGGCCGTCGTTTGATTCCCAAGGTGACCAATTGCCATCCTAGGGAAGAGTATAAGAGGTTCCTTGACTCGTTCAAGGGTAAGTAAGGGTCTACATACTTCTGAACCCTTGGAGTTGGTGGATCCCCATGGCTTACAAGAGTCAGGCGGAACCTTTCTACCAACTGTGAGTCGGCCATATGAGTCAGGAAGGAAAGAACATGTATGTAACATGATAGTTAGTCCGACCTACTAGAGGATTTGGCAAGATCCGAGCTGTCTCTAATGCTGGCTCCACTAGCGGTGGTGCCCCCAAGGGCAGACAATCTCAAGGACTTGCTCGCACGGTTGGAGCCAGCCACCCTCGTGCTTCCCTCGCTGCAGAGAGGGCCTTCCCATGCTATTCTCGTCCGATCATCGGTCCAAGCGGTCGCCCTGGGGGAGGTTATAGACATCTTCGATGATGACAAGGAGATCGACTGGGACATTTTGCAGAAGAAGGTCGACGAAGAGGAGAATGCGAAGGAGGAGCAAAAAAAGGGTCCGCTGGGTTTGCCGGCGTCAATCAGCAGCTCCAGCAGGGTCTCCGCGCCGTCCATCCTGCCTGGCCCCTACGCAGGATGTCGTTTGATTCCCAAGGTGACCAGCTACCATCCTAGGGAAGAGTATAAGGGGTTCCTTGACTCGTTCAAGGGTAAGTAAGGGTCTACATACTTCTGAATCCTTGGAGTTGGTGGATCCCCACGGCTTACAAAAGTCAGGCGGAACCTTTCTACCAACTGTGAGTTAGCCATATGAGTTAGGAGGGAAAGAACATGTATGTAACATGATAGTTAGTCCGACTAGATGTAATCGTCCTATCTATAACCAATTCTTTCCATGAATAAAAATGTTCTGATCACTTCTGATGGCCAAAAGATTATACAGGGGCCCTGCGGTTTTTGGATCGTCTAGTCCGGGCCTCTGTTCGGAGTTTTTAGAGAGTTTTTCCTATGTTGTCGCGACGCGTAAACTCTGATTGTTCCGCCTTGACTATCAGTTAGGCTCTCGAAGCTTAGGATAGTCCTTGGCACGACAAGTCTCTCGGTGGCGACCAGCGCCCAACCCGAGTGGGGACTTGTGGCCTCATGGTCGTTATCTTGGGACGTTAGTACCTTAGCCATTATGTGAGCAGCGATCCCACGCTGTGCCAGAGCCCACAGCCAACTGGTCATTTTAACTTCCTGGTAGCCAAGTCCTGTAGTGGTCAGAGAGTCAATCCGACGGGGGTCTGTTGTTGGTCATGACATCCTGCAAAACAGAGAGTCTAGTCTTTCAATCTTTTAAAAACTTACGGGTCTTATTCCACACTCGTCTAGAAGGTCTTGCAAAATAGAGAAATAGGTCTGTCTTTGAGCAACCCTACATGTAGAACTTAACAGGATGATGTTTCAGGAGTTGTGTAATCCATGGCCGTCCTCCATGCCTAGCTTGATCGCATCAGGTTGGGTAACATTGACTACTTTGTAGGGCCCTTCCCACCTTGGGGAGAGTTTATTCTGACTGGCCTTATTCTGAATTTACCTAAAGATGAGGTCGCCTACGACCTATCTCCGTTCCCTCACCTTGCGGTTGTGATAGCTTCTGAGACTTTGTTGATATCGGGCAGCTCGGATTAGAGCACGCTCGCAGAACTCTTTGATCATGTTTACATCATCCTCGTGTTACGCCGCCTGGTCGTCGTCCGAGTAGTTGGCCACTTGAGGCGATTGAAGGGCGATCTTAGAGGGAAGCATTGTCTCCGCGAGAAAAAACATGAAAGAAAGGGGTCTCGGCCGTAGCCCTACTGGGAGTTGTTCGCTGCGACCAGAGTAATATGGGAAGTTCATCCACCCATCGTCTTAGCTAATAAGCTGATCGAAGACTCTGGTTGGGTCGGAGTCATTGAGGCGTACTACCTTGAGCCGCTTATCTTGGCTGGTGGCGACGTGGACCTTCACCAGGTGGCCACTAGACGTAGCATTCTCTAGCTACGACCTGGGAGTAAGCTCGACCATGTCAAGACTCCTCTTGTCGCAGTGCAAAGCTGTCTTTGCATTGCCAAAGATGGTGATAGCCCCAATCGGACCAGAGATACTGATCGCTTGGTACGCATGGTGGGTGACGGTCATGAACCGAGCCATCGTCGGTCGCCCTAGGATCGTGTTATAGGTGATCCCGAAGTCCGCTATATCAGACATGACTTTTTTTGGTTTTGAAGTTACTCAGTGAGCCAAAAGTGACGGGCAGTTTGACCCGCCCCAAGGGCTTAGCCTAGGAGCTCGAGATAATTCCAAAGAAGGGGGAGATGGATTCAACACGCTCCTTGGGATTTGTAGGGCGCCCAGTGTGTCAGCGGAGAGAAGATTGATGGAGCTCTCTCTGTCGACCAGCACGCAACCCAATCGGATGTTCTACACGGTGGATTCGATCACAATAGGGAAGCTACCATATCGCTTGACACTCGTGGGGTGGTCGGCCTTACTGAAGGTAAGGGACACTTCTGACCACTTCAAACGTGGGCTTGGGTCTGGCATGGTCGCCCACACCTCCTGGACCACCGACTTGTATTCTCTCTTTGAGGAGTACGTTCCGGCATCGTCGAAGATGTGGTGGACTATGTGATTGGCTTGCTGGTACCTCAGTGCCGACTTGTCGGAGTCAGCTCCATCCTCACCATCCTTGTTGATCCTAGACTTACGCTCTCTAAGGTACTTGTTGATGATGCCCCACACGACCTTACACTTGGTCAGGTCGTGAGCATTGGTGCGGTGTATCGGGCAGTAGCCACAACCCTTCTTTTTCTCAAAGTGCTGATGTTGTTGGCTAGTCTGCTCGACCGCCATGACGTCGGATAGTCCTTCCTTGTGTTGATTCTTCCTCTTCTCCTTCTACCCAACCCCTTTGGAGGGGGCGGGCTTGTCGGAGGTTGGCCATGACCTGGCATCAATCTGACACTATTAAGCCTTGGCAGCCTGTGCATACTTGTCAGCGAGCTCGAAGAGCTCAGTAGTGCTTCAGATTACCTTGGTGGCCACCTTCTCGACCATCTTTTGGTCTCTGACCCCTCTCTTGAAGGCAATGACCACAGATTCACCCGTGATCCTTGGAATGGTGTTTCGACACTCGGTTAAGCATCAGATGAAGTCTCGCAATGACTCACCTTGTCGTTGCATGACTTGGTATATGCCATCCTCCACCCTAGTCTGGCATACGTCCCCTGGAAGTTGGCGACCAATTGGTCGCACAAATTCTCCTAGGAGTAAACCGACTCACGGGGAAGTTTCATAAGCCAGGACCAGACTGAACCAGTCAAGGCAGTCGAGAAGTAGTTGGTCATGACTTTCCTGTGCCCCCCCCCCGCGGCCTACACCATGGTGGTGTAGATTTACATGAACTCCTCAGGGTTGGTCGAGCGATCATATTTTTCAGCTAGAACTGGCCAAAACTTGTCCAGCTAGCGCACCTCTCGCAGCTGGGCTGATAGGGCGTTGCACCCTGTCTCGTAACGGGGAGTCACCCGCTAATGGGTGACGACACATGCTCTTGGAGAGAGGTGACAGTCACGCGGTCTAAGGGACGCGATGGAGGAATCTGATGTCTTCCCACATGGGGGAGGCAAGTGGTAGGGTTGTTTGCCTGTTTCCTACTCTTACTGGGCGTAGTCCTTCTACGCTAGGGGGGAGGGCACTTGGCTCTGAATAACGCCGCAAAGGTCGCGTTGCCGCAAGGAATCACGCAGGTTAGAAGGTTGGCTGTCTCGATGTGGTGGGGATCTCCGAGCACTCTCTGTTGCCGAAGGAGGATGAGATTTTTTTTGCCGTGGAACCTACCGTGATTCTTGGCAATCGTGACCCTCACTAATCCTGGCGACATACGAGGTGTTTGCCACTGCAGTTTGGTGTTAGGCGGTCTCAACCAAGAGGGCAAGCTCACACAACCACAGCGCCATTGGCGAACCCTCCAGCACTGCTACTGAAGAGTGACTAAGAAGCATTCGCACGGTTTGCAGATTCTGTGCAGGCATCATGGTCTCATAGTCGAGCTGTCGGGCATGGAGTGGCGACATTTCACGAGGGGGGAGCCCCCGGCATTTGTGTGGCATGAAGGCCTTGGTGACGATGCCGTTAAAGACCACATCCTCTACGATAGCTCCTCCGTACCACGTTGTGGTGGTTGGGGCTATGTCGAAGTGTTCCCGTGTCCAGCTCTGGTCTAGTTCCCCGCTGGGTACGTGGCTTGGGGATCATCGCCGGTACCCGAAACACGGGAGCCTCCGCTGCCTTTGGACTCCGGTTCGGTGTTCCATTCTTGGAGCACACCAGGCTCATCTGGGTCGTATCTCATGATGAATACCTCGCGGTGACCGGGATCCTCAGAACGAGACTTAGCGGTTACCGTGGATTCAGCTGTGGGTAGTTCAATTTGATCTCTAACAGCTACTGAAACGCAGAAATGCGCCCCCTACCTAGGGCGCGTGAACAACATTGAAGGTATGCGTTCGTCGGTGTGTGTTGAGCTCAAGAAAATCGGGGTTATCCAGGTTCAGACCTCTCGAAGGACAAGAGCCCTACATCCTGTGTATTTTGTTATAAGTGCTTGTGAGTCGGTTACCCTTCCTACTTTACAAACCGGGTCCTCCTCTCTTTATATACAAGAGGGAGGAAGTACTTACAAGTGAGCTCTGATTAGCAGATCCATGCCTAGCTAGATATTCAACTCTTGGATCATCTCCTGGAGAACTAGGTGAGCCCAACTTTCCTTTAGAGCTTTGAGTGCCTGTCCCAACCGTAGAACGCCTCCACACCTGCCTTCCCTGGCCGGGCCGCCCAGCCCGTCCCATCGCTATACGCCGTAGTATCGTTTGTCAAGCCACCCTATCCCTACGCCTCAGGAGTCTATCTGTAAAACCGTCCACTTGCCTGCTCATTCTACAGACCATGTATTGTCAGCCGTGCAGTGTTGTGCTGACCCGCAAGGCCTCACCCGTAGTATTTAATGCTACGGGATGGGGTAGTGCACAACTGGGCCAACCATGACTTTGTTCATTAGATAGGGTACCTAGGGAAGGAAAACACTTGAGTAGATAGTAAGAAATATGATTAGATGTGTTAGATAAGGATCGGCCCCGCGACTAGTAAGGGTTGGTCGCTGGATCTCATAATATTGTAAGTAGGCTGGTCGCGCAAGCTTTGCGCTGGTCGTGTGAGCTTGGACCTGATCGCGCGATGGACCAAGGTTCAGGAAATATTCTCCGTCGTTTATCATACCTAGGTTCAAATGACTATCAGAAATAACGTATTCATGGGGCTTGTTAGTTAGGACGCCCCTTTACTCAATACTCTGACAATGGTTTAGATTTTGATACTTTCAACTCACAATTTGAATTTCAAATGGGAGAGGTATCATAAATGAAGTGTGCGTATTGAGCCAAAGGGTGGAGTCACCCATGCATATTTTAGGGTTGTTTGGTTGCTTGCAGATGGTGCTGGCTAGGCCCTGTGCGTTCAGACACACGCGTTTGGATGCCTAGGTGCAGGCGCGGGCCTATCCTGAGCGATGCAAAACCATTGTTGCAGTCTAGCTCTCAACTCGAGTTAGGCTGCGCTAATGATGATATTAGCATATAATTAGTGAGTATTAACTCGTATTAGTATATTTTAATTTAGATTAAAACTTAATATGATAAATTAATTATTATAGATGTATTTATACAAAATAAACATCATGCTAACACTTATTTTTTTATTTTAATCTCATACAACATATATTTATACGGGTAACTAAATACAATCTCTTCTCAACCAAACAAAAACGTACAATTAATAAAATAAATAGCACTACATATACAACCTGGCTCAAATGACAACCAAACGGATCCTTAGTGTTTCGATTGCTTTAGAACTGGCGTACCATACAGAGATCTCTTCACCTCCATCATCCAGCGCAAACCTTTAAAAAAAACATAAAGATATCTACAATTGCACCGTTGGCATTTGCAACATGCATCACCGTCCCACACAATGAGCACGGGTCCTCTCTTAGTATTATGTACTAACTCTAATCCCAAATATAATGTCTATTTAATATTGTCCTAAGTCAAATATTTTTAGATTTCATCATCGATTTCTAGAAACATATATAGATTGACAACATGAGATTTGTGTTACCAGATTCATCATGAAAAAACTTTAATAATATATACAATCTTCTATTTAAAATAATAATATTGCTTGTCACATCAGAGACCGTATATATATTTGTAATCAGAAGAAGTAGTTATAAGATCTCTGATGTTATCAAATGCTATCAACGCATCTGTGTTTGCCTGGAGCGGCTTTTTCATTCAAGCAGGACTAGTACTACTAGGTATTGTGATCTTTATAATAGGGGCCTTGACCAATATTGGAAGATATAACTTTTACCCTTTTTGAAGGCTTACCGGTAGCAATATTTTATATCGCTTGCTCCTCAGCTTTTTGCCTGAAACAATTCCATTTGCTGGTACATGTCCCCCTCCCCGGGCAAAATAGTCTACTAACTTCGACTTTTACTAGAGCGCTAGAATGGTAAGAGTGGCTGTTCACTCTCACTAGTATGATGTGCGTGCTCGCACTATATGAGTGTAGTATGTATTTAGGACGTACATGTGTGTGACGTGAGTATAGTACGTGGATCATTGTCCTCGATTGTACCTAATAAAAAAGCTGTGATTTTTACTGTGCTCTCTTGCCCGTCTTAAGGTAAGAGGTGTGGTGAAATCCTCCCACTTGATTATGATGAGCAGTTTTAATTTCCAAAAACAAGATTATTAATGGTTGTTTAGTAAAGAAATGAAGATTAAACTACAATACGGATTTGTACTAGCGGCGCTACCAAAACATTAGCCATTTTGTCACATTTGCTCATTTTTCTTGTCATCACTGATATTTTAGGATGTGTTTATTTGGAGGATAAGGTTAGATAGTATATGATCATATATATTTTGTTAGATGAGATTATCTAATTTCTTTTTTATAGTATGGATTTGGTGATTTAATTTTTTATTTGGTTGGAAATTATAACTTAGATGGGATTAGCTAAAATTTTATAGGACCCGCTTATCATATATGTAGTTTTTATCAAAATATAATCCCACATGATCTTATTCTGTTAATTTAATTACAATAAATATAATGGTACAATCGGATCGTAAATCAGATAAATGATTTAGAAAATAAATTATTTTAAATCGTATTAACAAAAAATATATTAACTCTACCCAACTAGAATATCATATCAATAAAGATAAAACTTAGCCAGAACTGATCTAGCATCTAGAAAAATATATTTTTGAAAGTGATCACCTTATTTATACATACCTTTGAACCAAACACCTTTAGTTGTCGTATCCTATCCACGAATATCTCGAACCAAACGCTTTTTTTGCTTCTGAGAATGTGCCATGGAACATATTTCGTTAAAAGAACTTTACAGTGTTACAACGACCTCGCAACTACCTCCAGATTAACCAAAACGACATGCTACATTATAAGATCACAACACCGAAACAACTCGGCAAACCCGTACACAACACACGCCGTAACCGTGCGAAGGAGAAACCCTCCACAAACGGAAGCTACAAGCTGGAACAGGAAGACGCATAGGATCAACAACAACTGGCGGCTGCATAGGATCTGTCGGGCAATCAGGATGCTGATGAAGACTCGCAGGGCCATACGAAAGTTGAGCTCCTCCCTGCGCATCAAGCGTGACGCTTTTATTGCATGGCATCCAGCGTTGCAGTCAACACGACGCTCCGGCCGCTAGACTGACGCGGAAGCAAATTTTTTTATAAGATCTCCGTTAGATCAAAAGTGAATGACGTAAATAAAAAGCTCGCAAAGATCTTTCTCAAAAGAGTCATAAAATTTGCTTCTGCCTGACGCTCGCAAACGATTCCTCGCTATTCAGATATCCAGAGGCCCTCACCAGACTGCGCGGATGGAGCACCTCCCTGTACACCGGGCACAACAATTTCACTGCACGGTCACCGGGATCCTCATATCACTGCAGAGGGGATGGAGGTAGGACACGACAACAATCCCAGCAACTCCGTCGCGAGCACGACCACGTAGGACGGAGGCGACAAATGACAATACTCTTGCTTTGATCTCCTCGAGGTCTGCCTAGATAGGCCGACAAACTCGCTGCGCCTGCAGTCAAGGGCGATGGCGAGGGGCGCACGACGCGGTCAGTCGGAGCCAAGGCGGTGGAGATGGCACATAAGGGGAGACCAGGAGGAGTGGGGTGTTCATCGACATCCACGCGGTAGTGGCCGGATGACGCCCGGAGGCCGCCTGCATAGTGCGAAAGTTGGTGTCCCGTGGCCGTAAGCCTCAGCCGCACTACCACGCTCAGTGATTGGTTTCACCTGCAAGCGTATAGGATCATGCAACAAGTTTCGGTCAAGAGTTTTGAGGATATGGAACCTAAGGAGCTAAAGGAGGATGGTCGTTTAAGAAATAACTATATTATTATCACTAATATAACTACAAAATAGGCGTATTGCGGAAGCAATATAAATAAACGAGGGAATAAAAATATAGTAAATGTAATAACGGTAAAGTAAATGCTAAAAATAAAAGATGACGATGCAATGGTAATAAAGTAAGGCTTTGGAGATTTCGGATCATGGGTAGGTGTATATAGCAATAACCATAATGTAGGTGAAGATGTTGATGGCTTCATCTCATAATTGCAGGCATGTTACCCTTAAACATCACTCCGCCTTTTGCTAGGGTAGTCATGGCTCTATTGTCCACCTCATACTCTCCGGTCTGGATGAGCAAGAGAGTATTAAGATATAAGTCAGATCGTCGCATTAAGTTTTATGGTAACATGTTGTTCCTCGAATCATAAAGAATCACCATCATCCTTTGATCCTGTCACTCACTGGGCTCCTCTAGATCTTCAACACGACAAGCAATTGTTCATGCAGTTGGGGATAATAATGATAATAATAATAATTTCTAAATCATACTGTCTGGACGTCCTATGAAGACAACAAGCATTAAATATAACAAGCGTAATCAATAATTGTTCAACTTAACCAATGATTCACCATATAGAAATGAAGCATCCAATCTTCTCTAAACTGTCCCCAATTCCTTACATCTCTGTAGCTCTAAAAGACTACTCACTCATTAAGGGACTAATGCAAATCATAGTTGAAAGTAAATGAATGAAATGAAGAATTTTTCTTGGATTGCCAAAAGAAATATGTATAAAATAAATAATCCGAAGTTCCTTCAATGCAAATGGATCAAGAGATCAAATTACAAAGTATCACAATCTCTCAACCTCGACTCTCTAACCAATGATCCTTCAGAAGTAACCTAGGGCGGGAGCGGAGGTTGATCTTGATCACTCCTAATACCCTAGACTCTCCCTGGTGGTGTGGCGGCTCTTCTCTCTCTCTCTCTCTCTCTCTCTCTCTCTCTCTCTCTCTCTCTCTCTCTCTCCCTCCCCCCTCTGCAAATTGGCGGTTGACGATGTGGAGTTTCTGGCGAGTGGTACGGTTAGGCAGTACGATCAGTGGCGACCATACTGCACTCTTCCAAACTCATGGTGTTAATTCAGTCGATGCTTCCAAAGTAGTAGTTGTTCCAAATTGCATTCTCCATGTATTTGTATCTTAAGTTTTGATATTAGCTCCAAATTTCATGTGTTCCACTCAACAAACACCATTTGTGCATTAAATGATTACAATTAAAATAAAAATGACAAGTAATTAGTATTTGAAGACAAAATCCGTAAAACTATGATAAACATTTTGGACTCATGGTGTGCATCGCCAGCACCAATGCACTTATCGGTTAGTATTGTGTAGATCTAGGTCACCTCCTCACAGATCTCGATCGTCATCACACAGATCTCAGCCACAACCACGTAAAACTTCGCATCAACCACCGCCATCTTCAACACAACAATGACCGATGACCATGGCTATATATGGAAGAGGAGAGTGGGAGGGAGGAAAGGGAGGGAGAGAAGGAGACCGCGAACGGAGGCCTTTGGCTCTGCCCCTGGCCGTCGTCGCTGTGAGGAACGGTAACGTCCTAAGAGGAAGGGTGAATTAGGACACTTAGAAATTAATAGCTCCAAAAACTTCACAAGATAAATCTATCCTAATTTTTATCTAAATGTACTCTACGTTTATCTAGTGTGTCCACTCTACCGCTTAAGAGGATTACAATCTACTCTAGTAAGGTGAATTGTAAGTATATAAATGCTGAAACGTAAATAAGGTAGAGAGACAAACTCGGCACAAAAATTTTTTATCTCATGGTACCGGTGGCACACAAAGCCACCCCTAGTCCACATTAGATATCTAAAAAGGATATGCTTCTGGTTGCTAAGTCTCTTCCAGTTATGACTCTTGAGCTACCAAATCACCAAAACAAGACCTTAAGCACGATGAGTCACCAAGCCAATAAGACGAGATCTCATCACTAACCTCTCTTCCGGTTACTTGTACATCGTCTTCACTTCAGAGCTTTAATCACAAAGACAAGGACCTCCATATCCTGGAACAATCTTTTTTGCCGCCGCTCGAGAATGAATTATTCAGAATCTCTTGGACTAGTCCAAACACATCAAATCATGTAAGTACCAAGTAAATAATTCTACACCAGTCTTGTACACCTGTTTAAACGTTTTTGCAATTCTTTTTGCATGCCAGCCGACTATATTAGAACCAGTTCAGTGGTCCAGTTCTTAAGAGTATTGGCAACCTACGTAACCTGACGGAATTGTAAGTAACTAACTATAACTAATACGAAAGAACATATCATGGATTCATGGTTCCCGAAATTTAATTGCAAACATTTGTTTGGTTGCTGCAAGAGCTTAGCAAGCAACCTACTGAACGAAGCAGTGCCATATCTCAGTAATGCAACTCCACTCAATTATGTGTAAGGAAAATCTATAAACCTTTAGGTTAATGATCTTTTATGGTGTTAAGAACTTTTTTCTTTCTCTGACTAGGGACCTAAGCAACAATAACTTCTCAAGCTCACCAGCACCATGATGGTTTTCAACATTGACATCCCTGAGTACCTTGTGAGTTTTCCAAGGATTATTGAAGTGACAATTAAATGGATTTAGTAACCTACATTATAACTAATGTTTGTGCTTTGGATGGATATACAGATGTATGGATGACGATGGTCTGACCGGGACAATACCCAGTACTCTGTTCAGTTCTTCGCAACTGCAGCAAGTGTAATTCCTCATGGCTTGTGCAACAATTTTCTTGAATATCGTATCTACAAAAAGTTTCATCCGAATAATTTTATGTGTCTTTTTCTGACATTGCAACTTGCAATGCAGATCACTAGCTAAGAATGTGTTCAATGGGACATTTAATATGAGAAGTAACATCAGCTCACTACTGCGCATTGTTAATTTGACAAATAATCAAATCAGCGATGCTAACGTAGACCCAGGCTACAACATCAGCCTCATGTAAACATCATCCTCTCTCACACAGTCACACACACACGAAAAAAGAATTGCTATACATTTGGACAGCTAAGTTTATGCATTCTTAACCATCTCAGTTTTTGTTCCTGTCCAGATTAACAGGGAATTTTATATGCTCACACAACACTAGTTTCTGCAAACTCAAGCAAAAGCAGCAAGCGCCATACGCCCTAGCCTAGGCCCATGTGGTGTCGTTTCTTGCACTAGTATAGACAGGAACGTTACATGAATCAGATTGGAGGTGCGGTGTAGCAGCCTCTTCGCCTGGTCTTGTCCGGCGTCCGTGCAGGGAGCTCCTTACATGGCCTTATCTAGCGTCCGTGCGGTGGGCTCCTCGAGCGGCCTCTTGCAGCGTCAGTGCAGCGGCCACCTCATGCGTCCTTGTCTGACGTCGGTGAAGCGGGCTGGGTCGGTGCAACTGCCTCCTGCAAGGTCAATGCAGGGATCCAAGGTTGATGCAGTGATGGGCCGAAGGAGATCGGAAGGAGGTGGTGGATTTGGGGGCGCAACTCAACCGATTCGATAGAATAGGGGGCACCACGACAATGGATTTGAATGGGCAGCGGCGCAAGGGGCTCGAACTGGACGGGGGCGGTGCGAATTTGGCAGGTGGACGGAGGAGGCTGGTTGAAGCGCGTGTTTGGAGGCGAAGGCTAGAGGCGGCGACGGGGGTCAATGAGGGTTGCGTGTGTGAATTTGTTGATGCAGTGATGAGTCGAAGGAGATCAAGAGGAGGCAGTGGATTTGGGGGCGCAGCTTGACAGATTCGATGAAATTGGAGGCACCATGAGGATGGATCAGGACGGGTAGCGGCACCAGGGGCTCAAACTGGGTGGGGGCAACATGAATTCGGCAGGTGGATGGGGATTTGGCAAATTCGGCAGGGGCACGAAGTTGGGGAGAAGGATGGAGAGGTGGCTGCGGGGGTGGAGGTGGTCTTATTTGGGAGCAAAGGCTGATTTTTTTTTTAGAGAGAGTACCAAGGTGGTGTCAAAAAAAAAAAAACAGAGAGAGGATAGGGTGGCACAAGTTCGACACGTGATACTAAATCAAATAGTGTTTTCAGGCTTGCGCGTGGTGCCAAGAGAGGCTTATGCGCAGGAAGTCAATTTTCTTGAGAGTGTACTGATGTCCCGCTGTGAAAATGTTTTTTCATGAGAGTTTAACGCTAACCGCCACGAAAATACATTTTTTGTGAGGGTTTTTAATTTCCCTCACGAAAATTTATCACCGTTACAAAAGATCCGTTATATGATAGTGACATACCCCCTCCCCCTCTACCTAGCTTTTTTCTTTTCAGGGGAGGTGGTGTTCGCACATCCCTTCGGAGCTGGCAAAATGCAGTACGTGAGTGGTGATTGGTTTTTGGTTTCACCTAAACATGGAGCAAATACGCATTGAAATGGCAGAGCCGCAATCATCTAGAGCAGTGGGTAGAATCCATTGTGAAATTGATTGAATATGTATCATGCAATCATCTGGTGAGGCAGGATTTTTGCCGTCATAGAATCTGGATGATTCACAGAGAACGAGGACCTTTTGTGTGAGTAGGACCGGTGATTCACTCTACACCGTACATATCGAGCAGGGAGCATTTTTCTACAAACAACTTTATTTATTAAGAGCGTGTTTACCCCTACTTGAATAAATGATCCGCAAGGGCGCAATATCCATCTAAAATTACATTGTTTTCAAGACCATCATGCCTACCAGAATTCGTTATGGCTTATCGAGAGTCTCTGCGGCTTGATCGCGTGTGTGCATTGACGGCTCGTTAGATACTAGTAGTTGCTTTTACATGAGGCCACCTAAAACAGTCCTACCGCCCCCGTTATCGATAAAGGTTTGGCGCTTTATCCTACTCGCTCTCCTTTGGATGGTGTGGAAGTCGCGAGAAAATGCCGTATTCCACCAGATGGGTGACTCTGTGAACACCGTCCACATTGCTGCCACTGACAAAGATATCACCTTATGGAGCCACAACCTTCAGGAGTCTGGATGAAGAGTGAAGTTGCTAGAGGGTCCGTCTTTTTTGAAACGAGCGCACAGGAGAGCTGCTTATTATAGTAAAAAGCACAGATTTGAGCCAGACGGGTGACTTGACTGAGGGGCTATCTTTCCAGCAAACTTGTGTAGCTTGTTGCGCTTGAATCCTTGGCAATGGCATGCTTTGTGACCCATGGCCTATTTCATTGTTGTTTCTGTAAATCTTCAGTATTTGTTACTTACGAACTCTTGAACAATTTGTATCGGGGCTCTCCCCTAGGGCCTTTTTGCTTTTTGGTATTGTATTGAGGTGGGCAAGTTCTCTCGGGCTAATGACTAAAAAGATACAATTGTTTTTCCATAGCTAACCCAGCACTTTGCAAGTGAGGAAAAGAGCTTAATAGGTTGCTGGCATATACGTCGCATACAAACTTTACACGGTAAAAAGCACCAGATTTGGCGCCACTGGAAATGGAAAGACTAATGCTTATTGCTCATACAGCAAAAGTGACTCGTCCACTACATTATCCACAGTGCTAATACTATGCGAGAGAGAAATAGGGCAATGCTATTTGTAGTGACAGTTTTGAGCCTTTGAGGTCAACCAATGACTGAATCAATCCTTACCTTTCTGTCAAGTAGTGATGAACTACTTCAGGTTGTGTTGGTAAAAGAAATTGTCTTCTACAAATAAAACGTGGTAAGAGTTAAGTCACAAGAATGACTTAAGATTGAATTAGATGTGGAGAAGGAATGAACACCAAAATTGCCTGAGCAATCTTTTTCTATCTTTGGTTTGATGGCCAAGGATCTATATTTATAATGATATTTAGAGTGTAAAACAAATATGCTCATAGAAGGCAGACAAAGATATATGTCTTATACTATACAATCAGAGAGCGGGCGAGCCCAGTAAATTATACCTACGGTTGGTAAGATGGTTGTTCTAGCGATGGGTTATCCATTCTGGCACTGCATTGTACCAGTGTGTCAGACGACCACCACTTGTGCTATCGTGTCAGGCGGCCACCACTTGCGCTATCGTGTCAGGCGACCATCACTTGCATTATTATGTCAGATAGCCACCACTTGCATCAGCATTAAATGTCGATCACCTCGCTGTACCTGGGGGATGACCTATGGACCCCCTCTTGGTTGATCTATTTGAAGGATTGAAGACTCCGAGGGTCCGAAGGCATGGCCTCTGGGACCGCCCTAGAGGGGGCCAGAGCCAATGGCCTTCGGGCCTAGACCGCTGTGGTCAAGGGACGCCGGGGGTCATTAATGGTGATTCCCCCGATAGCAGCCCCTCGCAAGGATGGCTAGTGGTGCGGCCATTCCCGCGGTATCCAGAGCTGGACCTCTTGTGATCCTTGGCTCTGCGGTTATGGGCCCTCAGTCTCCGATGATTATGAACTTGGAAGGGTCAGTCAAGGGTGCAGGCTAAATACCTAATGTTATATGTGGGGGAGAACATTAAATGCAGTCTGTGGTGGGTGACATAGTCACGTTTGTATGGTCTATAGTGGGACGTGTGGCGCCTTGGTATTGGATCGTCGTGGAGAACAGTTCCACCTACCCATGAATGCGAGGGGAGGAAAACAAGACGTGCACACACACCGCGAGGAGGTAGCAGCTTATTTCCCAATTTATAAGGTGAGGGTTTTGGACGAGCATCATTCTCATCCGACACCTCTATTTTTTGTTGCTCGAGTTCTTGCGCACGCACCCACTAGCTCCAGTCTCTGCAGATTCCTGAGTAGACAACCTCCCCACGACGTGTTTTCAGGGAACCATGGCTCGCTCCGACACCGGTAGTGGAGCGGGCTCGCCACCGAGGGGCCACACGTCGCCGGGAGATCTTGCCACCACAACAGCGGCCATCGACGCTAGTGGTGGCACAGACGGAACCGCTGGTGCCCGCGGTTCAGCAAAATCCTAGGTGACAGAAAACCTTCCACCGCTGCCTAGCTCCTCGCTAGGTGTAGAGCTCCGTAGAGCCAGTAGGAAATGCCCTCTTCAAACTGGTGCGCTTGGTGCGTCAACTGTCATTGAGGCTGAGCAAGATTGGTTAGGCGAGGAGGGGATGATCCCTCCAGATTGGTTGTGCGTGTTCCATAGGGGGAGACTATCCCAACACCACAGAGCCACGAAACCGTGGTATTTGAAGCCTTCCTTGATGCTAGGCTTGGGTTCCTAGCGGCATCGCTCCTTGAGGGGGTGCTTCAACATTATTTTGTGGAGCTACCCTAGCTCTCAGCCAACACTATCGCCCGCTTGGCCATCTTTAAATAGGTTATGTGGGCAGAGGACTGCGAGGGGCACACGGATGTTCTTTGTGCCCTCCATGAGGCAAACTGCCAGCTGAAGCTTCAAAAGGAGGACGGGGTGAAGAAAGCCCTCAGCTTCGTTAGTGTGAACTTCTAGCTCCGGCCGGAGTATCATGGATTGTTCCCGGCGATGGCCATCAATGAGTGATGGTACACTGGGTGGTCGAAGAGGTGGTTTTACTGCGTTGTGGGCTTCGGGTCCCCTCTTCGCTCTACCAACTAGGAGATCCAGTAAATCCAAACCTTGGTAGTGGAGATGCGCGAGGCCCAGATGACTTCGAAGGTGAAGCTCCTCCAGCAGGTGGCACGAAGGATGAGCATGTGCGACCTCGTGGATGAGTTCACAATATCGCGCATCAGACCCCACCAGGTAGGTTGGGACTATGCCTTCGAGCAAGGTGAGGAAGGCGAAGGAGAGCCAAACAAATACTATGGACCCACCATTGACTCTAGTGAGTCCTCCCCGCTATCCAACTTTGAACTTGCAGTAATGAGACACTTTTTTCTTTCATAGCGGTGCCTAACAATGGACGAAGCCGTGGACAAGTTCCTTGGTCAGCCTTCCCTTGCCGAGTGGGAGCAGCGCATGGAACTAGTAGGGAGCTGGGAGCGTTGTAATCGGATCTGCTCGCACCTCGGTTTGGTAGCTCCAACATGGCACGATCTGGCAGAGTCCTGGTGTAACACCCTGGTTTTCAGAATTTGTAACTTTTTAAAAATTTTCAAGATTATTGAATAGCTTCACCCGTAGAGTAGTTTAAAACCTATTTTCATAAATAATCAATCAATATATGTTATTATTTCTTATGCACTGCATGCTGAGTTTTGCTATGAGCTAGGTAAATATATTAGAGTTATTTTTCTTTTTCTTTCTCATTTGTGTTTTGAGTGAAAAAGGTTTTCACAAAACTCAATAGTGAATAAGTTAAGGACCTTAATGGTTGGAATTCAAAATTCTTGTATTCCTTTTCTATTCAATTCTTGATCATACCTAATCCTTCTCTAGTTTAATTCAAATCTTATCCAAATCCTTGTTGAAAGTCAATCTTTTCTTTTCCTCAAATCCTATACAAATCCAAATCCAAATTCAAAGCCTGTTCAAATTTCTTTGTAAAAGCTATTCTAAAACCCTAGATATACCTAAAGTGTCCTTGGACCCAATCTTATCCAAGCCCAAGCTCTTGGCCGGCACACAAGTCATCTAGAAGTCCTACCAAAAAGGATCCACAAAATCTATAAATATTCGTAGAGCTCTGGACAACCTCATATTCTCATGCAGTTTTGGAGTTTGAGATGGCCTCAAATGCAAATCTTGATAATACCAAAGTTGTAGGTCTCATCGAGAGCTTTGATTTGAACCTATGGAAGTCCAGAAACATCCAATTTAGAGTCCGGACAGTTTACATACCATCATCGAAATAGACATATGTGAAAAAGGAAACCATAATCGACTTGAACTCGAGTCGTGTCCATCTTGGACTCCACCTCAACCAACAGGCTTGTAGCCCTATAAATAGGAGTTACACGCCCTCCCCCACCCCTATTGCACGCCCCAAGCCCTAGCCACCACTAGTTCCTTGCCCGTACGCCGCCATTCGTCGGTGCCACCGCCTCCACCATCCGTGATGCGCTACGTCATCGTCTTTGCGAATTCTCCTTCCTCGACTATCGAAGGAAGGTGAGGACCCCTCCTTCTTCTCCCTTACTCCTGTTTTACCATCATACTAAGTCCTTAGCAAAGCTCTAGCCCCGGCCAAAGCCCGATTTGTGCCGCCACAGTCATCGCTGTCGCGAACAGTTGCGCTATCGCCGATCGGCAACAATGTTCTCAGCCGACAAGAAGTCGAATCACCATACCCTTTGTCTAGAACATGCCCCAGGATGTTCCCCTGCCCTCACCAACCAAATCGGCTATTAGAGCATCGATACCACCAAGAACGCGATCGTCGTGCCCGCTGCCCCAGTCTGGACATGTTCTGTGCGTGCATCGAGTTTACATTCGTGGTCCCCGTCAATAAAGAGGCCGTATGGATATGCAATCTGCGTCATAGTGTGTCCCATGGAGTTTTCCACATGACCCTAGGAGTCCTTCACTGGTTGTGCAGTGCACTACCAAACATAGTTGCAAAGGACAATATGTCATAGCCGTCACCCATCTCATATCTGCTGATCGTTCTTTCTCTCAAGGGATGATTTGCCAAAAGCCGTGCTATAGCATTGTGTTCCCAGCAGATATAAATGTCTATGTTTAGATGGTTTCTAAAATTTCATAACCTATCTCCAGGAACTTGAGCGTCTTTTTTGCTATGTCTGTTCGCAGTCACCACCAAACCTAGCAGCAGTCGTCGCTGTTTTTCCGCTACCTCGGAGTATCCCTTCCAAAACCAACTATACCGCTGAGTTAGCCTTTCACTTTCTGCGCCATGCTCCCCTCATTTCGTTGAAATGCCACCGAAGCCCAGTGTCAATGTCAGTGACCACGTGCTCGATCGCCGTCTCCAATAAAACCTAAGTTTAAAGGGAAATCGGGATTACTTGGAAGTTCTCAAGAAAAAAGAAATGAATATGACTTCTAGACCTAGATACCAATGATATAGACTTGGATCTTACCATTTTCTCTTGTAACTCTTGGGTAGTTGATACTAGAATCAAACTGGAGTTTTTGGCAAGATATGAAGTTGATATGTGCATCGGCAATATAGCAAATGGTTGTTGTGTTGGCCGATTGACCCTATAGCTTCATTATTATCCTCGGAGTTTTGAATGGAATAATTGTTATTCCGATCTAAACTTGACTATGACCATAAAAACAACTACTTTGGAAGTAAAGGATTGTGGATAAAAGTTGTTTAGCTTTCTAGCAATATGGTCCAGTCAAGATCCATTGGTGAATGAATTTTGAGGATATGTGAATCTATAACATTGATTGACCCCACTTTTATTTGGTATTGTTGCTTATGTCATATGAATAAGAGATGCATGGAGAAGCTCCATAGAGATGGTCTTCAAGATTCATTTGATTTTGAATTATTTGACATATGCGAATCTTGTTTACTTGGAAAGATGACTAAATTGCTTTTCACCAGTCTAGGAGAAAGGCAACTAAGTTATTATCTCTTGTACATACAAATGTATGTGGACTGAGGACCTATATAGCTAAAACTGGTTCTCAGTACAAATATGAATCCTTCGAAAAGTTAAAGGAGTTTTAGAATGAGGTACAAAATCATACGGGCAAGGTAATTACATTCCAATCATGGAGACGAATACTTGAGCTATGATTTGATGGTCATATAAAGCAACGTGGAATTATTCCACAATTGACTCCGCATAACATGCCTTCTTGAAATGGGTGTCTAAACGGACGGACCATACTTTGTTGGACATTTTTCGGTGTATGATGAGCCAATTTGATCTTCCATTGTCTTTTTGTCATATGCTCTAGAAATTATTATTTTCATGTTAAATAGGGTTCCATCTAAGTCTACGGAGTAGACGCCATATGAAATATGGAGCGTCTCGTATTGTCTTTCCTTAAGGTCTGAGGTTGTGAGGCCTATATAAAATGTTTGATGTCTGATAAGCTCACTCCCAAATTTGATAAGTGCTTCTTTGTGGGGTATCCTAGGTAAACCAAAGGATATTATTTCTATAACTGGGAAGAAGTCAAAGTGTTTGTCACCCAGAATGGTGTCTTTTTGGAGAAAGAGTTTCTCTTGAGGAACGTTAATGGGAGCACGATGCAACTCAAAGAGATTTGAAAACCATCAGAAAACGTTTCAGCTCCTACTGAACCATAACTGGATATTGCAAAACATGTTGTGGAAACACCAGCCCCACATCGGTCGAAAAGGGTCAGTCGTGCACCTGAGAGGTTTATGTTTCTAACAACGGAGCAGCATGATATATTATTGTTGGAGAAAAATGAACCTAAGACCTATCAGAAGCAGTGGTGGGATCAGACTCCGAGAGATGACTTGGAGCCATGAGATCCGAGATAGAATCCATGCACGATAATCAAGTTTGGAACTTGGTTGATCCACCCGATGGTGTTAAAGCACTTGAGTGCAAATGGGTTTGAAGGAAAATGGGTAGACATTGATGGAAATGTTTGCGTCTGCATAGCACTATTGGTGGAGAGAAGTTTCATGGTACTTCAAAGTATTGATCATGATGAAACATATTGCCCGTCACAATGCTAAAAGTCTACCGGAATCATCCTAGCAATTGTTGCATATTGTGACAGGGCAAATGGACGTTAAAATGACTTTCCTTTATGGAAACCTAAGTTAAGGCATGTATGTGATACAACCTAATGGTTTCGATGATCCTAAAATATGCTAGGAAGCTATGCAATCTTCGATAGTCCATATGTGGATTAAGGCAAGTATACCAGAGTTGGAATTTTCACTTCGATGAGGTGGTCAAAGGAGTTTGACTCGATCAAGAGTGAGTAAGAACCTTGTGTTTACAACAAGGCTAGTGGGAGCACATATGTGTTTCTGGTCTCATAATTATGTATGACATATTATTGATTAGGATGATAATCCAATGCATTAAGTTTCTCAAATCTTCATTGAAAAATGATTTCAAGATGAAGTTGTGGGAAAGACAATATAAATAGGGTATAAAGACCTATAGAGATAGATAAAAGGAGGTCAAAATGTTGGCACTTGCGAGAATTAGTGTGTGATGACACCTAATGACCATGATATCCTGAATAAAATGCCCAAAAAATGGCTAATGAGATTAAGCCAAAGATCGCACATTGACAAGGTATTGAAAATGTTCAACATACAGGATTTCAAGAAAGGTTTCTTGTCAATGCCATGTTGTGTCAATCTTTGCGAGACTCGGCGTGTTGTGACACCTGATGAACAGGGAAATCTTGATATCAATTGCAAGTCATGTTGATAGTCATCAGGAAAAATCACCCTCTAGTACTAGATAAGAATGAAGACGTGACCACAGTTTTTGGAGGAAAGAAAAGGTTTTTGTAAATAGTTACATCGATGATATATTCCAAACCAACAAATAAATCATGGTGTGGAATATGGTTTTATGTAAATGATGGAACGATGAGCTAGAAATGTTCGATGCAATAATTGTTGCCTACTCTACAACTTTTGCTAAGTACACCAGTGCTTTTGAAGTCACATTGAAAATTGTTTGGATCAGAAAATTAGTTTTTGAGTTATGTGTTGTTTGCAATGTGTTCAGTCCAACGGATCTCTATTATTGATAGTTGACCTATTGCTCGAGCACTAGGAGCATTAGTATCACCACAATTTCGAGCATGTACTTTGGCATAGATACATCATTTTGAATTGAATGGAGAAGTGATGTAAAAACATGCAATGGGTATTGGATACCTATCGGATTGGATCCATTAGCTTGCCTTATCCTACAACCTGAAAGAATGCGCACTATCGAGCAATAGGAATTGGATACCTATGTGACTGGCTCTAGTGCAAGTAGGAAAGTTTTAGTAATATATCACAAAAGGCAATTATAGAGATGATTGTATCACTTCTATGTTTGTGTTGTCTCAAGTAATTTGTTACTCGTTCCTTGAATGACCATTACAGATATTGATTAGGAAGTACGTGACTTGCTCATGAGACTCATTATTTGATGTCATTCTAAAATAGTCCCTAGTTTCACATCATCATATGGAACAATGATGACTTCACAAACCAGCACATGTATTGATTGATGATCATGTTTCATGGATCATTGATATGGAGATATCAAATCAATAATATGGACACATGTTAGCGAACATGGTGTTGAATAGACCCATCTTGGGACACTGCTGGGATAGTTATGTGAAGTGCCATCAGTAGTAGTCTCGAATGGTGTACCTACGGGATCCTTAGACCTGAAATCATCATTGATTCTCAGAATGTGTAGTTGCATCCTTTAGGGCTGCCGAATACTATTCTGTAACTGGGTAGTCATAAAGGTAGTTTTCGGATTTATCATAAAACATGTCATGGGGTGTGAGCAATCAAGATGAAATTTTCTCCTCCTTGATACTGGGAGAGATATCTCTTGGCCACTCGAGGTAGTTGGATTGAGAAAGTGTATGGCCATACCAATATAATTAAAGAGTTAATCATGATGAATCTACTGCTTGATCGAGTGAATGGTCGAGCTATCACAAGGGTGGCACGTATCTCGCTTTGAGCTTGACTGGTGTAGTGTGGCAAAGGGATTGGTGCATGTGTATATCAACGTTCAGCCGATATGATCTTTATGTGTGCTCGGGAATCAATATGTGCTTCTAGGTACCACTGTTGACTTGCGATTCAGAAAGGGTTTTCGAGTAGCCATTTACACATGAACCTAACGGGTCACACACTTAAGGGGGTGTAATTTAAAACTTGCATGAATCGAATCTAGTGCAAGTGAGAGATTGTTGGTGATTTGTCCTAGAGGTGATTGCATATGCAAATTGGATTTGTAAGTTAAATTTAATATGATTAAAGGTCCATTAGGGTTTAGAGTCAAGATGAGATTTAATGTGATTAAAGGCCTATTAGCGTATTCTATATAAGAGGAGGCAGGAGTCGTGGGCACATGAGTTAATTTCTGCCACCAAAACTGTGGCCACCACCTCTTCTCGAACTCCCTAAGAAATCCTGGTTGGGCGCGCGGTGCTAGAACACTGGTGTACGGCGTTCCATCCCTGTATGTGTGGATATCATAGAGGCGTTGCTGCTACTACAACGTTGATCTCTTCGGCATGAAGATCGCGGTGCTTATCGTGCTCTCCGATCATAATGATGGTCATGCTTTGTCATCGAGGAGCGTAACGTACCCACTTGGGAGTGCTCGAGGAGTGCGAGTACCTAGTCGACAAGGTGGTCAACGATATTGACTACTTCCTCTTCGTGGTCGAGGACGTGGTCGAGGTTTCCCTTCGTGCTCGTGGATCATCACAATGCTGCTCGGAGATAGTCAAGGAGCATGACCACCTGCTTGGAGCTGGTCGAGGAGCATGACCACCTGTGAGGGGCTGATCACGGACCTGATCGAGAAGCTATCTAAGGAGTTTGATATGCACGACGTTGGATTGATCTACTCCAACTCTTCTTTTGCCGCATTGTACGTCAAGTGGTAACAATCTATGATCTCCTACTTGTATGGTTTCCTAGGTGAATGTGGTAGAAAGTTTCTGTTTTAGGCTAGCTTAGCCTACTCGTTCCCCAACAGTTAGGTGCACAAGGATAGAGTAGGCCTTCGTGGTGCAAAGGGTGTGAACATGAGTTCATTCCTCTGGACCTTGAATCAAAAGTGCAGCTTCTTCTTTTGAAGACTTGAAAGAGAGAATGTCGGAGAGTGAACTCCTGTCGCAGGGATCCCGAGAGACCCCTCTTTAGAGATTCGGCCGGGGGGATGATCCTAGAAAAGCTTGTACGGGAAAAAAAGCGGGAACGGAAGTAAATGCGCTGGCTTGCGGGTACACCGGGTTTTTGAACAGGTTCGGGCCGCGCGGGGGCGTAACACCCTACTCCTGTATGAGTGTTATATCTATCCTTGAAGGGGATCCTTCAAGGATATATCTGGTTCTCCAAGGAGAGCTGTTTACAAAGAGCTGGAGGCTCTTATGTTCTAGCTAGCTGGTCTCTTGATCGTCTTGCGATCGGGGGCTGTTGTTTTCTTGTTCTTCGACTGACTCTCCTCTTCTTCTTTTCTTTTTTTTTGTTCGGTGTCCTCCATCCTTTCCTTTTATAGATGCGCCGACCTCGACATATCCTGAATGGGAAAGAGGGGACGCGAATGCCCAGGTGCCACGGAGAAAGGCGTAATCATTTCATTTTGGCGAAGTGACAGGGGCGGTGGAGGAAGGCGGCGTGTATTCGACCACCAGCCGCTGCGGAAGCTTCGGGGTGCTCTGAAAAGGGCCCACCGGACAGCCTCAGAGGTGCCCGGTGCGCCCACCCTGTCTTGTTCTCCTGCCAGGGCAGGGTGGCAGGCCGAGCGCTTCGATTCTGGCGACGTTATCCCGAGGCGCGCAGGCGAAAACGGGACGGGACCCGTGCATTTAATGGACCCACGCCCCCCTGCCATTGCATGGCAGGGTCTGACACTGGGGCGTGGGCAGCCGAGAATGTCAGGATGTCAGAATGTCAGGCCACGCGCGCCTATTAAATGCGGCATCGGGCCCTTGACTGGATGACACCCTGACGACGGGGCCCTTCGAGTCTTTGAACGAGCTTGCGCGAACCTTCGGGGGACCGAGTCCTCGGGGGCTGCCACGTGCAGCCCCGAGCACTCTCTCCCGAGCACTTCAGCGGGACCTTCGGGGGACCGAGTCCTCGGGGGCTGCCACGTGCAGCCCCGAGCACTCTCTCCCGAGCACTTCAGCGGGACCTTCGGGGCACCGAGTCCTCGGGGGCTGCCACGTGCAGCCCCGAGCACTCTCTCCCGAGCACTTCAGCGGGACCTTCGGGGCACCGAGTCCTCGGGGGCTGCCACGTGCAGCCCCGAGCACTCTCTCCCGAGCACTTCAGCGGGACCTTCGGGGCACCGAGTCCTCGGGGGCTGCCACGTGCAGCCCCGAGCACTCTCTCCCGAGCACTTCAGCGGGACCTTCGGGGCACCGAGTCCTCGGGGGCTGCCACGTGCAGCCCCGAGCACTCTCTCCCGAGCACTTCAGCGGGACCTTCGGGGCACCGAGTCCTCGGGGGCTGCCACGTGCAGCCCCGAGCACTCTCTCCCGAGCACTCTGTTTCTACCTATCTTGCAGGGTGGTGATATGTGGTGGACGGCCGGTCTGGCCTCGGGACTTAGGGACCCCTGGTTCTAAATACACCGACAGAGAAGCTTTCATCAACTTCTTCTATTCCTGAAGTGAAGTTATCGCAGTACATTTCTACTTTGGAAAAGCTAACAACACTATTGCACGATCAAGGTTGATGCCTTCAACCTACGAAGGGTTAGGACCTCGACGCAACCGAGGTCGATGCCTCGAGGGGCGGAGGGTTTAGACCTTAATGGGTCCAAGGCTATTGCCTTTAAGGTGCAGAGGGTTTAGACTGCGATGCGACCGAGGATGATGCTCGAGGTGCCGAGGGTGTAGACCTCGATGGGATCGAAGTTGTTACCTTTGAGGTGCAAAGGTTTTAGACCTTACCGCGACTGAGGCTTATGCCTCAAGGTGCAGAGGGTTTAGACCTTGATGTGACCGAGGTTGTTTCCTTTGAGGTGCAAAGAGTTTAGACCTCGATGTGATCTAGGCTGATGCCTTCGAGATGTAGAGAGTTTAGACCTCGATGTGACCGAGATTGATGCCTCGAGGTGCGGAGGGTTTAGATCTCGACGGGATCAAGGCTGGTGCCTTCGAGGTGTGGAGGGTTTAGACCTCAACGCGATCAAGGCTGATGCCCCGAGGTGCAAAGGGTTTGGACCTCGACAGGACCGAGACTGGTGTCTTCGAGGTGTAGAGGGTTTAGACTTTGATGCGACCGAGGCTAGTGCCTTCGAGGTGCAGAGGGTTTAGACCTCAACATGACCGAGGCTAATACCTTTGAGGTGCGAAGGGTGTGAACCTCGATGAGACCGAGGCTGGTGCCTTCGTGGTGTGAAGGGTTTAGACCTTGACGCGATCGAGGTTGATGCCTTAGAGGTGTGAGGGGTGTGAACCTCAATGCGACCGAGGCTAGGGCCTTTGAGGTGCGGAGGATTTAGGCCTCGATGTGACCGAGGTTGATGCCTCGAGGTATGGAGAGTGTGAACCTTGACACGACCGAGGCTGGTGCCTTGGAGGGGTGGAGGGTTTAGACCTTGATGCGACCGACGTTGATGCCTTGAGGTGCGGAGGGTGTGAACCTCGATGTAACTGAGACTGGTGCCCTCGAGGACCAAGGCTGATGCCTTGAGGTGTGGAGGGTTTAAACCTCGATGGGACCGAAGTTGTTGCCTTTGAGGTGCAGAGGGTTTTAGACCTCGTTGTGATTGAGGCTGATGCCTTCGATGGGCAGAGGGTTTTTGTGCATGGTATGCTATATGGGGTACTGCTGAGTAGCGATGTATCTTGATTTTTAGTAAGGAACTGATGGGTGTGATGAAGGTAGTGTGCCTGACCTCAGTAGGATTGGTCTTGGTCATGGGTCAAATCATCGTGGGTCCTGTACGTTAGAAACCCTACCATAGAGTGACGTTGTGGCAGGGGAATCAGCTCGTCTCACTCCTAGGATTTCGTGTCCGCTACCATTGCACGCGCCAAAATTAGGATGGGTAATAACTGTGATGGGACATGTGCGTGAAAAACTGAGGATTTTATGTGGACATTTGTTTCAGATCTAGGATTGGACTCATTGTGAGCGGCTTTATAAGCCATGCCCATCCTTGCGACGCTCCAGGCCCTGAGTAAGATAAGATTTCTTCTTCACAACTCATCTGGTAGCTCTTATGGTGTCTCCTTCGAGTCCAGGCGCAAATGGCCGAGGTGACCTACCATCGACACCAATGCTGGTCCCCCTGGCCATACCACTACTGAGGGCGGGTGATCTCCAGGTCATGCTTGCTATACTAGAGCCAGCAACCATTATGATGCCATCCCTGCAGAGGGGGGAGCGTTCGGTTACTCCAGCCCGACCTCTGGCCCACGCGTTGCCTCGATCGAGGTTGTCAACATCTCTGATGATGAAGAGGAGGCTAACTAGGATCGTCTAGAGAAGGAGATCAACGAGGAGGAGGTCAGGGAGAAGGCCTAGGAGGTGTCCCCTAGTTTTTCATTGTCCTCTGACAGTGGGCATTGTTGTATCAGTCTTTGAGGCGGGGCGCCGCGTCTGAAGCACCTGCGTCGGCCTTAGGGCTTAGGATTCTGCTATTTGTTTGTTTTTTTGTCTGGAGGGATGATCTCCATTTGCCAGTCCCCATCGAATGTATAACTTGTTGATTTAAATAGCTTGGACTAAAACTTTAGACTTTTTATTAGCATATATGTGTGTTCTTGGCGATGCTCCACAAACTCCCCGTTTTTACACGTAGTACCTCTGGAGAGCCTCCACATTCCAGATGTTCTCAAGGGACCCCCATCCGTATCCTCCAAGTGATAGGAGTTTGGTCTGTTAGACGTGAGGATGAGGTAGGTGCCTCCCATTCGTTGCGTAGCTTTCTTGGAGCCGGCGCCCATCGTAGGAATAGATCTCTGGGCTTAAAGGCTCGTGGCACAAAATTAGGATTGTACCAAGCCTTGGTTTCGATGATATAGCGATCGAGGTTCCAAATAGCATGAAGCCTCGTGCCCTCTATAAGGTCAAGGGATACCTCTCTTTCTCCGGTGGTCTTCGGCATGTGGACTCAGAGGAAGTGTCCCTTGATTTCTACCGGTGTCACAGCTTCATCGCCAAACAGGAGAAGAAAAGGGGTAAACCCGATAGGACAAGTGATTGTAGTGCGGAGGGACCACATCACCTTTGGGAGCTCTTCGACCCAAAGGCCTTTAGTGAGGCCAACGAGGCATCGGTTTAGTCTGGAGAGGATGTCACGGTTGGCGTGCTCGACCGCCCCATTGGACTGCAGATGATGAACCACCATAAAGCGCATCTTAATGCTGAGGTCAGCGTAGAACTCCCGAAATAGGCCGGAGTCAAACTGTGTCCCGTTGTCGACAGTGAGGTGTCTTGGGACGTCGAAGCAGCATATGATGTTTTTCTAGAAGAATTTCTAGACATTCTTGGGTGTGATTGTTGTGAGGGGCTTATCTTTGATCCATTTGGAGAAGTACTCTAAGGCCACAACTGCATACCGGAGGTTTCCTTTGGTGCAAGGGAATGGCCCAATTAAGTCCATCCCCCAGCACGCTAGGGGCCAGACAGGAGCGATTAGCTACAGCATGGTTAGAGGATGGTGGCTTCAACGTCCCATCAATTGGCACCCTTAGCAAATGAGGATGAGTTCCTTAGCATTAGTCATGATAGTGGGCCAATACAGCCCCTGACGGAGTGCTTTGCTTGCGAAGGCGCAGGGTACGACGTGGCTACCGTAGAGCCCCTCGTGGATCTCGCTTAGGAGATCACCCCCTGCTCCTTAGTAACACATCAGAGGAGGAGGCTGCAAACTCCAGTATTGTAAAGGGCTCTGTCCACCAAGAGGTGGCCCCTAGCACGCTATTGGATACGCCAGAGCTTAACAAGGTCGTCAAACTATTCGATTCCTTTTAGGATGAATAAGAGGGAGGCCCACCAGTCCGAAGGACCAATGGGTAGGTTGGTGGCGTCGACCTTGTCGAAGCCACATGCTTCTATCTTGTTGAGGACTTCGAAGAAGGCCCCCGAAGGAGGACTCCGCTTCTGGCTGCGACCTTTGCCAAGGCATCTGTCTGATAGTTGTCTGCATGGGGTATGCTTCATACTGAGGTGCCCTGGAAGAACCCTTCGACCTTGTGGATGGCCTTGAGATGCTTTAACAGCTCCGGATGCCGAACCTGGATGCTTTTATCAACATGTCTGATAACAACATGTGAATCTATTTTGATAATGATCCGGGTGGCCCTTAAGGCCCTAATCTTGTGGAGCCGAAGGAGGACAGCCTCGTACTCGGAGATGTTGTTGGTGGCCTTGAACTCTAGGTGGGCTGTGAGTGACACCTGCTGGCCTATTAGGGAGATGAGGACGGCTTCGACCCCTGCGCTATTGGATCTATATGCTCCATCAGCAAATATTGTCCATATATCATGGGGAGGGGCCTCCAAGGGTTCTCGGGATGAGGGAGTCCACTCGACAATGAAGTCTGCCAGGACCTGTGACTTAATGGTCGTGCGGGCCATGAATCTCACCATGAAGGGTGTCAGTTCTACCACCCACTTGGCTATGCATCCCGTCACTTCTCAATTCTGGAACATGTCACCTAGGGGGGTATGAGGTTTGTATGGTGATATCGTCGGTGAGGAAGTAGTGCTGGAGCTTGCAGGAGGTGATATGCCACCTTTTTGAGTTGCGTGTAGCGTGTCTTAGCATTGACTAGGTCCTACAAAATGTAGTAAACCGCCATCTGAATAGAGTGGCCCTCCTTCTCCTCCTCCCGTACGAGCATGCCGCTCATAGTGGAGGCGGAGACGAATACATACAAGAGCAGCCTCTTGCTCGCAAGTGGTATGATGAGCGTCTAGAGACTAGAGTGGTATGGTGAGCTTTAAGGGCCTCGAAGTCATCTTGGCACTCTATTGTCCATTTGAATGGCTTGGAGCCTCTCAACATTTTAAAGAATGGAAGGTTGTGCTCGACGGACTTGGCAAGGGAACGGCTGAGGGCTGCCAAGTGACCAACCAGGCATTGGACGTCCTTCGAATTGGGGGGGGGGGGTCCATTTTAGTAATGACACGGATTTTGCTGGGATTAGCCTCGATGTTGTGCCTGGAGAGAAGGTACCCTAGCAACCTTCCAACTTTGGTGCCAAACACGCATTTCTTCAGGTTGAGCCGTACACTGGTGGCCCAGAGTCTATTGAAGGTTTCTTGATGGTCCGCGATGTAGTCTACTCCAAGCTTGTTCTTTATGGCAATATCGCTGATGTAGGCCTCTGCTTTGCAATCCAACTGTTGCTCTAGGATTTTCCACACTAGAGGGGAGAAGGTGGCTCTAGCATTCTGGAGACCAAAAGGCATCCGAACGTAGTAATACACCCAAATGGGGATGATGATGCCGGTCTTGCCCTCATCTTCAGTGACGATCCACACCTGTTGGTATCCAGAGTACGCATATAGGAAGCTCAGTAACTCGCAGCCAGCGGTGGAGTCCACCAGCTGATCTATGTGAGGGAGCGAGAATGGGTCTCGAGGGTATACTTTGTTGAGCACCGTGAAGTTGATGCAAATGTGCTATTTCCTATTAGGCTTCTTGACCAGGACGGGATTTGACAGCCACTCTTAGTGGATGACTTCCCGGATGACACTGGCCTTTTGCAGCTTCCGGACCTCCTCCTTCGTGGCCTCCGCTCATGCAGTTGACATCTTGCGGAGCCCCTATCGTACAGTCCTAGCCTACAAGTCGACCCGGAGGGTATGCTCAATGACGCGACGATCAACTCCAGGGAGGTCCTACGGAGACCATGCGAATACATAGGAGTTGTCCCCTAAAAGGGCTACCAGGTGGGCTTCTTGCTCCGGAGCGAGATCTAACCCGATTTAGAACATTCGATCAAGATTCCTCATATCCAACAGAACATGCTCGACGTCCCCCTCCGGTTGGGGCTTCATAGGGACCCGATGTTAGGGCACATCGGAGGGGGGCCTCGAGGCGGCCTTCAGCCACGTTGTGCACGTGACGACTGTCAAGTGGGGCTGGGTGCTTGTATTCAATGCGTCTAGCCAGGTGTTGATCGTCATGGATGGAGATCAACTCCTAGGGCCCAAGCATCTTCACTCAGAGGTAGTTGTGATGTGGAACTGCTCCGAACTGGTTAAGGATACCCCAGCCTAGGATGATGTTGTAGGTGTAAGGCGTGTCTATGACGTTGAAGGTGATTATCTCGATTCGCATAGCGAGGCCTTCATCGAAGGTGACCAATAGTACTATTCGACTCTAGGGCATCGAGGGAAGCCTCATTGAATCCTTGAAGAGGCCTTCGGGTCGGGGAGAGTTGGCTCTGCGGAATGCGAAGCTGGTCGAAGGAATGTACGAAGAGAATATCCATGGAGCTTCCCCCATTGACCAGCACCCTCCAGGCATTGACCTTAGCGATGTTGGTGGTGATGACCAGAGCTTCGGTATGGGGAAGTTTACCCCATAGCATCGTCATGGGTGAAAGTCATCGAGGCTTCAGCCCATTTGGGGATTTGGCAGTGGATGCCGGTGGCCCCGACATGGTTGACCCCCCACACATAACCCCACTGTTGCCGCTTTGAGGACTGACGGAAGGTCCTGCTGCTCTTATGGCGAGGACTACATGCCTAGCATGATCCACCTTGTCGACGTGCCGCACCGTGGACAGTGATGGTGGCAGAGGTAGAGCCAGCGAGGGATGGTGTGGCAATGCCAGGTGGTCAATCTAGCGGCCTCCTGCCAGCCTACGACCCCGCGCTACTCGTCGGTAGCCTTGTACCCCGCAATGTATTCTTCTCGGAAGGTGATGAGGGTCCGCAATCTTTGGCGTTGTGGAAATGTCCTGCCCCGTGTAGAGTACACCAGTATCCCTTGTCTGGCTGTTGGCCTGGGCACGCTGCTGCCCTAGGAAGGCTCCGCAGCGTCCCTGGCCACGCCCTAGGAACGGGATGGGTTCAAAGCCCCTTGGCTTGAGTGATGTTGTGAAAGCCTCGTCGTTGCCATTGCCAGGGCCTTTGTACCCCGGAGTCTTTGGCCTCCTTGGAGACCCTTTTGGTCGACGGAGGCGGCTGAGCATGCGAGGAGCCTGCTTGTGAGCCTGGCTTCTCGTGCCCGATGTTGGGGGCTATAGCGAGAAGCGCGACCTCCCGACGGAGCCGTTCTTCCTCCACCCATGCATATTCCTCAAATTTGCACATGAGGGTGCTCACCGAGCGCACCGGGCATCGATGTAGCCGATCGGGAAGAGGTCCGGAGGCCACGCCTTGGGTTTCGGCGTTGATGACTGATGATTCTGAAATGCCCTTTACCTTGGGCTTGGTTTGGGTGAACCTCCAGAAGTACTGGCGAAGGGTCTCACCGGATTGTTGCTTAATTGTATACAGGATCCCTGAGGTTATCGGCACGACAAAGGTACCATAACGGTTGTATGGATAGGTGGTTGTGCCGCCTGTAGGACCGCTTGCAGCTCTTCCGGTTAAGCCAGGAGAGTCGGTATGTGTGCCTATTGGCCGGTCGTGGCGGCTTGTGCAACTGTGGCCTCAACCGTAGCCCCTGGGGTACCCCAAGGTCCGCACCTTATTGCCGTCGCAGGGCCCCCGGACCGGCAGGGTCCCTGGTGTCAACCACAGCCATGGTCGTGTCTGGACCGCTGCTGGCCCCAGGATCCTCGTTTCGGCCTGTGGAGGGGATGGCGTCAGCGAAGCGTGAGTTTGGGCGCGGCAGCCATGTGGACATTAACACGGGTGTGGCCGAGGACTTGGCCACCTAGGCCGTTGCCCCGGTAGTCTTTTTCTTTTGTGGCACCCTACCTCTCCTAATGCTTCTACACTTATTATATCATCACAGAAGGCGCCACTGTTGGTGAATAAAACTGTCTTCCACAAACAAAGTGCGGCGAGAGCTAAGTCACAAGAATGGCTCAAGCTTGAAGAAGAGGCGGGGGGAAAAATGAACATCAAGGTTGTCTAAACAATCTTTTTCTCCACCTTTGGCTTGATGGCTAAAGGTCTGTATTTATATTGATATTTAGAGTGTAAAAAATACAAATGTGCCCATAAGAGGCAGGCAGAGATATATATCTTATACTGTACAACCAGGGAGCATGTTAGCCTAGTAAATTATCCATACAGCTAGTAAGGCGGTTGTTCTAGCGACGGGTCATCCATTCCGGCGCCGCACTACACCAACATATCAGACGACCACCACTTACGTCATCGTGTCAGGCGGCCACCACTTACACCAGCGCTAAATGCTAGTCACTCGCTGCACGTGAGGCGACCTGTGAACCCTCTTCATTGATCTTTCTGAAAGGTTGAAAGTTCTAAGGGTCCAAAGGCATGACCTGCTGGACCATCCAGAGAGCCCCAGACCCCAAGGGAGTCAGAACCCAGTGACCTTCGGACTCGGACCGCCGGGGACAAGAGACATTAGAGTTCCTTAATGACGATCGCTCCAATAGGTTGTATGCGGAAAACCATCCTTGAATTGCAAGCCTACGTCTAGTGCTGCCTGTGTTGGATGTGTTCTTTTCATTCTGGTCCACAACAATCACACAACAGAAAAGACATGCCGAGTTGGTATCACTTATGTTTTTAATTAAAACTAATGTCGTAATCAAAGTATCAAACTAGAAGTTTAATTCAACTTTAACACAAGCCCTAAAATCCCGTCTTCATCAACTCTCCGTGATAGTACCCGGACTTGGTATCGTCAAGACTAGACATTGGAATCGATCCTTGTGCTCAATCTAGTTCATGGAGCGTATAGCTAGTATATATCGGGGATCATCAGCAAATGCAGTAGATGGCAAGGACTGCTCATCGTAACTGAAAACCAACTTCTCATTGGCTGCTCGGTCTACCAGGTGCATCATAGATTCAGTGCATTCAGGAATTCGCCTCATGTTCGTCTTGCTGTTATGAAGTGCGTTGGAGAAAGAGCAACGGGATCGTCGCCCTTTCCAAAGTTTCCCTTTAACTTTTCGATTGCAGTTTGTCAACTTGGAGCAGTTAGTCTTTCGATCCTATATTATTGTCAAGACTGCATTGGTGTGCGAACTGTGAAATCATACTACCTTAAAAACGATCAAGTTGATGCGTGAGACATCACGACATGGCTGATCCAATAACTGCATCTCTATCTACATTTCATGGCACAGAAAAATCTTTAGTGTGAGCGTGACAGCACCATCAGAAAAGGCGCCGACTTCTGGCTATTAAAACCAACGATGGAATTCAGGCATGGCGTGATACGTCGTCGGATGCCATACCGAGCAATCCATTTCGAGCTGGAGTGTCACCCAAAAAAAGAGAAAAAATCGTAGTACTATATCACTGGTGGGCCCACTGGCTGGCACTACCCTGACCTAATTGCTGCAACATGTTGACGTGACCGTGTGATTTATCGGGCAAAGTGACGACTCAGATGTCACGGCCGGCTATTAAAAAAACACCACAGCACGATGGCTGTGGGGTGGGAGATGATGCGTGAACGCGAGGGAGGCAGGCAGGCAGCGATGGACCAGGAGGGGCTTTGCGGCTGCCCGGCCGGTGCGTGCACCTCACCCTGCATTTTCAACAACAGCTTCGATCGGCTTGCCAAGTTGCGCCCCCCTGCCTTTTGGCTCCCAGCTAGCATCTGCACAGCCCGTCCCGGAAAAAGGTCGGCCGTCGCACGGTTCACGGGCTGTGCGTCCAGCCGGCACCGGCAACTTGCGGATTGGATGTCGTCGCTCTCTCTCTCTCTCTCTCCTAACGGATCGCGTCACAGTTGCCGGTATGCGAGAGTTTGTTTGCTGCTCAGGACCCTCCGGTATGCTGGTAGAAATATATAACTAACGCGCCCGGTCTAGAGCTTGCCAAGGTGTTCTGGACCTACGTGCTTGCACACACCACACGCTGAGCACGCCTGATGTTCCCAGATGCTCAGAATCAGCTCCTGCGCGAATTACTTGAGCTCGGCTCACGAGTGAAACTGTTCGTGCCTAGCTGCCAATCATGTTCAGGCGTCACAGGCTCACAGCCAGAAGTTGGAAGTTTTTTTTTTTTACTGGACCCTTTTACCCGGGGTCTTTATTGAGGTCAACAGGATGTAATGCCAGGGGATCAAATTTCAGCGCGGCTCTACCACTGAGCTTTGTCACTGGACTCATTGCTCGTCAAGTTTTGAGCTCAGTATATAAGTTGACTGATAGCCTTGTATAACTCCTAATGCATCGTTTCTGGGTGTTGCGGCCACGGCCCTTTGGTAAAACCGGGCAAGCCATGTGACCTTATTGCCGAGTGGAAGCAATGAACTAATCACATGACCGTTTCTCTCTGGACAAGCTAATGTAATTTTGCGCGGCACCGATAGTGACTGTTTGCGCGTCGTTATCAGAACAGGGGTGGTGGCAGAGGGCCGAAATTCCAATCCCAAACACGGCACGAGAGGGACTTTGCTTCCAGCATTGATCTTCGCGCGTGATTAGCAGCATCGACTCGTTTCCTCGCTCTGTTAACGCTAACAAAATCCGACTCCGCATCTACCAATCAAATGGTGTGCTCCACGTGACGCCCCGATTCGCCCCGGCCGGTCCACGAACGGCGCGCCGTTGCGGTTGCGGCCGCACATGACGTCTCGGCGTCAGTCAGCCACCGTCACACCGGCCGGCGCCAAAACAGGCACGACAATGACTGGGCGGTGCACCGAGAAGGCGGCCCAGAGACGGTAGCTCAGCGGGAATGCATGACCGCGTGGTCTCGCGACACCGTCCCGTTGGTGCCCGGCAACCGGGCCCCGGGGTGTCGGCCCTGGTCGCCCCGCCCCCCACCCCACGTTGCGCTGCCCGCCGGTGTCGCGCCATCCCAAGACACCCCGCCGCGGCAATCCTGGGCGCCGCGTGAGTTTACCTTCACTCGTCTCACTCGCACTGCCTCGTCCACGCATTCCCCTCACGCCGACGCCGTGGGCTCTGGGCCGCGCGGTTACGAGCGCAACATTCCCCTGCCCCACACCCCGTTCGCCCCGCGCGGGCGCGCAACGTTTTTCGCGTTTCACGGGGACACCGCGCAGAAACCCGCTCCGTGCCGGCCGGCCGAGCTCGAACGGTCAGTAGTTCGGTGCATGCGTGCGTGCTTGCGCGGTGGATGGTCCCGTCGTGCCGACTTCTGGGAAGGATTTGACTTGACCGTACTCCCGTCGTGGAAAGGATTAGCAAGCTAGTCATCGTGCATGCAGTCTGCCTGCCCGGTCGTTTTGCCTGCGATGCCCGGTCCGGTTCACCGTATCCTGACTCTGGCGAGTGCGGAGAATCTGGCCGGGGTCGTGGGTGGATGCAATGCGTTTCACTTGCCCATACACAAGGGTTGTTTAATCAAAACCAGCTGTGCTTGCCCTGGTTTAGCCAATAAATTGTGAACCCTTTTAGCGGCTACGTTTTATCCTGGAACGGAGGCAGCTCCTCCAGAAAGCGATGCCGAAAGGTATTTTGACCAGTGAGGTGTTGCGAGCTGTAGTGGGCCAGCCCTCCCAGTTTTTAGCTAGATGGACGAGTTAAATAAGTCATCAGTAACCACGCCCCCAAATTAGGACGGTATCTAGCATGAGAAGTAGGTCGAGAGAGCGTACAAGTACAACAAAGGAGACCAAGTGAGATTTCGAACAGTGATATTCTTCTTCTTCCCACATGCTGTAGTGCCATGAATGAGGATTGAAGCACGTTTGGTTCCGCGCTCGTGCACGCCCTATTAAAATTGGCGTGCCCACACACCCGAGGGTCATTGTTTGGTTCAGTGTCCACGCCTACCTCCAACAAACGTGCACGTGTCAATGCAATTTCATGCCCAGGTGCGGCCGATTCAACAGTGGCCAAATCCTTCACTAAGAATTGGCACGCCCAAAGATTGGCGGGCGCACTGGGACTCAATACAAATAAGTGCTGAATCTTGGCCGATCAGGTGCTGCTTTTGCCGGGAACTCTCACCATGCAACGAGAATCAAACCGGATCTTATCCTACACAGTGAGCATGGAGAGGTTCGATAGTTTGTGTCCACTAAAACTAAAGCCTGCAACAGGAGAAAAAAAAAAGGTCAAGATCAGGGGCGAATGAATGCCTTGCTCCCTAGCATCTTAGCCCCCAATGTTTGGGTCCATCGGGTTGGATATGCCCGTAGTAACTTAGCCATTATCTAGCACGGCCCGAATCTTCGAGATCGTAGATAAGCAGATATGCACGCACGCCGGCCTCACGTTCGGTACACGCCCCGGCATCGTGCCAATGTGTACGCCCCGGATGTAAGCTTGCGATCGATGCTGCCGTCGCACTTTACAAATGGATCGTGTGAGACTTATCCCTCAGATTGGCACACGGAGAATGTTCCTTCCAAACATTGTTACTCCAGCCGAATTATCGTTTGTTAGTCCACGAAGGATGGCAATGTACGCCCCAGACGCGAAACGCAATTATGGGAAGGTGAATTCGATTACGAGTGACTGCATGATTGGCGAAACTGCAGACACGACTGCACGAAAGTACTCGCACACTTTGGTGATTTCACGAGCGACTGAGCGGGCCTGGCACCACACCGCCGTCGAATCGAACAACCTCGGGGCACGGACAGGAGGACGTCGCATGTCCAAACTTGCCAAAAAAGTCTTGCGACGCGAGCCACGCATTTTTTTTCCCGGCGAGAACCGCGCATGAGCAGGTAGGTGATCGGCACCTGCGTTACGTACGTTGAGGCCCGACGCCGTGGTTCGGCTTTGCGTTTGTGTGGCTCGGCGGCGCGCACGTCCGCCCGCGGCCGTGCCAGTGGGCGGAGCCGGGCGCGGGATGGCGATTCGCGCGATAAATGCCGCGACGCGAACGCGATCCCGATCCCAGGAACCATCACTCCCACACGCCTCGTATCGTCGGCCACTGCTTTGCGCGATCCTCCGCTTTCTGACTTGAGTTTTTTCTTTCTTTCCTTTCCTTTGCCGATTCTTTTTGGCTGGCTTGGTGCCGCGACCGAGCCACCGGCTCCACTAGTGCCCTGCCATGTCATCGCGGCACCGTGGGCCCGGGAAGCTCTGCCCTGCTACGTCAGCGGCAGGGGACGAGGCCTAGATGAGTAGCGATTGGCACTTTGGTAGTGTGGTTGGTGTTGATAATTGATCAACATCGTGTAGCCGCTAATGGCGGTTATTTGCTCCTCTTCTCAACGGTATAATTTCATCTATTATTTATAGGTAACAAATGACAATGCAATGAATCAATGAGTTTATTCTATTCTCGATTTCCATTGTCTCAATTACTTTCACACTTCAACCTTTCGCTTCGCTTTGATCGTCTGGCAACAATTTCTTTATCCTGTTGATTACGATGTGGACGCATCTCAGAGAAAATATTTGGTAGGGGGGGCAGTGCTCCAATGATCTCTTGGATGTTAGCCCAGCCATGGATGGACACTGGAATCCAGTATATATTTCGATGATACGTATAGAGGTGCTGGTGCTTAAGGATATGACAAGATTTTCAGAGGATTTTCACTTTCTGCGTCTTTGCTGTTGACGTTGACATCTAATTCGAAGATAACTCCTTTCTCCACCTTTAGCGATACTACGATGGATATATTTGCTTAAAAGTTCAAAACAATAAAGTGAACGGCATGTAGGAGGAACTACAAGTGCTATTAATAAACTAGAAATAGGCCCCAAAATTCTTATTAGAGAAACTTATACCTAAGGTGGTCCGGGCATATATTCACACTATGACCAACTAAGCTATACTCAGTTTTAAGAAAAAACGTCATGCATGATTAGTCCCATAGTGTGTCATGCTATTGACATGCAAACAATTGTTGAAGAAATAACCCTCACAAGCCACAACAAAGTCTTGTGGTGAATCAAATCCGTAGGCCATATATCAAGTTGATATCCCCGGAAAAAAATCGGAGCCCGAAATCCTAGCCCACACAAATTGCAGCGCCGGAACCCCACCAGTATATAAGCGCCATTGGCACACTCCTCCGTTTCTTGCCCTCCTCACACCATCGGTTCCTTCCCTTCACAATTGACTCGTACACACCCCACTCTCCTCCTCTGCTCCTCTCACTCGTCGTGCGCTGCTCTTCTTTCACCTGAGAGGCTCAACACAACACGCACGGATATGGAGTGGTTGCGCGGGAAATGCATCGGCATGGGCGCGTTCGGCACTGTGCACCTGGCCGTCGACGGGGCCACGGGCCGCGCCTTCGCGGTGAAGTCGGTGGACACGAAGAGCGCGCCGGCGGCGGCCGTGGCGTGCCTGGAGAGCGAGATAAGGATCCTGAAGCGGCTGAGCTCGCCGTACGTCGTGGCATACCTCGGGGACGGCGCGACACAGAAGACGAGGGAGCTGCACATGGAACTGGTGCCCGGCGGGAGCGCTGCGGAGGCGGCGGCGAGGCTGGGGGGACTAGGGGAGCGCGGCGTGCGGGGCGTCATGTGGAGGGTGGCCGCCGCGCTGCGTTACCTGCACGACTTTGCTGGCGTGGTGCACGGGGACGTCAAGGGGCGGAACGTGCTCGTGGGTTGCGACGCCGTAGGCGGCGGCGCGAAGCTCGCTGACTTCGGCACGGCGAGGCTGGTCTCCGAGGCGGCGCCCCGCGGGCCGCTCGGGACGCCCGCGTGGATGGCGCCAGAGGTGGCGCGCGGCGGCGCGACGACGCCGGCGTCGGACGTGTGGTCCCTGGGATGCACGGCGCTGGAGCTTCTCACCGGGAAGCGGCCGTGGTCGGAGCTCGGCGGCGCCTGCGAGGTCGGCGAGCTGCTGCTCCTAATCGGGTTCGGTGGGAAGCGGCCAGCGCTCCCCGCGTGCCTGTCCGACTCGTGCCGGGACTTCCTCGACAAGTGCCTCCGCCGAGATACCGATCAGCGGTGGACCTGCGAGCAGCTGCTGCGCCACCCGTTCCTCTCCGCAGACGCTCACGACGACGGCATCGAGCCGTCGCCGTCTCCATCTCCTCGCGCGGTTCTTGATTGGGTCGTGGCGGATTCGGACTCCGAGGCGCTGGACGACCCGGAGCCCGAGAACGAGCACGAAGTCATGGCGCGCGCCAAGAGACGGGTCGCCGAATTGGCCTCAAACGGGCCGCTTGCAAGCTGGGTGGAGCTGGAGTGGGGGACCGACCCCACCTGGGCCCTACTGAAGAGTTCCGAGGCGCCAAGAACCGTGCCATCGACATCAGACGCTGACGCGGGAAATGGCAACGCAGGTGGGCCCGCCTCAAGATCGGCCGCCGCCTCCACCGCCCGTGATAAGGTCGTCGTCGGCAGCAACGGCGGCGGAGGTGGATTCTGCTGTGTCCACGGCCGTCCTAGTTGCCACAGTCACTGTTGTCACTATAAATTCGGGCTTGGAGTCGTAGGACTCGGCTGGCCGCCGTTGGCCGTTGTACCTGTGCTGGTGCCATTGTACTGTTGCTACCTCATTGATTCAATTCAATCCACGTTTATGTTTAATATTATCAAGCAGCCAATGAGTTTTGCGTGCCGTTTTGGTTTTCGTTTGATTTTGACTGAAATCGCTGCTGATCGGGTGATGCGGCCAAGATTAGTTGATCCGCGCGTCGTGCGGCTGCTCTCTTGCATTCCAGCTTCGACCATAAGCGTATCGATTCAAGGCTCGAAAACGAAGGGCAGCCACAGCTCCTGTGCCAAAGAAAATTCGTAGCTCTCCAGAAATGCTGAGCTCAATAGTTCCGACTAGACTAATTTCTAGGGGGAAAGGGAACAGCACGCCTCTTCCAGAAATGCAAAAGGCATGTCATTTACATTATGGTCTGATCAGGCCAGAATGACAGGTAGGCATGGATCTGCAAAATGGGAGAAGAATGTATTGAAGGAGATACAGTGGTTTTGGAACTGAGGTGGCAAAAATGCCAGATAGAATTTTCCAGAATGCTAGACAGAATCACTGCCATATTTGTGCTAGCCCAACTGCCCAAAGCCCCCGAGCTGGAGTGCAGCCACATCATCAGCAAACTACGAAGCGACATAGCAGTTGTAGCGCACGGTTACCCTGAAATTTCTGCAGCGTGATGAAGATTTTGTTCAGGATGTACGTGAACTGCATAATTCCCTTGCTGCAAACGTGCAGCGACACAGAAGCATCGAAATCCGGTGGCCCGTGACATTCTGGATACCCGTCCGTCGTAGGGCGCAACCACCACTATCAATGAATACCGGTATCATGCACACATTCGCACCAAACCTGTACCGAAACTGCAGTGCACATCAGTCTCAATCTGCACTGCGATCCAGGGATCACACGTCCGTGGTACACCAGCAGCCTATCTCGCCTGTCTCGGGAGTCGGGACAAGAGGGATTCATGACGATCTGCCAGTACCGCCGCTATGATCACAAGTACGCAGCGATCCATGCGTACATCGCATTCCGGCAATAAGGAAGATATGCATGCCATGGATCAGGAAGATTTCAGCGTTAGGTTTTTATTGTAAATCAATGGGACATCATCCCCTGCCTTGGTACCAAAATAAATTCACCATATCAGTATGCACTATTCAGACAGCAAGCGAACATTGATCCATGGGTACGGCACATTGCGGCAGTAAAAAAAAGGATGGACGTTACTAGCCATCAAACATTGCTGTACTTGAACAAACAATGAGGGATACACGTCTAGTTTATGGAAATCGCTCATACCGTATATCTGTCGTAGCAACAAGCATATATTTACCCAGCATACAACTCATCACCGCGATAGAGAAAAACATCTCGTATTATTGAGAACAACGAATGGAGCAGATAGGTGAAGCGAAAAGACATCACCGCCATCTCAAGCATTGGACAACTCAAACCGCGTCCATTCCAAAAGCAACTCCAAATAATTGTACAAATATGCTGACCCCAGCCACTCATCCCAGATAAACAAGAAACTTAAGTAACAGTATCAACCAAGAACTCCAAGTAGAAGACAGACACGACTCATACTTTGCCTGACTGAAGCATTCAGCCCGAACAGAACACAGTGAAAATTTGTGAAGAGAAGATGAACCTTGACAACAAAATGAATGGAATGACACTCATTTGACACTTAAAACTGTTTGAGTATACCACTAACACATAGGCAGAAAAAGCAGGAGCCTTCACTCTTTAACATCCTTATCATCTGCTGCAGGGGCATCCTTTTTCTCCACATTTTCCTCCTTGTTGGTCTCTGTCACCGTTAACTTCTCTACCAATCCAGCAGCAGAGGAGACTTCCTCGTTTTCTTTGTCCTCATTCTTTCCTTGCTGCTCAGCAATCTCTTCTACAATATCCTTGAATTTCTTGCAGTCTGAAATAGAATCACCAAAGAGTAAGCAGCAAACCTACAATAAATGAATGCCGTAAAAATAGGTTTTACTAGGCTATTACTAAAAGTAGCATCATAACACAGAAATTGATATCTCAGATGGAAGTAGCTGTAAACCCAACAAATGCAGAACTAGGCTATTATTAAAAGTAGCATCATACCACAGAAATTGATATCTCAGATACAAGCAGTCATAGACCCAACAAACACAGAATTCAATTCACAAATCATTCTAGCCTCACTTAAGTTTATTGTCATGACATGGCACAGAGTGCAGGTGCAAAATTAATCAAGGTTTTAAAGATCGGTAACCGGTACTCGACCGGTCACCCACCAAGTAGCAATTATACAGTATAATCAGACCGATTATGCAGCCTAACCGTCCTAACAGGTCGGGGCACCCGTTCCTTGTACATGGCTTAGTAAACGGCCTAGTAGACCCGTTTTCAAAACACTTATTAATGTCAATAAATCATGATGCACGCGGCAATATGCGGGTCAGATAACAGGAAATCAGTCTGTATCTTTAATCCGCTATCAAATATTCCACATGCTGATGTTGCAATGGGCTGGAATTGCAAAAGGCTATCCATGCAGCAAAATGGGCACATGTCTCTGATTAATTAGCTAAAAAGTAATGACAAGCGGAATCCCAAAATTTATGTCAGTATTCGTGATGCATGGCAATATAACGGTCAGACAATGATCGACATGCTGTTTCAAAAATCAACTGCCTATCCCACCTAGGCGCCACCCTCCCACTTAGCAACTTATTACCGCCCAGCCCGTCACCCCTAGGCTCTAGGTGTCACCCCACCACCCAACTAGTGCCTAGAAAAACAATGGACTAAAATCAGTTTATATCTTCAGAGTTTAGACCGCTGCCAACTCGGTAATTTTGCTATTTGAAAAGCCGGAATGACCTAAGTCACAACTTAAAAGTCTTAAGGAAGCTGAAGCTTTGTTTACAAGTTTAGGGATGTTTGAGTCATCTAAATCGAGAAATGGGTTCCCACTATTACAATCAACAATAACATATAGTGTGGAAACAGAACATCATTTGCTTAGAGCACAAGTATTTGTCCTACCGTAATGAAAAACACTTGCAATGCAGTAGACGGCCTGTGATTGTCCCAAAAGTAGTTAGCTAGAATAACCGGAAAATGCTAAGGAAATGCAAACATTAGGAAGCAAGAGTGTGTGCAACATAAGATTTAGTAGATGCAAATGCAATAGAACGCCATGTCATGGAAACTATGTCGATGATTGATACGAGACAGTTCTATGCCAATGAATGTTCATGAAAGAAGAGCCTAGTAGACCTAATCATAGCTAGGGTTTTTAAGATCAAAAGGAGGGCAGCAGTACAGTGGATCAAACTATGATACAACATACCGAATCAAATCCAGGCCGTAAGTCGATCAACTCTTTTATAAAACTAAAACAAACAAACCAACCAAACAACAATCACACCTTCAATTCACAGACGTCCCAACATCACGAGGAATTTCTCAACGCGCAAGCTTACACTAATAGTACTGTAAAATGCTACTACTTGCAAACAAAAGCGGCGATAAGCGCAAGATGCAAGGAGGGGAAGGAGGTAATATATGGTTCTCAGTGCTCACTCTCGACAGATCCAAAGCGGATGGCGAACATCTCCTCCTTGAGCTCGCCGTCGGCGAAGTCCAGCGCGTGCCACACGCACGACTTGTCGCTCCCCGCGTGCTCCTGCATCTTCGTCGTCGCCACCACTGCATACACACAAACACAAAAGCAAAACTCTAGAGAGTCAAAAACCCATCCATCCATCCAGATCGAAATCGGCACCAAAAAATCCAACAAAAACTGAGTACCGAGGTGATTGGCGCAGATCTTGAGCGTCTTCGCCTGGCGCATGACGAGGCGGACCTTGCGGGTCTCCTTGTGCTTGAGCAGCTTCACGGTGCCCGTGCCCCGCTCCTTCCACTGGTTCCCCTCCTTGTCGAAGCGATACAGCTTCGCCTTCCTGCGCAACCCCCATGCGTCAGATCAAAACCTAGCCAAATCTGATCGCGGCGGATCGGGAGAAACCAAAGCGGGGCTTACATGTCGAGGAGCACATCCTCGTCCTCCTCGCCGGTGGTGACGGCGACCTCCTCCAGCTTGACGATGGGCGCGACCTGGGCGCCGGTGTCCTCGTCCTCGCCCGCCGCCGCGGCCTCCTCCTCCTCCGCCGGACGGTGCTCAGCCGGGTCCGCCATGGCGTAGGTCGCGGGAGGTAGCGACAACAGAAGGCGCTTCGGTTGCGCTTCCTTGCTGCGTTTGTGCTACCGGTTGCTGCGCGTTGCGGCCGCCGCGGTGGAGTGGGGAGAGGGGAGAAGCGAGAGAGAGAGAGGGCTGAACCGGTGGGGACGTGCGCTGCCGAAAGGGCTCGGCTTTGGGAGAGCTAGTAGGGTTATGCTACGAGGCGAGATTTCTGCGCGGCCTGGGATTACAAGGGATTCGATTCCAGCGCACGAGAACTGTAGCGCACTGCAGACCCAGTGCAGAATCTGTTACCGCACAGCGATTGTAGCGATGAATCGAGCTGTTCATCTGGGAAATGGACGGATGGGAACGCGTGCCGTCGCTTAACGTGCAGTGGCAGTAGCGTGTGCAGCGGATCCTGATGCGATTACGAGAGTGATGGATTTGAACTCTGATGATGACGTGGGTTTGCTGTATCGTCTAGGGTTCACGGTCGAGGTATGGTTACAGCCTTGTTTGGTTAAGCACCCACCAAGTTCTAAGACGCCGCGTGTACTTCTCCTCATTGAAGGAGGAGAGATAGCTGGAGCCGTCACCGTTAGGTCCCCCGAAGTAGAGGCCCATGGGCCACCCGAAGACCATGAGCTCGGGGGGGGGGGGGGCATGGCCGTCGGAGACATGAGCCCGCCCCGTCCGCGGGGAGGCCGAATCATCCCGGAGTGGTCGGTGGATGAAGTTGTATCTAATCTTTAAGTGTGGTTTATAAGATAATTAATGATAATATTTATAAATTAATAATTACATTGACACTGGTTAGTATATTATTTTCATATATGATATATGTAAGATTGAGCAGGGATTTATTAAGTAATGTCATTTGATCAAGAGAAATATATCAAGATGAATGAGCTCTAGATAATACTCGGATCAGTGATGATAATATATATAGACTAACAATTATGTTAAGAACTATTAGTAGGTTATTTCATAGAAGATGCCTAAGTGATAAAGTATAGATTTTTTGAGAAATGTTATGAGATCAAAAGATATACATAAATATCATTGAGTTTTAAATGATGCTCATGTGATGAAAAAGAAGCTAGAGATAAAGAGATCTCAGAGTTTAAGGATGATCTTAAGAATATTTGACAATAAACGTGAAGACAAGTTACTTGTGGCGATTAAGTGACTAAAGGTATAGAATTGTCAATTAAGTTTTATAGACTAACCTATGTGCTATGTGCTTGAGAATAAGTTAGAATTAGGTTTTATATGAAAGCAAATATTGAATTAAGATATTCAATATACCGAGTTGAAAGAGCAAGATCAATATAAACTTATTAGACAACTTATGTGATTAATGCTTACGGTTCATACCTTGGTAGTGAATCGGATGAAGATGATGTAAAAAAAGAAGTCTTTCATGCTTGTGCATGGAAAGTAATCAAGTGAACTTCATCAAACTTATGGAAGATCAAGAGAGGATCGAGATGAGAAACGAGAATAAAGTCATCAAGCTCAAGTGAAGAGTTCATGATAAGCCTAGAACAAATATTAGGACTCAAATGATGTGTTCGTCAAGTCTAATGGGACGGCTGTAACAGCTAGTTTTAGAGTCGTTGGTCCAGTGTTGTCTAACTATCAGTTGTACTGCAATCTGATCGTCAAATGCGCAGAGAGGTCATCTCAGATATAACGGCTTGTTTTTATGGTGTGGCCTATATATTCTCTTGTTCAATGACTTGGAGTAAGACTCATGCCCCTATTGAGCATTTTTGAGCAAAGTAAAATCATTTCCATACATTTGCGTATGTGTTGTACATAGAGAGGGTTGTGAGGAAAGAATCAAGTGTATTTATATTAGAGATTGAGCTTTAGGCATTTGGTGAAAGTCGAGTTTGCCTTAGCTTGTTACTCTTGGTGTTTGCCAACACCTAGACGACGCGGTGGCGTTGTGCTCCGGTGATCTTCTAAAAGAAGCTTGTTAGAAGGCCGATGTGATTATGAGAGGCTTTGTGCATGCCTTGCTGGAACGGTAATGTGCAACTCTGTAGGATTTAGTATACTGACTAGAGAGGGTGAATAGGTGATTTTAAAACTAATTGCTTAGCGGTCAAGAAAACTTGCCAAAACAAATAGATATCACTAGAGCAATAAGTATGAAGTAATTAAGAACTATGTCAAAATTTACAATTCAAGAGTGATATATAACAATTTATATTCTAGTAAGATAAATTACATAAGGTAAATTGCATGAAAGTAATTGCACAAGAAATGACACCCAAAATTTATCCCCATGATATTGGTGATTTGCCGATCACCCATAATACGTTGAGGTGAGTTCAAGCATCTAACCTCTTCTCTATCAAGTATACAATTCTCATACAGAAAAAGGGCTCAAGATTGGAACACATGACTTTTCAATATATATCATCACAATGAAGCTTAATAAAGAGCGAAAAATTGAAAATATATTACAAATTTTTTAGTATTAACAATTTCTAACAATTTACAATAAAGAGTTTGCGATACATCGGACCGAAGTATTGGTGGGTCTGTGAAATATGCGAAAAAAGTGGTGGGTTTGTGAAATTAACTCTACAATAAAATAGAGCTAGGAGGACAATAAACAGATCAACACTTAGCTAAAAGAGAAACTAAGTAGCAGAAGAAAACATATATCAACAACAAAAGATAGGTGGAGCCATATGCCCTTAGGCTCTATCCAAAATAATATCATCCAAGTAGTTTGCACTACTCATCCCCGTCACCTACATTGACAGACACGAAGTAGCCGAACACTACCTCCTCCACGTCGATAGCACATAAAAGGGCAGCGTGAGTACAAAAGTACTCGCAAGATTTAATCTATATTGGATACATATAAATAAATCAACTCTAAAGATTATGCATTTGGATAAATTAGCAAGGAATTGCCATAAGATTAAGTAGATTCATATGCAAAAGCAATTTTTGACATAAATGTATACGCAACTACACATGACTACCTATACCATTCTATCCTGTAATCAGTGACATAAACATATATGTAACTGGAACCATCATAAATATATATGAGAATAGAACCATCTCAAATACATCTCAACATACAATACCACATCATTCCACATTCGTGACTCTACGATCGATGCGGATGGATAGAAGCATGCTCATAACCGAGAGCGTGGCAATTCAAATTGCTTTTACACCCTGCATGGGGTACTTTTTTACCCACACGATATGAGAACTATTTGGCTTGTGCAACGCGCTAAAGTCCACACAAGGTGGCACTCATGACAACCTTTCTCAAATAAGTCACAACCGTTTGAACAAGCGCCTCAAGGTGCGGGGGTCATCTAGAACTATTTCCAGAGCAAACTAGATAACATTACAAGTCTATTATGCTCACGACACCTGAGACGTGCAAGCCAAAGGGTCATAGGTACATAAGATTTTCGGCTCATCCTTCCTATAAATGGATATGTGGTTAGTATGAAAAGTGCTAAAGCCAACGACATCGACGGATGGTGCTTAATCGATGCAAGCGGTCTATGGCATCCGGCTCCTCTCCCGACCTACCCATAGCACTGCCCACATCTCGCCTTATTATCACCACTCATCTATCCCAATGTTATTATCATTGTGAACCATAAGTAAACCCTAAGCTCACGAGTAATGGTTGAACCACCACTCGATTTCTACCAAAGACCTAGGTATTGCTAAACATTTCGGTTAACCTTTAAGTTAGACATCATCATCATTGTACTCAGGTTACAAGGATAAGGATCAACTACAATATCAAGGTTAAGGTAATGCATCAACATAGGTTCTACTCATATCACCCGACTCAGAAACACTACTCATGCAAATATACATAAAACATAATTTATCATATTAGATACGATCAATCCAAAGTAAGAGGTGCAATATGCTTATATGTTTGCCTTGCTACTCCAGCGCCTGCCTGATGCTACATGTGTAGCACTCACAGAATTATGGAGGCTTGATGTTGCCTTCAACCACTTGGATTGTCGGCACGACACTCTCTAAATAAATCAAGAAGGCATCGCATAAACAAGTGAGTGATGGAAAAATGTGCATATGCTGCATGCTCTAACAATAATAAAGTGTCGTGTTTCGAAAATATTTGCAAAGGAACACTAGACAATCCGTGTTAGAAAAGATTTGAACCTCGCGGTCAGACCGACGTTGTGGCGGCGGTCAAACCATCGACATGCAGTGAGTTTTGGCGTCTAGCGGTCAAACCAGTGGTATGGTGGTGATCAGACCGGTAGTTGGAGGTCAGACTGGCCCTAGCGGCGGTCTAACTCTTGACTATGCGTTTAATTAAGGTTTTGATCTCCAAACTTGCGGTCAAACCGACATGAGCGGCAGTCAGATCGCGAGTCCATAGCGGCAGCACCTCTGTGAGGTCACCAGTGAAGGTTCCGATGAGGTTTTCTACCGCGAAGGGTACCCAAACTCTCTAGGAGACTAATAGAGTGCTTCTATGGTGGTTTGGATAAACTTCACCAAGCTAAACTTGGAAAACTCTATGAATGAGGTCTAAGCTAGGGTTGAGTTTGGGCCTAAACGACATGAGGATCGATTAGAGCTCGGGAATGACGGGGAATTAGCAGGGGACGTTTCATCGTAGTGTAGGGAAACTTCCTAACGGGTTGGAAAGCTCCAGGGAAGCTCTGATTTGCGGATCAGGCTTCGGAGTGATTGATGAGCTCAAGGTGAAAGGAACATGTCTCTGGTGAGGGAGAAGAGGGAAGGAGCTCGGGGAAGCCCTCCAAAAGATCAGGGAGGCTCTCACCATTGATCTCCGATCGCTACGGATGTCAGGGTGGGCTTCTCCTTCTCTCTATAGGGCTTGATGGAGGGAGAGACTGAGAGAGGAAATGAAAGAGAGAGAGAGAGAGAGAGAGAGAGCAGTCAATGGCTTAAGTGAAAAGCCACTGAGCTCTGACAGTCAGATCGCGGGAGGTCCTGGTCGAACCGTGGGAAGCCCATGTGGCTGCCTCCGACGGTCAGACCGCGGCTATTCCCAGTGAGACCATTAAAAGCAAATCCCAGTGTTTCCTTTCTTTTCTTTTCCTCCTCCTTTCTATATGGTTTTAATTATATTCAAGGTATTTTTTTGAAGTACATTTAAACTTAAATTAATAAATACACATGTACAAACGTAATGCGATGATGATTATACATGCTTAACTACATAATTAGCATTTTAGGACGTGACAATGGAATAGCTTGAATTGAGATAGATAGATCATCTTCTTGTTCACCTTTATCTTTTAGCTTGATATCACCTATTGACATATTCTTGATAGCTCTATTTAAGCACTCATTACCTACATCATCCAAATTTTCTTACTCTTCTTGAGAGCCATTAGTTTAACCAAATTTAACATCACATGTCTCTTAAACCAAACCGAAATTTTGGTTGTAAACACGAGATGAGAAGAATAACCAAATAAAAAACTTTTATCACATTTTCTTTGGAATTTTGATAAACAAGTACTTTTCTTTAGAATGTAGCATTTGCATCCAAATGTCCAAAATTATAAGATATTTGGTTTTCTTTCAATGAGAAGCTCATAAGGTGTCTTATTTAACAACCGATGATAATATAATCTATTTGATGAATGGCATGCAGTATTGATGGCTTCATCCCAAAAATTGTCTGAAATATTGTATTCTGAAAGTATTGACCTTGATATATCAATTAGAGTCCAGTTCTTCCTTTCGACTACTTCATTTTTCTCCAGAGTGTATTTAGCTAAGAATTCATGTTTGATTCTCTTTTCTTAAAAAAATCCTCAACCTTTGTGTTCTTGAATTCAGAGCCATTATCACTTCTCACTTTCTTGACTTTGAACTCAAATTCATTTTCGGCTCTCTTAGCAAAACTTTTAAAAGCATTAAATACAATAGTCTTATCATGTAGAAAGAATATCCAAGTATATATAGAAAAATCATCAACAATGACAAGACAATAGCTATTACCTCCAATACTTACATATGTGGTTGGGGCAAATAGATCCATATGTAATAATTTCAATGGCCTTAAGGTTGAAATGGAGTTTTTGTATGGATTTGAATTTTCTACTTGTTTTCCGTCTTAACAAGAGCTATATAGCTTGTTTTTATCAAATTTTACATCCTTCAACCTTACAATTAGATCATACTTAAATAAACGATTTAGTTAATTTATGCCAATATGACCAAACCTTCTATGCCAAAACCAACTTTTTGATGACTTGATAAACAAACATTTGCTTAGGCTTACATCATTAGAAGAGAATTCAACTAGATAAAGATTATCATATCTAAAGCCTTTGAAAACTACATTATTATCCTTCATGCTAGATATTATCATATTATTTGGAGAGAAAGTGTTGAAAGATTAAAATCACATATGAGCAACAGATAGCAAATTAAAATTTAGAGATTCAACTAGCAAGATATTTGAGATAGATAAATCATTTGTGATAGAAATTTTACTAATTCTTTTACCTTTCCTTTGATATTATCTTTAAAAATTGATTTTTTTCATATTTTGATTCGTCATTGCTTATAGATGTGAACATCCTTTAATTTTCAGTCATGTGTTAAGTGCATCCACTATCTAGCACACAATATATCCTATCGGACTTGTAGTTTACGTACAAAACAAAGTTAAGCTTTTTTAGGAATCCAAACTTTAGTTGGTTGTTTATTTATATTGACACCCCACTAACCCATGTCTTAAGTGTTTTTAGGTTACTTCATTAAACTAAGCTCTGATGTCACGCTGTGAGGAACCGTCTAAATTGTATTCTAATTAATTATCAAGAATGATCATTAGCATAATCACATCCTCAACGATTAACCAGAATCCAATTCCGGTAGTACTAGCACGTGTTTTTGCGCCTAAGATCGGAATGTGTGCCTTTCTAACATATAACATCACAATAAAGCTTAAGAAAAAGTGAGTAATTAAATTATATTAAAATTTCTTAAGTATTTAACCATTTACATAATTTACAACAAAATGAAGCAAGGAGGATAGAGAACAATTCATCTCATAAACAAAACTAGAAACTACACAGAGGAAGATTGACATCTATAAACCAACAAAAACTAAGTGAAGCTATATGTCCTTAGACTCCATCCAAAAGCCTTGCCACACGAGTAGTTTGCACTACTCATTCCCGCCACCTACATCGGCAAGTGTGAAGTAGCCAAACACGAGCTCCTCCTTAGTAGTAAAACTTGAAAGAACAGCATGAGTACGAAGGTACTCACAAGACTTAATTCATAATTGGTATATATAATAGCTCGACTCCAAGGATTATGTATTGAGCCATTATCAAGGAATATGCCATAAGATTAAGTAAATTCGCATACATAAGCAACCTTAACACCTATGTGCGAGCACCTAAACTTAACCACATATACCTTTCTACTCCGTAACCATTGACTCGCATATAAACGTAAATAGAACCATCTCATGAACATAACTGCAAAATGAACCATCCCAAGCCCATCTCATCCAACCATATCATACATCCCATATTCGCAACACTACGACTATTGCAAATAGACAAAAGCATATTAATGACCGAGAGCACGGCAATTTGAATTGTTCTTACACTCTGCAAAGGGTACAACTTTACCCACATGACTCGAGAACCATACAGCTTGAGTGACCACACAGGCACACCCAAGTGGGTACCCATGCCAACCTTTCCTAATTAGCCATAACTATTTGAATCAGGCATCGCTCAGAGCCCACTTAGGTTAACTCCCTGAGCAACCACATGTGTCTCTACAAGCCCGTCCGCTCACACCATCGATGTGCAAGATCAAATGATCACGGCTACAAAGGTATTTGGGTTATCTTATCATTAGATCAATATGTGGTTGGTACAAAAAGTGCTAGAATCAACTGCAACAACGAACGATGCTTAAACGATGCAAGCAATCTATGGCATCCGGGTTCCTCTCCTGAACTACATCAAGGAATTCCTCTGATGTAGAAGATATCCCTAACACCGTCTACATCTCGCCTCATTCTCACCTCTCATATAACTCACATCATTGTCATTGTATTTATAAACAATAAGTAGACCCTAAGCTTGCAAACAATGGTGGCGCCATCGCTCGACTTCTACCGGGGACCTATGTATTGCTAAGAATTTCAAATAACTCTTAAGTTAGGCACCAATAATGTTATCAAGGTTGCAAGGATATGGATAATCAATAACTCAAGGAAGAGGTAATACAATTCATCAACATAGATCTTACCCACCAAAATCCAACAATGGACCCACTACCCGTGCAAACATACATAAAACGTAATTTATCATGTTATATAATACGAGATCCAAAGTAGTAGGTTGAGTATGCTTAGATGCTTGCCTTGCTTCTCTGGCGGTTGCCTGATACTCCCGGCGTAACACTCACAAAACTCCGGTAGATTGGTGTTGCCTTCACTCGCTTGGACTGTCGGCGTAACGCTCTCTAAACGAATGAAAAATGCATTGCAAAAACAAACAAATGATAGGAAAGTGTGCATACAATGCATGCTTAAAATAGTAGAGCATCGTGTTTTGAAAACATTTGCAAAAGACCATAAAATGATTAGGTTTCGAAGTTTGAAACCCCAAATAAGGTAACATAAGTACATACATCCTTAAAAGGCTGACACTCGAACAGATGTATTCTAGGAAGATAAATTGCATAAGGTAAATTGCATAAAAGAAAATTGCAAACAGATGCATTCTAGGAAGATAAATTGCATAAGGTAAATTGCATAAAAGGAAATTGCACAAGAGATGACACCCCAAATTTAATAACTATTAAGCATACAATTCTCACACCGAGCAACTTGATCTTAAGCTGAAATGGAACAATAAACTATTCAATAACTCAATTTTACTAGAGTAGCACTTTACCGTTCTGGCAAGGCGTGCTCAAAGCCTTTCATAATCACCATCGTGATTCCTTCACAATCTTCTTTGAAGGGCTCAATGATGCAATCTACTCCAAGCCGTCTAGAAGGCGGCAACCATCAAAAGTAATAAGTTGATGATGCTAACTTTAAGGATCACTAGTGCTACAAAGCTCAAACTCTTCAAAACTATACACTATATGCTCCCACACTCTCAAATATGTAACCACCAAGTCAAGAGAGGGAGAGAAGGAGGGCAAGTGCTCAAATGTATTGCAATGAAGTGCTAGAGATCCCCCTTGAATCAGCAAGGGGTCTATTTATAGCCCACCATTTGAAATATGGTTGTTGCTCATGATTTGACAACTCTACGCATCTGGCAGTCAGACTGTGATACACCTAGCGGTTAGACCGCCAGTAGCACAATGACTAGAAAAGATGTAATGATGACTCTGACATCATTCTTCCGATCCGACCACCACTTGTCTCGGTTAGACCACAAGTCTGGAATAGAGCACCAAAACTCTCTGTTCCCTTGCGGTCAAATTCGCCATGCTCAGTGGTCAAATCGCTAGCCAAAATAGTGGGTTCGAACCACTCTATTCCATGGCGGTTAGACTAGGACGTACCACGATCAGATCAGGGCTGAAATCCTACTCAAAGTCTAACATTTTTGTACAATGGTCAAAACGGTCATGCTTGACTGTTAGACCATCACACCTTGAACTGAAGGAAAACTACCTGGTTATGAAGCGGTCAGACCGGCCACTACTAGCGGTCAAACCGCCACAACTCAGAACACATAAAAGGTATTTTTTTTCTTCGGTTCTACTCAAACTAAAAACACATTCTAGATGAGTTGCAAGTTTAAGCAATTGTGGCACTTTCAATTTCTCAAGTAAAAGCACATCAACTCCTCTTAATAGTACGATAATTATCCTATCAATCTGATAATTTCTCTTCTCTAATCATTATTGACCGGTAAAAGAAAATACTCTATATTTTATACATATGCCTTGAGCTAGCCATTTGCATATTTTCAACGTATGCTTCTTCTAGCTTCGCAACATCTTTGGGGCCAACCTTTTTATGACTCAATTAAACATGTTAGTCCATAAATTATGTATTATCATTAATTATCAAAATTTGAATTAGGGGTCTAGATGCTTCAAACTCTAGTAGAATCAAGATAGTGAGTGGTTCATTAGATTAATCTGACTCAAGATCAAGTTGATCGTAGTGAGCCTCTTCTCGTGGTGAGAATGCATACTTGATAGATGAGCGATTAAAGGTTTGAACTCACCTCAACGTGGGTTAGGGGAGACTAGCAAGTCTCTAAGACCAGGATAAAAAATTTGGTGCTCCTTTATGGTTTGTCTACTTAAGTTTATTTACATTGTATAATTTACATTCCTGGAATTACAATTGCTTATGTGCCGCCTAGGTTGCAAACCTTGACATAGACATAGAATTAATCACTTTGTTGATACATTGATTTTGGGGTTTTATATGTATTATAACCGATCTTTTTAATTCTGCATATTTATCGGTTATATCTTGTTAGAATTTTTAGAATCACCTATTCACCCCTCTCTAGTCGATCTTCTTGATTCTACAACGGCGGGGTTGAAGAGGTGTCGCCTGAGGTGTCAGTGTTTTCACCGGAGTTCGTAGCCATGAAGGCGTAGTATGGGGTCCTGTGGCGAGCCGCCATGGTGCCCCTCAGGTTGACAGTGTAGCCAGGGCTGGGAGCCGTCGCTATAGCCGTCACAGTGCCCACAGTGGGGCTGTAGGAGAATGGCACGAGGTTGTGCACTAGGCAGAAGCCGATGGCGCGTGGAGGCGCCCTGGGGTTGACAATGCTACCTGCATCGGGCATGGTCGGTGTGGTGCTCGGGCCAGCGCCATGCACGGCCTCAACGACCACGACGCCTTGGTGACCGTGGCCCTGGGTAGCGTGGGGGCGACAACGACCGCGGCCCATGGCAAAGTGAAGACCACGGTGGTGATTGAAGACGTAGTGTGGGCAGCGACATCAACCTTGACGCAGAACACGGAGGAGGGCGGAGGCCAGTGCCATCGCAAGTTAGCTCCAGTATGCCATGGTGCTCACCTTTGATGGATAAAGGCCTTCATGCCTTTGTCCTTGAACTCAATAGAGCGTGCTGATAACGTATTGAAAGTCAATTGCAATGTAAAGAAAAGAGACAAACAAATGATTCAAACTCTTAATTCTCATTGATAGATGTTGTCACGTCCTAAAATCCGTAATTGTGTGTTTTAATCCTAAAACATGCAATTTCAGCTTCATGTTCCAGTTTGGGTCACTGGAGCACTTCACTTTGAGTCAATGAGGTGGGAGAAGGAAAAACTAAGAGAAATAAGGGAGCTGGAAGCAAGTCTGGACTTTCCTCTAGGTAAATGGGGCCCACTTGGGTGGAAAATATCTCTCTATAAGTGGGCAACAGCTCTCTCTCCCCTCAAACTTGCCCATACGTACTACTCACCCACTCCACCAGATAAGGCTTTTTGAGGAAGCAAGTTGGAGTTGGCTGTCTCTCACTCTCTCTCTTAGGCTCCCTTTTTCCCCTTTTGGATCTCTACCTCTGGGAGCAAGATCAAGGTACGTATGTGGTACTCACATGACCACCAGCTCAAGGACTACCCGTCCATCCAATTCATTTTCAGTTTCCCCGAAGGAATTCGAGCTGGTTCTGAACTTGTTTGGTGTTCTTTGGGGGAAGCAAGGAAGCAGCAGTTTTTCCACTCTTCTCCAAGCCATTTTCCGTCGTTTCCTCCTTCAACTGGCGGTCACCAACCTCAGCAAAGGACCTTAGGTGAGTCTGCTAGGCTCCCATGGCAAGTATGCTCATTTTTGGTTGGATAGATCTTGGATCTGGAACTAGGGTTGCAAGGTTCTTAAAGTTCTGCAGTCTGGGAACAAATGAGGATTTATATGGATTTGAGTTAGGAATCATGTTGCTAGGCGGTTGAGCAAAGTCTAGACCCTGTACACCCTTCTAGGTATTTTTACTTTTGATTTAGAGAGACTCCCAGGTTAGTTTAGCCCAGTTTTTCCCTTCGTAATGGCTGCTGTTCTGGAGCTGCGCGAGGCTGATTTTACTGTAGCGCCGAGTACTGTTCACCCGAGCACCCTGATACTGTTCACCGACGACCCCGGGTACTGTTCACCCCCGAGCACTCCCGAGCACCCCGGGTACTGTTCACCCGACGACCCCGGGTACTGTTCACCCGAGCACGAGCTCAGTCACCGCGAGCACTCCCGAGCACCCCGGGTACTGTTCACCCGACGACCCCGGTACTGTTCACCCGAGCACCCCGAGCACCCCTGGTACTGTTCACCCGAGCACGAGCGCGGTCACCCCGAGCACTCCCGACGACCCCCGGGTACTATTCACCCGACGACCCCCCTGGTACTGTTCACCCGAGCACCCCCTGGTACTGTTCACCGAGCACGAGTACAGTTCGCCCGAGCACCCCGGGTACTGTTCACCCGACGACCCGAGCACCCCTGTACTGTTCACCCCGAGCACCCGAGCACGGTCGATCCCGAGGACTGTTCATCCCGGGCACCCCGAGCACGGTTTATCAGGCTTTCCTGATAGCTGATAGCTTGTAAAATTCGTAGTTAATTCGTAGGAACTCCAAACTTTTTGAGACCACTTGGAAAATTCTGTTTTGGACAGTACGATCTTGGAATAATGTTGTCATGTATTGTGGAGCATATTTTTCTTACATGGTCGCATTTCATACATGCTCATTACATTGCACGCGTTGCTCTCTGTAGTGAACGCCGATCCGTCGATCCCGGAGGCCGTGGGCGATCGTGAGGCGTCCCACCTTTCTGATTCAGGGCAGCAAGGCAAGCATCGTTCATATTGCACCGTGTCTACTTGAAAATTTAATATGTTATCTACGCTTATGTATACATTGCATGTGTCGGGTACTGAGTTGGGTAGAACCTATGCCGATGCATTATCCCATTTCGGTCACATGTCATGTGTTGTTCCTAGGAGCCTAGTGGTGTCATCGAGGTCTAATTTTAGTTCGCTATGCTTAGTGGTACTTAAGCTTTCCGGTAGAAGTCGACGACGGCGTCCACCGTTGTCGCGAGCCTAGGACTTATTACTTGTTCGCACTTATGGTTGTGTTGATGATGAGTCGGTTTGGTGAGTGGTGAGTTGAGACGAGGTGTGGGCGGTGTTAGGGGTGTCATCTGCTCACGAGGAGTCCTCAGGCAGTTCGGGGAGGGAACCCGGACACCGTAGACCGCTTGCACCGGTTAAGCACCGATCATCGGTGTAGTCGGCTTTAGCACATACCTTACTCACCACATGCTGATATAATGGTAGGCGAGCCGATTACCTTCGCAGACGTGGTCATGTGGGCCTCGTCATAGACGGTGTGAGTCCGGTTTGAGTCCGGGCTTTTAGCGGTATTAGTTTGCTCGGGGAGTAGTTCTAATACCGCCTCGCCGAGCTATGGTTGATCCACATGGTTGGGCCTGGTTGGGAAAGGTTGTCACGGGTACCCCCTTGTGCGCATCTTAGCGGGTGGCACAAGCCGTATGGTCCCTGTGTCGTGTGGGTCCAGGAGTATCCCCCTGCAGGGTGTATAATCAGTTCGAGCTGCCGCGCTCTCGGTCATGAGCATCGCTATCGCTTATCTCCACCGAGCGACCATATTTTGGTCGTAGAGTTTCGATGTGGGTTGTGGCATGGATGGTTTGGGTGGTTTGGTCGGTATGTGGTTGGTGGTTTGGTGGGAATGGTTTACTTTTATACACTTGTTGTTACATATCTGTTTTGATCAGGTGGTTGGCAGGGTTTGAGTTGGTGGTTGGTTAAGTCAGTTGCTTACACCTAGAGTCTAGGTTGCTTACCGCTTAATGAACTTAAACATGTCTTAATCCTTGCTACAGCTTTAAATGCATGATCCTTGGAGTCGAGAATATATATACTCATACTGTGTAAGACTTGCTAGTACCTTCGTACTAAGGGTGCTGCCCTTAAGTTGCTTCCAGGTTCGCAGGTCGGCGAAGAAGAGGCAGTGTTCGGCTACTTTGTGCCTGCCGATCAGGGTGGCGGGCAGGAGTAGCACCTTCTACTCCGAACTCCAGCGCTTTTGGTATGGAGCCTAAGGGCATACGGCTCCATACTCTTTTGTTGTATAGGTTTTTCTTCCGCTGCGTAGTAGTTGTTGTTGTTCCTATTTTGTTGTAAATTGTGGAAGCAGTTGCTTGTTTAACAATGGTAATCCAGTTTAATTATTTGCTCTCTATTAAACTGTGTTGTGATATCTGAGTTGGAAGGCATGTGTTCCGATCCTGGGCACAAAACACGTGCCGGGACTACCGGAATGGTATTCTGGTTAATCGTCGAGGTTGTGATTATGAATAATGATCCTCCTGATGATTGATTAGAATACTATTTGGACGGTTCCTCACAGCTTGGTATCAGAGCCTGGTTTAATTTAGTAGCCTAAACATAATTAGTGCGTTGTTTAGTAAGTCGACAACTTCACCTAAACAACCCATAATTTATGTTTATGCCTCTTCGTGTCTAATATGTATTAAACTGCTATCGTTTATGCCCCTAAGTTAAAATGCGTATTATGAGTGACGTTTATATGTCTTATACACATTGTTTTGCTTTCGACCCTGCATTGATTCATGTTGAGCATTGCATCTTCGGCTTTGCATCGTCGGAAGGTAAGGTACGACGCTCGGTGGCGGTTAATCACCGAGGGCTCAGCCGGATGCGAGGCAGGGGCCCGGCATGTTCCGTACGGTGATCCGTACGGGAAGTGAATACGCTAGCAATAGCGTATGAACATCCACCATGCGATGGGAGACATGGTCGTCTACTCGTGTGGCGTTTACACGAGATGTCCCGTAGGGTCTACGGGAAGTGAATACGTCGTTGTCGACGTATGGATTGTCGCTTGTACGGCATGTGGTACAAGGGCCGTTCGCGCTCTTACTCTTTCTAGCGCGAAGGGTACGTTCTGGATGTTATAAACTGCCTGTGATTTTGATGCTTGCAGGTGCGGTTCTTATTTTGAGAAAGAAGCGGTAGCTAGGTTCGAGCATGCATCATTTCATGGCATTCATGCATGCATTCATATTTATGCATGTATTACGGGATTCTAACAATATATCCGGCGAATGCATTGTGCTGAGTCGGAATTTGACGTTTCCCCCTTTTATTTTACATTTCAAGAATGGTTGTCACTCGGCGTAGTGGGGAGGTTCCGGAGGGTTCCGGTCAGAACAACCCTCCTCCACCGCCGACCATGGCGGAGGTGCTCATGCAAATCGAGCAGAACCGCCAAGCGAATCACGCTCTCCTCCAGACGAACCAAGCGCTCTTGGAGGCTCTCGTGCGCAACGCGGCTCCTCATGGAGGAGGTGGGGCCGTGCGCCGAGACGACTTCTCGGACTTTTTGCGGACTCAGCCGCCGGTCTTCTCGCGAGCTGAGGATCCTCTCGATGCTGATCATTGGCTCCGGACGATTGAGCAGAAGCTCGCCCTTCTTCGTTGTGAGGATCACGAGAAGGCGCTCTTCGCCGCCCATCAGCTTCAGGGCCCGGCGGGTGCGTGGTGGTCCGGCTTCCTGGCCATGCATCCCGCCGATCACCGCGTGTCATGGGCGGAGTTTCGCGAGGCCTTCCGCTCGTTTCACATACCGAGTGGCCTCATGGAGGCTAAGAGGCGGGAGTTTGAGGACCTCAAGCAAGGAGGTCGTGCGGTGATGGAGTACGTGCAGGTGTTCAACCACCTTGCACAATATGCTACCGAGGAGGTCAGCACGGATGCGCGCAAGCAGCGCCGCTTTGTGAATGGCCTGAACTCGAAGATGCAGGACCGGTTGTCCGCGCATAAGTTCGCCGACTTCAACGAGTTGGTGAGCACGTCGATCACAGTGGAGCTCAAGTATAAGAGCCACCAAGAGGAGAAGAGGCGGAAGAGGGGTTCCTCGTCTTCTGTGGGTGGGAGCTCGCAGCGCACCCGCACTGAGAGTCAGCCTCCACAGTTTCAGGTGCCGTCGGCTGGATACCCACGACCGATGTGGTTTGTACCACGTCCTGCGTTCTCCGCCCCACAAGGGCAGGCTGCACGACCCGCCGGCTCCCAAGTGAGCGTGACCGGTGGCTCAGGCGGTCCGTGCTTCAACTGCGGCCGCGTCGGCCATTTCTCGAGGGAGTGCCCGTATCCGAGGCCAGGAGCCGCGCTGAGTGCCCCGCGACCACCGCCGGCTCAGTCAGCACCGCAGTCTTCGCAGGCGACTCACGTTCCCAAGCGTGGTCGAGCTCGCCACACTACCGCCGACGAGGTTCAGGAGGGTGACACCGTCCTAATGGGTACGTTGGATATGAGTTTCAACTCTGACATCTTTTCTGCAGTGGTTTTGTTTGATTCAGGAGCCTCTCACTCCTTTATATCTTCGGGTTATGTTTGGAAAAGTGGGTTGAGAGTCAGTGCTACCCACACACCGTACCTTATAGACGCCCCAGGGGCCAAAGTTTTAATCAACCAGTGTGTGAATAAAGCGGCGGTAATTGTCAACGGAGTTCCCTTCTTTGTCAATCTGTTAGTGATGAACTCGAAGGGAATTGATATTATTCTGGGGATGAATTGGCTCTCCAAGAACAAGGCTGTGTTGGACTGTGCTCGGCGGACCGTCACCCTCAATGGTCTGTCAGGTACTCGGGTCCAGTTAAAGCTAGAGGATGTCAAATCCTGCCTGTTCGCCGTAAAGGCTGTCCCCACCAGGATTATGGAGACCATTCCTGTGGTGTGGGAATTTCCGGATGTCTTTCCGGATGAGTTGCCTGGAATGCCGCCTGGTAGGGCAGTGGAGTTCTCTATTGATCTCGTGCCCGGTGCGGCCCCGGTTTCGAAGAAGATGTATAAGATGTCGCCAGTTGAGCTAGTTGAGCTGAAGAAGCAGATCCAGGAGCTGCTGGCGAAGGGTTTCATTCGTCCTAGTTCCTCACCTTGGGGATGCTCGGCTCTATTCGTGAAGAAGAAGGACGACACTCTCCGGATGTGTGTTGATTACCGTCCGCTGAATGCAGTCACTGTGAAGAATGTGTATCCGCTTCCTAGGATTGACATCTTGTTTGATCAGTTGACTGGAGCCCGAGTCTTCTCAAAGATTGACTTGAGGCTGGGCTATCACCAGATCAAGGTCCGACCTGAGGATATTCCAAAGACAGCATTCTCTACTAGATACGGCTTGTATGAGTTCACCGTTATGTCGTTTGGCTTGACTAATGCGCCGGCTTTCTTTATGTACCTCATGAACTCGGTATTCATGGAGGAGTTGGACAAGTTTGTCATTGTTTTCATCGACGACATTCTGATATACTCCAAGACTGTACAAGAGCACATTGGGCACCTCCGTATTGTTCTGGGCAGGCTCCGAGAGCATCAGTTGTATGCCAAGTTCAGCAAGTGTGAGTTCTGGCTCAGGGAGGTGGCTTTTCTGGGACATGTTCTATCAGAGAACGGAGTGGCAGTTGACCCGAGCAAGGTGCAGGATGTGCTCGACTGGGTTCAGCCCCAGAATGTCAGTGAGATCCGGAGTTTTCTTGGACTTGCAGGCTATTACCGTCGGTTCATCGAGAACTTCTCCAAGGTTGCGAAGCCGATGACTCAGTTGTTGAAGCAGGGCAGCGTGTTTGAGTGGTCAGATGCCTGTGAGTCTGCCTTCCAGACATTGAAGAAGCTGCTCACGACCGCTCCAGTGCTTGCTCAACCTGATGTGACCAGAGGATTTGATGTGTATTGCGACGCGTCCGGCATCGGTCTCGGCTGTGTTTTGATGCAGGAGGACCGAGTCGTTGCATATGCATCCCGACAGCTGAAGCGTCACGAGGAGAACTATCCGACACATGATCTTGAACTTGCAGCTGTCGTGCACGCTCTGAAGATGTGGCGTCACTACTTGATGGGCAACTTGTGCCGTATCTACACGGATCACAAGAGCCTGAAGTACATCTTCACACAGTCAGATTTGAACATGAGGCAGCGCAGGTGGCTTGAGTTGATCAAAGACTACGAACTGGAGGTTCACTACCATCCTGGCAAGGCGAATGTGGTCGCCGATGCTTTGAGTCGAAGGGCTCATTGTCACTGTTTTGTAGCCTCGCCGACGGATTCCACGTTATGCGACGATTTCCGGCGTCTTGGGCTTGATATGGTGCCGGATGGTTTTATTGCCAATCTCGAAATCAAGTCCACGCTCATTGATGAGATTAAGGCTGCACAGAGGGATGATAAGGGTATGACCCGAATTCGAGAGAAGAGGAAGATCGGGCAGGCCTTGTGCTTTACTGAGGATGATCAAGGCGTTATCTGGTTTGGGGACCGTCTAGTGGTTCCGAGGGTCGAGGCGCTGAGGAAGAAGATCCTTGATGAGGCTCATGATTCATTGCTATCCATTCACCCTGGCAGTACGAAGATGTATCAGGATTTGAAACCCCGTTTCTGGTGGACTCGCATGAAGCGGGAGATTGCTAGGTATGTGTCTGAGTGCGACGTCTGCCGAAGGGTGAAGGCTGAACACATCAAGCCTGCCGGCACACTCCAGCCTTTGCCCATTCCATCTTGGAAGTGGGAAGAAGTTGGGATGGATTTCATTTCCGGCTTACCGAAGACTTCGAGTGGGTATGACTCTATTTGGGTCATCGTGGACCGGTTGACAAAGTCCGCGCATTTCCTTCCTGTCAGGACCACTTATTCTGCTAAGCAGTATGCGGAGTTGTACCTCACTAGAATCGTTTGTCTCCATGGAGTGCCGAAGAAGATCGTTTCTGATCGGGGTACACAGTTTACTTCTCATTTTTGGAGAAGTTTCCAGGAGGCTATGGAAACCGAATTGTTCCACAGCACGGCGTATCACCCGCAGACGGATGGTCAGACGGAGAGGGTAAATCAGATTCTCGAAGATATGCTCCGTGCTTGTGTGCTCACTTATGGGAAGAAGTGGGACATATGCCTGCCGTTCGCGGAATTTTCGTATAACAACAGTTTCCAGGCTAGTATTGGGATGGCGCCGTTCGAGGCCCTTTATGGTCGGAGGTGCCGTACGCCGCTGAATTGGTCTGAATCCGGTGAGCGGGCTTTTCTGGGTCCGGATTTGGTCAAGGAGGCAGAAGACCATGTCCAGAATATCCGCAGGAGTATTCTCACGGCCCAGTCTAGGCAGAAGAGCTATGCGGATCGACGTCGCCGAGAGCTCACATTTGAGGTGGGGGATCACGTGTACCTGAAGGTCTCACCTCTCAAAGGCGTTCGTCGATTCCAAGTCCGAGGCAAATTGGCGCCTCGGTATGTTGGCCCATTTCAGATTCTTGCTCGGCGTGGAGAGGTCGCGTACCAGTTGGACTTGCCTCCATCTCTCTCCGCCGTACACAATGTGTTCCATGTGTCACAATTGAAGAAGTGTCTCCGAGTTCCGACGGAAGTCGTTGATATTGCACCCCAAGAGTTGCAACCGGATTTGACATATTGTGAGCGACCAATTTGTATCTTGGATGAAGCCGAGCGCAAGATACGGCGCCATTCTATCAAATTCCTGAAAGTCCAATGGAGCAACCATACAGAAGCCGAAGCGACATGGGAGCGGGAAGATAAGCTCCGCTCCGAGTATCCTGAGTTCTTTGAGGACTTGTGAGATGTCGCAATATGGTATATTTGGAATCTCTCACATGAGTGTGCTCATCGTTCTCTCCCCGACTCGTACTGAATCTCGGGACGAGATTCTTTTTAGGGGGGGAGGTTTGTCACGTCCTAAAATCCGTAATTGTGTGTTTTAATCCTAAAACATGCAATTTCAGCTTCATGTTCCAGTTTGGGTCACTGGAGCACTTCACTTTGAGTCAATGAGGTGGGAGAAGGAAAAACTAAGAGAAATAAGGGAGCTGGAAGCAAGTCTGGACTTTCCTCTAGGTAAATGGGGCCCACTTGGGTGGAAAATATCTCTCTATAAGTGGGCAACAGCTCTCTCTCCCCTCAAACTTGCCCATACGTACTACTCACCCACTCCACCAGATAAGGCTTTTTGAGGAAGCAAGTTGGAGTTGGCTGTCTCTCACTCTCTCTCTTAGGCTCCCTTTTTCCCCTTTTGGATCTCTACCTCTGGGAGCAAGATCAAGGTACGTATGTGGTACTCACATGACCACCAGCTCAAGGACTACCCGTCCATCCAATTCATTTTCAGTTTCCCCGAAGGAATTCGAGCTGGTTCTGAACTTGTTTGGTGTTCTTTGGGGGAAGCAAGGAAGCAGCAGTTTTTCCACTCTTCTCCAAGCCATTTTCCGTCGTTTCCTCCTTCAACTGGCGGTCACCAACCTCAGCAAAGGACCTTAGGTGAGTCTGCTAGGCTCCCATGGCAAGTATGCTCATTTTTGGTTGGATAGATCTTGGATCTGGAACTAGGGTTGCAAGGTTCTTAAAGTTCTGCAGTCTGGGAACAAATGAGGATTTATATGGATTTGAGTTAGGAATCATGTTGCTAGGCGGTTGAGCAAAGTCTAGACCCTGTACACCCTTCTAGGTATTTTTACTTTTGATTTAGAGAGACTCCCAGGTTAGTTTAGCCCAGTTTTTCCCTTCGTAATGGCTGCTGTTCTGGAGCTGCGCGAGGCTGATTTTACTGTAGCGCCGAGTACTGTTCACCCGAGCACCCTGATACTGTTCACCGACGACCCCGGGTACTGTTCACCCCCGAGCACTCCCGAGCACCCCGGGTACTGTTCACCCGACGACCCCGGGTACTGTTCACCCGAGCACGAGCTCAGTCACCGCGAGCACTCCCGAGCACCCCGGGTACTGTTCACCCGACGACCCCGGTACTGTTCACCCGAGCACCCCGAGCACCCCTGGTACTGTTCACCCGAGCACGAGCGCGGTCACCCCGAGCACTCCCGACGACCCCCGGGTACTATTCACCCGACGACCCCCCTGGTACTGTTCACCCGAGCACCCCCTGGTACTGTTCACCGAGCACGAGTACAGTTCGCCCGAGCACCCCGGGTACTGTTCACCCGACGACCCGAGCACCCCTGTACTGTTCACCCCGAGCACCCGAGCACGGTCGATCCCGAGGACTGTTCATCCCGGGCACCCCGAGCACGGTTTATCAGGCTTTCCTGATAGCTGATAGCTTGTAAAATTCGTAGTTAATTCGTAGGAACTCCAAACTTTTTGAGACCACTTGGAAAATTCTGTTTTGGACAGTACGATCTTGGAATAATGTTGTCATGTATTGTGGAGCATATTTTTCTTACATGGTCGCATTTCATACATGCTCATTACATTGCACGCGTTGCTCTCTGTAGTGAACGCCGATCCGTCGATCCCGGAGGCCGTGGGCGATCGTGAGGCGTCCCACCTTTCTGATTCAGGGCAGCAAGGCAAGCATCGTTCATATTGCACCGTGTCTACTTGAAAATTTAATATGTTATCTACGCTTATGTATACATTGCATGTGTCGGGTACTGAGTTGGGTAGAACCTATGCCGATGCATTATCCCATTTCGGTCACATGTCATGTGTTGTTCCTAGGAGCCTAGTGGTGTCATCGAGGTCTAATTTTAGTTCGCTATGCTTAGTGGTACTTAAGCTTTCCGGTAGAAGTCGACGACGGCGTCCACCGTTGTCGCGAGCCTAGGACTTATTACTTGTTCGCACTTATGGTTGTGTTGATGATGAGTCGGTTTGGTGAGTGGTGAGTTGAGACGAGGTGTGGGCGGTGTTAGGGGTGTCATCTGCTCACGAGGAGTCCTCAGGCAGTTCGGGGAGGGAACCCGGACACCGTAGACCGCTTGCACCGGTTAAGCACCGATCATCGGTGTAGTCGGCTTTAGCACATACCTTACTCACCACATGCTGATATAATGGTAGGCGAGCCGATTACCTTCGCAGACGTGGTCATGTGGGCCTCGTCATAGACGGTGTGAGTCCGGTTTGAGTCCGGGCTTTTAGCGGTATTAGTTTGCTCGGGGAGTAGTTCTAATACCGCCTCGCCGAGCTATGGTTGATCCACATGGTTGGGCCTGGTTGGGAAAGGTTGTCACGGGTACCCCCTTGTGCGCATCTTAGCGGGTGGCACAAGCCGTATGGTCCCTGTGTCGTGTGGGTCCAGGAGTATCCCCCTGCAGGGTGTATAATCAGTTCGAGCTGCCGCGCTCTCGGTCATGAGCATCGCTATCGCTTATCTCCACCGAGCGACCATATTTTGGTCGTAGAGTTTCGATGTGGGTTGTGGCATGGATGGTTTGGGTGGTTTGGTCGGTATGTGGTTGGTGGTTTGGTGGGAATGGTTTACTTTTATACACTTGTTGTTACATATCTGTTTTGATCAGGTGGTTGGCAGGGTTTGAGTTGGTGGTTGGTTAAGTCAGTTGCTTACACCTAGAGTCTAGGTTGCTTACCGCTTAATGAACTTAAACATGTCTTAATCCTTGCTACAGCTTTAAATGCATGATCCTTGGAGTCGAGAATATATATACTCATACTGTGTAAGACTTGCTAGTACCTTCGTACTAAGGGTGCTGCCCTTAAGTTGCTTCCAGGTTCGCAGGTCGGCGAAGAAGAGGCAGTGTTCGGCTACTTTGTGCCTGCCGATCAGGGTGGCGGGCAGGAGTAGCACCTTCTACTCCGAACTCCAGCGCTTTTGGTATGGAGCCTAAGGGCATACGGCTCCATACTCTTTTGTTGTATAGGTTTTTCTTCCGCTGCGTAGTAGTTGTTGTTGTTCCTATTTTGTTGTAAATTGTGGAAGCAGTTGCTTGTTTAACAATGGTAATCCAGTTTAATTATTTGCTCTCTATTAAACTGTGTTGTGATATCTGAGTTGGAAGGCATGTGTTCCGATCCTGGGCACAAAACACGTGCCGGGACTACCGGAATGGTATTCTGGTTAATCGTCGAGGTTGTGATTATGAATAATGATCCTCCTGATGATTGATTAGAATACTATTTGGACGGTTCCTCACAGATGTGGTATTTTATATATGGTTAAAGGGTGCCCGTTCGAGAGGCATCTCTCCCGAACAGGTGTGTATTGCCTAACGCGCACAAGCAACCATCGAACAGTTACCGATTGAACTACTACTGAACGGTTGCTGACGTTAGTCACTACTATTTTCTAACAGTTACCTAGAAAACAGTAGCAGCACATTAGTCATGCTGGTCTAAATATTATCTCTCATAAACCACCTCATTTTATGTGACACGTACACATGTGTCAAGCATCTGTTGGAACAACCTCTATAATTATTGTGTCACAAATGGGGTTGTGTTAGCTCTCCTTTCGCCTACCATGCAATTGTTTTTTTATGGGCGTGTGCATCACCATAACATAGCAGGATCTGAATATGCCTATGTAATGTAGTTACTTGCTCTAGTTAGGCCCCATGTGGAGCTTGGGAGGCCGCCATTTATTCGCCAACATGTCATGCGTATTTTGTGGGTATCTTTGATAGTAGAAATTAAAAGAAGTGGGAGTAGAGGTAACGAAACATCAGGCCCGCTAGCAAAGAGTAGTAGGATGTGCCAAGTGCCAACAATAATTCACGTAGTACCAAAATAATGTTAAATTGGACGTATAATATGGTCTTCATTAGTTTATGAGATTTTTTTTGAAGTTAGGAAAATTATGGATGTCAAACTTGGTTTCAAAAAATATGGTAGTGTCTAATTTTTTAGCGTGCATGCGTTTGTGTTGCTGCACGTACGCTTGGGCAGCCACCCAATCAAGACTAAGTAGGATCATGTGGTTCCTCCAAATTAGACTAGGAATGTTATTGTTTTGCCTTCTCGCTACACCATCTCTATACCCTGGTCCCCACTGCCCCTCTCTCTCCTGGTATGCCTCCCTGCTCTCTCTGTCCCTCTCCATTGGAATATGAATTTGTTCCTGTTCATACGACTAGGATTTGGGATGGTTAGTGGAGGCGACAACACCAATTTAGTCATCAAAGTAAAAGGCCACGAGGTCACCATCATCAGAAGTGGCACACCTTGAAGAGCTTTGCGACGACGAGCCCTAGATCTGCGGCTGCGGACAGGAGAAGGCTAGGAGGGGTTGGAGAGGAAAAAGTCATAAAAGATGTTATCGTCGCTTCCCCACTGATCCAAGCTCATCCCCATTTGATATGCCTGCCTTCCTTCCTCGCCGCCTCCTCTAACGACCGAGTAGCGGCGGCGCCTCCCGCCTAGCATTGACCGCTCCACCCGCCGCCGCCGTGGCATTCTTCTCCCACGTAAGGTGTGCCTCTGTCCAGATCCAGGTATCCTCTTTGGAGTTACCATAGCTGCGCCTCTCATTCTTTCTTTGTCCTCATCGGCGTCCCCCTAGGCACGCGCCACTAGCGCCGAGTGGAGATTCGTCCGGAACTTGGGGGCTGAGTTGATCCCTTGCTTTTGCGTGGACGAATTGCTCTTTTTTTTTCTATAGGATCTTTCGCTCTTTACCGGTTTGTGGAGGTTGGGATGGTTCTGTTTGTAATCAGAATGTATTTTCTTGTTTGTTTCGATCCTTAAAGCTTTTGCTTTGTTGAATAGGGCGTCAGCACGGTCCAACCTGCCCCTGATTAGGGCGCTGTTCATGGTGAGTTGATTAGCTGGTAGTGTATCTATGTGCTTGCAAGTGCGTGTGGTAGCTTGTTTACCACGGTGTGCGTGTGTGCACTTGTTGTGATGCCAAGAAAGATTGGGCTACGTCCCATGCTTAAGTAAGTGGCTCCTGATTTTGATCGATTGATCCTGTAAATAGGGTGAAGAGGCTGTTGACTTCCGCATGGAGAGCGTCGCCTTGGAGTCCAAGGATTGCCGACATAATGCTGTGGAGGTTGGCGATAAGATGGTCAGTTGGACGTAAATTTTGTTTACATTAGCTTTGGTGCCATTGCATTTATGCCTAAGTGGTCATCGATGCTTTTTGCCATTGCTGGGGATGTTTGTTGATGATGTTGCATGCAACCGAGAAATTATTATCGTAGTAAGCCTAGCATGGTTTTGATGGCTTTCTAGACTCGAAATATACAATCATGCTTTGTAGCTATGGAGTATATCCAGCTATCTTAATAAGCTACCATTTTACTACATTTCAAACAGGTATCGATTCTATATGCTTCATAAAGCTATTATGCATAAATGCTTTATCTACTTTGAGCCATTTAGAGTCATGCATCAAACATTTTTTTCATTAACTAATAAAAAGATACCATGGTCTTGCATTTCAATCAGGTATCATTTATATATAATTTCAAAAAGAAATTTTGCATAAATACTATACGTACTTTTGAGTAATTTTGAATTACCCATTAAGCATTTTTTTCATTAACTTTAATAAGTTACTCTACCATTTTCGTACATTCCAATCAGTACTGATCTATAACATATATTATCGAACCAAGATTTCGAGCTCTCAGGGTCTAGGTACTGTAGCTACTGTAGCAGTGGGTCCCACATATGTGTATGTATAGATATACGAATACATATATGTATATTTACACATATAATATAATTTTATTTTTGGGAAATTTCAAAAAATATCGAAAGGAATATTAGTTATATTGATAAATCGATTGAAATAATCTAAAATGCAATATATATATATATATATATAACTCAAAAAATATGAAACAAATTTTGTTAGTTTTGTATTACTGTCGTCTACATGCTAAAATTATGTGCATGCATGAAAGTACTACTATTTTCCCTATAATTAAATGAATATGTTAAATATTGATAAATTCATAAATAAATATTGAGATATCCTAAATTGGTGAATCCAATTTTTTTAGTCTTCTTTTGTCATGCGCTGTGAAAAGAAAAAGGTGTGGCGTAAGCGTGCCAATCAAACTAGTTGTATGTGGTTTCATTATAGGCTTTATATACTTTTGAGAAGTTTAGAACTATGCAACAAGCTCTCCCCATTACTCGGCGTGCAAACATATAACCCCTTTTTTGTTTAGCAAATTTAAAAGTTTCTTAAGTGAAGCAATTTTATGACCGCTAATTGAGCACTTTAGCACTATTCAACATGGAAAATTATTGAGCATTTTAGCACCATTGAGCAAGCCACAACTTGCTTTTGTATTTGTACTCATTTGCCTGAGAAAACACTCTAAATTGCTTTTTAGGTACATACTGATATGGATATAAATTTATGCGATAGCAAAAGGCAAATGATATGAATATAATGCACTCACATATATTTTCTTTTTGAATGATAAACATGAATCTATCTGAAGAGTATTTATTTTTCAAGAGTCTATGATACAAAAGCATGCAACAACAGTCCCCATCTCCGGACTCGAAATTTGGTAGACCTGTTGTTACATACGTGCTCCCACGTGTGGGAAAGGAAAAAGACAGTTCCTTATATTCTATTGATGATACGTGAAATCATCTTAATCATTAACGTATGTAACCTAATGATATTACAGTGATTTAAGTTTTAGCCGATGGCATGTGAGAAATCACTTATGATTTAGTGTGTGCTGATAGAAATGCTTGGTCGGAGTATAGTCGCGTCCAAAAAAAATATTAGATATCAGGGGGATTCAGGTTTTCAAACGGGACTTAGAGTTGAGAACCACTGGTTCTTCGATGATTCCGATATCTTAGGTTCGCTCGTCAACACATCGGAACCACCCGCCCGAAATCGTGTGGGGTGCCCATGGTCAGTCCGGACTCCGGAGTAAGTAAAGGCTAGCAATCCGACGTGGCACACGGCTCGAATCTAACACAGCGACGGCCACGCAACCAGGCTCGAAAGCTCGAATTCTATTGGTCGAATTCGCTGGAAGTACCTCTCCGCGCCACGTGTACCTGGTCGCGAAACAGCTCGACCCTAAAAGCAACGCCCCCTCTCTAAAAACGGCGGCCTCTCATCATGGCCAAATCGTCCTCCTCCGCCCCTTCCCCCCAAATCCATCCAAAATTGAACCCAAAGATTCCTCCTGAGAAGCAAAGCGGGTTGAAATCTAGTCCCGAAGCTTGCCCCGGCGAAGCAGAACCCAACTGAAGCTGCACGGCACGCCGTGATGGGGATCCCCGTCCGGTCTCTCCTCGTCGCCACGCTCGTCCTCAATTCGATCGCTTTGCACGTCGCGGCCAAAACCCTAGATCCCTACAAGGTGAGCAATTGCGCGAAATTTGCGATTCTTTGGCTAAATGTAAACCCTAGGCATTTTTTTGAAGTGTAGCAGGCCTGCCTAGTAAGTTACAGCGTCTACAATGTCAACTAATCACACGGCGTATGCATACATCAGAGTCACTAATAATGGCAATGCTTATTATCCATGCTTGTGTTCCAAGTGGCTGGGTTGCTGCTGCTAATTTTTAATTATATTTTCTAGTAAGTCAGAGGCGAGGATGCAATAGTATGGTATATGAAGCTTCATTTGGTTTGATGTTTCTGTTCACAATTGCATAATTGTCAGTACCAGCTGTAATGTAAGGTAGTATTCACGCTAGTGTCCACAGCCACAGATTTAGAGGTCCAGAGCAGCGCATGGTTTTTAGCATGTATGAATGGTAACATCTGTTATACACGTGTCATGTTATGACCATTGATCATGATTTTATTATCTTTTGATCTTCAGGTTCTTGGAGTTGACAAGAATGCCAGCCAACGAGATATTCAGAAAGCCTTTCACAAGTATGTTTGGGACATTTTATTCACCTTTTCGATTTCAGAATACATTGCGGTTTCAGACATCATAGGATCAACAAGCTTCTCTTCTTTTTTTTTCCACAGGCTTTCCCTAAAATATCATCCTGACAAGAACAAAGGCAAGGGTGCGCAGGGAAAATTTGAAGAAATAAACAATGGTAAGAAACTCTACTTTCACTTTTCACTATCCATTTTGATTTGGCATTTGGAGATACTGATGTTGTATATTAGATAAACCTTTATTTGGTATTGTCCCTCACGTTAACCATATTCTGAATAAATATGGTATTATCATATCTAGATGGAAGATCCTGGCCAATCCATCCGCTTGTGTCGGTAGCCCTTTGCATTGATTTAGTCGATTTAATGCCTTAGTCTTACCTATAGCAGACTTTGTTTCTGTTTATCTATCCATCCTGAGGTGCATTTTAAATGTTGCATGTTGTCTCTTGAGTTTGTTCAGGTGCAGAAACTTGTATAACAGTGCATGCTCATGCTTAATGTTTGATCTACTATGCTTCTATTTACACTGAATTATCAAACCACTAAGGGGTCATGTAACTACTCTTGGTGAATTAGTCTCATTTCATGATTATCTGCTAGCTGAGAGCGGCGGTACCTTTTCTGTAACACTGAATCACCAAACGTGCATTGGTGTTGCCTTTGCAGCGTACGAGATTCTGTCTGATGAAGAGAAGAGGAAAAACTATGACCTGTACGGAGATGAGAAGGGTAACCCAGGATTTGATGGTGGAAATGTTGGGAATCGTGAGGGTTATACATACTTCACTGGTGGTGGCCCCAAAACCAGCTATTTCTCATCTGGTGATGGATGGCACACAATGGGTGGTCAGGGAAATACAAAAACATTTTCCTTTTCATTTGGTGGTAACCCTGGGGCCGGCGGTGGAAACCCATTTGGTTTTGATTTTGGTGATGTTTTCTCCAACATTTTTGGTGGTGGATCAATGGGAGGTAGCCAGCATGGTGGATCAGGTGGCTCGGCCAGAGCTAATACAGAAACTTCTGGTCAGCATTCTAGCACTATCAAGATGCAGGATGTCACCACACAGGTTTTCAATAAAGAAATAGCTGATCAAGGAATTACTTGGCTTCTGTTGTTTTATACACCTCAGTCAAAAGGTCAATTTGTGCTAGAAAGTGTCATGCATGATGTGGCCCATTCATTGGATGGTGCTCTGAGGGTAAGCTGATAAAAAAAATTATAGTTCTTCTCAACATATAGCAAGAACAAACTTACTTAGTAACGCTTTCTTGGTGCAGGCTGGTAAGGTCAACTGCGATAATGAAAAAGCTCTTTGCAAAAAGGCTGGTGTTTCATTAGGAAAATCAGCCCGCCTCTTCATTTATTCGTATGCCACTACAGAGAAAGGATCTTTGCATGAGTATTCTGGAGAACATGATGCTAAGAGCTTGAAGACATTTTGTAAAGAACACCTGCCAAGATTCTCCAGACGGGTAGATATTAACCAATTCAGCTTCCCTTCAAATGTCCTACCAAATCTTCCTCAAGTGCTCCTACTTTCAACTAAGAAGGACACACCAGCAATGTGGCATGCTGTCAGTGGGATGTTCCGCAATCGGTTAATTTTTTATGATGCAGAGGTGAGAAATTCAGTCTGTTGCTGTTACTCTTCCATCTGCTTATAAAAAAAAAAGTCGACCAACCTAGGGGGTATGTCACAACCGGTTTTAAAGGAAACAACCAGATGTATTCCACATGTATGCCAGGATCAAGTTTACATACATGCAGCGACGTCATTAGTGATAACATAAACGGTGTCTTAAATAACGTAAACAATCCTTACAAAAGGACCCGTAGGTCTGAAAGAAAATACTAATAAATCTTCAATTGGCAGCGGAACACCCATCCATCCACAGGCGTTGTCCGGGGGAAACACCAGCCTAGGACATGGTCTTCAATCAACGCCTTCTTCCTTCTAGAAATCAGCGTCCTCGCCCGGGACTTCCTCGAAGACTTCACCTTCTGAGCAGCATCCGAGGGTAGGGAAAAAGGCAAGCGTGAGTACATAAAGTACCCAGCAAGTGGAGGAAAAATATGACATGCAGGCTATTGACAAGGAAAGTTTAACTTGGGAATTTACTGCGACTATGCTCAGCTAAAACAGACTCGAACAACCTAGCAATCCTATTTACTAGATTTTATTCCAACAATATAAGAACATAACTCATCGGATTCCATCCGACTACCAGACTCACCAGATATCCCATATCCGGCTACCGACTCATCGGGAGTACCACCACCCGACTACCCAAACCAACCCTTAAAGTTCCCATCTAATCCTGAAGAAGTCCAAGCCGCTCTTGACCGTGAGCACGGCTGATCGATCAGTTATTTACTCTGCAGAGTTTGCACACTTTACCCACGAGTCGTGATTCCCTTTTTGCCTTACACTTCCGGGGTGTATGGCCGGGGTCTCACTACAAGGCTGTTACAAAGTATCTTCACATCTATAAGCACCCACTAAGGTTTCACCGCTAACAGGGATCCCATCCACTGCAGAGGCCCCCTCTTGTGCCACCGAACCAACCATTGGTGCGTACAGAATGCGAAAAACACTAATTACTTAGCCAGGCCGTACCCATATAGGCCTCGTGGTTGTGCTGTTTTGCCAGGTTACAGGCTCCAAGAACCGGTCCTTAGGATCCCACACAAGAACATACACAAACCCTGCTGTAAAGCTCCACCACATACTAGCCATCCAGTTGGGATCCCTAAATTCAAGTTACTACAAGATTATCAATTCTCCCAAGAACTTGTTCCATAGTTATTAATCAAAGTTCATAATGATTCTAATCCATGACTGCACTAGCATGACTACCCTTTTACAGGACCCAAAACCCCAAAAAGGCTACAAGGAATGGCCATACAAATTCTAGTAAACCCTATTCATGGGATTCAAAATTAGACAAGCATGCAACTAAGGAAAAGTAAACTATAATGATCTATGGTTAAATCAAGGTGATCAAGGACACTTGCCTTCGTAAGCTGGCTGCTCAGAATCTTCGAAAACTTGGTCTTGGATGCTGGCACTCTGCTCTCCTCCTAAGCCGAAGAACACACCGGAAAGAAATAACCAAAACAGCTAAGTACAACACACTAAACAGGAGAAACTAACTCTAAAAAGGCTAAGAACGGAAAGTACACGCTGCTACGATCTCGGGGGTGCGAAAATCACCTAAATCGGAGGTCGTATGGAAAAGTTACACTAATTCTACTCTACAGGGGCTTTTCTGAAAGTTTGCAGGGACTAAATTGTAAAACAGATAGTTCTAGGGGCTTAAGTGCAAAGTTCAGGGACCTAAACATAATTACCCTAAAATCCAGGGGCCTAATTGCAATTATCCTATAGTCCAGGGGCCAAATTGCAATTATCCAGAACTATCTAAGGGCCTAAATGCAAAAACAGTGAAGCCTAGGGTCTCCTTGCAAATCTCCCTATTTTCCGAGAATAGGTGGAATTCTTTTTATACTGAAAATCCTAATTAATGCGCAATGCTGACGTCACAGGCTGACTGGGCTGCTGACTGGACTCTGCCACGTAGGACAGGGACATCCACGTGGCGCGCTGAGGTGTCTTGACTGCTGACTGGATTAAAGAGGACACGTGGCGCAATCTGGACGGCTAGCGAAGGGGTATCTTGCGATCTAATCAGGAGCGTTCAAAGGGGATCCGACGGCTGAGATTGATTGGGGGAAAAACAGACCGGCGGCGATCGGAACACGGCGGCGCCGCCTCGGATCTCGCCGGAGGATCACCGGAGACACGCTAAACTACGCTACGGGCTACCAAACTCTACGGGGAAAGGCGCAAACGAACGGGGAGCGCACGGGGAAGCTCACCGGGGGCTTGTCGACGGCCGGGGAGGTCTTGACGGCGACGGGCGACGACAATGGCGGGCGGCGGCGCTCGGAAGTCGACGGGGATCCGGCTGCGACGGCGGAGAGGCGAATCCGACGGGCGGGGAAGCTTCCTGGGGGGCATGCAGTGCCGGAGGGGGGGTTAGCTGACCGCGGGGACCATCGGGCGATGCTAGCGACGATGAAGGGCGGCGGCGCTTACCGGCGAGCGGAGAGAACTCGGTTCCGACGGCGGAGAGACTTCGGCGAGCAGCAAAACGAGTTCCTCCCGCTACTGCGAAGCTGGCGGCGAGCTCGGACGCGGCGGGGAGGACTTGGCGCGGCGGATGGCTCGGCGACGGCGGCTATGGCGCTCGGCTTCCTCGGGTTTTTGCGCGTGTGCAGGGAGAAAAGGCGGCGCTGCTGGGTTATATAGGCGAGGCAGGCGCGGGTTGTTGCGGGGCGCAGCGCGTAGGGCGGACGGCGCGACGAAATCGGACTCGGCGCGCGGCAGCTGCGGGTTCGGTTCGGATACGGCGCGCGGGGCTGCGGGGCGCGGCGGAGACGATAGAGCTGACGGGCGGGTCCCACTGGGCAGCGGCGCGCGGACGGGGTGGGCTGGGCTGGAAGCGGGCGACTGCTGGGCTGGGCCGCGACAAGGAAAACGGGCGTCACAAACCTACCCCCCTTAGGATGAATCTCGTCCTCGAGATTCGGACAGATCGGGAAAAAGACCGGGAAACTCTGCTTTAAGATCATCTTCTCTTTCCCATGTAGCTTCTGCTTCTGAGTGATGCTTCCATTGTACTTTACACATTCGGAGCCTTTTGTGCCGAGTAACTCGTTCAGATATTTCGAGAATCTTGACCGGGTATTCTGAATAGGACAGATCCTCCTGAATATTCAGTTCCTCCATGGGCAGCTGCTCTTCCGGGACTCTCAGGCATTTCTTCAGTTGCGAGATATGGAATACATTGTGCACACCGGAGAGCTGAGGTGGTAGATTCAGTTGATAGGCCACTTCCCCTCTCCTTTCCAATATTTGGAAGGGTCCAATGTATCGAGGTGCTAGCTTACCCTTGACTTTGAATCTGCGAAGACCTCTGATCGGGGAAACCTTGAGATATACGAAGTCTCCAACCTCAAAGATCATCTCTCGACGTCGATTGTCGGCATAACTCTTTTGCCTAGATTGTGCGGTCCGCAAGTTGTCCCGGATTTCCTGCACTTGCCTTTCTGCGTCCCTTAAGACTTCTGGGCCAAACACTTGGCTCTCTCCGGTTTGATTCCAGAATAGTGGGGTCCTGCACTTTCTTCCGTATAGTGCCTCAAAAGGGGCCATCTTCAGGCTGGCTTGGTAACTGTTATTATATGAGAATTCTGCATATGGGAGGTTCTTATCCCAACTCTTCCCATTCTTTAAGGCGCATGCCCTCAGCATATCCTCTAGAATCTGGTTGGTTCTTTCTGTCTGCCCATCGGTCTGTGGGTGGTAGGCAGAGCTGAAGTCCAATCTGGTGTCCATAGACTCGTGCAGTCGTTGCCAAAATCGTGAGGTGAACTGGGTACCACGATCAGATACTATCCTCTTGGGTACCCCATGCAAACACACGATCCTAGACATGTACAATTCTGCGAGCTTTTGCCCCTTGTATGTCTCCTTGACTGGTATAAAGTGAGCGACCTTGGTCAGCCGGTCCACTATAACCCATATAGAATCGTACCCGGATTGGGTTCGGGGCAATCCCACTATAAAATCCATACCAATCTCCTCCCACTTCCATTCGGGTACTCTTAATGGTTGGAGTAATCCGGCAGGCCTCTGATGTTCAGCTTTGACTCGCTGGCAGGTATCACATAGGGCCACATACTCTGCTACTTCACGTTTCATCCCGTACCACCAATATTGATCCTTGAGGTCCTGATACATCTTAGTGCTTCCAGGGTGAATAGAATAAGCTGAGTCATGGGCTTCTCTTAAAATTGTTTCTCGAATAGTTCTAATGTTCGGAACACATATCCTTCCCTTGTACCATACCACTCCCTGCTCATCCTCCGTAAATCCTGGAGCCTTGTCCCTTTTAATGAGTTGTTTGATCTCCAATATTTTCTCGTCTTCCTTCTGACCTTTTCTTATGTCCTGGTCTAGTGTAGAATCCACCTCCATCACCACTGCTTCTGTATTGGACACAATACTCAGGTTAAGTTTTTCAAACTCGCTACACAGTCCAGGCTGTCTTTCCCATAGGGTCATCATCCTAACATAAGCCTTTCTGCTCAGGGCGTCTGCTACCACATTTGCCTTTCCTGGGTGATAGTTGATTCCTAGGTTGTAATCCTTGATAAGTTCCAACCATCTACGCTGTCTAAGGTTAAGGTCAGGTTGGGTGAAGATATACTTCAAACTTTTATGATCAGAGAAGATCTCACACCTCTGCCCAATCAGGTAATGTCTCCATATCTTGAGTGCATGAACCACAGTTGCTAGTTCCAAATCATGGGTAGGGTAGTTCTCCTCGTGCTTCCTCAATTGTCTTGAGGCATAGGCTATCACATGGCCCTCTTGCATTAGCACACACCCTAACCCTTGCCGCGAGGCATCACAGTACACCGAGAATGGCTTCTGGGTGTCAGGCATAACTAACACTGGGGCAGTGGTTAGTCTCTTCTTAAGTTCATTGAAGCTGGCCTCTCGTACAGTGGTCCATTTGAATTCCTTTCCTTTCTCCAACAACTCTGTCATTGGTTTGGCGATCTTGGAAAATCCCTCTATGAAACGGCGATAGTATCCCGCCAAACCCAGAAAACTCCGAATTTCTGAGACAGTCTGTGGTGGCTTCCAATTTAGAACCTCTGTTACCTTACTAGGGTCCACGGCTACTCCTCCTGCCGAGATGATATGTCCCAAGAAGGACACCTCTGACAACCAAAACTCACATTTACTCATCTTGGCATATAACTGATTCTCCCTGAGTTTCTGCAAAACCATTCTCAAGTGCTCCTCGTGTTCTTCCTCATTCTTCGAGAAGACCAGGATATCATCGATGAACACCACTACAAACTTGTCTAGATAATCCATGAAAACCTTGTTCATGAGATACATGAAGTATGCTGGGGCATTGGTCAATCCAAAAGACATCACTGTAAACTCGTACAGCCCATAGCGGGTGACAAAAGCAGTTTTAGGGATATCCGAGGCTCGGATCTTTAGCTGATGGTACCCCGACCGCAGGTCAATCTTGGAGAAGACACCTGCTCCTTTTAACTGATCAAACAAATCCTCAATCCGAGGCAAGGGGTACTTATTCTTAATGGTCACCTCATTAAGTGCACGATAATCAATGCACATCCTTTGGGTTCCATCTTTCTTTGGCACAAAGATAACCGGGGCTCCCCAGGGTGAAGTACTAGGACGAATGAACCCCTTATCTGATAACTCTTGGATTTGCTCCTTGAGCTCAGCCAATTGATTAGCATCCATACGGTAAGGCCTTTTATATATGGGGGCAGTGGCAGGTACTAATTCAATAACAAACTCAATGTCTCGATCTGGTGGCATACCTGGCAGTTCCTCGGGGAAGACGTCCGGGAATTCATTAACTATCCTGACTTCTTCTACTGCCTTGGCTTGGTTGAGCTTTACATTTCCTCCAGATTCTGCTGTGGCCTTGAATTCCACCTTGGTGCCGCAGGTATGTGTTAACTGAACTGTCTTGGTGGCACATCCTATTACTCCATTATACTTGGCTAACCAATCCATCCCCAAAATGATATCTATCCCTTTTGATTCCAGGACGATAAGGTTTGCAGGAAACTCTATTCCTTCTATGGTCAGGTTTATCTTAGGGCACACATATCTTGATTCCATCTCTCCTCCTGGAGAGCTAACTAACAATCGGCTTTTCATTACGGCTATGGGCAGCTTGTGTTTTTCTACGAACTTAGTTGAAACAAAAGAGTGTGTGGCTCCGGAATCAAATAAGACTGTAGCAAGGTGGGAGTTGGCGGGGAACATACCAAGCACCACATCTGGGGAGTCTTGAGCATCCTCTGCGGCGACGTGGTTGACCCGCCCGCTCATGAAGTTCTGACGAGATTGCTGCTGCTGCTGCCCTCCGGTGCGATTCTGCTGCTGTTGGTTAGCTTGAGCCTGCTGCTTCCTAGGACACCTATTAGCGAGATGTCCAAAATTCCCACAACTGAAACATGGGCCGATGGTATTGGTCCCTTGGCCAGTGCGGCCTTGCTGCTGCTGATTCTGGTTCACCGGGCGTGAGGCCTGATTAGTCGGGCGTTGCTGCTGCTGGAACTGCTGCTTTGGCTGATTAAAGGTCCCTGCAGCCTGGTTAGGTGCTCTCTGTTGTTGGTTCTGGCCAGACTGACGATACACCTGTCCTAGAGGGGGTGGGTTGAAACGGGGACGGACATTGCTGCCTGAAGACTGTCCAGGCATCATCCTCTTGCGTTCTTCATTTATATTCTGCTCCTTCTTTTCCAGAATAAATGCTCTATCAACCAGCTTCTGGAAACTTGCATACTCACAGACCGAAAGGGAGTAATTGAGTCCCGAGTTTAGACCCTCCAAAAAGCAATCTTGCTTCTTCTCATCCGTGTTCACATCTTCAGGGGCGTAGCGAGACAGCTGCGTGAACTTGGTGAGGTACTCGCGCACCGACCTGGAGCCTTGCTTTAATGCCAAGAACTCCCTGCGTTTCAGCTTCACTTCTCCTTCTGGCACATGGTGCTTCCTGAAACTGTCCTTGAATTCTCTCCAGTTAATCTCCTGTGGGTCCTCGTGGGCAGCTGTGTACGCCGTCCACCATTCCGACGCGGGTCCCACAAGTTGGTGTGAAGCAAATAGGACTTTCTCTCTGCCGGCGCATTGAGATATTTGCAGCTTGCTTTCAATTGCCCTGAGCCAATCATCTGCGTCCATCGGCTCTACTGCTTGCGCGAAGACGGGAGGTTTGGTGCTCAGGAATTCCTTCAACTTGTTTTGTGGCTGCATCTGTGGTGGCGGGGCCTGATGAACTGGGGGCGCTTGTTGAAGTCTCGCCACTGTCTGTGCTAATCCTTGCAGGATCTGAGTCTGCGCAGCCATCATCTGCATCGCATCCACCCCATTCCGATTGGTCCGCCTGCTCCAGGAGGGGAACGTGTCCTGGTTGTCCTCCTGGGGGTGAGCATTTGGATTGTTGTCCTCGGTGTTGTTTCGGTTAGCACCAGCACCATTCGGGTTCCTCATGTTCACCATCTGGCGATTGCAAGATTATGCGATTGAGCTCGAGAGTAGGGCAAAAACAGATGAAATATAAAGGCAAACTCAAATCTGATTTATTGATTGACTGATTGATAGGGGAAACAATAGCGAAAGACACCACACCGACACTAACTAAGCAACCTTAACAACTAACTCAAAGCAAAGCACTAAGCAAACATCACACTAAACGACGACTCTAACGATCCTGACTATTATTAGGGAAACTACTGCCTAGGAACTGTCGCCACCCTCTGACAAATCTTGAGGTGAAATCCGTATAGCAGCTTCCAGGCGGAGCCTCTTGCGGGAAGGAGAGTGTGGCAGCTCCGGGTCAGGCCTCTCCTCTGGCTCCTCCTCCGAATCCTCTGACATCTTTGCTTGCAGATCTCGAACTCTTGCCTCAGCTTCGGCGAGCCTCAGGTGTGTATCGTGTAACTCGTCGAGGGCTCCGTCCAGCTCCCGTGTCAGGATATCCGTGAAGCGAACCTGCTCCACCAATCTTGCATCACCTTCTCTGTTGGAGGGGGCGAAGGTGACTTCCAGGCTACCACTGGCTCGCTGAGGGTAGTAGTGGTAGGGGGTGGTCTGAAGAATGCCATGGTACTCTGCACAAAGCACTGCCAGGGCCTGGCGAGCGGCATCGCCAATCCCGGCAGCAAAACTCTCCCTCGGAGCGATGGCTGCATGGATCCTCCGTACCTTGCATCCGTCGCCATCCGGAATCTTCTCGTAGATAGCCACCTCCACCATCCAAGAATATCCATTGTTGCTCAGTGGCGTCCTTACCCCCTTGTAGACCGGGGCCTCCTGATACCCCAAGCCTTTGAGGATCGACCAGAGTTTGCGGGGTAACTCTCCCGCATGCAGTCCGGTGGTGTGGAACTCTGCAGGTGCCTGATGTGCCCATGTGACGTCTGAGGTAGCTCTTGCAGGGGTGAATCCTCCCACTTGCTTGCGGGCTGTCAGTCTCGTGCGGGCCATCTAAAATTTTGAAGAAGTGAAAATCAGTAAACATTTTAAAGATTTATAAACAAGGGCCAAGGAAGGGAGGACAATAACACTGGTGGAGTAAAAGAATTTTTAAAACCCCCTTTTTTTTTCTGCAAAGCTCAATCCTTAATATCGACCATTTCTAACTAGGCTTGCGTCCTACGGTCAACACGGCTCTGATACCACTTCTGTCACACCCGGTTTTAAAGGAAACAACCAGATGTATTCCACATGTATGCCAGGATCAAGTTTACATACATGCAGCGACGTCATTAGTGATAACATAAACGGTGTCTTAAATAACGTAAACAATCCTTACAAAAGGACCCGTAGGTCTGAAAGAAAATACTAATAAATCTTCAATTGGCAGCGGAACACCCATCCATCCACAGGCGTTGTCCGGGGGAAACACCAGCCTAGGACATGGTCTTCAATCAACGCCTTCTTCCTTCTAGAAATCAGCGTCCTCGCCCGGGACTTCCTCGAAGACTTCACCTTCTGAGCAGCATCCGAGGGTAGGGAAAAAGGCAAGCGTGAGTACATAAAGTACCCAGCAAGTGGAGGAAAAATATGACATGCAGGCTATTGACAAGGAAAGTTCAACTTGGGAATTTACTGCGACTATGCTCAGCTAAAACAGACTCGAACAACCTAGCAATCCTATTTACTAGATTTTATTCCAACAATATAAGAACATAACTCATCGGATTCCATCCGACTACCAGACTCACCAGATATCCCATATCCGGCTACCGACTCATCGGGAGTACCACCACCCGACTACCCAAACCAACCCTTAAAGTTCCCATCTAATCCTGAAGAAGTCCAAGCCGCTCTTGACCGTGAGCACGGCTGATCGATCAGTTATTTACTCTGCAGAGTTTGCACACTTTACCCACGAGTCGTGATTCCCTTTTTGCCTTACACTTCCGGGGTGTATGGCCGGGGTCTCACTACAAGGCTGTTACAAAGTATCTTCACATCTATAAGCACCCACTAAGGTTTCACCGCTAACAGGGATCCCATCCACTGCAGAGGCCCCCTCTTGTGCCACCGAACCAACCATTGGTGCGTACAGAATGCGAAAAACACTAATTACTTAGCCAGGCCGTACCCATATAGGCCTCGTGGTTGTGCTGTTTTGCCAGGTTACAGGCTCCAAGAACCGGTCCTTAGGATCCCACACAAGAACATACACAAACCCTGCTGTAAAGCTCCACCACATACTAGCCATCCAGTTGGGATCCCTAAATTCAAGTTACTACAAGATTATCAATTCTCCCAAGAACTTGTTCCATAGTTATTAATCAAAGTTCATAATGATTCTAATCCATGACTGCACTAGCATGACTACCCTTTTACAGGACCCAAAACCCCAAAAAGGCTACAAGGAATGGCCATACAAATTCTAGTAAACCCTATTCATGGGATTCAAAATTAGACAAGCATGCAACTAAGGAAAAGTAAACTATAATGATCTATGGTTAAATCAAGGTGATCAAGGACACTTGCCTTCGTAAGCTGGCTGCTCAGAATCTTCGAAAACTTGGTCTTGGATGCTGGCACTCTGCTCTCCTCCTAAGCCGAAGAACACACCGGAAAGAAATAACCAAAACAGCTAAGTACAACACACTAAACAGGAGAAACTAACTCTAAAAAGGCTAAGAACGGAAAGTACACGCTGCTACGATCTCGGGGGTGCGAAAATCACCTAAATCGGAGGTCGTATGGAAAAGTTACACTAATTCTACTCTACAGGGGCTTTTCTGAAAGTTTGCAGGGACTAAATTGTAAAACAGATAGTTCTAGGGGCTTAAGTGCAAAGTTCAGGGACCTAAACATAATTACCCTAAAATCCAGGGGCCTAATTGCAATTATCCTATAGTCCAGGGGCCAAATTGCAATTATCCAGAACTATCTAAGGGCCTAAATGCAAAAACAGTGAAGCCTAGGGTCTCCTTGCAAATCTCCCTATTTTCCGAGAATAGGTGGAATTCTTTTTATACTGAAAATCCTAATTAATGCGCAATGCTGACGTCACAGGCTGACTGGGCTGCTGACTGGACTCTGCCACGTAGGACAGGGACATCCACGTGGCGCGCTGAGGTGTCTTGACTGCTGACTGGATTAAAGAGGACACGTGGCGCAATCTGGACGGCTAGCGAAGGGGTATCTTGCGATCTAATCAGGAGCGTTCAAAGGGGATCCGACGGCTGAGATTGATTGGGGGAAAAACAGACCGGCGGCGATCGGAACACGGCGGCGCCGCCTCGGATCTCGCCGGAGGATCACCGGAGACACGCTAAACTACGCTACGGGCTACCAAACTCTACGGGGAAAGGCGCAAACGAACGGGGAGCGCACGGGGAAGCTCACCGGGGGCTTGTCGACGGCCGGGGAGGTCTTGACGGCGACGGGCGACGACAATGGCGGGCGGCGGCGCTCGGAAGTCGACGGGGATCCGGCTGCGACGGCGGAGAGGCGAATCCGACGGGCGGGGAAGCTTCCTGGGGGGCATGCAGTGCCGGAGGGGGGGTTAGCTGACCGCGGGGACCATCGGGCGATGCTAGCGACGATGAAGGGCGGCGGCGCTTACCGGCGAGCGGAGAGAACTCGGTTCCGACGGCGGAGAGACTTCGGCGAGCAGCAAAACGAGTTCCTCCCGCTACTGCGAAGCTGGCGGCGAGCTCGGACGCGGCGGGGAGGACTTGGCGCGGCGGATGGCTCGGCGACGGCGGCTATGGCGCTCGGCTTCCTCGGGTTTTTGCGCGTGTGCAGGGAGAAAAGGCGGCGCTGCTGGGTTATATAGGCGAGGCAGGCGCGGGTTGTTGCGGGGCGCAGCGCGTAGGGCGGACGGCGCGACGAAATCGGACTCGGCGCGCGGCAGCTGCGGGTTCGGTTCGGATACGGCGCGCGGGGCTGCGGGGCGCGGCGGAGACGATAGAGCTGACGGGCGGGTCCCACTGGGCAGCGGCGCGCGGACGGGGTGGGCTGGGCTGGAAGCGGGCGACTGCTGGGCTGGGCCGCGACAAGGAAAACGGGCGTCACAGGGTACTAGGTGGCATTGTGAATAAGAAGAAATAGGCAACCAAATTTGAGTCGAAGAGGACTCGAACTTGGGTGGTCTAGACGTATATCTACACCCCCAACCAACTGCTTATCAGGCTTAGGAAATTCTGGTCATCAATATTTGCTCTGTGGTATGTAGCGTACTATGAGCTGTTAATTGATATGGGGTGTAATTACTTCTAGGCAGTAGGTGTTGTTAAATGACTTTTATATAAAAAATGGTATGTCAAATAATGCTATATGATTGATCTTCCATTGAAGTAGTGTTCATTTGCCATGTGTTAGACATTCAGGACCGGTAATGACATTGTTTATGCTATTAGGACTCGGCAAAGAACATCGATGTAATGTGATAACTTGTGGTGCTTTTTTAGGTTCATGATGTTTCCCTTCCGCTGCTCAAAAGCCTTGGCGTCAAGAATCTTCCAGCTCTGATTGGTCGAACTGTTAATGGTGAGGAGCACCTTCTGAAGGATGGTATTTCAGTGAAAGATCTCAGATCCGGTATCAAAGAATTGAAGACTCTGCTAGATAGTTTTGAGAAAAAGAATAAGAAGCTGGCATCGAATCAAGCTCATAAGAAATCTTCTCAGATGAGTCACCGGGAAAAAAACAAAGTTCCTCTCCTCACAGCTTCCAATTTTGAAGAAATCTGTGGAGAGAAGACTTCAGTATGTATCATTGGTGTTTTTGGATCAAACAAAGCCAAGGGACAGCTTGAAGCAGTCCTGTCTGAGGTTTGTGTCTCCTGCCGTAGAAGTTGTATGATGATAGACGGCAGATACACCTTTTCTTATTCTTCTGCCTAGCCATCGTCTAACACCTACTATCTTGTGATTTTGCATCCAGATATCTAAGAAGACTCTGATCAGGGGCCAGAACTACAACTCCGGAAACACAGTCTCCTACGTTTTGTTGGACAGGAACAAGCAATCCGCATTCCTGTCATCGTTTGACAAGTCGGGATACAAGTCATCTGATAAGCTTCTCCTTGCCTACAAGCCTCGCCGGGGGAGGTTCGCTGTGTACAACGACGAGGTGACACTGGAAGAAGCCGAAAGGTTCGTGGGCTCCGTTTTGAATGGAGACGTTCAGCTGTCAGCGACCAAACAGAAGCCTGTCCTTTAGGCAGACGCAGCTATTGCACATTTTACAGGAATTTTAGTTCTAACCGTGTACGCATTATCCGGAAAGTATGTACATAGCTGAACGAAGAGAGTAAAATGTATAGTTGTTGGACGGTTTTGTCGTTCCGTAATCCAGAATTACTGACATATCTCCCCAACACCCCCTGCCAATGTAAATGTGCGGATGTTACAGTCCTGTTAAGACGTGGAATATACAGTCGACTTTTGCTAGACCTGCCTTCTCCATTTCTGTTCCTGTAATTGTGCAAGTAGCCAAGTAGTTGGTTTCCGAAAAATTCAGGTGTGTCATTATACCTTGGCGAGATTCATATTCAGTTTCTTTGACAATAAAAGACGCGACTTCCTCCGGATAGGAACAGATCGAGATCCTCTGACGTTAGGATATAGCAAAGTCAGAGGTGCACAGTGCATTTCCGTCCGATCTGCCATGGGAGCGATACGGTAACACGATAAACATGAAAGTGCTACAGTATGTGATAAACAGCAACACTAGAACACTGTCTTGTACCGTAACAACGTGAGAGAACTGTAGCACAAGATATAATGACGTGCCCTCTGACGTCGACGCCTTGAGAGGATCCGGTTCCGGTAGGAACACGCATAGGTTAGCTTATTGCAGACTTAGGACCTGTTATCGTTAGGACTTAGGACCATTTACTTTTACAAATTAATTTCATTATATTTCGTAGATATAACTAAGTGACATTAGCATTGAGAGTTTACTTAGAACTAAAGGATGGTCCCGGCTTCACAAGAATCCCTGGTCTGTACACAGTTCTGTAATCTGTACTGTACAAGAACTATTCCCCCCTGTATCGTTCAACACCCACCCTCCCGGGCTTGCGGCTGATGTCTGTCACAAAATAGGCCCAGCCCAACGTGTTGACCGATCTAACCAATCACCTCACGGACCCGATTCGTGGACAGCCTCATCCTCACACGAAGGCTATCTTCACTGGCCTCGCGCACAAAATGCTGTGGCCGAGCGGGTGAGAGGAAGATGGCTGCCACCAGCCTCAGCTCCTCCCCGCCCAGGGTTACTGCAAAAGTAAGCTTCTTGTTTCTCTAGTTCATAATTTCATCTCGTTTCTTCTTGATTCTTGATGCAACTGCTCATGTGACAGCTAGGAGGAGTCCCCAGATCTTCTTCGTTCTACACCCAGCTCACCTTCTGCTCGAGGCATCCCTTTCAGAAGAAGGCGGCTGCTACAGCTTGCCAGAAGCTTCCATCCGACCTTCTCCTGCTCTCGCGGGCGAGGAATAAGCATGCAAGGACCAGCTGCCCGGCCACGGACAACGACCAAGAGGCGCCGGCCGCGCAAGAAACAACAACCGCAACCCCTCCTCCGGTCACGCCCACGCCGAGCGCCCAAAATGCCCCGGTGACACCGGGCAACGGCCAGCCGCCGCAGAAGGGCGCCAACGGCATCCCGCCCCAACCGTCGAACGAGCCGCCGAAGCGGGTGCCACTGACGGCGCGGGAGCGGCTGCGCGCGGCGCGCGTGCTAGGCAAGTACGCGGAGCCGTCGGCGAAGGGGGCGTCGTCGGCCAAGCCGGAGTTCGGGAGCGGGGTGCTGGACGCGCTGCGCGAGGCGGACGCGAAGAAGGCCGGGGGCGCGCGTCGGCGGTCGCGGCTGCCCGAGGCGCCGGGCAACCTGTTCGACGACAGCAAGCGCGGGCTGCCCAAGGAGGGGTGGACGTTCGAGCTGCCGTTCGGGGTGGACGTGTTCCTCGTCCTCGTGTCCTTCACGCTCATCACCACCATCATGTTCGGCACCGCCTACCTCGTGTGGAAACTCGGCGCCATACACTTCAATGAGTACTAGCCTGCAGTAGTCTCTAGCTATGGGTCGTCATGGATGGCAAGGGGCGTACTATACTGCCGGCCATGTTTTGAGGCAGATTTTTTTAGAACATAGAAACGGTGTGCTTCTATGAATCCGTAGTTACTACTTCAGACTTATTTATTGAAGCTATAAGCAATGATAAGCTTTGCTAATGGTACACGAACGGATTTTTTAGCCAATTTTAAATTAATATTTTAATAACAGCATATAAGAATCTAAAATCCTAGAAAATAGTCTCTTTGTCACATCAAAGAGTCTGGCGTGACTCCTATCTTGATCACGCTAATCTCGTTGGTGTGACCAAAGAGCCACGCTAGTCGTCGCCACGACGTTTGTGCCATGTGTTGTTGATGTGGCGAGACTGAGTCACGTCATGGGAGTTGGCGCGATCGTTTGTCACGCTAATCCTTTTAGCATGACTCAGCTACATATAAGGGGCCGTCTTGGTCTTTATCTCACGTTGTTTCTCTTCCTCCTCCAATCACACGTGAGCACAGGCGGTGGCTCTGACGCCTCCCCCCCCCCCCCCCCTCTCACTCTTTCCTCCTCCAATTGGACCCGGTTGGAGGAGGATTTTACGGGAAAGTGTCGTAGAAAGGTAATTTGCTCATTCCCTCTAAATATTTTTGGTTTTTTTTTGCTTGCATTGTTAGTTGAAGGGTAGTTAGGGTTTAGGATTGTGTTGATGATGATCTATAAAATTTATACGTGTTGGGTTAGATCGGATGTCATATATCGTGTTATGGATGTATAGTTACATATGTGTATCGTATAAATTTATTGCATGCAATTATTTGAGCATAGGAAATTAAATCATATATGGTAGTGTTGATTGTAAGAGTGTTTGGTGCATGTTAAATTCGTAATGGATTTGCATTCGTGTAGTTGTACGGTATGACTTTTAATTTGTGACGTAAGTAAAAGTGAGCACATATCGGTAAAGAGTATCCCAATGTTAACTGCAAAGATGCCCTCATTCTTTCCATTCTCCCCATCTCGACCTGTGATTATGGTAAGCCTGTTGTGGTTCTTCAGTCGCTACATGAAGATACTGCTAGCCGCACTTACTACATGTGTAAGGATTATCGTGTGAGTGTATATTTATTATGGGTTAGGGTAGACGCATATGGCATGACCTTTGTTGACATTATGTTTTAATAATTTGCAGGAGTAAGAGATGTGCTAGTTCTTCTAATGGATTGATAGGCCTGAGATATATGATCCTAGGATTTTGAAGGTGAAACGGTTTACTCAGTATCCAAAGTCATATGATAAGTTTGTTTGTTAGGTTCCTCCTCCACTGAATCCACCAAAACTGACGAATAAAGAGAAGTTGGAAGTGAGTAGAAGACGTGTAGCGGATCCTCCATTGTACAACTGTGAGAAGCAAAGCGTGCTTTGTGAACCTTCTAGGGGTTCTCCTTACTTCTATTATAAAAGGATGACAAAGGTAAAAATTGAGTATGGTTGCTTATTTACAAGTTGATTGAGGTAAATTTGGGTGTCATGTAACTTGTATCATGAATTAGAATGCAGTGTCATGGTGCTACCTGTAAGGGATTTACTGTATGGCCCCGAAGATGAATGGATAGAGGAGGTCTAGGATCAAATGAAGGGGAATAGGGTGATAGAACCATGTCGTCCAAGGAAGTGCACTTGTGGTGTCAAAGCTCGATACGGGATAGTACCCTCCGAACTTGGTGTGGGGTACTACTGCAGGCATGTGGTTGGCAATGATATGGCTAGTTTTATGCATATTATCTATATTTTCTATTTCGATATGCTATATTGGTTGTACCATGTTAATGGGAGTTGATATGGATTTATTTTTGGGAATAGAGTACATGCAGATGTTCATAGGAGGTGTACCTTGATAAAGAGGAGGTGAATCATGAGATTGTATGGCGCAGTAAGCGTCATCCGATGGTGTTGTCAAGCTATCTGGAGAACCGTAAAAAGACAACTCGTGATTTTTACCGTGCCATGTATCCTCAACACAAGAGAAGAGCCATGGAGGGTCAAGAGGCAGCGACTAAGGCGGTGCAAATGGAGACAATGAAGACTCTTGTTGCTAATTTGCTTGTGCTTGTCCCGAACGATGATGGGGATGATGAGTTGGTCTATGATAGGATGGACGATTAGTATGAGGGGTCAGTTCGATGGTTATATGGTTAGTGTGTTGTAGTAACGTACTATGTTATGAACTATTTGTGAACTTCATATGTAAGCATCATCGATTGTACCATGTGAACCAAGCAATACTGCAAGTTCGATCATTGTTAGCTGTAGTGCAAATGCATCGGTAAGCAAATCCTTTATGATGGGCCAAATACCTTTTTTTCCCTGAGACGATGATAGGCCAAATACTACTACATGATAACCTAACCTAGGTTTTATGTAAAAGTCTAAATTTTTATGGTATTTATTTTCTTTAACCAATTTTTATTGATAGATGCTCGTAAGAGTCAAAATTTGCCATTTAAAAATTTCTCCAACTTTGACCAAATGTTGCCATTGCTTGGTTTGATATTAAAATGTTATCAAGGTTTTATTTTATTAGGCTTGAGTTGATGAGCCAAAATATGTCAAAACTTAGTCATATATTTTGTTACCCAGATTTTGATAACACAAATTTTTTCTAGCTCATTGTTGCCAAAGTTTTGGCGAATATTGTGTCACGCCAAGGGCATCGCATTTGCAGGGGCTCACTGGGGTCAAGATGGGAGGGAAAAGGGCCGACGTGACGCCTTGTTGTGTCACTCCTTGGCGTGACCAATATTGGTGCTGCGCCAGTCCTTTTCCATTTGCAGGGGCTCACTGGCATCTATATAGGAGGAAAAGGGCCAGTGTGACACCTTGATGTGCCACACCAAGTTAGTTGGTGTGACTAAAGCTGGTGCCACGCTAGTCCATTTCTACTTGTAGGGGCGCATTGGCAACGATGAATTGAGGGGAGGGTTGACGTGACGCCATGTTGGGTCACGCTAGGGAGGTGTGACTAAAGAGACTGTCACGCCAGTACATTTAGTGTGACAAGCTTGTATGCTGCCTCGAAGGCTGTATAGGCTTGTCACGCTAAGAGTATCGGTGCAACTGTGTTTCCAGTCATGCCATTAAGTTTGGCGTGACAAACCACGGCTAGGCAGTGCAGAGCAGAGCAGGGCAAATGCATCGGCACATCGATACACAAATTCAATCTCGCAGAGACATATAATTCGAGGATGCCAAAATTGTACACTTGTTCCATTTGTTTTATCTAGGGTTGTAGCAATTGTTAAAAATGCATTTGATATCCTTTCGCAAATAATCGAAATGCAATTTCATAGCAGCACACATTGTCATTTGACAGCAAAGTTATATGGTTCGAAACAACATTCGGCTTAATACATATAATCCACACAAAAGCATCAAGGTAGTCCATACATGACGATATCATAAGTAACACGACGAGACTAACGTGTCCACACAAGGTAGTCTACAAATGACATTGTTCAAGAACCGCACACATTGAAATTAACTGAGACCCATGGTGTGTGTGGCTTCTTTTTTCTTCATTCACAGTCCGAGTGGGTCGGCAGGACATTGGCACTCCCAATGTTGGTCCTGTCACATCGATATTGTGGCTACTGCGAAGGTTGTGTCGGTGGAGGAACGCTTGCGAGCTGTGAGCTCCTAATGTCATCGGCCTCGTAGGATGGGTCGTCACCCTGTGAGCTATCTTCCTCACTCTCGGAGGGTTCCTCACATAGAGCCTTACATTTCCCACATGTAGTTATTCCCAAAGAGGTAGAGGTAGTCCTTGAGGTAGTGCACGATGGCGTGCGCACAACACTACCACTGTGACTACCACTACGGGCCTAGATACCATAGTGCACTGGTGTCTGCTGCGTCGAAGTTGTCATGTGTCCAGTAGATGGTTGGGAAGAAGTACCACCTGGTGCTAGTGCCACATCCAATCTTGTCATGTAGCTCATCTTATACACCAAGTGGCGGTAGCTCTTACGAACCCTCTGCAATGCAGTTGGTGAAAATGTCAGAGTGTATTCGAATACTGAAAAAAATGTGGGAAACGTATAACAATGGTTAATACATGAACTATTACCTCCACGAAGGCACGCAAGTGGCCGACCTCCTCCTCGGAACCCCGTGGGACTAGCAACCCTTGTCCAGCCTCATTTGCAAGGCGTTTGAGCTGCTAGCCTTGCAAACACAATGCAATACATTGTACGGTATGAACCATGAGTCAATACGATGTACCTATCATGAATTGCATGTACCTTTGTAGTTGTGAAGTGGCGCACGCTCAGATTGGCGACTGTGGCAAGTGATCTGATCATACTCATTTGTCCAAACAATAGAGACGATGCACCGACCAAGGTACCTTACCGTGCACTGGGAGTGCACTTGTTCGGGCCTCGCTGACCCACAAGTGTGAGGTTATCGAACATTTGTGACCTTCCATCATCGGTCGTCGCTTGGAATAAGACGAAACCATACACCCCATCCACAACCTCTCCGGCATTTGGTAGTTTACCTCTCCTTCGTATAAGAATGAACCACATTGTACGGCATGTGGTGCCGCACTGAGTAGTTCAAGAACCAGAACTTTACTTCCTCAAGACTATCAAATATCATCCCATTCTTAATTAACTCCTCTCACTATCTCGTTCCTCCTCTGTAGACATTAAGCCATTATCACAAAGAGCATTCTTGGTTAATGAAATGTCCACGTAACCCGGCACCTTGCGCACATCCATATGTATAGCCTTCAGTATCCTTATCTTCTACTCCATGTAAATTCCATCCCACCAAGCCTCCTTCTCATCCTCGCCTGCTTCTCCTTCCACCCACGTGTCATTCCTCAACACTAGACACATATTCCACTTCTTCTACCTCATCATCTTCATCTTCATCCTCACTGTCTGACGAAAAGATTGGTGTATCCTCGACATTTCCTTGGCCTCCACGTCCTAAAAAAACCATCGCCAAAGTCATTACATACCACAACCAAATCAAAGTTATTGCAACCACCGGCAGCTGCCTCCTAAACAGAGGCACAAGGTACCTCCGAAACAGTAACATCGGCAAGTTCGGAGACACCGGCAATCTCTAGGACAATGGATGAAACTTTTTGAGTCAAATGCTCAACAGACTCCACTTCCTGGCTAATACTGCCTGGCACATCTTGAACCGATGGCATCGAGCTTCCTTTGATACCCACATCAACTACCAACTCCGTGCAACAAACTTACGAACCATTCACACAATTCTTGTATAACTTCCAATAATTCTTCGACGTCAACTCCATAACAACACAGTGAACCCTACCACCCCGACCGACATCAAACCTTCCATGTACAGTTTCATTACATACATCCACATCAACATTCATAACTGACCTAACCTGGGCAACAATTTCATCGAAGCAAGGAGGGTTCCCAAACTTCAACACTTGCTCCCTGATCTTATCAAACTCCCCATTTGTATTAACTGTGCCACCACAAAGCATACGAATAATCCGATCCATCTACACAAACCATCCAAATATTACACATATACAAAAATATCATCGCTATAACACAAGCAGATCCTACACATTATTATCCAATTCAATCCCTACGCCTCATCATTTCATCCTAACAATTCAAAAATACTCATATATAGATAGATAGATAGATAGAGAGAGAGGGGGGGGGGGGGAGAGAAGAATATGCATTGCTAATATACATTAAGCCTAACTATATATGATTTAATTTTCTACACTCAAATAATTATATGCAATAAATTTCACATGATACACATGCGTAACTATACATACATAGCACGATATATGATATCCGATCTAACTCGAAACATACAAATTTTATAGATCAACACTAACATAATCTTAAACCCTAACTACCCTAGAACTACGAATGCAAGCCAAAACCACACAAATTTTTTTTGGAGGGAATGGAGGAGCTACCTTCCTACGACACGTTTCCACAAAATCCCCTTTTAATCGAGCCTGATTGGTGGAGAAATGAGGATTATAGCTGCCACCGGAGAGGGAAGTGTCGCATGGGCTCGCGCGCGGCTAGAGGAAGAAGAGAAACTACGGGAGAAAAGGATCGGGGCGGCCCCTTGTATGCAGTTAAGTCACACTAATCCCCATGACGTGACTCAAACTTGACATGTTGGTGACGCATGGCACGGCACTGGGGCAGTCAACAACGTGGCTCTTGAGATTGGTGTGACCAAATGGGGTACTTCTTAGAATTTTAATTCTCACACGCTGTTATTAAATATTATACTCAAAAGTTTAGTACCCATCAAACAAAGTGGCTGTAGTTTAGTGGTAAGAATTCCACGTTGTGGCCGTGGAGACCTGGGCTCGAATCCCAGCAGCCACACTTTGGTTACATTTTTTATTTTTGGCAACAGTCTATTGTTTTAATATTTTTTCTGATCAGATCGTGCTTCGTAGCTGACGGCTCAGATTAGACCGCCCTGAGGCACGGACGGCCACGGCATTCCCTGCCCCCTCGTCCCTTTCTCGCTCGCCTTCCCCGGCTTTCCTTTTTTATTTGCCAAGCTCCCCCTTCCTCCCCCCACGAATTCTTCCATCACGCGAGATGGATCCCGGCGCGGGGGGCTCCGTCTCCGCACCACCGCCTCCTGCGACAAGCCCAGGTGTGCCCCCAACCTGTGTGTTTTTCTCCTTTCATTTTGGCCCATTTTGTTTGTCAAATTGGACCGCTGCCGCCGTCGCTGCTAAAACCCTAGCGCGTGCTGTCTCGAACCTTTCGGTGCAGGTGTGGAGGCAAAGGAGGTGGTGAAGAGCGGTGGCAAGCAAGTGGTCGTGGTCCTGGTGGGCCCACCGGGAAGCGGCAAGTCCACGTTCGCTGAGGCCGTCCTAGGTGGCTCCGCCGCCTGCCGCCCGTGGGTTCGCGTCTGCCAGGTTGGCACCACGCCGCTCTCGGCTTCTGCGAGCAAATTCGCTGATCGGTGCTATCGTTTTCTTTCTCCCTTTTCAATGTGATGTTTCAAGGCAAGGAGCTTCTGCCTAGTAATTGCCAAAACACACTTAGAGGGGCATGTTTGGTTTATGCCTAACCTTGCCACGACTAACCTTAGTTAAGTGTGGCTTATCACAAAAAGTGTAGCGAACAAATTTTTAGCTAGAAGTATGACAAAGTTAGTCAAAATATTGAGTGTATGACGTGTGGTTTAGGGGGCTAATAAAGTGTGACTTGCCACAGTTGTGACAGTCAACTAAACAGTTGCCTAAAAATCAACGGTGTGACTATGTTGAGGTGTAGCAATGTTAGGCACAAACCAAACATTTTGCGTAGTATATAACTCTTGTCCAGGTGAAATTTCGTTTTGCGTAGTCCATCTATAACTCTTGTCATCTGGAAGCCACATTGTTTGCTTCACATTTTATCGATTGGTACTGAAATGTCGTCAATTAGTATGAGGAGGAAATGATCGACATAACATAGGGAAGCAAAGATTCTCAGAACACTAATAACATACTATTTTAACATCTTCGACTGTAATTTGTCTGGACAGTTAAACTCCCAACGTTTTGCAACTCACTGTTCGTCAACCAGCACAACAGTTCAGCACAGATTGACAAAGCTCTTTGTGGGTGCTTACTGTTGTCCAGGATATAATTGGAAACGGCAAAGCTGGGACAAAAATACAGTGCTTGAAGGCATTGGCGGACGCTTTGAAGGAGGGCAAGAGTGTTCTCATTGACCGCTGCAACTTGGAACGTAAGCAGCGCGCTGATTTTGTGAAGCTTGGCAGCACCATGCATGCGGATGTGCATGCCATTGCCCTGGATCTCCCTGCAAAGGTTTGTATCTCACGTGCAGTGAGCCGAACAGGCCATGAAGGGAATCTGCAGGGTGGAAAAGCTGCACTTGTTGTGAACCGCATGCTGCAGAAGAAGGAGACACCCTTGCTTACTGAAGGTTTCAGTCGGATCATGTTCTGTAATGATGATGGTGACATTAAAAAGGCAGTTGATATGTATAATGGATTAGGGCCTTTAGATAGTCTTGCATCAGGAGTTTTTGGTCAGAAGAGCAAAGGACCTATACAAATTGGTATAATGAAGTTTCTAAAGAAGGCTGGTACTTCCAGTGTTGAGAAATCCAGTGGACCTAAGCTTACATTCAGTGAAAGGAAGCCAGGGCAGCAAAATCCTTTGCCAGAACAGGAAAAGGTTGAAGCTGGGTTTGCCTGCTCAATGGAAGTTAAGGAGTTGAATGTCAAGAAGGAAAATGAAGGGCAAGCTAAAGAAAGTAGTGCTAATGACATCGGTTCTCACACTCTGGCATTTCCATCTATTTCTACTGCTGACTTCCAGTTCGATCTTGACAGAGCTTCCGACATTATAGTAGAAACAGCTGCTGATTTCTTGCAGAAGTTTGATAATATAAGACTAGTTCTTGTAGACCTGAGCAAGAAATCGAGAATATTGTCACTGGTCAAGGACAAGGCTGCTAAGAAGAGCATTGACTCCAGGAGGTTTTTCACATTTGTGGGAGATATCACTCAATTGCGCTCGAAAGGAGGTCTTCAGTGCAATGTGATTGCTAATGCTGCTAACTGGTAATTGCTTTGATAACCTAAATACTTGGTATTGGTTCGCATTTGTTTTTAATGAAATGGGATTTGCTCATTTAAAATAAAAGATTTGCTTCTTGGTTATGTTCCATTTTTTTTTAATCCTGTGTCATTATGGTTGAACCAAACTGGCCCGTTGCTTTTGTCTTATTAAAATAAGGAGAAAACAGTTAGGACCTTTCTTTGTTATGAACGAGATATTAAATGTGCTTGTTTCATGCAGGAGGTTAAAACCTGGAGGTGGAGGGGTTAATGCGGCAATATTCGATGCTGCTGGAGAAGCTTTACAACACGCAACCAAAGAATGTGCTGACACATTGAGACCTGGGAGCTCTGTTGTTGTTCCAGTTCCATTGACTTCTCCTCTGCATCAATGGGAAGGCGTGACCCATGTGATACATGTGCTCGGGCCAAACATGAACCCAATGCGACCAGATTATCTGAAGAATGACTATACTGAAGGGTGTAAGATTCTTCATGAAGCATATAATTCTCTTTTTGAGAACTTTGCATCTGTTGTCCAGAGCGACATGATGGGGAACCAGAACAATGGATGTATAGCAGACAAGTCAGCATCTGGAGCAACAACACCCAGTGATTCAAAAATGAAGAGAGAAGACAGCCATGAATCTGTAAGGATGAAAAAACACAAGTTGCTTCAACCTATTCTGACCTCAAAGCAACAACATAAGTGCCCAGGGGCTAACGCACCAAACTACCATGAAAACTCCATGGGATCATCTGATGCTCCAAACCAAGCTACAGAGGCAGACAACAAGAAGAGTGGTGTGGTTGCCAGTAAAAGTTGGGGATCTTGGGCCCAGGCTCTATATGAACTTGCCATGCACCCGGAAAAATATAAGAACTCAGATTCTATCCTGGAGATATCTTCTGAATTTGTTGTTCTGAAAGATCTTTATCCAAAGGTGTCTTTCTTGCCCTATAACATACCATTCCCTTTAAGTTTGTAGTGATGTTCGGTGCTCTGGTTGACATCTTATCACACTTTATATATGCAGGCCAAAAAGCATGTCCTGGTGATATCTAGGACGAATGGTCTTGACTCGTTAGCAGATGCCAAGAAAGAACACTTGCCTTTGCTGAGGAGGATGTATTCAACTGGGGTGAAGTGGGCGCAGAAGTTCTTAGAGGAAGACGCATCTTTGGTATTCAGGCTTGGATACCATTCGGTACAATCCTAACTCAACTTTATTTCCTCAAACTTTTCTTGAGATTTACAGGGTGTCTAATTTGAGGATCTGTCGTTGAATCGTCCTATAGTTTTTGTGGGACGACCTTATTCCTTATTTGCTACAAAATTTGTTCTTGTGAGGGATGAGGTGCTCATTCCTCATTTTCTATGCAAGATGTTATTATTAGGGATTGAGGCGTGTGATGGACCAACCTATTCCACTTCTCAAACCAAACAAGTGGTTAAGTTTGGAGTTAGAATTGGACGGTCCATTCACCTTTCCATCCCTCAACACACCAAACTTTTTTTTTTTTACAGGTTCCATCTATGCGGCAATTGCACCTTCACATCATTAGCCAGGATTTCAATTCGGCGAGCTTGAAAAACAAGAAACACTGGAACTCCTTTACCACTGTGTTTTTCCGTGATTCTGTCGATGTCATTGAAGAGATCGAACAACATGGATCAGCAATCACCAGCAGTGATGACAAGGTGCTCGCAATGGAGCTTCGGTGCCACAGATGTAGGAGCGCGCATCCAAACATCCCAAAGTTAAAATCCCACATTGCGAACTGTAAATCCCCATTCCCTTCCCATCTTCTGCAGAAAAACAGGCTGCTGTTGTCGTCGACAATGCATACGGATTGCAGTTAGAACTTAGAACTCGTAACCGATGGTCCATTTTGTATATCGTGCTTTTGTAAGGATAGGCTTGATCAAGGTTTTCTGTTTTTTTGTCTTATTGTAAACTGCATTTTACGTAAACTATTTCTAGTATATCCGAGTCCAGTTATCATTGTATTTGTTGGCGATGCGGTAGTCTCCATCAGCTATGCCTTGATGCCTTGACATCTTCCAGTTTTAGTAGATTTATCCACTTTTAGGATATATTTGGTAGAGCTCTAGATTTAAGAATTTTTAGAGTTGGATATTACTAGTTTTAGAAATTTGTGGAACTAGAGCTATGGGTATAATAAGGTTATTTGGGTTAGACTACAAATATAAAGTTAAACTACTTTATTTTAACATATATCTCAATTTGATATGAGCTGAAAGCTAGAGTTTTGTCAAACAGATTCTTAAAATGTACTCATATGTAGATAGAGAAAGGATTCATCATCCGACTCAAAACAAAATTACATCGCACGCACGCACACGTATCCAGCAAAACAACAAGCGCAGCAGTTAAATCACACCACGTAATGGCAGATGCTTTGTTGCATACTAGCATGTCCTCTTCACATGTGGATCCTTTTTTTCTGTGAAAGGTGCAAAAGATTACTTTGTTCTATACAATAATGCAAGGTAAACTTTCTCCGTTATCTCCACGTAACCTATCATAGAGAGATTGATCAAACACAAGGAATATGCTTAGGCCGTGACCACTTTAGCCGGTAAAAGCGACAGAAGAAAAAACGGCATCAAACCCACAAACAAACAGGTAATTCCAGGAATAGTAGTGAGCTCACCCGTTTGCAGACCGCAGAAGGCAGACGCATGCATTTGGGACTCGCTGGAAGCCAGGGAGCCTTTTTGGAAAGAAAAAGAAACCCTGTTTTTTCAAGCCATTTCCTGTTCTTCCATTCGTGTAGATTTTCACTGGGCTGACATCAACTTTAACGTGTTCTTGAGTTCTTCGTTTGTTTTCGTTGCATTCCAAACAGACCCGGTGCCAATTATCAACTTGTTTAGCAACTTGCTCCACAAAGTTCAGTTAAACTTTACTGGAACCAGCAAGTTTTCCCTTGAAGTGGATGTGTCCTGACCCCTGATACGATGGGATAAAGCATCAGAACCGGGGCGCGCACCTCTCATTCGCCGCACAACCATCCTTGAAAAATCTCAGGATATGCTGCATCTCTGCAGGATTCATCTTTGTCCATCACTTCATGCACCTCATCTCGGCAAGGACCAAGTTCCTCGTCTCTCCTTAGACGACAACCAAGTGTGTGGATCAAAAGATTCACGCCAGGTTATGTTCGTCGATCACTGAAACCACAGGGGTAGCAGATAGCTACACAAACTACAAACTGAAAGTTCCTCATAGCTCTCGTGGCATTGACATGGAAGAAACATGAGATTGTTCACAGGTAGATACAGTGCCACAGGACACAAGAACAAAGAGACTCGGATTCTAAACGAGCAGTCGAACATAACAGAAGGGCGAAGAGTCCACGTTATTTGGTTGCGCCAATTGTGCTGCTAATACTGAGACTTGCAGGGTCGATCTACTGAGGATTCGGTGGTCTGGAGTTGGCTGCGGAGACCCTCGAGCCCCACTCCAGCAGCTCTTTGCTGGTGTCGTCCTTGTGCGCGATCACCTCGATGAAGCACAAGCAGTCCTTCTTCTCCCCCAACGCCGTCTCCACCGCCACCTTCAGCTCCTCCTCGCACTTCACCTGCGCAAATTATGGTAGCATTAATCAGTGACAATTCCTCAGCTGTAACAGCATCTGCTAGTTCATCTTGTTCCCGTAGGTATATGGACGATTGCTTACCTTGGAGGTCCAGCACTTCCCCTCTCCATTGTGGATGGCATCCACAAGGCCAGTGTAGTTCCAATTCTTGATGACATTGTAAGGTCCATCGTGGATCTCCACCTCAATGGTGTACCCGCCATTGTTGATCAGGAAGATTATGCTGTTCTGAGCGCACCGCAGCATAGTTGACACATCCTGTGCTGTCACCTGCAGAATGTTCCCCCAAGATCACATTAGAATTGAGACATCATCCACCAAACAGCATACGATAGCAACAGGTGAAGACACTTCACCTGGAAGCTCCCATCACCAATGCAAGCAATCACACGCTTGTCTTTCGCGCCCTGGGCATAGCCGAGCAATGCACCTACGGACCATCCAATTGAACCATACTGCATTTGGAATTCGTACCTGCAAGCATGCGAACAAACCTCCTCAGAACAAGTCAAAAACAAATTTAGACAAACACTGTACCATCAGAATGCTCACCCACAGCCCTCGGGCAGCTTCAGTTTCTGGCAGTTGAACCAGGAGTCACCAGTCTCAGCAATCACTGCACTGTCACCTGTCAGCATCTTCTGGATGTGCGTGAAGAGCACATTAACACGCAGTGGCTCATTTGGTTCGCTTTCTAGTGGCTGGCCCTCAGGCACAAAGATCCTCTTGTAGTTCTCATAGGCAGTGCTGTTCTTCTTAACCCTCTTAGCCAATTCACACAAGAACTCCTTCATCATGACACATCCAAATGCCGGGCCATTCCCAACAATGACACGATCAGGTTGTACAATGATGGCCTTGTCCTTCTTGAGGAGGAAAGAGTAGCCAACAGAGCTGTAGTCATTGAAAATGGGGCCAGCAAAGAGGTAGGCATCTGCCGACTCAACAATCTCAGCACAGAAGGCAGTGCTGACGGCGCCCCAGTAGGTGCCCATAAAGTGGGGGTGTGTCTCTGGTACAAGGCCCTTGGCCGATGGCATTACTGCATAGGCATAGCCACTGGAATCTACCAGATCGACAAAGGCCTTTCCTGCCTTCGCCACACGCAGTTTGGGGCCGCCGACAAGCACCGGCTTCACCGCCTTGTTCAGGAACTCGACAGTTGCCTCCACTGCAGCCTCTAGCCCCATCTTGTTGCTCATTCTGCAACATTACAACAGCTCAATTCATCACAGGCTTCAAATTGCAGCACAAAATTACAAACTCAAGTCATCAGATGACTCCAGAAGAAACCATGTTACACTGCATTACGATTTTAGATGACTGCACATCTACTATGAATATTTCATCAGATGACTTCATATAATCAAACTGCACTACGTGACAGCACTCGAATCAATACAGCGCATTGCAAAATCTTGATGCTGCTTATTCAATTAGGCACTTCTCAGCAAACAAAATCTTCAGTTCACACGTGACAGCACTCGGATCAATACATAACGTTGCAAGTTCTAGAGGGTTTGGGCATAATTTTCATGATCCAATCAAAGTAGCCTACGAATCAAACAAACAGGAGAGTAGGAGACAGGGGGTACCTGGGGGTGAGGAAGAAGGGCACGGGGTCGCGGGTAAAGGTGGGGTGAGGTAGCCCGGGGAGGTTGCAGCTGATGCTGAGGTACACCGGCTTGCTCTCCCTCAGCGCCGTCGCGATGGCCGTGTCGATCTGCTCGTGCGCGTCGTCCAGATTGGTCACCACCGCCTGAATCCACGAACAAGAAAACAAGCCATCGACCAACCAGATTAAGAACACAGCCAAAACCACCCAAAATCACAACGAGCAATGGGGGGCACGCGAGCACCTGGTGGCAAGTGACGGTCTGGAAGCAGCGGAGCTCCTGGGAGAAGTCTGGGAGGCCGATGGTGTGGTGGAGGATGCGGTTGGTCCCGTAGTCGTTGGAGTTGGGCCCGCCGGCGATGCATATCACGGGCAGGTTCTCGCTGTACGCGCCGGCGATGGCGTTGAGCACGCTGAGCCCGCCGACGGTGAACGTGACGGCGCAGGCCCCCACGCCACGCGCGCGCGCGTACCCGTCGGCCGCGTACCCGGCGTTGAGCTCGTTGCAGCACCCGACGAGGCGCAGCCCGGGCTCGGCAATCAGGTGGTCGAGCAACGTGAGGTTGAAGTCCCCGGGGACCGCGAAGACGTCGCCTACGCCGACCTGAACGAGGCGCCGCGCCAGGTGCCGGCCCAGCGACGCCTCGCCGGCCGACACGGCCGCCGCGGGGCGTGCTGACGCCATGGCGCAACCCGGGGACGACGCCGGGCAGCCCACCGCGCCGTTGTCCACCGCCGGCGACGACCCGTCAAAGGATCCGATGTGGGTGTCCATCGATCAAGCACCAGCGGAGGGGGAGGATCAAGGGCGGCCGCCGAGTGGGGTTGGAGCGGAGCAGAGGAGTGAAGGGCGAATATAATACAACTTTCTGGAGTTTTTTGAGGTTTTCGCTTTGACGTGTGGTGGGTTGGCAGAGGAGGCACCGCGTGTCCTTATATACCGAGGTGGCACACGGGATGCGCAAATGAGATTCCAATAAAATCAGGGGTGTTCCTGTGTTTTTTCTTCCTCTTCCTTTCGTGGGGAAAACCAGGGGCCGTAGTTTCGCGGTGGGAAGGCCGGCGGGCCCGCGGCGCGCACTCTCGTCGGCGAGGAATCTCGTGAGATGTGTGGTCCAGGGTCGTGGCAACTTGGTGGTGGTCCCACGCGTCGGTGTCTTGAGGGTGAGAGAGGCAGCCGCCTGGTGGGTTTGGTTAGGCTGGGTACGTAAAAGAGGAAAGGGGTGCCGGGGTGGTTCCGTCGGGATCCGGCGGTGCCGCGGATGGTTTTTGGTTTGGGGCGCACGTCGCGGTTTGGGGCTGTTTGTTTTGGGTCACAACCGTCTATAAACTAAAATTTGATCAGAGTTAAAATTATAACAGTGTTAAATTTTGATCGTTAAAATAATATTTAGTTTAAGATCAAACTAAAATTTGGCCGTCAAAAAATTTGATGATTATTTAGCCATTCGATATTTGCCCAAAACGCTATAAAAAAAATTAGCTGCCCAATTTTTTTTTTGACAAGATCAAAAATCTGATTTTAAACCAAACGAAAATCAAAATTTCAAAATAAGACTAAAATTTAGTTAGGCTCCATTTAACCGCTAACCAAATAGCGCTGGGGTGTTTTGTTTGCTGCGCAAGGTGGCCTCGGGTCGGACTGCATTCAGCGACGGGGAGAAGCTCCGCGCCGCACCGTTCGTCCTGCTCGAATGCTCAAGCGAGCGGAGCGTCCAGCTTGAACTTTATGTTGGTAATATGCGTAAAAATCTAATTCCAGATTCTATACAAAGGTATATTTCACAATCTATAACAGATGAATAAACTTCTAACTCTAGCAGCAAGCAACAGTAAAAAAATCCATCAGTTTCATCAAGAACTCACAGTCAGATTGATGAAGAGATGAAGTTAACGATGTGTCGATTCGCTGCCGTGCAGATCGTAGATGAAACAGTGCAGAGCGGTCGCGCAGGTGCGCTGCCCAGAAACCTTATTGCCGTCCCTCGTGCGGGCTTCACGACATCAGAGACTCGGAGATACTGCTCACCCTCCAACCTTGTGCACGCCAAGGAGAAGGGTCGGTAAGATCCGGCAGCAAAGCACACAAGACAGTGATCTGGATGGGTGGAGAAGAAAATATGGAGCAGAGAAATGTGTCCTCAAAAGTCTGGACGTCTCCAGAATTTATAGGGAAATAGCTACCCTCTTGGAGCCGTTTTCTCTCATAAAATGCCTACTAATTGCTGCCTCCATAACTGACCAATAACTCTCAGAATTAAGGTATTGATCGCGTTTAAAACGGCTGATTATGACATTGATCACAATTAAAAAGGGAGAGCAACAAAAGAGCTTACAATTTTATGCTGCCACGCCACGCCACGGCCGCACGTCACAATTCACACGGATATTCACACGAAAAATACGCGAATACGCGCGCGCATGTGAATATAGCAAAGCATACTCTTTCTTTCTTATTTTTTCTATTTTAAAGAGATCAGATAACTCAAGTATTTAAATTGATCTACATCCTCTTATTTAGTAATACGGAACTAAATCTTCTTACTTTGTATTCTCGTAAATGAACTTTAAATAGGTCACATTACAACACTTTACCCATCGCTGACTTGGTGTAGGTGGTGACCAATGCGAGTCTATGTTCGTCGGAAGACAGAAGTTGTAACGCATCTAAAAGTATGCTATAACGCTCTCTTCTTTGTACGGAAACAATGCATGTTTTTAGATAATAATGGAATGTCAATTCCGGCCTCTACGTCACTTCGAAGTACGCAGCCCGATTCTTAGTACAAAGTTTACCGCACCAAGCTGGTATCAAGACGTGTATTAGCACCAGTTAATAACGGAAACAATGCATATATGTAAATCTTTTGAAAGAAGATACGCTCAGAAATGACGTGCTCAACTAAAGAATTGATGACTTGCCACTCCGGAGATTACGAATCGTTTGATATCAAGACGTGTGTGTGTAGGTATCAGCACCAGGCAATATGGAAATTTAGTTCTTTTCTTTCTGCGACATGCACTCTTTCAAAGGCAACGTACCACTCTATTTTCCGCCTGAAAACATTCCACCGAATTTACATGTAGCGATCCTCTAGTCCTGGTGTGTGGTGTGCCATTTTTTTTTTAATAAACGGCCATCATCCGGAGATAAAAGTGAAGAATGACTCCACTTACGGATGTAAGTAGATAGTTTTAAGTTATCATTTAGTTTATTTTTTTCTTCAGCTTAATTAGGTGAGAATGCATATTTAATTTATTTTTTAATAAGTTTTGAATTTCAGTCTCATATAAAGATCCTCTTATACATAATATATATCATATTTTTTCTTCTTAATTGCACGTGCTAATCGTTATATCAGAAAATAATGATTTCGATAAAAAATCTAATAAAATTTCCTTCCCTCCACTAAGGCTCGCATAAGTACACCGATAGGGTGGGAATACGGTCAAGACCCGCTGCAGCGAAAGCAGCAGCGCGCGAAAACAGCGTCGCGCGATGTATCCCGTGCCAAACCTCCCACTGGTTTCGGCTGCCTGCGGCCGCTGCCGCCGCTCTCGATCGCGGAAGCCTCACATTCATCGTTACAATTGAAACTAGTTACAGCAGGCAGCAGCCGCATGCAATGCAGCCAGGCGTCCGCACGAAAACGACGCGTGCCATCGCCACTACAAGTATCACAATCGCTGTCAATCCTAGTTCTATCGTCACGCATTCTTGCTTCTTACGCAGACGTCCAGTGCTCTGTTGTCGTCATGTACGTGCTGAGCTTAAGCTTTTCCATGTACACGATTTGATTAATCATTGATCAACCAAGCGTCGGTCGTAGAGATGATCACCTAAAGCATGTATTCCCTTCGGTCATAAATATTTTTTGATTTTTTATGATATTCGGTATACAGCTTTTGACAATTATTTTCTATTAAAAGATAGTTATAACATCTAATAAAAATATAATAATATAAAAATATTTTTCAAGATAAATCTATACATACAATTTATATATTTTTAAGCTAATTATTTTAGACATTATTGAAGGTCAAATTTTAAAAATTGATTAAATCTTAATTAAAATATAAATAGTTATGGTCGGAATGAGTAGGAGTTTATTTTAGAGAGAAATGGTAGAGGAGTTTCCCAACGCATGACGTGCCGACTTGCATGTACATTACCCTCTCGCGTCACTGTGCCACTCAAATGAGTCAAAAGTCAAAGTCCGGGGCTATTCTAAGCAAATCTAAAATTAGATAACATATATAATTATATTTATCAAAATAGATAATATATCGTCATATTTATAATTTTAGTATTCGTATTCGGTACATTATTTACTGAAAATTAATTTTTGATATACCGTACGTTGAAAAAATATAGACCCAGCCATATTCGGTACATGAGTTGCCGAATATGGCATATTTGACATCTTATATGTCAAAATCAGGTGTATTCGATACATGAGGTGATGAATATGTTGTCATATTTGACACCTCATGTATCGAATACATCTGATTTCGATATATAATGTGCTAAATATATGTTACAGTACTATATTCTACCCTCATGTGTCAAATATGATTGGATCTATATTTTTTCAGCGTACGGTATATCGAAAATCAGTTTTTGATAAATAAGATACCAAATACGGATGCTAAAATTATAAATAGAATAATATATTATTTATTTCGATAAATACAATTACATAGGTTATCTAATTTTAGAGTAGCCGGTTCGTACGGCTTCCCGTATTAAATATCAATAATATAGTACAAGTTGTCATGCTGGTTTGACTGTGGGCCGACCATTGCCACTTCTAGATCAGGGGAGTCAAATATGCTGCTGCAAGTCTGCAACACGTTTTCATCGGTCCGTCAGCCGCCACACAGTTCATCAGTTCTGTGGTTACCATTGTTTAGAGTAGAGTAGTAGACACTCCGAAGCAAATCGGTGGGCGCTGTGATGCGAAATCATAGCCCGGCCCAACCTTGGAAAATCAGGCCGATTAGCTTTAGCCTTTAGTCCTCGACAGATTCGAGTTTTTTATTTTTATATTTTTTATAATTCATATTTAAATAAATATCTACAGCTTTTTAGACTATATCATTTTCATAGGACAGTAAGGATGTCACGGTGGCAGCGCCACCCTTTACCACTCTTCAGAGGATGGCAGGGCACTTCCCCGCGCACGCGGCCATGCCGTCTCTTAACATCCTCTAAGAGGACGGTTAGCCCCTTACCACTCTCAGTGAGCGGTTAGCCTCCGATCCTTACCCCTCTCCTAGTATAAAAAGACTGAAAATGAGTCAAAATAGCCATTTAAATCTAAAAAAAAGAGAGGGGGAAGAGAGGAGAGTGAGGCAGCGCGATGAAGCTATACTGTTTTTGATCTGCGGATTTTGGATATCGTTTTCGGTAATTTTTTTACACTTATATTTTTATTAGTAATTAAAGTACTACTAGATCTAGGGTTCAGTGACATAAAAATAGTTATATTATATGAGACATAGTGTTTAGAAAGGTAGGATGTGCTGTTTTTGTAGTATATTGTAAAGATTAATTTCGACATGGTAGGATTGCCATCAGATGCATAGTAGTATTTAGAGTATGGTAGTTTTGATTATCTAGATTTTACAGAATAATTATGTAATTAATAATTATAGTTAATTAGAAACTTTATTAAATAGACGGATGGTTAATTAGTTTAAATTGGTTAGTTTGCTTAGGAGAAATATTAAATAAACGTATTGTTAGGTGATCATCGGTGTCGGTAATTTTGTTAGAGTTTTAATAATCAGAAGTATAGTTTTCCGGTATTAACATTGGATATATTTTTTGATGTTTCCAGAGATGTCCGATAAATTATATTTTCAGATATATTATGGTGAATGTCAAATTAGTTATGGTCATATCGGTGTAGATCTCTCTAGATTTCAGCATGTCGTCAAGAAACTTAGTAGAGCCAATGAGAGGACCATAGTGGGCGTGTGCAAGTGGCTGATGCACCATTTTCAATTAGATCCCCAGCAACATGAGCTTAAGCTGAGAGTTGTGCTAAGTCGTGCTACTCATGGGTACTTTGGGAAGCTCGTCCCGATTAATGCGACATCTACTTGGAGGCACTATGTAGATATATCATGTGAATGTAGTCTTCCTCTTGTGCTGCTAGCTGAGGCGTACCCCAAGGATCCAACAGAGATAAACTTTGCGGAAGCAGTAGCAGGAACAAGTCAGGCAGTGGTGGATGAAGTAGACCCGGCAACTGTGGGGGACGAGCAAGATGTTGTGGATGTGTGTGAGATGTAACCGAGGGGTGTAGCTAATGAGGGAGAGAACATCCCTAGCATAATTGAAGAGATGGAGATGGAGGATCAAGATCTGGAGGAAGCCATTGCCGATGAGGATTCATTCGACGAGAAGGGAAATGCTCATGCTCCTGCAGAGTGGAGGAATTAGGAATTTTTAAAGCTCGTGGTGAGTGAGGGTCATCAGACACCTTGGAAATATCATGAGAACGAGGTGTCCCAGAGTGCTATGTACCCTAGTAAGGAGGCTATTATTGATGCAGTGAAATTCTGGTCGATGTCTCTTCGGAGGTAGTTCAAAGTTGTGAAGTCGAGCAAAAGGGAGAACGACATCAAGTGTTTGGTGTCTGATTGCCCGCGGCGGGTGCACGCATTTAGAGGGAAGTGGGTTGGCCATCCACAATATGTGCGAGAAACCCTAGAAGTTACTTTGACATCAAGCATTACCCCTCTACTGATGTGAAGTATAGTGGGAAGCGAGTATTGCAGCATGCTTTCTTTGTATTTGCGGCAACCATCAAGGCATTCAGGCACTATTGACCCATCATTTGCTTCGACGGAACGTTCCTCACTCGGAAGTATAAATGATAGATATTATCTGCAATTGGGGTAGACGGGAACAACCAAGTCATATCACTGGGGTTTGCCTTCGTGGAGAGCGAGAACGGGGAGAGTTGGTATTAGTTCCTTGAGCGGGTAAAACATGCTATTGTTTTGGACCAGCCTGATGTATGTTTGATTCATGATAGACATGCAGGGTTGTTGCAGGCTTTGCTGGATATGCGATACGACAACGTTTGACGGTGTGTAAGAGTGAAGTGGCCCGACTTAAAGAGCAGGTGGTGCATGAGGCATATGGGTGCAAACTTTTACAGACAATTCAAAAACAAGGACTTGATGAATCTTTTCAAGATATTGTGCAACAAAAACCAGTACAGAAAGTTTAATGGCCTATGGGCAAGACTAGACGAACTAACCACGAAGCAGACAGCTGAGCTAAGGGACACATGAGATGAATCGATTGCTCTTGGACCCATCCCAGCAGATACTCTCTAGATAGGAGGGGGTCAGGATCAGCTGTTAGGAACTTTTTGCAATGGATACAAAATGAGCAAAGAGATAAATGGGCATTGATGTACGACATTGGAGGGGCAAGGTATGAGATAATTAAACTAATCTTGTTGAGATCTACAACTGGGTCATGCGAGGTATGAGGTCCCTCCCACTTATTAGAATTATTGAAGGTATTATGCATGGGACTTGCAGATATTTCATTGATTGCTACGCAACTGCTTCAAAGACAATGGAAGATAACTGCATGATGTATGGATCGATGCTATGTGATTACATGAAGAATGCCATAAAGAAGGCACATATGCATCGCGCCAATCAGGAGAGAGCTGCGGAGCACAGGTTCAGTGTCTTGTACCGTGATAAAGGTCGTAAGGGTGGCAGACGTGAGCGTCATGTGCACGAGTGCATGCTTAGGATTGCAACATGCATCTGTACGTGCCAGAAGCTACAATTGCTACACAGGCCATGTACACACGTCAGAGTTGTATGTGGGGAGCACAATATGCTACCCAGACAATATGTTTCTTACTGCTTTATGAAGGATCAGATACTGAACATATGTAACAATGAGTTTTATGGCTACGACATTGTTGATACATTTACAAGTAATTCAGGTCTCTCACGAATCTATTTCCAGACTTTGAGAAGATGAAGTACACAGCGGGACGTCGACAAACTCGGTGAATTCAAAACGATATGGATGAATCCGAGGCGGGTCCAAGGGTGAAGTGATGCAGAAAGTGCTATGAAACAGGTCACACATAAAAGTACTATTCGAAAAATGCACCTGATGTGTAGATGGGTCATGACGGCGGTCAAGTGTGAATGTATTTATCGTATCTCGATGTTATATTTGTAAGGTTTTCGCCTTACATATGTACGTTGCATTTGGAATTTACATTTGTATTTGATTGTGTACCTATATGTTGTAATATGTTCATATCACTTTGTGTATGTGTATGTTATATGCTGTTCACGTAATTGTGTGTATATTTTTATGTAGTAGACTATTTATATTTGATTTTAATGCAGATATGACGCACCCACCGACCCCCAAGTTTCTTGACCCTGCAGTGGATAAGAAACACTGGAGCTTCTTGTCTGCCGTTCACCAAACGGAGTTAGGAGTTTCCTGACCACATGGCTCTCGGGAGCTACTTACGATCGATGATCGTTGGAAGCACTGGTATGTCGCTAATTAGCTACGTATGTGCCTGCTTATTTATTTATTTTATGCTCTATATTCACTTTACAATCCAAATAGTTTAGGTTTGCAGCATCTGGACTCCTACCGTTGTGTCGTTTGGTAGAGGCCCGAGTGACAGAGAACCCTGAGGCAGCGGTGAGGCAATTCTATTTTGACCACTCGTTGATCGTTGCACTGGTCGATCAGTGGAGGACTGCGACCCATACTTTTCACCTCCCCTGCGACGATATGGCTCCGACATTGCAGGACGTAGCCTACCTATTAGGTTTACCTTGCGTCGGAGCCGCCGTTGGAGTCGTCAATATGGATGCAGACTGGATGAACGTCATGCACCAGCAGTTCGCCCCTGTTCAGTGGACAGACGATGCACCCGCCTACGTGCCCGAGTTCCTGTCGGATCTGCGAGAGCCCACGAAGAAGTGGATCCTCCAGTTCCGGGTATCTTGCAATTTACCTTCCCATTTACTTTACGATTTCAAAGATATTTTACTTATCATCATTTGCATTACTTCAAGCCTGCATACATCCACCCAGACGCCGGTGTGTACTCGGTCTTGAGGCACTTGGAAGCCTACCTACTTTGGTTGTTCAGTTGGGTTATGTTCACCAGCGGCCAAGGCCACCTGGTGTCGAGGACCCTTGTTCCATACGCGAGGTGGATCGCCGATGCGGAGCCTGATGATGTCCCCCAGTTGAACTGGGTATCCGCTGTCCCAGTGGCGACGTATCTGGCCTTGTGCGATGCGTGCATGAAGAAGGAGCCACAACTCACATTTGCTGGGTGCCCACTGTTGCTGCAGTTGTGGTCGTACGAGCGGTTCGCGATTGGCCAGGCCGTTGTGGATTAGTCTCCATACCCTGAGTAATGGTACGACGAACCCGAGGAGGACGGGCCCTCCATGGGCTCGTTGTAGTGTCGACGTTGGGTACGTATGAATTATAGCTATGCTTCACTTACCACATGTTTTAATTTCGGTTTCTTACTATTTTTCTCCACAGCGGCACTGGGTGAACGAGCAGGCCCATAGCGCGTATGAGCTTTTTAGGTTGCAGTTCGACTGTATGAGTCCAGAGGACGTAGTCTGAACCTCCTACAACCACTTGTTGATACAAGCCCGTGCGCCTGTCGGTCTGTCTCCATTGTGTAGCCGCGACGAGGACTACTGGCTTACGAAGAAGCCGCTCGTCTTCGACATCTACGTGGAGGAGTACTCACCCCACCGCGTGATGAGGCAGTTCGGACGCTTCCGGACGTTCCCCCTCATCAACATTAGCACGGTTTCAGGCTACGTTCACAGGTAACTAAAATCAAATATATAATCCATAGCATTCGTCTCATTTATAGTCTATCTAACGTGGTTGACTTGCGGGTATACACGAAAGGGCCAACCGGGTGACAACCTCTGGGCAGGTCGCTTGGCGCCATATGTCTCGGCGTGGGCCCATGCCCTTGAGGATGTCATCGAGGAGCCTCGTCCTTTCGCCAACTTGAGCTTCGAGGAGTACCTGCGGTGGTATGTCCTGCGTACACGTACATGGGTCATCTACACTCCAGATACTGACCGACAGCACGTTGCTTCGACTACGGAGGCCTACCCGGGCCATTGGGACGAGGACGTTGTATTAGCGGTATGTGTAATTAACGTCTCGTTTATTTATCATATAATCCCATAAGAAATCACTATAAACTGAAATTCTCATTTCATGTTTGTTTCAACAGGTCGATATCATATACGATATCCATAGGGAAGCGACTGGAATCATGGAGCGTCTCAGGCAAAGGATGCAGCTTAGTGTGACGGATGTAGCGGGATTTGTCAAGTGGGTTTTCGACAAGACTGCGCGAGCTCTGAAACTTACCTTATGTTGATGTCAAAGTAACTTCACCACTCGCATGCCTCTCAGGTAATTGGCGCAAATATACTGCCGCATTCAATATATTCAATAGTATATCTAATATATTCTGTAAGTTACTACGGTGATGAAGCCAGAACGTCTTCATCTGCACCTCGGCCGTTCACACATCCACCGTTCAAACCTCCACCGTTCCCACCCTACTTCGGCACTCACGCCTAGCCATCTACTGCTGCACCTGCATACCATATAGGTACAACATTACATTTTATACTAATACAATCATTTGCACATTTACCGTATCTAATAAATTTATCCGTTCGTAGGTCCCACGAGTGAATATACATGGATGACGACGACACCTTCGCAGTCATCATACCCGAGTCAGGAGGATGAACCTAGGCCAGACCCCCCGTTCGACCTCGTGAGGGACTTCTTTGGGGCCACATCGGACTACGATGTCATCACGCAGTCCTAGTTGCCCAGTGCTCCACTTCCGATGCAGCAGACTCTCGACACCTGTGATCGCCACTAGGCCTACCAGGCAGGTTGGTCCACTGGACGCCCTGACCTACTCTAGGGGGCACGTGAGGGCGAACCAACGGCAGAGGCTTTGGGACCATGATGGTGGGAATGGCCAACGACAGCGGAGGAGACAGCAGTAGGATTTTACTTTTGCTATTGTAACTTACATGTTTGTTTCATGATGCATTTTCAATTCACGAACTAGTCTTACATATTCGGACGTATCTACTTTCTATGGTCTACTTACCATGTCATTACTACATTTCTTAATCCTATGTGACCGCACGTTAGTTGCATTTTTTCAACAGGTTGACTCATTCCTCGTCCTCGGTTTTGTATGAACCATTCATGACAGAGCTAGAAAATTATTTCTTACAAAGCTACTTATACACGAAGTGACCACACGACACATCTGTCGTGAGTCTAGCTTTAGACACGAAGTGACCACATGACTCAGTTTTAACCATGAAATGACAACACCTCTATCCTGACGCAGATTGTAGACATGAAGTGACCACACGGTAGAGTTTTAATCATAAATTAAATGACAACACATCTATCTTGACACAAAGAATCTTTGCCTAGCATCAATCTCACAACTTTTCCATCTTTCACAAGGAATCCTATGCTCCAGCCTCCAGCTAAGCTCATGCACTCAGTCCATGTATTATCCCCCAGGCACCATAAATAACCTCACGCTCATCCATGGATAGACCATTCCCTCCTCACCTCTCTCAAATGCAATATCTTCCTCAGCTCCATCAAGCCCACCCAAGAAATATTAGGGGATTTTTATTTCCCAGTGGGTCAAATCACCGATGTGCTTTTGTGACGACCTTTGTAGGCTTCACGAGTTCCAGGGCATCTCCTACGCCTATGTCCTACACTTCTTTATATGTGCCAACTAACAATATGACAAGTCTTAATATGGACTGTATGAGTACTCACCAATATAGCGGCATTGATTAGTCATGTAGCACTTTCCACATCTTGTTCCATACGATTTCACGCATTGATTTACTAATCTTACATCTTATTTCATTTGTCCAGTCTCCTCCACCTATCAATGGCTTCATTGAATGGCTCGACATGGAGCAAAATGAAGACCAGAAGCGGTGGGTCGACATGAGAATACGGTGGAGAAGGGAAGTGTATGAACGTCGGGAGTACGAGCAACAGTAGGAGAAACTACGGCTGAAGCGGCAGAAGGAGGAGCACATGAGGAAGGCAGCAGAGGAGCTCGCCACAGCTCAAGCACACGAAGTAGAGAGGGCAAGGAAGCGGAAGAGGGTCCATCAAGCTAAGGCGGGTGACCTCGATGCCGTGAGAAATGGTAAATATCCTAGGTGTACTCAGTAGAGAGCATATATTGTAACCCGACATATTTTCACTTACTAAGGCATGTTAGAATTAGCAGCAACACGCTATTAGGTTGGTCTTTAGGCGTACCGTACATGCTAACATTTGTTGTCGTCGTGTCTTTATGCTTATGGTCCATTCACGCAACAACGACAACCCCATATACCATCACCATGCCACCAGGGGGCGGTAGACGTCTATTGTGTAAATTTTACCATTAGAAATCTATTTATTTAAATATTAGCTATAAAAATATAAAAATAAAAAACACGGCAGATTCAAAGAGAGCCCATGCTGCAAAAGTGCTGACCAGTCGTCTCTCCTACATATGAAACAGGCCTTCCGCGATGCAAGCACGCGAGGCGACGAGGACGGCCTCTCCGATCAAGCCCAGGTTTGGGCGGAGCAAACAAAGAGTTTTTTTATTTTTATATTTTTTGAGTTAAAATTTAAATAAATAGATTCCCGGGGGCTGCAACCCTCTGAGAGGGCGGTTACGGTTCCTAACCGCCCCCTGAGAGGGCGGTTAGCCCCTAGCCGCCCTCTGAGGGGGCGGTTAGGCCTACAGCCCTCTCAGGGGGCGGTTAGGCCTACAGCCCTCTCAGGGGGCGGTTAGGGGCATTTTTTCCTCTAAAAAAATTTGTTTTCCATTTTATCCTCTAAAAATGTATTTTTTTGTAATTAAAGAAATAAAAAAGGAAGGGGTGTAAGGAAATTAAGAATTTAAATTTGGAGTAAGTTATGTAATAACGGGAGAAAAAAATCAGTAATTAGTAGTTGCAGCATTTTACGTGGATATGGGGTGCGAACGAGGACAAACATAGTATTAAACACAGGGTGAAAACATTACAATACACTGTAACCGCGACGACACGATGAGGAAACAAAGGTGGCATGTACGGTTCACACTAAGACCTACTTATTAGTGCGCTGATCCTAATCATAACATGCCTTAGGGAGGGAAAGTATGTCGGGTTACATTAGGTACTCTCTACTGCGTGCGTCTAGGATACTTTCCCTTTCGGAGGGCATCGAGACCTACCGCCTTAGCACGGCGGGCTCTCTCCCGCTTTCTTTCCCTCTCAGCCTCTCGAGCCTGAGCCACGGTACGGTCGTGCGCTGCCTTCCTCATGTGCTCTTCTTCCTCCCGCTTGAGGCGAAGTTCCTCTTGCTGTTGCTCGTACTCCTGACGTGCGTACGCTTCCCTTCTCCACCTCATGTTCATGTCGACCCACAGCTTCTGTGAGTCATTTTGCTCATTGTCGAGCCACTAAATAAAATCACAGAGCGGTGGAGGGGACTGAACAAATGGAACAAGATGAGCGGTTAGTAAAAGAGGGTGCATAATCGGAAGAGATGAGGCGGATATCTGTTACTGTACCGGTCGATAACCAGTTGTTGCATGGCGAGGCTTGTCATACTCGTAATTGGCACACATGAAGAAGCGCAGCCTATAGGTGTATGAGATGTCCTGCGACTCGCGGAGCTTACAAAGGTCACCACAGAAGCACATTGGTGGTTCGAGACCTTCAGGTATGGTAGTCCCTCAATGTTTCTTTGGTGGGCTCGATGGAGCTGAGAAAGACATTGCACTTGATAGATATGAGAAATGAGCGATGCTTCACCGTAAGGAGATTCGGCTATTTATAGTTGGGGGAGGCAGGAGCATTGGATTCGCTCTTGAAGAAAGGAGTGAGGGCATGGGCGTAGCTGGTGGGAGGAGCATCGGATTCCATCTTGAAGAATGGAAAAGTTATGTCATTACCCATGGTCAGAGATTCTACGTTTATTGGTACCTGTGTTGTCATTTACTGATTGGAAAAAGCTGGGTAGTGTTGTCACATCTTGTTTAAAGCCTGCGGCAGGAGGCATGTGTTGTCAAGTCATGGTTAAAGTTTAGTGCTGTGGTCACTTCTTCATTTAACGTGTCTGAATATGAAATGCATTTACAGAATGCTAAGTCGACCATACAAAGTAAACGTGTCTTAATACATAGGAGTACATCATGAAGCGAATATGCATATGTTAGTTACATAAGATGTAAAATGCTACTCATGCCTCCCTCGTTGCCGTCGCCCGTGCGCCCCATCGTGATCCCGATGCCGCTGGTTAACCCTCACGTGACCCCTGGAGTAGGTGAGGGGATCGGGTGGACCGACGTGTCTGGTAGGCCTAGTAGGGACCACCGGTGTCGAGGGCTCATCCTGCGTGGGCTGTGTCCGAAGCGGTGCACTGGAAACCTGGGACCGCTGAAGGACGTCGTAGTCAGGTGTGCCCCCGAAGAAGTCACGGACGATGTCGTATGCGGTGTCGGGGCCAGCCTCATCCTCCTGACTAGGGTAGGAGGACTGTGAAGGCTCGGCAGGCGTCCATGTGTACTGGCTGGAGGGGCCTATGAACAAATAATCACTTTAGATACGAACAATATGGTATTGAAAGTAGTAGTAAAAATGTATAATTGTACCTGTGTGGTACGACGGTGCAGCAGAAGAAGGCCACGCTGACGTGCCGTAGTACGTTGCGGGCGGGGTAGGGCGTGGGGCCGCCGAAGACGGACCGGTCTCGTCACCGAAGTAACCTGAGCACAATATTAACTTATTTTGCTGAAAGTATTAGAAACTAGGAATAAGGGTTCTCGGAGTACCTGACTGTGAACGCACACGGCTCGATCTACGAGGCTGCGTTGAGACTTGTGCAGACGGACCTAATGAATGTTTAATAATAATAAGTAAAGGATATTGTTCAACATTATTCAAAAGTATAATTCGTACCATGTTGCTCCGACCCTCCATGACGTGGTAGAAGGGGTCGTGTGGGTGCCGACACTGAAGAACGTCGGTGCACGTCTGACGGCCGAGATGACTCGGCGTGTACACCACTCGACCTGGGTGGTGGCCCTGCTACATCTGTGGTAGATCGGCAGGAGGTGAGCTTCAAGGCGCGCGTCGTCTTGTCGAAAACCCGTCTAATGAAGCTCGCAACATCCGATGCACTTAGGTGATGCCCTTGCCGGATGCGGTCCATGGCAGCAGCTGCATCCCTATTTACGTCATAAATGATATCTGTCTGCAGATACAAATAAAAGTGAACAATTAAAGTATACGGTTATGTTCATTCAATATGGAGTACGGACTTCAAAAAGTTACTTACTGCTAAAGCGGCGTCCTCGTCCCAATGCACCGGGTATGTCTCCGTTGTCGACGCAATGTGGGGCCGGACATCCTCAGGGGTGTAGGCGACACGATGGTACATATCACCGTAGGTACTCCCTGAAGTTCTGCTCGCTGTGGGGACGAGCCTCCTCAACGACGTCCTGTAGCGCTTGGGCCCATGTGGCCACGTAAGGGGCCAAGCGCTCCGCCCAGAGGTTGCCAGCTGGCTGGCCTTTCCGCGTGTACCTGCATTGAAACCACGGTAAATATAAGTCACACTGAAACAAAGGTTGCTCAAACTATAATTTTGCAAATGTACCTGTGGACTTGCACGGGTACGGTACGGATGGGGACGAGCGGGAATGCCTGGTGATGGCCAAACTGCCGCATGATGCGGTGCGGTGAGTACTCTTCGACGTAGATGTCGACGACAAGGGGTGCCTTGGTGAGCCAGTACTCCTCGTCGTGGGTGCACAAGGGTGACAAACCCAACCCTGCACGTGCCTGCACGGACGGAACGCTGTATGGCTCCCATACCACATCGTTAGGACGTAGCCTGTCAAACTGGGTACGAAAATGCTCGTACGCGCTGCAAGGCTGCTCATGCGCCCAGTGTGGCTGAGTGACAAACATCAATACAAATATTTAGAGACTAACACAATACGAAGGAAACTGTTAATGTAAAATACGTACCCGTCGACGACACCACATCGAGGCCATTATAGGCACGTCCTCGTCCGTCTCACCGTACCATTCCTCTGGGTACGGGGAGCGGTCCACCACCGGCCTGCCTATGGCGAAATGCTCCTACGACCATAGCTGAAGAAGAAGTGGACACCCGGCGAAAGTGGCTAGTGCCTCCTTCTTCGTGCATGCATCGCAGAGCGCCCGATACGTCGTAGCAAGAACAGCGGATGCCCAGCTAAACTACGGTACGTCCTCCGCATCAGCGTCCACTATCGACCGGGCGTACGGCACAAGCGTCCTCGTAACCAGGTAGCCTTGGCCACTAGTGAACATCACCCACCCAAACAACCAAAGCAGGAAGGCCTCCAAATGTCTCGAGACCGTGTATGCGTTGGCGTGTGGGTGTATGTACGCCAGCTGCACATATGACTGGTATCAGAAAGGATCATTACGACATACTTTGTTAGTATTTGATAGGTTGTATGTTATCGTACCTGGAACTGTAGGATCCACTTCTTCGTTAGCCCTCGTGCATCGGATAAGAACTCAGGCACGTAGGGGGGTGCGTCCGCCTTTAGCTCCACCGGCCCAAATCGTTGATGCATGCCGTTCATCCAGTCAGCCTGCATATCGATGACCCCAACCGCAGCTCCCGCGCAAGGAAGGCCTAAGAGGTAGGAGACGTCCTGCAGGGTCAGGGTCATCTCTCCGCACGGGAGGTGGAACATATGTGTCTCCGGCCTCCAACAGTCGACCAGTGCTGCTATCAGCGACCGATTAAAATAGAAACGACGGGCCGCAACCTCGGGGTTCTCCGTCGATCGGGCCTCGACCAACCGGCAAAGCGGTAGGAGTCCTGCCGCTGCCAACCTATAAGTGTTGCAGTATATCAATAATATGTAACAACAGCAGTGATATGACAATTTCGTATCAAATTTTGTAAGTACATGTGGCTCCATCGCTCGTCTATCGTTAGCAGCTCTCCAGGGCCTCGTGGGCGAAGCACTCCTAGCTCCGTCTGGTGCTCGGCGGATAAGAAGCTGCGATGCTTCTTGTCCACGGCAGGGTCCAAAAGCTCGGGGGTCGAAGGGTGAGCCATCTCTGCATTTGAAAGACATGTACATTAATACATTGATACATAAATACAACAACAATATACTTTGAATGCAAATTAACTATATGCGAAATTAACAAATATTAAAATGGCACAAAACTAGCTCAACACACATGAAGCTCACCTAGACAACAGGTGCATCACCACCTGCATTTTTGGGACAATATTTATAAGTGTGACCTACTTCATTGCATTGACTGCATCGCTTAATCCTAGGGCCAGCCTCGGATTCATCCATATCGTTGCGAATCCGACGAGTTTATCTTCGGCCCGGTGCGTTCTTCATCTTTCCCAAATCAGGCACATATATTCTTGCAGGCCCTGAGTTACTTGTAAAAGTGTCAATAATGCCGTAACCATACAGCTCCTGGTTCCAGGTGTTTAGTATTTAATCTTTCATGAAATACTGTGACACATATTGCTTGGGAAGCATATGGTGCTCCGCGCACGCAGCTATGACGTGTGTACAAGGTTTGTGGAGTAATTGTGGCTTCTGACAACTACATATGCATGTCCCACTCCTTAGCACACACTCTTGAACATGCCGCTCACGTCTACCCCCCCCCCTCCGACCCTTATCCCGACACAGGACACTGAACCTGTGCTCTGCAGTGCCCTCTTGATTTGCGCGATGCATGTGGGCCTTCCTATTTGCCTTCTCCATATACTCACATAGCATCCGCCCGTAAAGCATACGATTGTCCTCCATTACAACTTTAGCAGTTGCATACCGATCAATGAAGTACTTGCAGGTCTCATGCAAAATGCCTTCTACAATTCCAACTAGTGGTAGGGACCTCATTCCTCGTATGACCCAGTTATAAACCTCTGCAAAGTTTGTAGTCATTACTCCATACCTGGCACCACCACTGTCGTATAGCAGAGCTTATTTCTCATTTGGCTCATTGTGTATCCACTGTGAGAAGCTCCTAATAGATGAGCCCGATCTTCTTACAATCTGCAGAGTATCGGTTGGGAGAGGACCGAGAGCTATTGGTTCGTCACCGTTAGGTGCAGCCTCCACAGTTTGTTTTAGAGTCAGTTCATCAAGTCTTGCCCATAATGCATTGAACTTACGTTGCTGGTTACGACTGCACAACTTCTTGAAGAGCTTCATTAACTCTTTGTTTTTAAACTGTCTGTAGAAGTTCGCACCCATATAGCGCATGCACCACCTGCTTTTGAGATCTGGCCACTGTACTGGTACACCCCGTCGCACGCTACCATGTTGCATATCCAGCAAAGCCTGCAACAATCCTGCATGTCTATCATGAATGAGACACACATATGGTCGGTCAAGAACAATTGCATGCTTAACCCGCTCTAGGAACCAATACCAGCTGTCCCCGTTCTCACTCTCCACGAACGCAAACCCTAGTGGCAGGACTTGGTTGTTACCGTCAACCCCTATTGCAGACAAAATCTTCCCTTTGTACTTCCCAGTCAGGAATGTTCCATCTAGGCATATGATGGGTCGGCAATATCTAAATGCTTTGATAGTTGCAGCGAATGCAAAGAAAGCACGCTGCAACACTCTTTTTCCGCTGTACTCCACATCAGTAGAGGGGTAATGCTTAATATCATAGTAGCTGCCTGGATTTCTTGCACAAATTGTGGCTAATTGACGAGGTAGATTGTGATACGAATCTTCATATGTACCGAACCTCATCTCAATAGCCTTTTGTTTCGCCCTCCATGCCTTCGCATAGTTTATTGTGTACTGGAACCTTTGCTCAATAGCACAGATTATTGATCGTGGCTCATACCTTAGGTTGTCCACAATCTCTCCGTACATAACATTTGCAATGAAAGCAGAAGACAGGTTCCGGTGGGCGAACTCTATTTCCTTAATGTGACAATTATGTTCCTTAACTATTGAGCATTGCCAGTAGTCTGCCCATTTCCCTCTGAATGCGTGCACCCGCCAATGGCACTGAGGCACCAAGCACTTCACATCATACTCTCTTTTACTTGATTTAATAACCTTGAATTGCCTACGAAGAGACAACGACCAGAATTTCACTGCATCAATAACTGCCTCTGACACCTCATTCTCATGGTACTGCCACGGTGTCTAGTCAGCCTCGCTAACCACCAACTTCGAAAATTCTTGATCCCGCCACTCTGCAGGAACTGGAGCATTACCCTCCTCATCAGAAGAATCCCCATCGGCAAGGCCTTCCTCCAACTCTTCATCCTCCAAATCCATATCTTCAATGATGCTAGGGATGTGCTCCCCTTCATCAGCTACACCCATCGGCTGCAGCTCTGGAACATCACCAACCTCCTCCCTGAACCCTACATTAGCCGCCTCTGACTCATCTTCCACCGCCTCACTTGTTCCTGCTACTGCTTCTGCAGAGTTCACCTCATTTTGATCTTTCAGGTACGCCTCAGCTAACAAAACAAGCGGCATGCCACGTTCACAGCATATATCTACATACTGCCTCCAAGTTGATGTAGCTTCGATGGGAACAAGCTCACCAAAATATCCATGACTAGCACTGCTCAGGACACCTTTCAACTTCAGCTCATATTGCTGCGGATTCAGTTGGAAAAACCGCATGAGCCATTTGCACACACCCACAATAGTCCTCTCATTAGCTTTACTAAGCCCCTTCATGACATGACGAAATCCAGACAGATCTACACCGTTGGTACCGTACCTAATTTCACCTTCACCATAATATATCTGAAAAATTAATTTATCTGCCATCCTTGGAAACACCCGCAAATATAACCCATGTTAAGACAACAAACTATATTTCTGATTATCGGATAAAATAATTTTTAAATGCTACCCTAGGTTCGCAAATTATCATCTACTGTTGCCTCCTACGTCCGCAGGTACAAATAATATACTAAAAATAATATACTACAAATAACATACTGAAAAAAATATACTAAAAATAATATACTACAGATAACATACTGAAAATAATATACTAAAACTAATATTCTATATTGAACTGCTATCGTACCATTTTCTAACTAAATTTGACAATTTTCTAAACCCTAGGTCATAAATGTCTAAAATCTATGTCATATACTACTACTGCACTAATTAACAACAATAAAAAGGAAAAAAAAATTTACCCAAAATTTTCCTTCAAATCCGCGGCCCAAATGCAGCAGGGCTTCACCAACCTCTCTTCCTCCCCTCTCCTCTCCTCTCTTCTCCTCTCTCTTCTCAACTTTTCCTTTTTTCGGATTTTTATGGTTTTTTGTCAATTTTTGGCCTTTTTATAGCAGCAGGGCGCGGGCGGGCGGTGCAGCGCGGCGGGCGGGGAGGAGCCCTTACAGGGGGCGGTAAGCCTCTGGCCCGGGCGGGAAGGCCCCACCCACCCTTTGAGGGGGCGGTTAGACCTACCGCCCTCTCAAGATGCGGTTAAGATCCGTAACCACCGTCTTAGAGAGCTGCAGGCGCCTACTTTTATAAATATCTTCGCTGAGAATCTATTTATTTATATTTTAACTTAAAAATATAAAAAAAAAAACTCGCAAACAAAGAGGAGAGCTTTGGGACGGCAAGCCCATGGGATGGCGCCGCTTAGAAATAGACGGGCCGCCGGCCGCGCGATGAAAGGAAGGCCCAAACGCTTTGGGCCGAACCCCTCGTTCCCTACCTGACTCTCCCCGGTCCGAAGCATCTCACACGTAGTACGCCTCCTCGCCTTTTTACCGGAACAGGCGTGAGGTGACAGGGAGAAATGCCACCAGAGTACGCAGGTGTCGGTGGCCGTGCCACTGTCCACGGCGGTGCGGGTCGTTGTTGCCCTGTCCCACCTCTGCCGCATGTGCGTCTAGGGGAAGTCCGGGGAAGGTGGACGACCAGGACTGTTCGGTGACCAGGACGGACGGCGACATCGCCCCGTTAATTTTGTCACCAGGACCATTGGAGGCCAGAGGCCACCAACAAACTCGCCTCTGTTCCATAAGACCAAGACCTACTGCAGTTAGACAGCGTCCTAGTGCAATTAGAGCCTCAAGCCACAGTTTTGTTTGGCTATTGGCCATCGTAAACCGACTGGTATGTATGGGCTCGACTTCTTTCTAACACTGCAGATTGATTTTCTCATAACAGAAGGGATTGCTGGATCAGAAAAAGGAACAGCAACTTGGAATCGAAGGACAGCAGGTCGGATGCAGAACTGGCAAAGAAAAAATAAAATAAAATGCTTGGTTCAGCCAAATATAACTGGGTTTCTTACGGAAACAGCAATCCCAGCACAGGTTCCATTTAACATTCAACACACTAGTACACCTATTTTGTTCTTATTACCAACCCTTGAAAAAAACGATAACCTGCTAAGCTAGGCAGTTCCAAGCGAAACGTGTTACAGGTGGTCTAAATCGGATGATATTATAGTAGATTCTGCCGTCTAAGTTTCTGTTTATTTTAGCTCAGAATTATAATAAACGATTTATAAATGTTGAATTATAATAAGTTGAATTATGATAAGCTAGCTAGAGAGATACAAGATGTGAACTGTTTAACAATCTAGATTATTGAAGTCTGGATTATTCACAAAAGTCTGCAATACTCTCAATAAAGGATGGAGGATTCGAGTGTAGAGTGTGGAGAGTAGGATGGCTGCTTCTAGGCAAACCTCCTGGCTGTCTTTGCACCTCCACCTTCTTTATCACTGAGCGGTCATTTAAGGGTCTTAGCTGTTGATTCGGGCTGTTTCCCTCTCAACGATGAAGCTTATCCCCCTATCGTCTCATTGGCCGATCTTGACCCCTGTTATTTTTGGGTCATATCTAGTATTCAGAGTTTGCCTCGATTTGGTACCGCTCGCGCAGCTCACACCGAAACAGTGCTTTACCCCTAGATGTCCAGTCAACTGCTGCGCCTCAACGCATTTCGGGAAGAACCAACTAGCTCTGGGTTCGAGTGGCATTTCACCCCTAACCACAACTCATCCGCTGATTCTTCAACATCAATCGGTTCGGACCTCTGCTTAGTTTCATCCAAGCTTCATCCTAATCATGGACAGGTCACCCAGGTTCGGGTCCATAAGCAGTGACAATCGTCCTATGAAAACTCGCTTTCGCTACGGCTCCGATGGCTTCCATTCCCTTAACCAAGGCACTGCCTATGAGTCGCCGGCTCATTCTTCAACAGTCACGCAGTCAGAGATCATTTTCCCCTCCCACTGCTTGGGAGCTCAGCACGGTTTCATGTTCTATTTCACCACTCACTGGGGTTCTTTTCACATTTTCCTCATGGTACTACTTCGCTATCGGTCACCCAGGAGTATTTAGCCTTGCAAGGTGGTCCTTACTGATTCACACGGGATTCCACGTGCCCCATGCTACTCAGGTTAGAGTGTAAGCTAGTGATGCTTTCAGCTACTGGACTTTAGTCATCAAGGTAATTTCTCCTAAATTTGATGAGTAGTATAGTAAAAAATCAAAATAAACTAATTGTTAGTTTATAATAATCTGGAAAAATAAACTAACTGTTTATTTTAACTTAAAATAAATAAACTAGTTTATTATAATGTAGACTGAAACAGGGTCTAAATCTAGTGATGGTATCACTCACCGAAAGATGCAGGCGTGCTAATGCCATCCAGGGGCGTCAGGTTGAGCGAAGAAATCTGCTCCGTTTTTGTCCACTGACAACGAAAGTCCAGTACACACGTCGGATCGAACACCGCCCAAAGTTGACACCAACAAAAAGGTTGATGCCGACGCGCGCATTGCCCGGATTTCTACACGGGCTGCCATCCTAGGTGCAGCGCGGTTGTGCTAATGGCTGGAGTAAAACCCACTTTCACCGTGGCAAGTGTCAGGTTGCCTTCACTGACGCAACAATGTCTGGTAAAACGTTTGGTAGATGAAGGAAAACGCTGCATCAGATTGTGTGGATGCTTGGGAAGCTGAGTCATCTCTGGTAAATCGTTTGATGCATCAATGTCGTATGGATGCAAAACACCTTCAACATGTGTTGCTAGTTATTAAGTGTTGATTTCAGATGAACTGCTAAATAGATGATAAACAGCATGATATAGGCCCCCCCTTTTTTTGTCAGAATTTCGTAGCTGAAAACTCAGGAGGCACTCATACAGCTACTGGTGTAGCATGAGGTCATGAGTTCAAACGCCCACTCTCCTTAAAATTAAAGATACGAAGTTCTTGCTGTGTATTCCCATAGCTGAAAACTCAAGAAAGCGATGCATACCTTTCGGCTCCAGGTGACCACATCAATTTGCGAGACTCTACTGTAGCCTGGACTGAGAATGATTGCAATGATCACTTCCTGGTACAGCTGCAATACGTGCAATTAGGCGATTTAGCTCCTCGCATTCACCACTGATACTGCTGGAACACCTGTAAGCACAGGGGTTCATGCTATCAGGAGGTCCATACACAGACCTTGATGAAGCATCTTTCACAGTTCATGCACCATACAGCAGACATGCAGGGCTGCAGGCAGTATCATCAATCAATCCTGAAGGGAAAAATTGGTGAAAACATGTAGAACTTGGTTAATGCTCACCCAGTTTCTTCGCTGCATTTGGCGTCATATGCAATCTAGATGTGCAAGTTGAGACAATGAAGTCAATGAACTCCTTGAATGTGCCAGCAATTCCCCACGCAACAGGGAACTTTAAATTAGAACCCGTACACCACATTACCGAGGGCTCTTCTTGCTGTCACCTTACTATGCTCCATTTACACTGTACTTCTTCATGTTTTGCCACCTTTGATAACAGTTTCAGAAGCTTAATATGTAGGGACACCAATCCATATTGCCCCCCCCCCCCCCCCCCAAAAAAAACCTACTGATAAGTGGCATAAACATATGCCTGCCTGCCTTCAGATACCAAATGAAAAAGGCTTAATTTGAATTTTCAGAGATCAGAAACATTATTTCTCCAAGGTTTGCTGCAATAGTGCAATAACAACTATATTTCAGAAATCATAAAACATTACTTCCACAAGGTTTACAGTTACCTCAATAAGACCTACAATCTGAAGGAATATAACATCTACGTGTGTTAGAAGTAAACACACCCAGATTTTCTTTTTCCTTTTATTCTCTGTTCTGGTCGGCTTTCCCTTTATTTCCTTTTCTTCCTCTGATTCAAAACTATTACTTGTCTCTTATTAGCGAAAGTTGTCCCTCTGGCTGGTAAAGGAGCTCCATCTGAATTCGTTTTACACAACTTGAGACAGAAGAAAGCTTACAGTCGCTTTGGAATCAGAACAAAACAACCAATGGAGTCGAGAAAGCAACATAATTTTCGAGAAAGAACAGAAACAAGAAAATAGAGGGAAAATAAAAGAAAAGGAGAAACCAGAATAGTTTGCCTCTTTGCCAGAGTAGAATAGCACATCAGCAGCTAAAAGCTAAAATCTAAAAAGCACCTACCAAGTGAACTCAAATCCAACTTAAATCCAGGAAACATACGGGGGTCATTTAATTCAATCAAACTGGAACACAGGTAAAGAGGAAAAACATGTAAGCTTGTACGACTGCATTTTCTTTAGTGAAGTTCAACAGACAAGTCAGCTACCCCATAGCAATCACTTTAAGGACAAGTAATTAGCCCAGCTACAGCTCCTACCTAACTTAATGCTCCACCCATTCTTGCTTACTACACATTAGTAGTAAGTTTCTCTTGCGTAGGCTCAAACAATGATACAGGACCTCACTAGAAAACATAACCTTTAATGCTACCATTATATGAGTGAGGAGGTAGGAGACATATATAAACTATAAGAGTGGAATCAATACCACCATACTGAAACATCATTCCTCTGATGAGGAAGAGATGATGAGGGAGGGCGATGCATGTGTTGCCCTTCTGAGAAGCAAGCTCCATGGCCTGCTCGAGAGGAACCGCTCTCTGGAAGAGGAGAACAAGCAATTGCGACACCAAGTGAGCCGACTAAAAGGCCAGGTCTCCTCTCTCGAAGGGAAGGATACTGATAAAAGGATGCTGTGGAAGAAGCTGGAAAATTCTGCAACCAGCATCAGCGACTCCAAGGAAAAGCAGTTTGTCCAGAACAACAACGAAGCGAAGGAAGCCATAGATCTCAACAACTCATCGTGTTACAGTAGGCAGCAATTCTCCAGGACAGCGCTAATGAGATCAAGGGCACCAAGGGTTCCAAATCCACCGCCCAGTTCGACATGCATCCAGCCGGTAATAAACGTGAGAAAGGAAGGATGCATGGCTCCTCCTCCACCACCTTCCAAGTTGCAGAGGAGTACAAAAGCAGTACAAAGGGTGCCAGAGGTAGTCGAGTTGTACCGGTCGTTTGGGCGACGTGAAGGCAAAAATGATACAAAGTCTGGATCTGCGGGAACTCCAGTAGGCACTAACAGCCGAGAGATGATCGGGGAGATTGAGAACAGATCAGCCTATGTTTTAGCTGTAAGTACATCATTTTCTAACATTTACAAGCATATGTAGGTATAAATATTGTTTTACTTATCTTCATACGTGTTAGCTATCAGTTCTATTTAGAATTAGAGACATCAGAGAAGATATGGACTGCCACCAAGAAACTTTTTTTTTTTTTTTTGAAGAAGAAGGATGGCAGGTGCTCTGCCTTTTCATTTCAGAGAGGAAACGAGAACAGAAACGAAGTTCGTGTTGGCAGCTCTGCCAACAACCAAAGTTTACAAGAAAAAACTAGAAGGACGTGGCTGACAACATGAAGTTATGCGAGATCTAAGCATTTAGTTATCCTGTAACTTGCCCGTCGGAGCCATGCGCCAATTGTTGATTTCCTCCTTGACTCTGAAAGCCACTTTTATGTGTTCCTCTTCATGACCTTCGAACACCCGCTGATTACGTTATTTCCAAATATTCTACCAAGCATATAGGATTGTCCCAACCCTCGCTTTCTGCTCCAGACTTGGGCCTGTTTCATACACAAGGGAAATCTGTTTATTGTATAACATGTTCCTTCATCATTCAAACTAGAACATATCATTTCCTCTATTTCCATCCATGTGTTACTTCGAAAGCATCCCACGCTTTCTTTAATTCAGAATGAGGCATCAATGTGGATAGAGGCTTTGGTGCAACCACTTCAGCTGTTGGTTCGGAGATAGGCTCTTGATACCCCTGCCTGGGTCTATCTTGGTAGCTAATAGACAATTTTCAGAAAGTTTTCAAGTTAACACTTTACTACACAACCATTTATAAACATGTCTATGTGCATTCCACGGTCTATTTAATTTGAACAACACAATGATGGCATTTATCAGAAAAAAATTCTTCGCCAATTATTGTCTTGTTAATTCTAGAATTGATAATGGTTCAAAACTCTGTAGTGGTACACTGCTAGTAAAACTTGTAATGGTGGATAATAATTTGTACAAATCAGTGTAGAACTTGAATCATGCTTTACTTATCTCATATGCCCCCTTCAGTAAAATGAAGGGGGATGTGTGCAGCCAAACCTTTTAGACTTTGGCTAGTGACATCTTAACAAATATTTAGGTTATAATATGTGCATATTTGTGTCAAAAAGTATTTTAATAATATTATAGTTTTACTGGGGTTAATAAATATATTGCAATATGAAGTAATGTTCAAAGTCGCGTTCTGGAGACCATGTCAATCTCCAACTGTCACTTGCGACTGTTGGGGGTATCAGTGAATTCCTTTGTTAAATGCTTTTTGAAACTAAGCCAAAAACATCACCTTATAATTTTCATTCCAACAGATTAAATCCGATGTAGAAAATCAGGGAGAATTTGTGAACTTCCTGGCAAGTGAAGTTCAGAATGCAGCATACAAGGAAATAGCTGATGTTGAAGAGTTTGTGAAGTGGCTTGATGGGGAATTGTCATACCTTGTGGATGAAAGGGCAGTGCTCAAGCACTTTCCTAATTGGCCTGAGAAGAAAGCAGATGCCATGAGAGAAGCAGCATTCACCTATCGAGATCTGAAGAATCTAGAATCAGAAGCATCCTCCTTCCATGATGACAGGAGAGTGGCAGCACCTATAGCTCTCAAGCGCATGCAAGCTCTGCAGGATAAGTGAGTAGATGAGTGAAATACATTTAACACGAGAAGAAGTTGTTGCATTCCTGGTTTTTTTGAATTTTGTAGCATGGTACTATATCAAGTAATCAGCATTCACCTAATTGGACTTTCCCTTGTTGTAGAATTGAACAAGGTATTCATAATACTGAACGAGTAAGGGACAGTGCAAGTGGAAGATACAGGGATCTTAAGATCCCATGCGAATGGATGCTCAACTCCGGAATCATAAACCAAGTATGTAATCCTATACCTATATGACACATTAGGTATTTAGATTGGTCGCAATAAAGAAGAGACACTTTATTGCAGAAAGCATTCAACTTGAGCAAATCAAATGAGTCTTGCTGATAAATATTTGACACGCATGGTGTATGCTCATGCTACATTAAACAGCTAAAGATGGCTTCGTTGAAGCTTGCAAAAGAATACATGAACCGCATTGTGAATGCACTGAAGTCAGATCCATTTGCAAACGACGAGGAGCTGCTTCTACAAGGTGTTCGGTTTGCCTTCCGCATACATCAGGTAGTTTGGTCCCAATCAGGAACTACTTTGCAATGTCACTGTGTATTGCTATGCATAAAACTAATTCACTAATTGCACCAAAGTACATTTACAGCTTGCAGGTGGTTTCGATGAAGGATGCCGGAAAGCATTTCAAGAACTAAAGACATATGCAAGCAAGTCAGAGTGATCTGAGTTCACGTGCGTCCAAATATAAGTCATTGTGATCAACATAGATGATTAAATTTTGACGAGGATGGCTCCAAGTGGAGTCCACCAAATCTTGAGGATAATTAGCAAAAAAATTTATAAAGTTTAATTTATTCTGCATCCTAGTTGCTGATCTCTTGGATACAAGTTGAGGCTCGTAAAATTTTAGCTGCATCGTACACACGACCCTTAATATCCTTCCATGGTTACATCTATTTATTGGAGGAACTAAATACCAACTAATTGCTATTTTTTCTTTCTTTCGCGAAAACGCAGGAAAGCAACACATCTTTATATTAAGAAGATAGAAATCAAAATTGGTGTTACACAGTAACCTTAAGAGGCCAAAATACAATTTACAAGTTGCTTTGTAGATTATACAAGGAAACAAGCAACTAGAAAGGCAAGTGAAACAAGAGCTAGATCACTGAGCCGTAGCTCTGTAACCATTCAGAGAGTATAGACAGTTCTTAGCTTTGGCTGCACACCAGCGCCTGATGTCCTCCTAAATCAGGGCTACCATGGAGTCGGTAGAGGTGCGGCATTGGTTGAAAATGATGTCATTACGAGACGGCCAAACATGCCAATAGATCAGTAGAATAAAGGAGTCTAAACCTTTCCGGCAGTCTGTTGATATTTGGCCCCGGAGGTCTGATCACCAAAGCAGGATAGGAGTGCCCTGTGTAGGAACTTGGACACCCAAGACTCACCCCCACACCTCTCGTGCAAAGACGCAGTGCAGAAGGAGGTGATCAGTGAACTCAGGTAGCTGTGAGCAATGGGTACACGAGTCATCAAGCTGCAATCCGTGCCTCTTCCTCCTAACTGCGATCCAAAGATGATCATGAAGCATCATCCACCCAAAGAATTCGACCTTGGAAGGCGCCCAAGCCCTTCAGAGCAGTCGAGCACCATTAAAACGGATTGCCCACTGGAACATCAGTTGATATGCCGATCTAGCCGAGTACAAACCATTCGATGTCCATTTCCAAATTATGTGATCCTCCTCAGTATCTAGACTTATGGATCCAAGCTGGGACCAAAGGTGCAGGTATTGGACAAGTGCTGTAATTGAGAGTGTGCCGGTTATGTCCCAAACCCAACTTCGGTTTAGCAGCACTGCCTGGCCGTTCTATTCCTCGAGCACGACTGCACACAGCTAAAGAGTTCTGGTGCCAAAGAAGGGATGGATTGGCCCCCGATCCAAGCATCAGTCCAGAAGTAAGTGGACTCCCCATTGCCAACCTTGAAGATGGTAGAGGCATCAAAGAGTGCGGTGACCTCTCGCTCATGTTGCGTCGGTACGGTGGCTTAAGGCTTGGATCGGTCAGACCGCTGCCACCATAATAAGAGTCCCCTGAGATCATTCAATGTGAAATTCAATTACATGAATGATCATCCTACTATGTGCTTTTGAAAACAGTAAATTTCCCTTTAGTCCTAGTGAAGATTCACAACTTTTTAGAGCTCGCTGAATAAATCTGTTCTTATTAGTTCTACATCTAGTGTTTTGTCTCCAAATTGCAGATCATCTAGGCTTACTTGTTCCAGAATTTTTTTCAGGGTTGATAAAGAAAACAGCTAGATTAGTTCTAAAAGTTCAAAATTGGATCATTGCTTCTATCATTCAAACCCGTGCAAAATTATTTGACAATATTTGAGTTTCTCGGCTGCAGCGGAGTTTATAAGTAAGTGACTGACTTATAATCATCTCAACGTCTGTTTTTTTGCGAAGCCTAAGGCTGGTTTGGAACACGCGATTTTTCCTATCCCTACAGAATTGAGCTGTTCTCTATAAAATTCGCACAAAATTCTTATGTTCCAAAAATACCCTATATGATCAAGTAGGTTGATAAAATGCACAAAGTGTTCCAGTTGCTAAACCTCTACAAAACAGAAAATTTTCCAGAAATTCTGAAAGGCTGCTTTCAAGAAAAAAAATAAAAATACATGGCACCCATTAACTAGATGCTGCCCACCTTTTCAGCTTCATGTTTCAGCGTGACAGTGTTTTCTATCGCTGCATATTCATGGCAAGTTTGAGAGAGATAATCAGTAACGTCTTCAAATTTTATAGTTTCTTTCTATATGCACAATGCGCATAGTTATTTATCTGCGACTAAGTCCTATAGAGCAAAGAACCACCCGAGACCAACACGAGAGCGATGCCAAAAATAAAATAGATATCAGAAATATATAAGGGCTTGCTAAATCTAAAAATTCACACAGTAACGAGGATAATAAATTACCCTATCATGTAATTACTCATAAGAACTAGATTCCCACAGCCCTTCTTAAGTGAATTTCTAGTTATGATGAGACAAATTCACAGCAGAAATAACCATCGGGTCGGTTCAAATTAACTTTATCTTACCGTTCACCGAAGTTTTTCTCTAGGCTTTGTGGAGACGAGGTGGGACCGGGATCCTCTGATTTGATGAGGAGCGAAATCACGATGACTTCACCGTGTGAGCCATTGGATTCCAGTCAGATAGAAATGATTTGACGCTAACACGTCAGAGATTCGGATCCGGGATCGGGGACGGCTCGCCACCTCACCCGGGCCCGCCGTCAGCGAGATGTGGGCGCACCGTCGCCGTCGTGCACCAACTTCCCGGCGCTTCGGGCCTGCGAGTTCTGTCGTTATTGCGGTGATAGTCACTGACTGATGGGCCCAATGTGCTTCCGGCCCCGCTTGCTGTGTCAGCAGCTGTGTATATCCTATACTATAACAACCATCGCACTTCCACGTGGGCTCCACTTCACATCCGCGAAGCCACGACATCGACGCTTCCTTCCTTCCGGCGCATTCCTACTCCCTCGCCGGCGATGGCGAGCACCGGCGGAATCTCTGACCAGCTCTTCGTCTCCGTCAAGCTGGAGAGCCCCCGCCTGGCGGAGCTCGACCTCGCCCCGTACCTCTTCGGCTCCCATCCCGTCGCCGGCTCAGGGGATCTCTCGAAAGCCGTAAGCTCTGGATCCTCTCTAGCTCGCGTGCTATGTACCCGGTATTTTGATGCGTTTTGGGGGTGTTTTGGCAGCTACCAATGGAGCGGGCCTCCGCCGCCGTGTGGGAGCTCAGCTGCGTCGTCCCTTCGCAGCACGGTGAGTGGGGTGATCTGGTCGTGCGGTTTCATCGCTCCACTGGGGGTTTGGGTTCCTTCGTGGTGAGGTTTGGGGTCGGACGAGGTCAATTGCTGTGCTGTGCCGTTGGGATGAACTGGTGTTTGAGTAATGGGCTGGGGCATTTTTTTTATTTAAGGAAAATTAATGAATTCTAGTTTATCAGGGAAACAGACAATGCAGTATGTGAAGTTGTGCTTCTGAAATGAGATTAAGTGATTTGTGAACTGACCGTTTGCTCTGGTTAACTGGGTGCATCGTCCATACATGTTCAGGTTGGAATTAATTACCATTTTTTACCTTTTAGCATTCTAACTAGCTTTTTTTATGCACTTCTTTTATTAGAAACGCTGGATTTCAAGTTTGTGTTGAAGCCAAATGACGATAGTTCACGATGCATTGCTGAGGAGGGGCCAAACCGATCACTAGGTTGCAGGAATAATGAAGTGGAAATGAGGGCTGCGGTTTTTAAACTTGATGAAGAGAATGATGTACTTGAGTGCAAGGTTCGGGTTGAGACAGAAATGTTATCCCCATTTGACCTGGCTGCTAGTTGGAGGGCTCATCAGGAGTATATTCAGCCTTCAAGGGTGCGAGGGGACCATGATGTTGTAATGAATGCTGGATTGGAATCCAGTGCGAAGGTATGAAATATGTTTAACTGCTTTTATAAAAAATTGGACTAACTGCTTTTATAAATAGTAATTATGACTTAATGTTACAAAACTGGTTATGGAGACAACTCTTTGACCAGTGACACCAGTAATAGCGAAGGTTCACAAATTTGTTTGGACCCCGAAAACCGGTCCCCGATGGTAACCGGAGATGCGTGGTTACCGCAAAAACCGGTCAAAATTCGGCGAGAATTCGGACAAATTCAGACCGAATCGACCGAACGGTAACCGACCGAATTGACCGATTTATCGATTGGTTTTGCCGCATTGACCGCATTCACCGGTAACCGGTCGAATTTTCCGGTTTACCGAGCGCATTTCTCGGTAACCAGTGAAGTTCAACAAAAAACCAAACAAATAGCTCAACCTTGTAAAATCAATAACTAATTCGTCCGAGCTTCAAATCAAGTGAAACAAATTTTGTTGGTTTCCTTGTAACATGATCTGCATGATAAAAGTATTTATACTCATAAAAAAGTTGAATATTTTCGGTGAGAAAATGTATTTGCTAAACCTAGTTAAATGCATAGTTAACTCTTTGTTAATCCAAAAATCATGAAACCAATTTTGTTAGTCTTTTTACATGATCCTATGTCTTTTAAAAATACATGAACTCATGAAATAGTTATTGTAATATGTAGGATTGTGTAAATGTGTTGCAACTAGATTAATTCATAACTAACCCATCACACCTCTAAAATTAGTGAAACCACTTTTATTAGTTTACTTATACTATGTTTTATGTAGGAAAAATAATGCTAGACATGAAAAGGTTAATTACAATGCTATTTCTTAATATGTTCACTTTCTGCTGGTGAACTTTATAAAAATCATGGAGAAATTAATAAAACTCTAAATGAAGTGAAACCAATTTTAAAGATCCTCTTAAGATACGCCTACACAAGAAAATATGTGTTGGCATGTTAAGTTTTTCCTTAACATAAGTTAATAAATGAGTTGCACGCTTCAACTTTTTCCTTTTTGTTTTCAAACTTCGTCCTTATAGAATATGATGCAAATGACATTATTTTTGTTTTTTTTCACAGAAGGTCTTAGAATTGGCTCTAGTTTTTTTAGGATTTTTTTGTGATTTTTTAATTTTTTAAATTCAAATTCGAAAACCGGTCGCATTATGAAATCAGTGTGGACTGGTAAGCTCAGTAATTGCGGTTATCGACCAGTAACTGACGAATTTTCAAACCCTGGTCACAGCTAGGCATCTAGGAATGGGTTCCAATCAGTGGTTGGTATTTAACAGTCAGTGAGAGTGCTGTTGGTGCAGTAGATAGCTTGGCACATATTGCTACTTGGTTGTGGATCTCACCAATTTGTTTGGGTCCATGCTAAACTCATTTCTCCCAATGAGTTATCAATTGTCCTGTTGTTAGTTGATATGACGACATGATGTGCTTCCTGGAGATGGTAATGTGACTGGGATTGTAAATCGTTTGTCACCATATAATCTTAAAAAATACTAAGCATATCATTATGAAGATTATGACCATTTGGCAAAATATATCCAAGTATAAAGAACTGAGATAAAGCATTTTTTAGGACAAGAGCAGTGCAGGCTCATGTGTACATTCAAAAGAATTCTCTTCACTCACAACTGCTGCCTATGTTGCTATTTCAAATTTGTGCTGCTTCCTTTTCTATTCTGCCATTTTTTTCTTGTTACTTCAAGCAGAATGGTGTCACTTCTGGTCTGGAGCCTGATTTAGAGAAGTATGTAGTTCCAACACCAAACATGGGCTCAGGTGTTGTTTATGCAGCTAACTTAACTGAAAATCCACGTTCATTATTGCACACTGGGAGTTCCTCAAACAATGATACCAAAAAGGGCAATTTACACAACTCAGTCAAAGGCGATGCATCCCCAAATGACCATGCTAACACTATGAAGGTATAACTTTAGTTTCATGTTCAGTTAATTGTTAGCTTAAAGTTGTGCGAGTGTTGTAATTTTAGGTGTTCTACCTTACAAAAGATAGTTGTACTTTTTACTGAAGACTGTGCTAATTTTGGCAGCTTAGAAGTTACTTCTTCAATAATACCATCTTAACTTGTTCAAGCATGCAGTAAGTTAGTTACTGTCTTTAGATCTTTAATTCATCAGGGAGGTTGGGATAGATTAGTTAGTATATCTATTGGTTTGTTAGGCTCTTATCCTATCTAGAGTTTGTTATTGAAGTTGTTAGAGTTATACCTATATAAGGCACACGGTTGCCACCCTTTGTAATCAAGCAAAGAAAAATTAATCTAAGTCTCCCCTCTAGTCTAATCCCTCCCCTAGGAGTTGACGCCACCTGGCTATCCTCTCGGCGGTGTTTAGCCCCCTAATGATCCTAAGATCATAACATATGGTACCAGAGACTGCTGATCCCAACCCATGGTTTCATCCACGCTCTCATCTTCATCACCGCTGCTGTTGGTTTCGCTGTCACCATCCCTATGGGCAATGCCACTAGGGCCAACAGTGTCTACCACACCATCTAACTTCGTTGCGCCTTCGCTGATTTCTCCGTTGCTACCCTGTTGGGCAGCGACAGTGAGGTCAGGTTTGGTGCGGCTACATCACCTCATCGTTTAGCATTACTCGGCCTCACCGTTGGCGCTACCGATGGTTTCGCCGTCGCTAACCCTATGGGTGATGCCACCGAGGCCATCCTTGGCGCGACTGCGCCCCCCGTTGATCTCGCCGCTAGCGCTGCCAGTGGCTTTGCCGTTGCTATCTCATGGGCGACAATACCAGAGCCACTCGTGGCGCTACAACAATATGCCACAACAGATAGATGGATGACCACAAGCAGCAGCGCGAGCAAGACACTCTGGACAACTTGGTGTTCTCACGTGATGGGATGCTGACGCTACAACCGTTCGTCAACATAGGGATTTCAAGGGCTGCAACCATGGCCGCCACCCTGCAGCTCGAGGACGAGCTGCTCAAAAGGAGGGGGAAAATGTCATGTTCAACCCATTAGGACCATTTAGATCGGTCCATCACAACTGTTATGTACAGGAAATACTGTTCACACACATGAACAGTAGCTGTGGCACTGTAGCACGAGATCAGGGAGGTTATGATAGATTAGTTAGTATATCTGTTGGTTTGTTAGGCTCTTATCCTATCTAGAATTTATTAGTCAAGTTGTTAGAGTTAGGCTTATATAAGGCACACAGCTGCCACCCTTTGTAATCAAGCAAAGAAGAATTAATCTAAGTCCTCCCTCTAGTTTAATCCCTCCCCTAGCAGCCGTCGCCACCCGGTTATTCTCTCGGTGGTGTTTATCCCCCCTAATGATCCTAGGATCATAACAATGGACCTTTTAGGTCATGAAGCCATCTACTTTCCTTTACTTATTTGAACGTAAGCCACATCAGTATCAAACTTCTTCGCAAGTTTCTTATACATTATCATTTGAGCAATAGCAGATCATGAATTTGTATCTCATGGTTCGTCCTTTTTTTGTCCGTTTAACATCTGTTATTGGCTTAAACTTGTTATCTGTGCAAGTTCATCCTCCTGTAGGTTTCTTCCTTTCTATATCTGATAGCTAAAAATTTTGCAACATTTTTCCTGATATACTGAAAAGTTGGGCCTATATTCATTCATGTACTTTATTGTGATTTATGTCTCTGGTATGGTCGGCATGGCCTTTGCATCCTATTTAGATGGCATAAACACCAAAAATATTTTGTCAACCTTTCTTGCCATCTGGGATATGTGGCCCTATGAATCTATACTTTTAGCAGTTATAAATGAATTAATCAAGGGTGCTTTATAACTTGTGCCTCAGGATGCAACTGGAGGACATGCACCATCACTGGAAGAACAAAGGGCAGTATTTGTTGATAGAGGTGTTGGCTCACCAAAGTTTGCAAGACCAACAAATCAAACCTTTTCAATGAGCAACATCAAGTTGGATTCTGAAACAAAGGTTGTACATAACGCAGAACTTCATTTCACATCATAAATTTTACTTAATTATGAGCTCTATGCTATGCTCGAATTGTAGATTCTTAAATTTAAATATTTATGGGCAAATGGCATGTATGATCTCTGTAGTCTGTATCACTGAGCTTGCTGATATGTGGTAATAGGTATTAACCTTTAAGGACCAAAGTGTAACTTCATAACTTCTTAGGGCATGTTTGGTTTCAGTCTATCACTCTGTCAAATATATGTGAAAAGTAAAATATTCCTTGTAACAGCTTCTGAACCTGTCAAAACTTGCTGCTCCATTTTCTGTCATCTTAACTTCTGACAGCTGTCACCAGCAGGGTATGCCAGCAGCAGGAGGAGCTGTTGCAGCAGCAGCAGTAGCTGACCAGATGTATGGCCCAAAAGAGGACCGCAAGTTGGCCATCGTGTTGGTAATTTTCTTGCACTTAGAATTGTTCGCTTTACCTTGTAGGTAGTAGGTACGCCGCTTTTATCTTATATTATAAAATCTGTGTTTCGTAAGAGTGTAAGAACTTCTCACAGCATTTTTTTTCACCCCAAAATCCACAGAAAGTAACTTGCTAATGGATTTGACTGGTCTACTATGAAAGATGCATCCAGTTTTTCCTGCAGATTGCACACCATTTGTTCTGATGTACATAAGTTAATACAGTACTCTGTACCCAGCTTCCTTTTATTTTCTTCAATTATTCCGCCTATAAAAGAATGTACGGCACATCCTCACAAAATATAGACTTTTCTTTTTGTGTGCATGGTTCAGCTCTATATTGTATCTAAAGAGAGATAAGCATATATTCAGATGTTGCTGCAACCATTCCTATTAATTCATTGGCACACTTTCTTTTTCTTCAAGTACATTCTAGGTTGGGCTGCCAGCTCGTGGTAAGACCTTTACAGCAGCTAAACTTACAAGATATCTTCGATGGTTAGGTCATGGAACAAAACACTTCAATGTTGGAAAGGTGAACACTTAACTTACAATGATTTTGCAGAGGCTCACATGTGTCCATGGTAGTAATCACTAATCCTGCAGCTTTTGTTTTTTTGGGGGGGTATTTCAAATGTAGTACCGCCGGCTCAAGCATGGCACTAATCAGGTACGTACAATTTTTTTTGACTTGTTACCGGTAGTGGTTTTGTAGTATTTTTTACACAGTAACGGCACATTTTTTTTAACTCTCATGCTTTTACTTATTCTCTGATAATTTTTATGAGAAATGAAAACTTGTAATCTTAGTTTCTGATAATAATTATGAGAAATGAATAACTTGTAATATCGGCTTCATTATGATCCTATATGATCTTTTGCCAAGAAGAATTATCTAATTGCATCTAGTTCTTCAAAGCAGACTGCTGATTTCTTTCGTGGAGATAACAGGGAGGGTGTGGAGGCACGTAACGAGGTTAGTGAATTGCTGCTGCTGCAATCTCGAAAACAATGAAGAAAAATACAACCATTTACTATGCATTAGTTCCAACTGTAGCACACATTCTAAAATGGCATCTATTTGAGAATATAGAGGTGGTATCTTGTATGCCTTTTCACGAAACACACACTGCTTTCTTCTTTCCTGGTAAGATTTGTCCCTCATTTTACAGGTGGCAGCGTTAGCAATGGAAGATATGCTATCCTGGATGCAGGAAGGTGGCCAGGTAGGGCAAAAATTTGGTGATATCCTGTTAATATTTTTTTTTATAATTGACTTTCCAGCTGGTCCGCAGGTTGGTATTTTTGATGCCACAAACAGCACAAGAAGACGGAGAAACATGCTGATGAAAATGGCTGAAGGAAAATGTAAGGTAAAGTTGAATCAGTGTGTACATCTTGTCTATATTTTTGGTTATTTGTTACACTATTCTCCTGCTAAGTGCCAATAACATTGTTTGGCAGTTGTCAGCCATCACTGCTGATTCTCTGCACAGCTGGTTATATGTCACCCCTACAGCTTTCAATATCACTGCCCACGTCCATGCATTTAAAATTATGGCACTTCAAACAATTTATGTTGGGTGCATTCCATGTATAAGAGTGAATGCTATTCCTTTCCTCTTAAACATCTTGTTCTTGTGGTAGCCCCCTGAAGTAATTAAAATAGATGGAGGGCACTTCGAAACAGGGTTAACAAATTCGTCGGTTACCGCTCGACATTCGCTGTAACCGACCTTACCGCTCCGGTCCGATAATATAAACCGATCGGTTACCGAATTTGAATTCAAAAAATTCAAAAAAAAATAAAAATAAAAATAAAAAATCAGAAAAAATCCTAAAAAAAAAACTAGAGACAATTCTAAGAAATTCTGTGAATTTTATTTTTTTTCAAAAATAATGTTGTTGCATCATATTCTTAGGGAGGAAGTTTGAAAAAAAAAAGAAAAAACTTGAAGCGCGCAACTTATTTATCAACTCATATTAAGGAAAAGTTTAACATGCAAATACATATTTTTCTTGTGTAGGGTGTATCTTAAGAGGATTTTTAAAATTGGTTTCACTTTAGTTAGAGTTTTATTAATTTCTCCATGATTTTTACAAAGCTCAAAAGCATAAAGTGAATATGTTAAGAAACAACATTGTAATTAACTTTTTCATGTCTACCATTATTTTTCCTACATAAAACATAGTATAAGTAAACTAATAAAAGTGGCTTTACTAATTTTGGAGGTGTGATGGGTTAGTTATGAATTAATCAAGTTGCAACATATTTATACAATCCTGCATGTTACAATAACTATTTCATGAGTTCATGTATTTTTAAAAGACATAAGATCATCTAAGAAGACTAACAAAATTGGTTTCATGATTTTTGGATTAGCAAAGAGTAAACTATGCATTTAACTTGGTTTAGCAAATACATTTTCTAACAGAAAATATTCAACTTTTCTATGAGTAACAAGGAAACTAACAAAATTTGTTTCACTTGATTTGAAGCTCAGATGAATTAGTTATTGATTTTATAAGGTTGAGACATTTTTTTGGTTTTTTTTGTTGAACATCACTGAAATTCGAGAAAACCGCTCGATAAATCGCTAAAACAGAACGGTTACCGACAAAACCGAGCGGTTACCGACAATGCGGAAAATTCGGAAAATGCGCTCGATAAATCGGCGAAACTGCTCGGTAACCGGTGCAAACCGAGCGGTTACCGTTCGATCGATTCGGTCCGAGTTCTTGCCGAATTTCAAATTTGACCAAGTGAATTTTGAGCGAATTCTCGCCAAATTTCGAGCCGTTATTGCGATAACCGCGATTTTTCGGTTACTGCCAGGTCTCGATTTTCATGCTCCAAACGGTTTTGTAAACCTTGCTTCGAAATAGAAAAATGGAAATTATGGCACTTCAAACCATTTGACCACGACCTTTTTCTATTTTTGATAAGATTGTTCACTAATCATTGCATACAAGCATTGTGGAATACCCAACACTATATTAAGTTATTGTATGGTTTGGGATCTGTTATTATTGCCCTTTAACATATATTTCTTTCCCTTTACTTTCCAGATCATATTTTTGGAAACAATATGTAATGACCAGGATGTTCTCGAGAGGAATATACGCTTGAAAGTTCAGCAAAGTCCTGATTACGCGGAGCAGTGAGAAATAACTTATTTACTTGCTTGTCCTCATCCTGTCGGTACACTTGTTGATGCCATTACTGTCTTTTGTATTACAGGACAGATTTTGAAGCCGGTGTACGAGATTTCAAAGAGCGATTGGCCTATTATGAAAAGGTCCACAATTGCGAACTATGTTATATAGGAAGACTATCGTTTTTCTAGAATGTGGAATAGTTATATGCAAACAACCTGAAACCTCTGCAGGTCTATGAACCGGTGGAAGAAGGCTCTTACATAAAAATGATCGACATGGTTAGTGGGAATGGGGGCCAACTACAGGTATGTGTGAACCGTCAAACCATACATGTAAAAATATATCCAAAGTTTAGTCCCCTTGATATTACTACTGAGCTTCTATTTTCCAGTTTCTATTTCTTTTGTAGCTACTGCATGCTCCTTAATCACACATTCTTGAACTAGTTCTCCGTTTGTTTATCATACAAATACTAATTTGTGGAGTAGAGGCATATGCACTGTTTTGAGATGAAACACAATATTTACTTGCAGCCTAGCTACTAGTGACATATTCCTGATCTCATACCCTACTTCGGTTTTCATGCAGATCAACGATATAAGTGGTTACTTGCCTGGACGGATTGTTTTCTTCTTGGTACATACCCAGAAAATCTGAACCTTTTATTGTGCACACCTTTAGGTTACTTGATATCTCTGAAGTTTGTTACAATTTTAGTTTCCCTTGGATTAGATGCAGGTCAAGTCGTAATATGTGTTTTGTTTAGTGACTCAATGATATGGACATCTAATCTGTTGGGGGTCTTTCTAATTGATTGTATGGTTATCTCAATATTTTTGCAAGTGTTTCCTCACTCTTCTCAGTATCTTCGCAATATGGTAATAAAGTCATAGAGAATCTCATAGGCTACTGACTGTAGATGGTTGGATAAAACTTACGGATTTCCTTAGAATTATTATGGTTTTAATCTTAACGGATTTCCATAGAATTATTATGGTTTCTGGTTGGATATATATTCAGAGATTGGTTACTTTGTCTTTGGGATTGTTCAACTTCCTCTTCCCATGCTCCCTTAGTTTCAAGTTGATATAAAGAATATATATTGATAATGGTCCTCCACATCATGCTTATTTTTGTACTATTCTGAACGAGTTTGGTTTATTTCTTATCAAAAGTAGCATTTGTATACTTGAAAGAAGTGTTACTTGACAGTTTTGATTCTATTTATTTTAACTAGCTGTCTCATGTTTTGTTACAGGTGAACTGTCATCTGACACCTCGCCCTATCCTGCTAACAAGACATGGTGAAAGTTTAGATAATGTCAGAGGAAGAATTGGTGGAGATTCTTCTTTGAGGTCTTAAGTTTCTTTATTCTGCAATTCTGTCATTAGCATCTCTAATTTCTTTGTTCTGCAATTTTGTTATATAGCTTTTGCTGTCATACCAAACCACATTTAGTTTGGGGTGCCACACTAAGGAAAAATCCATGATAAGTTTCAAATGTTCATGATCTTGTATGTCAGCAGTAAAACCACGCACAACCTCTATAAGGTGAAAGATCAGAAAATAAAATTTTGAGTTGAGCAATCGTCATCCTTTCTTTGCTAATTGATCTAAGGTTTTTGCTCTTTCCTGTTGAGTGTCGTATTGGTTATTAGATAATCATTGACGGACTTTGTGCTATATGTAATGTCAATTGAACTTGTGATAGACTGATAGGTATAAACCTTGGTGGTAAACCTATCAGTAACCTCTAATGTCTAGAGCAAGCTTGTGGGCTCTCATCTGCTCTGTTTACCTCAATGGGAAAAAATAAAAGAAAGCGAGGGAGAGAGTTACATGTATGGGAAAAAAGTAATTCCATGCATGTTCATGTATCCTATATTTTAGCAGTTCTCTATGTATACTAATTTTTCAATCTTCTGCTTTTGGCTTTCACGTGATGGGATAAATGGTGTGCAGTGAGGCGGGTGAACTTTATTCAAGGAAGCTTGCAAGCTTTGTGGAGAAGCGACTGAAGTCTGAGAGGATTGCCTCTGTAAGTATACCATTTGCTTCTCAGCGTGGAGGAAAAAACATATTTATTAAATTTACCTGCAACAATCAATTCAGATATGGACTAGCACACTCCAGAGGACAATATTAACATCACATCCGATCATTGGCTTTCCAAAGGTCAGTTGTCATGTCTAATAAAAATGTCCAGCAAAATTGTCCTCTACTTATAGAAATTAGCAAAACTAACTTGTTTCCCCACATTTCTTCTAGATACAATGGCGTGCTCTTGATGAGATAAATGCCGGCGTCTGTGATGGGATGACATATGATGAAATAAAGAAAATTAAACCTGAAGACTATGAGTGCGTAAATCACATATATTATACCATTTTAAAGCAAATTTCTCCCCTCTTATTGAGAATATTATTCAACTACATGTGCATTCTTCTGGTATCTTGTAAATCTGGTACTTTGTTGCTATTAGCCTTGCTGGCCATTATGGCCTCAGCCTGGGCTGGTCTTATAGACATTATTCATTATCTGTTATTACATATATATAATTATTCAATAGGATCCTCCCATACCGTTCGCCTCACTTTTACATCTGTCATCTTCTTCAGATCACGTAGAAAAGACAAGCTGAGGTATCGTTATCCGAGAGGAGAATCTTATCTTGATGTCATCCAAAGGTTAATATAGGCTACTTGATATTATTGCATGCCTCTTTACGTAGTTGTCACTGTAATTATCTTCTTTGTCACTTAATCTTGACATTCTTCTCTGTCCAGATTAGAACCTGTAATAATTGAGCTTGAACGGCAGCGTGCACCAGTTGTAGTCATAGCTCACCAGGTAAGAAGGTCCAATTTTCACATTATTCTGAACTGTCCCCCCCCCCCCGCCCCCCTCTTTGGGTGCTTTGCTATTGTGATGCATGAGGGAAATTTGTTGTATAGGCTGTGTTAAGAGCACTTTATGCATATTTTGCGGACAGACCACTTGAAGAAGTCCCCAATATTGAGGTAAGGCAATGTGTGACAGGCCAACGTCTTTCAGTATAATTGCAACCTTTGTCCATTGTAACTGAATATATGTTCCTGTAGATACCTCTACACACAATAATTGAGATACAAATGGGTGTTGCTGGTGTTCAAGAGAAACGATACAAACTCATGGATGCGGTGAACCCCACTGTGGCGATATAAGAAATGACGCAAGGAGCTCGCCTTCTAAAAGCAAACTGCACAAATAAATTTTGTGATGACATAATGTATCACGACATGCAATCAACCAAAAGCTAGAGTCAAAGTGGAGTACTACCCCATCTGGTTTAGCTCATAGATGATATGATTTTCAGATTTTTGCTAGATGCTCTTTATAATTCAAGGTTCTTCTCGCGCACATTTGCGCCCAAAATTGCAATTTAAGTGGATTCAGGCGTTCTGAGTTCTGAATTTGTTTATTCAGGATTTATGACACCAAAGCTACAGTGACATAGGCAAATTGAGTGTTCCTTTCAAGAACATTTTGGTGCGCGCCTGTCTCTTTTCCCACTCAAATGGGTACATTCCTTTATACACTTCCTTTCCAACGTGTAGGGTATGTTTGGATTAGAGGACTTTAGATCTAAATCCTAAGGATTAAATCCAAACTTGAAACAAAATTCTGGCATTCCCTTGGTAGGTGCTTTATAAACTTACAATCAGGACTTGGTGTAGCGTAGAACTCAACCAAAAAACTGCTGAGTTCGGTACGTGAAATATGCAATTCGTACCTTGCGAACCTGTGATGCCTTACCGTGTATTTGTTCTTTGTTGGTGGTACACTGGTACTCATGTATGCGTTATTTATATGATCCGTATCAAATGCAGCGTACATGCCTTGTTTTTTATGTAAGATTGCACTTGAGGCCCTCTATTTCAGTGTTATTTACGATGCAGAATATCGCAGGGATGATTAAGCGTTAGTTTTCCTAGTAAACTGCGACGCACGGCTGTGCTAAACGGATTTTCTATGCGCAGCTGGTTTCAGTCTTTGCAATTCCTGTGTACTGTCGGTTTCGCAATGACCAAGTAGTGGTCCCATCTGATAGGAGACGGAAAGCTGAGAGGAATAATTGTAGACGCATAGCTACCCGCGATTTCAATTTCTATTTAAAATTTTCATCCCCCGGTGAAAAGACCGAACTCTGTGGGTCCTGTGTGTCAATAATTTTTTTTCTCTAGAATTAGATATTTTAATTTTCTCTAAAAATCGATGAAATTTAAATTGCTGTGGTTACCCAGTACCCACAAAAAGCTGCTTTTCCTCTCTTGAGGAGAATAATGAGCTACCCACCAATGATTTTTTCCCTCCCTTGTGCCTAATACGGAGTATCTCATTTACAGTTACACTGGTAAATGGCAATTGTGGGTGGCTGCCTGGCTGGTCGTCGTTGCTTGCAAGAGCGGTCGTCTGTGTAGTTTGCAGGTTCGAGATCTTATTTGTTCAACCTTCAATGCAACCGATCAACCGTACAGGCATACAGCCACCTGAGTACCGAATACTTAGCCAGGCCAATTCCAACGGAATCGGTAAATCGGCAAATTCTAGAGCTACAGTACTTTGCGGTCTACTGTAGCACCAGCAACCATCTCCAACAGAGTTGACATCAAGTGCTACAGGAATGAGGTAGCGGCAAAGGAAGGAGAGATGGACGGCTTTTTTGCGGATGAATCGTCGAAGCCGCAACACTGTATGCGGACGCATCCGTCGCCGTCCACGTCGAAGGTAGCACGCAGCTCGGCCTCGAGCTCGCCGTCCCCGCGGCCGCGTGCGTGGAAGGTTGTGAACTCGCCGAGGTCCACGAAGCCGTCGCGGTCGGTGTCGAGCTCGTCCATCATGGCGGCCACTTTGTGCGCCCTGTGCGAGGAGCTGGCCGGCGGGGAGATGGCGCGCGAGACTGCGGCCAGCTCGGAAGGGGAAATCCGGCCATCACCGTCCGCGTCGAAGCGGGAGAACTCCTTCTAGATCTCCGTGTCCGCGGCGACCGCCGGGGGCCTTTGGGCCTGCTTCTCGGTGCCGTTCGACATGGTCGTGGATGCGACGAGCTCGGGAGAGCGCGCAGATGGTAGGACGGCGAGGACGCCTGCGAGCCGATGGACGAAGAGCGGAGCGCAGGGATGAGGAAGGGAGGAGCAGGAATGACGGAGGAGCAGGAATGGCGGAGGAGCAGGGACGAGAATGGACGATTAAAGGAAAAAATATAGGAGAGAAGATAAGATTAATTTATAGAGTATCTATTGGAGATGGTTGAAAAAAATAGTGCTGTAATAGTGATAGTGGATACTACAATAGTGTTATAGAGTACGAAATTTTAAGGTAGTTGTTGGAGTTGGCCTAGCCTCGAGCTGAGTCCGCGCGCCCAGGCCCAGCATGCCCAACCGCGAGCCGCCGCACCGTGCCGTCGAGTGGGGCGACGGCGAGACGTCAGCCCTCATTGGTGCGTGGGGCCCGCTCTACCTAAAGCGGTGCCCGTGCCCCTCTTCGTGAAGGAGTGGCACGCCGCGGCCAGCCCGTCAACGCCCACCGCGCCGTTGCGGGGCGACGCTTCAACTGCACTCGCGCCCAGTGCTAGAGCCGCGTCCAGAACCTCAAGGCGTGGTACAAGAAGGTGCTGCTCTCCAAGCGGCCGCCGTCGGGGTGGCGCCACTTCCCGCGCCTCCGCGCGTTCATGGCCAGCCCGGCCGACGGCCCACCCCTGGGCTTCCTGGCCAAGGCATCGGTGTCCGTCAAGAAAGAGGAGGAGGAAAGAGAGAGGAGGTGGTGTCCTTCAGTAGGTTGGCGGCGAGCTGGACGGTCCCAACGAGACCGAGAAACGGGACCGCGGAGTCCTGCGCGGCGGCGGTGATGATGTAGCTGGCGGAGGTGTACAAGATCTTGTAGAGCTCCGTCATCTAAATTCTTTGGAAGTGATTCTCCATTAAGTCGATTCTCTAGGTAAATTCGGTCGGAAATATAAATATTTTTAGATTTAATTTAATTTATAAATTATTTATGAGCGTAATCTGATAAACTAATATGTTCATATTATCATAATATAATCTAGACATGTATATAATAGAGCTACATATGACTAAATTTACTATACTTAAAATTAAGAATAGTAGGAAATAAAGTACGAGTAATATAATTTTTGCGTATTGGTCCTGCGTTGTGGATGTTGCTGAAGATGCCGGTTGCGTCGTGTTCACGATATGATGGATCCTATTGACGATGACAGCAAGTGGTACCTAGCCGACCAGGAAAACGAGCCATGGTGAAGAATTTGAACAGCTATGTGAAGCGCTTTTTAAAAACTTTATTCGTTCTCTCTCAGTGCAATATCTCAAGAGTGAGGGTTTCGGAGACTTTCTCTCCCATTCGATAGTGCACGCCGATGCCGAGATGAAGTAGACTACAACGCTAGTGTAATAAAGAGAAAAAGGTAAAACTCCTAATTCTTATATAGATTTACATAATAAGAGTGTTCTCAAATTAAGGATACTCTCTAATTAGTAGCCTATATTATTATCTCTAATGATGTGAGGTTTTTACATGAAGAAAACCCATTACCTCCACATCCATTAGCAATATAGTACTAATAGATGGAGGGCCTTATGATGGGTCGTTTCTCCATAAGATAGGTCATTGAGAATTATTAAAATTATATGGGTCCCTATAATTCTAATAACCCTCACAAGATCTTAAAGTCCCATAGAGATTTGCTTGATTTTCTCTATTGTTTTATATACCAGCGTTTTTGTGGAGACTGCTAAATTGAACATCCACCTAGAGCTTTAAATTACACTCATCCATGACTTGGACAATGAACTATGCCTTGAATTGCAAGTTTTGTGAGAATAAGTTTCACTTAAAGTCATAACCGGTACTTGGATGACTATAGACTACCCTGCGGGTGGAGCTTATATGTCATACTTCTTGGTCTCTTTACGAGCTTAATAGAGATTACCCAACTCTCATAGACTGTGACCGTCTAACAGTCGGGCTCATATATGTGTGTTCTTTCAAAAATACTCTGTAAAATAGCATCTTCACTAATTAAAGTAAATAGAACACATTTAGGCAATAGCCAACCTGCCTACAGATTTTGAGAGTAATGCATCTTCACTTGAGTGGGTCAAAAATAAAGATATTCTCCTCTAGTCAACCGATAATCTATTCTTCTCAGGTCCTAATTTACGGGATCTCCGATCACATAGGTTGTGCTACCACTATAGTATAACTCATGTGGGTCTCATACCCATCTCCTTCGATGCACTATCTATTGCATTCCGTGATAGTCTCTTTGTAAAGGGATCTGCCAGGTTATTAGCTGTTTTAATATAATTTAATGATATTACTCTGGAGTTTCTCAGTTTACTGATAGACTTCACTCGTCGCTTCACATGTCTTGAGGACTTCATATTATCCTTAGAAATGTTTACTTTGACAATTACAGCTTGATTATCACAATTCATAAGAATAGCTAGTATCAGTTTCTCAACAATAGGTAAGTCCATCAAGAACTCATGCATCCATTCTGCTTCAATGGTTGATGTGTCTAATGCAGTGAGTTCTGCTTCTATGGCTGACCTCGTCAAAATGGTCTGTTTGCAAGACCTCCATGAGACAGCAACATCGCCAAGAGTGAATATATATCCACTCGTATCCTTGACCTCATCAGCATCAAATATCAAGTTTGAATCACTATAACCCTCCAATACCAATGTGTACCCAGTATAGTGAAGTCCATACTTCATAGTGCCTAGCAAGTAGGGCATAACTCGCTCAATTGCATGACAATGATCATCTCCTAGATTAGAAGTAAACCAGCTTAGTTTACTCACAATAAATGAGATATCAGACCACGTAGCACTAGCTAAGTACATGAGTGATCTAATGATCTGAGAGTATCTCAATTGATCTCTAGTTATCCCATTATTCTTTCGAAGTATTAAGCTAGAATCATATGGTGTTAGAGAAAACTTAACTATCCATATAGCTGAAACGACTCAATATTTTTCTCCACATAATGAGATTGCAATAGTGTAATCACATTCTCACCTTTGAATAACTTAATGTTTAAGATGACAACAGCCGCATTCAAATCTTTTATATAAAAAATTTGGGACATAAAGGACCTAACCTCGTTAATCACTTCAAGATTCATCCCAAACATCAATATGTCATCAACATACAAACATAGAATAACCCCCTGCCCCTACCATAGCGATAGTATATACAACTATCAGCCTCATTAACTAAAAATACAACAGATGTTAAAGTTCTATCGAACTTCTCATACCATTGCTTAGGAGCTTGTTTCAGATCATACAAAGATTTCAGCAACTTACATACCTTGTCCTCCGGACCTTCTAATACAAACCCATCAGGCTGATTCATATAGATTTTCTCATTCAACTCTCCATTAAGAAAAGTTGTCTTAACATCCATTTGATGAACGAGAAGACCATGTGAGACAACCAAAAAAAGTAGTACTCTTATCATGGTTAGTCTAGCGACAAGTGAATAAGTATCAAAAATATCTTCATCTTCCTTTTGAGTACAACCCTTGGTCACAAGTTGAACCTTACATTTTTCTATAGTACCATGAAGCATAAGATTTTTCTTAAACACCCACTTACAACCCACTAGTTTGCAACCATAAGGTCGTTCCGTGACTTCCCAAGTTCTGTTAACGAAAATAGAATTCATTTCACTGTGAACTGCTTCCTTCCAGTAGTCTGTATCAGGAGATGCATAAGCTTCTGAAATATTCTTAGGAGTATCGTTCACAAGGTACATAATGAAATCATCACAAAAGGATTTAGCAATCCTTTATCTATTGCTCCTCCTTGGAGCTTCACTATCATCCTCCTCAGGAACTTGCTCATGTGTTTGTTCCTCCTCAGTAACTTGTTTACTTGTTCAGAAAACTCAATTGGTGTAATAGGTTCAAGAATTATTTTAGAAAAATATCTAAAGGTTCTATGTAAATCTTTCATGGAAAATACATGCTCAAAAAATGTTGCATCTCGAACTCTATAATTGTATTGACAAACATATCAGATACCTCAGATTTTACTATTAAAAACCTATAGTCAGTACTACAATGAGCATATCTAAGAAAGACACAATCAACTGTCTTAGATCTGAGCTTGCGTTTCTTTGTTATTGGTACATTGACTTTCGCCAAGCACCACCATGTGCGCAAATAAGAGAGGGATGATTTTCTCCCTATCCATTCTTTATATGGTGTTTTCTCATTATTCTTGCTAGGAATTCTATTTAGGATATAACACAATGTCAATATAGTCTCTATCCACTATGCCTTAGATAATCCCGCAATATCTAACATGATATTGACTAAGTCAATCAATATGCGGTTCTTCCTTTCGACAACCCTATTTTACTGGGGGTGAATAGGAAGACATCCTCTCATAAATAATACCATATTCCTCACAGAATAAGTCAAAAACTTTAGGAAAATATTCTCCACCACGATCCGACCCAAGTCTTTTAATCTTTCTTTCTAATTGATTTTCAATTTCTACCTTATAGATTTTAAAGTAGTCTAGAGCCTCATGTTTCATTTTTAACAAGTATACATAGCAAAATCTAGTCGCATCATCAATTAACATCATGAAGTACTTCTTTCCATCCTTTGTCAACGCACCATTTATTTCACATAGATCTGAATGTATGAGTTCTAAAGGTGCCAAATTTCTCTTCTCGGTTGTCTTGTGGGGCTTACAATGTTGCTTTGATTGCACACAAGTTTGACACTTAGAGCCTTTGACAAGGATTAAATTCATACTGGAAAGCCGAGACATGCAACCAAAATTTATATGACATAATTGCGAATGCCAAACACTAGCATCATCATTGACATGGCCACAAATATGGTTCACATGTTTATTACAAAAATAAGATAGAGAAAACGGAACAAGCCTTCACACTCATAGCCTTTACCAATAAATAAATCATGTTTTGACACAACTACTTTATTGGACTCGAACATCAACTTAAACTCATCTCTCAAAAGAAGGGAGTCGCTCACTAAGTTCCTATTTATTGAAGGGATATGCTGCACGTTCTTCAGTTGCATAATCTTTCCAGAAGTAAACATCAGATCTACCATGCCAACACCACAAACAAAAGCATGTGACCCATTTCCCATTAGGATGGAGCAATCTCGAGTGATCTGATAAGAAGTGAACAACAAAATATCAGCACACACATGTACATTAGCACATGTATCAATCCACCAATTAGTAGATTAAGTCACTGAAATAACAGAGGGTAAATTACCATACCCTTCAGTTCCTTCTCCAGTATTGCTAATGGTCACATTGATAGACTTTGAGTTCCGTCCTTGCTGAATCTTCTTTCCTTTACGGTCTGGACAATCCTTAGCAAAGTGTGTAGTCTCACCGCACACATAGCAAGCTTTGTCCCCTTTGTTGTTCAACTTCTTCTTGAAGTTGGTAGTCTGATTGGCTTTATTTTTCCATTTGAACTTGCCATGGAGACTGTCTCACCAGATTAGCAGTTGATTGGTTCCGCCACTTTTTCCAGTGCATCCTTAGCCCGAGCTTTCTCCTCAACATCAAGATATGTTATCAAACTCTCAACAGTAATATATTGTCTCTTGTGTTTCAGAGTAGTGGTAAAATTCCTCTATGAAGACGGTAATTTGCAATGATGCCTCCAGCCACAAATCTATCAGGTATTTTGATGTATATTGGGTATGTCATGAGCCTGCTCGACTATAGAATGGTTTTCAGTCATCTTATAGTTATGATACTGCTCTATGATATACAGTTCATTGCCTGTGTCGGATGCACCATATTTAGTATTCAGTGTATCCCACAGCTCCTTCGTGTCTTTGATGTGCATATACACATCACCTAGACGATCACCAAGAATACTCAGAATGAATCCCACAAAAATTGTTGTGGCATCCGTAAACACCTTTTCCTGTTTAGGAGAGTAAGGTTCCTTCCGATTTACCATTAACAACCCAATATACATTCATCACAGTGAGCTACAATGCGACCTTCACTTCCATCTCTTGAAGTGCATACCGAAAAACTTGTCCGGTCTCAATGCATCGGCAAATCCAGCCATAGTAAACCCTAAGTGCCTATAATAAATATTTTGAATTGTTGGAAATATAAGTATTTTTAGGTTTAATTTAATCCATAAATTATTCATGAGCGTAAACTGATAAACTAACATGTTCATTGGCGCATAATCTAGACATGTATATGATAGAGCTACATATGACTAAATTTACTATACTCGAAATTAGGAACCGTAGGAAATAAAGTACGAATAACATAGTTTTTACGTACTAGTTCTGCGCTGTGGAGGTTGTTGAAGATGCGGGTTACGCCGCGAATCTGTGTTCACGGCACGATTGATCCTATTGACGACACGCCAGATTTGTTGACAATGACAGCGGATGACACCCATGCGATCAGGAAGACGAGCCGTAGTGAAGAATTTGAGCAGTCATGTAGAGTGCTTCCAAAAACATTATTCGTCCTTTCTCAGTGCAAGATCTCAAGAGCGAGGGTTTCAGAGACCTGCTCTCCTATTTGTCGGTTCGCGCTGACGTTGGGATGAAGTAGACTACAACGGAAGCACAATAGAGAGAGGAAGAGGAAAAACCTTAATTATTATATAGACTCACGTAATGAGAGTATTCCAAAATTAATAGCTACTCTCTAATTAGTTGTCTCTAATGAAGTTAGGGTCCTTAGATATATAGGGAGAAAATCCACCACCTCCATCTCCATTAGCAATATGGTACTAATAGATATAGTGCCTCATGATGGGTCACCTCTCCACTGATTGGTATATGGGCCTCTATAATTCTAATAAATTATATAAAGGAAGTGATTTTCAGGAGTAAATGAATTAGATGAAGCTAGTTTTTTCAGCTTCTAACATGTAGTTCAATTTAGGGAACCACTCACATAGAATCACTCTGGGAATTGAAAACTACAAACTGCCGTTTGACAGAGCTCTTACTGATTTCACTCTGGAAGTTGATCTGAGAGCTGTGGTAAATAGACCCTAAGGCTAATGTGTTGTAATTGTGTACTGAAATAGTTAAGAGTGATGTTTCTCTCTAGAATTAGTCTAAGAATAGTTTGTTGTGTCATGTGAACTTCAACTTAGATTTTACTATGGTCGACAACAAACAATGCAATACTTGCAAGCAATATGCATTGTTGGTGTTGGTATGGAGGATTATGACATGCTTAAGATTTTAGAGAAGTCAAATCATTCGATGTAGATTACGCTTCTAGCTATAGTATACTAGTGGAGACTGGGGCACCCTCGTGCGCCACTAGTAGAGAATGGCGCTGGTAAAAAACAAGGTTTAGGTGATTTTTACCAGAATAGTGGTTTTATATTTTTCCAAAAATCGGTGGTCTTTTGTTTTTCTAAAAGTCCTAAAACTTCTTGTACGTGTTCCATAATCCATGTACAGCTTATTTTAATTGGATTCACTCAAAAAGCCTGTGTAGAATTTAAAATAAAATTCTTGAAAAAAAATCTACTTTTATAACCTCTAACAATTGTTAGGGCCTCAAATAAAATCTCAAAATCTGGAAAAAATCACTAATATTCTTCTTATGTGATTAACTAATTTCTAAAATTATTTCTAGCCCTAGATTATATGATAAAAAAAATAAGTTCTTTTGTAATGCTCCATTTATATGCAATGATAAAAATACATGATTATGTACATGATCAATATGTGTGAGTGATAGAACAATTGGCTAGATGTTGCTATGAGCAAGGATATGTGATATAGTGTTTGTATGCGAAGTGTCATGGCAGTTTGAGAGCTACTCGGGAACTGGTTTATAAACTAGTCTGGACTGATCGGAACTTGTATAGAAACTGGTCTAACTGGTCTAGAAAGTGGTCTTAAAACTGATCTAACTGGTCTAGGATCTGGTCGGTTTAGACTGGTCTAGTCTAGATTGTTCTAGGACCTGGTCTAAACCAGTATGCTATTAGAGATGATTTGTGATATAATATTTGTGGGCGGTGTCATGGTAGTCTGGGAGCTACTTGGGAAGTTAGTGAGCTAGTCTTAGAACAGGTCTTGGCTGGTCAAAATTGGTCTAGACTGGTCAGAACTGGTTTAGAAACTGGTCTAACTAGTCTAGAAATTGGTATAACTAGTCTAGAAACTGGTCTAGGATCTGGTCTAAACCAGTTTGCTATGAATGATGATTTATGATATAGTGTTTATAGGTGAAGTGTCAGGGTAGTCTAGGAGCTACTCGGGTAGTTAGTGAACTAATCTTGGAACATGTTTTGGCTGATCAAAATAGGTCTAGAAACTGGTCTAACTAGTTTAAAAACTAGTCTAACTGGTCTAGGACCTGATATAAACCAGTCTAGTCTAGTCTGGTCTACAAGGTAGTCTAAATCAGTCTGCTATGAGTGATAATTCGTGATATAGTGTTTGTGTGCAGAGTGTTAGGGTAGTCTAATAGCTACTTGGGAAGCTAGTGAACTGGTCTTCGAACATGGCTTAGCTGGTCGTAACTAATCTAGGAACTGGTCTAGATTGGTTGGAACTGGTCTAGAAACAGGTTAGACTGGTCTAGGAATCAATCTAACTGGTCTAGGATCTGGTCTAAACTGATCTAGACTGGTTTAGGACCTGGTCTAAATGCAAAAATTGAAACGACAAACACTATATCACGACCACACAAGGAGAATGCAAAAAATTGTATAAATACCAAATGTAATACAACATTAGATCTTTAAACATAGAAAAAGACGGAATCATGGAAATGTGCAAAAATTGTAGCATTTACATCCCTGGAGACATCAGTGTTGTGACAACAATATTGGCACAACACTGAGCAGACACAATGACAGGAGCAAGATAAACAATAACAACATATTTATATTACAATAATTGAAACAACATAGTTATATTATAGGCATAATCATGTTCGAGGTTTGTAAACACCAATAACATATCATGTTCCAGGGTTCTAAAGAGCAATAACAGTTTGTGAAGAAAGACATGGGATACCACAATGATCTTGTTACTCTTTGACTTAGAAGAAATACAACTGCAGGTAATACCTTTCCAATTTACACAAATGCTTTGGAAAGCTACCATAACGTAAAACATAGCGCATTGACAAACTATGTGAACAGAAGCAATAATATAGGCTAATTACATATGTGAAGTATAACATGTGTATTTCGTAGGGTGCTTATGATAGTGGTTTCAATTGATTCTCCATAGATGGGGGAAAACAATATGTGTATTTCAAAGGGGGGACATTCCACAATAGCTGAATTAGAGCTTATACGCACCATATAGAATCAATATTTCGTATCACAGAAGTCGCATATTTCAGAAACAGAATATCAAACTCAAAGAGCATTGCTTATGACATTCCACAATAGCTGAACAAGCTACAAACTTTGCCCACAGATGATGATTTGTCTATAGTTGAAACCTAAGAACTGGTATTACTTCAATCATACTAAGCACAACATCAAGAAAGTGGATGCTTCTGATCACGAGGCACAAGTGCATATCCTGGAAGCCTGGGAAAAGGAGATCATATGCACATAAATATTATGCAAGAGTTAATTTGTGTCTGTTACGCCATGATAAGAACGGCGATTGACTTGTAATGGAAAATTATGTTATGCGTCCTCACCTCTAAGCATTCATCAACACTGTTGATGCAGTCGATTCTCTCCTTCATTGATCAATTTAGTGCCCTTTGCATCTTCACCCTACAGACGAATCCCAAATTGAGCAGAAGAGTACCTACCTCAGATGGATTTGTGACCTCAGAAACTAGATTTGCTTGCTCAGCCTTTCTTCTTCTTCTTCGATTGCTGATTTAGGGAAGCAGATGGAAATCAACCAGCTGATTTCAAGTTCGATTGCTTTCTTAGGAGACGACAACACTTTTTTTTTATGGCTGATTTGGGGAAGCAGATGAAAATCACCCAGCTGGTTTGAGGTTCGATTTCTTTCTTCTGATAGCTGATTTGGGCCCCATCAAACACCGCCGCGAGGCCATCCTCATACCCATCGTCGCTGCTCCCACTTTTGTACGTTGTTGCCACCCTCATCTACACCAACACCACTCCTGGTGGTTTCCCCGCCTACTGGTGGTAGTAGTGGAGCGGGAACCCCGACGACGGCGGTGACAGCTCCGGCTGCTATCCAACAATGAGGAGATGTCGGGGCAACGCGAGGAGGGAACCCTAGCGACGACAACTACTCCTACTGCTGACTGTCGACGAGGGCTTGGCGGGGTAGTGCAGAGGCGGAGGGGTTGCGGGGCAACGCGGAGGACATGGCATGGAGGCACTGAGAGGCGGCGACTACCGATGGGAGGAGACCAGACAAAAGGCGAAGTGGGGAGAAAGAGCGCTCGGGTTAGGTGAGATATTTTCCTCCTCTCCAATCACTAAGGAACGCGTGGATGGCACCGGGAGGGTTGCGAACCGGAGTGAGACATGTGTCCAACACTAAAGGAGCTGCAGTAAAAATCTTCGGCTGCCACCTAACTCCACTCGAAACGCAAGGAGGACCAAGCGATGGATCGATCAGACGGCTGATAGAAAATTACCGACGTGGACTGACAGGGAGCACAACTATTCGACACCGAATAAAGTTTAAGATTTGGTTCCTTATCTCACTAGTTGTCGTACAGCTGGCTGATATCTACTGCTTCTACAATATCAGTATCCAGTAACAATGTATACCTCTCAGTTGTGTGCTGTGGGGTGTGCTCTGCAAGACTGGGACATATGTTAGGACTTCATGTAATTGAACTCACGGTACAATGAGTTTGGTAAATAGATTATGTAATTCATAAACACAAATCCATATCAACACAAGTCCTTTCAATGTTGAGTTGTGAACTTGTGATGCCTTACCATATTTTTTTTCATGATACTCCTGTGCCTATGTATTAAATCCGATATCCGAATCAATGCAACTTACTTTTTTCATTAAAGGTTGCACTTGAGGCCATGTACCTCAGGGTTCGTTTTGGAACATGACATCTCAGGGCTGACATAACATTCTAGTAAACTGCGGCACTGTACTAACCAGATTCTATGCGTGGCAAGTTTCAGTCTTCACGATTCGACACGTTTACATACTCTCGGCCTTCTGCAATGGGTGATCTCATAGGAGGTACAGAAAGATAAGAGGAATGATCATAGACTGATGGCTGCCCACAAGTAGATTTTCCTCTCCCCACAAGTAGATTTTCCTCTCATAGGAGGAGAATGATCGCCTGATCAGCCACCGGCAACTTTTTTTTTTTTGTCTTCTGCCCACGAAATTTACCCCTGGTAATTGTTTTTTTAACGAACACCCCTGGTAATTGTGAGTGGCTACTTGCAAGCTGGTGTGCTGGTCGTAGTTGCTTGATTTTTCTCTTCAGCTCACCAAACTTACCATGGTAATTGCGATTGTGAGTGGCTGCCTGGTTGTTATAAAAGCAGCCGTCTTGTGCGTACTCTGCTTGTTCAAGTGTAACCATCCTGCAGCCTCCTGATAATTCAGCCCCTCTCGCTCAGTTACCGTGCCCAACTAAGCATGCCCAGACACAAGACGCCGTCGCCGCGGGCCGGCGGCAGATGGAGCGATGGCGAGATGGCGGCACCCATCGACGTGTGGGGCGCGCTCTACCTGCAGCGCCGTCAACGCCATCTCCTCCTAAACGAGTGGCACATCGTGGCCAGCGAGGTAAATGACCCTGCCGCCGTCGGACGCCCCTCCAACCGCAGCCATGCCTAGTGCCAGAACCGCATCCACAACCTCAAGGCGTAGTATAAGGAGGAGCTCTCCAGGCCGTGGCCATCGGGATGCGCCACTTTAAGAGCCTTTGCGTGATCGTGGACAGCCCCATCACCGGCTAGCGTCCGGCCTCCCTCACCGGCACGCCGTCGTCCGTCGAGGAGGAGGAGGGGGTGATCAGCAGTGGGGTTGATGAGCTCATGACTTCTTTGAATATGATCAATACCGCTAATAATATTTAAATCATATAAGATCCAATTACAAGAGCACGCACACGACAATTAGACTATTAGGTGAACTTATTTCTCGTTGTTCATGTTTTATTGGATGGATTACTACTAAATTCTTGTGATATTTTATTGTTTAGGAACATGGAAGAAGCACCACAAACTTAGTCAGATGTCACCCCTCAAAGGCCAAGTCTACTCGGACTCGAGGCTGCGCTCTAGTCGTAGTCGTGGTCGAAGTCGCAGTCGTGGTCGAGTATTAGGATAACACGTCAGTAAAACAAGCATAACTCTCTCATACGAAATCCGTTTTAAGCGATCTTGGACATTCTGGAAAATTTATGATGAGTCATTTTCAATGGATATGAGCTTGACCAAATATTCCTTATAGTTTAGTCAGAGTCAAAAAATAAAGTATTGTACCACCATTTTGGACCTAGTTGGGTCTTGTAATCGTATCGAGGTCGGAGTACAGGTTGTGTACGCCTCTTTTCATGGTTGCATAACCCTAGATCAACCTCATCATGCCTCCCTATAAATATATAGTAGCTGTCATAGTTTAGTCTCAAGTTTATCTTAGATTATTCTATTTTAGACAGTTTCATTATGTATCGGTTTGTTGAATCTGTGGTAATCAGCAATATTCAGATTACATCTACCTGTTCTTACTTGTGTTATCGACTCGCTGGTAGGAAAAATCTTCTTGGCGAGGTCAACAATGTCTTGGCATGGTTGATAACCACATAGTAGTGGTGTAGTGGTTGCGAGAGTTTTTTACCTGTTCTGATCGGAGCCTCTAGATCATCAACATCGAAGCTCTACTAAATTGACTTATCATTTTACTTACCAAAGATCGGGCATCCCCGCATCAAGTTGTATCAGAGCTTCAGTTGCTCGTTAGGTAATCTTAGTTATCCCCTTTGTTTAGTTTTGTTTCATTACTGAGTCCAGAAAATTACCCCACAAAAAGATTTAAATCATAGTTATTCCGATGTCCAAATCACTTTGTGTCTTTCACAATTTTATTTTCAGTTTTCGCATTGTTGAGTTCCAGTCCACCGTTGGTGTCTTTGTTTAACGTCGAGTCATTGTCTGTTATAGTCGAGTAGTCACTCTGACCACCCACTTAGGATTCCACCAGTCACTCCGACCATCCACTCAGGTTCCGATCAGTCACTCCAACCACCCACTCGGAGTTTGACTAGTCACTCCGATGACCCACTTGGATTCCGACCAGTCACTTCGACCACTCACTCGGGGTCCGACCATCTAGTCACCGCGACCACTTAGTCAGAGTCGCCCACCTTCTCGGATCCGACTACCATAGCTGAAACAGAGGTAACCAAAGTTCAGAGAGAGAGAGAGAATCTTTTTATTACCTTTATATCTCTACTCTTTAGAAAAAGTTTGTGACCCACATACCTCATTAGTCTTAAAAAGGGCAGTAGAAGAGTTTTGAGTTTGTGTCATATTCGCAAAAAAGTAAGCAAGAAGCAATGACTTTCAAAAAAAGAGAGAGAATTAAAAAAAATTCAGTCTACAATGTGAATTTTGTTCTATTGTGCTTGTGTCTGTTATAATTTCTGGTTTGCTTGAGCTAGTTCTAGGAACATGTTCGGGCCAACAACTGTGAGGAGTGTTGTGAAGTCTTATTCAGCTTTACTAATCTAATTTTATTTATTGTTATTTCTTGCTACTAAATACTGCTTGTCCAAGATACATATTCTCTCAATCGGAACGGTTTCTTCCCTAGCAACTATCTCACTCGCACCCGAGAAGGTATCACGAACAAGTACCGATTGTGCCAACTACTGTGATTAGTAAGAACACTTGCAAGAGTGTAGTAAGATGCTTGAGAGTGTGTGAATAGGGTTAATATCTTTTGTTTATCTTCTGTCTGCTACTAACTATGGCAAGTGAAATATTGGATGCAAAAGAGTGTGTTCTGAGGAAAGAGCTCACAATGTTGTTGGATGATCATCAACAAACTATTAATAATGACATTGACAAAAAGCTTACGGGAACCAATACCGCATTGCAGCGACTCAATGAAAGTATTGCAATGCTCAATACACGCTTTGATCGATTGGTTAATCTGCCATTAAACAATGGTCGAGTAGATCCTCATAGTGCAGCTCATGAACAAGAGGAGTCTGTCACGGATGATGAAATTTTGAGGCAAGAACGTGACGCCTTTGCTGAACGATAAATGAACCAATTGAACTTCAATTGTTAAGGTATAATAGGTAATAACTTTTAGTAACATAACCCACGTAAAAATAATTATCTATTTGATAAGGTTAAGTTTACTATACCATCTTTTGATGGTGCTTATGATCCTGGAAGGTATTTAGATTAGGAGATAACGGTATAACAAAAGTTTAATATTCATTTAATTCTTAAAATGCATAGAGTTAGGTAAGCCACTAGTGAATTTAAAAATTTTGTAATCATCTGGTGGAATAGGGTATGCATTGACGGATTAGAAACTACTATATGGAATGCTTTAAATGTGATTTGTGTAAGAAATTTCAACGCTTAAATCAAGGTGATAGTTCTGTAGAGGAGTATTATCAGGAGCTACAAATTAGCATGCTGCGTTGTGATATTATTGTGGATGAAGAGGTTGCAATGGGACGCTTTTATGGATGATTAAGGCATGAAATTTAGGACATAGTCGATTACAAATAATATGATAGCATTCCTAGGTTGTTCTAACTTGCATGTTTGGTAGAAAAAGAATTAAATGGATGACAATATAGGCTATGAACAATTTTGGAAGCTTGACTGCTTCCAAATCAACGCTAGGTCAAGACAAAACAACCTCACGTTTAGCTTCACGGTCTGTTGCTTCCTTCTTGAGTAGGGCGCATTCAACAGTACCTTCGACACCATTACACGCTCCCTAGGTAAGCAAAACTGATAGTGTGAAGGCTCGGTTGCTTCGACTGGTCGCACGATTGGGTTATTTGCCACCTATATAAGGGAATGGTTCATGTTATGAAGGATTACCCAAGTCAGCGAGCGTACATTGCAACAGAGGACGATGAATATGTAAGTGCTAGTAATGTTGAGGATGAATATGTTCTTGCAGCTAACCTTGTAGGTGAAGAAGACGAATACAAGACGAATATCGACCACAAGGAAGAATTCAGTGCTGCTGCCATGGAGAATTATAGGATCCTCATTGTGCAGTGAGTGTTAAACACTCAAATAGAGCAAGCAAAACAGCTACAACGCCACAATCTATTTCAAATATTCCTCGTAGTCAAGTATTACCGTGTTCACGTCATTATTGATGGAGGGACCTGCAACAATTTGGTAAGTCATATTTGATCGAGAAGTTTGCCTTGCCGACAAAAACTCATCCTCACCCTTACCATATTCAATGGTTTAATACGTACGAGAAGATGTTAATCCTCGTGTTGTTCATGTTCTTTTGGTTCCTAAGAAAGATGGTAGTTGGCGTATGTGTGTTGATTGTAGAGGCATCAATAACATTACTATAAGATATCGTCATCCTATTTCTATGCTAGATGACATGCTTAATGAGTTGAGTGGTTCTATAATTTTAACTAAAATTGATTTGCGAAGTGGTTACCACCAGATTAGAATGAAATTTGGATATGAATGGAAAACTGTGTTTAAAACTAAGTTTGGCTTGTATGAGTGATTAGTAATACCTTTTGGGTTAACTAATGCACCTAGTACTTTCATGCGATTGAGAAACGAAGTTTTGCGTGGTTTCATTGGAAGATTTATGGTGGTATACTTTGATGATATCTTGATTTATAGCAAGTCACATAAGTCACACTTTGATCATCTACGTGCTATTTTTAATGCTTTGTGAGATGTACGTTTATTTGGTAACCTCGAAAATTGCATCTTTTGCACGGATCGAGTCTCTTTTTTTGGTTATGTTGTTACACTACAGGGAATAGAAGTGGATGAAGCAAAAATTGAAGCCATAAAGAGCTGACGAACCCCTGAGACTGTTACTCAAGTGAGAAGATTTCATAGTCTTGCGGGTTTCTATCTACGCTTTGTGCGGGATTTCAGCACAATGCTGCCCCATTGAATGAATTGATGAAAGCATGAGTGGTTTTCAAATAGGGACCTGTACAAGAAAAAATATTCAAGTTGTACCACTTAAAACAAAGCTAAGTCTCACTTAAATCTACATGGTCTTTATATGTATCTTCCTGTTTCTAATGCATCATGGTGGATATTTCTATAGATTTTGTTTTAGTATTGCCTAGGACAATGAGGCGGAAGGATACATTTTTGTAGTTGTGAATATATTTTCTAAAATGACATCTTTTATACCTTGTCATAAGAGTGATGATGCTACAAACATAGCTAATTTGTTTTTCAGTGAAATCGTTTGACTACATGGAGTGACTAATACTATCGTCTCGGTCGTGATACAGTTTTTTAGTCACTTTTGGAGATCACTTTAGAATAAATTGGGGATGAAGCTATTGTTTTCTACTACGTGTATCCCCAGACCGACGGTCAAACAGATATTGTTAATTGTACATTATCGATCATGTTATGAGTTATTTTAAAGAAAATTATGAGGATATGGGAAGAGTGTTTATCGTATATTGAATTTACTTATAATAGGCCAATACACTACACCACCAAGGTAAGTCTGTTTCAGGTAGTGTATGGATTTAATCTCCATGCTCTTATTAATTTACTACATTTATCTACTTTTAAAAAGACTTAATTTAGATGATAAAAATGTGCTGAATTTATTCTTAAGTTACACGAAACAACTAAAAAATATATAGATAGCATGACTGAAAAATATAGAATTGCTGGAAGTAAAAGTAGTAAGGAAATAAAATCTGAATCGAATGATTTATTTTGGTTGTATTTAAGGAATGATAGGTTTCCAGAACTAAGAAAATCAAAGTTGACGTCTAGAGCTGATGGACCATTTAAGATAATTGAGAAAATCAATAACAATGCATACAAATTAGACATTCCTGTAGACTTTAGGGTTAGTCTCATATTTAACATTTAAGATTTGAAGCCCTAATCGGGAGAAGAAGAAGAGCTTGAGTCGAGGATGACTCCAAATTCAAAAGAGGGAGGATGATGAGTCCATAGTTCCTTCAGATACGATCAATACCACCAATAATTCTCAAATCATACAGTCCAATTACAAGAGCACGTGGACGACAATTAGACCACATGATGAACTTGTTTCTCGATGTTTATGATTTTTTGGATGGATTACTACTAAATTCTTGTGATGTTTTATTACTTAGTACCGTGGGAGAAGCATCACAACCTTACCCGGAGGTCACCTCTCGAAGATCAAGGTCACCTCTGATTCATATTATATCTACTTATTCTTACTTGTGTTCTCGATTCGCTGGTAGAAAAAGCTTTCTTGACAAGGTCAACCGTGTTTTAATACAGTTGATAAATATGAAGTAATGGTAAGGGTTCTTGATCCGCTCTAACTGAAAACTTATTATATTATCTATAGAAGATAGACATCCCGTATCAGAGGTGCCCGGGAGTAGAACGGCTCCGGTGATGCCAATAAATGGGGTCGCGAGGACTGCCCGGCGGCGGCGGTGACAAAGCTGGCGGAGGTGTACGAGCGCGTCGAACTGGCGAGGCTCAACGTTGAGGAGAGACAGTGGGCTACGCTGTGAAGGTGGAGTGGAAGATACTGTGTCGGAGGGTGAACTCCTCAACCGGGGATCCGGAGGGACCCCCTTTGAGATTCGGCCGGGGGATGATTCTGAATCCGCTTCGTAGGTGAAATAAATGGGAGTAAATGAGATGCAGGTGTAGGTGGAATGATCGGATGCAGGAAGTAGTAAATTCTCGGGGAATTTTTATACAGGTTCGGGCCGCACCGAGTGTAACACCCTACTCCTGTGTGTATGCTATAGATGCTCTGAGAATATCTCTCTGAGGATCTGCTAGGTTACAAGAATATTTGTCTAGTCTAGAGTTTTGTGCTCCTTGTTCTTCGGGTGATCTATGCTTCGGTGTTCGTCTTCTGTTGTCTTGATCTTCGATCGATCGAACTGAACTCAGCCGAACTTGAACTCAAACTCAGTTGTCTTTCTCCGGGGAGCCCGCCCCGCCTATATACCCGCCAGGGTGGTGACGTGCCCAGAAAGGATGGCGCGAGCTCCAAGGCACCATAAATGGAAAGCAACCATCATGGGCTGCTGCGCGAGGTGGCGGGGAGGGTTGAAAACACGCCCCCATCCGGTCTTGTTCGTCATCATGCCGTTTTTCAACTGGCGCCGCGGGGAGGGCCCATCGGGCAGCCACCGAGCAGCCCGGTGTGCCCGTCCGGTCAGAGCAAGCCTGACACAGCAGGGCGGCAGGCGGGGCGCCTCGAGCTTTGCGACGTTATCCCGAGGCGCGCCGGATGACGCGCGATGGGACCCGTGCATTAAATATCCCCACATCTCCCTGCCAGGTCGTGGCAGGGACTGACAACAAGCGTGGGGGGAGCAGTTGGAAGTGACAGGCTACGCACCCTCTTAAATGCAGCATCGAGCCTCTCACCAGTTGACACCTCACCGTTGGGCCTCTGTGGGGACCACCGGCGAAGGACTTCTCAGGCCCTCGGGAAACCGAGTGCTCGGGGGCCACTGTTCGCAGCCCTGAGCACTCTCTCCCGGATATGCCCTTTCTTGATCCTCAGAGAACCGAGTGCTCAGGAGCCACTGTTCACGGCCCCGAGCACTCTCTCCCGGAATTGACTGCTCGGGTCCTCGGGGAACCGAGTGCTCAGAGGCCACTGTTCATGGCCCCGAGCACTCTCTCCCGAAACTAACTGTTCGGGTCCTCGGAGAACCGAGTGCTCGGGGCCCACTGTTCACGGCTCCGAGCACTTTCTCCCGGAACTTGCTTTTCTTATCATTGGAGAACTTAGGTGCTAGGGGGGCATTGTTCGCAGCCCGGAGCACCCTCTTCCTGGCACTTGGTCTTCTCGGATCATCGGGGAACTCGGGTATTCGGGGACCACTGTTCGTGACCCCGAGCACCCCCTCCCAGAACTTGGTCTTCTCGGGCCATCGGGGTACTCGGGGACTCGGGGACCACTGTTCGTGGCCCCGAGCACCCCCTCCCGGCACTTGGTCTTCTCGTACCTCGAGGAGATAACCCCCGAGGAAGGGCGTCACGTGGCACTCTACTGTTCTGGCCTCGGGACTCAAGGACCTCCGATTCCTATATCACCGACGTACTGGAAACCGCGCAGGTCTAGCAGTAGCAGCTCATGGTAACAAATTTTTTTTTAAGGAGTTGTGGCGAGTATCCGCGAGGTTGGTGTGTAGTAAAAATAGTTGAGTAGTGTTGATATATGATTACTGTAGTCGATAACAACATTGTACTAGGAATTTCCACACGCCAAAGTCGGACCATTCAATTTACAAATATAAAACACATTGGTTATTGGCCGTCGCTTGCTTGTGTAGTGCTAGTATTACTGGAAGCTCACATCTAATGCTTTTGCAAGATTCACGACGCATGTTCGTATAAAAAAAAGATTCATGAGCCATGCGGGTTATCTACGAATTGAACACAGTACTCTTAAGTTGCCACCTACCTTGGCGGCCTCCGCCGTAGTCCTCCAAAATCTCCTCCATGTATGCAATCCGGTGCAGTCCACCAACCACCGTAGCCAAACCAAACGTGGTGCGCCGTCTGGGTTTGCAGAAGGATCCGGCGACACCGAGCATCCATCCCCGATGCCGGCAACGAGCTGACGAGGCCGAGCCGGAGGCAGACGCAGGGGTGGTACTGCCGTCCCCGCCCCGCGCTAGCTCCTCTGGAAACCCAGCAAAACCCGCGAGAGTTGATGCTTGCGCGCGCCGATCATACAGCCACCGCCGGCCCAGGCCGGGTGCCAACCTCAAACCAACGCTGGACGCCAGCATACACCACGGCGACCCGATCCACCCACCCACCCTATCGCGTCTGCCGCGCCAACAACGACCCGCGGACGAGAGCCGGGTGGCGCCGCCACTCCGCTCCCGGCCGCCGTTCCCAAAAGTGGACACGCGCGGGGGAACCAGACCGTACGACGTGACAGCTCGCCTCTCACGGGACGAGCGTTGCCTGTTCGTCCGCCCGACCGGGACCAACGCTTGAGACGCACGCACAGGCACGGCACCAACGGAACGAACCAGACCTTACAAGCTACACAAAATCGTTCGTGTACCGCACCACAACCCCAAGTCTCGTCCACCACTCACCATGCGACGCACCGTGCCGCGCCGTCGATACGCCCAGTGTCCACGCAACTATATATACACACGTACGCACAGGATTCATTGGCCCGGGCCACGGCGCAATCGTCGATCGAGCTGCAGCACAAGCATCGCACGCCCCTCACGGCCGCACCTCCGTCTCGAACCAACTCCGTCCCCGTCAGGCCGGCGATGTCAGCGCGCCGCCGCCCTCCCCCGCCGCCGCCCGCGTGGACCCCCGAGCCGTGGAGCGACGGGGAGACGTCCGCGCTGCTCGACGCCTGGGGCCCGAGCCACCTCCGCACCCGCGGCGGTCCTTTCCGCCCCGCCGACTGGCGCGCCTGCGCCGCCGCCGTCACCGCCCACCGCGCCGCTGCCGGACGCGCGCCGCGCACCATCGACCAGTGCAAGAACCGCGTGGATTACCTAAAGAAGCGCCTCAGGGCCGAGCGCGCCAGGTCCAAGGGGGCCCCGCCGCCTCCAGTGCCGTTCTCTGGATGGTTCGACCGCCTCTCCTCGCTGCTGCGTCTCGCCCCCTCCGCTCCTCCGGGATTCGCGCCTCGCCCCTGCGCCACGACGCCGAAGGTGGTGGTGGAGGAGGAGAACGGCGGTGCTCCTCTGCCCCGCGACTGGCCGCCGGTGCCGAAGCGGCCGAGGACGGCGGTATCGTTGTCGCCGGTGAGTGCCGCCTCCGGGAAACATCCTGAAGGCGGAGGGAGAAGCTGCACGGAAGTGGCGGCTGCTTTGGATAGGCTTGCCGGAACGTACGAGCGGGTGGAGGCGGCGAAGCAGAGGGAGACTACGCGGCTGGAGGAGCGGCGCCTGGAGGCGATGCGCGATCTCGAGATCGAGCGTATGCGGCTTCTCGTCGACGTTGCCGTCAACGCCTCCGTCGGTGTCGACGTCGCCGCCGCAACCGCCGGCGGCGACTTCTAGTTGGTGAGTTTTGGTCTCTGTTTTGGTTTTACGCGTGCTTGCATTTGCAGAGCATGCCACAAGGTGGTTATTACAGAATTCATGTTCGACAATGGTTGGTTCATTTTGGAATGGAGAGGCGGCATGGCTAGAAATTTACACTTCATTACGAGAACACCAACTACTGCATGATCATGTGATGACCGATGATTAAATTTTGCTAGACATCCTTTATTTCTAGAAAGGAACGTCTCGAATTATGGGTTGGATCCATCCGTATGTAGGATATCAACTGGCAATGCTGGTGTTTCTAGTGAAACCACTCATCGTGCAAAATTTGCATCATTGCCATCAATGCCATGTTCTGTTGCACCTCTTTCCAACTGAATACGAATTGCCAGATCCATACTCCATGAGCGCTTATTGTTATTCAGAAATAACCTGTTAAGTTATTCATGATTTCTGTTAAGATATTCATGATTTCATTTGCTTTCTGATTTTTGAATCTTTCAGAAGACACAATTCCCTTATATTCTGTTGTCTTCCACTCTTTGCAGAGGAACTATGATAATAGGCTGGCCAAGGTAGCCAGAATCCTAATTCCAGCCTCTTTTATTCGAGAGATGATGGCAGTGTGGAGACAGAAGGCACTTGATGTGATGCCCTTATGAAAAGCAGTTGCATCGGTTTAGGTTTCAGGAAAAGCTTAGCCAGGTTATAGAATAGCACATGGTAAGATTTTTTTCGTTCACTGATTTCAGGTTTGCAGCAATTGAAAAAGGTAGAGGCTTAACCGCCTAAATGTATCTTTGTTAGCTGTTCAGGCTTTCACTTAGGCCTTTTGGTATCTGCTTCTGTAATCCCTAGTGGTTTCCAGCTGCTCAACTGTTCGGTTGCGAAACACTATTATCCAGTAAATATGATATGTTTGGTAACTTTGTCTGATGCTAGTTTTTTTTTTTAGAAAAAGGAGCATGTCCCGGTTTGCATTGAAAACCATGGAACCAGTATGTTATAGCCAGCTTGCAAAGCAGACAAAAAAAGAGGTTGGGGATACCAGCTAACCATAAACGGCTACACCACTACTATCACACATGAAAGCAAAACCCCCCAAACCTAAAGTAGCATTGTGCTGGCATTACAAAGAGGATCACAACCATAAACCAATTTTTTTCAGACGCAGCGTTGCTTCTTAACCCCTTGGTTCTTCCTGCCTACACCACCTGGCTCTGCATCCTTTTTAGCTGGTTCTGGACCTGCCGTCAAATGAGCCCCAGGAACTTCCTGTCGTCAGTCTTGAGGAGAATCCGCCACTGCTGCAGAATGAACAGAATTTTGAAGATCAATGCACTAGGTTCAGGAATTAGTTTTTCACGGAAGACCCAGTCGTTCCTATTGCCCCCCTCAAGCCAATTTTCTACAAAATCGTCAACCCCAGTAGGAAACTTTGTCTGATGGTAGTTCTTGTGTCGGCTGGGATATGGTACTAGGCTGCTTATGTTTATACTGTAGTATATACTACTTTCGTTTTTTTTACTTGTCACTAATTTTTTACTATAGTAATTTTAACTTTACGTTTTTTTATAAAAGATTTATAAATAATTAAAACTTTCGTACCATTAGATTCATCGTGAAATATACTTTAGTAGTATTAGATACTTTTAAGTATTCGTAAAATTTTTTAAGAAAAAAACAGAGGTAGTAGTTTGCTTTGCAACATGCTCTGGGTCATTGCTCTGCATGTCAGTCTATGTACTTGCCCTGTCATTAATCATCGCCCCAGTGATTGGTAAAAGCTGACAAGCAAAAAAGGCTTCCCAGCTTTCTTGGCCAGGAAAAGAACAGGAGAACAAACCTGCAAGATCTGAAACATAGGCATTTCAGGGTTTGTAGGTTGCTTCAGAATTCGATTCCGTATAATAATCTTTTTTATTTCGAAAGGACGTATTTACATATCGTTTTCTTTGATCAACCGTAACTGATCACTGATTTACTGGTGCACTCAGAGGTCACAACACAAGCGCATTACATGAAAGCTCTCGAATGTGCCACAAGCCCACAATGCTGATGAAGAGTCTAAACAAAGCACACGGGTCAAACAAAAGCAAACTCCTGGTCGCAACCATCGCCGCCGCCCAGCTCTTCGTCCTCTTGCCTGTCTTCCTATGTCACAGCTCGGCATCCCGGCTGACCAATACCCCATCTAGCTGCAATTTTCAAAACAGACATATATATTTATAATTTTTTATTTAAAAATAAAAAATTATGAAGTTAAATCTAACAAGAGATCTAATTCATGAGTCAAAATAGGATCTTAATAATAGTACAAAAGAATAATAAATGTTATGTGCTTTAATGCGGGACCCACTCACAGCCACAAAATGTGTCGCGTCAAAAATACATGTACTCGGTGAAATTCGTCCATTTTAAATAGAGCTATACACTATATGCACTTGTCCCGGACTTATGCTTCTATATATCTGCTTGCTGATTTCGAACATAATTGTGCAAATTAAAGCTATCTGTACTTTTGTCCACACGAACCCGTGTGCCCATGACTCGTGATCATGCGCACATGGAGCATTGCACCGAATGTTCGGAATTTGGTAGTCCTTTTCATGTTTGGCTGCGTGGCCACGTGTCAAGTTGTAGGAATAAGATTGCCGACTTGGGGTTAATAGATGTCTCAATAAATTTCTAGCGAAATCGATAATTTTCTTCTATTTGGATTACTCAACATACTTAAAACTCAAACAGAAACAAAAATAGAGAGAAGTTTTAACAAGAGAAAATCGAGTCACCACAACTCCTCGGATGGTATATGAATCATATGTTATATTTAAGATCAATTCATGTGTCTTAGCACTCGAAAGATCATAACTTACAAAGAAACAAGAAAAGATAAACCCTGAGCAACGAAACTCTCCAAGTTGATTGTTTAGAGGCAAGAGAATTAAAGACAATATCACATAAACGTGTGATACGAATTTTATGCCTGTAACAACAAGAAGAATAACCTCAAGGTGCTAAAATTTCAGTAAAAAATCAAAATGAAAATCAAAACCAGAAACAGAAACAGAAAAACTTGCAAACTTGAAAGGGAACTAATAAAGAGACACTAGAATGAAGGGAATTCAAACATATGTAAAAGCATCAATTTCATTACTCAAAGAGATCAGTCCTATTTTAAACGAATTACAGAGATTTACCTCTCAAAACTCTCACCTATTACATAAGCTAACACTCATCCTTCTCTTCTTTAAAATCCTAGCTCTAAGTTCTTAAATGGGTGGCACAAGGAAGCTCAAGTGGCTGGTTTAAACTCTCTCGTAGTCATATCTCTCTATTTATATGGTTAGAAAATTCGATCTCTAAGTTTTTTAGCTTTTTCCCAAAATAATCCTCGCTTATAGTACACTCCTACCTATCACATAGGATATTTTGATTTATTTTTTCTCCATTATCGTACCGTCGCGGCACCTTCACGATTTAGCTTCACCTCGATGCAAGCCTCGTGATGGTGCCACGTACTCCTCTAATTCTCCCATAATTTTAAGACCAGACCGCGAAACTGCCTGCACGTTTCTCAAAACGTGACTCGAAGCTTTACTTACACCTTAAGCAAGCGTTTCAATATCGATGCGTGTACTCTGTCATGCGATCTTGACCGCTGGCAAATCTATCTAGCTCCCGATCCCTCGGACCGTCTTATCACTTGCACCGATATCCCCTTCGTATGACTTTATCAACACGCCATCTTTATCCACTTCCATGATTTGCTTGACCTCTACATATTCAGCTTGAATCACCTTTGACTCCGGCTAACATCCTTAATTATTTGGCACCAAGCACTCCGCTTGGCCCCGATCGTCCCACCATGGAACGACAAGTTGCATCCATCACATACACACTATGAGACAAACAAACACATATTTTTAACTCCAATTCCAGTTAGTCTATAATTAATATGCTCAAATAAAATTCCAAATCAATTCAAATCACATCAAAACACATACAAAACCGAATATCATCCAGCCAAATAAATATTAATATTAATCACTCATTATAAATAAACTAAGATATATTTTAATTTGATTTCTTACCAATTGAGAGCACGCCACGTCCTCTTTGTCCACTTCCTTCCGTGAGACAACGCACCGAGGTAGCTTGCTGGCATTGTCGACTACGGACAAAGCGGTGCCGTAACAATCCAAATCCTCCCATGTCCATCTTATACGGAGAACTCTGGATTTTTTTTTTTCTCTCGAAAGGATGGAGCACTCTGGATTTACTTTCCACTTTCTTATAAAGGAAAAAAGAAAACATGAAGCAAACAGCACCGCCATGCAGAAGAAATCGCCAGCGTCAACCACGCGTCGTGCTGCCTCCTCGCAAAAAAAAAAAAGAAGAAAAAAGAAAAAACACGCCGTGCTGCCAATCGCCTATCTCTGCAACGCCCAGCCTTGCGTCGTAGGAGCTAGTCGCGATCGATGCGCCGTAAGTGGATTACTGCTGTGCCGTAATCGAAGCGGGCAAACGGGGAGCATAGCACATGGGGCCCGTCGTGCACATCCCAACATCGGTGGCGGGGTTACGATTAAGCAGTACTCATCTAATTACCCCGCCAGGTGACCAGAATAAATGTGCTTTATATCGCCCCCACGCTAATCCCCAGCTATCTTCATCCAACCTTTGCCCGGCCACGGTGGGGCCCGCCTCCCTCGCTTCACATCGCCGACCCATTATCTTAACCAAGCCAAAACAATGCGACCCATTCCTTCAGCTCTTCTCTTTACTTTTTTCTAACTAGTACAATGTTAGTGTGTTACAACGAATTTTAAATTTAGTATCTCTGTATTACAATGGTTCCTAAAGTTTACATATAATATTGTTTTCCTTCTTATAGCAAGAGAACAAAAGAAAGTAGTAGTTGTAATTGTTTTACTTCTTACTGCAACGCTACCCCCATTGAAGCAACTGGCGTGACGACGACCTTAACTACATTGCAAAAAAAAAATAGTAGTTACAGTTGTCAGTTGCCTACTTAGTTACTCCTTCTCATTATAAATGTAGATTGTTTTAGCCTTCTCAACTATTCTCTAAATATAAGTTATTCTTGAACTTTTATGCATTTTTTTCTCTTTTGTTCCCGTCTTGCCCTTGTTTAATAAATACTATCACTCTCACAAATGAATGAGTTATCTTTTATAATACAAAATAAATGAAGGGCAACAAGGTCATTTGATCTACTTTCTTAATCCTTATGCACAAGTCTAAAACGACTTATATTTGCAATCGGAGGGAGTATTAACCACCTAAGCAAACCTCTGAGAGCTACTGCTAGGCAAGGATCTGATTGATCCACAACGCGCAATAGATACAACCTTTTTAAAGGCGTCACATAGGGGAGCGAGCTGCTGGACGTTGTACTTCCTCACCCTCCTCGATCATCACTACAGGGCAGCATAATGCTACATCTGCAGTGTAGGGAGCCATCTAAATAATATTCTAATTAATTATTAGGAGAATTATTATTCATAATCACAACATCGATGATTAAACCAGAATATCATCCCGGTAGTCCCGGCATATACTTTATATCTAAGATCGAAACACATGCATTTACAACATATAGTATCATAATACAACTTAAGAAAGAGTAAATAATTAACAATATATTACAAGTTCTTAAGCACTACCAAGTTATTACAATTTACAGTAAAGAGAGTTAGGAAGAGACTAAAACTTGCTCAACTCCTAACCAACAAAAAAAAACTACGCAATGGAAGCTAAAGCTATAAGCGACAAAAGGAGGATGGAGCCATATGTCCTTAGGCTCCATCACAAAAGCACGTCAATTGAGTAGAATGCACTACTCATTCCCGCCACCACCCTCGGCAGACGTGAAGTAGCCAAACACTGCTTCTTACTCACCTGCAAAACCTATAGAGCAGCTGAATACGGAGGTACTCGCAAGACTTAATCCATATAGAGCACATATAAATAGCTTGACTCCCAAGATTATATATTGAGCTGTTAGCAAGAAAAAGACCTCAAGATTAAGTACATTAATATGCTTAAGCAACCTAGACATATGTGTGAGCACTTAAACTTAACTAACAACAATACCATTATACCCTGCAATGACCAACTGAATATAAATGTAATTGAAACCATCAAGAATATGTATGTAACACGAACCATCTTTCTCATATCCAACCACAAACCACAACTCGTGACTCTACGATGGTGCGTATGGACAGAAGACATGCTCATGACCGAGAGCGTGGCAGTTCGAACTGTTTTTACACTTTGTAGGGGATACTCCTTCACCCACACGACACGAGGATCATTTGGCTTGCTTGACTACACAAGTCCATACAAGGTGTACTCATGACAACCTTTCCCAATAAACCCAACCATTTGATATATGCATCGCTCCAGTGCGGAGGTATCCAGAACTACTCCCGAAGCAAACTAAATACCTCTGCAAGCCTGTCCGCTCACATCATCGATGTTCAGACCCAAATGATCATAGCTACAGAGGTATTCGGTTTACCTTACCATTAGATCAGTATGTGGTGAGTACGGTAAATGCTAAAGCCAAGGACGGCCAACAGTCGTTGCTTAATTAATGTAAGACGGTCTACGGTATCCGGGCTTCCTCCGTGAACTATCCCAGGAACCTCCTTCAGGGCAGATGATACCCCTAACTTGAGACGAGAGGTTGGTTCTTTTGTTAAGTGGTTGTTTATTAAACAATGGGTTTTTTTGTTTTTTATTAGACATGTGGAAAACATGAAGGTGGGAGAGGGGATGACGTACAACCAGCTCTTTTTTATATAATATAGATTTCATACTGTTAAAATGATGGAGATTATGTAAAAAACGTATAATGCAAAACCACAAATACAGGTGGGTACATGTGGAGTCGTTCGGATAGTCAGAATTCCTTCCTCCAATCAGGCATGTATAATATCTTAGACCTTAAAAAATTTGCGCTTCCTATACTACATGCGATGACTGTTTTTTTCTTGTTTTTGTTCACTCGGACTCCGACGAGGTTTGCTTCCTGGCGGTGTTTTCTTTGGTCCGTGGATTTAGAGGGATTTTCGAGGTGACAGGTGTGTCCAACAGTGATGGTGGGTGCGGGGCAAGGTGTCGACGTGACGGGGATGCCATATTTCACGAACAACGAAGGACTTCCGGTGATGGGTGGAGGCGAAAGGAGACGGTCCTGGCAAAGCTAGGTTAACACGGCAGGGGTGGCGACTACGAATTCTGCAATGGGAACGCCACTAAAGCCGGCCGAAAGCGAGCGGGGTGGGGGAAGCAAGCTGGCGGTGCAAGGAAGAAGATTAATACGTGGGGTGAATATTTGGAGCAGATAAAGAATACACGGGTGAATATTTGGAGCAGATAAAGAATACACGAGTGAGGAGGGACATTGGATGAAAATCCAGCGGTTGACAGCTGCCTATTGTAAAGATTGAAGAAAGCAGGCGATTGAATTATAGCATCTTCATAAAAAAATTCTTGAGATACTAAGAACGTTTAGATTGTAGTGATTTGGTTTCAAACGTCACTTGATAAACCATGATAGCACATGTGCTGACATATAAAAAAGTGAGATTTGGGAAATCCACTGTGTTCTCTAGGGCGATGCTAACTACTGATGGAAAGCACATTTATTCTATGGTCGGTTGTAGAAGCATGACTTATTAAGTGAAAATTTATGAATTTTCTTAGATTTTTTATTGGCTTGTGGCTTCGATGCTAGACATTGCAATATGCGATGCAAGGGACAAAGGTTTCTGGTAGCAACTCAATGTAATGCTTTGGTGCAAACTCACACAATGTGGGTCCGCTTGTAATGGAAAAGGCATAGAGAGATATAGGGTGTGTTTGGTTGGAGTATATCTCTGAACTTAAGATGATCATTCAGTTATTTATGATGTTTGGTTAGAGGACAAGCTGAATGAGATGATCATGTAGTAAAATATTTTTCTAAGATAGATGAGCACATCCATAAAAAATTGCTGGACGGATTCATCCATGTTATAAATGAGTTTTATCTTTACTGATGTGACATATTATGATTATTTAAAGTAAAAGTATTTTCTATTAACACATTTTAAATGATACTACTTGAGTTCTTGTGTGTTACAATGTAAATAAAAATTGCACAAGATGACATCAAACGTATGGAAAAGCTATCAACTTCAGAGTCAGGAATTAAATTGAAGATGCAAAAATAAAAAACAATGCAATGTCTGAATTATGAGCCTCAGCAGGAATATTGTAAGTAGCCAATTTTAAGAATAAAAAATATTCCTAATAAAAGCAAAAAAGTACACTACATGAGATTTTAGATCTCGTCTATGTCGTAAGGATCTCTCTGTAGACTATGCTTCTCATATATATCCTACTTTATTTTGAGCACTTCTTTTTTTATCATCAGTTGGATGGCTGATGTCAGGAATGAGAAAGAACTTCCAAACGAGAACTTGTGCTTCCCAATAACTCTGGATGGCTGATGACAGGAATGCAAATAAAAAAATTAGGTTAAAGTAGGGACACACAAATTAATCCAGACACATAAAAATCCTTATTTCTTAAGTTAGATGAAGCGAGCATAACTCTTCAGTGGTTCTGTTGTGTATGTCATATAATAAATAAGAATATATCAGCAGTGGAACAATTAACTGAAAGATGTACTGATAAATTATGGTAAAGCGATATGTAGTGAGTCAAGGAAAACACTTGCCAATTAATACACACAACTGAAACAACTTTGTTTTGGTCAAGTGAAAAATTTCCCTCATCAAGTAAAAAAATTCCCCAATTAAAATAATGTAGTGAGTCAAGGAAAACACTTGCCAATTAATACACACAACTGAAACAACTTTGTTTTGGTCAAGTGAAAAAATTGCCTCATCAAGTAAAAAAATTCCCCAATTAAAATAATAAAGGACTGGAGATGGAAATAACCAAAATGCTTGGCATCAGCCATGCATGTCAATAACGAAAACAGAATAAGTAGGTTTATACATGGATCTAAATGACATAACCAAGAACTACACTTTGCGGTATATTTGGAAGGCTAAGAATGACCATAGAATTCAATAAAAGGATTAGCCTATCAAAACTGTTATCTTTCAGACAAAAGCTGCTCTGGGAGCTCAATATGAGGCTTTTGAAATTGAGCATGTCACTGACATGAACTGAATTCTACAGACACTTATACTTTTCTCAACCTTCAAAATTCATTTTCCCAGAGAAGGACAATTGTGGTATATAGCATGAATGAAGGAGCAAGAAAGAGAGTTGCCACACTAGAGAATCAGACTAACCATCCTGGAGATGAAGGAATCGAACCGATCAATTCAAGGAAGCTTACATCATATTCCTAAAGAAGTGAACATAACAACTGAAAGCATATGCAGAATATGTTCATCATCTCCCTGAAGATTCTCTAATATATGTTGCTCAAAGTTTGACCCTCAAGGACACTGCCTTTTTGTAGAAAAAATATATATTGTTCCACTCTAGGTCAAACTTTGTAAAATTCAGTCTGCATGCAATTTTTCCTAAAATTCAGTTCTATGACCCTCTTAGAGAATATTTCAATCTTAGAGAACATTTAATCTCGTAATTGTTGTAGAAATATCGAATACACATTGATCAGGTTGATTCCCATATCACAGAATCAGAATCAAAGAAAATCACTTCTACTCACATATTCACATAATAAATGCTCACCAAGAACTCAAGAACTAGATTCCCTTCTCTACAAGAACTCATGAACCCTAAAGAACCAGCACAATTTTCAGAATTCACAGAGAAGACGATGTCTTCGCTGTGAATTTCGAGGAAAAAGGACAAGAGAAAAAAAAAAGTTGCACGTAGTTTTTATTTTACTACTTCGTTATGACAGCTGTAGAAGAAAAACAACTATCTGTTTTCGGTCACGCAGAAAGCCAAATCAGCATTGAGCTCTTTATTCTGTGAAAGAAATGGGAAGATCCTCTCATGCTTGACTTTGTAAAAATTGATCCGTGGACAGGACCACGGAATCAAGCGGCCTGATAGATGAATCATTCGTCGATGGACGCTGTCATGTTGTGCATGAGAGGATCCGATAGTCTTTGCCAATTCCCAACCAAATAACCCGAAGAATTGCTTTCCTCCCGTCTCTAATCCAACCTCAGGGCGTGAACCAAGAAACTAATCTACCGGAGCAAGCGTCCGTCCGGCGATTGAACCAACCAATAGGAAACCGCGCAAGAAACGCAGCCAAATAACATTGTCTTTTTTTCCCGATGGGGGAGCAAGCGTTGGGGGGAGGTTCTTACCGCCTAATGGAATCGAGCAGTGACGAGTATGGGACGGGGCGTGTCGAAGAGTTGGAAATCCAGCACGGTGGAGGCGAAATCGATGACACGAACGCCGATTAGCACTAGGAGAGAACAAATCCGGAGGAGGGGATGTCAAATCCCTAAAAAAAATTCCCCCTCTCTCTTTCTCTTTCCTCTCTCTTCCTCTCTCCTCCATCCCCTCCCCGTGACCCGCCTGCCCCGCCGCCTGCCGTGCCACGCCGCGTCGTCCCGTCGCCGCTCGTCGGCAGACCTCGCGTCCCGCGCCGCCCGGCGCCGCCTCGCGCCCCGTGCAGCCTCCTCGCGCCCCGCGCGCCCGATCCGTCGCCGTCCCCTGTATAAGCGCTGAACAGTGTCTTCTTCCCCTCACCTCACTCCCACTCTCTCTCTCTCAAGCCCTCCGCACCCCGTCGCCTCTCTCCGAGCGCGTCGCCGCCGGTGAGCTCCCCGGTCCCTTCTCCTCTTCCCTCTCCCTCCTTTCCCTCTCCCCGAAGCGTACCTGGTCTCTTTCGTCGCCGGTCGCCGCCGCTTCTGTCGCCGGCCGCCGTCGCTTCCCGTCGCTGGGCCGCCGCCCTTCCGCTGCCAGCCGCCGACCTCCCCAGCCTCGGCCGCGCGCCGGCCAGATCCGGCCGGCAAGGCCCGCCGCCACCCTCAGCCGCCGCCACGCCCCTTCCTCTCTCTCCCTCCCGTTCTCTCTCTGCCACCCGAGCCACCCCTCCTCTCTCTCCCTCCCGATCTCTCTCTGTTGCTCGAGCCGGCTCCCCACCCCTCCTCTGCTCTCTCTTATATCTCCCTCTCTCTCCCTGTGTGGCTATCGAGTGGGCCCATACTAGCTGAGCTGAGCCGCCCGTTGAAGCCCACCGACAAAACTGAGCCCGAGCCGAGCCCAAAATAGAGCCGAGCCGCCCTCTGAGCTGAGCCCAAAATAGAGTCGAGCCGCCCTTTGAGCCGAGCCGCGAGCCGAGTCCAATCCCAAGCGGACTCAGCAAAATATTCCTGGAATATTCTCCCTTTTTCTTTTCTTCTGAATTTTTCTCGCAGCAAAACTTCTGAAGCCCGTTTCTCCTCCGTCCTAACTCCGTTTTCATCGATTTTTCCACCGATATTTATCTAAATTCGAGATCTACCCAATTATGTCAATTTCATAATTTTTGTGAATTTTTTGGTCATTGTTCTAATTGTTTGATTGATTGTGCCTATGTCGTTGTTGCGATTATTAGAGGAAGGAGCATTCGAGGAAGACCCCGAGGACCCGGAGTTTGAAGAAGGAGCAGACGAGGACTTCAACGAAGGCAAGTCCTACAACCATTGATTATATTGATCCTATGTTTTTAAATACAACCCGTAGAGCCATTGTTTCAAATAATAGGAGTATGCATGATTAGATTAATAGTTATGATTCTTAAAGAAATGCTAGAATAGTTATGACCCAGCTTTTTTATCCCATGCCTTGTCATTGTTACCTTTATTCCGCTGAAACCTTAGGAGGATCCCAACATCAACTATAATAATTATTTGGATGAATACTTGTTTACTAGTATGCTTAGGATTGCTTTGCTCAAAAGAAAGAACTAGATTATTTACATATGATAATCATGCTTTACAATGTGAAATGATGTGTGCTTGGTGCGTGTGCGTGTAAAACTTGTGTTCTTGGGAAAACTCTAGAGTAGTGTTGACGAGGGTGAGTAAGGTGCCCCACGAAGGTAGGAGCTACCTTGGAGCAAGGTTCGTCTTTGTGGTGTTCTTGCTGGGAGACTCTTGCCTCGGTCATATAAGGACCGGTTCGATGTAACATCTCAACTAGTATCCACTCGTACAATCACATGGCCTGTATAGGCAAGACTTGGCCTAACTCCTCTGACTTAGTGCGATACCCACCCGGAGGCTGGTAGTGGCAATAGGGACCAGGAGAAGACTTGGGTAGTGTGTAGCCCAAGGTCCGGCTAGTGATATTGTTGAGGCTAAGGCAAAGCCTTGGGATTGCTAAGTGATCTTTCCCGTGAATCTTCTAAGACCCCTGGTATCTTAGTGCCCCATGGGTGGATATTGTGGCTTCGTTGTGAGGTCTTTACGTCTCGTTATGACGGTCTCACCAGTTGCTAAAGTGGGAGCCTATGCATATCTTGTGGGTAAAGTGCACAACCTCTGCAGAATGTTAAACCTATCCGGATAGCTGTGTCCTCGGTCAAGGACATGCTATGGTTTGGTCACAATGATTAGCTTTTCGGCGTGAGTATCTCCTTGGTGTGTGAGTGGGCTGTGTGCCTGTGTTTCGAAAAGAAAGATTTTGGCTTTGTACCCTAAGCCTCCTGGACTGTGTGTCCGCTGGCAAAAGACTTGTGGGAACTGGCAGGACGGATGTATCTCCCCCAGGGCCGTCAACCCCCCATAAGCTCAACTTATGTGTTCTCTTCAGAAATGTTTTTATTAAAGTTAGTCTTTGCAAAATGAACCTTGCATCAACGAAACTAGCTTTCCGCAAAACCTAAAAGACTCTACAACCCTATCCTTGATCTACCCTTAAGCATCTAATTTTTCCCCTTGAGGTAGGACTTGCTGAGTACCTTACGTACTCACACTTGCTAATTGTGGATCTAGATGATTCAGAGGCTGACTTCGTCGAAAGAGAAGATGAAGATTAGAGAAGCCGGTTTCGTCTGCACTCAAGCTGCCTGTAGGGCTTGGGTCGCTTTTTGTGTGTTTCCGCTGTGCTTTGAGGGTTTGTTAAATTTATGCCTACGGGCTTCTGTTGTAATGAACTATGTGTTGTACTCTATTATCGTATTTATTCGATGTATGTATGTGATGTCTACTTCTGTTGGAATTCGTGCGTACCAGCTACTGATCCAGGGACTGGTATAAGCTACACGATGTGACCCAAAAGGAGGGGTCCGACAGGGGAGCTCGATTTGATAGTCATTGCAGCGGATTCAACGTCAACCAGCCGAAGGAGACGGAGTCAACCTGGGATTTGACTACCCACATCGCCCCCGCCCTATCGAATAAGGGCGGTCATGTCCACCTGGTCGCCCACCTCGCTGTGCACGCACGGTAGGCGAGAGCAGGGCCGATTTGTGCTATGGTGAGAAGAGTGGAGGCGTGCAAGCGTCTATGTGCGACTGGGGGGCGTGGGAGATCGCGTAGCGGCGGCGTATGTGCGTGATTGGGGGCGTGGCTAGGTGGCATCCACGAGTTACGATGAGCGAGGTGCCCGCGTGTCGATCTGTTTAGGTTTTCAAATAAGGAGGGCGAGGTGTTGATGTGAAAGAGGAGCACGGTTGGCTGTCGAGGCATGTAAGATAAGAAGATCGAGGAAGGCAAAGAGGCACAAGATAACTGGGCGTTGCGGAAGTAAAGGGAGCGAGGAGGGCGGAGCAGTGCCGGAGGAACGCAAGAGTGGGATCAGTGGAAGGGAAAGAGAGCAGGAGAGAAGAGCGAAACAGGTGCGGAGAGCAAAATATATATGAAGAAATAATATAATTTTTTTTTAAGTAGTAAAGTTTATCTCCCCGTTTTCTCCTGTTTCCTCCGACCAGGGGAAATGTCCATTTCAAGCGAAAACCCACAGCTACAGGCAGCGAGAAAACCCAGTTAAATTAAAAAAAAATCCCTGAAGAAGGGAAGGAAATTTTATGAGGTTGGACCTCACAAAAGACCTGCTTTCTCTACACGACACGTGTCTATACTCTCTCTCTCCACTCCCCTCTCTCTCGGAAGGAAATTTTATGAGGTCCGACCTCACAAAAGAGCGTGAGACCCTCATCTCAATCACTCATCCCGTGATCCAAAGGCTCAGGTGAGAGAGAGGGGAGTGGAGAGAGAGTATAGACACGTGTCGTGTAGAGAAAGCGGGTCTTTTATGAGGTCCGACCTCATAAAAGAGCGCGAGACCCTCATCTCAACTACTCATTCCGTGATCCAAATGCTCAGGTGAAAGAGGAAAGGAAATTTTATAAGGTTGAACCTCACAAAATACCCGTTTTGTCTACACGACAGCTACGGAGCCCCGGCTTCCTCGGTTCCCTCCCCCTCCGTTCCCAACGAAGCGCCCCGTCTCCCCGCGTCCGGCCCTCTCCCGCCGCCCCCGCAACCAACGGCATTAACAGGTCACGCCCGGGCGCACTGCGGGGACGCGCGGCCGCGCGGGAGGGCGGAGGCGAGGCGCGCGCGCACGAGCCGTTCCGCCGGAAACTCCCGCTCTGTTATGATCGTCGCCGCGAGGACGAAGAGAGGAGGAGGATTGCCGGAATTCACCATGACGAACAACTTCCTGACGACGATACGGAGCCTGAAGCTGATCGAGGGGTGCAAGGCGGCGCAACTCTACGCTTTCAGCTCCGTCGGGGCGACGTCCACGTCCGGCTCGGGGGATGCCGGTGGCAGCGGCAGGCCGCCGCCTCCACCCCCGCCGAAGAGCTTCTCCCTCAGGTCCGCGTCACTGTACTACCCTCACGCAGCGCCGTCCACGTCGGGGGCCTTCGCGGCCGAGCCGCACCTGCCGTGCGGCCTCCCCGTCGCCGAGGCGCTCGAGCCGGCCCTGGACACGTGCCTGCACCCCGTCGACCACGTCGCGGCGCTCGCCGCGTCGTTCCGGCGGGTCTCGTCCTCGGCGGAAGGCGGCCATGGCCTCTGCGACGTTTACCTGGAGCAGCACGCGCTGTTCCACTCGATCGGGGACGCCCGGCTGCTCCGGCAGTCGCTGCGGACGGCGCGCGTCCACGCGGACGATCCGCATCGGCGCGTCGTGCTCTCCGCATGGCTCCGGTACGAGCGCCGCGAGGACGAGCTCGACCCGACGCCGACACCGCTCGCTCCCTGCACCGCGACGACCCCTCTCCTCGAGTGCCCCCGCGCCACGGTCTTCGCGGGGATGTCCTCCGGTGTGGACCCGGTCTGCCCGTGTCGCCGCCTGCCGCCTCCTCCCGCCTCGCCTCCACCCCACCGCCTCAGGCGCAATACGTCAGGCGCCGCGTACCAGGTGGGAGAGGAAGAGGAGGCGGAGACCAATGACCTGTGGTTCGTCATCGGCGAGGAGGAGGTGGCGTGCGAGCGCTCGTGCATCGCCGCACTCTCTAAGCCGCTCAACACGCTCCTCTACGGCGGGTTCGCCGAGGCGCATCGCGACCGCATCGATTTCACCCGCGACGGCATCACGCCGCGCGGCATGCGCGCCGTCGCCGCCTACAGCCGCCACGGCCGCATTGACGACCTCCCGCCCGACACCATCTCCGAGCTTCTCGCCTTCTCCAACAAGTTCTGTTGCGAGGGCCTCAAGGCGGCCTGCGACGACAAGCTCGCAGCCATGGTGCGCGGCGCCGACGACGCCCTCTCCCTCATCGACCTCGGTCTCGAGGAGGCCGCCCACCTCCTCGTCGCCGCCTGCCTTCAGGCCTTCCTGCGGGAGCTCCCCAAGTCCCTCACCAACCCGGACATCGCGCGTCTGCTCTGCAGCCCGGAGGGCCGAGAGTGCCTTGACATTGCCGGTAACGCGTCCTTCGCGCTGTACTACTTCCTCTCTTACGTTGCCATGGAGCAGGACATGAGGTCGAACACCACCGTGATGCTGTTGGAGAGGCTGTGTGAATGTGCGGAGCTGCCATGGCAGAAGCAGCTGGCATTGCACCAGCTCGGGTGCGTGATGCTGCAGCGCGGCGAGTTTGAGGACGCGCAGGGCTGGTTCGAGGATGCCGTTGCCGAGGGCCATGTCTACTCGCTCGCCGGAGTGGCGCGTGCCAAGTACAAGCGCGGGCACAAGTACTCTGCATACAAGCTGATGAACAGTGTTGTCGGCGAATACGACGAGCCTGCCGGATGGATGTACCAAGAACGTTCGCTGTATTGTGTCGGCAAGGAGAAGATGCCTGATCTCCAGACGGCGACGGAGCTCGACCCGACGCTGACCTACCCATACAAGTATCGTGCTGTTGCGTTGTTGGAGGAGGACAACATTGAGTCGGGGATCGCAGAGATCAGCAAGGTCCTCGGTTTCAAGATGGTGACCGATTGCCTTGAGCTCCGGGCGTGGTTCTACCTTGCACTTGAGGAATACGAGTCAGCAGTGCAGGATGTCAGGGTGATATTGACGTTGGATCCAACTTACATGATGTTCCATGGGAAAATGCACGGGGAACAGCTGATTGAGCTCCTCCGAGGGCAGGTGCAGCAGTGGGATATGGCAGACTGCTGGATGCAGCTGTATGATCGGTGGTCGGCGGTGGATGACATCGGCTCTCTAGCAGTTGTCCAGCAGATGCTCACCAGGGAATCCGGAAACAGCAGTTTGCGGTTTCGGCAATCACTTCTCCTGTTGAGGTGTATCTCTCTCCTTTCATTTTGCCGAGAACAAATCCTATTTCAAACTTCAGGTTCATGTGAGCAATGTTTACTAAATCCAAAAATTAATGGAGGGCCAGTGTTTAGAATTCTTGGAAAGATCATATCTAACTTGGTATCTAACTTGGGGAACTTTAAGTTGTACACTTATATTAGTCTATTGCATTGTTCATCAGCTTGCATTTCTGAATTCTGATACTGTCTGAGTAGAGGCGCAGCTAACCTATAGTGATCCTATAATTATGGATTCCATGTAAAGTGGGGAGAACTTCTTTGAAAAAAAAGAGAACAAGTGAGAGATGTTTTTATTGTTTGTTGGATCCAGAGTCTTAACTCTTTTTGTTGTTGTTGTTGTTGTATTCTTATACATTGTAGGCTAAATTGTCAGAAGGCTGCCATGCGTAGTTTGCGATTTGCCCGGAACTGTTCACTCCATGAGCATGAGAGGCTTGTATATGAAGGATGGATTTTATATGATAGTGGACACCGGGACGAAGCACTAGCCAAGGCTGAGCAGTCAATTAGCCTTCAAAGGTCATTCGAAGCCTTTTTTCTGAAGGCGTATGCTTTAGGAGATTCTAGCCTCCACACAGAATCTGCACTTTCTGTTGTGCAGCTTCTGGAGCATGCTAACAGTTGTGCATCTGATAACCTTCGCAAGGGGCAAGTAAGAATCATTCGTGACTCTTTGCATGACTTCTGTTAATTGTTTGTGCTCACAGGTTTCATTCTTCAGGCATACAACAACATGGGGAGCATATATGTCGATTGTGATATGCTGGATGAGGCAGCTGAGTGCTATGGTATAGCACTGAGCATAAAGCATACACGAGCGCATCAGGGTCTAGCACGTGTCCATTACTTGAAGAATAGAAAACCGGTTGCATTTGATGAGATGTCAAAACTCATAAAAATAGCTACAAACAGTGCATCAGCATATGAAAAACGGTCAGAGTATGCTGAGCGCGATGTTGCGAGAGACGATCTGAATACAGCGACACTTTTGGATCCTACAAGGACTTATCCTTACAGATATAGAGCTGCTGGTGAGTATACCTGACATTTTACATGGACTGCTTGCAGTATTCTTGCTAAACACATTGGAATGCTTGCATGCTGTCAAGTTTAGTATGATAATTGATAAGAACTATAGGTGATACAAATTGCGATCCAGTGATATATATTTAAGAAATGTATGGGAAAGGTAATTGATTGTTACATTTTGGAGTGAAAATTTAGTTAATGTAATAGAGTGATTTGTCCCAACCTCCCTCCCTACCCTAACCTTCGCAAATCTTGTATGCTCAAACTTTGCGTATCTATAAAGCTGTTCAGGTCGGCGTTAAGCCTGCCGTAGTTCTTCTTAAAAAAAAGTATTAAAAGTTCTCCATTGCAATAAAATAGAATTAGAAAATCATCTTACGGACTTACGGTCTATATGATTCTGCATCATATGGATGTTCTTTCAATCCCAACAATGTGAAGTGTCAACCCTGGTACAATAACAGTTTTGATGCACATGCCAACACACCTGCTCCAGTTGAGGCTTTGTATGCTCTGTTCAAGTTGAGATGTGCATTAGAAATGTTCAAGTTGAGGCTTTGTATGCTCTGTGTTCATTCAGTGCTATACCGTAACACTCATGTAACCTTCTTTTTATTCTTCCAGTTCTGATGGATGAGAACAAGGAAGAGGAGGCGGTCTCAGAGCTCTCGCGGGCAATAGCTTTCAAGCCAGACCTCCAACTGCTCCATCTCCGCGCAGCCTTCTTCGACTCCATGGGCGACAACGCGAGCACCCTGAGGGACTGCGAGGCCGCGCTGTGCCTGGACCCGACGCACGGCGACACCCTGGAGCTGTACAGCAAAGCGTCCATGAAGGCCGAACCGCAGAGCTAGCCAGCTGCGCGCTCGATCGCCGTCCTCCTCGTCGTTGATTCAGCTGCATTTTTTTGCGAGGCAGAATGATGAGACGATTCTTCTCTCCCGGGATTGGTGGAAGCAGAAGCACTGGAGATCAGCGAGGCAGGAGCACCCGAACGTACACACACACACGTCTAAGTATACGACGCTTGATCATGTTAGCTGGAAGGCACCGCCATGAGCGAGAACCACAGCAGATGAGCATGTGCTGTTTAAGGTAGAGTGTGCAAGTGACAAAAGCATCTCATATGTACATCAAGATTGAAGATAACCAACAGCTCCAGAAGAGAGGAAGAACGAGTTAAAGAGAGACAGGACAGCAAGCATGATCGTTCTCTTTTTCTCCCTTTTTTTTTACGCCTTCTGATGTGCATCTGGAGGCACGACTGATCACAAAGAAATTGAGTTTTTAAAGTAATGCAGCGAAGGCAAGATTCTCTCTACTTTATTTCTGCAGCAAATTGTGTTAGTGATGTGAGTTGTGGTTCCTACATGGCCACCACGTCTGGCCGTCTCCAGGGTCCAGAACATCTATATTCTACTGCATTCCAAATCTGGGTAGCTTATCTTAGTCAGACTCGAGATGTTCGTGTCCACAACTACACTGTTTTATCTTCAGTCGAAATGTGCACGCGTCACGCATGTATTCAGTGATCTGTTTGGTAAATACTGGATTGGCCCAGGGTCAGCATTGAACCAATATATGGTTTATATTAGGCCCACCAGATTAGATACCATAAGTTTAGTCCCATACCGCTAAGCTCTAGAATCATCTCCACCGGGAGTTCTTTAAAACAAAAACCAGGCCCAATGTCTCAAAGCATGCAGCTGCGTGGTGAGCACAAAGCGAACTATTCTTTCGCCTTTTACTAAAGAATACCGTGTCCTCGCCACACCAAGCAGCTTACACCTATTTTTGGAGGGATCCTTTCTCCATGTGAGATGGTCCCACAACTCCAAAGTGGAAATGTTGTTTCTTTACGCCAAAAATGTCGTTATTTGTTTCCATTTGGGTGGGTTGAAATTTGGCATTTTCAGTCATGAATGTTGGAATCGCAAGGAATTGACATTTTTCTATCCCAGTAGGAAGTGCCAAAGAGCTACTGCAGCAAAGCAAGTCACACATCCTTTCTATTGCTCACTTGACTGAAATGTCTGCGTATCAGCTTGTTGTGATGTTAACCTTCTTTACATGTACAATACCGCTCCCTATTTGCAATTTTGCACACGTGACAAATTCCAACCATCTTCTACCTAATCAACAATTGCACAAATAAGATTAGAAGCAACCAACAGATCAAAGAATTTTCGGTCACACTGGGAGACATAATATCATCTCGCGTGCAGCCAACTTAGCTCCCAGAAGACATGATCTCAAGCTCAGCCCACCATAGCGGTGACACCTTAGGAGTTGCTCCGTCAGGCCCCAGCGTGGTGATCTCTCTCATCCGAGCTGCAACCTCTGCCATCCGAGGTCTCTTCTTTGGATCTGGATCAATGCAGGACCTAGCAACTTCGCAAAGCGCACGCGCAGCATCTTCAGGGAAGGAGCTGATGCTAGGGTCAATCAGCTCCACAAGACTCATCTCACCGTCAAAGTAGCGACACGCCCATTGTTCCAGTGGCCCATCCTCCTCAGAATAGGGAAGTCGTCCAGTCAATATTTCCAGCAACACTATGCCATACTTATGCACAATGTTCTCCAGGTCCGATGAGGAAGTGAGGTCACCGTTAGTTGAATTAGGTCCCTTTGCATCATTCCAAAATTCAAGATCTGAGACTTTTGCAGCAAAGTCATCAGTAAGGTAGATTGTAGTCGAGTCAAAATTCCCAAGCACAACTGGTGCTTTAAGCTGATGCATGTGCTCAATACAGTAAGCAATTCCCATCGATATCCTGAGCCGCGTCATCCAGTCAAGCTTCTCCGTTTCCCTAACTGAAATGGAATCAGGATGACATTGTCAAACGTTGATACAAAGATCAACAATACAGAAACTTCAGATTACTATCAGATATAGCATACGCAGACATGTAAATGGCGCACATATGCACCCATATCTTATGAACTAGCAAGACATGACTCAAAACACTGTTGACATCTCCCCACTAAATAGCTAGGCAGAGTTTATCAGTTAGGATCTTTAATGTAAAGTTACATTGGGCTATTGACGATTTATAGAAATGTTAACAATTGTTCACGTTATAACATTATTTGCATAAAATTGTACAGACTGAAGAAAACGGGTTTTTGATAGAAGAAACTGATAGACTCATGATAACAATGTACTTACTGTGGAGATGCTCAAAAAGTGTCCCATTTGGAGCATATTCAAATACCATCACTCTGGTAAAGGGGCGCTCTTCCTCACAGTAGCCAAGCAAGTTCATAAAATTTTTGTGGCTTACTTTGGACAAATTTGTGATCTGAAACCATTATCATTTGAATCAAATAAAAATTCAGCAAAGTTACGTCTGTACGGACTGAAGATAACTGTACAATACTACCTTTTTCCTGTACTGTGATTCACTTTCTTTCGACCAATCCTTTGCAGATGTTACCAAGCTTGAGGCCACTGCAATTTCAACTCCACTGGATAAAGTTCCCTTGTACAGCATGCAGCTAGATGTAGAACCAATTATATTGCTGAAATCCTCGCATGCTGTTTCCAGCTCTGATCGTTTCAGTGCAGGCACACCTAGAAATATGATTGTATTGTGATGTAAAATTAGAATAGTCAAGCCTTCAAGAAAGGCAGGGGCAAAAGCCCCATCTCTAAAACAAAAAGAATAGTCCCCCAGATACAGTGTATACATAGGTAGGAAGAAAGCATACCAGTTACAAAAGCTTTCTGCAATTGTCCACTAAGACCTGTCGCCCATGGCCTTACAGTTCCCATTCTCTTAGCTCGGAAGCAGAGAACACCAGCTGCCAATACTACTAAAAGGGAAACAGCAATCCCTGCCACGACTGAACTATAGGTTGTCCAGGAATGTTTATGCAAAGAATGACCTCGAGTTTCAGCTGAATGGCCATGCTCAGCTTGCCTAGTTGTAGGCCTAGGCCTAACCAAAGGTGGAGGGACTACAGCCGGATGATGGTGTGAAGGAGACCCGTGTGGCATGGGTCGTGAAGCATATGGCGATGGTGAGGGTGAGCCTTCTGGTGGGGATATGAATGGTGAGGGTGATAGAGCAGACACTGGTGCAGGTGCTGATGTCGAAGCTTTTCTATGCGGTCTGTTCTTGTGTGAGAGAGCTCTTGTGTGGGGGAAAAGAAATAGGCCACCTTCGTTTCCACCACCAATCTGCAGCAGCCTTCTGAAATTCCCAGAGAAGGAACAGTTATATTAGAAAGCTAATTAAATGCCTTCTCTGTTGATGGCAGTCAAGAAACTAATTTCCTTTGATTAATTTCTTATTATAGTTGCAAAATTGTTTATGAATTAACGATTCCGTTTTATAATTGAAGTTGAAAATAAGAGGGGTGCAACTAGAGTTCTACGACCTAGCTATCCAGCACTTGATGACTTTTCACTCCAAGGCTTTCTAAAATCAACACATGTGCCAGAAATAAACGCTGAACAATTCATGCATGCTAGAAATTTGCTACCACTTCAGTGCAAAGAGAAGCAGTACAAAAGTTCTTTTAAGAATGGAATTCAACAAGACTAACTCCAATTCTTACTAGAAAAAGATAGTCGCTACAAAAACACTGCTACTGTTACTACTATTTCGTGATGAATTACATATGTTGGAAACCAAACTGGAATTGTGCCCATTTCTTGCAAGTTAGAAACTAAAGATCTAACTCTCAGAATCTGAGCGCACTCACCTAGAACTAAACGAAGATCCATCGATCTCCGGACCATCTCCGAGGCCTCCAATCCCTGCTGCAAACCATGATGCCAACGAAGAATGCAAAACACCATAAGCCCAAATGCACACCCAACTAAACTACCCTGACGAATCCAGAGTCCAAGTAACGAAAACCAAACCAGCGGTCCCGAGCGGCCAATAAACGGCGACCAAGAACAACACATGGAGCAGCAGCCTCGGAGGCGGCGGCCGCTCCATTACTTGCTTAAACCGCAGCACGAGCGAGCCGCGAGGAGAAGCGCAGCGGCGCAGTGGCACGGATTGGAGGAACCCCGAGGAGGTGGAGGCTGAGGCGATGGTCACGGGAAGAGAGAGAGAGAGAGAGAGAGAGAGAGAGAGAGAGAGAGAGAGAGCTGCGCGAGGGGGGAAACGCGCAATTGGTTGGGAGAGGAAGAAGGGCAAGCGGTGGAGACGGCAAAAAGTAGCGGCCGGAGGTGGCGGAGACGAGAGTGAAAGGAGGCAGCACGAAGGCGACTACACAACTAGTATGTTTGTTTGAACTTCTATTTTTGTATTTTTTTAAAAGTTGTATTTTTAGTTTGTTTAAAAAGCTATTTTTATATAGTATGTTGTCTTCTACAATAAATATTTAACTTCTTAGTACATAGTTTTTTAAAAAAAAGTCTCTTCGCGAGATTCTCAACTTTAATTTATTTTTATTTATAAGCAAACTTCTGCCTTCTCTAAAATTTACTTCTCAATCATGTTTGTTCTAGTTTTTGTAAGTAGCAAAAACAGAATTAGAAACAAGAAAAAAAAAACAGGATATAAGGGACTCTCACTAATTTATTTTTCTTATTTTTAAATGTTTGCTTGGTTGGTGTAATCATTTCACAGATATCTCGTAGGTCTATTTAGTTAGCTAATTAATCATTTCATAATAAAAGTGTCTTTTTTCTTGACCACGAAGAGACTCCTCCAACATTTTAAAAATTTAAGTAGTGAAGTAACAAACCTAATTAGTTAGAAAACTTGTTAAAACCAGTTTCTTAGAGATACCCAATAACTGATGTGCTCTGGTTTGAGCTTAGGTGGTCGTCCCCTTCATAATAAAATGTCTCGGCATTAGGTTTTGAAAATTTGCCACCAGTAGATTATTGAGCCTTTGCTTTATGCAGACACAAATATTTATTAAATACTACAACACATTCCCTACTGTGGCAAATTTTCAAAACCTTTGTTTTATGCAGACACAAATAGTTATTAAATACTCTAATCGTCTAAATTAGCAACTTTTATAGTCGATGAAGTCCAGCGAGATTTAGTTACAGGAATTACCTTTTAGGTGTGATTTTGCTATTTCTAGGTTTAAAGGGAGGCTACATGAGGCAGGCCAATCTAATGGTGGTGGCGGATGCAGGATGAGACAACGAGGCGATAAGAACGTCGCTGGTCATGATGGTGGTGATCTAACATATAGGAAGGTTTAGGGGAGGGCGATGAGAGATAGCCGGGTTAGCACGGAGAGGAGGCTGATAGGTTTAGATAACAAGCTATACTGTTACGAGAAAGTAAAAGCAGTAAGTCAGAAGTTACTGTTGCATTGAGTGAAACCTTATTTTCTACCCATTGATATCATGCTACGATGGTTTTGGAAAGGTACGTGCTTGCATTGGTGCCAGGCTGCCGGCGAACTTACGCAAGTACATAACCACCTATGAGAAAAGGTTCACCCATTAGAATAGTTCTAGACGATGTAGCATGGTCTCTCACTCCTGAGCACCTTGTAACTAAGATCTGCTCTGGGCTACACTTCGCTGTCGACGTGCCTGTCCAGACGATGAAGGAAGAAAGCGAGAGGCCGCCGCTGTCACAGACGATGCAGACGCCTCAGCCGGTTGACCGCGACTGGAAACCGCACCGGCAGCGCTCCAATTTCGATGGCCGGAGACAATCCACAATTAATGTAGGGTAGGGCTCACATGGTACGAGTACTGGCTACTAGTAGTACTCACTACGCAATACTCCTACTAGTGGTCAATGGGCGAACCCAAACGGGATTAGCTGCGGATTGCTCATGTTCTCGACCGTTGGAGTGTGATCAGAGTATGTGCGTTTTCCGAGCACAAGAGGGCCAAATTGCGCGGGAGACAGGGTCTGTGTATGCTTATTTATTTATCGGAAAAATTCGCTTGTCTGATCCCCGTGCAGCCGAGGTGCCGAGCCGTTTGGAAGCGAAAATTTCACTGCATATACAGTTATATAATTTATTAGTATCGTTTATTTACATTAAAATTCAAGTTGAAAGGATAAATAAAAAAATCATAACATATATAAGAAAATTAACAGATAGATGAGTATTAGATAGGAGAGATAATTAACTTACATAAACCGTGTACGCGAAGAACATGCAAAGTTGCAAGTCGTTTCTACGGTTGGCTGGACGTAGTCTTTCGGAGAGGTGCGGCGACAAGAAGTGACGGTGGAGGGCTGGGGATGGGGACGCGCGGCCGTGCGATAGGGACAACCATGGAGGAAAGCTCTCCTCGCCTGGTTGATCAGGCTGGTTGCCCCATCTTCTTGGGATGAGTTGTCTCAGATGATTAGTACCTACCAGCTGGAAATTAAGGGCGGTTTTATTTATGATTAGGACCTGATAACTCCTGTCAGGTAGTAAACGCGAAACGAATCTGCGACCCTGCAGCGAAGGAAGTCGTGCGTGAGGTGCATTTTGGCTGCGACGAGCGCTGAGCTCCGAAGGCATTAGCCCATTTGATTATCCGGTTACAAGCTTGCGCTTAAGAAAATGCCGCAAAAGCAGGTGCCGGGAGGGGGCGTTTGGTTTGGTAGGCACCTCCACGTCGCCGCGACTTGTTTTCTGTGATAGGAACAGAACTAATAACGTTGTGGCGACTTGCTGCTTGACCTGGAGAGCTGAACTCAACTGGTGGAAGTGGAGCACAGCGGCAGGGCAGATCGCGGCGTCGGGAAGCAAGCAAGCACCATCATCACCCGGTGACTTGGAGTAGAAGACACGGGCCATCGGTGCGCGTGTGCCATCGTGAATTCGTTCGTGATGGATGGATAGATGGGCCGTGTTGCTTCTAGTGATGATCGAGTCAGACGCAAGCCGACCCGTCGGTTGCGCGTGCGTGCGCTCCTGGCCGTCTCCCGCTGGCCACAACGCCTGCGATCTCAGCTGGGGTGGCCGTGCCCGCACGCACGCCGGCCACGGGCCACCTCCGTCGCCGCCCAACGAGCGCATGTCCGCATGCCTATGCGGGGAACGCGCTGGCTTGAGCCCCAGTGCACACGGGCAGCAACGTGCATGGCAGCTTGAGTGCTTCACCGCTGCGCACTTAGCAATAGGTGTGAAGCGATCCGTAGATCTATTTTAATTTAATTTAATTAAGTAAGTAAGTATTTTAATTAGATTAAAATGACTGATTAGATAATTAAATTGTAAGGCATGCTAGTGATGGAAATTACCGTGAAGGCATGCTGGTGATTGAAATGATAAAGATTGCTGCGTCAAACTGATTGTCTGCAGCGATGTGCGGAGTAAACACGGAGTGAAATAGCCAGATATGCAACTCGGGTTAAAACCTCGAGCCCTTAAATCAAAATATATCTTGTGGATTGTCAGCAGCTATGGAGCATTCATTCATCTAAATATCCAAGAGATCACATTGCACACCTGCAAATAGTTGGCATGCAACAGCAGGGGCCAAGCACCCGTACAAAACTGAAAGGAGACGCCCCACGAGCAAGCAACTCCAGCAGTGACCACTCTGCTACCAACAGGTAAAAAGACGGAACTATTAACAGAATTTATGAATGTACCCAAATCTCTTTCCACGGGGACCTTTTCACACTCATCATCTCTTTTCACGGAGGATCCTGGCCGTTCGTTGTTGGGAATGACGGGTGTGATTCTGCGGAAAGCACGTCGGTCGGGCGGTCGCGTCTGAGCAAAGGTGCGGTCGGAGGCATCACGATGGTGAGTTGGACTAGGTGAAAAATGCCGGATTACCTTTTGTGTTTCTCTCTCTAATTGGGCTGTTGCCAAATCCAAATAGGAGTAGCATTGAACGCCGAGCATGTTAATAAATAACAAGTTCTGTTACTTTTGGGGTTTGAAAAATGCCGGATTTCTTTTGTGTTTCTTTTGGAATATCAGGGATAAAAACATTCATAAACATTGTTTAGCTAGTGCGTTAGACATGTGAAAAATAAGGATTGGCCCATCATAGACGAATATGGAAATCACAGTGGTTTTTGCACCCTTTTAGAGTTTTGCGATTTATACTTTATTATTTGAGATTGCAAAATTTAAATGTTCGTGGTGAATAGTGCACCAAAAGATACAAATTTTGTCCCATAAACAAGGTGGACATGGTAGGAACCATGGCGCCGTCAGGTTCTCTCCTTTTTTTTCAAACCAACCTTTATGTCTTGTCAAATTACACAATGCTGTTTACTCCCCCCACACACTTTCGGTTATCGCATTGTGCACTGATTGTTGACAATTAATATGTGGACACATTTTTCTTGCACACTTCATGTCTGAAATTTAGACATCTGCGATCAGGTGATCTTTTGGCAGCAGTGGTTTCTTGATGGGGTTGATTTGGAGGCGACTTCCTACCTTTTGGGCTTAGAAGAGCTCCTAGGGAGGGAGACCGATCTGACGGAGGAGGCAGGTGCGGGGGCGAAGCGGCGGGGATGTTGCGGGCGGTGCTCGGACTGGGGCAAGCAGAGTTCGGTTAGTGCACTGCTCGAGACAGGTGGAGGCGGGAGAGTGAGTTGGCGTCGAGGGAGCGATGGGGAGGTTGAAGACAGTCTGTCGGAGGATGAACTCCTGTCGCAGGGATCCCGAAAGACCTCTTTTTAGAGATTCGGCCGGGGGATGATCCTGAATGAGTTCGTCGGAGAAATAAATGGAAGTGGAAATAAATGCAACGGCCGGTGGTGGGAGATGGTCGACCTAGTGCAAAGAGAAATAAATGCACTGGAGTTTAGACAGGTTCGGGCCGCACAGGGGCGTAATACCCTACTCCTGTGTGGATGCAATATCCTTCCTCGAAGGGAATCCCCTCCGGAGTATATCTGGTTACAAGAATATATTGTCTAACTGAGAGCTTGAGGCTCCCTTGCTCTAGCTCTACTCAAGCTTGCTTGCGGTGTTCTTCGGATGATGTCTTCGATCGTCTCGATCTGTCTTCGGATGTTTTCTCGTGTGTCTCTGTCTCTTTTTCCTTGATCTCCTTTGCGCCTACGTCCTGTGTTATCCATCCCTTCCTTTTATACGCTCGCCGACCACGACATACCCCAAATGGGAAAGAGGGGGCTCAAGTTCCAAGACGCCACGACTGAGAAAGGCGTCATCATTCCCTCTGGGCGAAGTGACAGGGGCGGTGGAAAAACGCGGCGCGCATCCGACCACCCGTCACTGTGGACGTCCTGGCGCCGTTGAGAGGGCCCACCGGGCGGCCACAGAGGCACCCGGCGCGCCCACCCTGTCTTGTTCTTCTGCCAGGGCAGGGTGGCAGGCGGAACGCTTTGATCCTGGCAACGTTATCCCAAGATACTCCGGATGATACGGGACGGGACCCGTGCAATTAATGGACCCACGCCCCCCTGCCAAAGTATGGTAGGAACTGACACTGCGGCGGGAGCAGTTGGGGATGTCATGATGTCAGGATGTCAGGCCGCGCATGCCCATTAAATGCGGCCTCGGACCTTTGACTGGTTGACACCTCGTCGACAGATCCTTCTGGGTCGTCGGGGCATCGGGTGTTCTCACGCGAACTTTCGGGGAACCGAGTGCTCGGGGGCTGCCACGTGCAGCCCCGAGCACTCTCTCCCGAGCACTTCTGTAGAATCTTCGGGGAACCGAGCGCTCGGGGGCTGCCACGTGCAGCCCCGAGCACTCTCTCCCGAGCCCTTCTGTAGAACCTTCGGGGAGCCGAGTGCTCGGGGGCTGCCACGTGCAGCCCTGAGCACTCTCTCCCGAGCACTTCTGTAGAACCTTCGGGGAACCGAGCGCTCGGGGGCTGCCACGTGCAGCCCCGAGCACTCTCTCCCGAGCACTTCTGTAGAACCTTCGGGGAACCGAGCGCTCGGGGGCTGCCACGTGCAGCCCCGAGCACTCTCTCCCGAGCACTTCTGTAGAACCTTCGGGGAACCGAGCGCTCGGGGGCTGCCACGTGCAGCCCCGAGCACTCTCTCCCGAGCACTTGGCTCTTCGGCCCATCGGGGGACTATGGTACTCGGGGGCGAGCGGGTACCTCCCCGAGCACTTTCTTCTCGGTACTTGGACTCTACGGGTCATCGGGGAACTGGGGTGCTCGGGGACCAGAGGCTGTGGCCCCGAGCACCTTCTCCCGAAACTTAGATTTTTCTCATTCTGCATGAGGGACCTCGCGGGATGGTGACACGTGACGGACGGCTGGCCTGGTCTCGGGACTCAGGGACCCCCGGTTCCTGATACACCGACACAGTCTTTGGACCGTTTGATTACGATCGAACGACTTAGATTCGTCGTTTGATTTAAAAAAAAGGTGATTGAAAAATAACATCACCCTTGCTCCTGTAGAAAAAAATAATCTTGAACCTTCCCCTTAAGTACAAGGCACAACATCGAAAGATAAGGGAAAAGATGTAACAAATGGTATGCCAAGGAGCCATTAATTGAGTTTATTTTCTCCTAAGGAGTTTAGTTTCTTTTGTTGGTTAGAAGTTGAGCAGGTTTTAGTCTCCTCCTAACTTCCTTTTGCTGTAAATTGTAATAACTTGTTGTATACTTAAGAACTTGTAATATAAATTTAATTACTTGCTCTTTCTTAAGCTGTGTTGTGATACTATATGTTATAAAGGTATGTGTTCCGATCTTAGGCACAAAACACGTGACGGGACTAACGGGATGATATTCTGGATAATCGTCGAGGTTGTGATTATATTTAATGATCCTCCTGATGATTAATTAGAATATTGTTTGAATGGTTCCTTACATTTATATAATGTAAAACCATTGTTATCAAATATGGTTTCATCTTTGAAATCTTTAGAGTAGAATTTTGAGCAATTTTCTTTTTTCATACATGGATATTTTGGATCCTTCTCGCCACATGGATCGTGAATCATAAGTTCTGCTATAAGTATATAACCTAAAGGATCTATATTAGGATCAGGTATCTCAGTAGAGATAAAACTATCTATTTGTTTGCATGTGGTTTCTATCTAGTTCTTATCAAGCTATAGTAAAATATGTGCATGGGGTACCCGTATTTTTTAAACTCTATTGAGTATAGCAGGGTAAGTATTGGACAAAATATAGATCATGATCTTAAATCTATTAAAAGTTCTTCTAACACATGTGAAAAACTCGAATGATAATATCAGCTCTGTCATTTACTTGTTGAACTTCAACTAACATGAGTTTAATTTCTGGTCATTTTGGATTGCATGTGAAAGTGATGAATAGATCAGGAGGTCCATATACACGACATATTGCTATACCATCATGGTAGTTTTGTATCATATATCTTCGGCATCCTATATGACTAGATGGTAGAAATATTCTTTTTCGGGATCGGGACGATTTGGGATGGGATGATGAATTGGGTTCGCTTCTGGATGGTGGCGGTGAGGATTTGGGATCGGAAGGAGCTGGTCTCGAAAACTCAGAAATCACGCAAGGTGGAGTCCATAGGCGATGAAGAATTTATCCGGGAGCTGTGAGCGATGAATAATTTTTCTAGAATGCGCGAGCGACTGAGCAGATGACAGTTTCATATTGGAGGGACTTCAATCAGTGCTGCTCAGATCGGATGGTGACAAAGCATGTGGCTGACGTAGATAACGCGTTTAGATAAGTAAGATTCTTATACGATCCTGATCCGACGAAGGACAACACTAAGAGCTTCACAGAAACCTTACAAATTGAGCCCAGATAAATACATTATGCAGCCGTGCCGCTTCCCCGCGCGCCATGCCTGAGACAGGAAGAAGAAAGCGGGGATGTGGGGGTGTTGGAACATTCGATTTGGTGGTTGGAACAATTCAATTTTTTTTTTTTTTTATCGGGAGAGGTCGCCGGAGAAGCTTCGATGCGGCGTCGGCTGCGGGTTCGTGGGGGGGGGGGGGGGGGGCAGGAGCTGGGCCGGTAGAGAGGTTTCGCAGGCCGCATGATTACTGTTTCGCGGGCCGCGAAAGAGGGTGGGAGGGGTGTGCGAACAAATGCTATTCAGCCCCTACGCGAAGTGTGATGCGCCCCCTCCAGGCCTCCACCCCACCTCCATCAGTCCCTCTCCCTTCCCGTCTGGGTCTGGCCGTCTCGCTTCCCCCACCTCCCCCCCCCCCCCCCCCAGATCTCCAAGGCCAGGAGCCCCCCCGAGACCCTCTCGCTCCCGCAGCGATGTCGGCGAGCAGCACGCCGGTGGACGCCTCGGGGGAGCCGATCCCGACGTCGTCGGTGCTGATGGCAGCGTCCAAGCACATCGCGGTCCGGTGTCGGCCGGAGAACGTCGCCTTCCTCAACTGCAAGAAGAAGGATCCCAACCCCGAGAAGTGCCTCGAGAAGGGGCGCCAGGTCACGCGCTGCGTCCTCAGCCTGTGAGTTCGCCTACCGCGCTCTCTCCTTCCTGCCCCCACTTCGTCCGATCCCCTTCCTGTCTGCCTGGACTCCGGGCTCGTGGAATATTTCTTCCAACTTGCTATTGGTGAATTTTGTTAATTTGGGCTGTGGTGCTCCGGGTTTGTGATGTTTTTGTGGGTGCTATCAGAGATAAGTTGCTAATTATGTCAGGTAAATTTTGTACCTGGGCAATTAGACTGTGCTGGGGGTGATCAGTGGTGCGGTAGCAAGTGGTAGTTTGGCAGTGACGAAAATGTGATGCAAAGTTTGCATTCCCGGGGTTGCATTTGCACGAGGTATAATTATAACCGTAAAGGGAATCCTAAAATTTGCTCGTTGGAACACTCGATTTTTTGGGAAGAAGAGACGGTGTCCGGCGAGGCTCTTCTTCTCCACCTCCGGCAAAGATTTAGGGTTCGGGGTTGGGGCTTCGGGATCTTACTAGGCTCCCTCAAATCCCTGGGGTTAGAGGGAAGGTCGCCGGCAGCAGGCCAGGCTGGCGTTGGGGCGGGGCGGTGCCGTGGGAGGCGGAGGACCACTGGTTCGGTGGGGTAGGGGTGGGGGCTTCACGAGTTGATGGGTTGGCGCCTCGGCGGAAGGCGGCAACAGGGAGCCGCTGGAGACGGGGAAGGAGGGCGGGGTGGGTGGCAAACACACAATGGAGAAACTCATGGGAGGCGAGGAAGGAGGAGGGAGCGGGTGGTGGCGGTGGCAGGGGCTTGTTGGAGGGCTCGTCCGACGCCGTCAGTGAGTGGCGGAGAAGGAGGGGGTCGGGGCATGTACTGCAAAAATCGAGTGCCGGGCACTCGAGCCGGTAGACAGATTCTAACAGTAATGGTGCTAGTGAAATGTGAATAGCTAATTGGCGTTGGGTATGTGGTAACTAATGCGTATTTTTTGGGTAACTTGTTGCTCAATTACATGCAGGGCTCATTGCTATGCAATTTTATGCTTAGATTGGGTTAATTTGTAGTTTTGCATTGAGTGTTGTGTAGCATTTTCTAAGAAACATGCGAGTGAAGTTTGCATCTTGTGCAAACATGCTATGACATGAGCAGTGATTTGATAATTGTTGATAAAGGTGCAAAATTACAATGCGATGCATCATTGGACTCCAGATCACATTACACAATAATGGGGATAAATTGGTGAGGTTATTAGCTAGTAGTCTAGTTCATCAATTAATTGGTGATGCCACAGTGCCACACTGATTAGCTAGCTCTTTTAGGCTTTTGAGTCGTCCATAAAAATGAACTAAATGTATCTTAAGGTGAATTTCATCTTAAAAAGGAAAGATTGTGTCCTCCTTTGCATCCAATAAGGGATTGTAACTTACTCATCTGCTTCCTCTTCAGTTCCAAGTCTCTAAGACAGTAAGGGTATACTTATGTGAAACCTGTTTAATTTTGTCTCTTATAGCAGTTGATTCTGCTATGGTCGTTTGTGCAGCAAGTTTGCATGTGCCATACTGTCTGTAGGCTTCTAGCTTCGTATATACATCGTTTTCATATCAGTAATTTACTAACTATAATCAAATTGTTCTTAGTGGACAAAATAGATTAATGAAATCCCTAACGGAACCAAGATTAATAGTACAGATTGCATGTGGATGTACAGTGCTTTAGTTTGCACTTTTAGACAAAATACAGATACAAAGCACTGCTTCCTTTACCATGTGAGACTTATTGTTACTTGCTATGTACCATAGATAATGTCACAATGGTTAGTTCAATGCTACTAACCCAAACTGGAAATGTGAGATGAGAGCTCTAACTGGTTCAAGTCGTGTGCACAATGCCACAACACCTTCTCTTCCACTGGTAGGATAAGAAACACTTTACTAATAGATCTTCCATGTAACTGCCATCCACTTTGCTCTTTAGTTGAGTTGAACTGATCATTCATCATGATGACATTTGCTGTTTGCAGCTAAGACAATATTTCTTCACACTTCTTGCTGTAGGTTATGTTCGCTAATCTGATCACCATATATACTCATTCTGTATTAGAATGTGCAGTCAAAGCCAGAGGATGTTTAGTCACCATATAAACTGTGTGGCAAATCCATAAATTAATCTACTGATTTGAAATATAATGTTTACAAGCGACTCTGGAAGCAAATAGTAACAAGTTCAACAGATGTATACTACAAGGATGCACACCTGTCCTGAGATATGATACAAATACAAATGTACAACACTGAGTGTTAAGGCGAGATGGCATTAGCACCTCTTCAACAGTCGTGCTAAACTGCGTGATTGCATCTCCTCCGACATCTAGAGGACATGTTTCTCACTAATAAGGTATCATGATGTGGAAATTAAAGAATCATTGATCTTCAGACTGACTTCCTTTTTTACATTACAGAATACACTGATCCAGCAATTTAGTGAGAAAAACGGGGGAAGGAGACATGTTTTGGTGAATTGCATTAACATTGAGCCTGGCAATGAGTAATAGTGACATGAAAAGAATTGTCAATTTTGAACTGGCTTGTTGCTTTACTCGTTAGTGTCTGTTTGTCAGATGCTCAAGTGAGGCCTTAGCCCCCTCCTTTTTTTTTTCTTTTTTACAAATTCAGTGAGTCCATTGCGCCAAACAGTTGAAAGGGTGGTTACTTTTGTGACATAACACCCCTTTGTAGCAGCTGCTTTGCATCTTGGGCGCTCAGTTCAAGGAGCTGTTTTGTATGAGTTACACAGCCACGCAGGACAGATGTAAGAAGCAGGATGGTACCTTATAAATGTTGATGTTGTGGCTGCTATGATTCGAGATTTGGCTTACATGCAATTGCTGAACATTGAGTTGGAGATGACATCTAACACATTTAAAGCCGATATAATATAAGCAACTCCACAGGATATAGATTTTTTGGGGGGTTATTTCTCGTTATTAGCCTACCCCAACCTGCTTGCGACTAAAAGGATTTGTTGTTGTTGTTTCTTGGTAAGACGTGGATCTATTTTCACCCAAAAACCAGCCCGAGATTCTCTTTAGGGGTAACATGGCCTATTTCCTGTGTAATTGTTATACTACAAGCTGTTGTTTATTTCTTTCCTGAAATAAAAATGTTTGGTTGAGTCATGTGCACTTCTTGGTCTACATTATTTACTTGAACAACGTGGTGGCCTTAAAATTTTATCACTTTTGTTTGAGTTGCATTTGCATGTATGGTTTAGGTTGTAGGACCATGCACTTCTTACCATGCACTGCCAATTTGAGCAATGTGGGTTTAAGCTTATCACTTTTGTCCTTCATGTGCCATCTTTGAATCAAGTTTCCATTCCCAGGTTGAAAGATCTTCACCAAAAGTGTCCCAAGGAGATGGACGACTATGCTGGTTGCATGTATTACTACACCAACGAATTCGACTTCTGTCGTAAGGAGCAGCAAGCTTTTGAAGAAGCCTGTCCCATTTCTGAGTAGATCCTCCGGAATTTTACTTCCAGCGATCTTCACAAATAAGGAGAAAAGCCGACAAACCTAGCTCATGATCTTCCATGTTTGTTGTCCTCATGGAATTTTTATGGGTGAGTAGCACGGCCTCGAGCTCTTCTACCCACACGTCTTTCGCACCCAAGGTTTTCACCAATCAATAGACATGTTTGAGTTGGATGCCAAACTTTGAATTGACTCAGCCGCAGTCCATAAGATGACCATGATGATGGTTTTTCTCTCGTTCTGGTTCACAACATTACACTGCGCGTACTTGTTGTTTCTGTCCGAGTGATAACCTGCTAATTCCGAGCTCTCCAGTTGTGGTCTTATCGACAATAAGACCACAACTATACTATACTGCGCCACGTTGCCTCATATCTCAATGGTCTATACCGATCAGTATCATAGTCTTCTTTGTATCAGAGTACGGACGATGAGGCATTGCAGCAGCCTGACGTTTTTACAGTACGTTGGTCGGTTGGTGATTGCAGTTGCTGCTGCCAACGCACGGGCGGAGGCATGGGCGCCATGAATGAAGGCGTAAATGCGTTTCAGCGAGAGCTGCGAGAGGATCTGATGGCTGCAGAAAATTTATGATTCGAAGGTACTGACTGGTGCATGCATGATGTTCAAATCCTCTGACTCCCCATCTGAAATCATGGAGGAACAGTGATTTATGAGTGGTAAACAGTAGCATGATCAATGGCTACACACGTCTACATTTTACTGTTCACAAACTCTGCAGTTCTATTGTTTACAAACTCACTGTAGCATCAGATTATATAACTCCAACGCCTCACAGTGGAGTAAAGTCACGCTGTGCCATATGCATGACCTATTATTACTTCCTAGCCCGTGGACTCGTAGTGGTTTACGTAGGTTCTACAGATCTAGCCTGTGTCTTGGTGACTAAACTTGCCTGCCTATTTTAATTCGACTGGAAAGTAAATGGAATCATGGTAATTTCGTAAGAGTTTTACATGAAAGAATTCGGTTTCCGTAGAAATCGGGATAAATTCATGAAAAACCATTTCTCTGATACGTGAAAATTTGCATCGCACATGTAAACTCCGATTCCTCCGCCGATGTGATCAGGTCCGCCAATGCTCCGCTCCTCCGCCGGGATAGTTCTTTCCGCGGCCTGGTTTTTAGCTGTTTAGGCCTCGCCGACCTTGATCCACGGGGCGACCTGATCAATGGCTAAACACACAGAAGGCACGAAGGAAGAAAGGATTCGTTTTGATCGATGGACGTGGCCGCTGTTTGATTTGAGGAATGGAACAACCGTCGGTCGTAGCGTAAGGGTACCAGATGGTTTCGTGGCCAACGTGGCGTCCAACATGGCACATTTGAGCTGACTAGGAAGGGGAATAAAAGAAAGGAAAAAAAAGGTAGGACGGGGTATATACAGAGCGCAGCTCGGATTTAATGACGCCGATGACCATCAGTAAAGTACGAAGGGAAAGAATTTGTTGAAAGTAAATTGCGATGTAAAATAGGCAATTGACAAAACAGATTGAAATCATGTATATTCTGATTGATGAATGTTCATATATATACATGATGAATAATGTCTGTTCAGAGGCATCCCTCTGCCTCCCGAATGGTTGCCTATCCGCTAAGGGACATGGTAACTGTTGTTGGTTAATGATCGGTTGATTTTGATCATTTGGTTTCTAACCTCTCTCTTCATTAAAGTTGTTTCATGTATATATACCATCTTAGAGTTCATCCAAAAACCATGTGAGAAAATATAAGGAGAGTATTAGTGATGTACTGTTAAAACTCATTTAAAACTTAATAGGAAAATAAAGAGAAAATGATACAAGTTATATAGATTATTGTCTTTTATAAACTCATAAGAAAAAAATCTTTAAAAGGAAAAAACACATAATTGAGTTTAGAGAATAATAGATATGTCTTATATACCTCCTTTAAAAACCTTGGTAGGGAAAACAAGAGATACGATATATGACCTTGTATAGATATTACCTCATTAAAAACTATTTATGAGAAATTTTGTAAGTAAAACTCATAAAAGAAAATAGTGCAATATAATGTATGAACAGGTTAAAAATTTAGGACCAGGCTCCCTCTGATATTTGTAAATCTCGAAGTCATCGCATACAATGCCATGAACATATTTTTGAAATGTCGAAGTTGGTAATAACTTTGTGAATAAATCTATGAGGTTATCATAAGATTTAATTTGCAAGATATTTATCTCTCCTCTTTGTTGTAACTCATGATGATAAAATAATTTAAGGGCAATATGTTTGGTTATATTACTTTTTATGGAACATGTTTGTATTTGAGCAATACATGCAAAATTATCTTCATAGATAATGGTTGGTGATTCGATGAAACTAATACCACATGATTGTTATATGTGGTTTATCATTCAATGAAGCTATACGCATTCACGTGATGCTTCATATAATACAATTATTTCAGAATAATTTATGGATATAGCCACTATAATATGTTTTGAGGGCTTCCATGAAATGGTTATTCTACCGTGTAAGAACACAATGTCTGTCTGTGATCTAGCATTATGGAGATTTGATAAGTAGCCAACATCAGTATATCCAATCATATTTGTATCTTGTTTTCCTTTAAAGAAAAGACCAAGATATATAGTGCCTTAGAAATATCAAAAGATGTTTTTTTGACTCTCGTCCAATGGCGTTTAGTTGGAGTAGCGCTATATCTAGCTAGTAAGTTCACTACAAATATGATATCAGATCTGGTATAATTTACAAGATACATAAGTGCTCTAATGATACTAATATAAGGAACATCGGGTCCTAGTATCTCTTCTCCTTCCTCCTGTGGTCTAAATAGATTTTTCTTCATATCAAGAGATCGAACAACTTGGGAGTATTGGATGAATATGATTTGTCCATATTGAAATTCTCTAATATTTTCTGGGTATGCGGTTGGTGAACTAGAATACCTGAAGGAAGATGCTCGAGTTGTATACCCAAATAAAATTTGGTTTTACCCAAATCCTTCATTTCAAATTCTGTCTTTAGATGATTGTGTGATTCATCTATATCTACTGTATTTCCAATGATATTTAGATCATCGACATATACAGAGATGATGCAAAATCCTGTTAACGATTTCTTTATGAAAACACATGGGCAATCATCATTGTTGGAGTACCCTTTTGTAGAAGAAACTCTTTCAGTTGGTTGTACCACATTCTTCCCGACTGTTTTAAGCTATATAATCACTTTTTAAGTTTTACACAATACATGTTACAATTTGCGTTTGGATTCAGAATTTGGATTCCATTGGGAATCTTCATGTATATGTCCGAATCAAACGACCCATATAGATATTCTGTCACTATATCTATCACCTATATAGATAGATGATTTTGAACTGTCAATGAAATTAGATATCGGAATGTGATTCCATTAATTACTGAAGAATATGTCTCATTAAAATCAATATCAGGTCTCTGCGTGAACCCTTGTGCTACAAGTCTCGCTTTATATCTCGTCACCTTGCTGTTTTTGTTCCGTTTGCAGACAGAAATCCACTTATATCCCACAAGGAAGATGTTACGAGGAGTAGATATTATTGATGTGAACCTCTTTTTTGGAGAGTTAGCGTAATTATGTCTGGATTGCATCCTTCCATTATGCTCAGTCTGAGCGCTTGCGGCACTCTGCCTTGGTCTTGGGATTTGGATCATTGTGAAGGTCATTTGCAATCTTCGAGGAGAAGTAAGTATCGACAATTGTAGTATTTCGATCAAATGATTCTTTAGAATCAATATAATTGATGAAAATTTCATCTACCGTTTCTAACCCATCGTGACTTATTACTACCAGGAATATAGGATTTAGTAACACCTTTGTTATCAGTAAACGCATCTGGCAGGTTATTTACAATATGTTACAAATTTATGATTCTTTAAAGTTGGAGTTTAGATTCTTGAGTACGTGGATCTGATGAGAAAATATATGTGGCATTCCAATTGATTTTCTGGCATTCTTTTTGGTACTTGAGTACGTGGATCTGATGAGAAAATGTTTGTGGTATTCCAATTGATTTTCTGACATTCTTTCTAGTACTTGAAATCTCCCCTTAATACCGGAAAATGCTCCTTATGAAATATATAATCAACTTACTAGGCTATAAATAGATCCCATGTGAGGGATTCGAGGTATTTTATGATTTACAGAGAGTTATACCTCACGTAGATCCCTAATTTTTAGTGTGGGCCCATTGATGTACCCTGTGGTGATGAGATCAATACATATACAACGCAACTGAACTTTCACATATGGGAAATGCTAGGAGGACTTTCACGTACTAACTATAGTGAGGAAGCAGTGTGATATTACAGTTGATTGCAATTGAATTAAGTCAGCAGCATGTAAGACTACATGACCCCAATACGAGATTGGTAAGTTGCAATTATATAATAATAGTCGTGCGATGAGCTTGACTCTCTTGATGAGTGATTTGGGCAAAACATTTTGAGTATGGACGTATGGTACTGAATGCTATATTTGAATTCCTATGTCCATACAATAATCATTGAAAGCATGTAAGGTGAATTCAGACGCATTGTCCATTCGAATGGATCGTATCCTATGTTCAGGATAATATGCTCATAATATAATAAGAGTAATTATTTTGGTAATGCATGATTTCGTGTGGACAAAAGACATAGATATGATCATTGTGTAGATGTGTCAATGAGAAACATGAAGTACCTGAACGATTCAGATAATGGTTGGACTGGATCACATATATTGCCTTAAATGTATTCAAAAAATTTGAGTGGTTTAGCTCAGATTTTAAGGTAAGAGAGTCTTAAAATCAATTTCTCTGTGGCACATGCAGTGAACACAAATTCCAAGGGTTGTGGGAAATTTGGCAGTATTCATGCCATGACAGATTGAATTGCTAATAATTTTCCACATTATCCCAATGCTAGGATGACCAAGGCGATCATGTCATATTTTGAATGTGTCTACATTCTGAAAAATTACCTTGTACGTAACATATGGTACGGATTTGATATATGTATAGCACAATCCTAAAGATAAATAAGGAATTTTCTTTAGTATCTATTTGGCATATCCGTTATTTTTGGTAATAAGGAGATATTTCTCTTTGTTGTTAGTATAAGTTTTGATATGAAAACTATTTTGATGGATATCTCTATAACTTAGTAGGATACGAGTTGAATCGAGATACAATAGTACAACATCGATTGTGATTTGAGTACTCATAGGGGGAGTGATTATGACGCGATCAGAGCCAACAATCATAACATCGCGTCCAACGATTGTCATAATATTTCATTTACCCTTTTTAAGAGTTTAAAAATATTTTATTTCCTTAAGTATAGAGTTAGTTGTACAACTATCCACTAAGCATATTTCTTCTTCCATCGGATTGTCCCCCGTAGGCATCTATATATAGAAATTGAGAATATAAAGTGAAATTCTTCATAGATACAGAGAATACATACAACTTTATTGAGTATCAATGTGCTGATACATTATTGAAATATACAATATAGTATAAGATGATAACAACCTATTACAATACTATGCAACACATATATATGTATTAATATCTAATTAATTGGGAAGCTAATTGAGGTCTCCAAATAAATCTTTGGAAGCAAATTTCACAATCATGTTGTCGGTGCTCTTAAAAGTCCTCTTGCTGCTGCAGAGTGATGTTGTTGTCTTGTTCTTGAGGAATGCTTTGGGAACAACTGACCTTTCTGGTGGTATCATGTTGAAGATTGAAATGTGTTTCATATCTTTCGTCTTGAGCTGGTCGGCTTCGTCCAACGGACTGGAGATAGAGATCAATTAAGTGTCTAGGGGTGTGACATTTCTTAGTTGTGTGGCTGTAGCAACCACATTTGCGATAAATTTTAGATTTGTCTTTGTTGATTTTGGAAATGCCCTTCCCCTTGTTGTGTCCATGTAATTTTTACTTCTTGTTACGCTTCTTATTGCCTTTGAAGTTTTTTGGACGGTGTTTGTTGCCGTCGAACATCTTGGTATTCTGAATATTAGAATTAACTTCAGGTAAAGGAGCAGAGCATGTAGTTACTGGTGATGATTCTTCAAAAGAAGTTCATCGTACTTTTCAACCTAAAGTAAAGTATGAATTAATTCAGAATAGTGCTGGTAATTCCTAGCATGGTATTGTTGTTGCAATACCCTATGAGCAGGAAGCATTGTAGACAAAGTTTTTTCAATTTTCTCCTCATCTGTGGAAGCTTTGTCACAAAATAGCAATTTAGAGCAGATCTTGTGAACATCATGATTATATTCTCCAATAAATTTAAAATCCTAGAGGCAATTGTTAGACCACTCGCGTTAAGCTTCAGGCAGAATGACTGTTTTTTTTATATTCATAACACTCTTTGAGCGAGTTTCATAGATCGCATGGATACTCATCCATCAAGTATTCAGATTTAAATCTGGATGAAGATGGCGCCTTATGAAGTATAGAGCTTCATACTTGATTTGATCTAGAAGTGACAGATCTCCTTCTTGAGGAGGATTAATCATCGTTATTAGTCCGCAGAACGATAGACTTATCTTCATCTCCATTGTCCAAGTTAGATAGTTTCAACCATCTAACTCAACGTTGGATATTTTGTCCTATAAAAAATACCAATGATTGAATGAATTTACACTTTGGACAAATTGAAGAATCATGGTAATGTTGTAAATAATGCAAAATCATGTAGAGTCAATTTGAGACTTGAATTATATACTGTAGACCTCAGATTGTGGAGCTAATACGTTGAAGATAGTCACAAAATATGGTGTAAATCTCACAATAATAGAAGGCATAATCTGGCATTTGTTAGTAGATGCATATATTTCTATTACCTTGTGTTATGATAATTAGAATGTTTAGAAGAACACGTTGAAGGTAATCATTAAGTCAATGTGATAAAATATAGATCTCACAGTAACGGTGGATAATCTGCAAATATGTAGTAGATGTTATAGTTTCATTACCTTGTGTTACACAAATATTAAATTGAGGTAATCACTTAATTTGATTTTGCATTTTAATTTTGCTTGAATTAAGCACTTTTAGGCATAAAAGTTCTTTGAGCTTAATTAAGGTGAATTAGTATGTAATTTTGCAAGAAAATAATCTCAATTGCAAAAAATTAGCACGGTCATAAACAAAGTAACATGTTACAGGGATTGCATGAAGCAAACACATTGAGCATTACATAATATTCTAAAAAAATAGGGTCTAGAATATGAAGTTACAAAAATAAACAACACAATTTGTGATTACTATAAACATCGAGAGCCTAAACATGAAAAGTACTAATACACGGTGCTATATAGTTGGACTATCTTGCAATTTGTTAGAAACATAGGGTTTTAAAAAAATGCATTTGGCTCGGTGGGGATGCTGGCGTGTGTGGCCCAAGACAACCTGGGCCTTTTGGCCCATGAAGTCAGGCGGGGAAGCATGGGGGAGGAGAGGCAGGCTGCATCTTGGGCCTGGGCTTTGGTGGCCTTTCAATCGGCCCAGGTCAGAGGCACACGTGGGCATATAAGAGCGGCGCGTCATGGTGGTTAGGGTTACATCACACCCTGCCTCGCCCGTCACGCCTCGCTCACCAGCGTCGCCACGGAGCTGAGCTGCCACCGCTTGGTTGCTCCACCGCGCCGATCAGCACAATGTGTACTCCTCCCTGTTGGAGGAGGAGGTTGGGTCGCCGCTACAACCATTGGTGTGAGCCTTGAAGTGAAGATCCGTGGTTGTCGGGGTACAAGATCTCGGGCGGAGGCTGAGATGGCGGTTCACCGCTACTATCGTGAAGCGACGGAGGATGCGGCGAGCTGGAGCACAAGGGGCAGCCTCGATGTCACCTTGAGTGGATTCGACCACCAGGTTGGTGAAGTAGGAGGGGTAGCCCACAGTGAGCTGCCATCATGTCGCCTAGGTTAACCGAGGAGTTGGAGATGAACATCGTTGGGGAGGGCATCGGCGTGATGTCGCGGGTCACTGGCGGGACTCAGATAGAGGTAGATGCGCTATTGCTAATGCCTCGAACCATCGAGGCGGCGATGCGGCCAGGATGGCTCGGCCCTAGCGCCATTGGGGCGATCTACGCAAGCGTCGGGGACGGTGGCTCTGAAACAACGTCGATGTGGACGTTGACCTCCAGTGGTGACAGAGTGGCAATGCTCCTGGTTGGGAGTAGGTGAATGGTGTGAGGTCGTGGATCAGACAGAAGTCGTAGGCATGTGGAGGGTTGACGTCGCCTGCGTCGGCCATGGTCGGGGGCAAAGGCGGGTGGCTCGACCGACGTGGTGCATGCTAACTGAAGAATGGCGAGGCATATGCAGGCCATGGCGACCATATCCATGGGAGCGAGGGCCATGGTGGCCGCGATCCAGAAGAGCGCTAGGCCACGATGACAACGACCGAAGTGTGGGCGGTGACGACGTTCCTGGTGCAGGACATGAAGAAGTGTCGAAGCAATCGAAGGTAAAGTTCATCTTGCTATTGCTCTCACCTGTGATTGATGGAGGCCTTCGTGCCTCCTATTCTCCTTTTTTTATCACTCAGTGGAGAGCATGATGATAACATGTTGAAAGTAAATTATGATATAAAGTAGGCAATTGACAAAATGGATTGGAATAATGTATATTCTCATTGATGAATGTTCACATATATACACGATGAATAGATATTCATTCGGGAGGCGTCCCTCTCGAACGTTTGTCTATTCGCTAAGGTACATGGCAACTGTTGTTGGTTAATGATCAGTTGCTTTTGATCATTTGGTTTCTAACATATTTTATGTTTCCCGTCGTTATTGCTACGTGGCTAGCCACATGTGCGCCCATGTATGACTAGGATGCCCATGTAGCAGCAAAACCACCTTTGCAAACAGCCAGAGGTTAAATGAACTGGTATAAAAAAATGGACTTTTTCTCATAGCGTAATTTGGTGCTAAATTGGTAACTTGCACTGTGCTTGATTCATGATCTTGGCCATGATGGTCCATCGACAGAGCATCCGGAATGGATTCCACAGTAGATCCGGTTTTTCTCTTCACTCCTCTCTACATGGATTCAGCCAATACTGTTTCTACCCTACCCAAGTCGGTGGTAGACGAAATTATTGAGGCGACACAATCACTCATACCATTGTTTTTTTTCTGGCAATCAACACACATTGTTCAAGGAGCCCCAAATGGAGGGCATAGGATCAGACAAAAGAAGCATCTTATGCGCATTAAGGCTGACAAAGTCGTAGGTGGGCACTGCTGGATGAAAATGAGACGCCAGTGATGGTGGCCATGGAAGCACATGGCGTGATCACAGGCAGGCATGAAGTAGAAGAAACAGATGTGGACACGAGGGGCTGGCTGGCTGGCTGTTCCTCAATTTTGACCCAAATTGCCAATCACAATCTGGAGCGGGTCAAACAGAGAATCCCAACAGATCTTGACCTGTCCCAGAGGCCAGCCCCGGTAGATCCAACATTGCTACCCCTTGGGGGCTTTTAATATGCTACTCGCAATGTGCATCCAAATGTGTACCACAACATAGCTGTGCTTGGGGGCTTTTAATATGGACTATGCAGTTTGTTGTAGAGGATAGGGCAAAACATATGTCCTTTGTCCCCCTAGATCCTTCTATTAAATCCTTCACGCTCTTTCATTTTCATGTCACTTCCTGTGAACCAATTCAAGATAGCCAGAAATTTCATGGAGATGAAATGTGAGCAATATAGCAAAGCTTTGCGCATATATTCTATTTTTGGATAAATCCACGATATGCCACCAAATAACCGCCTAATCCATAATATGCCATCTAATGTGAGATGGCATGTGGGACCAGGACCCACATGTTATCGACACAGTGACGACATATAAGAAACATAGCAAGTTATTCAGTGGTAAATTGTGGATCTCCCAATATTTTTGGATATGCAGTTTCCTGCATGATTCGGCAAACAGCCCCAAACTGATATATAGCATAAGAAAAGGAGAAGAAAAAGATAAAAACTATCTGACATTCTGCCTTTGTAGGATGGATATGATCTCAGAAAACTGAGGACGCTTCAGAGGGGAATTGTCCCAGCACCTGTTCATCAGTGACCTCAGGAAATGAGGACAGTCTCTTGGGATCTCTGGCCTCAGCCCGCAGGCAGCGATTCCCACAGCTGCTTGCACCGGCGAGTATGTGGAGTACGCCTCCTCTCCGGTGACCATCTCCCAGAGCACCATTCCGTAGCTGTAGACGTTGCTCATCCAGGTCTCGGAGACGCTTTCAGGATCTCCAGCAATGATCTGTAGACATTATGGTCGTAACTTCTCAGCAAGGACAATTTCGGTACAAAATAAGATAGTAGAAAACTTATTTCGGGGTACTGTAAATTTTATGATTTTATTTTACTGCCTATCTGTTTTGTGAGTGACTGTCAAACAAGAAGAAAACAATATAAGTGCAGAGTTCGTTTCTCACGGTTACAGGGATGAACTACTGAGTGGACATGAGATAGTACCTAACTGGCTGATTTACTACAAGGAAAACATGAACATGGAAACAAGAAGCAACACTTCTTCACAAGTTACAAAGGATATTTTTAAGTTCCCCCACAGGATATTTTTAAATTCCCCTCCATCATAAACACAAAAATAGTTTGATCCAACTAATGTGCTTGTGAACACACCTAAGTGCTACAGAGATCTTAACACAAACCTCTCCTGACTGCTAGCATTGAATATTGGGTCATTGCATAATAAGTTAATAACAGATGAAGATTAGCAGTTTAAAATAGAGTAAATCAAGTCGAGAATTTTCAGTAGACAACAATACGAATTTTCAGTTTAAAATAGATGAAGATACGCTAGGACTGAACATCTCACCTTCAGAAAGAGTGCTTGTAGACAACAATATGAATTTTCAGTAAATCAAGTCGAGAAAACTAACCTCTGGAGCCAGCCACCGATATCCAGACGTCTCATACTCAGTGACCTCACCAACATTATAACAAGGGGTAACAATGCCCATATCCCCAAGGCAAGCATTCCCTTGCCTGTCTAGCAGGATTTTTCGAGCATTGAGATCACGGTACGCAATGCCATAGCTGTTCATAAAGGCCAGACCATCAGCAACATCAAGAGCAATCCGAACCGTGTCTTGGAGTGACAGTCTTTTGTTTCTCTGCACAATAAGATCATGAACTGATCCCCCTTCCATCATCCTAGTCACTATGCAAAGGCCATGGTTTTCATTGAAGCAAATGCCATGGAATTGGAGGATGTTCCTCTGGCCACAGCTCATCAACTGCAGCAAGTCCTGACGGATCTCAACATCATAAGCACTTCCCATGTCACAGCCCCTCAATTTGTTGACCCAAACCTTCTTTCCTCTATAGACCCCCTTGAATGAATTTGCACCAACCCAATCAATGAACTCAATCTCCTCGGAACGCAGCATCCAGCGGCCAAGCTCCTCACCACCAGATCGAATGGTTTGCCATTCATCTACTGAGACAAAGACTGATGATTGTGGTAGGGGAGTGGGAAACTGTGGTCTGCGAGTTGGCTCATTGTCAAGTACCTGACTGTCATCTGGATCAAACACTGACTCCTCATCAAAATTTCTTGATCCTTCTTCTTGACAACCACAAAGCCCAAATGGAAGCTTCACACCGCCACTGTTCTTCCTTTGCTTCTTTACGGCCGATTTTAGTGCAGACTCAATCTGGTTCTTGAAGAGCACCTCATTCCCAGACTGCACAAGTATCATGACAACACCAAGTGTCAATCCTCTCTTCTCAAATATTTGGATCTTCTTGCAGCAGAACGAAGGGCTATCAAGTGAGCCAGACATTGACTGCCATGAAAGCGGGGCAATGCAAGCAAAAGTAAGCTGAAAAGCAGTCCCTTCATCACCACCCCCTCTGCCATGAACTTCCTCAATGTTAACTGCAGGCTGATCCTCACCAGTCGCCTGCTCTACAAGGCGGGCATGCAAGAGGACATCTATCATGTCAAATCCTGTCTGTGCATAGCTGCAAAATCGAAACTTCTGCCTGTCAGCAACCATTCAGCACATACAAGAGAAATGAATTGTCATCTCAGCTTACATATCAGATAATGTGCTTGATTTAGCACATTAGATTTAACAGAACAGTAAAGTTTCTTTTACCACTCTTAAAATTGATCGCGCAAATTCGTGATCCCTGGAATCTAGTACTAACTACGAAGCTTGGATGGCAGGGAACGTTTTTCCAACAAAAAGGCACCGGCAAGTTTGACATCTCCATTTAGTGTAAATTCCCACGAAGAGGGGAAAAAAGCTGACCATTGCATCTTGCATTGTTGAATAATTGGGTGGTCCTGAAAAAAAAGAACAGCACAAAAGGTGTCAGTTTCGGGACACTGACCTGTTGGGGAGGGCGTCGAAGTGGCGGCGGAGGTCGGCGACGAGCTTCTCTGGCAGCTGCTGGTTGGCGGCGCCGCGGGAGTAGAGTTGCGCGAGGCCTCGGAGGAGGAAAGGTGGCGGCTTCTCGGCGCGCGGCGATGGGTCGCGGGGGAGGCCACCGCCGTCCAGGTACAGCGTGTTCTTGAACGCGGCGATGGCGCCGGCGAAGTTGCGGCCCAGGCGCTGCCATTTCTTGGGGGCCGCCTGCGCCGACGTCGGCTCGCCGGGGCAGGCAGAGTCAGCGCAGGTGGGGAGGGAGTCGTCTGAGCGACCGTGGGGCTTCATGAGAACCTGCTCCGCCATCTCCTCGTCGGTACTCGGCCGCCCCGACCAGCACTCCAGCGCCGCCGCCATAGCCGGAAACTTGCGTCTTCCGCTGTTGAATCTTCACTCCCCGAGGAAAGACGCGAATCTTCCGCTGCTGAAGGAGTAAAGTTGGATGGTTTGGGCGGATCCCTTGTTTCTGCACGGCTGAATGGGATCCCCGGCTGAATAGATGCAAATGGAACAGAACCAAGATCTTACTACGAAGTTCTTGGTTTTCTAACTTTGCTTGGACCAAACAAACAAGGAAATATTGAATTTTTTTCTGGATTTCACTCTTTCTTATCTCTGATTTTACTAGAACACCGAAGGAAGAAGTGTTTACAGAATGCGAAAAAAATAGGAAAAAAGCTAGATCGAGTAGCAAGAGAAACAACTTGAAAATGTTGATTTTTTCTTCTGGATTTGTGGGGAATCTCTGGGCCAGGGAGGAGGTTTTTCTGGTTATGATTTTGCTCTACATAACTAGTCTTGCTCCGAACCTCTCAGCTCATTCGGGGCAGAAGAAGAAGGGAGCCAGACGAGGAGAGGGAGGCAAAGAAAAATATGATGCCATCTTTTGTAGTACTCCGTACCAGGCTACGAGTGAGGGCCTCAGGAAAGGGAGGAGAGAGAAACATGAATCATGGAGAGAGGTGGGGCTGGGCGGCTGGCGTCCTGCGAATAATTTATGGAGGTGTTTGGTGTGTTCATGTGATCTTGCTGCCATGCACAGGCACGAAAACATGAATTAAGCTGCAGTGCACAGGCGCAAAAATGAGCCAAGGATGCTTTGCAGCTTGCAAATGGCGACCTTTCTTTGCATGGACGGATGGACCATGCAAACTGCATACTCTGTGAGCTGGGATTTTTTGGTCCCGAATGTCAGATGTCAAAGCATGTGCATCCTCACATTTTATTTTATTTTTACTTCTAATAAATTACGAGACGATTGCTTCTGCACATTTTCCAGGGAAAAATTGAAGCCAGCATCACTTATGATACAAAATACATATTATTCAGAGTTCAGAGTGCCACTCTGCGTCAGCGGAGATGTTATCTTAATTCTTGGGAAAAAAATTCTATGCAGCACTGCTGCAAACTCCCCTTCGTGTAGCACCTCACCGATTCACACCACGTGTCCAGAGTTGGAATCTCAAAGAAACTTTCTTCCCACCCCACAACTGAGCTCGGCTCGGGCCATTCCCGAACGGCTCAGAGCCGTAATCGCTGTTATTGGTTTCCTTCTCCCGAATCGAGATTATTGGCAATGGCGGGGCAGGCCGACGACTTCTTCGACCAGATGCTCTCCACGCTACCCTCTGTGTGGGCCGATTTGGACACCGACGGCAAGTCACCTTGGGAGCTCGCCGCGGGCACTGCCGCCAAAAACCCGATCGTGCAAGCCTTCGGTGATGAGTCGGTGTTGCTCGCGTCCCGCCTCCAGCAGCACCAGATCGACGGGGATAAGTCCTCCACGATCATGCTACAGCTCAGCGACCTGCACTGCCATGACCTAGCTGGGGGGGGGGATCGGTGGCCTGCCCCCTACACGGCCGCTGCTTTCCCCATTGTAAATTCATAGAAACAACAACGGCAACAAGTTGGTAGTTTGATCGCCTCTCGCCGCTGCTAGCTATATCAGCTCCTCACCTCCCCCATCCACACAAGCTAGAAGCGGCGAGATGGCAGGGCAGTTGAAGGCCAAGATCCTCGCCACGCCCGCGGCCGCCGCGGTCGTCTCTGGTGGCCACAACCTCTGCGGCCGACGAGCCCATCCCGACGCCAACGTCACCGTGCCGGCCTTCGCCGCTATGTTGGTTGTCGTCGTTGCCCTCGGCTACCTCTTCTGTTAGCCGGGCGGGATGTGATGCTTATTTTTCGTTTTCAGAATTGTTGTTTCCTGAGTAAGTCTGTGGTTGTAATTCATTTCCTGGTTCGAGGTTTGTACGTGGTGAGATTAAATTCATATCTTTTCGATTTATCGGTACTTTGCAATTTGCAAATGCAAGTGATAAAAATAAAACTTGTCTGAAGTCTGCATATCTAGCATATGAATATGATGCTCACAACCTCAGCACATAGGTTGGTTGATAGTCCTGTTAAGCATTTGCAGAATGTAGAGCACTCTGTGACAACCATGACCACTCGATTGATCTCAATTTGGGAGAAGGAAATGGCTGAGTCGTTCGGGAATGGCCCGAGCCGAGCACGGTTGCAGGGTGGGAAGAAAGTTTCTTTGAGATTCCAACTCTGGACACGTGGTGTGAATCGGGTAGGTGCTGCACACAGAGGAGTTTGCAGCGGTGCTGCGTAGAATTTTTTTTTCCATACTATACTGTACTGTGAGTATGGAAATTTCGCACTGGACATGGCAATTCGCTTCATCTTTTTTTTTAGCGTCTTAACATTAAGGTAAGTGATGTAGTATTCAAACTCATGTTATATTCTACACATACCCACACATCTATAATACATGGACATGTCTACTAAAGAGATCTGCAGAGCTCAAAAAAAACTTATGATATGTTAGGCCATCTCCAGCGAAATCGTTATAAGGTGCTATAGTAGGCGTACAGGGTTGGATACAGACTCTCTGCGTACGAAAACCAGCTCCAGCGGAGTCATTATCAGCTGCTACTGTAAAGCGGGCACTGCAAATTTACGGGTTGAGAGCGGTATTTTTGCGGGATAGTTGTAGATCCTCTGTCACTGTTCATGAAAAATGACATATGTATATGAAGAAAAAAGTAAAGTACTGAAAAGTAGAAAATATGATAACTATTGAAGATAAAAAAATATAAAATATTATAATAGTATTATAGAAAATATTATAATAATATTATAGAGAATAAAATTTTAAGGTTTCTGCTAAAGATAGTTTTAGGCCGTCCGCTCCGCAAACAACGGAAAGGTCACGCTTCCCAAATAATCCACATGCACTAATTCGCTTCATCTCCTGATCCTTTATTATTGGTATCACGAGAAAGGAAAAGCTTCTCTGCTGCAGCTGGCGCAGCCATGTACAGATGCACTGCCGTTATGCCGGCTCGGACACTGCGTGAACCAAAATTTCTCCTCTCCTTTTTTTTCACTCGCCGGGAGGCGAGACTGAGAGTAGTAGCCCTGGTAGACTGAAAATTACAGCATGACGTGACACGATTGTTCAGCATCATAGTATACTTTTCTGCAGATCGTGGACTGGATAGGAAGAGTCATGTTGCTTGCAACTGATGGCTGATGTGCTACCTATGTGTCATGTTGACTGATAGTATCATGTTGACTTCAAAACAGAATGAAATCGTGTCACTTACAGTAATACCTATGTCGCTACGTCATTTTGCTGCTTATGGCAAGCTATGGCTGGGAGCCCTAATTCGCTATAGCAACAGAAATATCGCGTAGAAGTAGTATTAGAGTCATAGGAACAGAAACAGTGTAGCAAGATTCCGTGTCCAATACCGGCAAAAATGCCAACTGCAAAACGCTGTCATCTTAGCTCCAATGAACTATTTAAATACAAGCTCATATTTTGGTGCAGTCATACAAACTTATGATCTATTATTAATGGCAAAAAAAAAACTTATGATCTATTAGGCATGCTGATGGGATACCAGATACATCGGTCTAGGACCAAGGGGCTCGATCTGCAGGACACCACACTAACATAGTGTCTGCATGCATGCTGGTGGCGCTTGGTGTCGTATGGATCGTTGACTGGATCCTCCGATTTGACGTTCCACGACATGACCACACGTATGATAAGGAGCCTTTCCCTTCACCTGTTCTCCTATCTTACTGCCCGCCCTCCTCACTGTTCTCGGCTGCCATTGTCTCCGCTGGTCTCACCGGAAACATGTGTCCCGACCAGGGTTAAAAAACCGTCGGTAACTGCTCAAAAATCGCGGTTACCGACCTTTCCGGTCCGGTCCGATTTCAAAAACCGTTCGGTAACCGAAATTTAAATTCAAAAAATTCGAAAAAATAAAAAAATTTAAAAAAAATTCAAAAAAAATCTTAAAAAAAACTAGACACAATTCTAAGAACTTCTGTGAAAAAAATTTTCAAAAATAATGTCGTTTGCATCATATTCTATAGGGAGAAAGTTTGAAAAAAATGAAAAAAATTAAAGCGTGCGGCTCAATTATTAACTCACGTTAAGGAAAAGTGTAACATGCAAACACATATTTTTCTTATATAAAACGTATTTTAAGAGAACCTTTAAAATTGATTTCACTTTATTTAGAGTTTTATTAAATTCTCTATGATTTTTACAAAGTTCACAAGCATAAAGTGAATATGTTAAGAAACATCACTGTAATTAATTTTTTCATGTCTACTATTATTTTTTCTACGTAAATCATAATATAAATAAGCTAATGAAAGTGGTTTCACTAATTTTTAAGGTGTGATGGGTCAGTTATGAATTAATCTAGTCGCAACACATTTACACAATCATGCATGTTACAATAACTAATTCATGAGTTCATATATTTTTAAAAGATATAGGATCATGTAAGAAGACTAACAAAATTAGTTTCATGATTTTTGGATTAGCAAAGAGTAAACTATGCATTTACCTTGGTTTAACAAATAAAATTTCTCACAGAAAATTTTGAACTTTTTTATGAGTATAAATACTTTTATCATGTAGATCATGTTACAAGGAAGCCAACAAAATTTGTTTCACTTGATTTGAAGCTCGGATGAATTAGTTATTGATTTTACAAGATTGAACCCTTTTTTAGGTTTTTTGTTGAACTGCGCTGAAATTCGATAAAACCGCTCGATAAATCGAGAAAACCGAGCGGTTACCGAGCCAAACCGCTCGGTAACCGACCGAATCAAAAATGCGAGAAAATCGCTCGGTAACCGACCCAAACCGCTCGGTTACCGAGAGGGCAAAAACATGATTTTTTTACAAAAATTTAAAATTTGCCGAATAAATTTTCTCCGAATTTTTTTGAATTTTTGACCGATAATCGCGGTTACCGCGGTTTTTCGGTTACCGCCGGAGGTCGATAACCGACCTCCGGTCGGTAAAGTGAACCATGGTCCCGACCCCCAACTGAACCATCAGATGTCTCTTGATCGCTCCCTGAGAAGTTCTGATCTGGAGTTCGGCTACCGTGTGGAAATAAAGTTCGAGTCTCGCGAGCCACCTCCACCACCACCATCCCCACCAGAACACCACCTCAAAGAAGAAGACGAGGTCGACGAAGACAAGGAGGAGGAAAGGGAGGGGATGCTCCAAATAATCCCTGTTAGTTGGGTAGTCCGGCATCAAACTGTGCGTGATTTGAGACTCCAAAGAGGCGATTCGAGTCTTTTGGAGTTCTGCGGTAGGCGAGGGCTTGGGCTTTGTCTCCAGAATGGCAGGCTCTTGGAGGTAGAGGAGGCGGTGAGCGCCTTGAGGCTCTCCGACGACCGGCGCGAGGTCCTGCGAAAGCCGCGCGCCGCACGATGCGCCGCATGTTGCTCTGCAGGCTCTGCTGCACCAGCTGCCGCGGCGCACTTCTCCATGCCCATGCCGGCGTCCGCGGGTTCTCCTTCCTCTGTCTCCTCCCGGCACCCGCGCTCCTGTGGCGTTGACACCGTCGCCACGACGCCGGACGCGTTCGCGACCTGCTTGCCCTTGTCGGTGTGGAGGATCTCCAGGATACTGGACGCGTGCTTCTGCGCGAGTGTCGTGCCCACGAGGGTGAGCTGTAGGAGCGCGGACGTGGCGCCGGCCTCGGCCATGGCCGCGCGGTCGTCGTAGCTCCGGTGCGCCAGGACCATCAGCGCCTAGGCCGCCATCTCCTGCGCCATCGAACTCTCACGGAGATCGTGGCGGCCTGGAGGAGTACTTCGTCAAGGCTGTCGAAGCCGGTAATGGCTCGCGAGCCTCCGTCGAGCCTGATATTCAACTCGGAATGCTGACTGGTTTGGCTCGCTCACAGCTAACCTCGCTCGGCTCGTTTCCAGTATCGGCCATTTCACTTTGGTCTTGCGTCTGAGGAGTTGGCGAGCTAATTGCGCTGTGCTCCCATACGATTAGATTAGCATCACGGCAGTTGTTTTACCCAAAACCCATCGTGCTAATCCCGATCAATGGATCGGGTCTTTTGTGCACTTGTGGACTGTGCCCCATTTGGATTTAAATACCTAATCTTAGGTCTCATTTGGTTGAACTCCACTTCATCAGATTTAAAGTTTACAGTTAAAATAAAATAGTTTAAGTCTAGATTTTTAATTTAAGATGCAAAATAAAATAGAGCACCTAAATACTTTTTATATATCATAATTCTAGCTCTATAAATTTTAATAACTAAAATTCCCAACTTCGAAAATTCTTTGCAGCTGGAGTTATGCCACTCACCTTATCGGCATCCGCCGGACCGTATGTGGACGGCCTGTACCGAAATGCCGAATCCATCGGTCTAATTAAAGCCCAAATCCTGCTGGATACTGAAGAAGTGAGGAGCAGTTGATTCTTTATGCAACAACAGTGCAAGCCATAAGAACTCGTCCTGGTGTCCGGATCACACCAGAGATGGTCACGTTTCCAGGACTAGCAATAAATACGAGGTTGGTGGCGGCGCCGCCGTCCGATCCAGCTCGACCGGCCGGGATCGCCGGCGCCATTAGCCGATGGGCCGGCTGCCGACGCGAGGCTGCCTTGGCAATTCATCGTAAAATTTTCTAATAAAAATATAATAGTATAGAGTATGCTATCATCTAAGCTCAAACAACAACTTATACAAGCACCAAAAAAATCATCTATGAATAATATTTCTGTATGAGTAATTGATTTTTTTTCTCCCTGTGCAAGTTGTTGTTTGAGTCTAAATTTTATGAGATATTAAATGATAGTATATTATACACTATAATATTTTTGTTAGATTTTTTACAATTTCTAACACAAGTTTTTAATTGATTGATAAATATAAATTGATTTACGTAAGGGTTACACAATAGAAATTTTCCCTACGCGGACCACGTGCCTCGCGGACGCGGTGGTTGGCAAAGATCTCAAGCCATGTCATGTGCGCGGCTGCCGATCGACGCCGGGCTTCCGGTGCGCGGCGCGACGTACGGAGTTGGCAAAGATCTCAAGCAGGCCTTTAAAGTTCAATAGGCCGAAGCCTCACCAGGCTTCCTCCCATGGGCCAGATCTACTCAGCCCAGCACTATCACTACCCGGGCGGTCCATACACCCCACTGGGCCGATGCCGACGGCACCTCGCGAACCTGTACCTAGACCGGATCCACGTACACCATCGGCACGTACCTATGCCGCGGGCCCGCAGCTCTAGAAACCGCCGTGCACGAACAGGGAGCTCTTGGGTCGACGGGGCATCGGGGCATCGACGCATCGACGCATCACGCTCCTCGACTTCCTCCGTCGCGACCTCCCCCTCGCCGATCTAACGGGGGAAAGCGGAGAGGCTCCTCCCACGCGACGCCACCCCCGCCGTCCGCCCCCACCGCGCGGGCGGAGCTTGCCGCCATGGCCTCCACCTCCTCCTCCAGGTACGCGAAGCACCGCCGGATCGGGGAGGACGAAGAGGCGGAGGAGGAGGCCGAAGAGGAGGTACGCGCGCTTCGGCTGCTCTCTCGGTCTAGGGCGTGATTGCAATCTCCCAGTTCGGGTCCGGTTTTTTTGAGCCAAACGCGTCCGCTTTTGGTTCTGCCGTGCTGTCGTTCCATGATGACGAGGTCTCAGGCCGTCAGGGGCATTGGTTTGTGTGGCGCGTTTGGTAGTTTCCTGTCTTGAATTGTTAGAGTTGCTAATCTGATTTTGGACGGCTAGAATCTATGTTGGTTGCTGAAGGCTGTAGAGTCGGGTATGTCGGTGTGTTGGCCTGTCAGATCACGGCTTCGGATCATCAATTTATTCGTCGATTAGCGAGCTGTGAGTGTTGTGCTTCTGGAGGAGTGTGCATTTGCACGTTTCCTGCTGCAAATTGCTATAACAGACAGAAAAACTAGGTACTTTTTAGGGATCGAACTTTGTGATGCTTAGTTGCATAATGTGTACTGGCAACATGCTAATTGCTCGGTAACTGTACCTTCTGTTAGGTACCATTTGCCTCATTGTTGGATTGACTAAATGTATATGGTAATTAGTGTTAGTTTTCCTGCACTGCGGCTTTTTCTTAAGGCTTGTTTGTAGCTCCCTACATGAGTAGATGTTAGAACTCAGCATTTTGTCAAATCCGTCCGAGCCGAAAATTATCTGTTGAATAATCATATTTCATCAATCTCCGCAGTTAGAGCGGTTTGATGATTTCACCATTGCTTCATCATGGGAAAGGTACTGCAAGTCTACAATGATGCTATCCAAGTATTTTATTCTTGTTTTTGGTCAATTTTATTTATTTGCAAAGGGTCATTAAGAATTTCTTGATCATCTAGGTTTATCTCTGAGATAGAGGTTATTTGCCGTCATTGGTTTGCAGATGGCCCGAAGAACCTAATGGTATTCTATTGCTCTTTCTAGTATTTAATATTTATGCAATCATGCTTGTGTGATGAAGTATTGTTCTGTTAACAAACTACATTATTGTAGCAAAAAGGTGCAGAGAGAGTTCCTTCCTTTGAAAACTTATACGTGGTCAAACGTGAACTGAAGCATGGGAAAAGAGTCTATTCTATGGAATATCATTTCATGAAATCTGCGAAAGGTGTGAGAGAGTTTATTGGTTTAAACTTTAATGCATTCAACAAGTTTCTATATCATGTTATTCTTGTCCAAATAACTTCTTTTGTTTATTATTCTTTTTTCTCACAGTCACCAACATCTATGTGTAGGAAAAAACTCATACTGGGATGATGATACACATAGCATGCAGCTCTCATTTGGAGTTGATGAGTTTTTGGTATGATTTTTTCATGTTGCATTTGTACAAAAGCCGCCACATGATTTTTCTGTTGGGTGCATTTATTGTTGTAAGTATTTTTTGTGGATTTTTTTGGTCGTACATAATTTTCTTTCAGTGCAAAGCATTTGTGATTGAGTTTTCCAATGAAAATCACTGAATTCTAGTGCAACAAATGGTCATTTGCCTTATCAAAATCGTTCACCAAGCTCTAATATGTAATGGAGCCCCCCCCCCCCCAAATGTGCACAGGCTAGTTTCCATCATTAAACTGATAGTGCTTTTATGTACTCACAGATAATTGCTCCGTTAAGTGCCAGTGGTGTGGTTCTCGATGATCCTGAATCCACTAAGCTTTTGAGTTCTGTAGCAATTGCTCTCTCTACTTGTGGCAGGTGAGTGAGTTTTGAGTAAAGGCTGATGTTAATAATGGATAGTCTACTGGATTGGATATCCTACAGATTTTTTGGTTAGGACTTGAAAAAGAAAGTTATGCATATTGTTTGGCAAGTCAATGCATGAATATAATCAGTGACAGTTTGTTTTTGTTCAATGCTCATTGACTTCGGCACACCCATACAATCCTAATTTTCCTCTATCTGTTTAGATGTATTTGCACTAATAACCCATTCCGTCAAAATTTTGTTATGCGCTTGAACTGGAAGATAGCTAAAAACCTAGAACTAATGTTATGTACAATATGGTAAACCAAGCATGATTCTTCACAATATTAGTGTATTCAGTCTTCTTGAAGAAACTGGTGGATTTAGTCCATACGAGGGAGTATTTAGTCACTCACATTTCAAGTTCCTGCAATCTTTACAGCTACAGAGGGTGCTATTAGGTTACTGCTTACCTAACAAGCATTATTACTGTCATTTTACTGAATTGTTTTCAATTAGCAATTGGCCAGCGTTTGTACCGGTGCATGACCCTTCAAGGAAAGCATATATAGGAATCCAAAATTTGGGAACTGTATTTACTCGAAGATTTGAAGCTGACCGAATTGGTAGCCAGGTGCCAATAAGACTCATGCATCTGGAGGGGTTACATGAGCTATTTCTATCAAAATTTGTGAGTGTCTCTAAAAGCTTTCACTCTCCCCTGATGTCTTCGTTATTCCATAAAATCTTACAGTATTCCATACAAAACTAAACAGAAACCACCAAAAAGCCAAGATGATTCCCCCCCCCCCCCCCCAATTAGGAGGGGAAAATAACACCAGCTAGTAACTATACAACGCTTAGCAGTTAAACTTCAAAACATATTGCTTGCTTTTTTTCAGTATTCTGTTGCTCTTCTGACTTTTCTCTCTTCAACATTTCTGAACTGTTCTGGATTGTTTGAACATGCGTTGACCTTCATTTTTCTTTTTGGACTTTGAAGGTCCTATCCTCGACAGATTTCCCGGCAAGGGTAAAGGTTCACTTCTCAATGAAGCTTACCTACAGGACTCCTGAGTATGATTATGATAATGAGACTTTAGATTCTGAAGTAACTGCATCGTTAACTGAAAATGAAGTTGCAAGCCATCCCAGAAAACAATGGGACGATGATTGCCCGTGGGCTGAGTGGTACTCTGCTGAGGATCCTGTTAAAGGTAACTGAAGTCTTATGTCTTTTACAAGGAAAATGTGAATAATAAAAAATAATGGGAACAAACCGGCCCTAGCCATGGGATTCACCATGGATTGAACCTAAAAGGCTCAGATCAACGACAAAAAGCCACCAACACATTTTAAAATTTCCCCTGAATTATTCCGCTTTACACCTATGTCCTTACACTGTCCAGTAATATAGGTCAATCCCTTTTTATCTGTACCATCCAAGGTTTATCTAGCATAAGATATTACCATCTTCATTATCCTATTTTAATCATAGTTACTACTTGTCTCTTGATATGCTCACATCTTTTACACATTAGCACGTTTTTGTATCGGGATAATACATACCATAGTTAGGCATTTTACCTGTTTGACACTAAAAGTGGTAAGAAAGTATGATATCTCAGGAGAGAAGAAAATCCCACCTTTCATGTAAAATGGAATACGGAGGTTCTATAAATCTTGTTCAGTCTTCAAGAACCCTAACATGGACCTGAGATAATGTACCTTTCATGATATAAGGTAGATTTGTCATGAATAAATTGGCTATAATGAGTGGGATCCTATGAGTTGTTGAATGATATGTTTGAAAAGTGTTATCTCAATTTGAAGTGATATTTGCCAGTTGTATATTGGATTCAATACATCTCATGTTTTCTAACTTTCATAGAGGATGTTTCAAATTGATGTACATTTAGAAACATGATCTACTTGATCATCATAGGTTTTGAGCTGACTGCTATTTGGGGAGAGAGGTCGTTTGAAGAGACCCTTGAGATGGCTGAAGTAGAAAACACTTCATCCTTTGATGCTGATAGCTGGCTTCTTCACCCAGTTGTATCTCAGTACATGTAACTTTTTTATTTGTAAATCCCTTGTTAATTTTCTGCAAGTAATTTCCATTTCATAATGCATAAGCACTATATCTATCCAACTGCATCAATGATCACTAATAGCAGGTGTCTCTTACATAAATCATGTATTGTCTTTCCATATTCTCTTTTTATTTATGTTCAACCTTCATTGTAGGGTAGATGATTCTATTGGAAAGTTTGTTGGGTTTGCATCCCAGCTACATCTTCTTGTGAATGCATATGAATCGTCAGCAGAGGCACAGTTTTTGGAAGACTTTGTTGCAGGTTAAGAACTTGATACATGTCAAAATACCCTCCAACTGACCCCAATTATGTTTCTAGCATTTTGTTTCTAATTTTAATTTGACATGCTAGGTAGCAGATAATTCAAGTAAGGACAATTCGAAATCTACTGCTACTGTGCCTCCACCATCCGTTATTGATCGTGTTATGAAAGATCTTTTCAGTGACGGTATTTATTCATCCTTTCTTTCCCGATTTAGAAAGTTAGTTACTAAATCATCATATTACTGAGCATAATGGAGCCAATCTCTTGCGAAGTTCAATGCTGACGGTTTAAAGAATCCACAATGTTGCACTAGACTGCTAATATAATGAGTAATTAGGTTGGCTCATATGGTACTTTTTGCATGCTATTTGAAATTATTGCACTTCGCAAAGGTCCTCTTCTAAATCTATACAGCTGGAGTTTACCTAGGAGGAGAGCATATTCTTTGTTAAGTAATTGGAGCAATCATTTGTCTGATCCTGTGAATGGTCCGCTAGCCTTTGCAGAAAAGTGATTACCGCCTGAACTCATGGTCCTCTCTTTGGGGTGCTCATGGTTTGGCAGGATCTTGAGCTTACATTAGTTCTGCACTGTACATGGCTGGTTCTGTCTTCTTGATCTGATAGTCACCTAGTTCTAGTTCTGTGACTACACTTACATACCGTTTTCTTTTTTGATGCCTGTCAACTCATGTGCAAGCTTCATAAGCTGCTGAGCCATAAGAAGGAATGTCAATGCTACCTTTTAAGGTTGTAGATGGTGATGGGCTTTCCTGGATTTATAAACTCAAACCGAACTAGCAATAATGAAATGACATTACTTCTTAATGAGTAACAGATAAATAATCATTTGCTATAAACCTGTAATATATCATGATATTTCATTTCATTTCTGCACCTTTCTCGTTGATTTCATTTTGAGAATCTAATAAACTATCATGTTCCTGTTTATTAGAGGCTGGAAACTCAAACTATGTGGAAGCAGAAAATAAGTATAGTCGCGCGATGAGAGGTGCACCCTCAGATTCACTTTTGGCCCAGTTCTGTTTGCATGCACTGTGGTTTGGCAACTGCAATATACGTGGTATGTATTTTGCGCTGAATCTTATAATGTCTGTTTTAATTTGGAGACTCTTATTGATAACAGACTTGTTTGTTATGCCAGCTATTGCTGTACTGTGGATTGATTTTATACGTGAAATTCGTTGGTGCTGGGAGGAATCGGAAAGATTGCCTAGGATGCAAAGCAATTCAAGCATTGATCTCTCTTCTTGTCTTATCCACCAAAAGTTACAAATGGTACATCAATACTTATTTCCTTGTAGTTCCTAGTGCCACATTTGGCATTCATAGGAGATGCTAACATTCTGTGAGAAAATGTTATTTGTTTGGCTATATCATTGCTTGATATGTTGTGGTTGAATGTCATGGTATACTAGTTAAACGCCCTTGCCATGAATAAAAACATATTACTCTAGCATGTCAGATCATCTTCGCTGGTCTCTGCCAACACACGCTCTCAGCTTGGCTCCTCTGCAGTGCCAGGACAGCAAGCTCTGATCTGGCCCGCGTCGTTTCTCCACATTGTGCTTGGCCTGCACCACTCGCTCAATTCCGCCACAATATCTTTTCGAGCTCCACTATAGCTCGTATCATGTTTTTGCTGCTATGCTCAACCAATGCTAAAGCCAGCCTACATCTTGTTCTTGCGCTGCACTGCTCGTGGCCAAATTTAGCTCTGCTCAGGTTGTGGGGAGGCAGCCTCATCTGATAGCGATGAAGAGGATGAGCTCATGGTGGCTGGGTCCAATGCGGCTTCATTCAGTGTGTGGCGATTGTAAATCTGAGAGGATGCGGGAGGACGATGAGTTTCTTTAGAGAGATAGAAGGATGATGTAGGAGGGGTGATGTGCAATCAGCACCAGTTCAATCATTTATCCTAGAAAGAGTTTTCGCTTGTTTCTGCAAGCTGCTGTTTGTAGAATGATTCAACTATTTTTTGGCCACCTCTTTCGTATCTCACAGACTGGCATTAAGAGTCCACCTGTTAATCATTTTATGAACAGAGTATTAAGTTTTGACAAAGATAACCATGTTTTTGCCAGCATACTTAAATAGTTGTGCCTTTTGCCTTTTCTCCTTGCAAGCTTGCGATATGCATTGAGAGAAAGAAATCACTGAATCGTGATAAAGATACTGGCCACAAAGACGAGATCTCAAGTACTGCGGTAATATACAGTTATTCACTGTGTATATTTGGAATTAAAAACAATTTGATGCTAATTCTTATAGTATAGGAACAGGCAGTGAAAAAAACTCGTAAAGGATCAGCTGGTGTTGTACCTTCAATGATGCTACTGAATACATTTCAGGAAATGCATGCTCCATACACTCAGGTTTGTCTTGACCTTTTGATCTAATTAATATTGAGATCTGCATGCACCCTCTTATGTTGCCATCAGTTCCTTAGGATGCACCTTTGATGACTGAAGATATGCATGAAGAAAGGCTCCATGCAGCTGAAGCTTTTGGTAATGCCATTGTAAGTTCTTGAACTTGCCATTTTATGCATGAAGGGTCAGATCCTTTATTTATTCAAAGGTTTCATCCAAAGAAACTACAGTAAGCTCAGTTGACTGGATGGACATATACTAATTCTATTACATTCAGTTTTTTTTTGTTGATTTCGATGTATTTTTGGTCTGGTATGTTGTGAACAATATAGGACCATAACTAAATCATATCAAAGTTAGTGGTAAATTACATAGCATTCCTGTGTTCCTGCAGGGTCTATCTGGTCAATTGGAAAGAGATATACTATCTTCCGGTAAGATTTTCTGGAAACATCATGACATATTTTATCCGTCACATAATTGATTATTATTTCTATCTTCAAGAATTTTATTTTTACTTACTCTGATTTATGAGCTATGACTAGGGTTTCTTTTGAAGACAAAATACTAGTTTTCCTTTTTATTGCTCGTATTGTAGAACTTCTTCGTCTGCTACTAATTAGGAAGCTCTGCCCCATGCTTAGATATGTCTGCTTTTAAAGCTGCAAACCCAGACAGCGTCTTTGAAGATTTTATTCGGTGGCATTCGCCCGGTGACTGGATGAGTGAGGACAAAGCTGATGGTAATTTAGGCTGGCCTCCAAAAGGAAAGCTTTCTCAGCGTATGTCTGAACATGGGAATGTGTGGCGCAAAATCTGGAATGATGCACCAGCATTGCCTGTCTCTGAACAGAAGTCTCTGCTCGATCCTGTTCGGGAAGGAGAAAAGGTATTTCACTGCTTCTTATCCCAGCGCTAGTGATTTCACCATCGTATAGAAAATTACTCTTTAATTGTGAATGACCAATATAATTACTAATAATGTGTAGGTTGAATGTTACAATGATGAATATAAAAAAAGCAATTCAAATTAATCAGCACATTTTCTTTTTAGCTGGAAGATAGAGTTTTGAACTACTCATTTTGTTATTACTTTAAAAAGTGTTATTCATGATCTGCATGACTATAAGTTAGCATCTTAGTATCTTACTGTGTTTTTATTATTCATGATATGCAGGTGCTTCATTACCTTGAAACTTTGAGGCCACAGCAGCTCCTTGAGCAAATGGTGTGCACTGCCTTCAAATCATCAGCTGATATCCTGAACAAGACCACATATGGTGGCTTCAAGTTAGTGAAGACTAAAATGGATCAGCTATATGCTACAATCGCGTCAACATTGAAATCTCTTCAAGGTACTATTATACTTTCCATACGGATACGCATAAAAGACTTACATTTTTTTGAAAAAGTATTGATGCATTGATTTTTCACAGTAGAGCTTCTATTGTAAACTGAAACTTTTGTATTCACTTGTCCTTTTATTTGTCTAACAATAGAACCACTACCAGTTTGAAATGTGTAATGAACTGATTTGGAAACATACTTCTGTTAAGAATATTGTTGAGTGAAGGTACAGCTTTAAAGCACACGCCAAGGATCATTAGCTACCTGGCAATAAAATATTCAAACTGGTTAGGCTGGAAGCTAGTCAGCCTTTAGGGACTAGAGAACTTCCAGGATTGTGAGGATTGGTCACCAACATGAATACTGAAGTGGTTGTTTTTACAGGGAATTCTGACATCAGTGATTTGTCTGGAGACTTGAAGCGGCTTTGCCAAGTTTTTGAGCACATTGAGAAGTTGCTGATTCTTGCCGCTTCAGTCCATCGGAAGCTTATAGATGCTCCACGACTGGCTCAAGCAATTTTTACTGACTACTTTAATTACTATCAGCCAAAAATGGGAACTACCTTGGAAAGCATTTGCTATGAAAAGGTAAAATGCTATGTTCTTTACCCTTGTTTGCTACATTCATATGTCGAACGAATCTGCTCATCTGTTGCTTACATCCCTAAAATTGTGAATGGTGTTTACTAGAAACTACTCAGGGGTTTCCAGGGTATGAAGCTTGTTCTACCACCTAGCTTTTTTTTTCCTCCAGGCTGTTGATAGTTGTTATGTATTAGGATACAACGAAGTCGAAACTTCTGCTTTGTATAATAGTAAGCTCCAAGCTTTTCTGTCACCCTGCTTTTATCATTTTTCAGGCAGATCCTGTGGGGGTGGGCTAGAGACATTTATTCATCACGATGCCCTTATTTCGATTTTCTGAGACTTCATCTAATATGACTCTATTAGTTTACTTGTTATGCCCGGCCTTTGTTTCTTTTTCCTGGCAAATATTATGAGGTCATATTCCTGATTTCTTTTTACTCTCTTATGTTAGGAGTTCACCACTAAGGAAAAGGTGGGGATGCATGAGAGAGATGCTGTATCAAACCTGTTTCCTCCCCCTACTGCTAATCAGTCATGGAGGAAAGTTTTGAGCATGGGAAATCTTTTGAACGGCCACGAACCAATGCAAAGGGAAATCATATTCTCAGTCCAGGAGAGAATAAGCAACGGTTACTATTCGAGCCCAACCCCATTATGTACAGATGATGAACAAATCCAGACACATAGGATGTATATATCTGGGACATCTAATGATCTTTGGGTTGCATTGTCTGTGACATCATGGGATTGAGCTGCACATATATATTGCGGGGAGCAATTGATATTGCAATTGGCTTAGTATTCCGCTGGTGCAGATCTACCAATTCATAGACGTATTGTTTTTTGGATCTACCGGAGTGTATCAAGGCACGGCAACGATGGACAATAGTCTCCGGCCCCTTGATTGTACGGACAATGTTGACAGCCAATCGAGGTATCAATTCCTCATTCACGAAAACAGTACTGGGATCTGGATGAAGGCAGGAATGGATTGACGTCCTGTGGCAATCAGAAGTTTTTTCTCTCTGAAAAAACAGAAGCTTGCTGAGAGTTATTGTTTTGTGCCGTGAGCACTGACTGAATTATTTGATTTGGCTTCCTGTAGAAAACTGGAGATACACAAGCTCCATTTTGGCTGAGGGCTGTGGTGTGAATGCTGGACTTCCTGTAGAAAACTTGGAACACGTTGCTTGTTTTACTTTTCTTGTATCATGTGTTGTAAGCCTATGAAGCATGATGTACGCTGCATTCAACTCTTGCGCACATCTTTATAAGAAATATGAACCTTGATATCATGATCGAATTCCACCCAACCATTAGATCCCATTTCCATCTCGGGTGCTCATGTTCCGTGAAGACTTGTAATGTTGGAAATATGATAATTTCGAACGCGAGCCATCGGATTGTAATAGCAGAACTCAGCTACCCTTAAAAATCGTGTCCAGGACATAAACAAGCATCTCTGCCATGCCACGGGCATGGCAGTTTTGTACCTTGGTTGACCCAAGGAGTTGAAGAAAATAGTTACCCGAACATATATTTGTAATGAATATGAAATCTACTATAGATACAATATAGAAATTTTAAAAGAATAAGTTGGTCAAATATCAAATAGTTCGTCCAAAAAAAATCTTAAAGACTTACGCTGAAAAAAAAAACACTCAACGACATATAAAGACTCTTTATTTTTTAAACTGGGTGCAAAATTAATCAGTTCTGACTAAAAGATAATGTAAGAAGAAACAAATAGTAACAAGTCTAGCCGTAGTAAAGCATGGAAAGTGCGAACAGCCAGCACATTCGATTCTTACCCTTAAGCAAGCAAGCCAGATCAGACTATAATTAAGCAGGAAGACAGCTTTAGTTTATTATTATTATTACTGTACGATCTACAGCCCCACAATCTGGATTCTGAACAGTGCGATGGAACTGCAACTATGTTCACATGAAGCAAAAGAGCACATCATCATGACATCAGCTATCAATTATCATCGTCCAACAGCACCATCTTACTCTCCCCGCCCTCAACTTGAGCAGTCTGTAGCTTGATATCGCCGTAGTTGTAGCTGACACCGTTGCGTGCCTCCACCGCGTCCTGCTCCTGCGTTCTTGGGGCAACGCCTAGCCCCTCGCAAACCTTTGGAGGACTGCCCTTGTAGGCCTTGCAGATGTAAGCCTCGAGGTTCTCGTAGTCCTAAAACGGAAAAATGTTGGCCACAAGTGACATGCAGAGTTGCAGACTGTGAGCTTCAGAAATGATCTTGAGCAAACAGCTGTGCAAGGTGAAGTCAACCATAAGGGCAAGCGAAATTTGGCTGCCGCTTACCTCTAACAGCGGCTTCCCGTCGACCACCACCCATGGAACGTACCGGTGCGGAGGCTCGAGAGCATCGGTCTGGTTCGCGTACTTGAGCTCGAGCTGGATGGATCAAACAAGATGCAAATCAACACTGCGGTCAGGAGAGAAGTAATGGAGTGGAAGTTGCACGAGACAATGGAGACAGGAACGGACATTGTGGCCGTGCTCACTCTTGTAGCACTCGGTCACGGGCTTTGGGTCAAGTCCCAGCTTTTGGAAGCAGGACTTCCACTCCCTGTACTGGTGCTTCACCACCAGGTCCTCCACGCAGTAGATGAAACCGAAATGCTTGTTCTGCAACCAACAAAAGTCAACAGTAGCAACATACATGAGGTCCCTGCAGACTCCCAAGTGCCAATATTTGGAGCAAAACTGCAGAAATGTGTCAAATTGAAGCTTCCAGCACAGAGTATGACGGTAATGGTGACTTGGTGCTATTTACTTTGTGAGTACAAACTCATAGTTGGCTTTGAAAAATAAGTACAAACTCATAGTGATGAACTGATCACAATACGGTTCACTGTTATATTCCATCGTGAACCCGTTCTTGGTCAACGTACTGTGAGCGAATTGTGATTACATGAGGTGAGGAAGAATTACCAATTCTGGCCAGGCGTCGATGGCGCAGGCTTCCACGGTGTTGAGCAAGCACTCGTACGGGCCATGCTGCAACAAGCCAACAGTTCAACAGCGTTAGGCATTAGTACTCCTACTACAAGAACCACTACGAACAGTAGACGATTCCTAATTCTGTGACAAAGTCAGAGTAGAGGAGAGAAATCAAGAGCTAGCAAGTAGCGAGACCCAAGAGACCAAGCAAACAATCAGAAGTCCGAACGAAAACTACAAACAGCCAAGGCAAGGGAACGGTCGAGGGGAGCTAGTGGATCGGGCGCGGGGCGGGGGCCCACCTGGCAGGAAATCTTGCCGTCGGTAGCCACCCGGGCGTTGCCGTAGGGGACGAGCATGAGGTCAATGGCGCTGAGGAGGCCGTCCTCGAAGACCTTGGCGAGGTAGTTCACCACGAAGCGCGCCGAGTAGGGGCAGAGCGACTCGTAGTACAGCGCCACGCCCACCTTCGTCGATCCGCCCCCCTCATCGCCGGTGGCCGCGGCCGCGGCCGCGGAGGAGGCGAGCAGGAGGAGCGCTGCCGCGAGGGCGAGAGCGAGAGCGCCGAGGCGGGCGGCCATGGGGATCGCTTGGACGCGGAGGGCGCCGCGACGAGGTGGAGGCGTGGAGCTGGAGACTGAAGGGAGGCCCCACGAGGGGATCTCATTTTTGAGAGGATACAAAGAGGACACATTTTTTGTCCACGTACGCGGCAAGACATTAACCACGTAACCAGAGTAGCAAAGGAGGCCCACATCGACCAGCCACGTCGATATGACGGATCCACAAGTAGTGACCGTATGTTTTATTATAAATTTATCATATGACATACTGCAGATTAGGTATAAGTTTTAAATATATGAGATCAAATCTCATATGATTATTTTTCAGAATGAGACTCGTGAATCTCAACGTTAGCTACACTGTCCAACTGAAAGTTTATATGAACCCCAGAAGGGTGTATACCTACAATTATACAAGCACTTAATGATAAAGTTCTTGCTATATGTGCGTACAAGCTGACGTGTTCTGAGTGTTCTCCATGATGTGTATGTAGGCAAGTAAAAAATAATCGAATAGAGCGTGAACCTGGCGCGTAGGAAAGCCTAATGGTACAAACTAGTTGAGGAACATATCCTGAATAGTGGCAATTCTAGAAGCTCAAAAGATGCATTATCCTATAAAAAATGTGGCTATAATGTGCCAGCAATCTTTCCACTTACTACGTGAGGGGCCAGGAACCAGATAAGCTCTCCCCTCGGGGCCTTCCTGGTGGGGCGACATCCCCTTGCTCAATCCTCGCCGGCCACTGCCACCAGTGTCGGTGGTGACGGCCTCCCCTCCCTCCCTCCCCTTCCTTTTTGTTTCAGGTGGCTGCAATGCTTCCTCTAGCACGATGGCCGTAGTTCCGGTCGATAGCGGTCGGGATCCGCTCGAGCGACCTGGATCTGGTCGTTTGCGGTCCTAATCTGCGTGTTACCGTTGTAGATCGATGAGGCCTCCAATCGGGCAGTGTGACTCGACGTTGATGTGTCAGGGCTGGGGTAGGGCACCCCCTGGCTCGTGATTGCTACGACTGGGTGCCTGTACTGCCTCTCTGAGAAGACCTACCACGTGTCGCCGTTGGTGGTGCCACCGCTCTTCGGTCTCGGGCTGGATGAGCCATGCAGCTTCGTCGGGTTCCCGTTCGTGGCATTGTGTGTCGCCTTGCTCCTGTAGGGTGCCGGCAACGAGTTCTCGTGGTTGTAAGCCATGGCTGACATGCAATGGCTGCCCCGGCTCCTGTCCAGTTTGACCATGTTCCCCACCACGCGTGCCTGAGGTCTGTCCCTCGGTAGGCTGCAGTTGTGGCTGGTGTCATGCCACGTGGTTTTTGTCTACACTGTGATATGTGCATGGCGGCTTGGCTGCTCAGTGGCATGGCATCCGGCCTCTCGGTTGATTGGTCTCTTCCCCTTGCCAGTCTTTCCAACTCCTCCTAGTTTTGGCCCATATGGAGACCAGACGCCGGTGGTGGTCTTGTGGTCAGTGCGTGCGCGAGGTCGGCTGCCTCAGTGACTGCTTAGTGGCGTGGGCGGTTTGCGGATGTGTAGTGGGTAGGGTGAGGGGAGTCATGGGCGTAAGCCTACCTCGGTTGTTTGACCGCTACCAACAACGAGGACGCCCTTGGGCGTCATTCTCCTCCCTAGAGGCGGTGTCGTCGTGACTCTCCCTCCCTCCACCCTTGCTAGACTGTTCGGGTGAAAACCCTGTTTGGGCTTTTGGATGGGCGACGGTGGCGTTTCGCATGTCACATCCTTCCTTGGAGGCGTCGCCTTGGAGGTCCATCCCTGAACCGAGGTGCTCGTTGGTCTGGATGCGGCTTTGGTCTCGTCGGATGTTGCTTTCTATCCGGTCGGGCGTCAACGGCATTTGATGTCACCTTTCTGAAGGCATTGCTTCAAGAGGCCCTTGCTCTCTTCATTTATTCCGTCTCCTTGTTCTATAGGTTTACCCCTACGTCCACGAATCACAACAGCTTTTCATTCTTGTTTGGCGCTTCACGATAGTGTTTTGATCCAATGCGCGCTCCTCTGAAACAACACGCTGCCGACTTGTGTGTAACAGAGAGGTGCGGTGTGGGAGCAGGGCTCCGCCGACTGAGTGTGTGGCAGAGAGGTGCGGCGTGGAGCCAGGGTTTCACCGATCGAGTTATGAGGGAGATAGTTGTTTAGCTGATTAGCACGCGAGTTGAGTTGGGTTGGACTTATCTGTTGTCTGGTTGTGCTTTCTAGTGTGGGTGTTGTTAATTTCGGTTTGTGGTTATATTGTCCTCTTGGGATTGCCAAACGTTTTTCCTCTCTAAAATCATGATTTTCTTAAAGTTTTCGGATTCGATTTTCTTTATAAATTAGTTAATTACCTTTTCTCCTTTATATATATGCTATGCTGGAGCTTAGCTCGCCATGATCTTGAAAAAAACACTTACTACAGACTGCAACATGTTGTAATTGTGCAGCCACGACCCAGCAATACGACCACGATTACATGGTGGTTGCGAATCGTGCATAGCCTGTCTCAGTTTACGCAGTTACGTTTGGCGTACATCGTCAATTCATTTCCAGTTATAAATGAGTCGGAGCACTACTTGTCTTAGCGTACAGAAGATGACGACCGTGTCCTCTATCGATAAGTTCAGATATTTCGGGGGCGCAAAAAAGAAAGACAAAGAAAAAAAGAAGTTAGTGGCAAGTATAGGACACGGATCTTGTACAGTTGTTTACTGTGTTTAGTGGTAGAAGCAGTGAAGTTATATAGAGAACTAATTTTATTTCTTCTTTTTTATTTTATATCTCTTTTTTTCTTCTTAAAAAAAATAAAGAGCTATAACTATGAGGCTTGAGCCCCTCCCGTTCTTTCTTTGGATTCATCCCGAACTACGTCTGATTAGAAATCTAAGATTATCTTCAATCATATTATCTTCATTTTGTTTCTTTTCTGATTCTCTTTTCCGTTCTTATTTTCTTTATTTTTTCTCATTTCTAACAACTTTCTTTCGAGAGAAATCGTGAAGGGAAAGAAGAAAGAATCTCGTTCTGGAGGGAATAATCGTGAAGGGAAAGAAGAGAGAAACCGTTGAAGATAGTCCAACATCTTGATCGGACGATGGGAGTTACCCTCTATTGCACAGTGATGCGCTTCCTTTTCGCGACAGAAGATTGATGATGAACGCGCGCACGCTGTGTGGGCGTGACTGTGCCACGCTACCACGACCGCTACCGTGCTTGCAAGCAGCAACCAAATTAAGCAGAAACCAATCAAAGGCAATAGACATCGTTGATTGCAATTGAGCGATTCATCGATAATTCGGAAGAAATCGGAGAATCGCTGCGCCTTGATTTCAATTTCACGTACCTGACATGAGATCTCGTTGTTGGATCCGACGTGGGCGTTGCCGTAGGGGACGAGGCGAAGGTCAACGACGTCGATGAGACCGTCGTCGAAGATGCCCGCGAGGTGGTTCACGATGAAGCGCGAGCAGTACGGGCACAGCGACTCGTAGTAGAGCGCCAGGGAGACCTTCGCCCCTGAGGCCGGAGAGGCGGCGGCCGAGTACAGGAGCACGAGGGCCAGGAGGAGGCCGCCGGAACCAGCCATGCTTTGGTGTTTGCGTGCCAACGAGTTTGTCCCCTTTGCTTGTTTAGTTGTTCTTACTCTGATCTGGTGTGGTGTGTGGCAAGTGGGCTAGTCCGCGTCAAAAATTTGAGAGAAAAAACTCACATGTCACATGTCACATGGGTATGAATATACGGTTTATCCTCGTTCATTCATCTTACATGGAGTAATACTTATTTATTTTTATATATTATATATGATTTTTTCATTTATCTTTTAAACATAAATCTTAATATAAATAAACTATTTTAATAACCCGTCTGTATGACCTTATTAAATTTTCCCTTCCTAAAATTAATGGGATAGATAACTCGTGGAGCTAGAATTTTACGGTGTTTTCGACTGTGTGGTGTTGGGAGTCTTATCTTACAACCGGTATTGACTTGTGTGCTGCCTGGAGACGTGTCAAGTTAGCAGCCAACAAAGTGCTTAATCCCACTGTTCTAGGATGCAGTTCCTCTCGCGTATTGTATCGCTACTGCACATCGGCTGATATGGGGCTCGAGCCTCACATGCCAGCGAAAGTGCAGTATGTTAGAGGATCTCGTTCACTATTTTAAGTTCTAATACATATATAATATATTTGTTGATAGTGAGATATTTATGATAATTTTATTAATTTTTAAATTTTAAATTTTTGATTTTTATAGACGTTGTGTGATTGATTATATATGGTGATATAAGTGTTTATGTAACTCAAGAACTAACACACACAATTTCTTCTAAAATCACACAAACTCAATTCCACCAATGAATCCTCCCCGGTTAATGGTAGCACCGAATAATTGGGATCCAAATCCACGGACAGAAGATTATTCCGTGAGCGATGAACAATAACTTGATACCAAATACTGTAGCAAAAATACTGTAGCAAAAAATGCTTTGCTGTAGCACCAAATCATATCATTCATCTAAAATCTAACGTCCCACGACGGAATAAAATCACCAGACTTCCCTCCAACACGAAGTCAGAGGATCCGTTCCGATTAATTAACCAGAAAAAATGTGAAGCAATTCAGTGAATGCGTAAAAATTAATTAACCAAAGTTCATACTTAAATCGAACAGCGTCCCGTAATTAAACCTAAAAAATAAGCAGCTCCATTTATATAGCTGGTAATTAATCAACAGCCCCAGCCCATCTCCGACGAGGAGGAGGAGCCGGCGTAGTAGGACGGCTCGGCGAGCAGCTCGGCGATGAGCTGGTCCACCCCAGTCTCCTTGTCGCACTCCAGGATCGCGTCGATGAACGCCGCCGCGCCGTCGTCGCCGCCACCGACACCACCACCGCACGCGCGCCCACCACCGCCACCAGTACTACTGCTTCCAGCAGCCTGCGCGCCGCCTCCGCCGGTGGCCGCCACGGCCCCGTGGTGGTGGTACTGGCCAGCAAGAACCTGCTGCGCCTCGGCCGCGGCGGCGTCGTCGTTGGCGAGGAAGTCACTCCACTTGAGCTGCTGGCCGTGGTCCGGCGACGCGCGCGCGTCCGCGTCGATGCGCGCGACGACGACCTGCTGTTGTTGCCGCATGCCGGGCGCGGCGTGGTACGGGGCGTCGTGGAGGAGCGGGAGCGCCGGCGCGGGGAGGCAGGAGGTGGCGTTGGGGGGCGGGGGCGGGCGGATGGCGAGCGCGCCGATGCTGTTCATGAGGTCGGCGATGGGGCGGTGGGTGATGGGGTCGATGCCGCTCTGCCGCAGCTTCTTGCTCAGCTTCGTGTTCCAGTAGTTCTTCACGTCGTTGTCCGTCCGCCCCGGCAGCTGGTTCGCGATCAGAGACCACCTGCACCCCCATTTCGCACACGCATCATCTCCGTGTCAGCAGCAAAGCAAGTAAATTTCAGCTGCAGCTCATGCTACTTTTCCATCGTACTTTCATTTATCTATAAGAGAATCGTAAACTTTAGCAGTAATCGACATAGCATCTGAAGATTTCCCCTGGTAATCAACAGCACTAACACTATGATTGCTTGTGCCTAATTTGCTTTGTTAACAGAAGTGCAGATCAAAGACGATGCGCACATGCATTGTGTATGCTACTCACGGCTCTTCCGCTAACGGTTCAGTGCTCTCCACGATGTAAGATAATGCCATTTTCGTTGTCAGATCACGATCGGATCTGTCACAACGCCAGGGAGCAGTTGATTTTGCACACTAGTCACTTTTCATGCCAAAGATGTCACTGCAGGCTACATCTACCGCCCTGTCATGGTTGTTTCTTGCACCATGCAGTTGCGTATTTGTAAAAAAAGAAACCTTATCAATTCAAAACAACTCAGATCTTCACCTCCGTTTAACCTATCACTAATTTGTAACAGAAACAACAACATTCAGAATGATGAGCATGGAATTGGACCTTTTTCTCTTCGTGAGACCTCATTTTCAACTCTATCTGATATGATAAGATAGATCGACCTTATATACATACGATTGAGAAACCAAATTGTGCTAGGTCCTATCTGAGAGAAGTAACAGGGATATGCGCACGTACGTAGTTGAACACTGAAATGAAACGACCAGACAAGACTAGGCAGAGCAAATGCTGATCGATATGAACAGCACCTGCTTCCAAGCATGGCATGGAGGGTGACGATGAGCTCCTCCTCCTCCTGGGTGAAGTTCTCGTGCTTCAGGTTCGGCCGCAGGTAGTTGGTGTACCTCAGCCTGCAGCTCTTGCCGCACCTCTTCAGCCCTGCACCCCTTCCATCAGCGACAAAATACATGCGAATCACTGGTAGTATTTTGCGAAGCTGTGACATGCGTAATGCGAGTCTGCACATGACCTGCCCTCTGAGGGACGGTGGTCCAGCTGCCGGTGCCATGGGTGGAGGTGAAGGCCAGCAGCTTGGCGTCCTCCTCCGGCGTCCACGGCCCCTTCTTCACGTTCGCCTTGTCGCAGCACGGCAGCCGGCCCATCGGTCGATCCCGCGCCCTCTCAAGAGCTCGCTCCGATGCCTGCGCGATGAGATCACCGCTGCAAAGGTGGTACAAATAGAGAGGCTCCGGTTGAGAAGCGAGCTGCAGGCACGGTAACAGCATGCTGGGGAGGTGGAGGCACGCGACGAAGGCGTGAGCTCCTCCCCCCGATTAAACTAGCGCCGGCGCGGTTAGTGTCAATCGCGCACAAATGATTCTTTTTGGAGTGTTAGATTAGGGGAGGAAAACCAGAAGTTTATGGCACTGGCAGTATAATAGGGCAGCGCGCGTAACTGAATCCCTCCAGCAAATCAACAGCTTAGAGCCCGGGGGGGTGGGGGGGGGGGTTAGCTGGAGGTTGGTATGGGTAATCTATGGAGGGAAGGGGGAGCGGCTTGATCATGGTGGTGTTTAAATTTTTCACAAGTTGGACATGATGGTTTTCACGATATCAGCGCCGCGAAATCGGTTTTGGCCTGGGATCAGGGGATCATATCCCGAGCACTGGCCAAGTGCCCATTGCATCTGGACATAGGAACTTGCGAAAGATGTGATCTGGCAAATTGTAAGATGAGATGAAAGAAGGAGGAAAAAAGACCGGTTCAGTTCATCGTTGCATCTGCTGGATTGACCCGATCGATTACGGTCTAAATTCTTGAAAAAAACGATTTGAACATCAGGTCCTGTCATAAAAATCTGGAAAATGTAGATGATCAACACAATCAAAACATGGCTGGGTCAAAAAAAAGAGTTGCGAGGCGATTCAAAACGAGGAAAGGAAAAAATTATTGGACTTCGTATCAGAGCCAGGTTTCGATCCTGGGACCTGTGGGTTATGGGCCCACCACGCTTCCGCTGCGCCACTCTGATTTTGTTGACGTCGTAATGTCGTTAATAGAAACAATTTAGTTTTCCCCCGCCGTCCACACCGAGTGCGGTCCACCCGACAAAAGCGCAAGCACAAAACGACTTAAAAAAAGAGGCGCAGCGTGGAGGGCAGGCATCCTCGCAGGACGCGTGTAGCACCCGCGTCGCGCGATTATAAATCAGCCGCCTGCGCCCTGCTCTGCTCTCCGGCTGATCTCTGTTCGTAAAACATCTGTGTGCTTGCAGTAGTTTACGCTTAGCGCTGTGCTGGCTGAGAGCTAGCTCTAGTAGTTTCGTTTCCAGATGGAGGATTCGGTGGGCGAGGAAGAGAGGAGGGAACAGGGGGAGACCGTGGCGCAGGCGAAAGCGCATCAAGAAGTAGAAGCAGGTGGTGGCGGCGGCGGCGAGCCAGGTCAGGAGGGCGGGTTCCTGAGCGCCGTGGCGTCCAAGATCGGCACGGTGATGTCCAGAACAAATGGGAGCGGCGGCGAGGTCAATGCGACCGCGGCGTCTAATGGCGAGGAGATGAAGGAGGAGAAGAGAGACAGTAATGGCGGCGCAGGAATCTTCCATAAGCTCCTGTCCAGCTCGCCCCTTGCTTCGTCACAAGCCTTAGGTAAGGACTAAGGACCCGTGCTCGATCTGGTCTCCATTCTCTGCTGCTAAATAAGTCAGGGAAGTTTACATCTTTGTATATCTTTTTGATTGATCGATTGATTCGTGTAGGAGCAATGGAAACACAGGAGGTGAAAGGGGAAGGGAGAGACCAGGACGCGGAAGGCGAGCGAGCCGGGATTATGAGCGATATGGCCTCCAAGATCGGCATGGCCATCTCTGGCGCCAATGGCCATGGGAACCACAGCAGCGAGGACGACGCCAAGATGAGCAATGGAGACGCTGTTGATGGCAGTACGGATGACAAGGAGATGGTGGTGGGATCCTGAGCGCCATGGCTTCCAGGATCGGCATGGCCATGTCTGGCGCCAATGGCAATGAGAACCACAGCAACGGGGACGACGCCAAGACGAGCAATGGCGACGCTCTTGACCACATTAAGGGTGAGGAGAAGGGGGACGAAGCGAATAGTGGGATTCTGAGCGCCATGGCTTCCAAGATCGGCATGGCCATGTCAGGCGCCAATGGCGACGGGAACCATGGCGGCAGCGGGAACGACGCCAAGACTAGCAATGGCGAGGCTGAGGAGAAGGGGGGGGGGGGGGGGTGAAGCGAAAGTGGTGGAATCGTCGAGCAGATCATCTCCAACCTGCTCTCAGGTGATTCCGCTACATGTTCTGATGATTTTGAGTTACGAAAGCTACACTTTGTCAACCTTTCTTCCCATGATGGGCTGAACTGTGACATTTTTTCCCGCTCCGTTTTCGCTGTTACTGCAGATGATCAGGCACCAAATGCCGAAGAGGCTTCACTGGTCATCGCCATTATCGACGACTAGCTCCATGCCCCGTAGACACTTGGACGTCCTTGATCTCAAGCGAAAGCGAGTGTAATTTTAGTTTTTAGATCCCTTCTTCAGTCAGAAAAAATATCCCTCTTGATGTGGATACATGTAAGAGCTAGAGAGTGGTTTCCTTGTGGACAATAGAGAGATGTTGCAAGTGTGGATACATTGTCTATTGGAGGGAAGGATGTTTGCCTATCAGCCATCCGACTGTGAAGTAATGGATACCAGTTGCAGACAAGTCACAACTCACACTTCATGTAGCAGCAAATGGTACGACCGAGGTAATGATACTAAACAAGATCATCGATTCCAATCTCGAACTATATATCTCCCTTGACAGAATGATATCTCCAGTATGATGTCATATTGGCATTTGCCAGATCAAAAACGGAAGGTTAAAAAAAACGCAGTTTTGTGTGGTTCACATTTGCACCAGTGGTAATGTAGAACCGAGGCAACTCATTGCAGACAGATAGCGACAATGATACAGAAAAATGTTGGCTGAAGATTGTGATAATAATATAAGACATATTGGAAGAACGACGCAGCCAAATGTTGGTTCCGGTAGACCTCGTAGGTGCTCCAGTTCTATAATGCTGGGTAAGAAATTGAAAATAGCAAAAATATTAGGTTACAAGATCTCTCAAGACATGTCAATGACTGAATGTTGCAAATAATCAGTTGTTCTGCTAATGCTGCTCGTACTTGCTACAAAACGGCTTCATTTCGAAGTGACAGCACTCATTTCAAGTATGCCGATCAAAGAACTTCTCGATCGCGACTGAGAAGGCAGAAAAACCCACACATCCAACACATATAGCTTTAGGGCCACCTACAAGAATATACCGATTTGGTCAGGAATAAATTTTCATATATAGATCCATCAGGTCAGGTAACTTAGTAATGCTGGAATTCTTCGTAATGGTCATCAACAGTATTGCTGTTATTATTCTTATGGTTTATGGTGGGAAACATGGAACAATTGAGAAAATGTGCTGTTTGCATATCTATTTAGCTAAACAAAAAAACAAATAAAAGAAACAAATACAATTTGAGCTAAGCAGGTATGAAAAATCAAGGGATAAAGACAAAAAAGGAAAGAAATATCTCGCTACCCCCAACTATGATCACAAATGTAGCTTTATATAATATAGACCTATCTGAACTCTGAGGCATGGACAGAGTCAGAGAGTTGGGAATAAAAATGATTCATATGTCAAATATACCCATCCAAAATTGGTTGCACCGTGGGGTTTTTAGTTCAGGGAAATTGTCTTGAAAGTTGAAAGCTTCAGTAAGTCAATACTTGTTAAAAGTTATGTAAATTGTCTTGGGATCTAATTCACAGAAGAGTAATGGCAAAATTATTTACCTTTTACAGCTAAAGTTCCTCCTGTGACACAGCCAGCTACCGCTGTATTGGTGGTGTCATGCTTCGCCCGAGCCTACCAGTACATTAAAATTCAAAGTCAAAATAAGTAGGAAACATGTAGACATATTCATGAATGAGAACAGATACACCATATCTACCTTCTCTATGCAACATTCAGCTGCAGAGAAAATGAGCCCCATGACTGCAAAGGTTTTGGCATTGCTTATGCTTCTCCTGCCCATCTGTTTTGCCGTATATACTATTTGTTGCCTTGCACTCATCTCTTCTGCTGTTATTGGATTGTCCAAAGCTCCAAAGAATAGTCCCATAAGTACACCAAGACCACCTCCTATTGAATGAAAAGGATTCAGAGTTAATACCAGTATTTATAGGATACATCCAACATATACCAAAAAGAAAAGAACACGCACCATTATACACTTGTAACAAGACTTCGTTGAGTATCATTGGTGGGTATCTAGGAGTATCAAAATTTCTGTCTATTGCACTATGCTTCTAGCAACACTGAAGGTTAAAAAAAGAAGGATGTGCACAGTTACATGCAGCCTTTCGATTTTATCGTACTTCAGGCAAATTCTTCGCAACCTACTAGAAAGTTGAAATGTTGTTGAACCACTTCCATGACCAGCAATTCTAAATGACAAAACAACACAAAAAATCACACCCCAACTCTCTTAGTTTACTACAAACAAACATACTCCATTAGCATATACCATTTCAAGGGGATAATAAGGATCTTTGAGCGCCTCCAAGAATTTCCTAACATTTCTGATAGAAAAGCAAAATAGCATTAACAAAATAGAAGTATGACACCCGAATCAGCGCATTATCACACATCATGTTTTCCCTTGCAATTCTTCAAAAAAAAAAAAAACCCTCACTTCTTGCAAAACTAGCTTCCTTTGTTTCGAACTCTTTGGACAGGCAAGTAAATAACTACTCCCTTCGATCCCAAATATCCAATTAGATTTGTCCTAAGTCGAACTTTTTTCGCTTTGACCATCAATAGCAAAAAAATAATCATATAGATTGACATCGTAAGGTTGATGTGACTAGATTCATCATGAAAAATACTATCATAATATATAACTCTTTCTATTTGAAATAATATATTTTATAGATATTATTAGTCAAAGTGCCATATTGGAGACCGTGTCAATGACCTAATGAACTTATATTTGGGATCAGAGGGTGTAACTATCTAACCTATGAACAACCGCCCCCATCTCCTACAGGAAATAAGACCAGAGTTCTCAACATCTCAAGCTCCAATGAATTAACATTTTTTAATTAAAGCATGGCAACTGTTTTTTTGACGAACACTGTTTTTGGTTGACGAACGGTAACTGTTAGCTTCTTCGTAACTAAAACCAATTCATGTAGCCCCAAACTCCCATTATACCCCAGGTAAAAAAAGTACCATAGCTTGTGACCAAATAAAAATTTGCTTGCAAAACTACGGCCATTGGAGACGAGCTACTAAGTTAGAGGAAAATGAGATACAATGCCGGAGCTCAAGAGTAGTTGGTTACCCATGACGCCACTGACGACGCTGCGGACGGCGCAATTGTTCCAGATGTCCTGCCCCTTGATCTCCTCCACCGTCGGCATTCGGATCGGTTCCACCGCCGCCGCCTGGCTCGTCGGCTCGCCCCCGGGGCCGGCACCCGCCGCGGATGGCTCCGGCGAGGCCATCTCTCACAATCCGGTCCCCCTTCCTCTCCTATCCGCGGAGCTAGCAGCGGACCAGGCGCGCCGCAGCGCACGGAGCTTGCGGAAGGTTTCGCGAGGCGGGTGGGCAGAGAGGGAGCCGGCTAGTGCAGTGTCCCCTGGCGGCTGACGTTTCTTACCTCCCCACACCAAGAAGAGGAGAGCGGCGGCGGGCAGCAAGGGAGGGAATCAGGGAAGCGGAGGAAATCAGGAAAGGGTCCGGACCTCACGTGAGCCGCCCTCCCCACCTGTTGGCGTGCGTAAACAGTAAAGCGGTTACGTATTACTATGAATTACGCCAAAGTCCGTGGTACACGTAAACACTACGACATCGTAAACTCAGAAGTCTCACCCCGCATCGAGATATCATCCGACGATTCGTTCACCAAGCATCATCTGCCCGCCGCCGCCCTCGCTCCAAAACCCAACCAAACCCTAGATCCGCCGCCCCCGCCTCCGACTCCAACTCCGGCGGGACCTCCCCTCCGCCAGCGAAGATGCCGAACCTGGAGTGCCGGATGTACGAGGTGCGGTTCCCCGAGGTGGACGCGGCGGTGATGATCCAGGTGAAGCACATCGCCGACATGGGCGCGTACGTCTCCCTGCTCGAGTACAACAACATCGAGGGCATGATACTCTTCTCCGAGCTCTCCCGCCGCCGCATCCGCTCCATCTCCTCCCTCATCAAGGTCGGCCGCCAGGAGCCCGCCATCGTGCTACGTGTGGACCGCGACAAGGGATACATCGACCTCTCCAAGCGTCGCGTCTCTGAGGAGGAGGCACACGCCTGCGAGGACAGGTACAACAAGTCCAAGCTCGTGCACTCCATCATGCGCCACGTCGCCGAGACGCTCGACGTCGACCTCGAGCCGCTCTACCAGAGGATTGGCTGGCCGCTGTACCGCAAGTACGGCCACGCCTTCGAGGCCTTCAAGCTCATCGTCGCCGATCCCGACGCTATCCTCGACGTGCTCACCTACGAGGAGAAGGAGACCGGCCCAGACGGCCAGGAGGTTAATTCCATTTTCTTCATAACCTGCAAATCACCACCGTCACCTGGCTGCCCATGCGTGACTGCTTGACGCTTTTGATTACTTGTGTGCTTTATCTTGACTCTGAGTTGATGCAGGACTTGTTTATTTCGTATGCTTGGTTGTCATATACTGATGACTTGCCCCAGATTGACGTTATTTGCATTTGTGCATGTTTAATTGTTTAACAGACATCTTCCTGGGATAATCAAATACTGATTTTAGGAAACTTAGAGCATCAGTGGTTTTTAGTTTCCTGGACTTGTAAGCAATTTATAGATGATGTAGTCTCTTTGTTGAATTTGCCCCTTATGAAGCTTGTCTGCTAAATTGTTAATCACGACTTTGTGTCTCTTGGTATGTAGATAAGGTGGAGATAATTAGTTGGCTGTGAGATTTCTACGCTTGACGTCTCATAGTTCCAAATAATGCATTTTGTATTGGTTTCTATGTTTCTATGGGGAAAGGAATATTGCTTTTACCATCCTTGTCAACCTGACAGTCACCATTGCAACCTGGATAATCATGCCGTGGTTACTTGAGTTGATTTGCATGTGATTAGATGTAGTGACTGACAAATTGAGTAGGTTTAGATGTCACAGACTTGTGTCATGCTATTATTATTTGACACTATGCATTTTTGCCTGTACACAAGATGTCTGCCTTGGGATCAGTAGTAATTTATGTAAAATCTATAGCAGTAATTTGTTGTTTTTTTTATTAGTAGTAATTTGTAGATAATGTAGTTTGTCTGTTGTTTTTTCCTGTTTGAATGCTTGTCTGCTTAATGGTTAATCCCAACCTGTTAACTCATGGTATGAAGATACCTCATACCATGGATATATTTAGTTGCTTTGGGATTTGAGTTTACATGAAAAAAAATTAAGTTTGAACTAAGATGAACTGTATGCCTTTGAGATATACAGTAACTGATCATTGGATTTGTCGAGTTAAGATTTCCCAGCAGTAGATAAACAATGGTATAGCTTTGTATTGGTGATTAATTTTCTTTGCAGTTTATCATATAGGCAAACAGTTGCAAATTTTGGCACATTGAATTGCCTGAGTTCTGTTTATGTTCTTTGAAATGATGTTACTGGTGGTGTATATACTTTGTTATGAAATTTCTTATGGAATTACTCTGGACATAAAAACTATTTGAGACAAGAATGTGTTTAAATTTACTGGCAGGTGGTTAAGGTGGTGCCTGCTGTAACCCCTGAGGTTAAGGATTCTCTGGTGAAGAACATAAGGAGGAGGATGACACCACAGCCACTCAAGATCCGTGCTGATATCGAGATGAAATGCTTCCAGTTTGATGGGGTGCTCCACATTAAGGTTCCAGTTACCCCTATTGCTGCCCTTGTGATTTAACAGAGCAATTTGCAAAAGCTAATTGTATCTGCATTTGCAGGAAGCCATGAAGAAAGCTGAAGCTGCTGGCAATGAGAACTGTCCTGTGAAGATTAAGCTTGTCGCTCCTCCACTCTATGTTCTGACAACACAGACTCTTGACAAGGTTGGCATTTTCTCAGAACATAATTCATGTGGGCTACTTGTTATAAGCTACGCTATTAGATAAAGTTTATTCTTGTGTGATAAAGCCCCTTTGTCCTCAAATCGTCTTTACATTGAAACACATTGTTCAGACTTGAGAGTGCATGTTTCAATTGATCCTCATCTATTCTGGAAGATAGAAACGACATGCATCACCTTTCAGGTTGCACTTATATGATACTAAGAATAGTTCCCATACTTTTGTTGTGCATGCTATGTTTAGATTTGTTTGTCCATACTTTTGATCTTTTGCTTTCTCACCGGGAAAGGGCCTGATTTACTGGTTCCTTTCTTGCTGGAGTTAATATTGCACAAAATATGGTGAACAGTAAGCTGTCAAGTTGATAGTGGATCATTGCATGGTTTACATAAATGCATTGCACAAATTTTGTACCTTCATTTGGAATTATTAGGCTACCTTGGTTGAATGATCCTCTATGGTGATTATGGATGCTATTTCATGTGGCTTCTGGTTATTTTTGCCGTCTGGAAAGATATATAATAACCATTGTTTACATTGATTATTTGAATGAAATGTCTCAGTTTGCCTTTTGTGTGGTGTAAATACTATAGTATGCTGTGATACTTGTGAAAGCATGTGGCAACTGCTAAGTTGCCACGAGCCTATAGTTGTACGAGAATATTTTTTTTACTTACCCCCGTATATTCCAATTCATTAGCTGTTATTTTTAGTTTCAACCCTAGCATTATGGTTAAGGAGGTTATCATGCCTGTAACTATCCAGAAAATAATGATGATTCTTTCTCATGCATTGCCTTTGAACAGGAGCAAGGCATTTCAGTTCTCACTGATGCAGTCAAAGCTTGTACAGCAGAGATTGAAAAACACAAGGGGAAGTTGATAGTGAAGGAACCTCCAAGAGCTGTAAGTTCTCTTTATCATTTGCTAATTCTTTTACTTTCCTCTTTCAATCACAGTTATCTCCCTTATGCATGTTTTGAAAAAACTAAACATGTACGTACTTACTATCTTCAAAACAGGTGAGCGAGCGGGAAGATAAGCTGTTCCTTGACCAGATAGATTCCCTGATGGAGCAAAATGCAGAGGTTGATGGTGATGATGACAGTGAAGAGGAAGATAAAGGAATGGGTGATGTCGACCTTACAAATTCCGGTGTCAATGCGTATTAAGGCTCCACTAACTGATTTGGATGAGATTTGCTGTATAGCACCAGCTAAGATCTTAAGTCGTCCTGTTGAAAGCAGTTCTTTTTGTAAGGTTCTGATGGCTGATCCCCCTGTGAATTCACTGAAACTTGTTTACCTCCGGTGTTCATGTTTTGGGGTTCAGCCAGTGTTGGGGAGGCTTTTACTTCGATCGAGCAGCACCTATTTTTTTCTTGGGAGTGAAACATAGTTCGTTGCTGTACACCAAAGTATCTTGCCCACTTCTAGTGTTCTACAGGCGCTCCTTCAAGCATGCATTGCATGTTTATTTATTTATTTATTTTGCTCATGGTGTCGCTTGACTTGTTAAGGTTTTACGGAAGCATCATTAGGATTGATAAGGTAAGCATAACATCAACACATAAAAATAAATATAAGATCTACGCATAAGACTATCTATTTAAAGACACAGAATTAAAAGTTTGATTACAACTCTATTTCTAGCCATACCTATTACAACTGACCATGTATAGATATTCTAACAAATTTCACCTTAGATGAGTATGTATGCAAACTCGTTATGTGTAAACATCTATGTACTTAGATTTAGCTGTCTATCTTTGTTGCTCATTCTGAATTGCTCGAGGAGGATGTTTTGTTGCTAGGAACGTATTCAATAAAATATGTAGTTTTTAAATCTATGATTTCATCTTTTAGCTTATATTGATAGCTTCTCGTCTTCTCATCTATCATCATAGTCCTGTCATCCTGCATCACTTTCAAGATCTTCATATCTCGTATCGTCTAATACAACCAATTTTCTCTATACAGAATTCCAAGCGATATTAGATTTTTCCTAAGTTTCGACACATGCTGCACATCCTCAAATATCACTTCTTGTCTATCATACATCTTTGGTTTGATATTGCCAACTCTTATAACATGGTAACCTGTATTATCTCTCAAGCGAGCAAGACCAAAGTCACATTCAGAGTATGAAGAGAATTACTCCTTATTTGATATTACATGATATGAACTTACCGAATCTAACAGCCACATTTCACCTCAAGATTTTTCACTTGATACCATGAGAACAAGGTTACCATTGCTATTCAAGTCATCTTTCTTAAAAACCACAATATGTGCCACGTCCTTCTTCAATTCCAGATAATCTCTCCTCACATATCCCTAATCCTTACATTTTATAGCATCATGGCCCCTTCTTTTTCAGTTCAGTCTCCCTGCCTTGATTACCACTGACCAAAAAAACATCGAGATGAACTCTCACCATCATTGTTCTTTCTCTTTTGTTTATGAGCAAACAACACCGCAATAATATCATCCACTTTGACGGCCTCTTTGCCATACGTCAGTGTTGTGACCAAGTGCTCATAAGACCTTAACAAGAAATACAGAAGAATAATCACCCTGTTTTCATCATCAATTTTCACCTCCACCTTCACAAGGTTAGTGACAACTTGATTGAAGATGTTTACGTGCTCAACAAGATCTGACCCCTCCTACATCTTCAGCCTGTACAATTTTTGCTTCAGATACATCTTCCGAGTCAATGTCTTGGATATGAATTGATCGGCCAATTTATCCCAAATTAACTTAGGTGAAAATTCATCCATGACATGATACATGATTTGTTCAAAGAGACACAACTTGATTATCATTGCCGCTTGTGCTTGCATCTACTCCCACTTGCCATCATTTACCGTGACCGGCTTCGTTACCTGCAGAGCTGTCAAGATACCATATTGTGCCAGCAGGTCCTTCACCCTCATTTGCCAAAGCCCAAAGTTGCTAATCCTGTTAAATCTCATCACCTCGAATTTGGATGCCATCGATGTCATCTGCCTATTGCCGTAGATCGCCAAATCCTGGTCACACGTACCTCACGCATGTTGAATGCGCCACTACACGCTCGTCCCCGCGTCTCGCCTGGACGCATCGCCACGCACATGTCAAACCATGCGCACGACCGCCTGTGGACAATCCACTGCTCTCAAGACCCATCAACTGCCACGCTGCTTGCACACGATGAAGTCGACCAGCTGTTCACCATCAATCGTCACAAGCAACGGTTCACGAAACCCGATTGCAATTTCCGCAATCCGGGACTTCTATCTTCTTTGGTTTCCCTACGCCTGTTGACTGTGTCCTTCAGTTCTGATTTGTTGCGCCCAGTTTTGTTGCCACACCTCTTATTTATTGCCCGGCTGAGAGCAAAAAATCCAAGTCCAACTATGAGTCCAACTGCGTGATGGTTCTTAACTGTTAGAAATCAAAGTGATCCAAGCCGGCAACCCTCTGGCAGTTTCTCACCCAACAGTTGTTTTTCCCCGTTGAGCAACAAGCACCCGTTCGATACCCTTTCATCATGTATATAAACACACATCTATCACTAAGAACATGTTATCAGCACGCTCTACTGTCATTACAATTTCATTTTAATATATTGTCAGCACGCTCTACTGAGTTCAAGCACAAAGGCATGAAGGCTTTCGATCATAGGTGAGCGCCATTGACATGGACCTATAAGTACCTACAATGGCATTGTCTTCCGCTCTCCCCTGCACTCTGCATCAAGTGTGACATCGCCGCTCGCACACCTTCATCGGCGGTCATTGTAATCTTCATCACATCCGGGTTGCCATCGTCATCACCACACTCCCTAGGGTCGTGGCCGCCGATTCTTCCGTCGCTGTGGTCGTCGTGGTCCACGCCCGCTCCGTCGTATTACGATCGATGCGCACGGCACTGACCCAAGCACCACAATAGCCGTGTCAAACACGATGACATCGTCCACCCGGGCCCCCTTGGCTATTGCCTACTGCCACATTCATGGTTTCATGCCATTAACCTTCAGCACACCGTTAGCATCGCTGACCCCTCGCCATCGGAAGTTGACATCCCCATCGACGTCGCCTTGGAGTTGTCATCCCCGACGCCTGCGTTGGTCGCCCTGACGACGCCAGGGCCAAGCCGCCCTAGCCGCCACAGTGGTGCACTGCTTCAGCAGTGGCGCGCCTGCCTCCGATAATGCTACACCCGCGATCGGCATCATCCCACCGACGACCTCCCCGATGATGCCTGACTTTGACCTCATGATTAACCTGGGCAGCACCATGACATCTCGCCACGGGACCCCCCTATACTACTCCAACAATAAGGCCACTGGATCTACTCACGACGACATTGGAGCCGCCTCACGTGTGTCACCCTCAACTCTGGCTTGTCGTACTCTCTGCCGCTTCACAACAGCGGTGGCGAACCGTCGTCCCGACCTCCGCCGGGGATCTTGGACCCCGACGACCATGGGTCTCCACTTCGAGGCCCCCACCGACAGCGGCAGTGGCAACCCGACCTCCTCCTCTGACGGGGAGGAATACACGCTGCATTGAGCAACGCGGTAGCACACTGGCGTGTCAGCACGATGGCGCGGCGGTGCGTCGGCCATGCAACAGAGGTGGTGCGGCGACGCCACACAGGAGAGGGGTGGCGGCCAGGGCAGGGGAACACTAACCCTAATTGTCACCCACCCCTCTATATATATGCACCCCCTCCGGTAGGCTAGCCGAAAGGCCAACAAGGCCCAGGCCCAAGTTGTATTGGCCAACCACCGAGCCTAATAAGGTCATTTTGTAAAAGACCCCCCTCTCTTGGGTTTCTGACAAATTTCAAGACGGTCTAACTAAATAGTACTTTGTATCTAATACTTTTCATGTTTAGGCCCTCAGTGTTTATAGTAACTGCACATTGTATTGTTTACTGTTATAACTTCACATTGCAGACCCTGTTTTTCTAGAAATCTGTAATATTCCATGTGTTTGCTATTATGTATTCCCTATAACATGTAGTTGTGTTAACAACCGTGTTAATTCTGCAATTGAGATTATTTTCTTACAGAATTACATATTAATTCACCTTAATTAAGCCCAAAGAGCTATTATGCCCAAAAGTGCTTAATTCAAGCAGAATTAAAATAACGCGAAATCAAATTAAGTGATTTCCTCAATTTAATATTTGAGAAACAAAAGGTAATGAAACTATAAAATCCATTGCATATTTGCAGATTATCTATCATTACAGTGAAGTCTACATTTTGTTACCTTGACTTCATAACTACCTTCAATGTGTCCTTCCAAATATTCTACTTAGCATAACAAGGTAATATGAGCATAGACATCTACTGATAAATGTTAGATTATACTTCCTACTACTGCAAGATCTACACCATATTTGATAATTATCTTCAACGTGTTAACTATACAATTTGATGTCTACACTATGTACTTTAAGTGTCAACTTGACTTTATAAAATTTGCATCATTATTACAACAGTACCATGATGATTTTTAATTTATCTACAATAAATTAATCAAATCTATGGTTTAAATCCATGTAGGTTAAGATGACAGAAAAAGAGTTCGATGAACTCGCTCTTGACAGTCATAATTATCAAACATGGGGCAATGAACGTCAATGTCAGTCTTGCGTCCCGCAGAATAGTAACATCACTCCGACCTCCCCAAGAGGGAGATCCACAGCATCCACCGCTAGCAGATCAAGTTAAATATGGAGTATTATACACAATGAGGCACCATATCCATCTGAAACTCAAATATGACTAGCTCTTAGAAGTAGATATAAATAGCACAGGGCAGTCATTCTGCCCGAAGCATACTATGAATGGACACATCTTCGACTCCAGGACTTTAAATCCATCACAGAATACAATTATGATGTTCATGAAATATGCTCAAAATTGTTTTTTTACAAAAAAGAACTTACAGATACGAAAAAGATATAGAAAACTATATCTACTATGCTTCTCGCTGATCAGATCTTAGGGCAACAATATCGTGCAAGAAATTATCATGTTTATTCTAACTTAATACATGTATTACTTCAGGCCGAAAAATATGATAAACTCCTTCTAAGAAATCATCATCAGCGTCCAATAGACGTTGCTCCTTTACCTGAAATACATTCTAATGTTCAGAATAACAACAAGTTCAATGGCTTTTCTTGACACCAACCAACAAACTTTAAAGGTAAATACATACGCAATAGGAAGTAGAAGCCACGTGCACCGGAGCAGGGGAAATGCATTTCTAAATCTAAACTTGACAAATCTAATATTTGTCACAAGTGTGGATGCTACAAGCACATCACTAAGAAATACCGCACCCTGAGATATTTAATTGATTTGTATTTACAATCTGTGGGACATAACCGACCTGCTCAAGGACAAAGATATGAAGCATACTTGAATCTTCAAATTGACACCATCAAGGAGGCTAATTGTTCACAACAAGTTCCACAAGAACAAGGAACAACCAGACTCTTCATCAACCAGAAGATCCCATGAGCATAGAAAATGTGATTGTCGAATTTGGTTCACACTACATGTTTAAAGACCTTATCTAGTCTCTTAATTCCTTATGTACTTTGTTATCTATGTCTATTAGTTATTGTAATAAATAAGTTGTCATCATTATATATTGTATGTCACAATATTGTATAAGCCTTATGATACTAAATAAAGTTTGTACATATTCTATATATCTTTTAAAGAATTTCATATTAATGCTTTATTTGTATATATAGATTTCTATGAGAGTTAATCCAATGGAGGAAGAAATGTGCCTTGTGGATAGTTGCACCACAAATTCTATACGTAGGAAAAAATTTCAAACTCTTACTAAGAGATAAGAAAATATTTTTACAATCGCTGGACGCGATGTAGCGAGTGTTGGCTCCGGTTGTGCCATAATAACTCGCCCTATGGGTACTCAAGTCATAATCGATGATGCTCTATTATATCTCGATTCAACTCGTACATTACTAAGTTATAGAGATATTTGTCAGAATGATTTCCATATTAAAATCCATGATAACAATAAAGAAGAATATCTTCTCTTAATAAAAATAACGGATATGGCAAACAAGTACTTGAAAAAATCCCTCTTTACCATTAGGATTATACTACATATACATCAAACTCATAGCAAATGTTGTGTACAAGATAATTTTTCAGAATGTTAATGCATTCCAAACTTGGCATGGTCACCTTGGTCATCCCGGCATAGGGATGATGCGGAAAATTATTAGTATTTCCATTGGTCATGATTTAAGTGAAGCTAAATTTTCATAATCTTCAGATTTTATGTGCACTGCATGTGCCATAAGAAAACTAATTTTAAGGCACTCTTACCTTGAAATTTAAGCGGAATCATTAAAATTCCTTGGATGCATTCAAACTGATATGCGTGGTTATATCCAACAATTATCTTGACCGTTAAGGTATTTTATGGTTCTAATAGATTCATCTACACGATGGTCTCACGTGTCTCTTGTCCACACGAAACCATGTATTTTCCAAAATAATAGTTCAAATTATTAAATTACGAGCACATTATCATGAACATCAAATTCAATCAAATCGAATGGATAATATTGCAGAGTTCACCTCACATGCCTTCAATGACTATTGTATGGCCACATGAATTCATGTTTAGCATTATGTCATATATTTTCATACTCAAAATGGTTTGACAGTCTCTTATCAAGATAATTAATCTCATTGCACGACCCTTACTATAGAATTGCAATTTGCTAACATCATGTTGGGTTATGCAGTTTTACACATTCCTGACTTACTTCAATTGCGACCTAATGCATATCATAGTATTTCCACTCTACAATTAGTATGTGAAAATCCACCAAGAATTTCCCATCTGCGTAAATTTGGTTGCGCTACATATGTACCAATCTCACCATCGCAGCGTACATCTATGGGTCCACATAGGAAATTGGGGATCTACATGGGGTATCAATCTCCATCGATCATTACATATTTCGAGACCTTCACAGATGACCTATTCACGGCCTGGTATGCTAATTGTATATTCAATGAGGACCATTTCTTGGCATTAGGGGAAGATTTCAAGTACCAAAAAGAATGATAGGAAATTAATTAGAATGTCCAAGGTATTTCCACCTCAGATCCACATACTCAAGAATCTGAACTCTAATTCAGAAAATCATCAATTTGTAACACATTGTAAATAACAAGCCAGACGTATTGACTGACTACAAAGGTGTCACCAAATGCTATAATCCTACCAAAAATATGCCTGAAAGAGTGAAAGTATCAAACAAAACCACTCAACTCCATGTTCAAAATAAGAGAGGGAGAAGTACGACCACAAAGGAGGATACAACTTCTTGCAATCAACAAAGGAAACAGAGAAAGAAACCATCTGAAACAGTAAGTGCAAGTTAACATCAAGTTGACAGACACCAAATGGGTAGTATACACCCAGTGGATAGGCAACATCTATGACCTAACTCAATAGTGCACTCAATTCATGATGCTGGGACATCGGAATACCCCGACTCCATCGTACTAGGAAATAACGAACAATTACCAAGGGTTCAAGAGATTTCCAACAACTATCTAGATTTTAGAGAATCATATGACCGAAAGACTACAATTATCGACACATACTTCTCTACAACGATTGCAAACAACCTCCAAAATGATCTAGATCCAAGACCATGGCAGAGTGTCAAAAGCGCTCAAACTGGCCTCAATGGAAGGATGCAATCCAACCAGAGATAGCCTCGCTCACAAAAAGAGAGGTATTTACATCAGTAATACCAACACCTCCAAATGTCTTCCCTGCGGGATACAAATTAGTTTTTGTCTAGAAACAGAATGAAAACAACGAGGTGGTGAGATACAAAGTAAGGCTTGTAGCACAAAGGTTCATGCAGAGACCCTACATTGATTTCAATGAAACCTATTCTCCAGTCATGGGTGGAATCACATTCCAATATCTTATCTTATTAGCAGTTCAAAATCATCTATCTATGCAGTTGATGTAGTGACCGCATATTTGTATGGTTCACTTGATTCGGACATATACATGAAGGTTCCTGATGGAATCCAAATTCTGAATTCAAATGCAAACCGCAACATATATTGTGTAAAGCTCAATAAGTCACTATACGACTTAAAGTAGTCGGTACGAATGTGGTACAATCAACTTCGTGAGTTCCTTCTGCAGAAGGGTTACTCCAACAATGATTATTGTCCATGCGTGTCCATCAAAAAATCCTCGACAGGATTTTGTATTATCTCAATGTATGTTGATGACATAAATATCATTGGCAATGCACAAGATATCAATAAAGCACGTGATCATCTAAAGACGGAATTTGAGATGGAGCATTTGGATAAAACCAAATGTTGTTGGGGTTTACAACTCGAGCACATTCTCTCAAGAATTCTAATACACCAAGCTAATTATATCCAGAAAATATTGGAGAATTTCAATATCAAAAAATAATATCCATCTAAAACACCTATGGTTGTTCGAACTCTAGATATGGAGAAAGATCCATTTCGACCACGAGATGATGGAGAAGAGATACTGGGACCCAAGATTCTGTATCTCAATGCCATTGGAGCGCTCATGTATCTTGGAAATTGCACCAGATTTGATATCACATTTGCAATGAACTTACTAGCTAGATACAATGCTGCTCCAACTAAATATCATTGGGCGAGAGTTAAGAATATCCTTAGATATTTCCAAGGCATCAAAGATCTTGGTCTATTCTTTCAATTTCTGAGAAACCACGATTCAAACATGATTATATACACTAACGCTGGCTGCTTATCAGACTCCCACAATGCCAGATCACAAACATTATTTGTGTTATTACATGGTGGAATAACCATATCATGGAAGTCTTCCAAATAGACTCTAGTGGCTACATCCACCAATCATTCTGAAATAATTGCATTATATGAGGCATCATGTGAATGCATGTGGTTTCGCAGAATGATCAACCACATACAACAATCATGTGGTATTGGTTCCATTAAATCACCCACCATTATCTATGAAGATAATACTGCTTGTGTTGCACAGATGCAAACGTGTTACATAAAGAATAATATCACTAAGCATATTACCCCTAATTGTTTTATCCTCATGAGTTACAACTGTAACATCCTGAGTTTAAATATGTTAATTAGTTGTAAATTTTACTCCAATTAAATATTTTTATGATTAATTAGGCTAACTAAGATTAAGGAAATAGGTAGATGAAGGATATACCAATATGTATACATTCATATATATTAAAGGTACTAAGTTGAATAGGTGTTCCAAAATGCACTAGTATCAATTTCAAAATAGTCCCTGTATTGAATTGGTTCATACACATGGTTTGAGGTTTTTATGGCTCTTTGTGTGGAGATTTGAAATTGAATGTCTCTCAATTTCAAATCTACTATTAAATTCTATTAAGCTCAAATGCAATTTAAGTTCAAATCCTTTGATTCAGAGCATCTTAAAAAGCTCAAGATCCAAGTTTAAATCAAAGATCAAATATTCCAAATGGAGTTGACCATAATCCAAATTCAAATACCCCATTTGAATTTATCCCAAAATTTCTTCTCTTTTCCTTTTTCCATTTTCTTCCAGGGCCAAATCCTTCTCCTCTCTCTTCTCCCTGGCGTAGCCCGGCTATCCAGCCCAACCGGCCGTCTCTTTCCCACCCGCGCGCGCACCCGACCCAGCTGCACATGTGCTATGTATTGCGCTTTAACAAACTGCTTGTAGTAGTTAATCCTATTAAGCACATGCCAGGTCTTAAATATTATCATCCAAAATACATATCACCCTAAGATTACCTGTTGTTATATATATTAAGGACAAACTACGCCTTGATATGTAACATGCTTAGGATTGAATACGTCCTCTCGGAGACGTTGCTTTTAAAACACCTCTCCTCGGAGATAAGATTTACTGTTACCAATGGTAAATCATATACCATGGATCCTTAATGATTGTGAATTCTGTGATGGTTGTAAAATCCTTGATGTCGTATGGGATATGGTAGGTGATGTGTACAAATTGGTGAAAACTGTTTGGCGGGGGTAAGTGGAGTAGTACTCTGGATGAGGATGCTCCTAGGAACTTAAGTCACCTATGTGGTGTTCATTACCAGAAGATACCTACACTGGACACTTAAGGACCCAGTCAATTGCCTCGACATGCTTAGCCACCCCCGTGCAACTATGCGTCCTGAATGGGCAGGACCTAACTTCCCCTTTCACCGGACTGAGTTGGGCATAATACTAGGAGGCTGAGAGCAATAAGAGGCAAAATGCCCATCTGTCCCTTTGTTTGAAGGTTTCTAGAATCGACTTAGGCTTAAAAAGGTGGTTGGCCTTCAGTGCATGACCTCTGGGCTTAGAATGTCTCGTAGAAAAGGCCAATAGGAAAGGTATTTGGAGGGTATCGATGTCATTCTCTCCTCCGTTTGCAACAGTTGGAGGCTAAGCATATCGCTTGGGTAAAGCTGTACAACCTCTACATAGTTAAATCTATTCGAATAGCCATATCCACGATCATGGACATGTGAAGCATGACCCCATTTGATTAGACTCTGGATGCGTGTGTCTTAATGGTGTGTGTGAACAAGATGTTCGTGTGGTGTAGTTCCTGGCTCAATCCGCCAAAAGCTGTGTGATACTAGAGGTACATTCGATGAGATAATAGGGACTACGGAGTGAGATGTAGCCTCTCTCATGACAAAAAAACCCAGATACAACTTGTTACCTTATTTTGAACTATTGAAACTGTTTTGGAGTCTTTAGTAGATGACACAATTGAATACTTGTATAAAACTGCTTTACGCTAAAACCAAAACCGTAAAGCCTTACTCTTGAATTACCCCATTATGCATCTATCAACACTTTGAAGTAGTATAGGACTTGCTGAGTACCTTCTGTATTCACTCTTGCTGTCATTCAGATGATGAAGCCGATGCCGACTTCTTCGGAGGTGAAGCCGGGGATGAAGAGTAGTCTAAAAAGTCGTGTTCGCACCCTCGTTGCTTGTGGCTTGAGTTTTTGCTTTATGCTATGTTTTGCTGGCCGTTAGGCCAAATTTGTAATATACAGTATGGTTTGTAATATTTTATACTCAGAACCTTAATATTCATGTACAAAGTTTGACTGTAATACTATAACTATTATACTATGTGTATCGGCTACTTAATCCAGAGACTGATACAGGAGGCACAGGAGATCCTGGGAGCTGGAGTCTTATAGGAGTGGCATTAGAGCCATGCTTGGTTGTAGGACGTGACCTTAGGATAGAATTGCTCGTGTCTGTTTATTTTCAAAAAACTATGTTATCAAAACTGCTTCAGTACTTACCTTATGTCTTATTACGTTTGCAAACTTATTATGCTAGTTCTAAGATGTCTCTTTTTTCCCAGCAGATGGAAGACGAGGATTGAAACACAATACGATATCTACGAGTGAAGGGCTTTACCAAGTTGCTGTGGGAAGCTTGTTGTCGCCTGGGATATACCCGTCGCCGAGAGTACACCGGGAGTGAGTATGACGAGAATGGATCCCAGAAGTGTCAGGTTTTGCTGCAGATCTTCAACTGCACGAGATACCCCAGCTGGCGACTGTGGCACGTCAGCACCACTGGAGTACGGCACCCTGACACATACAATTGGTTGCCTACAAAGCACTTCAGCACCTATGCGGGAGACGTGTTAGGGAGGTGGCACACACTCCCATGCGGCACTTTCCAGCTGCCGCTGGCCAGCGAGCTACTTGGTGTGCACCCCTAACTGCCATGGAGGATACATGACATGAGAAAGAGGAGGACGACACCACTATGGCCGTCACATCATAGTACCTCCACGCCTTGGAGCACATGCACAATGAGACCTATCAGCTGTTCTAGGCTAGTCGTCATAGGGCAAAGGAGTCAGAGACACGTGAGAGAGCTCTCCGTGTGATGCTGGATCAGATCAGGGTCAAGGCCACAGCCACTGAAGATACCATGTTAACGAAACCATGAAGGATGACAGAGGGCGGTAAGGGCACATCATAGGGATCTTAACAGACAGAATGCCATGAATGGCTCCCGAGTTAGAACAACTACCAGGAAGAGTACCTTCACGCTACCCATGACTCGAACCCAGCACATCGTTCTTTTAGGTGTACCTCTTCTACCAGCACATATAGCAGATGACATGATTGAGCCCTCGCCAGTTCTAGCAGCCAGTGGAGGTTTAGTGCCTGCCGAGCCGATTCAAGATGAAGATATGGTGATACCAACTGATGACTCGGAGGAGGAGGAGGACCCTAACGAGAGTGAGCTCATTAGTGATCACGATAGCAACAACGGCGTCGATAGGATCTTTGACCCCAATTCCACCCGACACCACCAGGGACCCTCTCACCTGTTGAGTCAGCCATTGGCAACGTCACTGACAGGTCTGCAGATGACGCATAAGGATGATACGTCGCAGCTAGTTAGCAGTAGGAGTAGATCCTTTTGTAGCTTTTGTTATAGATAACCTTATAGTCAGATGCTCTATGAGCATGCTTTTGTCATTGTAGATCCAGAACTTTTGTACTAGTGACGTCGTGGAGATAGTCCTAGGTTTGTTTAATGCATGTTGCCTGTATTGTTATATGATGTTGCTTCTTGTTTGCATCTTGATTGTGTGATTGGTAAGGTTGTCCTTGTTCTTACCTTGCTTGCCCTAATTCTGCAAGCTTTATCTTAGTTCAGGGAAGAATTTGGACTTTTTTCTTTTCTTTTTGAAGATTTCTCATATGAGTTTACAATGAGATAATAATCATTATATGCTGTATCATTTTCTCCATATTTTTCATATGAGTTTTAAAGGAGTTTTAACAACATATCACCATATTATGATTCCTATTCTCATATCTTTTCCCATATAATTTTTGGAGAAACTCTTAAGATATATATACATGAAATGACATTGATCAAAAGGAAGTGCTAGAAATCAAAATGATCCAAACCGGCAAACGTCCAATTGCCCGACGATTGTTCTTGTTTATTGAGCAACATGCAATATATTGAATCATTTTCTTACGCTTTTTATTGTCATTACAATTTCATTTCAACACTGACATAAAGTCCTAGACTCCACCCGTGGCTCTCGACGCGGCCTTCTGGCCGTAGCCGCGTGAGCCACGCGCCCCTGACCAACAGCCACCCACGTGCCCAGCACCAGAACTCAACCACACACCCCTCACGGGCTGCCTCCACCTTCCATGCATCCGGCCTCCCAGCGCACAGCTATTTTGCTGCCGCACCGAGCTAGCGCCACGCCCGCCAGGAGGATCTAATGCCTGTAACGTGAACCGACTCGACTCATCCAACTCATGTACGCGCACGCTTCCACCCAAGTCCATGACTCCTAGCTGCGCCCGCTTCTGTTGCAGCCGCACACATCTTGAGGCCTCCCGTCCACGCTGGATTCCATTGCTTGGGCCTGCACGTGACCCGAGACACATGCATGCAACAACAAAGGTGTGCAAGAAAGCACCACATGCATGCTAGCCTCCACACACATGCAACTCCTCCACGTGAGACTCGGCCAGGACTCCACATGCATGCCGACCAAAACGCACATGCCAACAGAGCTGTTACAAACCGACGTAAGGATAAACATGTATGATTAATTAGTAACTAACTATCATTAGTAGTTATTAATGAAGAGACATTTGTTGGGGCAAATGTTATCCCCAACAGATGTGTTGCCATCCATTCATGTGCTATATATATATATATATATATATATTATTGATCAATGAGATAAGTTCTTTACTCTATTGTTCATTCCTGTTTCTCTACATTTTTCTATCAAAACACGTTATCAGCACTTTGATCTCCACTAAGTAATTGCAACTACAAGTAGAGAGGCATGAAGACCTCTCCCAGACGGTGAGCACTACTCCATAGCAAACCTATTTTGCCCCATATATGGCATACCTGCAACTTCCTTCTTCGTTGTCGTCCTGCAGCATCGTCCATGCCGTCGTCGATCACACCGTCATCAGCGTCGTGGTGCTGCTCGTCGTCATTTTGGCCGCCACAAGGGTCCTACACGAGCAGCAACGCCAGCGATATCTTTGCCTGCCGTTTGGCCATCGCCCTCACCGCCACTGACCTCGTTGTCGCCCTTTTCTTTGGGAGTTCGGGTGCCTACAACACCAACCACCGCCGTGAGGTCCTTTACGACAGCGAATACCACCACAAGGGCGGTTCGCTCCGGACCACCACCCACTATGGAAGCCCATCGGGGTGTTGTCCCTCTCTTTGAAAGTCCGACAGTGGTGGTGTCCTCGGAGGAGGAGGATCCGGAAGAATACACCATGCTTACTCCTTCAACAGACGACACCGCACGTACCACCCTAGTGGATATTATCTAGCCATCACCAACACCCATTGCTCCCTCCTCCGAGACGGCATAACTTGTTCCGATGCCCTCCAATGTGACGATCACCCACCACAACTGGATCTTTAGGATCCGTCGCAGCAGGAAATTCCCTGGATTCATGGCGGACTATGGCCAGGCTTCTTCTTCTCGCGGCATTGACCTCAACATGCTGACCGGGTCATCTTCATTCGCGTCGGCCTTCATCGACTCCAGTCTCGATTTCGAGGAGGCGCTCTCCAACGAGTCCTCTAACTCAGCCTTCATCGTCGTTGCGCCATCTACTTTCCCCTATGGCATTGACGGCGGCAACCCGACCTTGACCACCAATGCGACCGCCGGATCCGCTAACGGAGACACCGAGGCCGCCCCTTGTGCTCCGGACCGCCGCATCCTCCACTGCTTCGCAACAACGGTGGCCAACCACTGTTCGGGTCTTTGCTTGGGTCGTGGGCTCCCACGGCCCTCGACTTCCCCACCGACGATGCCAAAGCACGGCCGGGCGCGCGCACATGCTTGGGGAATGGGGCGCGTGTGTGAGGGAGGGGGTGGTGCACCCGCAACGTCGGCAATCCACCAGTGACATGACAGCATGACTTCATGGCAGTCCATGGTGACAACCCGATCTCTGGTGGCCGGTTGCGGCTCGACGCGGTGGCTCTTGGTGCACGGGACGATAGCACTCGAACGCACGGCTCGACATGCTGGCTCTCTGGTGGCACGACCTCCATTCCAGCACACGCCGGCGGCGGCCCATGCAATGGGGGCGGCTTCAATGGGGCGGCCAGTTAGGGTTGCAAACCCCAGTTAGGGTTGCAAACCCTAACTTACAGCTTCATCTCCCTTTTTATACGGTGCGGGGAGGGGAGGAGCCAGGCTGGGCCTTGGGCCGAAAGTCCTAACAGGCCGAAGCCTAAGTTGTCTCAGCCCACATGCCGAGAACTCCAGTGGAATGGCTATTTTTCAGAAACCCTCTAGGTTTCTTTATAATTATAGCCACATCCATTATTTGTTGTTTTATAGTACAGTCACTTTATTTTTTTAGCCCTTGCCTTTAACTATAATTGTGTTCATGGCTGTTTAATGTTGTAAATTAATGTTCCATACCTTATTTTATCTGAAAATTTGTTATGTCCCATGTGTTTTCCCTTAAGCATTCCCTATGACATACCATTATGTTTACAACTTTGTCATTTTTTTTGCAATTGAAATTCTATTACTTGCAAAAAAATCACTTATTAATTCAAGAAGAATTAAATAAAGAAAATAAGTGATTATGTTGTAAACTTGATATAACACAAAGTTCCAAATCTTTATATATCAGCCATACACAAGGTAGTACCCTAGTACTACTAGGGGATCTACACTATGTCCAACACATAGTGACTATCCTCAACGTGTGTACCCAATATCAAACTTGGAACAAAGGTCTACACCTTTTTGTGATTACCTTCAAAGTGTTAACATATATTTGCATAACACAAGGCAGTGGGGTTCTATTGCATAGTTACAAATTATGCCCCCACTACTGAAAGGTCAACACCATTTAGGTGACTACCTTCAACGTGTTCATACTATAATTTGAGGTCTACACTATGTAATTCAAGTCTTAGCTTGACTTTACAAATCTTTTATTATTACAACATTACCATGATTCTTCAATTTACTCAAAGTGTAAATTCATTCAATCATTGGTCATTTTTGTAGGACAAAATGTCCAACATCAAATTCGATAGACTCGAGTTAGATGGCAAAAACTATCTCACTTGGGTAATGGACATGAAGATAAGTCTATCATCCTGAGGACTCATAACGACGATTAATCCTCCTCATGAAGGAGATCTGCCACTTCTGGATCAAATCAAGTATAGGGCTTTATACTTCATAATGCACCATCTACATCTAGATTTAAAATTAGAATACTTGATGGATGGAAATCCATATGATCTATAGAACAAAGAGCGATATGAATAGCAAAAGACAGTCATACTGCTTGAAACTCAATGTGAGTGGTCCAACATTCACCTCCAAGACTTTAAATCAATTGGAGAATACAACCATGTTGTTCACAAGATCTGCTCTAGGTTACTATTTTGTGACAAAGCTCCCTCAGATGAGGAGAAAATTGAAAAAAACTTTATCTATAATGCTTCCTACTCATAGGATATTGCAACAACAATACCGTACTAGAAATTACCAACACTATTCTTAATTAATTCACACTTTTCTTCGGGCTAAAAAGCATGATGAACTTCTTTTGAAGAACCATCCTTAACGTCCTACATGCACTTCTCCTTTACCTAAAGTTAACTCTAATATCCAGCATATCAAGAAGTTCGACGGCAAAAAATGCCACCCTAAGAACTTCAAAGGTAAGAAGAATCGCAACAAGAAGCAGAAATTCCATAGACCCAACAAGGGGAAGGGCATTTCCAAGAACATCAAAGACAATTCTGACATTTGTTGTAAGTGTGGTTGCTATAGCCATACAACTAAGAAATGCCACACCCTAAGACACTTGATTAATCTCTATCTCAAGTCCGTTGGACGAAGCCGACCAGCTCAAGGTGAAAGATTTGAAGCATGTTTCAATCTTCAACCTAACACCACTAGGAAGGCCAGTTGTTCCCAAAGCGTTTCTCTAAAACTGGACAACGACATCACTCTGCAGCAGCAAGAGGACCTTGATATCACGGACAACATGATCGTGGAATTTACTTCCAACAACTTATTTGGAGACCTTAATTAATCTCCTAATTAATTAGATATTGATATATCTATGTCCTACATAGTATTGTAATAGGTTGTTATCATCATATACTATATTGTATACTTCAATAATGTATCAGCACATTGGTGCTCAATAAAGTTGTATGTATTCTATATATCTATGAAGGATTTCACTTCAAATTCTCCATTTTTATATATAGATGTTCACGGGGGCAATCCAATGGAAGAGAAAATGTGCTTAGTGGATAGCTATACCACTAACTCTATACTCAGAGAAACTAAATATCTTCGAACTCTTAAAAAGAGTAAAGGAAAAATTATGACAATCGATGTACATGATGGTATGATTGTTGGTTCTGGTTGTACCATAATCATACCCCCTATGGGTACTCAAATCACAATCGATTATGCACTATTATATTCCGATTCAACATGTATCCTACTAAGTTATAGAGATATCTGTCAAAATGGTTTTTATATCTAAACCCATGATGACAACAAAGAGGAATATCTCCTCATTACAAAAAATAACGGATTTACCAAACAAATACTAGAGAAAATTCCTTCTTTATTTTCAGGATTGTACTACACATAAATCAAACCCGTACCACATGTTCCATATAAGGTAATTTTTTTTAGAATGTTGACAAATTCATAATATGGCATGATCGCCTTGGTCATCCCGGTGTCTGGATGATGCAAAAAATTATCAACAATTCAATTAGTCATGGTCTAAATACTGTCAAATTCCCACAATTTTTAGATTTTGTGTGCACTGCATGTGCTACAGGGAAATTGATTTTAAGACCCTCTTATCTTAAATCTAAGCTGAACCACTCAGATTCTTTGAACGCATTCAAGGCAATATATGTGGTCGAATACAACCATTAACTAGACCATTCATGTACTTTATGGTTCTTATTGACGCATCTGCACGATGGTTACATGTGTGTCTTTTTTCCACACGAAACCATGCTTTTTCCAAAATAATTGCTCAAATTATTAAATTACGAGCACATTATCCTGAACATAGGATACAATCTATTCGAATGGATAATGCGGCTGAATTCACCTCACATACTTTCAATGATTATTGTATGGCCCTAGGAATTCAATTACAACATTCAATACCATATGTCCATACTCAAAATGATTTGGTTGAATCTCTCATAAAGAGAGTCAAACACATTGCACGTCCATTATTACATAATTGCAACTTACCAATTTCATAATGGGGTCATGCTGTCTTACACGCTGCTGATTTAATTACATTGCGACCAACTGCATATCACACAACTTCCTTGCAGTAGTTAGTACGTGAGAATCCTCCTAGCATTTCTCATCTATGAAAATTCGGATGCACTGTATACGAACCGATCTAACCACCATAGCATACATCAATGGGTCCACACAGGAAATTGAGAATCTATGTGGGGTATAACTCTCCATCGATCATAAAATACCTCGAGCCCCTCACAGGGACCTATTTACAACCCGGTACACTGACTGCATATTTGATGAGGAATATTTCCCAGTATTAGGGGAGATTTCAAGTAACAAAAAGAATGCTAGGAAATTAATTGGAATACAACAGACATTTCCTCCTCAGATCCACGTACTCAAGAATCTGAACTCCAAGTTCAGAGAATCATAAATTTGCAACATATTGCAAATAACCTATCAGATGCATTTACTGACAATAAAGATGTTACTAAATCCTATATCCCTGCTAGGAATGTGCTGGAAAGAGTAGAGATACCAAATAAAACCACTCAACTCCCAAATCAAAATAAGAGGGGGAGAAGTACGGTCACAAAGTATAAAGCTTCTTGTAAGGGTAGATGAAATACTGATGCTGGGACATCGGAACACCCCGACTCTATTATAATGGGAAATCATGATTAGTCATAAAAGGTAGATGAAATTTCCATCAATTATATTAATTTTGGAGAATCATTTGACCGAAAGACTACAATTATAAACACTTATCCTCAAAGATTGCAAATGACCTTCATAATGATCCATATCCCAAGACCATGGTGGAGTGTTGCAAGCGCTCAGACCGGACATAATGGAAGGATGCAATCCGGGAAGAATTGTGCTCGCTCTCCAAAAGAGAGGTATTCACATCAGTAATACCTACTCCTCGTAATATTTTTCCTGTGGGATACAAGTGGGTTTTGTCCGCAAACGGAACGAAAATAACAAGGTGGTGAGATATAAAGTAAGACTTATAACACAAGGGTTCACGTAGAGACCCGGTATTGATTTCAATAAGACTTAGACTTATTCTCCTGTAATGAATGGAATCACATTCCAATATCTAATTTTATTGGCAGTTCAAAATCATCTATTTATATAGTTGATGGATGTAGTGACCGTATACCTATATGAGTCACTTGATTCGGACACATATATGAAAGTCTTCGAAGGACTAGACATTCTGAATCCAAATGCAAACCGTAACATATATTGTGTAAAGCTTAAAAAGTCATTATATAGCTTAAAGCAGTAGGGAAGAATGTGGTACAACCGACTAAAAGAGTTCCTTGTGCATAAATGATACTCTAACAATGATGATTATCCATGTGTTTTCATAAAGAAATCCTCAATAGGATTTTGCATCATCTCTATATATGTTGATGATCTAAATATCATTGGAAATACAGAAGATATAGATGAAGCATGCAATCATCTTAAGATAGAATTTTAAATGAAGGATTTGGGTAAAACCAAATTTTATTTGGTATACAACTTGAGCATCTTCCTTCACGTATTTTAGTGCACCAAGCCGCATATACTCAAAAAATATTAGAGAAATTCAATATTGGCAAATCATATCCATCCAAGACTCCCATAGTTGTTTGATCTCTTGATATGGAGAAAGATCCATTTAGACCACGGGAGGATGGAGAAGAGATACTGGTACACAAGGTTCCTTATCTCAGTGTCATTGGTGCACTTATGTATCTTGCAAATTGTACCAGACCTGATATCGTATTTGCAGTGAACTTACTAGCAAGGCATAGTGTTGCTCCAACAAACGCTATTGGACGGGAGTCAAGAATATCTTTCAATATCTCCAAGGCACCATAGATCTTGGTCTTTAACTTCAAAGAAAACAAGATATGAATATGATTGGATACACTGACACTAGCTACTTATCAAATCCCCACAATGCCATATCACAGACAGACTTTGTGTTCTTACATGTTGTGACAATCATTTCTTAGAAGTCTTCAAAACAGAATCTAGTGGCTACATCCACAAATGATTATGAAATAATTGCATTATATGAAGCATGAAGTGAATGTGTACGGCTTCGCAGAATGATAAATAACATACAACAATCATGTGGTATTGGTTCTATTGAATCACTAACAATTATCTATAAAGATAATTTTTCATACATTGCTCAAATGCAAATAGGTTACATAAAGAGCAATATAACCAAACATATTGCCCCTAAATTGTTCTTTCCTCATGAATTACAAAATAATGGGGAGATAGAAATCTTGCAAACTAAATCATTTGATAATCTCGCTGATTTATTCACTAGTGCTTACCAACTTCTACATTTTGAAAATGTATTCATGGATTTTGGTATGCGACAACTTCGAGATTTGCAAGGTTCAACGGGAGTTGATCCTTAAATAATAGCATGTTAATATTATATTGTACTATTTTCCTTTATGAGTTTTTCCTATATAGTTTCTTATATAAGGTTTTTAATGAGGTAATATCTACCTTATTCCTTCTATTTTTTCAAGTGATTTTCGGAGGTCTTAATATGATCCATAGGTCATAGTTATTGTTCTCTAAATTCATCAATGAGTTTTTTCCTATTTAGGTTTCTCATATGAGCCACAATGAAGCAACAACCAATATATACCATATCATTTTCTCCTTACTTTTTCCTTTGGGTTTTAAAGGAGTTTTAATGGTAGACCAGCATATCAACATATTATTTCTCCTCATATTTTTTCCACAGGGTTTTAGAGGAGTTTTCATCAAGAAGTTTACAACTAGAATAATTGATCAAGGGGGAAAGTTACAAACCGACGTCAAGGATAAACACATATGATCAATTAGAAACTAACTACCATTAGCAGTTACTAATGAAAAGACATTCGTTGGGGCAACTGTCATCCCCAACAGATGCCTTGCCACCCATTCATGTGCTATAAATATATATAAACGTTATTGATCAATGAGACAAGTTCTTCACTCTATTGTTCATTCATGTCTCTCTACATTTTCCTACCAAAACAAGAGCCGCGTACGCGCGCACCAGCCCCTCCACCGAGCAGGTTGCACCTTGGTAGCACACGTGCCTGACCGAACGCATCTCCGCCGTGTGACACTGTCAGTACGCGCAATCCGAACGCCGTCACAACCACCCAAGTCCACCATAGCTTTCACCATCGCTGTCATTACTCCACCTTGAGCTAGCAACAGTCGGTCCGATCTGGATTGACTACCCGTCAATCAGACCGTGAGTCGAAGCTGTCGCCACGTCTGCGATGTCTTCTAGCCGCACCATCAAATCTGGTCATCACGTTTGACCGACCCCAATCGAACAACAACCACCAGCTGCCATCAACCCGATCTCCACATTTGAATGAATCCTCATTGATACAACCCATCGGACAATTAGAGTCACCATGCTCAAAATGTCTGAATCCACAAATCGAATCGTCGATCACCTCCATGATCCACCTTGCGCACATCCTTCTCCAGACCCGTGCAAGCCTTGAGTGGTGTGCAACATATGTTCGTGTCTTCCCTAGATCTTTCTGTATGGCTCTAATACCATTGTTAGGGTTTTAGCAGAAGCATCACCAGGATCGATAAGCCAAGCATAATATCAACACACAAGACACCATATTTTTAACGAGGTTTGGCCAACTTACTTACATCCTCGGGGTATGACTGAAAGGACAATGATGTCGCCTAGATGCGGGTGAATATGCATTTTTTTGCAAAATTTTGTCCCCTTTTGATAATTGGTCTAAATTTACAGTGCAAATAAACTAACAGATTTTTCACAAGTTAAAAATCTAAATATGTTAAGCTCAACTAGTGCACAATCACCCTAAACAAATGTAAATGTTACAATCCTAGGGTAACAAAGATTGTTCAAATCTAAAAGGGTATGCAAGAAACCTCAATCAAAAATTTTGATACTATTTATCAGATGTTCCAAAATTACTGTTTATTGGATGGTTCAATACTGTTCATCGGAATATCCGATCAATGCAAAATGACAAATTTGAATATCACGAAATTAACTCAATGCACATACAAATAAGCATACAAGTAGGAATATCAAAGTATTGCGTAAGAGTAAGGAAATATGGAGATAAATGATTTATTACTAAAGTTCGGATATCCACCAATATCCTACGTCTCCGTTGAGGAAGCTCGGTCACACTTGAGTCAGATCTTTTTCAACTATTTTTCTCATGAGGTTGCACACATGCACTCCTTGTCTCCACTATGGCCAACTTTTCCTCCAGTCTGGAGATAGTGAGTTCCGTAACCACTTCCGGGCATGCTCACAATCTTCACTTGAGAAGATCATTAGCAATCCACCATAGAGCCGTGTAGGAGACAATAGTATCCAAGAGTAACAAACTCCCAGACTTGTGCATGATCAATGTTAAGTGCTTAAACACATGCAACTAAAGCGACACGTGCGAGCAACCTAAGCTCGACACACTTCACTCTATCCTCATTAAGCCATAAAAGCTTGATTCTCACAAATCTTGATAGAGAGGGGAGGGAAGCACTCAAAGGTAGAATACCAAGCTCTAACACCACTTCTCAGCACCACAAAGCTAGCCAAAAAGTCCCCAACAGGCTAGGAGGACAAGGGATATTTATACCAGACTCTGAAAAACTACCTGTTAGAAAGATTCTGCACATAGCGAAACATTTGTTCCCCAGATCAAAACATTCGATCCTTCAAATCCCAATGGTCATATCTAGAAAAAAATAACACATTGGAACGTCCGATCCAAAATTAATTCCAAACCAAGAACACCAACTTTCTTAAAATTGGATGGATCGGAACATCTGAAGTCTGGATCGAAACATCTTATCAGCACAATCGACACTCAGAAAAATGACGATAATTTTCTATCTCAATGTCCGATTTTGGTGATTTTAGACTCTATGGAAAGCTTATTCAGATGGATACACATCCCTACTAAATGTATGATCTCAACCACATTGGATTAAATTAGGAACACTCCAAAAGCTAATTCGAACACTTCCACCCATTGAATAAAGTTTAATCACCCAAGATTAAACTAGTTAACACATGGAACATACCAAACACCACTAATATATAGACACAACCACTTATCACCACTAAGGATAATAACAACAAAGGTTAAATCTAAAATACCTTTTAGATACTCCGAACTCGTAAAACGAACTCTCAACACAAACCTAACTAAGCACATGGTTTGAGCACTCGACACAATAATCGAGCAACACTTTTGGCAGCCCCTCTTGATAGTGGGCTATTGATCCTATAACCCGATCTCTCACCAAACTTCTTGAGACCAGCATAACTAGAAAACTTATTCTGGTTATACCTTCGCCTTGAGTCATCCTATCGGACTTGGCAAACAAATCATTCAAGCCTTGACTTTTTTCATAGCTCTTCAAGGCTCGTCATCAACTCCTCGTCTCTTAATGACAATGATCACCCTCGCTTTTAACTTGATTCTCTTGATCTTCTGTAAGTTGGATGAAGTTCACTTGATTACTTCCTATGTACCAAGCATGAAAGACTTCTCTTTCCTCATCATCTTTATTCGATTCACCACCAAGACATGAATCGTAAGCATCAAGCACACAAGTTATCTATTAAACTTGTCTTGATCTTATTCTTCCAACTTGACATATTCTATATCTTAATTCAACTCATGCATTCTTATAGAACCTAACTCCAACTCACACTCAAGCACAAAGCACATGTGTTGGTCAATAAAACCTAATTGACAATTTTATACCTTAAGCCACTTTATATTTACAAGTAACTTTATCTTCACTCTTTATTGTCAATCTTCGTATAGAACCTAACCCCACTCACTCTCAAGCACATGTGTTAATTTATAAAACTCAATTGATAATATCATATTTTAAGTCACTTAATTATCACATATGACTTAGCCTTCATGCTTATCGTCAATCTTATTAAGCTTTTTCTTTTTCTCATGAGTATTACCTAGAGCTTATTTATCTTGATACATCTCTCTTGATCACACTGCATTTCTCAATAAATTCATGCTCTATCAATTATGCATCACTTATAGAATATACTATAAACAATTCTCAACGCAATTGTTAGTCAATAAGTATTGTTATTAATTACCAAAACCATATTTAGTGACTAGATAAACCTTCAATGACCACGGACGTTACTCCCAACTGTTTCCGTCGATATGTGGTTACAATGGTGGTATCTTCTATTTAAATGCTCAGAATTAAGAATCCGGCCACAGCTCTATTACTAGTCTCACCTAATTACAACGTAAATCTATCTATAACCGGTATTGTATATGTATTTGATACGTATTCCAACAGGACTGATGGCTCTTCCAACTGTCTTTGCAGACTGAGTTGCAATTGTATTGTTTCGCTTCATGGCTACATGTGTGTAATCCTTGTCAGCCATTGCTAGCTGGTTCGAGCTATATCCGAGTTCGAAGCTTAAATAGTTGCGACTTGGTTAACATGGCATTGCTGCGTTGCTGCCATCGTCCTGTTTCTTTCAACTGTTTACGAGTATAACTTCAGAGCGGAGATCTTTTACTAAGGTCTGTTTATATTAACTTTAGATTGTAAAAATCTAGTTTAATTCGTAGAATATGTGAAAGTTTATTTTTATCAGATTATGAATTGTGTGATTTTATAGTATAATTTTACTTACAGATTGTAAAAAGCAGTTTTTATATTATGATCGTTTATTTTTGCTTTTATTTTTAAGCTATAAACTATAATTAAAATAAAAAATAAACATGACCTAAACCACAATTCATTCAATTAGCCTTGAGTGGGGTAAATGATGGTTGACTCCCAACTGTCAAAGCGGGTGCGATATGAGTGAGTGCAGGGAGTTGGCTTGACATATCTCGGTTGGGAATTGGGATAGAATATGAGAGCTGGTTGGTTTCTGCCTCAACAGGAAGGGGTGTAGAGCAAGGTCCCAAAATTTGTCAAAAACAATCGAAATTCGCGATATTCGATCAATTCGGTCCACACCGTATTTTAATTTCGATCGGTTTTCAAATTTAAATTTAATAAATAAATAAAATTATAAAAAATTCTAAAAATACTAGAAACAATTCTAAGACCTTCATGGAGAGGATGTTTTAAAAAAAAAGAAAATTGTTGAAATGGGTCATATGAATAGGATGATTTGGCTCATCACGTTATGTTTAGAGCGTATCTTAAGAGAATCTTTAAAATTATTTTCACTTCATTTAGAGTTTTATTAATTTCTCCATGATTTTACAAAGTTCACAAGCATAAAGTGAACATGTTAAGAAAGAACACTATAATTAACTTTTTTATATCTACCATTATTTTTCTTACATAAAGCATAGTATAAGTAAACTAATAAAAGTGGTTTCATTAATTTTGAAGCTGTGATGGGTGAGTTATGAATTAATCTAGTTGCAACACATTTACAAAATCATACATGCTACAATAACTATTTCATGAGTTAATGTATTTTTGAAAGACATAGGACATGTAAAAAGACTAATAAATTTGGTTTCATGATTTTTGGATTAGCAAAGAATTAACTATACATTTAACTAGATTTAGCAAATACATTTTTTTATAGAAAATATTCAACTTTTTTATGAGTATAAATATTTTATCTTGCAGATCATGTTATAAGAAAACCAATAAAATTTGTTTCACTTGATGTGAAGCTCAGATAAATTAGTTATTGATTTTACAAGGTTGAATCGTTTTTTGGTTTTTTGTTGAACTTCACTGCAATTCGGGAAATACGCTCGGTAAATTGGGAAAATTGAACGGTTTTGGAAGAATTTGTTCGAAATGAGTTCAATTTAGAAAATATGATCGATTTTCGGTGTAATTTGATTGTTTTTTGGTTTAATTCGAGTTGTTATCAAATGATTGATTTGATCAAATTCTCGCCGAATTTTATAAATTTGATTGACTGAATTTGGCCAAATTCTCATCAAATTTTGAACGGTTTTCCCAATATTCATGAATTTTGGAAATTCGATGGATCCATGTTTTCAATTACCAAACGAATTTATAAACCTTGTGTGGAGGTGGAAGCACTTCCCACCATAAAAAGGGGGGAAAACTATGAAGCCTGTGTGTGTCTAGTTCAGTCGGCACATACGTACTATAGAACATTAAGTTCAACTGGAGGCGTATTCGCATGTTGCATGAGAATAGCGTGTGTGAAGTTGTGTGCATACGCAGGCGCTCGAGGAAGCCGAGCTTTTTGAGATTTTGGTAACGAAGAAAGAAAAATCAGTTGGCTACTCCACCAGTGGACTGCCCATGTAATCTGCACATGAATTTGGTTCACCGTATAAGAATGTCTAAATTTGTTAAATATTTTTATCTAAACTATTATACTTGTGACGAATAAAATCAACTTGCTAACAAAATCTTATCACACATTTTCGAATCTATAATACAGAGAGCCGTATTATAATTGCAAACAAAATGGTTACCTAACCTACCTTACACAGCCACAACGCACAAACACACTAGCGCAGGTTGAAAGTGCATCTAGACCCTCTAAGTGGATTTTAGTTTATTGATGACAAAACGATTAAGAGATTAATGTGTTTATTGAAGCTATGAACAGGTTTTAGTCTCATTGGTGAAGATACACGACGTTGATGTCCCTCGAAAAGAAAAGAGAAGCGGTTTGTAGTAATCAATAGGATTTAATTTATTTTATCTTTGAAATTGAATCTAAGAAAGCCGTACTATCAAGATGGATGAAATTGTCAGTTTTGATGGTGTCTCAATGCTCAAACTAACCTATTAGAACCAATAGTTGAGAGACATATTCACCCACGGACATCGGGAAAAATAGGCAGAATGTCTTGAGTCCAGAGTCTCCAGTGTTCACTGGATACTCCGGTACTCAGTGTTTTAGGCCGGAGTCTCCGAGTGAGACTCCACCAGAGAGTCTCGATTTCGAATTATTTTTAATTGTCTGGAGTCTCCGGTGTTCGGTACTTGATGATTTTTGGCTGGAGTCTCTGAGAAAGTCTCCGGCAGAGAGTCTCGGTTAAGCTTTAAATTTAAAAAGACCGGAGTCTCCTGTGTTCACCGGATACTCCGGGTAGATGAAGTTTTTGGCCGGAGTCTCCGAGTGAGACTCCGCCAGAGAGTCTCGATTAACATTTAATTTAAATGACTGGAGTATCCGGTGTTCACCAGATACTCCGGTACCTGGAAAGGCCGGAGAGTCCGGCAAGTCTTCGGACTGTTTCTTTGAGGTGACTAAGTCCCACCCGGAGACTCTGGTGTTCACCGGATACTCCGAGCAGTTCAACAGAACCGTAACGGCTAGTTCTGACATTGTTCTGAGCCCGTTTTGGATTTCAGGCCGGAGACTCCGGTGTTCACCGGATACTCCGAGTTAGGTGAGTCAGAACAGTAACGGCTAGTTTTTAAGGGTCAGCTATATATACCCCCACACCCCCTAGCATTGAATGCTTGCTGTTGCTGCTGAGCTACACTTTGAAAAAGCTTCCTAAGAGCATTCAAGAGCCCTCCAAACATCTCTAGTGTTTAGTTTTGCACCACAATTGAGAGATTGTGTTTGGAAGAGTAATTGAGTTGTTGAGTATTGAGTTCATCATCAATCACTCACTTGTGATCTTTGCTCTTGGAGCCTCGTGCTCCTAGACAGCAAGTCGTCGCCTGTAGAGCATCCAAGAGTTGTGGAGTGCCACAGGAAGTTTGTAATTGCCATCAATTTGAGTAAGAAAACTTAGCTTAATTTTTGTAGTTGCTAGGAGAGGATAGGATTGAAAAAGACCCGGCTCTTTGTGAGCTCCTCAACGGAGACGTAGACATTTCTTTATGAGGTGGCCGAACTTTGGGATAAATTCTTGTCTCCTTATTTTGTGCAAACTTTACATTGTTGTAGTTTTGGGATTTTTTTTTCCAAATTCTAGTATTCGTGAGATTCTTACTGCAGGTTATTGTTGTTTAAGCATTTTACTCATATTAGAACATGTGGTATCTTTTAGATTCTAGCAAACTTGCTTAGATTCATTTGATTTTGAAATCCTGTATAACCTGGATAATCCGGACTAGACCGAATACTCCGGACCACCGGAGTATCCAACCTTCACCGGAGTATCTGGCCCCTGAATAATCCGCTGTTGAGTTTTAATTTTCAGAAATGCCTATTCACCTCCCTCTAGGCGACTTTAAGTACATTCACAGGTGAAATAGTCCCACTGTATTTATCTGTTTGTTTCGACCGGGGTTCGAGTAAGAGCCCCGTTCCCCTTCCAATGCGTGATTTTTATGCACCAATCACAATCAGTCCGTGCGTTCATCGCGGTTGATGTTACAGTGGTGTTCTTCAAGTCGTGAAATGGGAGGGTAATCTTTTACTAGTGTGCTGTACTTAAAAAAAAAGGTTATAAGACCATCCCTAACCATATTCTCTTCATTTCGTTCTTTTTCCAATTATCTTTCCCGTTTCTATTTCCTTTATTTTCTCTCATCTTCAACAACTTTCTTTTGAGAGAATCGCGAAGGGAAAGGAGAGAGAATCTCATCCTGAAGGAAATGACCCTGGGAATCCCGTTGTCACAGAAACCGTGAAGAAAAACCGTTGGAGCGCTGAAGAGAACAAAAATCCCTTCACGACAGGAATTTAACCCCTGAAGGGAATCTCTTAGGATTAGTCTAATATGGTTCAAGTTGACCACATTGTTATGTTGCGATATTTAGACATAGTATGGGTCACTGGGCACTGTTGGCTCTAGTTGACTCGATTAATCAATGTGACTAGAGAATTTGGCCCGAATATCCTAGTTAAACTATTTCTGCTCCCATTAGTTTTTCTCGTAGGATTGGTTACTGGAATTCTATTCTAGATGTCAAGGAAAAATGGACTGTTCCTTTGTTGCCTTGAGTTCATAGATTAACTTAACAGCGCTGATGGCTGACCAATCTGAATTGAAATTGCTTTACTGATGTATTGGTTGACATTAATTTGGTATATGAATGTCTGTTGCTGTAGGCCACTGAAATTTTCTTATAAGTATCTGCTGCCCTTTTTCGTGACATTAAATTATGAAAAATCCACAAATGTCAGCATTGATGTGCTGGTGGGTGTATGTTTGTTACTTAACTTTAGATCATCTGACTTTAGCTGGGTTTCCCCTGGTGAATGCGAGCTGAAAGATAATAAAAGCACTTGTCTCTAGACCTTATAAATAATTGGAGGTGGAATACATTATTTCTAACAGCAGTTCTTCAATGGATAGATTGCAAACATATCTGTACTCCTTGGTAACAACTTTCAACCTGGGAGAATATCTGTTACGGTTTGGTATTCCTCATTTTTTTATCCAGGTTCACAATTACTATATCCAAAACCTAGATCCTAAATGCCTGAAAGAGTATATAATTGGGTCTTTAGTGCTCTGTCGACTTCGCAGATGATACCTTGTCTGGTAAAAAATATATTTTTGATTTCTGCACGAAATTCAAATTGATAGCAATTTATTATACAGTTAGTATCATGAGTACACTGTATGCCTGTATCCCACTGCATAAATGAAGTGAATCATGAATTCAAGTAATGATCCATAATTTGTGTTTGTTTTGTATGTGTGGCTTCATTGCAATTCGGTTTCGTGATTGTACCTTCGATAATTGACAAGTAAATTGACTTTACAGGTACGTTGTTGTTGGGAATGAGCCATTTCTTATGAGTCATGGACAACATTTCCAGCCTTTTGTAGTCCGTACAGCAGAAAATATTCAATGAGCATTGGTTGATGCAAAATTATCTAGCAAGATCAAGGTGGTGGTACCTTGTAGCGCTGACACATACCAGAATGCTTCTACCCCGCTTTCAAAAGCTAGCTTCGGACCTGATGTTAACAAGACCATGGCTGAACTCCTGTCATTTCTTGCAAACAATAGTTCTCCATTTATGGTCGAGCTGAATCCAGTTTTGAGCTTTCAACAGAACAAGAACCTGTCGTTGGACTATCACCTTTTCCAACTAATGTCACATCCAGTAAAAGATGGTAAAACAAGTATGACAACTACTTTGATGCAAGCTTAGATGCTCTGGTTACTTCTCTAACCAAAGCTGGCTTCGGAGACATGGACATCATTGTTGGGAGAGCAGGATGGCCAACAGATGCAGCTGTGAATGCAACTCCTGCCATTGCTCAATCGTTCATGACTGGCCTAGTCAATCACCTGGCTAAAAAGTTCGGGACTCCACTTCGCCCAAAAGTGCCTCCAGTTGCGACGTATCTCTTCAGCCTTTTAGATGAAGATCGATGCAGTACAGCAAGCGGAGGTTATGAAAGGCACAGTGGCATTTTTACATTTGATGGACAGGCAAAGTACCATGTTAACATAGGTCAAGGTCCTAAAGCTCTCAAGAATGGCCCTGATGTGGACTACCTTCCATCAAAATGGTGTGTGGTAGACAACAACAAGGACTTGCCCAATGTTTCTTCCAGTTTTTCTGCAGCGTGCTCCAATGGCGACTGCACTGCTCTGTTGCCTGGTGGCTCCTGCTCTAGACTTGGCTGGCCTGGTAATGTGTCGTATGCATTCAACAACTACTACCAGCAACATGATCAGATCGAGGAAAGCTGCAACTTCAATGGCCTGGGTTTGATAACCACTGTTGATCCATCTGTAGACAGTTGCCCGTTTCCTCTTGCAATTCGCACCTCTGCTGCTTCTTCCTTTCATCCAACATTGGCCATGGCCATGTTGCAATTACTAGTTCTACACGTAGCTGCCTAGCTTTACATATGATGTCTTTGAGGCTAAATTGAGCCTTCAAGATGTTTCTGTTGGCCTCCTGTTGTATGTACTCTAGTGTCTTAGTGCACCATCAAATACTAATATTTCGAAATGGTATAAAATCCGATATTTCACTTCTTAGAGGACTTATAGCCCACATGTGTTGGTAGATTTAGTCGAAATGTAATGTGGTATTTTAAGTTTGTCAGCCTGGCAGAATCATAACAATTGTTCTCTTGATTGAAATGTAAATTCACTATCCTGTTCATTTTTCGAGATCCCCTTTTAGATATGCATTTGGCAACACCAACAGTCTTTCTACTATGGTGACAAACGGTCTTTTAATCGAGGCTCGTATTTCATACTCCACTTCCTTGCCATTATGTAGTAGATTAAACCGTTCCCATTATGCCCCATAAATGCGCTCTCCACATTCTGAAACTTAAGCCTCTTCACTTACACGTACGTTAATACTTGCATCATGTACAAATACAGCATCAAGTTGCATACCCACACATCACACACGTATTAACTTACCGTTCCATTGCTCCAATATTTGCTAGAGCTGCTCGCCGGCGCCACTGCCTGGTCTGGTGCGGTTAACAACATCACAAAATACACACACAAAAATGCGAACGATAGGGGAAGGAAGGACATGCAAACTCTGGAGCAGAAAAAAATGTGTTGAGGTTGTAATCGTAATTGAAAATTCTAGAGCATAAAAATGTGTCATACTAACACTGTTAACACATCTAGTCAATCCTGCTCGGTTACACAGGACATCATGGACTGGATGAGCACTCCGTCCACGCGCACACCCTGCGTGCGTCGTCTTGGCGTGCCGATGGGTGCCATGCCACGAACGTGGCAGCATACATGAGCGCATGCGCCCTTACCACTGGGTGTTTTAATCGTGGCCTTAACTAATTACACGATCTGATTACAGGGAAGCTGTGCTCACGTGCCGATGCTTCGTTGTTTGTTTGTGGTGCTTGGTCACTATGGTCAAGAAGGAATGAAAGGAGGCATGGTGGAAGAACTCATGTGTATAGAGATGAAAGAGTCGGCATCAAATCCGAACTCATGTGAATCATGGAGGTCACCTGCTTGTGGTGTCATTAAAGTGAACTTGGATGGCGCTTTCATCCAAGAGATTATTCTAGGGCTAGTGGTGCTGTCCTGCGGGACCATGATGGTAATATTTTGGCAGCAGAAGCGTAATGGTATAGTGACCTCCCAGATGCATTAATGGTTGAGGCAATGGCAGCAAGAGACAATTTATTGGTCGCAGTGGCACTTGGCTACGATAATATCATCTTGAAAACGGATTGTCTTCACCTGGCCTATCTTTTTCGAATGAACTCAGGTGGAAGGTCAACTGTTGCAAGCTTATGGTACGAGATCAAGGAGCTAAGCAGGATGTTTACTAGTTTTACTATTTCAGTTGTAAAAAGAAGACAAACTCTGCAGCACACGATTATGCGATAATGTCTTTCTTTCTATGATAATCTGGTATGCTCATGGAACGATTCCATCCCAGCTGTCTAAGAGAGGTGGCAACCGAAAAAAAAAACTAATTACCCGCATGATAATGCACCTGATCAAGCCTTTATAATCTGTAAATTACAATTCACTTTTTTCCCATATACTAGTAGATTAAACCGTGCCCTTCCACGTTCTGAAACTTACGTCTCTTCGCATGCCTGTTGCACCCTGTATAAGTACAGCCGCAAGCCTCACGCCCACTCAAATTAGCGCATCGCTAGCTCGTGTCATCTTAAAGCATGGCACCACCATCCATGCTGGCTCGCTCCCGCCATTCCCTGGCCGTGCTGATCTTCTGCTTGGCGCTGCTCGCCGGGGCCAACGTGACGGCCGGTGCGCGGCCGACGATGTTTGCACCCGCGCCGGTCCCTGTGGCCGCTCGGGGCCTGGTGGAGCGGCTGGACGGGGAAGGGTCGCAGCAGTGCTGGGAGGTGCTGGTAGAGATCAAGTCGTGCACAGGGGAGATCATCCTCTTCTTCCTCAACGGCGAGGCGTACTTGGGCCCCGGGTGCTGCCGCGCCATCCGCGTCATCGAGCAGCGCTGCTGGGCCGCCGACGCCATGCTGTCCGTCATTGGGTTCACCCCCGAGGAGGGGGACATGCTCAAGGGGTACTGCGACGCGGGCGATGACGGCGGCAGCGGCGGGCAGGGGCAGGGGCAGCAGCAGCACGACAGGACGCCGGTGGCGCCGCCTCGCCGTGATGTGTACGACGGTGTTGCCTGCAAGAGCGTCACTCCTGTGGCGGCGAGAGAGGGCTCGGTGCACCGTTGATAAGCTGCAGTGTGCGTCCACGTCCAGGAAGCGGTGCGGCACTCGATCGTGAGATAACCTCGGGTGTTTAGGATGCCCGTTTGGTCTTCTCTGTGATTTTGTGCAACACGAGATGCCTGCTTGGCTTCGCCGAGATAAATAACAGTAATAAATCACATTTTCTGTGAACTTGGCAAATCGAAATTGGAACTCAACAAACAATCGTCGCGCGTCCATGGAACCATTGTCAGAAACGAGTTGTGGCTGTGCGCTGTCGAGTGCCGTTTCGCAATTGCATCACGACTACGCGCACCATGAGTCCCAACGTATCTGCAGGCAGAGTCTTGGCAAACGAGGCTGGCAGAGTCTGCGTTGCCTGTGCCATATCAATATCATGACCAGCCGTCCAGGTACAGTCGAGTCAGACGACGCAACGGTTCAAAATCGACTCGCGTTACGGCGCAATCGTTGCCGAAAAACGATATGCTCCGATGATTGCACGGCAATCTGGTTGGGCTTGGCGCTTGCGGCGTTCCAGCCTTCCAGGTCCTACGAGTCGACCATCAGATTCGCAGGCGCGGACACGAGCCCAAAACCCAAACCAAACCACGCGCGAGCCGGGTGGAACGGGCCCGCCCGGCACAGCGACTGGCCGCGGACCGTGGCAGGCAGCAGTGCCGCACGTGACCGGTGCCGGCTTCGCAGGGCATGGAGACGGAGCCGAAGGCGACAGCTGCCGCGGCCGAGGTGAGCTCGAGCCGCAGCCGCGCAAGGGAAGGAGGCATCCAGGCTCGGCCCTCGGTAGTCCTCGCCCGGCCACAAGCGGACAAGCTCACACACGCTCCTCGACTACGCCGCCGCTGCGAATGCCGGCTCTGGAACCCCGCCTGATGCTTCTGCTCCTCCTTGCGGCCGCCTGCGGCTGCGGCCTCGCCGGTGCGGGGGGAGGCGGGGGCGGGGGCGGGGGCGGCGGTTCGTGCGAGTTCTCCGTCGCGCACGGCGGAGAGCTCTTCAGCTTCACCCTCGCGGCGCCGACGCCGGCGCACCGCCACGGCGTCCTCAGCGAGGACGGGTACGTAACTAACCACTCCCTCTGCTCGACCACTAGTAACACTCGCGTGAATTGGTTACTCCTTTGCGCCCAAAAAAAAAAGGGAGGTGAGACGGACGATGGAACGAAGACGAAATGCGAGCGGTAGGTTCGGGACCTACTACTCGTGCTTCGCGGAGTCGAGCTCCTCGTGTTTGACGAAATGCTCGTTCTGTGTTTGAGAATTGGCTGCGTTGCCGAAGCTGTGATGCGGTGATTCCGTCACTTGACTTTGTCACGTGAGCTGACCGATTAGTATAGTAAGCATAACAAACTTATCCTGGTAAGAGAGCAGCATGTCTCTACAAACTTGTGTGTACTTGTGGCCTGCTTGGCTCGCTTGTTCAAAGTTGAAAATTACTAGTAGACTTCACTACTCTTTGCGTGGTTGGGACAGAGCTTTGCAAGTATGCACAACAGCACAGTGCACTAGCAAACCTTGAAATCCATCTGGTTGTCTTGGTCGCATTGTCATTTGTTTGTAATGTTATGGCACCTTTATGTCTGAGTGGTCCCGTAACAACGGCCATCTTGTGTTTCAGGTTTTACAAGGTGGCTGTGAATGATTCGGTACTCTGGTTCCAGGTTGGTTTTGATAGGTTACTCTTTCGTCTTTTGCAAATGTAATTCCTACATTTAGTAGAGCTAATATTAGAAGCAGATGAACAATAACTGCAAAAATGGATTGATTGAACTCCCTTAAAAAAATTCGAGGCTCAGAGTTCCATTAACAACAGTTTTATTTGTTCCATGTGTGCAGCTGTGCGATGAAATGATATTCAACTTTGACCCACCTGTGTGTTTTAATTGTGAGGTACTCTCTTGACCTAGCCGTTCCATAAGCTAAACGGAAGCCATTCAGAAACATTCGATGCTGCTTTATCTGGGTCGATATTGAGTTTGGCTCGGCCTTTCTTACTTGTCTGAATTATTTTTACAAAATCCGGAAACCCTTTACTTTTCATTTGTGATTCGTGCATGTATATGAATTTATCCATCGACACTGCTTCAGTAGCAACTCCATTCATTGTACTAGTTAGGATTGTATCAAGGGTCCATCATATCACTAGAAGACTAGCCCATCAGGTGCATACTTAACTGCTCATTTGCATCAGCTGAATTTCCAGTAAGCATTAACAAGCAGTCTGTGCGGTGCATCTACGTTTCACCAATATGCGATATGGATACGGGTACGGTGATACGGCGATCACCCAAAAACAAGGATACGCCGATACGGCGAGTATATATAAATATATATTTAATTTTTGCCAACATTGGCCTTCTCTTGCTGCGGAAGAGTTGTCCTCGGCAATGCATACATGTCTGCTTCTTCTTCTTGGATGCCTTCGTCGACAATGAGAGCTGCACCGGCATGGGAGCACTCCTTTTGTGCTCGCTTCAATCGTTGCTTTAGCTGCACCTTCTTCCCCACGAGTATCGCCGTATTGCACCGTATCGCCGTATCCCGCCGTATTCAGATACGGGTACGGCGACCTCCACAATGTATCGGTGAAACATAGCTGTGCATAACATTGACCTTTTCCTTGTGCTAGCGGATGCTCTTGCTTTTGTACATAATCTTTGATAAGTTCTCATGTCAAGGACTAATCTGATAGGTGCACTGATAGTGTGGACATATATTACTACCCTGAACATTGTTATTTTGCCAATCATTTTGCTTCCTCTGTACCTTCACATTATCTGCAGTTATTCTATTTTTCTCATTAGTTTCTTTCATTTTGTTTTGTTCTGATCATTTACATGCCATAAGGACTGTGGCGGTCCATTGAGGTGTGGCACCCAGTGCACTGCGCTTGTGTCAAATAATATTGGAGGTAGCTTTTTTCCCTTGAGTAGATATATTTTCACCAGTTTTTGCACTAGTATATCTTTAACTGTGTATCAGGAACGATACCGGTGGAACAATTAATTTAAGTAGTTCCACTTTGCATTTTCAAAAGATTTTAAATTTTATTTTTAAAACATCAGTCAGGATTGCTATATTTTCTTTTTGGTTGCTGGTGTTTGTGACTGGGTGTACCATAATCTATGTTTTGTTGTCTGCAGGATATGATGTTTGCACAACCATTGGAAGTTTATCCAAATCTCATATATCTCTAATTGGTGAGAATGGCATTTGAATCTTTCAGAACTATCCTTACTCTATGGAACTAACATGGTTATTGTTTCTCTGGGGGGAAGAATAGATGAGAGCAATCCTCAAAAGGGTGTTGTTGTCCAGATGTTCTCATCAAAGTGTTCTATTTCTGTTTCCGTCCTTTGTGATTTAACTGTAGCCCAAGTGAGTAGATTCTTTTATTTACAGTTCCTTGAAGTTTTTGTTTTGCTTGTTTCTCTATCACCAGTGCCTTATTCCTTTCTTTTGCAGGTACCAGACAAATTCATCCTATCTGGAACTTGTGATTATGTGGGTACACAAAATTTGCAATCGTGCAATTTTCTACAGCAGATTCTTCTTTTAAGACATTAACAGAGTTGTATCTCACAGGCTACAACACTTAGACACCCTTCTGGTTGTGCAAGATCTGTTTCTGCTTCTGGAAGTGGCTGGGGATGGTTTGGCACTTTGTTCATAACGTATGTTATTTTGAGTTGCATATACTTATGAAACTTCAACTAGTTGTTATAGTAAACCATTGATCTACAGTAGGAAGCAATTGAGTCTATCTCAGTTAGTGGGAGGTGTGGGTGTACACCTCCACCACCCAGGTTCAAGTCCTTCTCGTCTTGAATTTGGGTGCCTATGTTCTTCTTGATACCAAATTACAGTCTCGTTTATGATTTTTCATGCCATCAAAGTTTTTCACTTCTTATTCTTCTTCCTTTTTTTGAGTTCTGGCTGGATTAATGCCTAACTTTTCTGCAGAGTTATGTGCCTTCTTGGAGGGTACATTTTGATTGGTGCAATGTACAGATATTATTTCCTCGGCATTCATTCTGTAGAGGTAAATCTAGTCTAACACAAAGTCGTTGAATTTATTTTCTTGTGATATATGCCTCATCCAGTAAATTATTTGGTGGGCCCAACTGCTGTTGTTTTCTTTGAGAGGCTAGTTGTAACTCCCACAGTTTCTTCTTGTATGTAACTCCCAGCCATTGGAGATCCATAGCAATTCTCATCAACCCAACTCCCAGTTAAATGATGCATCTGCATGTGCATGTGTATATGCATACATGGTTATTCTAAAGAATTTTTTTTTTCTGAAATTTGTTGTGAAAATGTACCGTTTTATCCCAAATTTTGGATGATATATTGTTCATTATGGTCCCAGTTTTGGGAATGAGCTCAAGAAAACTTTTTTTCAAAAGTTTGTTAAAAGTTGTAGTCTTTCCCCAAGAGGGCTGAGCTAGACCGACTCCTAAAGACTGTACCTGATCCCAATGCTGGGAGATGAAAATAGTTCACTCAAAATGTTAAGTTTTGTACCAAACACCCAATTTGAGAATAGGGTGCACCCAACTATGAAAATAATTGTTTCAATCATTCCACTTGGATTTCTTGTAAATTGGTATGTTTATTTGGATTTCCCTCTTTCTAAATGGATTTCTGAGAACTGTATATAAGTTCACAACCACCGTCAAGAACTAAAAGGATATATAAAGATATCAATAAATGAAATTCAAATAAAAAAGTAAATCATAGTGTGTCCTTTGATTTTATTTTATTTTAAATTCCTTTGCAATTGCAATATAAAGTCTCAACCGTCACCTAGCACTGATATTTCTGTGAGCAGTTAATTTAGCAACTTGTTCATGCATTACAATTTATGATGATTTAAAACCACAATCTTGTCTTACTCTCTTATATTCCAGGCCATTCCAAACCTGGAATTTTGGATTGGTTTGCCACAACAAATTAAGGTAAGTTATGATGTCTATTTTCTAGATACAAACAAGCTGGTGTATATTAGTTTATTTTCTAGATATAAACAATTTGTTTACACGTCATGCTTGTTTTGTACTTCTGTTTATCTCCAGTACAGCCAGCACCAATGATACGATGCTAAATTTCTCTCAAGACGAGTGCAATGAGCAGTCATTGATACTTGTAAACTAGTTCCATTGCTAGCAAATACCTACCGTATCTTCAATATTGCAAAGTATTTAGTGAGCTGGCAGTTGCAATGTTGTAGATGCTTTTGTCGGATGAGCCTACAGGAGGCGGCACAAGGCAATTCCGGCACAGCAGGAGGGACTGGGCCAAGCTTCTTCGGCGGAAGGCTAGAGATAGAGTTTGTTAGTTTAAGTTAGTCCGATTAGATTCATTAGTTGGAGATAAGATTTGTTAGTTTAGTTAGATTCATTAGTTGGAGATAAGATTTGTTAGTTGAATTAGGGATAAGGTGTTAGTCAATCTGTAACACCAGCTCTATTTAAAGGGCGACTGGGAATCGGTATCAACAAGTAATGAAATAAGTTTAGTTCCATCTAATAACTGCTCAGAGCCTTTGATGAAGAGGGCGAGTACACCTCATCTCCCAGCCATATCATCTTTGGTATCAGAGATGGGCGATTCTACGACCATGGCTGACATCACACCCAAGCTCGTCCGGATTCTGCTCGCCGTCGACCGCTACAATAATGAGATGTCCCACATCCAGACCCAATTATCCTCCCTCATCGTGGTTGTCAAGCAGCTCGCGTGCGAGGCCGGCACCTCTGGCATGGGCGATGCCGGAGGCTCTGACCAGGACAACGATGACCGCAAGCCTCTTGGCGGCAATGGCGTCCAAATTGCTAGGTCGGCAACGCACGTATACAAGCTCCGGGCATCACCAACGACAACGGCGCCATCCACACCAGCGTCTTCCATGCTTGTCATCGGAACGTTTGGCTAGGGCTTGCTTGGTCCATCCCTGTCCGTGGCTAGGCCACCGGGATGACTTTGGTGTTCGCCTCGCCGCTGACTGACGTCATGCCTTAAACGGTGTGGAACACATCGGCTTCCTACCAAGCGAGCATGTCATCGTCGTGTGTGCTCCACTGTTGCCTTATCAAGTGGTGCAAGGAGTTCATGTGCAACTCAGCTTGGGTCACTCAACCTCCTGATGACAACTGCAGCCAACGCCACCATCATCTTGCCCAAGACACTCCAATGCTTGCTTACCCGGCTTGCGTCCATTCGGAGTCAACAAGGTCTTCGACCATGGCCACTGCCTAGCAGCTTGAGGACAAGCTGCATGTTGGGAGGGATGCAATGTTATGGGCTGGGCATCGGGAATGCCTCCGTCACGCCTAAGGCTCCATGAAGCCTCATTACGATGAGGACCATCGTGACATTCAGTTTGCAGTAGGCGATTGGGTATTGTTGTGCTTGCAACACCGGACGACTGCGGCAATTATAGACAAGGCTGCTGGAAAGTTAGCTCCTCGATATTACGGGCCCTTTCAGATTAAAGATCGCATTTGTTCGGTGGCGTATCATTTACAACTCCTAGCTCGTGCTCGAATTCATGACGTGTTTCACGTGGTGTTCTTGAAGAGGTATCATGGCCACCGCCTGCCTAACAACTTGAGGACGAGCTGCATGTCAGGAGGGATGCAATGTTATGGGCTAGGCATCGGGAATGCCTCTGTCACGCCCAGGACTCCATGAAGCTGCATTACGATGAGGACCATCATGACATTCAGTTTGCAATAGGTGATTGGGTATGGCTACACTTGCAACACCGAACGACTGCGACAATTATAGACAAGGCTGCTGGGAAGTTAGCTCCTCAAAATTACGGGCCCTTTCAGATTAAAGATTGTATTTGTCCAATGGTGTATCGTTTACAACTCCCAGCTCATGCTCAAATTCATGACGTGTTTCATGTGGTGTTCTTGAAGAGGTATCATGGTGACCCTCGGACAGATATTGTTTGTTTGCCGCACATCAAACATGGATGAATTCTTCCGGAGCCGGGAAATATTGTGTGGTCCCATCTCAATCACGGTGTGTGGGAACTTTTGGTGCAATGGGTTGGGCGCAGTGCTGCAGATGCCACATGGGAGACTCTAGAAAGCTTTGCTTAGCAATATCCGGAGTACCAGCTCGAGGACGAGCTGTTTTTCCAGGAGGGCGGAAGTGTTGTAGACGCTTTTATCAGATGAACCTACAGGAGGCGGCACAAGGCAACTCCGGTGCAGCAGGAGGGATCAGGCCAAGCTTCTTTGGCGGAAGGCTAGAGATAGAGTTTGTTAGTTTAAGTTAGTCTGGTTAGATTCATCAGTTGGAGATAAGATTTGTTAGTTCGGTTAGATTTATTAGTTAGAGATAAGATTTGTTAGTTGAATTAGGGCAAGGTGTTAGTCAATCTGTAACGCCAGCTCTATTTAAAAGGGCGGCTGAGAATCGGTATCAACAATGAATAAACAAGAAAGTTCCTCCATGCAATCAGCTGCTTAGAGCCTCTGCGAGAGGGCGAGTGCGCTGGTGCCATTTATCCTACCGATCTACTAATCCATATCATGCAATAAGAAACATGTTATTTTTCTTTTGAAAAGGAAAAGGTATTTTGTCAATTTACAGATGTGCTTGCTGAAAAACTCTAGAGTTGCTTTACTTTGGTAACATATTTTAAGTGTCATCAAATGTAACCTTATGACTTGTTTATCCATCTCTCCAGAGCATGTTTGTTCCTTCAACAAGAAGTCACATAAGTTATAACAGAGATGGTCAAGGTCCATATGCCCCTGTAAACCATTGAGAAGTTGGCATCCAAGAAACTTTACTGGCAGCCATGGATGGACTTCAAGGTAGGATAAGTACATCTGTGGCAAAATGTCAGGTACCATCGATGAGTGTATCTTATTTATAGTTTTAGTTTTGCGCAATATCTGATTGAACTATCACTGGGAAGTAGAAGTGAGCCAGTGATTGTATTATCAATCAGCAGATCCATGTATTACTGGTGATTGGTTTTCCTTTTTTTTCTCTATCTTTTTCCACTTTTCCCAGAGGAGGGGGTCACATATGACTAGTTACTGTTCCACTATTTATTAACATGAAATGGAAAGTGTTGTGTTAATAGTATTCTGTTTTTATGCCCTGTTATGGAATTTTAATAACTGTAAGAGAGAAATCACGATCGCAACTCATTTTTTCCAGCTCAGTTTTATTTTATCTCAAACAGGCATAATGTACACATCAAGTCTAAACTGAAACCTAGATGTGATTTATGTACATAAATATTATCTTACCACAAGAGTAATACTCGAATCAAATGTGGTGGGCTATTTGGCTCCTGTTTACTTTTCAGAACTGAAGTTAGTGATTTAATTGTGCTTTAACTTGTATGCCATGCAGCAACAGTTCTGATGAAATGTTATCACTTCGAACATGTACTATCATCACCATATAATGTGGGTCGAGATTGATGTAAACTTTCAAAACCCGCACCATCATCCCTTCTTCGGAAAATTGCAAATGCTGTTGCACGAATCTCGAGCCACTTTTGAGGCTGAGATAGAAATACATAGATGTACAAGTTGTTGTGCAAATGATTGGTTGGATTTGGAACCATGAAAATGAATGATTTCACATGTTTTATCATGAAGGTTTCTCCGCTTGCCGCTTGGAAACTCTTTAGCATGAAGATGACCTTGCAATCTGCATCATACAATCTCTCTGTCCAAAGGAACTTGTAGGACACAGATACGAACAGTAAGTTTGTCATAGTTGTGGACAACCGGATGCTTGTGCTCTGCGCGTGGGCAAGAGAAAAAAGATAAGATTGAGACTTCCAATGGCTGATTATTACTTTGTTCCGTTATAACGTGTGGATGCCACAAGACTTATCATTAGCCGCAACTTTTGGCATGAAATTCTGAAGGCTAGAAACTAGTGCGTAGAAGGCAGATGAATCACGCTTGTGAGAATTTGGTGAAGTAATGTGATGTGACTTTATTGTGAGTAGAGGAACAATTTATTGTATGGAAGGATGGTAATTTCGCTTCTTTTATTGCCATTCCTTTAGCTCAGGAAGTGCTGTAACTGTTTGTCGTGAACAAGGACAATATGCGATCTTTTTTAAGTGTCTATAATGTTGGTTTCTTATTTTATCGTCTGTCTCGCAACACTTGGAGCTTTCTTTTTTGTATATACAAATATGCTTGTTTCTACTCTAGTCTGATCTTTCTGTACTGGTCGTTCTCAGAATATGAACCTCGCGAGTCACAGATAGCTTCACTGAGAAGAACTGCTGTTGCGTAATTGTGCTGTGTGCTGCTTTGGATGCTGGTGCGCATGACACCATTCTGATGTGATGGTGTAATGGAAATGAGGTCTTCTCGCTTGGAATTTTGACAGATTCCCTTTTAACAGTTTCATGATTTTTTATGACCACTCATTCTCTTGTCTGTTTGTTTTGTTTTACCCTTGGCATATCCATTGTGAATTGCACTGAGGCCTCCATTATGCAAAGAAATGATGTTACGTGATCTTAGGACGTGTTTGGATGTCTTGCTGAGCGCGTGTATGCATCGGCGGATGCAGAGTGGAGCGGTGTGCGTGTGTTTAGTTGGCGCTCGTGACTGCACCCGCTCGTGCAGCTGCATCCGTCTAGCCAGGTTCGGGGAAACGTCGGAATCGGCTGTTTTCGTCGGGCCTGGCTGGGGAGATGCAAAAACACTGTGCGTATAAATTTTTTTATTTAACTTTCGATTTTATTTAGAGGTCCAAAAATTCTAAATATTTTCGTGAGCAAATTAGAGCTCACTAACAACTCATTTTAATTAGGTTGATCAAAAAGCCTAAGTCAATATTTAATTAAAATTCTCCAAAAATCATAAAAAAAAATCACTAATATTCTTATCCGGTGATGTACTAATTTATAAAAATATTTTCAACCCTAGGTTATTTGATAAAAAAATGAGTTCCTTGTAATACAACATATACTCATGTAGATAACCAAACACAATCTCTTCTCAACTAAACTGAACACATAAAGCTAACCAAACAGACCCTACTGCATCTCCCCAAACTGTCTCAACTCAGCCTATATGACTCATACGAGTCAGAACGAGGACATGCGAGTAACCAAACATGCCCTTAGTGTTGATCTGCAGTCAGGGGTGAATTCACCTTGTGTCTATAGATTGTATAGTATATCGGTTAAATTTTTATTTTTCAGTGATCACCTTTGTCTGCGGTGCAAGTACAAGTCATCATATGCTGTCACAAATCCACCGATAACAACATCTTTGAGTATATTGTATTTTCACGATTCAAAAATGAATTTACTTCTGGAATTTGTCAGGTTGATTCTTATGGAACATAGATAAATTTCTTGCTTTAGTAATAGATGGGATTAAAATGATAAATAGTAGTAGAATATGTAGAGTTGAACTCATAAGAATGATTAGTGTTACGAGTAGACACCTTTTAGGTGTTAATCATATGATCAATTAGAGAGTAACTGATTAGCAGTTACTAATCCCAACAGTCACAAACATGATTGTTCATGTACTATATAATGTAAACATTATTCATCAATGTCGGAAGTTAATCTCTGATAATAATTCTGGGGTATACCTGATGACAGGCGCGTGATCCGTGACCTAGGGCCGTATGTCCTAGCTGCGTGCGTATGATGAACTAAAGAACAGTGGGGGTTATCCATGTTCGAGCTTCCCTGGGGATAATAGCCTTACATCATGTGTATTTTTTTATATGGATATGAATAAACTGGATCTATTTACTTTCTTCTTCTTGTCTCCCTCCCTTTATATATCCGAGGGAGAAATGACTTACATAGAGACCCAAGCTAAACTCAAGCCTAGCTAATCCTTCTAACATATGCCTATTATTACGGCGAGTGGCCATATTCTACTTGCCTTGTCGGTCTGTACCATCGCTCCCACGCTCGTGCAATCCTTATCGCCTGGTCTGCCAGGTCCCGTCCCCACGCATCATCTGCGCTCCTGCAAAACTTGCCCCGCAACTAGAGAAAATTGATCGTGGGGTTTTCCTCTGAGACCTAGTGACTAGTCGAAGAAATTGGTCGCGTGGTCACTGGCTGGACGCGCCGGGGGATCATGCTCCTGCCCAATCATAACGTGTAGAAAAAGGTTGATATTTGACCATCGTGGGTCCTCTGCCAAGGGACCCTATTATTCTGTACACCTATAGTAGCCTCCAATCTCCCTTGCGGATACGGTAAACTGAGCAGTTTGTCATGTGGTCATGGTTGGACCCAGTCGTACCATTTGGGTCCCAGGAGAACATGAGTTTGCCCAGGGAGTGGTTGGCAACATGGTCCACTTTCATTGTTGTCTAAAAAAACCACATCCCGAGGGGAGGTTAAACGTTCGGAGAGAGAAAATCTTGTGAGAGAGAGAAAAGGAAGGCGAGGCTGAAGGTTATGTACGAGAGTCGTCTGCTCCCTCGTCGCCTTTCTTTTGGGTACCGTGTTGGGAAGGACACGCCTGCTCCCCACGAGGGGGAGATCGTGATGTTTGCCACCTCCTTCCTGGCCGGTCTCATGCCATCCTTCTCCGAGTTCTTCACTACTGTCGTTTTCTTCTATGACATCCATCACCTCCACCTCAACCCCAACTCCATTATCATGCTGAGCGTTTTTGCTCACATGTGCGAGAACTTTATCATGGTTGAGCCGTGCCTCGATCTCTTCAGGTACTTTCACACGGCCAGGCCGGTGGCTAGGCTGGCCATCGGGAGCTACGGGTTTCGTCTCCACGATGGCCTCGCCAACTCATACCTCGAGATAGGCCTTAAGTCCTCATGGTCGGGCTGGAGGGAGGACTGGTTCTACCTCAAGACTGAGGACGCCATGGATAATATCCGCGTGCCGAGCGGATCAGCTCAGTACAACGAGGACTGGGGAACCACCCCCACGCCCACCACGGAGTTGTTGGTCATCGCGGCTCGGGTAAAGAACCTCGTGAATGCTGGGTTCACGGGAGCTGACGTCGTTCGCGACTTTGTCAAGCACCGGATGTGCCCTCTGCAGAGGAGAGAGCACCCGACCTATTTATATACCAGGAGGGATGACGTCACTTGGGAAAGCTCCACAGGTAACGTTGCATCCCTTTTCATAGTGTTTTCTTGTTGATCGTATGGTATCTTACGTATTCCCTTATCTCAGAGTTGGCTGACGATGTCGTCGACCAGCGGGTCAAACTCCTAATCGTGGTCGCTGCGAGGAAGAATGGACCTCCGCGAGACGCTTTTTCGTTGTGTGATCTGTCACCTTCGGAGAGGGCCCGCCGCATGGTATGTTTGGCTTTTTCTTAGACTTTTTAATCCTCGATCTTCCCATGGGTTGAGGTTTCATAGTTCATGTTATAGCAGGATCTTCCACTAGTCAATGTATTGCGTCTGGTGACTACCGAGGCCACAACCGTAGAAGTTAGCACAGCTGATCGCGGAGGTGGCCAGACTGCCCAGAGCCCAAAGGAGGCTGCGGGTGGCGGTCTTGAGAGTGGCGCCAGCCAACAGGGGTTGACCCACGTCTCTCCAACCAGCCTCACCCCGAACAGGTGCCCACCGACAAGACATCCATCAACAAGACCCCTTCTGCCCAGACCAAGAGCGATTAGGCCACTGTTGGCCGAGCATCTGCGCAGGGGGAAAAGACCGATGGGGGACTCATCTGTCCTGGACGTGTCCAAGCATGTCCGTGAGTTGTCCATAAGTCTGTCCTCCTCGAATAGCCGGTCCAGCGGCTTCACGAGGACCAAGCTCGTGCTTACGTCTCCGCATCCGCGGTGAGTTCTCTAGTTAGTGTAGGATACACCGAGTCTGTATTCTCCTTTTGATTTCGTGGTTCCGTTGTTGTTGCTGTTTAAAGTAACAAATTTATCATTTATTATGTCAAATTTATCTTTCTCCATCACTCCCCCACGCCTCCCTCTTCCTCTCCAGCTAGCCAAGCAAGGGAGGAGCTCCCCCTCTCACTCTCTCAAGCATTCTTTCCCTCTCCCCAAAATCCGACATCAAGAGAAGGATTTGAGGTATGCATGTGGTATCCACACGATCACAAGCTCATGAGCTACTCATCTATCCAAATCGTTTTCGTTTCATGGAGGAATCGAGTTGTTCTTGAGTTCTTTAGATGTTCTTGAGTTTTTGGAGCTAAATGTAGTTTTGGGCGAATTTGAGCTATGAAGTCGTGTTTCTAGGTTGATGAGTGAGTTCCAAACTCCTTGAACTATCCCTAGCATGTTTCCCTTAGACTTGGTGTGGCTCGCAAATCAAATCGACCCCAAAATTCCCTCAAAAATAGTTGTTTTGGACAGCCCGAATACTCCGGGTTCAGCAGGAGAAAGCCCATTGAATTGTATTAAAAAATCATTAGGGTTTAGGGTGCAAGTTGGGTGTAGAATCCTTTGGATAGGGCATATACATGTTTATATAGCATAGATCTGTCATGCGAGTCGAATCATTCGAGGGAAATTTTTGAGTGGTGTGTGGACTAGATGTCGTGTGATGAGGTTCTTGACTTGATCCGCCAGAAGCTGTGTGGTACTAGAGGTACACCAGATGTGATAATAGGGACTGTGGAGTGAGGTGTAGCCCCTTTTAGGACCGTTAAACCCCAGATATAGCTTGTTAATGGTTTTTTTTAACTACGTGAACTGTTTTAAAATCATTAGCTGATGATACCACTGACCACCTGCATAAAACTACTTTACGCTAAAACTTAAACCGTAAAGCCTTGCGCTTGAAATACCCCTGTATGCATCTATCAACACTTTAAAGTAGTATAAGGCTTGCTAAGTACCTTTCATACTCACTCTTGCTGTCATTCTGATGAATAAGTCGATGTCGACTTCGCCGGAGTTGAAATCGGGGATGAATAGTAGTCTCTAAAGTCGCGTTCGCACCCTCACTATTTGTGGCTTGGGTTTTTGTTCCACTGTGTATTTTGATGGCCGTTAGGCTAAGCTTGTAATATACAATTTGGTTTGTAACCTTTTGTATTCTGAGCCTTTCTATAATGTACAGAGTTTGACTGTAATACTACCACTGTTATACTGTACGTATCAGCTACATAATCCAAGGGCTGATATAGGAGGCACAGGAGATCCAGGTAACGGGGGACTTACAATGAATGACCTAGTGCTCGTCCATCCCCAATTTTGGATGACCTTCTTGCTAGACGACCCATACCGTGTCCGCTACCTGTGGTGTTCTGATGTTCTGCACAAGCTGTTTATTTTCCTGCTATCCGCAAAAAAGTGACTGTTCTTTCTTTTAGAAAAAATGAAGTGCAAAAGACCCTTTTTTTCGTCCTCCAGATGAACTTGCTCAAAGAGGGCTCATATTTGGTTAGCTTCAGGGTACTCTTGTACCTGATTAGGGAGCATACCTTGTCGGCGGCTCTGGGTCATTCCATAAAAAGAGGGGAATGCATAGGACGCTTGGTGAACCATCCTGGCATGGAGGGGGACTTTCCAGACGACCCTGTAGTTGTCGAGACAGTTTTCCCCAAGGCACACGACCTAGAGTCTATTGTCAATACCCAACAACGTGAAGGTCTCTATAGCCCCCGAGCTCTTTTAGATCTTGCTTCATGGTGAACACTGTCGGAGGGTGAACTCCTCAAGCGGGGATCCGGAGGGACCCCTTTGAGATTCGGCCAGGGGGATGATTCTGAATCCGCTTTGTAGGTGAAATAAATAGGAGTAAATGAGATGCAGGTGGAATGGAACGATCGGATGCAGGAAGGAATAAATGCTCAGGGGATTTTTAGACAGGTTCGGGCCGCACTGAGCGTAACACCCTACTCCTGTGTGTATGCTATAAATGCTCTGAGAATGTCTTTCTGAGTATCTGCTGGGTTACAAGAATATTTGTCTAGTCTAGAGCTTCGTGCTCCTTGTTCTTCGAGGCTTGTCCTCTGGTTCGTCGATCTCCACTTCAACTTCGATCCAACTTGAACTGAACTTTCTCCGGGGAGCCCGCCCCGCTTAAATACCCGTCGGGGCGGTAGCGTGCCCAGAAAGGATGGCGCGAGTTCCAAGGCGCCATAAATGGAAAGCAACCATCATGGGCTGCTACGCGAGGTGACGGGGAAGGTTGAAAACGCGCCCCCGTCCGGTCTTGTTCGTCATTATGCCATTTTTCAACGGGCGCCGCGGGGAGGGCCCACCGGGCAGCCACCAAGCAGCCCGGTGTGCCCACCCGGTCAGAGCAGGTCTGACACAGCAGGGCGGCAGGCGGGGCACCTCGAGCTCTACGACGTTATCCCGAGGCGCGCCGGATGACGCGCGATGGGACCCGTGCATTAAATGTCCCCACGCCTCCCCGCTAGGCCATGGCAAGAACTGACAGCAAGCGTGGGGGGGGGCAGTTGGAAGTGACAGACCACGCGCCCTCTTAAATGCAGCATCGTACCTCTCACCAGTTGACACCTCACCACTGGGCCTCTGTGGGGACCACCGGCGAAGGACTTCTTAGGCCCTCGGGGAACCGACTGCTCAGGGGCCACTATTCACAGCCTCGAGCACTCCCTCCCGGATATGCCCTTTCTTGATCCTCGGGGAACCGAGTGCTCGGGGGCCACTATTCATGGCCCCGAGCACTCTCTCCCGAAACTGACTGTTCGGGTCCTCGGGGAACCGAGTGCTCGGGGGCCACTGTTCACAGCCCTGATCACTCTCTCCCGGAACTGGCTGCTTGGGTCCTCGGGGAACCGAGTGCTCGGGGATCACTGTTCACGGCCCCGGGCACTCTCTCCCGGAACTTGGCTTTTCTTATCATCGGGGAACTTGGGTGCTCGAGGGCCACTGTTCACAGCCCGGAGCACTCTCTTCACGGCACTTGATCTTCTCAGGTCATCGGGGAACCCGGGCACTCAGGGACCACCGTTCGTGGCCCCGAGCACCCTCTCCCGGAACTTGGTCTTCTCGGACCTCGAGGAGATAACCCCCGAGGGAGGGCGCCATGTGGCACTATACTGTTCTGGCCTCGGGACTCGGGGACCCCCGGTTCCTATGTCACCGACAAACACCCTACGACAACCCGAGTCCTTGGAGCCAGACTCATTGGTTGCTGTGGATCCAACCATGGGTAGCCCAAACACACTACAAAAATTTACCAAGATGCGAAAAACGGCCCCCTACTTGGCGCACCAAATGTTGGGAGTTAATACCTGACAATGATTTTGGGGTATACCTGACGACGGGCGTGTGATCCACAACCTGGGGTTGTATGTCCTAGCTGCGTGCGTGTGATGAACTCAAGAACACCAGGGTTTATCCAGGTTCGAGCCTCTCTGGGGATAATAATCCTACATCCTATGTATTTTTTATATGAGTCTGAATGAATTGGATCCACTTACTTTCTTCTCCATGTCTCCCTCCCTTTATATATCCGAGGAGAGAGGACTTACATAGGGACCCAACCTAGATCCAGGCATAGCTAATCCTTCTAACCTATGGCCATCATTACAGTGAGTGGCCGCATTCCACTTGCCTTGTCGGTCTGCAGGGTCTATACCATTGCTCTCACACCCGCGCCATCCTTATCGCTTGGTCTACCAAGTCCCATCCCCACACGTCATCTGCGCTCTTGCAAAACCTGCCCCACGATCAGAGAAAATTGGTCACGGACTTTCTCTTTGAGACCTGAGGACTAGTCGGAGAAACTGGTCATGTGATCGTTGGCTAGACGCACCGGGGGACCATGCTCCTGCCCAATCATAACGTGTAGAAAAGGCTGATATTTGACCATCATGGGTCCCCCTACCAGGGGACCCTATTATTCTTTACACCGACAATCAATGAATACAAGCAATGATTCTACTCTACTTTCTATCTCTGTCTCTCTAATTCTACTGCAATAATTAGCAGTGGGACAGGGTGAGATCGGGATCTCCTCTATCATTTTGGAACATGGCTGCTGCGTGTACCACCTATTATTTGTCACTAGGCTGTGTATGGTTGTATGCTATATTTTTCTCCCTCCTTCGTAGAGGAAGGATTAGTGATGTTCTAAGAAGGGATGAATTAGAATCACTTAAAATTAAAGCTCAAAACTATAACATAAACCTATTTCAATTTATATCTAAATATGCTCTAGATTTATCTAGTATTTATACTCTACCGAAACAAAATTTGCACCCTATGAATCAATCCTACCAACTACAAATGACAATTTTAGGAAAGGTAAATATAGAATAGTAAATGCAAGAAATAAGTGCGGAATGTAAAGGGTAGGTAGAATGCAAACATTCGGCACGATGACTTTTTTTTTCTATTGTATTGGTGGATTTTCGTCCACCCCTAGTACACGTTGGAGTCCCTCACAAGGACCAAGCTCATTGGTTGGATAACTTCGTGGATAGCCGTTAATGCTCCTAACTTGCAAATGTGTCTCCTACTAAGCCTCTCTCGAATGCTCACCATCGTTTTCTAGTAGTACTTTGTCACTTCGGCATGGACCACTCTTTCTGCTCACAAAGCTTGTGGTCGCTCCACAACCTTCTTGAAGGGTCTCGTAAGACAAGAAAACAACTAAGCAGTGTAGGTGCCGGCAAACACCAAGAGTAACAAGTATGGATTACTCACTTGATCCAACCCTAGGCTAGTCACTTAGCTAGATGCACGCTATGTCTAAACTATCACTAATCAAGTTGTTAATCTTATGCTAATATTATGCTATGCCTAAACTATCACTAATCAAGTTGTTGATCTTCAATGTGCTCAATTTTGGTAGCAAGAACTTCTCTTAGATGTATGTGTATTCTCTTAAGCTTTAACACCCTCAAATGCTCAAGTGGGGAGTCTATCTATAGCCCCAACTCTCAAAGCTAACTGTTTCCTCTCGAGCCCATGAAACTGTAAACATCGGATGATCCAGTGAGCACATTTTCCTTAGCATTAGAATATCCAGTGAGTGCAACAGAAACTAGTCGTTGAATTCCACTACCACATCATCAGATCATCCGATGGTCTTCAATCTTCATCACCGGAACATCCAGTAAGTATATATTGCCAACTCCAAGCCGATCAACCTCTCTGCATAAACCTTCTGGTGAATCCTTCGATATGCTCATCAGAGCATCCAATGAGTGTACTATTCATCTTTCGGTGAAAACAACGGATCATCCAGTGAGTATCGGTGCCTGGACTTCTTCACTTCATCCATCTCTGGAAACTTATTCTGGTGTAACCTTGAAAGTGCATCTAGGCCCCTTTGTGGGTTTTGGCTAATTGATGACAAACGATTAAGGGACTAATGAGTTTATCAAGTTTATGAACAGGTTTTAGTCCCATTGAAAAGGTTAAAAGAAGTTAACTTCCCTCAAAAGAAAAGAGAAGCGGCATGAAGAAACTCAATAGGGTTTAATTAATTTTACTTTTGATCTTGAGTTTAGGAATGCCATACTATTAAGAGGGGTGAATTTTGATAGTCTTGCTGGTGTCTCAGTGCTCAAAGTATCTTTTAAAACCAAAATTTGAGGGACACAATCACTCACGGACACCGGGAAAAATGGCAGAGTTGTCTGAGCCTGGAGTCTCCGGGTTAGCCCCGGATACTCCGGATTCTGTTAGTGTTTCAGAGTCTCTGAGTAAGACTCTCAAAGAAGGTCTCTGTCTGGCTTAAAGTCTGAGCCCAGAGTCTCCGGACTTTGTTCATGTCCCGGAGTCTCCTAGTGAGACTCCGAGAGAGAGTCTCTTTCTTGCTTAAAAGCCTGAGCCCAGAGTTTTTGGGTTAGCCCGAATACTCCGAATGCTGTCAGTATCCCGGAGTCTTCGAGTGAGACTCCGAGAAAGAGTCTCTGTCTGTCGAAGGTGTTTAAGCTGGAGTCTCTAGGTCCTGGTGTTGCCGGACCTTCCGGGCATCCTCCGGACTGAGTTCTTGGCCGTTTCTCAAGTGTAACCCGGAGTTTCCGGGTGAAACCGGATACTCCGGGTCAGTGTAACGGCTAGTTTCTGACAATGTTGGTGCGCGTGTTTCTGTTCTTCTCGGAGTCTCCGGGTGAACCCGGATACTCCGGGTCTATCTGAAAAGCACTGTAACGACTAGTTTTTGGGGGAAGGGTATAAATACCTCTTCACCCCCTCCATTCAATGTTGCTGAGCTACCTGCGAACAAACATTTTTAAGGGCATTCAATAGCCCTCCCAAACCCCTCTAGTTCTTTGATCCTTACAAGATTTGAGAGTTAGGGTTTGGGAGTGAAATCTAGAGCAAGAGAGCAAAAAGCAAATCTTTGAGCATTTGAGTTCTTGCCAAGCTGTGATTTGCGTTCTTTACTCTTGAAGCTTCGTGCTTCTAGACAGCAAGAAATCACCCGTAGAGCACCCAATCTTTGTGGAGTGCCACGAGAAGTTTGTATTACCCGTGATTTGAGTAAGAACCCTAGCTCGATCTTTGTGGTCGCTTGGGTGAGGATAGAGTTGAAAAAGACACGACTCTTTGTGAACTCCTCAACAGAGACGTAGGCACTTATTTGTGAGGTGGCCAAACTTTAGAAACAAATCTTGTCTCCATTTACTTTCTAGCACTTTACTCTTTCAAATTGATATTTGGGGATTTGCCCCAATATTGTTGCTTGTGAGTATTTGAGTGCAGGTTATTCTTGAAAAGCAGCTTATAGATCTTATAGAGCATGTGGTAACTCGTAGACCAAATTATACTTGCTTAGATTTACTTTGATTTTGAGTTCCTATATAGTCCGGATAATCCGGGTGAACTCGGATACTCCGGAACTCGAAGTATCCGGGTTGAGCCAGAGTTTCTGAACATTGTCTGATCCGCTGCAAAGTTTTAATTTTCAGAAATAACTATTCACCTCCCTTTAGTCGACACCAAGTGCTTTCAATTGGTATCAGAGCCTAACCTCCTACAAGGCTTAACCACTTGGAGGATTTAAAGATGTCGGTATCCGGAGAGAAAAGCCCGAGAAGTCCTAATGGTGAAATTTCGGGTGGTGGCTTGAGAAGGCAAATGGATACGGGAGATGCTTCAACAGCCGGTGGCTCCAAAGATAGAAAAGGAGTTGAAATTAATTTTGATTATAGCAAATTAAATTCTCCGTCTAACAACTTTATCTCCGTGCCTTCCGGGCGTGCACCATTTTTTATGGTACTCATTACGCTGCTTTGAGGCACAAGATGAAGATACATTTAATATCACTCCATCCGAGCATTTGGAAGATCGTGTGTGTATGTCTTGACTTTCCGGCGGAAGACATTGAGCTCACACCCGAACAAGAGCAAGCAATCCATAGAAATGCTCAAGCAACAAGCGTTCTACTTAGTGCCGAAGAGTTCAAAAAGGTGGATGGGCTTGAGGAGGCTAAAACAATTTGGGATACACTCTAAGTCTCCTATGAAGGTACTACTAGAGTGAGAGAATTTAAGATAGAATTGCTTGAAGGAAAATTGGGGAGATTCATGATGGAGGATGATGAGACCCCCCAAGCCATGTATGACCGGATGATGGTGTTAGTTAATAAGATTAGAGGGCTTGGAAGTGAAGAACTTGATGATCACAAGGTTGTGAGGAGGTTGCTTAGAGCCTTCGTACCAAAAAAACCCAACCTTAGTCACTCTCATTCGAGAAAAAAGAGACTACAAGAGGCTTACCCCAAGTGATATCCTTGGGAGAATACTTGCTCATGAGCTCATGGAGGAGGAGGCAAATAAAGTGAAGAATCTATCCAACAAAGCTCCACCTCCAAGAACAAGGAAATTGCTTTCAAGTCAAGCAAGAGCAAACAAATTGAAGAATCTAGCTCAAGTGAAGATAAAAGCTCCGATGATGAAGAGATAGCCTTCTTTGTGAGAAAATTCAAGAAGTTCATGAAGAAATAAGGCTATAGCAAGTACAAAAGAGACATGCCCAAAAGAAGAACATCCAAGAGGACATGCTATGAGCGTGGCGAAGTTGGCCATTTCATAGCCGATTGTCCTAACAAAAAGAAGGGCAAAGACAAAGATGAAAAGAAGAACAAGCCATTCAAGAAAGACAAGAACAAGACATATACGAAGAAGTATTCGGGTCAAGCTCATATTGGCGAGGAGTGGGATTCAAACTCTGACTCTGACACCAATGATGAAGGAGTCTGCACCATCGCCATTCGCGCCTCTACACCAACAAAATCACTCTTTGGCGATATGAGCGACGACAACAACCCCAAATGTCTTATGGCAAAAGGGCGGAAGGTAAAAACACATCCTAAGCTTCTAGTTAGTGATAGTGATAGTTGTATTGAAAGCATGTTTAAAGGTCTTAGCAAGAATGCCATGTCTAAATTAAAAGAACTTATGGAAACAATAGAGAGTCAAGAGGATACCCCCGAGAAGCAAGAAGATTTGCTCATTCTTGAAAAGGAGAGAAATCTTGAACTCGAGGAGCTCATTGCTAAAGAGAAGGAGAAAGTTGAGAAATTGACCAAAGATCTAAATTTAGCCAATAGCTCAATTGCTAGTCTTGAGAATAGCAATTCTACGCTTCAAGAGAAATTGTCAAGTTTGGATGAAAGTCATAAAACTCTTGAAGTGCAAATTAATATCCTCAAGAATAGCTCATCCCGTTCTAATGATGCGATTTTGCTCTTTAGTGTTTTCAAAAGTAATGGTTGTTCTCGTTGCTATAACATTGATGTAAATACTTGTGCTACTAATATTGAATCTTTGCAAGCATTAAAAAAGAAAATGAGAGGCTAAATACTTTGGTCAAGTATGGGTGCATCAAAACTTATAAATTAGATGATGCACTATACAAGAACATTGAGGCCAAAGACAACAAGCAAAAGATAGACCTCGGATTTGACACACATACAAGCAAGATAAATGAGCGTGTTGTGATCATTGGCAAGGAGTGCCTCAAATTCATCAAGGGAGGCAAGAAAGTCGATCACACCTCTCAAGCGAAGCAAGAAAAGACTCATGGGCCACAATCTACTTTCTATGCTTCTTACATGCTCAAGAGGAACCACCGTGGTAAAGTAATTGCTCTATATGTTGGTAGCCGCACAAAGGATAGAGTTGTGAAAAGGAGTGTGTAGGTACCAAAAGTGCTTATGACTAACATGAAATGACCCAAACAAATTTGGGTACCTAAAATAAAGCTTTAACCTTGTTTTGTAGGCATACTCCTCTGGTGGATTAAGTTGGGTGATCGATAGTGGATGTACAAATCATATGACCGGAGAGAAGAGTATGTTTTTATCATTTGAAGAAGATGGATGACCACATGAAAACATCATTTTTGGTGATGATGGAAAAGGAGAGGTAATAGGTCTAGGTAAAATTGCTATCTCCAATGATCATTCTATCTCCAATATTTTGTTAGTTAAATCTCTTAGTTATAGTTTGTTATCCGTGTCACAATTATATGAGATGGGTTACAATTGTCTTTTACTAATGAGGGTATGACCGTCTCTAGAAGGGAGGACGCCTCAATAGCTTTCACCAGTAGGTTGAAGGGTAAACTTTATCTCATTGATTTTTCAACGGATGAAGTGAGGTCTAAAACTTGCTTGATTGCTAAGTCTAGCATAGGTTAGTTATGGCATCGCCGACTAGCCTATATTGGCATGAGGAATTTATCTAAACTCCTAAAGGGGAGCACATCCTAGGACTAACAAATATTTTTTTGAGAAAGATAGAATTTGCAGTACTTGTCAAGCGAAAAAACAAATTAGAGCTCCTCACCCCACCAAAAATATGATGACAACCACAAGCCCATTGGAACTTTTTCACATAGATCTATTTGGACCAAGCGCCTACATGAGCCATTGGTGGTAACAAATATGGCTTAGTTATTGTTGACGATTATTCTCGTTTCACTTGGGTATTCTTTTTGCATAACAAAAGTGAAACACAAGCCATATTAAAGAAATTAATGAGAAGAGCTCAAAATGAATTCGATGTGAAGATCAAGAGGGTGAGAAGCGACAATGGAAGCGAATTCAAGAACACTCAAGTTGAAGAATTTCTTGATGAAGAAGGGATCAAGCATGAGTTCTCGGCACCCTACTCCCCTCAACAAAATGGGGTTGTCGAGAGGAAGAATAGGACTCTCATAGAGTCAGCAAGGACCTTGCTTGATGAATACAATGTGTCGGACCAATTTTGGGCGGAGGCCGTCAACACCTCTTGCCATGCAATCAACCGATTATATCTCCACAAGATCTTGAAGAAGACCGCCTACGAGCTTCTAACCGGTAACAAGCCAAATGTATCTTACTTTAGAGTTTTTGGTAGCAAATGCTTTATTCTAAATAAGAAAGCAAAAAGTTCTAAATTTGCTCCTAAAGTAGATGAAGGCTTTATGCTTGGTTATGGATCAAATGCCTACGTCTACTGTGTTTTCAACAAAACCTTCGGTTGTGTTGAAATCACGCGTGAAGTGACATTTGATGAATCTAACGGCTCCCAAGTGGATCAAGTTGATCCTAATATTTTAGGTGATGAAGAAATTTCAAGCGAAGCAATCAAGAATATGGCAATTGGCGAAATCAAGCCTCAAGAGTCCAAGAGCAACATATGGCCAATAATGATCAAAGTCAACCGTCTTCATCAACTCAAGTAGAGCCATCAACATCAACTCAAATGCAAGATCAAAATCAAGATCAAGATCAAGCTCATGATGACTTCAACAAATTTCTTGATGGTAATGAAGTAGAAGACATTCAACCCCAATCTCAAGTACGACACCCAAGAGTCCATCAAAGTATCCAAAGAAATCACCCGGTGGACAATATACTTGGTGATATACAAAAGGGAGTAACCACTCATTCTAGAATTGCAAATTTTTGTGAATGTTACTCCTTTGTTTCCTCTTTGGAACCATTGAAGGTGGAAGATGTACTTGGAGATCCGGATTGGATGATGGCTATGCAAGAAGAGTTGAATAACTTCAAGAGGGATGAAGTTTGGATATTGATGGAAAGACCAAATCAAAACGTAATCGGCACCAAATGGGTCTTCCGCAACAAACAAGATGAGAATGAGATCGTAACTAGAAATAAGGCAAGGTTGGTTGCTCAAGGCTTCACGCAAATAGAAGGTTTGGATTTTGCTATATCAAATGGATGTGAAGAGTGCTTTCCTCAATGGACTAATCTCTGAATTGGTGTACATGGAGCAACCTCTCGGATTGGAAGATCCTAAATGTCCTCATCACGTGTACAAACTCCATAAGGCGCTCTATGGGCTTAAGCAAGTACCTAGAGCATGGTATGAATGCCTTAGGGATTTTCTTATCAAGAAAGGCTTTGAAATAGGCAAAGCCGATTCTACTCTTTTCACTAAAAATGTCGATAATGATTTATTTTTGTTTGCCAAATATATGTCGATGACATTATATTTGGTTCTACTAATAAAATATTTTGTGAAGAGTTTAGTAGGATCATGACTAAGAGGTTCGAGATGTCAATAATGGGTGAACTAAAGTTCTTCCTAGGATTTCAAATCAAACAACTCAAGGAAGGAACTTTCATTTGTCAAACCAAATATATCAAGAATATGCTTAAGAAGTTTGACATGGAGAATGCCAAGCCCATCAAGACCCCTATGTAATCAAATGGGCATCTCGATCTAAATGAAGAAGGCAAGGTCGTAGATCAAAAGGTATATCGCTCCATGATTGGCTTTTTACTCTATCTTTGTGCATCTAGGCCCGATATAATGCTTAGTGTGTGCATGTGTACAAGATTTCAAGCCGCTCCAAAAGAGTGCCATTTAATGGATGTTAAGAGAATTCATAGATATTTAGTTCATACTCCATACCTTAGCTTATGGTACCCTAAAGGTTCATCCTTTGAACTTATCGGCTATTCGGATTCCGATTATGCCGGTTGCAAAGTGGATAGGAAGAGTACATCCGGGACTTGCCAATTCTTGGGTAGGTACTTGGTGTCTTAGTCTCCAAAGAAACAAAATTCTGTAGCCCTATCCACCACCGAAGCTGAGTATGTTGCTGCGGGCACTTGTTGTGCTCAACTACTTTGGATGAGGCAAACCTTAAGAGATTACGGCTATAATATGACCAAAGTCTCACTTTTGTGTGATAATGAGAGTGCCGTCAAAATAGCCAACAATCCCGTGCAACACTTAAGAACCAAACATATAGACATATGTCATCATTTCTTGAGAGATCACTCAACCAAAGGGGATATCGATATTCGCCATGTGAGAACCGAGAAACAACTAGCCGATATCCTCACAAAGCCATTAGATGACCGAAGGTTTTACGAGTTGAGATGTGAGCTTAATATCCTAGATTCTCGCAATGTGGCTTGATATATTACATATAATTGATTGTTGTAGATTTATAGCTTTTTTAGATAGAAGTTTGCGAAAAACTCTTGTGTGCTATTTTTGAAAAAATTGATTCTTTGATCTTTGGATCATATTTTGCTACTTGTCATAGTTATGTAATGTTGCTTGTTGGCTGATCACAAGTGGTAAATATTTTTCTTATATGTCCAACAATCCATCTCTCGACAAATCTCACCTCTAAATCTATTTTGAAATTTCTCCAGAACCCGGAATGTCCGGGCTAGGCTGGAGTATCCGGGAACTGGAGCTGTTCTGCGAGCTTCTGGTTCTGTTGAGTTGACAGAACCCGGAGTCTCCAGGTTCACCCGGAGTATCCAGATTCTGTCACTCAACCCGAAGGGTCCGGGTCACCCTCTGGGAAAGGCTCTCTGTTCGGATTCAAACTCCACCTGGAGTCTCCGGATCCGGAAGGAGTATCCGGGTTGTCCAGTATACAGATACCTCAAACAGTTTTCTTCTCCTTATTCCATCTATTCCACTCTTTCTTCCTCCCTCTCGCCGTGAGAATACACCTCTAGCGATCTCAAGCTTTGACCAAGGGTTTTTGGAGATCTTCATCGTTCTTCAGTGCTCTTTTTGCCCTAAAAGGTACATCTCACCCGATCTCTTAATAGTTTGATCTAGAGCCAAATCCCTTTGGTGAAGATGTCCCATATCCTTCCTAGAATCATCTCCTTTAAGGGTTTTGCAATGTGGTGGAAGAATCTCTCAAACCCTAGAAGTTTGCACCGGGTTCGGGCTACCCGGAGTATCCGGGTTGGCCCGGATACTCCGGGTCTGTCAGCCTCTGGCAGTCAGCGTTCAATCCTTAATTCCTTCTCTAGCAATCTTTGTCCTTTCTCTTATATGTCTTTCATGTGTACCTCAGGATCTTTTGAAATGGATCGGAACAAAGGTCACAGCTATGAAAGGAGGAAGAAGCAAAAGAGTGACCCACAAACTGAAGGACAAAGTGATGTTCCTCCTCCGCGATTTGAGTCAAGTGGAATTGTCATTGACGAGCAAGCACCGTCTGCAAATGTGCCTCGTAGGTTGACAAAATTGCAAGCCATGAGAGCAAGAGGTACATCAGGTGCAGCAATAGGCAGAGGAAGGGGAACAACCCCTGTGACCGTAGGAAGAGGCAAAGGGAAGGCCGTGGACACCGGTTCTAGTGCTCATGGACAAGAAGAGATTGAAGAAGAGGATCTTGTGTTAGCCCCTCTGAAACTGCATAGACCCTACAAGACTCATTCATCAAACCAAGCGCCAATGAAAATGGTTGATTATATGAAAAGGTCAGCTAAGTGCAAAAAGGACAGAAGTGATGATTCGTATGAGTTTGAGAAGAGTGTGGTAGATCCACAGTTTTGGAATGATTTTCACGCTGATTTCTATGAAAGCGTGATTCTCAAAAAGAAGAATCCAGTCACAACTATGCAATAGATAGATTGGGACTACATGAAGAAAAAGAATGACCCAACATTCAAAGCAGTAATTGCAGCTTGTGAAGAGAAGAAGATCAAAAATTTCATGAGCTTGAAGTGTGATTGGAGTGTGGAAGTGATAGCCCAATTTTATGCAACTCTCTCCTATAATCACGAGGAAAACCAATCTATGTTTTGGTTGATTGAGGGAGAGAAGTACAAAGTCACATATCAAACTTTTGCTCACATTTTTGGATTTGATGTTTGTGATTTGCATAACACAAAGATCCATAATAAAAATCAACTTTCCCTTGATGATATGGACTTCATATATCTGGATCATGGAAGGGTGATTCATGGCACAACAACTGGGATGAAGCCCTATTACAAATACTTGAACAACTTATTTCGACTCACATTGAATCCCAAGAGTGATGATGCTACAAATTTTCAAGGCATATCAACGAACTTGCTAGCTCGGATATCAAATGTGGGCGAGCCTTTTAGTGTAATTGATTTTGTTTGGGAGGAAATTCACATTACATCTTACACTCCCAACAAAAGTTGTGTCTATGCTTCGTACATCATGCATATGATAGAGAGGGTCACCAAGAAGAACTTCTTCAAGGAATTTAAGCATGAACCATATAGGATGAGGATTGTGAGCACAAGATCATCCCCTCCTCCTTCACCTCCACCCGCGGCTCCTAGTGCTCAAAGAACGGCTCCAAAGCGTGCACCTCCCTCACGTGGATCTCAATCATTCTTAAAGAGTGCACTCAAGGTCATCTGCCGAGTTTGCACTCATAATGCCACTCAAATCAGAGAGACAAAAGTGAGGATGAGGAAGATAGAGGCAAGGCTAAAGGAAATTCATACTCAGTTGGGAATTCACCCCCCTTGCTCTCCCATCATTTTCGAAGAAGAATGTGAGGACCCGACCAAACAGTATTCGAACTAATTATCAGGCGGATCACTAACATAATCACAACCTCGACGATTAATCAAAATACCGCTTCGGCAGTCCCGGCACGTGTTTTGTGCCTAAGGATCGGAACACATGCCTTCCAACATGTACATCACAACATAGCTTAATAAAGAGCGAGTAATAAACATTTATATTACAAGTATTAAGCATACAACTGATTTCAACAGTTTACAACAAAAGCGAGCTAGGAGGAGACAAAACCCCTCAACTCATAAACAACAAAAGATCTACACAGCGGAAGAAAATAAACTATACAACAAAAGAATATGGAGCCACATTCCCTTAGACTCCATACCAAGAGCACCGAGTTCGGAATAGAATGTGCTACTCCTACTTGCCACCCTGATCGGCAGGCACAAAGTAGCCAAATAGTGCCTCTTCCTCGCCAACCTGTGAACCTGCAACAACTTAAGGGCAGCACCCTGAGTACGAAGGTACTCGCAAGTCTTACACAGTATGGGTATATATATTCCTGACTCATGCATTAAGCTGGTAGCAAGAATTAACATGGTTAAGTTTAATTAAGCGGTAATCAACCTAGACGTAGGTGTGAGCAACTAGCTTAACCAACATATATGAAACAACCCTGCACCACCAACTGAACATATATAAACATAACCAACAAGTGTATCAAAGTATAACCGATGCCAACTCGATCACCATGCCCAAACCACCACACTGTATTCGAAACACATCCACATACCCGAACCATAACCACACCAAACCATCTCATATCCGAACCAACACCACTATCACTCCAACATAACTCCAACATAACCAATCCACAAACACGTAGCCGAACCATCGCCCACAATCGAGACTCTACGACCGGTGCAGATAAACGATAGACATGCTCATAACCGAGAGCGTGACAGTTCGAACTATTTTTACACCCTGCAGGGGGATACTCCTGGACCCACACGACACGAGGACCATTCGGCTTGTGCCACCGGCCAAAGTGCACACAAGGGGGTACTCGTGACAACCTTTCCTAACTAGCCCCAACCGTGTGGGGCATGCAACGCTAGGCGCAACGGTACTAGAACTACTCCCTGAGCAAACTAGTACCGCTTGCAAGCCCGCCCGCTCACACCGTCGTTGTTCACACCCACAAAGCCACAGCTGCGAAGGTATTCGGCTTGCCTACCATTATATCAGCGTGTGGTGAGTAAGGTAAGTGCTAAAGACGACTACACCGATGATCGGTGCTTAACCGGTGCAAACGGTCTACGGTGCCCGGTTTTCCTCTACCGTCCTACTCAGGGGAACTCTACATCCGGGCAGGCTAGACACCCTCCTAGCATCGCTCATACCTCGTCTCATACTCACCACTCACCAACCATACCATCACCATCAACATGTAATTGTAAACAGTAGTAGATCCTATCCTCGCGAACAACGGAGAACACCGTCGTTAGACTTCTACCGAAATACCTAAGCATTGCTAAGCATAGCGAAGACCTTTAGACATCGACATCACCTCTAGGCTTCAAGGAACATACATGAACTCGTGACTAAGGTAGAAGAATGCAACGGCATAGGTTCTACCCAAAGGTACCCGACACATGCATACATACATAAGCATAGATAACACTTTAGACTTTCAAGTTAACACGATGCAATATGATAGATTCTTGCCTTGTTGCCCTGAATCAGAAAGATACGGCGCGACGGGATCGCCTTCGGCCTCCGGGATCGACGGATCGACGTTCTCTAAAAAGGATCAATACGTGCAATGCAATGAGTAAGAATAAAGTGCAAATATATTCCACAATATGCATATAATAGATGAAAACATTTTTCCTAGATAGAACAAGTCATAAGGAAACTAGCAAAATTGGATTCATCAATTTTGGACTTATGATGAATTAACGGTGAATTAATGAAGCTTTAACCTAATTAATTAATCTCATAAATTTAATTCATTATTTCATGGAAGAGGATATTTTTAATAGGTAGAGTAGGTTATTATGAAACCAAAAAAATTTGTTTCATAATTTTTAGAGCTACAGAGAATTTATTATGAATTTTACAAGTTTCAGCAAGAAGTAACTGTGCTGTCTGGGTATACAGCGGTCAGACCGCAGGCATCTGGCGGTCAGACCGCCGGAAACGTGGTCAGACTGCCCCCATGCAGAGAGTTTTGGTCCCTGGCGGTCTGACCGACCTTGGTGTGACGGTCTGACCGCTGGGAGTCGCCGGAGGCACTTTAGGAGCTCACCGGTGACGATTCCGGCGACATTTAGAGTGGGGACTTGGACCTAGAGCATCACATTGACTTTCTCTACCGCATAGGACAACATGCATACGCCAAAATCGACCAAAACTCGGCTATTGCTTCTAATTCATCAAAAACTCATGAACTTCAAACCATCCAAAATTCGAAATCCAACCATCCAAAAGGTGGATTCTTGCTATAGGAGCTTAAGGGACTCACCCAAAGGTCTTTACCAAGGTTGTGGACCGTCGATTGAAGGAGAAAATAGAGGGAAAAGCTCGGGAGACGAAGAAATCCGGTGTTCTTCATATTTCAACCCTAAACACCAAATCCGGCTCAAATCCTCCGGGAAAACGAAAATGAATTGGAGGGATGGATAGCTCATGAGCTTCTGATCGCGTGAGTACCACATGCATACCTTAATTCCTCCTCTTGAGCTCGGATTTGAGGGAGGAAGAGAGAGTTTGAGAGAGAGGGGGTGAGAGGGGCTGCTCCCTTGCTTTGGCTGGTTGGGAGAGGAGAGAGGAGCATGTGGGGGAGTGAGGGAGCAGGTGGGGCTACTGCCCAAGTGGAGGGAAAGATGGTGGGGCCGGCCGGTGGGCCCACGTACAAAAGAGAGAAGTTCGTTTGACTGCGAATTCAATTCTTTTCTCTCCCGAATTTCTTTCTCTCATCAAATTGATTTCAAACGAAGTGCTCTTGTGCGCCAAAATAATTTACCTCAAAATTAATTATGATGCTAATGATGCATGGTTAAGTTTAATCACGCGATTATGGAATTTGGGACGTGACAAAGAAGCTAGTGAGCCAGAATTTGAAAATCCATGGGCTTGATATGATGAGGCCCAGACAGCTGCGGAGGGTACTTCTCATGCCCAAGATGTTGAAGATGAGGAGACCGAAGAGGAAGAGGAGTTAAGAGAAGCCGAAGCGAGCTCTTCGGACAACAATGGTGATGGAAACGGATCCGATGATGATGGAGACGATGACTTTGAAGTGGACAGCGACTAGATCTTCATCTTGCTTCTCTTTCCTTTTTTGTGCTTGATGCCGAAGGGGGAGAGAAATCCTTGTGTCCTGTCTTGCTTCTTTATTAAACTCTTCATCGCTTCCGTTGGACATTTAAGACATTTATAATAATTGTGTTGAATTATGTGTGGTGTGCTTGTAGTTGAATTTTAAAATTTGTAAGACTATATTTGTGCTAGTGTGATGCCATGAGTTGCTTGATATAATGTTTGTTTCTCTCTTTCTTAGGTTTTGTGATATATCTTGCCATATGCATCACCGATATTCTTGTTCACTCACCTTTGCACCCCATGGATTCTAATATATAGGGAGAGCTCTCGCAAAATCTCTTTAAATAAGTGCATTTGATCTCAAATTCATATTTCAAGTCAATGCGCACATTTAGGGGGAGCTCACCGTATATCTTAAAATTCAAATCTTTAAATTCATTTATCTTTTGTAAGTTTTAATCGTGTTGTCATCAATCACCAAAAAGGAGATTAAAAGTGCATCTAGGCCCCTTTGTGGGTTTTGGCTAATTGATGAAAATAATTAAGGGACTAATGAGTTTATCGAGTTTATGAACAGGTTTTAGTCCCATTGAAAAGGTTAAAAGAAGTTGACGTCCCTCAAAAAGAAAAGAGAAACGGCATGAAGAAACTCAATAGGGTTTAATTAATTTTACTTTTGATCTTGAAATTAGGAATACCGTACTATTAAGAGGGATATATTTTGATAGTCTTGTTGGTGTCTCAGTGCTTAAAGTATCTGTCGGAGGATGAACTCCACAAGCAGGGATCCGGAGGGACCCCCTTTGAGATTCGGCCGGGGGGATGATTCTGAATCTACCTCGTACGTGAAATAAATGGGAGTAAATGAGATGCAGGTGGGTTGGATGATCAGATGCAGGAGGAAATAAATGCTCAGGGGATTTTAGACAGGTTCGGGCCACGCGGAGCGTAATACCCTACTCCTGTATGTATGCTATAAATGCTCAGGGAATGCCTTTCTGAGGATCTCTTGTGTTACAAGGATATTTGTCTAAAACTAGAGCTTCACGCGCTTGTCTCGGTCTTGAAGAAGCTGTTGTCTTTTGTGTGTCTCGATCTTCTCAGTTCGGTCTATCAACCCAGAGTTTGAACTGAAGGACTCGATCCCTTTCTCCGGGGAGCCCGCCCCCCCCCCCCCCTTTTATACCCCGTCGGGGCGGGTGGTGTGCCCAGAAAGGATGGCGCGAGTTCCAAGGCACCATAAATGGAAAGCAACCATCATGGGCTGCAGCTTGATGTTACGGGGAGGGTTGAAAACGCGCCCCCGTCCGGTCTTATCGTCATTATCCTACTTTTCGGCGGGTGCTGCGGGGAGGGCCCACCGGGCAACCACGGAGCACCCCGCGTGCCTGCCCGGTCAGAGCGAGCCTAACACAGCAGAGCGGCAAGCGATATGCCTCGAGCCCTGCGATGTTATCCCGAGGCGCGCCGGATGACACGCGATGGGACCCGCGTATTAAATGTCCCCACGTCTCCCTGCTAGGGAGTGGCAGAGACTGACAGCAGGCGTGAGGGGAGTGGTTGGAAGTGACAGGTCACGCACCCTCTTAAATGCAGCATCGGGCCTCTCACCGAATGGCACCTCACCGCTGGGCCCTTGTGGGGACCACCGGCGAAAGACTTCTCAGATCCTCGGGGAACTGTGAGTGGTCGGGGACTATTGTTCACAGCCCCGAGCAATCTCTCCTGGATATGCTCTTCCTTGGTCCTCGAGGAACTGCGAGTGCTCAGAGACCACTGTTCATAGCCCCGAACACTCTCTCCCGGATATGCCCTTTCTTGGTCCTCGGGGAACTCGGGTGCTCGGGGACCACTGTTCACGGCCCCGAGCGCCCTCTCCCGGAACTGTGACTTCTCTGGTCATCGGGGAACTCGGGTGCTCGGGGACCACTATTCATGGCCCCGAGCACCCTCTCCCGGAACTTGGCCTTCTTGGGTCATCGGGGAACTCGGGTACTCAGGGACCACTGTTCATAGCCCCGAGCACCCTCTCCCGGAACTTGGTCTTCTTGGACCTCGGGGAGATAATCCCCGAGGGAGGGCGCCACATGGCACTCTGCTGTCTTGGCCTCGGAACTCGGGGACCCCTGGTTCCCATGTCACCGACAGTATCTTTTAAAACCAAAATTTGAGAGACACAATCACTCACAGACACTGGGAAAAAGGGCAGAGTTGTCTGAGCCTGGAGTCTCTGGGTTAGTCTGGATACTCCGGATTCTGTTAGTGTTTCGGAGTCTCCGAGTAAGACTCCGAAAGAAGGTCTCTGTCTGGCTTAAAGTCTGAGCTCGGAGTCTCCGGTTAGCCCGGATACTCCGGACTTTATTCGTGTCCTGGAGTCTCCGAGTGAGAGTCCCTGTCTTGCTTAAAAGCCTGAGCCCGGAGTTTCTAGGTTAACCCGGATGCTCCAGATGCTGTCAGTATCTTAGAGTCTCCGAGTGAGACTCCAAGAAAGAGTCTCTGTCTGTCAAAGGTATTTAAGCCGAAGTCTCCGAGTTGGTCCGGAGTCTCCGGGTCCTGATGCTGCCGGACCTTCCGTGCATCCTCCGGACTGAGTTCTTGGCCGTTTCTCAAGTGTTACCCGGAGTTTCCGGGTGAACCTGGATACTTTGGGTCAGTATAACGGCTAGTTTCTGACAGGGTTGGTGCATGTATTTCTGTGCTACCCGAAGTCTTCGGGTGAACCTGGATACTCCGGGTCTGTCTGAAAAACACTGTAACGGCTAGTTTTGGGGGGAATGGTATAAATACCTCTTCACCCCCTCCATTCAATGCTGCTGAGCTACCTGCGAACAAACCTTCTTAATAGCATTCAATAGCCCTCTCAAACCCCTCTAGTGCTTTGATCCTTGCAAGATTTGAGAGTTAGGGTTTGGAGAGTGAAATCTAGAGCAAGAGAGCAAAAGACAAATCTTTGAGCATTTGAGTTCTTGCCAAGCTGTGATTTGCATTCTTTACTCTTGAAGCTTCGTGCTTCTAAATGGCAAGAAGTCACCCGTGGAGCACCTAATCTTTGTGGAGTGTTACAGGAAGTTTGTATTATCCATGATTTGAGTAATAACCCTAACTCGATCTTTGTGGTCGCTTAGGTGAGGATAGGGTTGAAAAATACACGGTTCTTTGTGAGCTCCTCAACGGAGACGTAGGCACTTCTTTATGAGGTGGCTGAACTTCGGGAACAAATCTTGTCTCCATTTACTTTCTTGCACTTTACTCTTTCAAATTGATATTTGAGGATTTGCCCCAATATTGTTGTTTGTGTGTATTTAAGTGCAGGTTGTTGTTGAAAAGGAGCTTATACATCTTATAGAGCATGTGATAACTCGTAGACCAAATTAGACTTACTTAGATTTACTTTAATTTCGAGTTCCTGTATAGTCCGGATAATCTGGGTGAACTCGGATACTCCGGAACCCGAAGTATTCGGATTGAGCCGGAGTTTCCGAACACTGTCTGATCCGCTGTAAAGTTTTAATTTTCAGAAACAACTATTCACCCCCCTCTAGTCAACATTAAGTGCTTTCAAACCTTCCGATACATATTAGAACTTCCGATAAACCTTCCGATGTTCACATCAGAACATCCAGTGAGTGTAATATGACAATGACTTTATCCAATTCAATCCAACTTTTTTTTAGCTTCGATGGCTTTTATTCCTTGGCATCTTGCATATTTCTTTGTCTATTAGGACTAGCTAAACCTAGTGTGCATCACTACTAGATAACTAATCTAAAGACACTGGATCAAACTATTAAACACAAACCTCTCTTTATAGTACGATAAGAAAATAAACATATCTACTAAATAATGCTCTTAACATCATGATCACCTATCTAAACAATAGGTTATTATATCTTTATATAGCTCTTTTTTAAGCTTGAATTGCAACTCCTCTGATGTATTTGATACCCGAGCACATCACATAGCATGTTGCATACTCGCAAATCAAGTTAGCTTCATTAACTGTATTGTAATCACCAAAATATAATAAACCTATGGTAGCAATGGATTACCAAGTTGCTACCAGCCTCCAGTATCACCGGTTTTCCTTTTTGTTTCTCACAGATCATACGATCCCAATGCAAGAAGTAGCTAAAAATTTGTACTGTTGACCTGCAGATCCTCATGTTGGACTTGTCTTTCTTCTCCCCATATCGTTTCGTCCAAGCGAATGCATCCTCAGAAATCCGGACACCATACATGTTGCGTCACAGATACAAATGTCATCGCTTGGTTTCAGCTTGCAATAGAAAACGTGGATAGGGGCAGGTCAAAGCGCCCTAAACAATTAAGTCGCGTATGCAAATCAGAATTAGACCATGACTCGATCTCTACACTGGAAATAAAAAGGCTACTTTTCTTGCTCTTAAACTAATGGAAGAGAGAATTAGGAATCTTAATCCGGCATATGCACAGCAAATCAAATCGAATCAAAATCAATAAACATAATAAATTTCAAATCAAATAGGGCAGAAAAGAGAAGGGCAAGTGACCCCGAGAAGGAATGAAGGATGCGTCGAGATCGATTTGACCACCACCTCCTCTTCCTCCTCCCCTCCCCCTGAATGGCGATATCTTCTCCTCCAAATCTCTCCGCCTCTTTATTTCCTCCTCCACCTCCACTCCTCGCCTCCTCTGCCTCCCCTTACCCCTCGTCCTACCCACTCAAAACCCTAACCCTAGTCCATGGCCGCCGACTACCGCACCCCCGACCGCCTCCTGCCCGCCGCCGCCGAGGAGCCGTCGCCCCAGGGCCTGCCCAGGCCGGTGATTAGCACCCCCGCCGCCGCGGCCACCCACGACGGCCTCCGCTTCTGGCAGTACATGCTCGCCGGCTCCGTCGCCGGCGTCGTCGAGCACACGGCGATGTTCCCCGTCGACACCCTCAAGACCCACATGCAGGCCGGCGCGCCGCCGTGCCGCCCGGCCGTGTCGCTGAGGGCGGCCCTGCGCAACGCCGTGGCCGGCGAGGGCGGCGCGCTGGCGCTCTACCGGGGGCTCCCGGCCATGGCGCTCGGCGCGGGGCCCGCCCACGCCGTCTACTTCTCCGTCTATGAGTTCGCCAAGTCGGCGCTGACCGACCGCCTTGGCCCCAATAACCCCGCGGCGCACGCGGCCTCCGGGGTGTTCGCCACCGTCGCCAGCGACGCGGTGTTCAACCCGATGGACACCGTCAAGCAGCGGCTGCAGCTCACGAGCAGCCCCTACACGGGCGTCGGGCACTGTGTCCGCACCGTGCTGCGCGACGAGGGGCCCGGCGCGTTCTTCGTGTCCTACCGGACCACCGTCCTGATGAACGCACCCTACACCGCCGTCCACTTCGCCACCTACGAGGCGGCTAAGCGGATGCTCGGGGACATGGCCGCCGACGAGGACTCGCTGGCCGTGCACGCCACAGCTGGGGCTGCAGCTGGCGCACTTGCGGCAGCAGTCACCACTCCGCTCGATGTGGTCAAGACGCAACTGCAGTGCCAGGTGAGGATCTTATGCATTTGGATTCGCGTTCTGACCAAAGATGTGATTATTAATGCTGGGTAATAAAACCGGAGCTGATTCAAGTGGATTCCGATGTCTTGACCAGCTAAAGGTGGGATCTTTTTATGCCGTCTAGTTGTCCTATTCATCTCCAAGATTATTGGAGACAATTTGTGTAGTCAATCTTGTTATTTTTTGTGTTCCTTTGATATGTCAGCGGTTATTACTGTTGTAAGGATGCTCTATAATATCAGAGTATGGAGGCCCATTTACATAGTGACAACATTTTTGTTCGTGCTAAACTAGCCACTGTACAATTAGACTGTAGAGAACTCCAACATCAGCAATTTCGAAGCATCTGGCGAACTCCTGAGCTACGTATCCCTATGCCAATGTAACAGATCCAAATTATAAGAAATCATTTTTTGAGTTAGAAGTGTTGAATCCGCACCCATCCAAACTATAAAAAAATCCTATTGAAGCTACAAGTTTGTTCTTTTTTGTGTTCCTTTGATCTGTTAGTGGTGATTGCAGTTTTAAGGATGCTCTGTAACACTAGTCTGGAGGCCAATTTACATAGGAAGGCAACCTTTTTTGTTGTGAGAAACTGCCTCCACTGAACAGTGAGACTGGAACTCCAAGCTCAGTAACTTCAAAGCATCTAGCAAACTTTCTGAGCTACCTGTTCCTAATAAATTGGTACCAAAAGAACAGATCCAGCTTATAAAAAATCCTATTAAAGCTACAAGTATTGAATCTGTACGCTTCCAAATCGATTTAGAGACTGCTGTGGATATGGCATATGCTAAAGTTCGCCACTTCTATGGCTGGAATCTTTTAAGCAACTTTTCGGTTTTAGGTTAGGCTTGCCGCTCACCATTTTTTTTGGGTGGGGGGGGGGGGGTAAGAATTAGTTTTGAGCTATGGCATTTTTGGCTAAGAAAAGTAAAACATATGAATGTTAACTCTGGATGTATAGTTGATTGACACTGTCTTGATTGAAATAATATAGCATTAGCCAATAGCTGACCTGCAGTTTTTGCTAAAAATCAGAAGTAAAAGTTTATAAATCATGAGTTACACAATTGACAACTTTGTGGATCAAACTTTGGACCTTAAACGCTAATTAGTTTTACTATAGATACATTTGATTGTCCTCATTGTCCATATACTGTTTATGTTTGACATGATCAACCGACTGGTTTAGATATACTTGATCTTCTTTCTATCAACTCAAAAGTTGTCACTATAGGTTGCAATCTCCACCAATTTGAAGTATTTGTGTCTATCATTTTCCCTTGGTCATATGTTGGTTGCCATACTGATCTGGCCAAAATTCAGGTTAATATTGGACTTGTTTCGTGCACTAGGTATCCAGTATGAGTTTGCGAGAATCTTTTCTGTCTAGCTCTGTTAAATGTAAAAAAGTAAGCTACGATGTGCTAAACACAATATGTGTTTTTACTACATCTTGGGTAATTCACTTCCTTGGTTCGTCCTGAGGGAAGAAGGCTTGTATTTTCCCCTTTGTATGTGTGTATTTGTGTTCCCTTATCGATCAAACATGAGCCTCCATGTACCGTAGGTCCGTAGCACGTCTGTACGATTCACTTATATTGCATATTCTTCTGTGGAGATATAAAATGCAAATGCACAACTCGGTGTCCATGATGAAAATGCTTTCCATTTGGGGTATTAAATCAACACGAAAATTTCCTGATGGGGACCTTAGACCCTTCTTGTTTTGTGGTTTAGTTGAAAGTTGCCTCTATCTGTATCATGGAAATAGCATCATTGTTGCACAGTGCTGCCCCTGTCATCATCATTCTGTTATTTCCACATATATTCAATTTTACTGTGGACCATTTCTTCAATTTTCGTCTGTTCTATGTGAATGCTATGGATCTGCTTTCAGTTTCAAGTTAGTAACACTCACTTTTGTGGTCAGGGTGTGTGCGGCTGTGAGCGCTTCTCAAGTAGCTCTATAGGAGATGTGTTTAGAACAATCATAAAGCGTGATGGATATGCTGGGCTCGTGAGGGGATGGAAGCCAAGAATGCTGTTCCATGCACCTGCGGCTGCGATATGTTGGTCCACATACGAAGCCTCAAAGTCTTTTTTCGAAAGGTTGAATGAGGAAAGGAGGAAATAGTCCGAGGATTTCTTGAAGTCCCATGTATTTTTCTTGAAGTCAGGGTACGTCTATACGGAAGCATACTCGCTAAGCTGACAGAACGACGCAGCGCCAGGATACATTTGTTGTGTGGTTGTGACCCAGAGCGGTCCATGTGGAATTGAGATGTGCTGCAAAATCTGACTAACGAAGATCTTTCTGTACCTTGTATTTCTTTCCAGATAAGTTAATGTATTATATTTCCAGCCCGAGTTGAGGTAATAAGTACTAGAATAAATTTTCCCATTTTTTATCTGAATCACTCAGCAAATTCTATCTGTATGGCCTCCTACCCTGTGCCAGGTTGATAATGCAAAGAGTTTGCATGCCAATTTGTTCGTATAATTTCCTTCTGTTGCTGGAATGGACATGAACGAGTAATTTTAATTTAAAATTCGGAACGGGCCTTGTAAGACTGTTTGAACTCAGGAATGAATAAATAAACGTAGATTCAAATACACGTTTGACACAACAGCACCAGTGGTCTAGTGGTAGAATAGTACCCTGCCACGGTACAGACCCGGGTTCGATTCCCGGCTGGTGCATCATTTTTACTTTTTTTAAGTAATCGGTTTTTTCTCAATTGGCAAATTTGCCGGTGCATTTCTGTCCAGCTCCTCTCAGTGAACAACCTAGTTTTAGAATCGTCTAAATCCTTGTTCAATCGTAATCGTTCACTCGCACTGCATCAAGCACAAATATTTGCGCCATTGTTAGCTTCAATTCTAATCATAAAATGTTGTTCACTTCAAATATGATCATACAATACGTAACCACAAGTTCTGAATTTTTGCAAGTAGTAACATCTCACTGCAACCACAAACACACACTGCACACAAATCTCCCAACGAGCAACGAGTAGTAATTATTTGTGCAAGTAACCATCTCAATGTGCAGCAAGATCGTTTAAGAGTCGCGCTAACAGCTAGAACTCCTCGACGGTGATGCTGCCCCTGATGACCTCGTAGGCCTCCCGGCTTCGCGACCTCTTGATCCCCGCGGTGAAGTGGACCTTGGCGGCGTCGGCCTTGACGGCGGTGACCCTGGCCCAGACGAGCACCTTGGTCTTCATCCCCTCCACCTCCGTCAGCCGGCCCTCGCCCAGCGTCCCGGACACCGTGGCGTCGAACCGCAGCTCGGAGCCGTCACGGTACCCGACCTCGCAGGGGGACGGGATGTGCACCGTCAGGCGCCGCGTCTCCGGCTCGAACTCGTAGTTGGTCGCCTCGCGCGGGAACAGACCCACCGGCAGGCCGTGCTCCTTCAGCAGCTCCGGCAGCGGCTTCTGCATCTTACCTTTGACCTTGTTCACCAGCCACTTAGCTCCCTCCCCGACGCTGGTCGATAGCGACTGCAGAGTAAGAAACATCGGCATCAGCACAACTGCACAAGCAGAGGAGGCGATTCGATGAATTACTACTGTTTCTCAATCTAATCGTCCCGCGCTAATGAAATTAACCGAACCAGTTTCGAGATTGTTTAGCGACGGAATTGCCGATGCTTGATTAGAAGAGATAGAACGAAGGATCCAAGGTTAGGTATCAGAGTTTGTTCTCCAAGGTTACATGAGAAGACTTTGCCTCCTTCACAAGTTTCAACCCAGTAGTAAACTTGCCTAGTAGGGAACAATGAAACTGATGACAAACAGCAAGTAGTAATCAGTAAATCGACCCAACCAGGACGGTTCTAGCTTCTGAAATCCGTAAGAAAATACACAACCTCTAACCTGTTCACCCATCCCTGCTTTGTTAGAGTGATGATGCAGTGCATGCACATGGAGAACAGAGGGTGCAAGCAAGACGAGCTTTATGTACGCTCATCAGAGCAGAGAAAATGCTATGAGCAAACAAAACGTAGCAGAACATGCTGTGGGAAAGAACGAGGATGGCATGGTTTGTCTCACGGACTTCGATGTCGTCGCCGGCCGATGACATCTCCTTGTTGGCCCTCTGCCCCAGCCAGTAGGTGCCCACCTTGTTCATGATCGCGTCCATCTCTCCCCTCCCCCTTTCTCTTTCTCCGACTCTCTCGGCACAAAAGTGAGGTACCACCTCGATCGATCTCTCCGCTGCTGCTTGCGGTCTCTTGCCCCGTTCCTTGGTTAGCTTGTTAGATACGCGGAGCCGGAGACGAAGAAGAAAGGAATAGTGGGGAGGCTGCCCTGGCTCACCGAGTCGCGCGTTGGACGCGACCGGATCAAAGCGAGAAGCGGTGAGGAAGATGTGCCCTCCACCGCCGAGTGAAAGCGACGGCTCTTTCCTCTGCGCTTGGTTTGGTTGGTCGATGGCACGGTTGCGCGTATTGAAAAAACCGGTGGCTGACGACGGACATGTCTGACTTTTCAGAAGTTGGTCACGTCGGCTTCCAGAAACCTCCCCGATGGCGCCAAGGAATATCAGGGGAAAGACTTTTCCGGGTCCAAAGCGTTTTTTTATTTTATATTTCAAATTGAGCATTTTAAGCGTTCATTTGAAAAAATAGTATAAATATATGTCTGTCATCAGTTGAAAATGTGACAAGTTATCATTCTTCCAATAGACGACATGTTAAAAAAATGGACTTGTTTTTCATTGAACGGGCCACAAGTTAAAAATTAAAAAATACAGCATTCCATTTTTCGCAAAATTCAAAATGCTATGTAAATGGTCATAAAAATATGAAGAAAAATTATGGTGTATATGATACTATCATCTATCTGGTGACAGAACGCCTTTTGTTGCTATTTTTTCAAACTCTGTTTAAAATTGCTAAATTTGAAAAATAAAAATAAAAAATCTAAAAAAACGTTGCTGCGTAGCCCACAATGAAGTGGGCTGACAATCAACTGGGCCAAAACGAGGGCCTATATATGCAGCCTATTTCACATTCTACCAAACCTCATCGGGCCCACTCCCAGGTCTGTAAAGTTTTGTAGGAGCGCCCCGGCGTACCCACCCACGCCTCCTCCAAACCCTAGCGCAGGCGCCTCCACTTCGTTCGCGCGCAGGTCTCTCTATCCGTCTCTCTCCCCTCCGCCGCCACCAAGTCCAGAACCGCTAATCCCTGCGCTTCCCTCCCTCGTTGTCGTTGCTGTCGATCTGCGTTTCCCAAATCGAATCTTCTTGCTGCAGGGTCCGGCCGTCCGGCGAAGGGAGGGAAGATGTACACCGCGAGGAAGAAGATCCAGAAGGAGAAGGGCCTCGAGCCCTCCGAGTTCGAGGACTCCGTCGCCCAGGTTAGAGCACCTTGCCTTCTCGTCTCACACGTGTCGGTGTCGCGCTGTTCTTGCGTGCCTTCTCTCTGGACTGCTCTGTGTGTAGGGATGGATCGGTGTGTGATGTTATCCTTTCTCTGAATTGTTCTGTGTGTATGGATGTGTCGGTGTGTGATGTGTTTACGCTGGTTGCTACCTCGCAGGCTTTCTTTGATCTGGAGAACGGCAACAAGGAGCTCCAGAGCGATCTCAAGGACCTCTACATCAACAATGCAGTGTAATCAGCCGTTTTTCTTATCCAGTAGTTCTCCTGGTTTTGAGATGAGGATTGAGCTTGCCTTTTGGTATTGTACTTGTTGAGATGTGATGACGTGTGGTGGTGATGGTTGTGTCTGTGCAGCCAGATGGATGTTGCCGGGAACAGGAAGGCTGTGGTGATCCACGTCCCCTACCGCCTGCGCAAGGCCTTCAGGAAGATCCACGTCAGGCTCGTCAGGGAGCTGGAGAAGAAGTTTAGTGGCAAGGTGAATTTTTTATGCTTGATTGCGCCACTGCCATGCTTAGATTACCTCATGTTCATACTAGTAGATTTCTGTATGCTCAAGTGTTTGGAGTTGGTTGAGTATATTGGTACTTAAAACATGTTGATTAAATGATTAGTGAGCCATTAACTGCCCTGACCTATCCTCTTCAATTACCTGATAATAATAGCCAAATGATTAAAAGGTGCCAAATAAGTTTGATGTCCTTTAGTTAGTATGCTGGTTGGTTAATTGCAAAGTTCCATAATTTTAATTTTGGAAAAAGGCAGAGGTTTCTACCCTGTTTTACTAACCGTGTAATTGCTCGTGACCTTAAGTTTGGCAGATTTGAGGTTTTTTCTGCATGTTGGCACTGTAGACCTGTAATACACACAAGCTTCATCTGATTTGCAAATACTTTTTGCTTTTAAATACATTATTTGTTCATAATTACTTTTCACTAACCTATTCTTGAGGTTCATCTACACTGAAAGACCCTTATTAACTCTACTATTACCATCCACTTACTAGATTATTTTTTGTGCTTGTGTTATTATTAGAGGGTATTGTGGTCTTATTCTACCTTGTTTGCACCATTTGCTCCAAAACTGATGAGAATATAGAAAATGAAGCTTACGTGTATTACAAGTCTACAGTGCTAAGTCATTCTGTAGAAACTTTTGACTTTGATAATACTATGCTTCTCTGTAATTGTAAAATCAGGTTCGGATCAGAATACTTGAATTGATCATGGTTTTTCACTTCACGCAGGATGTGGTAGTTGTTGCAACAAGAAGGATCGTGAGGCCGCCCAAGAAGGGTTCAGCTGTTCAGCGTCCTCGCACCAGGACTCTGACTGCTGTTCATGATGGAATCTTGGAGGATGTTGTCTACCCTGCTGAGATTGTGGGGAAGCGTGTCAGATATCGTTTGGATGGTGCCAAGGTCATTAAGGTATATGCTTTGCTTTTTTATTATCTTGTTTTCTTCTCATAATCTAAATGCCCAATGAATAACCGAAGCATTTGACAGGCATCAGTCACTACATCCTTAGTGCTATACTTGAAATTCACTGATACTATCTCTACATATAGAATTACTAATACTGAAACCGTGTCACATTTTTTGTTATCTAGAATTTTCTTGCCATTTTTTTGTATAATTTAAGGTTAGGCCAACCAGTCAAGTAGCGTTTGACACATCAATGTGATGGGCTTTCTGAGGTACTGAACATTTTCCTGTGATGCTCTTTCAGATCTTGTTGGACCCAAAGGAGAGGAACAACACCGAATACAAGCTGGAGACCTTCACTGCAGTCTACCGCAGGCTCTGTGGGAAAGACGTGGTCTTTGAGTACCCCATGACCGAAACCGCATGAAGATGACCGAAACCACAGGCTCCATTTCATTTCTTTGAATCTGGATGTTTTGGTTGAGGCTACTTGCTTCCTGTGTACTTGAGAAATCAAAGTTTTGATTTCCAAAGTTGTTGCTTAGGTATTTGCTGTGGACCTGGACAACGTTATGTTTTGAGCATTACCTTTGCCCGGTTAACTCGTTGCAATTTCGTGTCTATCGCCGAACGTGTTCAATGCCTGTGTTAGAAAAATGATTCATCTGTTTGCACGTAACAGCGTGTTATCATGCTGATCTTCCTTGAGTAAATCAACTGTTCTTCAAGGCTTTAATTTAACTTAAAAAGTCATGGTTTCATTTGTATCGTTGAATCCAAGCCACAATTAGTTGTGATAGGATGAAAGTGTCCGGTCCACAGTGAACAGAGTTTAAGGTCGCCACTGCAATCTGTCGACGCAAACGTAAAATAAATAAACGCCCGTTGAACTCGTTGGAAGTTAACGGTGCAGGTGAGTAGGCGCATGCGGCAAAATAATCGTAGCAAGTATCACATTTGGTAAGATCTCTCTTTTACCACGACATGTTCTTATTCGAATCCAGCCAAATTCACACTATGTAAATAGAACGGAAAAGCTAAAAATTGCTAGAGTTTTCTTGGTCCTCCGGCGCTCGATTTGGTTCATCTGAAGCCCACAGAGCAGAGCCGACGATCCACGAGTCACCGTGCCTCACCATCCATTTCTAATTGGGCCATAAGGACAGGCCTAAATACGCGGCCCGTCTGACATTCCATCCGTCCTCGTCGGCCCACACCCGAGGCTAGGGTTTTATAAGACCACCCCAAGCGCAGCCACCAGTTCCTCCTCCAAACCCTACCGCCGGCGCCTCCACTTCGCTTCTCCCACATTTCCTGGCGCTCAGGTAATCTTCGCCTCCGAATCCACCAACGCTAGTCTCACCGTGCTTGTCGCTTATCTGCGCTCCCCGGATCGTGTCTTCTTGCGTCAGGGTCCGGTGAAGGAAGGGAAGATGTACACCGCGAGGAAGAAGATCCAGAAGGAGAAGGGCCTCGAGCCCTCCGAGTTCGAGGACTCTGTCGCCCAGGTGAGAGCGCCCTGCCATCTCGTCTCACGCCTCAGCGTCGTGCCGTTCTTGCGTTGCCTTTCTTGAAGCTGCTGTGTGTGTGGATGTCTCGGTGTGTGATATGTCTGCGCTTGTTGCTGTCTCGCAGGCTTTCTTTGATCTGGAGAACGGCAACCAGGAGCTGAAGAGCGACCTCAAGGACCTCTACATCAACAATGCAATGTAAGCAGCCATTTGTTCCTATCTAGTATCTCTATCGGTCTTGAGATGAGGATTAAGCTTGCCTTTTGGCACTTGTTGAGAACTTGAAATGGGCTGACATGTGGTGGTGATGGTTGTGTCGTTCCAGCCAGATGGATGTTACCGGGAACAGGAAGGCTGTGGTGATCCACGTCCCCTACCGCCTGCGCAAGGGCTTCAGGAAGATCCACGTCAGGCTTGTCAGGGAGCTGGAGAAGAAGTTCAGTGGCAAGGTGAGCCACTGCGGTGCTTAGATTACTTACGATTGTATAGTTATTGCTGCTTAAACGAACTTATTGTTCTCGGAATGTTGGAATGTTGGGCGCAAGACTTCAGACAGCATATGTAGTCCATGTTTGAGATGTATTGGGAAATGGATCACCAAATTTAGCACCTCATGTTCCTACTAGTAGATTTCTGTAGCACATGCATAAGTTTTAATTTTGGAAAAAGCCAGTAGTTTTTTCCCTGTTTTACCAACCGTGTAATATTTGCTTTTAACTTCCTTGTTTGTCCAAAAATACTTATCGCTAACCTAATCTTGAGGTGAGCCTACACTGCAGGACCCTTATGAACTCTACCTATTACTAACTTATGTCAAGGCAATTGTGGTCCTATTTAACCTTCTTTGCATCATTTGTTCCAAAGTGATCAGAATATGCAAGATAAGGAGTACATTCTTTGTGTAATATCAGATGCTGATGAAACTTTTGGCTAAATAATAGTATGCTAATATGCTTCTCTGTAATTGTATAATCAAGTTCATCAGAAGACTTGGATTGATCATACTTTTCACTTCATACAGGATGTGGTAGTTGTTGCGACAAGAAGGATTGTGAGGCCGCCCAAGAAGGGTTCTGCTATTCAGCGCCCTCGCACCAGGACTCTTACTGCTGTTCATGATGGAGTCTTGGAGGATGTTGTCTACCCAGCTGAGATTGTGGGGAAGCGTGTCAGATATCGTTTGGATGGTGCCAAGATCATCAAGGTATATGCCTTAGTTTTTATTATCTTGTTTTGTTATGATAATCTAACTGTCATATGAGCTATTGAAACATTTAACTTGCATGTCTGCATCAGCAGTGCTATACTTGTTATTCACTGATACTATCTCCATATAAGTACATATGCAAGTAAACTTTGTCTCAGCTTTTATTATTATGAATTTGCTTGGCATATTTTTAATATAATTTAAGATTAAGCCAGCCAGTCGAGCAACATTTTGCACATCAGTGTGATGTTCTTCTTGGATCCAAAGGAGAGTTACTGAACATCTTGTGATGCTCTTTCAGATCTTCTTGGACCCAAAGGAGAGGAACAACACCGAATACAAGCTGGAGACTTTCACTGCAGTTTATCGTAGGCTCTGTGGGAAAGACGTTGTCTTTGAGTACCCGGTGACCGAAACCGCATGAAGCTGATGCCTTCGATATCTCCATTTCATTTCTTTGAATCCGAATGTTTTGGTTAAGGGCTCCCTATGTATTCGGAAATCATAGTTTTGATGCCAAAGTTGTTGCTTAGGTATTTGGTACTCGGGAATTGGCAGGGGACGTGAACAATGTTAAGTTTTGAGCATTTAAGTTATAGAACCTTTGCCCTGTTAACTCATTGCAATTTCATATCTATTGCTAAACGTATCACTTGTGTTAACAAAAAAACTACCTTGTGTGTACTTGCTGCACCGCAGTGTTATCGCTCTGATCTTTGTCGAGTAAATCGATCCAGTGACCTTGTTAGTGTCCGGTTTATGTCGAAAATTAAAAAAAATTGGATAAAATTTATTTGGTAAAATTTGAATTTATGGAAAAATCGGAATTTTAGCTGCTCAGTAATCGGTCGGTTTGGATTGGTTACTGAGTGGTTTTTTTAATTGTGGTTGTTTCGATTTTTAGTGAAATTTAACAAAAAATCTAAAAATGATCTCAATCTTGTAAAATCAAAAACTAATTCATTTGAGTTTTAAAGTGAAACAAATTTTGTTAGTTTCTTTGTAACATGATCTATATGATAAAAAAGTTCAAAATTTTCTATTAAAAAATGTATTTGTTTGTAATACCGAATTTTTGAGAAAAAATAAAAGAGTTTTGAAAAAAAAATTGACTTTTTGATCCGTTGCTCGTATGGACGATCGGAGACCGTGGTTGCGTTCATGTTGTCGAGACGAACCTATTTTACTATTCATATATCCGTTCTGGGTACTTTGTGATCCGTAGCAAGCCCAATAAATTTAGATCGTTTATTGATTTAAAAAAAATAAACAAATAAAGCTAGATGGATCGATCGTCACCCTCTGTTAAATCTTTTACAGGTATGTTTAGATGTTGATGTGCATCTTTTTAGGATGGATCTTGGTAGTTGCATACACGCCCTCATCACAATGCCAATAGCTCTCTCGGTGTATATAAGTTGTGTTTTTTTGGTGGGTTGCCGTTTGTTTTGATATATGTTGTGGTAAGACGCTGGTAGCGTCGTGAAGGTTTCTATATATATGCTGGTTATATCATATTTTGTCTGCCTGTGATCTTTTCTTGTGGTCAGTTATACCGCCCTATATAGGAAATGCTGCCAAAATTTTCTATTTTCATATAATTAGGTTTAATGGTAAAGTAGGGTGTTACAGCTTGGTATCAGAGTCTAGACTTTAGGTTCTAGGGTAAGAAGTTAATAACTTGACACACATGCACATGTAGGATGGGAAAGGGTTTGCATATCTTTCATATGTCTTGTTCCGCTATATTCCCTTTAGTTCATTTGTTTGAAGTATGTTTGCAGTTTAGTGCTTGTTTACTTATCCGTTGTGATGTTTGTAGCTATGCCGCCAAAGTTGCGAGGTCGTGGTCGAGGTATCGAGGCAGGACGTAGTCGTACAGCAGTCCCAGGTCGTGGTGATGCGCAATTATCAGCCGCTGAGGTTGAGTCCTCTCAAACAGGAAGTATCAGTCAAGCGGAGCTAATGACCACTATGAAGGAGATACAAGAAGAGCTAAGAGCTTTGAGGCAGGCTGTTCCAAATACTCCTACTGCTGCTAGAGCTGTGGCATGGGAGATGCCTGAAGGGGGTGCTACTAGTGGGGTAACGCTCCGTGAATGGGTCAGTATGAAATTAGACTCTTTTGATGGATCAGGGACTCCAATTCAGGCTGCAGATTGGCTTGCTTATATAGAAATGCAGCTGGATGCTTTTGATGTGTTGCCTCGAGACAAGGTTAGATATGTGATACAGTTGATGAAGGGAGAAGCCCAGATCTGGTGGAGAGGTGTACAGTCAGCTAGGACTGTTGCCCATGAGGATCTTACCTGGTCTGAGTTTGTCAGGCAATTTGAGAGGAGATTTTATCCAGCTACTTTTCTGGATAAAATGCAAACTGACTTAAACAACTATACACAAGGTCAGAAATCAGTGGCAGAGTATGAAGTGGGCTTTAATCAAATTGTGCGTTTTGTACCTCATGTAGCCCACGATGATGCAGAGAAGGCCAGACGTTTCAGACAGGGTTTGAAGCCTTTTATCCATCATGTCCTTGGTGCTTTTCCTGTTACAGATTTTCGCTCTATGGTTGAACAGGCTTCTGGTGTTGAGTTGCAGCAATCTTACACTGATGATATTCGCAAGACATCGGGAGCAGATCAGCATAAAGGATCAGAAGAGAAGAAGAGTCGTTTTGGTGGTCCTATCCATAAGAAGTACAAGGGACAACAACGTCACCAACCATACCATGGTGGATCCTCTCAGATGCATCCTCCAGGCACCAGTACCCAATTCTGTACAGTGGTTAAACTTGGTTTTGGATTGGTGTGTTTCAAGTGTGGTGATTCACATATGCAAAGTGAATGTTCTTGGAAGGGGAACTGTTCGGTATGTGGTCGTCCAGGCCACAAGGATGTGGTGTGTCGCAGAAACCCGAACAGTCGTATCAAGTGGGAACCAGTATCTTCTTCTTCTGGGGTTTCTTCTTCAGCTAAAGGATCAGCACATGTATTGGCTGCTACTCCTACTCCTACAGTCATTACTGGCCCGATGGCTCCACCGATGCAGTATTATCTTCCTTCTACAGTTCCCACTGGGCCTTACTGGTCACATCAGCCTATGCTTCCTCAGGGAACTTCTACACCGACACTGCCGATGATTGGGGCATCTTCTTCCCACACTGCAGGAACCTCTTCATCTCAGACACCTTCTGGGTTATATACTTTGCCTAGTGCTGAGACCGGAGGTCATAATGACGTTGTGACAGGTATCTTACCCGTGGACTCCTTTGATGCACATATTTTATTTGATTCTCGAGCTAGCTTTTCATTTGTCTCGGTAGACTTCGTTAGACGAGCGAGACTATCAGTACAACAAATTGGGCAATCTGTGGTAGTTAACTCCCCCAGTGGTCTTATATCCAGTTTTTTTGTTTGCCCGGGGTGTATTATAAATATTGGAGATGAGGAATTCAAAGCTAACTTGGTGATGATCAATTTAGAGTCCTTCGATGTTATTCTTGGTATGGATTGGCTTGCCCAGTACCAAGCCATTATCTCTTGTTCTTTGAGAATCATCACCTTGCGAGCTCCATCAGGAATGGAGATTGTTTTCCAAGGGAAGGCCTTGCTATATGCACTTTCCATGTTGTGCAGGATTTTCCCTAACCGAAGGATGTGGAAATCTGGTGCTCTTTGGTCATTGGTTGAAGGACAGGATGTCACTCTACGCGTGGAAGATATTCCAGTAGTGTGTCGTTATCCTGATGTGTTTCCTAGTGAGCTTCCAGGATTACCTCCTAAACGAGAAACAGTCTTTCGTATTGAGTTGATTCCAGGTACACAACCTATTTATAAGACTCCGTACCGAATGGCTCCAATGGAACAAATAGAATTGAAGAAGCAATTAGATGAACTCCTTGCTAAGGGATTTATCAGACCGAGTACGTCACCTTGGGCTACCCCTATTTTATTTGTGGAAAAGAAAGATGGCACTAAAAGGCTTTGTGTGGATTATCGGGCGCTTAATCAAGTGACAATCAAAAATAAATATCCTCTACCTCGTATTGATGATCTTTTCGATCAGTTGAGGGGCGCTATGATATTTTCGAAGATTGATTTGCAATCGGGTTATCATCAATTGTGAATCCGAGATGAGGATATTGAGAAGACGGCTTTCAATACAAGGTATGGGCATTTTGAATATGTAGTTATGTCTTTTGGACTAACGAATGCCCCTGTTGTTTTTATGAAAGCCATGAACCGGATGCTCCATGAATATCTAGATGTCTTTGTGGTGGTTTTCATCGATGATATATTGATTTATTCCAAGTCAAAAGAGGGACATGAGGTGCATCTCAGTTTAGTGTTGGAGGCTCTTCGAAAGAATAAATTTTATGCGAAGCTAAAGAAATGTGCCTTTTGGCTCGAAGAAGTAGCATTTCTTGGTCATGTTATTAATCAGCATGGTATTACTGTGGACCCAAAGAATGTTGCTGCAGTATTAGAATGGCAAAAACCATCTAATGTGACAGAGATTCGAAGTTTTCTTGGACTCGCTGGCTATTACCGGCGCTTCGTACAAGATTTCTCCATTATTGCAAAACATATGACTAGACTTACTCAAAAGGGCGTTCCATTTGTATGGACTAATGAATGTGAGGTCAGTTTCCAAACCTTAAAGAATAAGTTGGTGAATGCTCCTATTTTGGCTTTGCTCGAGAGTGGTAAGCGTTTCACAGTTTACACCGATGCTTCTCAGATCGGACTTGGCTGTGTGCTTATGCAAGAAGGTCGGGTAATTGCATATGCTTCCAGACAATTGAAAACTCATGAACAGAATTATCCCACTCATGACTTAGAATTGGCTGCAATGCTTTTTGCCTTGAAGAGTTGGAGGCATTACCTGTATGGTGAGTCATGTGATATTTTCACTGATCATAAGAGTCTCAAGTATATTTTCACTCAAAGGGATCTGAATTTGAGACAGCGAAGATGGTTAGAATTAATCAAAGACTATGATCTGACGATTCAGTATCATCCCGGAAAAGCAAATGTGGTAGCTAACGCCCTTAGCAGAACAGGTGTACCTAAAGCAATAATGTCCTTACATTCAGAATTGGATCGGATGGGGATATCTTTTTGCTTTGCTGGCACTGTGCAGAAAGAAACTCAAATGATCATCCAATCTGCTATACCTGAACGTGTACGGCCTTCTTTTAGAAGTTCAAAAGAGAATTTCAGCAGGAAAATCAAAAGAGTTTAGTGTGGATGAGCATGGTGCAATATGCTTTAGAGGCCGTCTCTGTGTACCACAGAAGGCAGATGTGAAAATGGATATATTGAGAGAAGCTCACCGGACTCCTTATACGATTCATCCAGGTGAAACCAAAATGTATCGAGACCTAAAACAAAATTTTTGGTGGAAAAGGATGAAAGTAGATATTGCTAAGTACGTTGCAGCTTGTGGTGTCTACCAACAAGTAAAGGTTGAACATAAAAGACCTGCAGGATTAATGCAATCCTTAGAAATTCTAGAATGGAAATGGGAACATATCACTATGGATTTTATTGTTGGGTTTCCTCGTTCACCTCGAGGCAGAGATGCTATTTGGGTTATCGTGGATAGGCTTACCAAATCTGCACATTTCATCCCTATGAAGACAACCAGTTCGGCATATGATTTGGCTCCCTTGTATATCAGGGAAATAGTGAGGTTGCATGGTGTGCCAAAATCGATCATTTCAGATCGGGATTCCAAATTTGTATCTCAGTTTTGGTAGAGTTTGCAAAGTGCCTTGGGCACAAAACTTTCTCTTAGCACAGCCTTCCACCCTCAGACGGATGGTCAGTCAGAGCGGACTATTCAGACTTTGGAGGCCATGCTTCGTGCTTGTGTCCTATCTTGGAAAGGCAATTGGGAAGACCATCTAGCCTTAGCAGAATTTGCTTATAATAATAGCTATCAAGCAAGTATCCGGATGGCTCCTTTTGAGGCCTTGTATGGCCGAAAGTGTGTTTCCCCTTTGTGTTGGGATTCAGTTGGAGAGAGATCATTACTTGGTCCGGATTTGGTTCAGCAAACATCAGAAAAGGTGCACCAAATACGTCAGAACCAGTTGGCTGCTCAAAGTCGACAGAAGGCTATGCAGATATCCGGAGACGAGACCTAGAATTTTCAGTTGGTGACTATGTTCTTCTCAGAGTATCGCCAACCAAAGGTGTTGTACGTTTTGGTATCTCTGGGAAGCTTAACCCGAGGTACATTGGTCCATTTCTAATCACAGCCCGAGTAGGCAGTTTGGCGTACCGTCTTGAATTACCAGACTCAATGAGTGGAGTACATAATGTCTTTCATGTTTCTATGCTAAGAAAATATCTGAGAGACCCTGAGCATAAAATTGATGTTGAATCAATCACGATAGAGAAAGATCTGACCGTAAAGTGCCACCCGGTACGTATTCTGGATTCCTCCGAGCGAGTCATGAGAAGGAGAACTATCAAATTTGTGAGAGTCCTTTGGACAAATCAAACAGAACGAGAAGTAACTTGGGAACTTGAAGAAAAAATGCGCAAGGAGTATCCTGAGCTCTTTGAGACTGGTGAGTCATAAGTTTTGAAATATTTTACCTCCGTTCCATAGTTGCTATGGAAGCGGCAGAATTCGGGGACGAATTCCTTTAAGGGGGGAGAATGTAATACCGAATTTTTGGAGAAAAAATAAAAGACTTTTGACCAAAAATTTGACTTTTTGATCCGTTGCTCGTATGGACGATCGGAGACCGTGGTTGCGTTCATCTCGTCGAGACGAACCCATTTTGCTATTCGTATGTCCGTTCCGGTCACTTTGTGACCCGTAGCAAGCCCAATAAATTTAGACCGTTCGTTGATTTAAAAAAAACAAACAACAGATAAAGCCGGATGGATCGGTCGTCACCCCGACCCATCCAGAGCTTTCGAGCGCTGTGTTCTCTTTTTACTCTCTCTCTCTCTCTCGCGTCTCTCTCTCTCTCTCTTGCGCACTGCACCGAGCCTGTCGCCGGCCTGCCTGCGCCGCCGTGCTGCGCACCGCCGCGCCTGCTGCGCGTGCCGCGCGTTGCCGAGCCGCCGTCGCCGCTGCTGCTTGCGCGCGTCGCCGCCGCGCGCTGTCGCCATCCTGCCGTCGGGCGCTGCCGTGCGCCGCCGCCGGCTGTCGCACTCTCTCTCTCCCTGTGTTCTGACCGAGAAGGAAGCTAGCCGGCCGAAGCAGCAGCCAGCGCTGAGCAAAGGACCCAGGAAGAAGAAAGGAATAAAGAGAAAAGGAAAGAAAAGAGAAAAAAAAGAGAAAAGGAAAAAAGGGGAAAAAAAGAGAGGAAAAAAAAAAGGAAAAGTTGGAAATTTCGGATTTTCGTCGGATTCGTCGTCAATCTTTCGAAGGCGATTTCTCGGTAATTCCAGGACGATTGTGGTTTGATTAAATCAAATCAATCAATTTGTGTCGTATCATTTCATGTGATCAATAGTATGATTCGTTTCGATAATCGTTATTGATTCGAAGATACGACATCCGAGTCGAAGTATTTAATTCGTTCATCGGAGCAAAGTCTAATTAATGAGAATTTTAGTTCGACTCTGAATTGGAAATAGTGTTCGACTCTGAATTAGAAATAGTGTATCATTTCATGTGATACAATTGTCTGTTCAGTTGTCCGGAATATAGGCGTAGACGCGACGTTTTCCGACGTAGGGTTGACGCTTCATATTTTATATGTTTTAAATATGTTTTAGTGCTAATAATATACCTGTACAGGTGGTACTACTTCCGGGCGTTCTTGATCGAATTTTCTTCATCGCTTTTGGTAAAAGGCAAGTAACGTGGGGGTGTGATTCCGTGCTATGTTTATATTCATGTCTTACTTCTTTTGCAAATAATGGCATTTTTCAAATTCATTCAAATCATGGATGATGTTGCATTTGATTATTTAAATCCATGCTTTTCTTATTGATTTGGATTGTACCTTTGTCTTAATGAATCAGTTGTGGTTTTTATTACAAGTCATTCAAAAGGAAATTAAGAATTGACGTCAATTCACATGCATACATATGCGTTTATGCACTTCATATGGTGATAAAGGCCGATCACTGCCATCGTGCGTGATTCGTACCAGTACATGGAGTTGCATGAGATGTTGGCATCGTCCAGCTCTCAAATGCAGTTGCATCATGGCATTCATACATTTTTTTATGATATCTGGAGAATACAGATTTCTGGGAGTTGAATGCCATATTTTGTGGGAGACTGGGTTGAAGTTTGTCGTTACTTTCTCGACAAATATTCTGAAATGATAATCTCTTTTAAACCATGTGTTTCTTTCTGGTTGATGTGAGAAGAATGTTTATTTTCCCAAATACTTTTGATCTAAGTGAGACGTGTTTATATTCATAGCTGTTACTTGCTGAGCTCGTCTCACCTCCTGTTAAATCTTTTACAGGTATGTTTAGATGCTGACGTGCATCTTTTTGGGGATGGATCTTGGTAGTTGCACACACGCCCTCATCATAATGCCGATAGCTCTTCCGGTGTATATAAGTTGTGTTTTTTTGGTGGGTTGCCGTTTGTTTTGATATATGTTGTGGTAAGACGCTGGTAGCGTCGTGAAGGTTTCTATATATATGCTGGTTATATCATATTTTGTCTGCCTGTGATCTTTTCTTGTGGTCAGTTATACCGCCCTATATAGGAAATGTTGCCAAAATTTTCTATTTTCATATAATTAGGTTTAGTGGTAAAGTAGGGTGTTACATTGTTAAACTGAGATAAATACATAGTTTACTCTTTGCTAATTTAAAAATTAAGAAACTAATTTTGTTAGTCTTCTTACATGATCATATGTTTTTTAAAAATACAAGAACTCATGAATTAGTTATTGTAACACGTAGGATTGTGTAAATATATTGTGATTAGATTAATTTATAACTGACCCATCATACCTCAAAAATTAGTGAAAATACTTTTATTAGTTCATTTATACAATGATTTACGTAGAAAAAATAATAATAGGCATGAACAAGTTAATTACAGTGTTGTTTCTTAACATATTCACTTTATGTTTGTGAACTTTGTAAAAATCATAGAAAAATGAATAAAACACTAAATAAAGTGAAATTAATTTTAAAGATTCTCTTAAGATACGTTTTACACAAGAAATATATGCTTGTTAAACTTTTTCTTAACATGAGTTAATAACTGAGCCGTACATTTCAATATTTTTGTTTAACCTTTCTTCCTATAGAATATGATGCAAATGATATTATTTTTGAAAAAAAAAATCACAGAAAGTCTTAGAATTGTGTCTAGTTTTTTTTTAAGATTTTTTTTGAATTTTTTTATTTTTTTTATTTTTCGAATTTTTTAATTCAAATTCGATTACCGTTCGGTTTCTGAAACCGAACTGGGCTAAGATGATCGGTTATCGTAATTTTTACTTGATTACCGTTGGTTTTTTAACCCTAATCGTATCTAGGCATATAAAGTTTTTTAAGATATACGCGCACCATCCACACATCTCACTTACGTCTTAGACACGCGTGGGCGTCCTATACCACACTAGAAACAGATTAGAGGACCTATCCTATTTAACACCCGAGACGTCCCAGGAGCAGCTGAGGGTTGCAACTAAAGATGGCCAAATGGGCCAATCGGGCCGGCCCGGCACGGGCCCATCTCGGCACGGCCCGATTGGCCCATTTACTGTTACGGGCCGTGCCATGCCGGCCCGCGTGCCGAGCCGTCGGCCCACGGCACGGCCCAACTATCACCGTGCCGTGTCGGGCCAGCCCACGGCACGGTAGGCACGATGGGCCCGGCCGGCACGATGGGCCCGTTCGGCACGATGGGCCCGTTCGGCACGGTGGAGGCACGATAGGCCCGTTTGGCACGACGGGCCCGATCGGCACGGTGGAGGCACGACGGGCCAGGTCGGCACGGGAAGGCACGACGGGCCCGGCCGGCACGGGAAGGCACGACGGGCCCGGCCGGCACGGTGGAGGCACGTTGGGCCCGTCTCCACTCAAAAAAATAGGAAAAAATAAAAAATAATAGCTAAAAAAATCCAAACAACAATAAAAAATATGGAAAATAAATACATAACATCTTTATTGATTGGTTGCCTCGTTAAAAACCTTTCTACTAGAAGGAAAAAAGAGTACAACCAATGATTATGCTCCGAAAATTACATGGTTTCATTAGAAACCCCAGAATTTTGCTTGCAATTTTTCATATGCTTCCTCAAGTGTCCCATTCCATGTGAAGATCTGGCACCTATTTCTATACTGCATATATTACACTTAGCAAATCTTACCTGTTCCCCGTTAATTTCTTTGAAGACCTTTTCAAAATGTTGCCACACTTGGGACCATGCACCTGAGTTCTCGGCGCCTTGATCTATGAATTGAAATATGGAATTAGTTTCTTGATGTGAAGTGAATACTGGCTACTTGGCTAGCAAATAGGAAAAGAGAGATGGATGGGCAGGGTGGAGTTTGAGATGGAGTAGATGGTATTTATAGGGATGAGAGGAGAGGTAGGTGGGGGTGGGGCCGCGGGGGGTATTTTAAAAAAATAAACAAAAAACATGAATAAAAAAACTTAGAAATAATAGGGGCACATGATTAATTCTAAAAATGAGCTTTATTGATAGGTTGCCTCATTAAAAACCTTTCTAGCAAAGGAAAAAAGAGTACAACATAGCTCAGAAAATTTAAAATTACACGTTCTCATCAGCATCTAGATACAAATTTTGGAATGATTCTTCAAGCTCAGTATTTTCTGCAGTGTGTTGCATTCGTGCTTCAGCTTGTTCCCAATCCTTTACTATGGTGAGTATTTCAACCATCTCACTTGACAGATTTGTTCTTCTCTCTTCGATTATCCTTCCTGTAAGACTGAAGGTAGCCTCAGAAGAAACTGTAGATACAGGAACCGTTAACAAATCTCGCGCTAACAGTGAAAGGACTGGATAATTCGTCTTGTGCTCATGCCACCATTGCAGTATGTTGAAGTTTTCTTGTTCGTGGCTGATAACGTCACTGTCGATGAAGGTAGTTAGCTCCCCTCCGGATGTTGGAATTCCGGTGCCCGTAGACGATCGTGACGAAGAGTCTGAACTTCTTGATGAAGAACCTGCACCAAATATTTTCCCCCACGTTGTCGTCTTCTTACTTGTTGTGGGTGCTAGTGGAGGTCGTTGCAGGCGAACTCCGCCATACTTTGTTTCATATTTACTATAAACTTCGAATAACTTAGAACGAACATTAGTATAATAATTAGAATAATCATGGCCAAGAGCATCACCTAGAATTGCGAGAACTCTACAGAAAGCTGCAATTTTAGCTCTAGGATCTAAAATAAAGGCAAAAGCGTATAACAAAGGAATTTCTTTCCAATACTTTAAGAATTTAGATTTCATAGGAACTACACAATCTCTTAAAAGATTGTCATTTTCATAGTTGTTTAAATGAGTAGCAATTTCAACAATATTATGCACTACTAAACAAGATGTTGGATAATAAACTCCTGATAAACTCACAGTTGAATCATAAAAAAATTCAAGAAACTCCAGTATCCTTTCAGCAACATACCAATGCGCTTCCGTGAGTAAAGTTTGACCCCCATGCTGATGGTAATGTGTATGAATAAACACACCAAATGTGCTCTTATATGGTATAATATTTTTAAGCATCAAGAAAGTAGAGTTCCATCTCACCGGCATGTCCAGAGCAAACTTACGTGGACGCACACCCATTGCAACACAATACTGTTTATATGCTGCAATTCGTTGGTTAGAGGAGTTCACAAAAGATATTGCAGTACGAAAATCTTCTAAGTATCGCGATAACCTCTTCAAACCGGATTTTACTATAAGATTGATAATATGACAAGCACAACGTTGATGTAACAAGAAAGATTCAGCATAAGTACTAAACAACGGAGTAAGAATATCCATTGCTCTAGAATTTGCACCGGCATTATCTAAAGTGATAGAAAATATTTTATTCGTGAGGCCAAAGTCTGCAACTACTTGAGATATTTTTTCAGCAATATTTTCACCGGTATGCGCGTTGTCAATCAAGCGAAAACCTATTATTCTCTTTTCTAATTCTCAATCATTATTAACAAAATGAGCAACCACACTAAGATAATCCTCTCTAGCCCTACCTGCCCATATGTCCGAGGTCAAAGCAACTGAAAATGTACATGTTTGCAACATTTCTTTAAGTTTGCTACGACACGTATTGTAGTATTTTACCATATCCCTACTAGTTGTCTGTCTAGAAACATGCGTGAACCTAGGATTATGAGCTTGCTTAATGTAATCTTCAAATGCAGCAGACTCACCGATATTGAGTGGTAGATCCGCTCTTGCAATGAAGCGACATAGCTCTTTTCGAGCATTGGCAGAGTCGTACTCCCAATGATGAACAGAGTCGTCGGGGTTGTACTGCAACACCGTCTGCTTCATGGCTGCTCCACTCTTTCGCTTGCAACTTATGGCGTGCCTCTTCAAGTGCCCCGTTCCACCCGAGGGCTTTGCAGATAATTCATTTTTACAAATATAACACTTAGCATACCTGACACTTACCCCATCTTCCTCTTTGTAGATCCTTTCAAAGTCTTGCCAAACTTCGGAAGTACCGGCTCTTGATCTTTTAGACCCGCTGCTTGCTAATGTGTGCGCACTTGTAGAGCCTAACGATGGCACTCCTGCTGCATCACCTGGATCTGGATGTGAACCAACCGGAGGTTCACCGTCGGGTCCATCATCACCTGCAGCACTAGTATCAAAGGGGCCGTAGTCCCCTGTGAGTCCTTGAAGAAAAAAATCATGATCTATGGATGTATCATGATCACCGGCATCCATGATCAATGTCGAATGA